>NW_026775571.1:4216500-5622000 GCF_030987335.1 Cornus florida
CGGTTTATTGGAAACAACGACCTTTGGAGCAATTTAATGCAAAAGTGGTTTAAAATTCCAACGCAACTTTTGGACGACCCATAATAGAATCTACTAATAAGCAGGATTTAGACAAAGTAGTAGTCTCATAATTCTTTACATAATTATCATAATAATCATCCTACCAGAAACTTAAAACATTAACAATATAAGTTTAAGCCAACATATGGCTCTGATACCAATTAATCGAGGATCGATTATATAATAAACAAATGATATAAGTACAACAATAACTTATACAATATAAACAGTAATTGAAATAACTTTGAAACACTTACAGAAACTTTCGTCTTTATTGAACTCAAAATACAGTATACTGGGAAATATTACAAAAGAGAGAAAAGAAAACTGAAAGATACAATGAGGGGAAACATTACCCTCTATTTATACATAAATATGGACTTAAAATTTGAAATTTGAAGTCCGCATAGTGGTTGGATGACGTGTGCTAGAATAATGCAGTTGGATGGTCCACCACTACATTTTGTCTCCTTGTCGGATAGTAATGATCAACTTCGGACAAGAAATATACTGTAGAC
This sequence comes from Cornus florida, assembly GCF_030987335.1. Lineage (NCBI taxonomy): Eukaryota > Viridiplantae > Streptophyta > Magnoliopsida > Cornales > Cornaceae > Cornus > Cornus florida. Next base: position 4,217,079 of record NW_026775571.1, read on the forward strand.
ACAAAGACATTGGGGAAAGTGCTTTGTCATCTTCTATCGGCAGGATAAGAGAGAATCTCTACTGCTTGGGAGCCTTCATCTTTTCTTTCAAGTGGATGGTTAAAAAATCCCAATAATTTTCCGCAGAGGGATCCTCATCATGGATAAGATCTTCATTGGGAACTTGTGCTTCGCCAGCGAGACAGGAATACTGATTACCATCTTGGCTGGATACTGACACCATGGATATGTCATACGGAACTGTGAAAGTAGAAGAACCAAATGTATTGACAAATTTGGTTTTCATAAAATCCATGCATTTAACCATTAAATCGGTTTCAGGAATTAATGGCTGCTGATTTCTGATCATATCTTTAATTAATTCAAAAGGATTAAAGATATTAGTAGCATTTGGAAACTGAGTTAAGGTCAGTTTAGGAATAGCATCCTGATATTCCACTGTTTTCTGTTTAATGAGGTTTAAGAGAGCTGTAATAGACGGCTCTTGAGACATGCTAGCCCACCATCTGTAATAAAAAACCCTTTGTAAGATGGACAGCTTATCAGAATTATAATTGCATTGGAAATCCCATCTCCAAATCCAAGGGATTCCAAATTCTATAAAGAACAAGAGGGTGGATTTGCCCGCAGGAATATTATCTTGTCCTCTGAGATGAGGATGAAACTGCTGCCATGGGAGGAATAAGTGGCTCACCGGTTCTGGTAGAATATCCAGATCTGGACCAAATATAGCCCACCAAGGAATAGCCCAATTTGGGAAATCAACCTTAAAAGATTGAGGGCATATCTTGAAAAACCAAGTATGTTTATGTGTTAGTTTCTGATAAAAGAACGAATATGTCCATACTGAGATATAATCCCAGTAATTATAATTATGCCCGAAAGCAAGTTTTCTGGATAAATTAGGATTTAATCCCTAGTCAGAAGGCTTATAAAGCTTTTTAAAGATAGCTTTACCATAAGTAAGAGGACTATCTTTGGAATTCAAAAATTTCTTTGTGTGGGTAAATTCCACAGAGGAAGTTTCAGTAAGCATAGCTTCATAGACATATCTATGGTGACTATCTGGTGCTGCATATTGCTGTGTTTAGAAATATCTAGATTTTACTTCCCAAGGATCTGACATCCATTGTTCATCATGAGGATCCAGAACCAATATTGTCTGAATATATCTTGAATTAGGTATCCATGGAGTTTCTGTTATAAGAACCTCTTTCATGGTTTTCTTCTGTGAGCTTTCTCCTTGAGTAGGAGTCCGAAGCAAGTCAGAGAGATGCTCCAAAGCTGGATACTGATCATTAGTGAGTGGTATAACCACTTTGGCTTTTGCCCTACCTTTACCACGGCCTTTTGTGGTATTACCACGGCCCTGCCTAGTATGGGGCTGACTCATGAACCCTGTAAAAATTCACGGGTTAGAAAATCAGGTAAAGAATTAGAATTGTCTTTAATATATTCAATAGAAAAATCAAAAGCAGATAAATCAGCTTACCATCCAGCAAATATCTGTTTGGAAACTAAATTTTTAACATCTTTTTCCAGTACTTGTTTAGCAGCACTACAATCAATGCGTAACAAGAATTTCTGATTAATTAAATCATCTTGGAATTTATAAATGCATTTTACCAAAGAAAGAATTTCCTTCTTAATAGTAGAATAATTTAATTGTGCATTTTTCCAAACTCCTGAAGTGAAGCGAACAAGCTCCTCTGTTCCTGTTTCTGGATTCTTTTGTTTAAGAATACCACCATATCCAATATTGGATGCGTCTGTCTCAACAATTTTAAACCATGAAGAATTTGCTAGGGCTAAGCAAGAAATTAAGGGATATGAACAATGGAATCTCTATCCCTTACAGAAACTATACCTATGGTGGATTAGTCAACATCGTAATCCGAGAAGGTTTAGCTCTCTGTAATGATCTGAAGTTACAGTCTCAGTTAAAACAACAGAGACTAATAGGTAAAAAGGAAGTAGGTGAATTTTGTAATCAATTTGCCTATCAGACTCCTTTATCTTATCATAAAGTTAGGAAAAGACATAAGGTTGACAAACCTTATAAAAAGAAATATGCCCGAAAGAAATATCAATAGAAGGTTGATAATTCAAAACAGTACACTAAGCCCAAAAGGAAACCCTATCCAAAAGCAAAGGGTAAAGGAAAGCCCAAGACAGAGACTAAGTGTTTCAAATATGGATAGATAGGCCACTATGCCAATAAGTGTAGAACTAAGGAGAAACTTAACAATCTTCCAATCAGTGAAGAGTTAAAACTCTAATTAAGCAAATTACTGCTTAATATTAGTTCTTCTGAAAATGGATCTTCTGATTCCGAAGAACTCATGGAATTGCAATCTTCATCTTCCTCTGAAGAAGGAAATAGCAATCCAGAATGTTATTGTCATCAGAAGAATGACTATTACAAGGCTATTGTTGAAATGAATAGGCTCAGTTTAAATGTTCTAACTGCCCATCAACAATCCTTGTTGGATCTTATAGATCAAGTTCAAGATCCTCAGATAAAAATGAAGATCTTTGAAATAGGTTATGCTATTGCACAGCCTAAAGAAGATAATGATAATCCAGACTTTCTAAGATCTGAAAATCATTATAGCATGAAAGAAGTTCTAAATAGATTAGAACATCAAAACCAGAACTCTCGTCCTGCTAATCTTCCAGATTTAAGGATGGAGGCTAACAATTTAAAGGCTGAAATTCGCCAATTAAAAATCCATCAAACCAATATGGATTTGGAAATTAAGCTTTTAAAAGACAAGGCCAATCATGCTACAGAATCTTCTTCATCCCAGATTGAAGTGCCCAAAGATAAAGAGTATCTTAATCTTTTGAACCAAGTCACTTACCAAAAATGGTATATCTCCATTAATTTGGTCATCAATCAGGAATATACTATCAATAATGCTGCTGCTTTGGTTGATAGTGGTGCAGACATGAACTGTATTAAAGAAGGATTGGTTCTTACTCAATATTTTGAGAAAACCACTCAAGGTCTTACCAGTGCAAGTGGTGGTAAGATGCAGATTAAGTATAAGCTTAATCACGTTTTTATCTGTAAACAAGGTATTTGTTTACCATCTACCATTTTACTTATTAAAAACATGGCACAACAGGTTATTTTGGGCACTCCCTTTTTAGCCTTGATTATGTCAATTGAGAAAATTTATTCTCATGGAATATGCTCAACTTTACAGGGTCAGTCAATCACTTTTGAATTTTTGACCAAACCCGTGAATAAGCATATCAATGCTCTTAAAGATAGCATTATCTTTAAGGAAAAGCAACTGAATTATTTGCAAAAGGAAGTCTCTTCCTGATCGGTTGATCAACTATACATCAACCTTCGCAATAGCACGAATCATTGTAAAATAGGGCTATTGGTCGGGTAAGTCGAACCACAGGGACTACGCTAGTCTAATACAACCTAAATGTCTAGAATCATTCTTAGAATGATGAAGGGTGTATAGAGGTTTTGTTGGATGTCACTTAAGCTAGGAAATTAAAAGTGCATAAAACAGTAAATTGCAAGAATTCAAGGGAGTGAGTACAAGTAAAGAAGGCTAGGGAAATGAATCCACCTCCATCCCTCTACACATGCTAGGTTAAGATTAATTTAAGGGGAAAACAACATATATGATAGTCATGATACATAACAATACTAGGTTGCTATAATATCCTTAAGAAGTTCATTTAATTAGAAAGGCAAGAATAAACCATCAAAGGTTCACATGATCAACTACCTAAACTAAAATGTAGCTTAGAACATGCTTACTAAGCCAAGGATTATCAAGCCCTAATTTAAATGGTGAATGCACATAAAGCTAAGAATCAAGTATAGCCCATCAAAGGGAAACCCTAAGCCATGAACTATCTAGGTTCTCCAACTCCATGCCATTAAAACCATTCCATGATCTAACTTCCATTGTCACCATGGAAGTGCAAGCAATATGATTAAGAAAGGCAACCATCCAAGACAAGATGAATAACTCACAATAATCATTTAAAACATTCAACATTCATTACAACAAAAGTGAGGCTCTTGACCATGGAAAGACTATCAAAAATACATTGTAATCCCCAAAAATAAACTATACTAACACATGCTTACAAGGGAGGGGTTTCATCACCTCCCTAGATGAGGTTTAGTTACCCATTGGTGAGCTAGAAGAAGGAAGAAGCATCATCCTCATCTCCATTTTCGAGCTCCTACTGTAGCACTCAAGAACACCCTCTCCTTGCTCTCTTCTCTCTCCTTTCTCTTGCTCAAGATAAAGCTTAATGATATATGTGGCCTTTGGGTAGCCTTTTATGCTCCAACCATACCCTCTCTCCTCCAAGGAACACCTCCAACCACTTCATAAAGAGGGAAGATGGCATTGAGGAAACCAATGTGCAAGTGGGCTGAAATGAGCCATTTCCGAAGGGCATTCTGCCTGATTTTCGAGCGCACGCTTGGTGACTTCGAGCACTCTAACTTAGTGCAATGTGCAACATGCTCCTCTTGCTCAGTGCTGACCTATTTTGGGAAAACTGCTATAACTTTGTGCCCCGAACTCCGAATGACGATCTGTTTGAAGCTTTGGAGAGCTGATTCAGTGCTTTAAAAACTTCATGTTTTGATGAAGACCCAAATCTCAAGTCTGGTTGGTCGAAAATGGGGAGAAAGGCAGTACATCAGTGCTGCCAGGCAGTTCTGCGCACCTCTGTTGTGAAGATCATAACTCTCTGATCCGAACTCCGAATGATGAACCACTTGAAGATTTGGAAAGCTGATTCAGAGCTCTAAATCTTTCATGTTATGAGGGAAGTCCAGTTCTCGAGTTTGGAAGGTCAAAATGGCAAGCAAAGACCAGGCTCTACTGCTGCCAGAATTCAGCATTGGCACCCTTTTGTTGCTCAAGACTCCACAAGGCCTTATTCTTGTTCCATTTTGGCCAATGAACCTGAAAATGCATAAAAACATAGAATTGGAGTTAATCTACATAAAATAATTAATAACTGGACTTTGTTAATGTAATTTAGGGCGCTTGAATATACATTATTCGGCGCTTATCACACCCCCAAACTTACATTTTGCTAGTCCCTTAGCAAAACTACAATGAAAAACATAAAGAAAAGACAACCATGGGCATGCTACTACAAAAAATATCCTCCATGGTAAAATGAGATAGAAACATAGCTCAAATACAACTTGAAACAGACAAAAACTGGAGATGGGGTCATTGGGAAAACTACCTTGCATATATGAAGCATTGATACAAAAATTGGCTAAATACATTTCTACATACATGCATCAACATCAAAGTCTATATAAATACTCAATTATCATCTCTTGAATGGAAATCAACTCTCGCTTCAGTGAAAGTGAATTGGATTCTCAACATGCGGCTTTTACTTTCTTTTCCAATTCCAAGGTACAAGTTTTCAAGTCAATGAATTCCCTTTTACATGAAGTCCCTAAGGCATGATTTTATTTTCAAGACAACTTTTGTTGCTTGTTAACAATTTATTTCAACACATAAGCGAAACATAGAATGGTTGTGCAATGCTGAAGTCCCTTAAGCTTTCTAACCAACCCTTGTAGCAAGCGTTAGGCCAACAACTCCCAAACCAGATGGCTTTAGGGTGCTAAGTGTAGAGACACTCCATAGGGCTTAATAGCTCAAGTTGGAAAGGCTACGAACTCCAACGAACCATGTTTATTACTAGTTTAATTTTTTTTTGAATGACCGTGCAATGTTTAAGTCCCTTAAGCTTTCTAACCAACCCTTGTAGCAAGCGTTAGGCCAACAACTCCCAAACCAGATGGCTTTAGGGTGCTAAGTGTAGAGACACTCCTAGGGCTTAATAGCTCGAGCTGGAAAGGCTACGAACGTCAACTGGTCATTTTTTTTTTTTTTTTTTTTTTTTTTTTTTTTTTTTTGAATAAACATGCCAAAGGTATCCATCTATCAGGTTCATCAAATCAGATTAACTAGGCCAAGGTCAAGGTCAATCAAGTTGCATGCCTCACAGTTAAGTTTCCAATGTGCATCTGTGCATTGTGAAGCTTATAAGAGTGTAAATCCAGCAAGAATCTAATTGAGGCATTTATACAGACTACATTGTATTTACATGATCATTTCAACTCAAATTTTTCTTTATTTTCAAAATTTTTCAATTGCTTCTATACACAAGGTATTAAACATATGTTTCATCTCCGACAAGTGTCAAGTTATACTATCATTGCTTAGCAAAAATTATGGAACCAAAAATATGCCAAGAATGCTTGATGCACCCCCAAACTTAAACGACACAGTGTCCTCAATGTGGACATGGATGCAAGTGAGAGACAAAAATGACAACGAGTATAAAAGGAACAACAATACCCGGGGGAGGGAATGGCATTTTGAGACAAAAACCCCCAAACTTGAACCGGACTGCGCAGCCTGGAAAGCAATATGAAGAACCAAAAGAAACAACCACAAACACATTAATAGCACAAGCATAAAGACAGAAAACGAATGTATCGAAAGTTAACAGAACATAAAGAACTTGCATTGCAAAAAGAGTTTACATGATGACAAAAAGAACTGTACAGGGATCATGTCGACCAGAGCAACCTATACATAGCAAATTCTTACAGTTTAAAAGGAAAACAAAATATACAAGAGAAATAGTTACAGATGAAACAAAAGAGAAGGTCCACACGCGCAACAAGCTACTGGCCAGAAGGTAAACGGGCGAGGAGGGAATGGAGGAGAGATTGAGTCTTACGCCGTTCAGCGGAAGCCAAATGACGGTCCTCAGCGGCGACACGGCGGTCTTCAGCAGCAAGACGACGATCTTCCTCAGCACGTGAAGAAGACTCACACAGAGCCTGAGTGCACGCGGACAAAGAATGCTCAAAACGATCTAGTCGCGCATGAATACCGGCAATGGAAGCCCGGATGAAAGCCTGGTCCTGGTGAGAGTCGACCGAAGGCTCTATCCTCGCAGTGGCTGCGGCGGTGGAAACTGCCTCAGAAGGAGGAGGAGGTGGAGCGTGGATGAACAGGGGGGCAGGAGGCGGAGGGGTACTAGAATGGCTCAGAACATTGATCCACCGGCGCTGGGTAAAAATTTTGATTTTGTCGCCTCTTGGTTCGTGGGGAGGAACAACGAAACCCTTGTGCTGAAGGAGTCGAGTGATGAAAAACGGCAAAGGCAATTTCCGATTTTCAACTCGCGGAGCCCGTGCATTATGAGCATCATGCCAAAACTTCATAAAGGTGGACCAAATGAGCTCTGGGATGGAGAACCATTGGCCTTGGTCCATGGCATATAAGGCTTGCAGAAAGAGGCCCCGACGCTCGGTGCTGTGCACCAAAGGGCAAACATTGTGCTTGAAGACAGTGTCAATGAACCATAGGCGTTCCGGAAGATTGGTTTTGCGGATAAAAGACCGGGGCCGAGTAGGATCGTCAATAGGGCAAATGGCAGCGGCAATCTGCGCCACAGTTAATGTATCCGGCTCCTCATATAAAGGGAGATTCTCACGATTGACAATGTCATCGGGGCACTCAATGGGGCAACCAGAAACCTGAATGATGTCGGTCATAGTGAAAGCATAGGCGGTGCCGTCAATGGATGTAGTGAGAGAAATGGGTGGCTCTTCAGGGCACTGGAGATTCTGGTAGAAGAGGCGCACTACACGGGGGTAGGCAACCCTGGCAAGGGGTGCGCAAATGTGTTGCAGACGCCGGTTAGTCAATTCGGCGACAGCCCACGAAGTTGTGGGTAGAATGTCAAAGGCATCCGTGAGCGGAAATGAGAGTTCGTAGTTGAGTTGTTTGCGATCCCAAGGATCACGTGGTCGCTCACGAGTGACAGCACGGGCACCTGAAGAGGGTCGAGGAGGGCGAGAAGGACCGGCACGAGACATTTAGAGAGGTGGACTTGGTTGAGGAATTTCAGCGATCACCTGGCGTGCACCACAAAAAGGAGAAGAGGAAAGTGAGTGGGATGGAGGAGCAAACCCAAAATTTTTAACAAGGAAACAAGCACTAGCATTGACAAAGCAACAACAAATCATCAACAAAACCAAACTCCAACATTACTAGCCCATCCTCCGTGTAAAACACCATGAATGAACAAAGGAAAAGAAAAACTAAGGAAGAGGACACAAACCTGAATGTCAGGGTATCCGAGAGCAAGAAGGAAGGCAGGAAGAGGGAGGTGAGAGGATGGGGTGGTGAGGTATGGAGGTGGGTTGGTTATGCAAGTGGATGCTGAAGGTGGTGGGTGGAGGAGTTGGCTGCGAGGATGATGGGTGTTGGATGTTCATGCAAGCAAGGTGTGGTGCATGCTGGTGGTTGTGCACTTGGTTGTGAGTGGGAGGGAGAGAAAAGCTGGTGTGGTGTGTGAGAGGGTCGAGCAGGTGGTTGGGGAAGGTAGAGAGAGAGAGAGGTGAAAAGTGGGTGCAATAAGGGTGGGGAAGTTGGAGCCAAGAGAGGGGGAGGAAAGTGAGGTGGTAGCTTCGGGGTTTAAAAGAGGGAGAGTGAGAGCTTGGTTCGAGCACTCGAAGGCCCACTTCGAGTGCTCGAAATGGGGGCAGAGAGTTGGGTGAGGGGCTCGGGTGTGGGAAGGGGAGTTCGAGTAGTGTGAGGGTTTGAGGTTGGTTGTGATGGTTGGTTGTGATGGTTGGTAGGAGGGTGGTGAGCTGAGTGGTGAGGGGTGGAAGGGGTGGCATGCATGCATGGGCCTGCATGCATGCATGGCCGAGAGGGTGGATGCAGGAAGGTGGTAGTGGTGCATGGTGTTGGAGGGTGTGTTGTTGTTGTGTTGCCGAGAGAGAGAATGTGGGTTTGAGAGGTGGCATGCATGCATGGACGTGCATGCATGCAGGGTGGTGAGGTATGGTTTAGAGAGAGAGAGAGATGGTGGGTTGATGGGGTTGTCTGCAGAGATGCCGAGAGGAGGTGGATGGTTTGGGTTGTGGTGAGCATGAGCTGGAGGGTGGTTTGGGCAGTTTGGTTTGAAGTGGGTTGCTGTTGTGTTGCAAGAGGTGGTGATGTTTGGTTTGTAGAAGCCGAGAAAGAGAGAAGGTTGGAAGGTTGGTTGGGTGCGTTGGGTTGAGGAGAGAGATAGGAGTTGAGGTTTGAGTTGATGCTTGCATGGTTCTATGTGTGCGAGGTGGTGAGGTGGTGCAAGCATGGGTGAGTTGAGAAGTGGGTTGCAGAGAGGTGGGATGATGTTGGTTAGGGTGGGAAGGGTGGTTGTGCATGGTGTTGTGCATGCATGGGGGTAAGCCGAGAGGATGAGGGTGTGGGAGGGGTGATGAGGTGAGAGGGGTGGCATGCACGCATGGGCGTGCATGCATGCAGGCAGGGTGGTGGAGGTTGAGAGGTTTGCTGAGTGGGATGGAGTCTTCGAGCACTCGCAAGGGGGAGGGCGAGTGCTCTGCATGGAGACAGCAGGCTCGAGTGGGTTGTATGGGGAGTTCGAGCACTCGGAAGAGGAAGCTCGAGTGCTCGAAATGAGAGCAGTGAGTTGGCCAAGCAAATGGTGAAGCTTCGAGCACTCGAAGCTTGGGCTACGAGTGCTCGATTCTGAGGCAGTAGCATGCAGCTGCGGAAGATGGGCTAAAAAGCTTAGAGCACTCCAACTGGGAGCTAGAATGCTCTAAATGAAGGCAGCAGGCTCATGATTTTTGGTGCTTGAACCTTGAATGGAGCTTGAATGCTGTTGCATGGCCATGCATGAGCTTGCATGGATGGAAAAAATTGCATGGAAAAAATTTTTCTGGAAATTTTTCATGGAAATTTTTTTCTTTAATGATGCATGCATGAATTTAAATTGCATGGAAAAATTTACAACTTTTACAACATCACACAAAGCATGAATGCAATTTCTGAAGAAAAATTTTTTAAACGTTGCAAATTCATTCCATTCCAATGCATGGATGAAAAAAAATTTTTTTTTTTTTTTTTTTTTAAACTTTGCACTGCACACAATGCATGGATGAGTTTAAGAAAATTTTCAAGCTTTTGGCAACATGATGCAAAAGGGATAGAATTCTCAAAAATGAAAATTTCAAACTTAAAACATTTCAACATGATGCAAAAGGGATAGAATTCTCAAAAATGAAAATTTTAAGCATAGAGAATTTTTGAAAATTTGCATGTCAGTCCTAAATTCAAGGCATGCATGGAAAATTTGAAACTTGACACATTATTCCAATCCAATGCATGGATGGATTTTTAGAAAAATTTGGAAAACTTTTCAACTTCTTTCTAATGCATGGATCAAATTGGAAATTTTTTCAAAATGTAACACCTCTCCAATGCATGGATAGAAAATTTTTGGAAAAATTGTCAAATTGCTCAACATTTCTAATGCCTGGATGAAAATTTTTCAAACTTTGCATTTCATCTCCAATGCCTGGAAAGTTTTGAGAAAATTTTCAAACCTTGCAGCTTCTCTCTAATGCATGAAAATTTTTGAGGAACCATGATTCAACAATGCATTGAAAAGGAGAGGTTGTGCACATGAGTTGCATGCCAAAGGTCCTATGAAATTGCTCAAAAGCGATAGAAATTTCCGGGAATGAAAATTAGAGCTAAGAAGGTCTAAGAGGCCAGTCTAAAATTGCGAAACACAACTGAAGACCATTTTAGAAAAATCAAATTTTTGGCTTATCGAAACCATTTCCCAGAAAATTTCAAGGCACGAGCAATTTAAGAAGGTAGAGAAGCTTGGAACATCGAAAGAATTTATTCCCTTGCTTTGCTAAATTTAATGTCGATAGCTAGACGAAGTTAGAGCAGGCACTATTCCTCATAAATGGGATCCGTCAAGGGGACTTCCTCAACTTTTCGGGTTAGAATTGTGCTGTCAATGCAAGGCTTAAGCCTTTGGCCATTTACCTTGAAGAGTGATCCACTTGCAGGATCATGAAGTTCGATTGCTCCATGAGGAAAGACGGTAGTGACAATGTATGGACCATCCCATCTTGACCGGAGTTTACCGGGAAAGAGTTTCAAGCGGGAATTGAAAAGCCAGACCTTTTGTCCCGGGGCAAAAGACTTTTTGACGATGTGTTTGTCATGGAAAGCTTTAGTCTTTGCCTTGTAAATTTTTGCATTTTCATACGCGTCATTACGCAATTCCTCAAGTTCATTCAATTGCAACGCACGATTAGAGCCGGCTTGTTTGAGATCAAAATTGAACCTTTTTACGGCCCAATAAGCACGGTGCTCTAATTCTACCGGGAGATGACATGCTTTGCCAAAGACAAGTCGATATGGTGACATGCCAATGGGTGTCTTATAAGCTGTCCGGTAAGCCCAAAGTGCATCGTTTAGCCGTAATGACCAATCTTTGCGATCCGGTCTAACCGTTTTTTCTAGAATGTGCTTAATCTCCCGGTTAGAAATCTCTACTTGACCACTCGTTTGAGGGTGGTAAGGTGTAGCAACCTTATGAATGACTGAATACTTAGCAAGGACGGATTTGAGATAACGATTTCGGAAATGAGATCCGCCATCACTAATGATTGCTCGGGGTGTACCAAAACGACTAAAGATGTGAGATTGAATGAAATGGATCACGACTTTATGATCATCGGTTTTGGTAGCCGCGGCTTCAACCCATTTAGACACATAATCCACCGCTACAAGGATGTACTCATAGCCATAAGAAGATGGAAATGGTCCCATGAAGTCAATCCCCCACACATCAAAAATTTCAACAATTAAAATGTTGGTGAGGGGCATCATGTCTCTTCGGGACATGGATCCAAGTTTTTGACATCGTTCACACGATTTGCAAAAATTGTATGCATCCCGGAACAAGGTAGGCCAAAAGAATCCGCTTTGAAGGATTTTGTTAGCGGTCTTTTTGGCACTGAAATGGCCTCCACAAGCAAGAGTATGGCAAAAATTTAAAATGCTTGTGGCCTCGGTTTCAGGAATACATCGCCGGATGATTTGGTCCGGGCAATACTTGAATAATTCCGGATCTTCCCAAAAGAAATGCTTGACTTGGGAGAAAAATCGGTCCCTCTCTTGTTTGGACCAATGAGCTGGAATTTTGCCAACCGCAAGATAATTGACAATATCCGCAAACCACGGAAGAGTAGAATGTGAAACTTGAAGAAGTTGCTCATCCGGAAAGGAATCACGGATGGCTGCAAATTTCGAAAATTTCTCAATAAGTAAGCGAGAGAGATGATCGGCGACAACATTGTCGGTCCCTTTTTTGTCCCGGATGTCAATGTCAAACTCTTGAAGTAAGAGGATCCATCGAATTAAGCGGGGTTTTGTCTCTTTTTTCGCTAACAAATGCCTAAGGGCGGCATGATCTGAAAAGACGATGACCTTGGAGCCAAGAAGATAGGAGCGAAATTTATCCAAGGCGTACACCACAGCTAGCAATTCTTTTTCAGTGGTGGTGTAGTTCAATTGGGCATCATAGAGAGTTTTGCTAGCATAATAAATGACATGCGGCAGTTTATCCACACGTTGGCCCAAAACCGCCCCTAATGCATAATCGGATGCATCACACATGATCTCAAAGGGAAGAGACCAATTAGGGGGTTTCATGATCGGGGCAGAGGAGAGGAGAATGCGAAGTTTGATGAAAGCTTCCATGCAAGCGTCATCAAAATTGAACGGAACATCCTTGGCTAAGAGATTACACAAGGGCCGTGAGATTTTGCTAAAATCTTTGATGAAGCGACGATAGAATCCGGCATGGCCAAGAAAAGAACGGATTTGACGGACGGAATTCGGAGGAGGAAGATTAGAGATTAACTCAACTTTTGCCTTGTCTACCTCGATTCCCCGCTTAGAAATGACATGTCCTAAAACAATGCCTTCTTGGACCATAAAGTGGCTTTTCTCCCAACTTAGAATGAGATTCGTCTCTTTGCATCTTTGGAGCACAAGAGATAAATTTTTGAGACACGAGTCAAAGGAGGAGCCAAATACGGAAAAGTCATCCATGAAAACTTCCAAGAACCTTTCAACCATATCGGAGAATATGGACATCATGCACCTTTGGAACGTTGCCGGTGCATTGCATAGACCAAAAGGCATGCGTCGATAGGCAAAAGTACCAAAGGGACATGTGAATGTTGTTTTCTCTTGATCTTGGGGGGCGATGGCCACTTGGTTATAGCCGGAATAACCATCAAGAAAACAATAGAAGCTTTGGCCGGCTAACCTTTCTAGGATTTGATCAATAAATGGGAGTGGGAAATGATCCTTCCTAGTTGATGAGTTGAGTTTACGATAGTCAATGCACACACGCCACCCGGTGGTGGTTCGTTGTGGCACGAGCTCGCCCGCTGAATTTTCAACAACGGTGAGCCCGGATTTCTTGGGGACAACTTGTGTGGGGCTCACCCACTTGCTATCAGAGATAGGATAGATGATTCCCGCATCTAGCAATTTGATCACCTCTTTCATGACCACTTCCTTCATGTTTAGATTTAACCGGCGCTGGACCTCTCTAGTAGGCTTTGCGTCATCCTCCATATGAATGCGGTGCATACAAATGGAGGGGTCAATTCCTTTCAAATCTGCCACTGTCCAACCAATAGCTTCTTTATGCTCTTGGAGCACCGCTAAAAGGTTGGTCTCTTGGTCTTTTTGAAGGTCCGAGGCAATAATGACCGGAAGGGTTTGCTTTGGACCAAGGAACACATACTTGAGATGGGCCGGGAGCGGCTTAAGCTCAAGTTGTGGCGGATATAACAATGATGGGACCGGAGGAGTGGTGGAAAGTTGGGGAAGTGGTTCTTTTGGAATTTTCCAAGGAGGTACATCCATGATAGCATTAATATCAAGCAAGGAATTGACGTCTTGAATGGCTTGATCAACATCAAAGTTTGAGAAGTCAAAATGAGACATGCAAGTTTCAAGGGGATCTTTGCTTAGGATGAAGGGGAGAGATTCTTCGACCACTTCATCAATGACATCCACAAGAAAACAATCATCCTCATTGGAGGGATGTTGAGTTGCATGAAAGATGTGGAGTTTGACTTGCATGTTTCCAAAAGCAATGTCCATCACCCCGGTTCGGCAATTAATTGATGCATTAGCCGTAGCCAAAAATGGTCTACCAAGGATCACGGGAATGTGCTTTTTTGGGTCATGGACTGGTTCCGTATCAAGAACCACAAAATCTACCGGGAAGTAGAATTTGTCCACTTTGATGATGACGTCCTCAAGAATACCTCGTGGATGCTTGACCGATCTATCGGCAAGTTGCAAAACCACGGAAGTCGGCTTAAGATCGCCCAAACCAAGTTGTAGGTAGACCGAGTATGGAATTAAATTCACACTAGCTCCTAAGTCAAGGAGGACCCTCTCGATTTTGCTGTCACCAATGACGCACGAGATTGTGGGGGCACCCGGATCCTTATACTTCGGGGGAGTGCTGTGCTGAATAATAGCACTAACATTTTCAGTCAACCTCACTTTTTTTGGCAAATGATTTTTAGAAGTGCGCTTTTGAGTGCACAAATCTTTGAGAAATTTTGCATAGGGAGGGATTTGCTTGATAGCATCCAACAGGGGCAAGTTAATCTTCACTTGCTTGAAGACTTCCCACATGTCTTGAATTTTACAATTCTTGTTCCCAAAGTGTGTCGACTCTTGAAGACGTTGAGGAAACGGAGCTTTTGGCTCATAAGTAGTTTCCACATTTGGGGAGACATGTGTGGGATATCCGTGAATGGTATTGGGACAAGAATTTGGATTAGAAGAGCTTGAATTTGGATTTTTCAACGGCGACACTTCTTCACTTTTGTCTCCATCGACCTTGTTGTCCACCACTCTACCACTCCGAAGGGTGGTGATAGCTTGAACTTGTTCATGAGTCGGCCCACTCGGAGGAGGGGTTTCGTCAATCACATGCATTCCTCTAGGATTTTCAAAAGGTTGAGAGGGAAGCTTGCCCTTGTCCTTTTGAAGCAATTGATTCACCGAGTTAGCTATTTGGCCCACTTGATTTTCGAGATTAGCTATGGATTGAGTATGAGAGTGGACCATTTGGAGAGTAGGCTGCAAGGATGTCAAGAGTTGCTTGTTGGCATCCATTATTTGCTTATTTAATGATTCCATCATTTGCTTGTTTGCAGCTACTATCTCGTCAGTTGGACACACAGGAGGTTGATTGGAGACATTTGGATTGTAAGGAGGACGGTAGCTTGAAGAGGCTTGGAAAGGTCTACCTTGATATTGAGAAGAGGGCTGATTTTGCCGCCCTTGGTTTTGGAATTGGGAATTCTGTGGGGCTTGTTGCCGCCATGAGAAATTCGGATGATCACGCCAACCCGGATTGTAGGTGTTGGAATATGGATTGTTCCCGGGCCGCGAGAACATGGCATTAGCTTGCTCTTGGTTGGGACTAGGAAATTGCTCCGTTGTGGGGCAATCTTCCGAGAGATGGAATGGACTAGTACATGAAGCACAAACTGAACTTGCCGAATTTTGAGACAATGAATGAGGAAGATGTGGTGCCATCAATTGATAGAATTTATGAGCGATGGCATCCACTTGAGATGATTCCTCCCTTATTGACTTTGGTTGACAAGGGTTGGTGTTGCTTGGAGTGGTTGCGGTCGGAGCCCTACGAGAATTGTGTTGAAGTGAATTTTCACTCAAATTCTCAAGTAAGGTCCAAGCCTCATCCGCATTCTTGGACATGAACATCCCACCACAAGAAGAATCAACCATGAATCTATGGGTTTCGGTCAAGCCGGCATAGAAAGCTTGCACTAATTGCCATTTTGGGATCAAATGATGAGGACACTTCCGAAGAAGATCTTGTAACCTTTCCCAAGTCTCGTGGAGTTGTTCTCCATCAACTTGAGAAAAGCTTAGAATGGAACGCCTCATTTGGTTGGTTTTACTCACCGGATAATACTTCTTAAGAAATTCTTGTTGCAATTGAGCCCAAGAAGTAATAGAGTTGGGAGCGAGGGAGTTCAACCAATATTTTGCCCTATCTTTTAGGGAGAATGGGAAGAGATGGAGATGAAGTGCATTGTCCGGAAAACCTCTCAACCGGATGGTTGAACAGATTTCAAGGAACTCATCAAGATGCTTGTATGGATCTTCATTATCAAAGCCATGAAATGATGGAAGCATTTGAATGGTACTAGACTTGATCTCATATTGAGCTGCATCGATGTTTGGCATCACTATGCAAGATGGAGAAGCATAGGTGGTAGGGATGAAATGATCTCTAAGAGTCATTGGCTCGATATTAGGAATTTCAGCCCTTTCATTCCCCGGATTTCCTACGTTATCCCCCATTATATTGAATTCAGTTTCAAGGTCCCTTGTAAGAGTGGGTTCCCTAAGGTTCCGTCTAAGAGTTCTTTCAAGAGAATTGATATCAATGGGCGAATCGATTGTGGGTAAGGAAAGTGACCTACGACCGAACATCAACAATAAAGCATATACTCAACAAAGCAATTCATCAACCACAACTCCACATACGATGTTCCCTTTCTCCTCAATTATCAAGACGGAAAATGTAAATGGCCACGACAAGGACCGATGCTTTAACACAAAATTTAAACAGGATAAGAGCCTCAACAAGGGCTTCACAACTAAACTAAAACTAAATTTAACACATGCACAATATTCACAACTCGAAACTAGAAGTCACGAGACTTACCTGGGGTCCTCTAGACTTACAATTTGCTAGCATTCCCACGGCGAGCTTCGAGTCCCTAGAATCTTACAACACTTAAAACACAAAGGTGGTCAAAACACACAAGGAATATTCACAAGACACAATATTCACAATCAAACTAAATTTAACCCTAAACTTTGGTTGCTAAACCGTTTGCAGTCCCCGGCAACGGCGCCAAAAATTGATCGGTTGATCAACTATACATCAACCTTCGCAATAGCACGAATCATTGTAAAATAGGGCTATTGGTCGGGTAAGTCGAACCACAGGGACTACGCTAGTCTAATACAACCTAAATGTCTAGAATCATTCTTAGAATGATGAAGGGTGTATAGAGGTTTTGTTAGATGTCACTTAAGCTAGGAAATTAAAAGTGCATAAAACAGTAAATTGCAAGAATTCAAGGGAGTGAGTACAAGTAAAGAAGGCTAGGGAAATGAATCCACCTCCATCCCTCTACACATGCTAGGTTAAGATTAATTTAAGGGGAAAACAACATATATGATAGTCATGATACATAACAATACTAGGTTGCTATAATATCCTTAAGAAGTTCATTTAATTAGAAAGGCAAGAATAAACCATCAAAGGTTCACATGATCAACTACCTAAACTAAAATGTAGCTTAGAACATGCTTACTAAGCCAAGGATTATCAAGCCCTAATTTAAATGGTGAATGCACATAAAGCTAAGAATCAAGTATAGCCCATCAAAGGGAAACCCTAAGCCATGAACTATCTAGGTTCTCCAACTCCATGCCATTAAAACCATTCCATGATCTAACTTCCATTGTCACCATGGAAGTGCAAGCAATATGATTAAGAAAGGCAACCATCCAAGACAAGATGAATAACTCACAATAATCATTTAAAACATTCAACATTCATTACAACAAAAGTGAGGCTCTTGACCATGGAAAGACTATCAAAAATACATTGTAATCCCCAAAAATAAACTATACTAACACATGCTTACAAGGGAGGGGTTTCATCACCTCCCTAGATGAGGTTTAGTTACCCATTGGTGAGCTAGAAGAAGGAAGAAGCATCATCCTCATCTCCATTTTCGAGCTCCTACTGTAGCACTCAAGAACACCCTCTCCTTGCTCTCTTCTCTCTCCTTTCTCTTGCTCAAGATAAAGCTTAATGATATATGTGGCCTTTGGGTAGCCTTTTATGCTCCAACCATACCCTCTCTCCTCCAAGGAACACCTCCAACCACTTCATAAAGAGGGAAGATGGCATTGAGGAAACCAATGTGCAAGTGGGCTGAAATGAGCCATTTCCGAAGGGCATTCTGCCTGATTTTCGAGCGCACGCTTGGTGACTTCGAGCACTCTAACTTAGTGCAATGTGCAACATGCTCCTCTTGCTCAGTGCTGACCTATTTTGGGAAAACTGCTATAACTTTGTGCCCCGAACTCCGAATGACGATCTGTTTGAAGCTTTGGAGAGCTGATTCAGTGCTTTAAAAACTTCATGTTTTGATGAAGACCCAAATCTCAAGTCTGGTTGGTCGAAAATGGGGAGAAAGGCAGTACATCAGTGCTGCCAGGCAGTTCTGCGCACCTCTGTTGTGAAGATCATAACTCTCTGCTCCGAACTCCGAATGATGAACCACTTGAAGATTTGGAAAGCTGATTCAGAGCTCTAAATCTTTCATGTTATGAGGGAAGTCCAGTTCTCGAGTTTGGAAGGTCAAAATGGCAAGCAAAGACCAGGCTCTACTGCTGCCAGAATTCAGCATTGGCACCCTTTTGTTGCTCAAGACTCCACAAGGCCTTATTCTTGTTCCATTTTGGCCAATGAACCTGAAAATGCATAAAAACATAGAATTGGAGTTAATCTACATAAAATAATTAATAACTGGACTTTGTTAATGTAATTTAGGGCGCTTGAATATACATTATTCGGCGCTTATCACTTCCTTAGCAATCAATCAAAGATTGGTACATCCCACTGAGCAACAGAAAATTGAGTCAATACGACAAAGTTTTCTAAAGGATATCTGCAGTGATGTTCCTAATGCTTTTTGGGATAGAAAGAAGCATATTGTTTCTTTGCCTTATGAAAAAGGATTTACCGATCTGATGATCCCTTCCAAAGCTAGTCCCAGCCATATGAAGGCTGACTATTTAGAATTGTGCAAAACTGAAATTAGCTCTTTAATGGAAAGAAGCTAGTTACAATAAGTTACTCCCCATGGAGTTACAGAGCTTTTTATGTCAATAAAAACTCTGAAAAAGAAAGAGGAGTTCCTCGATTGGTTATTGATTATCATCCCCTCAACCTTGCTTTGAGCTGGATTAGATACACAATTCCAAACATTAAAGATCTGTTAGATAGATTACAATCTACTGTAATATTTTCTAAATTTGATCTTAAATCAGGATATTACCAGGTACAGATTGTAGAAAAGGACAGATATAAAACTGCTTTTTGTGTACCCTTTGGATAGTATGAATGGACAGTAATGCCCTTTGGTTTAAAAAATGCTCCTTCAGAATTTCAACATATTTTGAATGACATATTTAATCCTTATACTGAATTTTCTATTATTTATATTGATGATATTTTCGAATTTTCAAAATCAATAGAACAACATTATAAACATTTGAAAATCTTGAAAGATGTTATTTATCGAAGTGGTTTAGTAGTTTCTGCTCCTAAACTAAAAATTTTCCTTACCCAAGTAAGATTTCTTGGTCATGAAATTTGTGATGGAAAAATAAAACCCATTGACAGAAGTATTGAGTTTGCCTCTAAATTCCCTGATGAAATTAAAGACAAAACTCAACTGCAAAGATTTCTTGGTAGTTTGAATTATATTCGTAACCATAACAAGAATCTTGCACAGGATACAACAATTTTATATACACGGCTCAGAAAGTCACCTTCCCCTTGGACTGAAGAACATACGAGAGTTGTCCAGAAAATTAAACTTCGTGCTAAACAGATTCCTTGCTTAGCCCTAGCAAATTCTTCATGGTTTAAAATTGTTGAGATAGACACATCTAATATTGGATATGGTGGTATTCTTAAACAAAATAATCCAGAAACAGGAACAGATGAGCTTGTTCGCTTCACTTCAGGAGCTTGGAAAAATGCACAATTAAATTATTCTACTATTAAGAAGGAAATTCATTCTTTAGTAAAATGCATTTATAAATTCCAAGATGATTTAATTAATCAGAAATTCTTGTTACGCATTGATTGTAGTGCTGCTAAACAAGTACTGGAAAAAGATGTTAAAAATTTAGTTTCCAAACAGATATTTGCTGGATGGCAAGTTGATTTATCTGCTTTTGATTTTTCTATTGAATATATTAAAGGCAGTTCTAATTCTTTACCTGATTTTCTAACCCGTGAATTTTTACAAGGTTCATGAGTCAGGCCCATACTGGGCAGGGCCATGGTAATACCATAAAAGGCCGTGGTAAAGGCAGGGCAAAAGCCAAAGTGGTTATACCACCCACTGATGATCAGTATCTAGCTTTGGAGCATCTGTCTGACTTGCTTCGAACTCCTACTCAAAGAGAAAGCTCACAGAAGAAAACCATGAAAGAGGTTCTTATAACAGAAACTCCATTGATACCTAATTCAAGATATATTCAGATAGTATTGGTTCTGGATCCTCATGATGAACAATGAATGCCAGATCCTTGGGAAGTAAAATCTAGATATTTCCAAACACAGCAATATGCAGCACCAGATAGTCGCCATAGATATGTCTATGAAACCATGCTTACTGAAACTTCCTCTGTGGAATTTACCCACACAAAGAAATTTCCGAATTCCAAAGATAGTCCTCTTACTTATAGTAAAGCTATCTTTAAAAAGTTTTATAAGCCTTCTGACTGGGGATTAAATCCTAACTTATCCAGAAAACTTGCTTTCGGGCATAATTATAATTACTGGGATTATATCTCAGCATGGACATATTCGTTCTTTTATAAAAATCCAACACATAAACATACTTGGTTTTTCAAGATATGCCCTTAATCTTTTGAGGTTGATTTCCCAAATTGGGCTATTCCTTGGTGGGCTATATTTGGTCCAGATCTGGATATTCTACCAGAACCGATGAGGCACTTATTCCTTCCATGGCAGCAGTTCCATCCTCATCTCAGAGGACAAGATAATATTTATGCGGGCAAATCCACCATCTTGTTCTTTACAGAATTTGGAATCCCTTGGATTTGGAGATGGGATTTCCAATGCAATAATAATTCTGATAAGCTGTCCATCTTGCAAAGGGTTTTTTATTACAGATGGTGGGCAAGCATGTCTCAAGAGCCATCTATTACAGCTCTCTTGAACCTCATTAAACAGAAAACAGTGGAATATCAGGATGGTATTCCTAAACTGACCTTAACTCAGTTTCCAAATGCTACTGATATCTTTAATCCTTTTGAATTGATTAAAGATATGATCAGAAACCAGCAGCCATTAATTACTGAAACCGATTTAATGGTTAAATGCATGGATTTTATGAAAAACCAAATTTGTCAATACATTTGGTTCTTCTACTTCCACAGTTCCGGATGACATATCCATGGTATCAGTATCCAGCCAAGATGGTAATCAGTATTCCAGTCTCGCTGGCGAAGCACAAGATCCCAATGAAGATCTTATCCAGGATGAGAACCCCTCTGCGGAAGATTATTGGAATTCTTTAACCATCCACTTGAAAGAAAAGATGAAGGCTCCCAAGCAGTAGAGATTCTCTCTTATCCTACCGATAGAAGATGACAAAGCACTTTCCCCAAAGTCTTTGTGTCTACAGTATATTTCTTGTCCGAAGTTGATCATTACTATTCGACAAGAAGACAGAACGTAGTGGTGGACCATCCGACTGCATTGTTCTAGCACACGTCATCCAACCACTATGCGGACTTCAAATTTCAAATTTCGAGTCCATATTTATGTATAAATAGAGGGCAATGTTTCCCCTCAATGTATTTTTCAGTTTTTTTTTCTCTCTTTTGTAATATTTCCCAGTGTACTGTATTTTGAAGTTCAATAAAGACGAAAGTTTCTGTAAGTGTTTCAAAGTTATTTTAATTACTGTTTATATTGTATAAGTTATTGTTGTACTTATATCATTTGTTTATTATATAATCGATCAAATATATTGTCATTGGACTATATTAATAATTAAAATTCCAACCAAATAAAAGAGAAACATGTATTATAAATTTATAAGTGAGAATTAATTTTCAACCTAACTAAAATAAGATGGAAGGAATGTGTTTAAAGTATTAAGATCCGGCTTGAAGTAAATTTGTTGAAAAAGTAAATTTTTGTCGGGGTCACGGGTTGATAACAACCATGGCCGCCAGGTGTTCATAGTGAAGTCATTTTTGCACTGGATACCATGTGAATGCAGTAGTGATTTAAAATAATAATAATAAAAAAAAAGAGCCATGTCATTTAGTATATACATATAAATATTTATTATTTGAAAATATGTAGCAAATTGTCAATTTTGTCCAAATTTTTATAAAAATTCTAAACTACAGTTATTAAAAAATAAAAATAATTGAAATAATTGAATTTTATTTATTTATTTATTATTTTGCTTTAGGACATTTTAGGTATTTCAGTCTTCAAATAAAGAAAATTTTCTTATTTGCACAATATGAAAAATGCAAGGAGTTTTTTTAAATATCAATGGAGTATTTGCACACTCTGTATATAACCCGAGATTTTTTTTGCACACTTAGGGGTGGCAATTTATGCCCAAATTTATTAAATTGTTTAAATTCGCCTACTAAAATTAAATTATTTGATCATCTAAATTTAAGTAAGTGGGTCAATAATAAGTAAAAAGTGAGTATTAATGTAATTTAAAGGTCAACAGTAACTACTCAAATTAATTCGTTCAAACAAAATTTTTATTTTATTTTTTGGGTCAATGATAACTCTTTCAGTCTGACACTTCAACTTCCTATATATATAAATTTATATAAAAAATAAGACCGGCAATGATACTATAATAAAATAATAATATAATTTTAATATATATATATATAGAGAGAGAGAGAGAGAGAGAAGAATATGAGTCATGTTTCTTCCACTGGTGCGATCAGAATTTAGTTCTCGGCCTGTTAACAACAACTGCGGGCCAAACCCAGGTGAGATTCCCCCCAGCCCAAACTTTGAAGCTGGGCATATATATATATATATATATACACACACACGCAAAAGTACTACTGGAGTTAGTTAGTTAGTTAAAAAAAAAAAAAAAAAAAGACAAACAAAACAAAACATTTCAGTAATATTAATATGACTCGTATATTAGAGGGTTAAAACTTATCACATTGTTCAAGTTAAATGAAAGATTCCAATTCATCAAACTAGTTCCATTCGCATTGGAAGGCCAGAGCCATGGAGTGTGAAAATTATCTCGGGGTGGGTTTATGCATGTGAGGTATTGCTCAGACCTCAGTGAGACAAAATGACTTGGACCATTAGTGCACGAGTTGAAAATGATCATAGCAAGAAATAATTTTTTCAGAGAGTGAATGGTTTGATATTTTATGTTAGGAATGAACATGTCTTTTTTTATTAAAAAAAAAAAAAGTTATTATTTCCTTTGGGCGTGCTGGTGTGTTTGTGTTATTATTATTATTATTTTTTTTATTTTTATTTTTTTATATATATTTCAATTATTAATCAAGAAGTTAAAATTATGGCACAGCTTTTTCATATGCATACATAGAAACTGAGGACACAACCATGCAATGCAATCTTTTTTAACATTTGACACGGACAAAATCCTTTTTTCACTTCCGTGGGAATGAGTTTTTATAACTATTTACTGAATTAAGTTAATTTTTATCTTTTTCAATTTAATATGGTAGTCAAAGAAACTTTGTTTGAGGATAAAAAATAATAATAAAATAAAAAAAAATTTAAACTTTATTTGTCATTTTAAATTTGTTGACAGTTGAGGTTAATATCAGAAGTTTGCCATCACAAAAGATCCAGTTTGCAAGGAAAAAAAAAAAAAAAAAATTGGAACGAGTTGACCCGTTTTTGACCGACCCATTTGAACCCTTACCCATTTATGATCCGCCACTAATAAATTGGGAATGGATTAGTAACCCATTCAAAACCCACCCAAAACCCAGCCAATTGCCACCCCAAAATGAACCTCTCCATCTGAAGAAAGTATTTGCCTCACTTGCTCATCATGTAGAGCTGCAAAAAGTTTCAACTAAGAAGAGTCCCTTTGCTGAGTCAAAAATATATCCCCATCTACAACTTGCCATAAGAGTTCTGTTAGAGTTGAAAATCTCTATTAAGGAAGCCATTAAAAAAATTCAAAATTCTCTTCAAAGAGAACAAAATTATTAATTTCTAAAATTATCTACTCTCTCGATCTAAAAAAGAGTCTCTTTTTTAGGGAATCGTGACTCACATGGTTCTCCAAAAAAAAATGACTCTTTTTGAGATGAGGGAGTACTAGTTTTTTCATTCTTTTCTCTTTTACTCTTTAAATTCATATTAAACTAGATGCCTCACAACTTGGATAAGAGTTTCCCGTAAAATTTGGAGTGGCCAAAAAAAGTTAAAATTTTCTTCTTAAATTAAACTCTAATTTTCTTTTTCTTCTAAGTTTCGATTATTTTTCTTTTCCTTCTATTTCTTTAAATTATTTTTCTTTTTTTTTTTTTTTTTTTCTTAACAATGCCCCCTGAACAGAACTATTGCCTCCACGTTAGAAGGTGAGGAAATTAAATTCACATTTAAATAGTATTGTGATTTGAGAACTACAACTCCACTACATGCAAACAGAAAACTACCTATTGCTAGCCAATAATATCCAGCCCGGTAATTGTAGATTCCGGAAATAAAACAATCCAAAAGGGCTATTAGTATCCAATTTTTCAGAACACACGTACAAGTATTTATTTAATTGTTCGTGGTTTGAAGAACGTATGGATGAACGATAAAAGTGAGCTCTAAATCCTAATGACTCAGATGGCTTCGTATAATGGAACCAACTATAGTGTTGCATAAAATTCAAAGTTTGTTACAGACACATATCACAATTTCTTAAACAAAAAAAAATAGGAAATATAAGGGTGATGATCAATACACAACTTATTCAAAAAAAAAAAAAAATACCCCTTTCATGATTAGTTAAATAACAACGGATGGGCATCCTGTGATGGCAATACACTACTACCCAAATGAGACCGTGTCAAAGTTGAAGCAACATCCCAACACATTGTGAGTTCATTTACTACACATTCATCTTCTTCATAATTTGGTTGAATAGTAGATACTCCATGCAACGTTCTAATCCCTTCCAATTCAATTGTAACTTCTTTCATTGTAGGCCTTTTTCTCCCACTTGAGTTTAAGCATCTTTTTGCAAGGTTTGCGACTCGCGTGATCTCTTCTTTCCCACTCGCTTTGGAAACTCGAGCATCAAGAATGTCAAATAAACAGTTCTCTTTCATCATCAATTTGAAATATGCTGCCAAACTTCGTTCTACAGATCTAGTTGATAAGATTGGTTTTTGTCCAGTTAAGAGCTCAACAAGAACTACTCCAAAGCTATAAACATCTCTTTTTTCTGTAAATTGGCTTGATTGGAAGTATTCCGGATCCAAGTATCCAAAGGTTCCCTGTACTAGTGTGGTCATATGAGTTTGATCAATGGCAATTGATTTTGAAGTCCCAAAATCCGACACTTTTGCTCTGAATTTGTCATCCAACAAAATGTTTGTGGATTTGATGTCCCGATGATAAATTGGTAAGGAAGCTGCTGAATGAAGATAGGTTAGAGCCCCCGAAACTTCTATAGCAATTCGAATACGAATATCCCAGGTAAGTGGAAACTCTTCGTTTTGCTCATGGATATACTGGTAAAGGGTTCCATTTTGGATATATTCGTAAACCAGCAAGGGAAATTCTGCCTCCAAACAACACCCATGCAGCTTAACCACATTCCTATGGTTTATTTGTGACAAAATAACAACCTCATTAATAAATTGTCCAAGGTTGCTTTCATCCACTGTCTTGGACTTTATAACTGCTACAATTCTACCATCAATCAGCATTCCTTTGTATACAGTACCTTACCCTCCTTGACCAAGGATTCGGTTATCATTAAAGTGGTCAGTCGCCTTTTCCAACTCCTTTAAGGGAAAAAGTTTGGTTTTTTCAACATTACCTTGATCACCCGAAGACAATTGTTGTTGCAATAACAGATTTTTAAAGATTTTTCATTTGAGCATGAGTTTCTTTCTCCTCTTCACCAATTTATACAACCACCATATTCCAATAAGTAGAAGTAGTAATCCAATACTTGTACTTAAACCTGCAAAACTTAGTTGGAAAAGGTCATTTAATCAACCTAAACATCTGATGGTTGAATTTAAATACTATTTGTCAGCTTATTTGGTTGCTTTGTGTGTTTTACAAGTATTTTTTTTTTTTTTTTTTAATATAGGAAAGAGAGAAAAAATAGCAAAACTTATCATTATAGAATTAGAACCTTAATATAACTTAATAACTTAAATTCAATTATGTTATTATATATCTTTGTTTGGGAGACTTTTTTATTATTAAATGTTCAAATAATTAAAACTAGAAGTTACAATTTTTTACGATGAATGAGTGACATCTTTCTTGTGAATAAGAACCATAATTTAAATAATCCTTTAAAGTTTATTATAATTATATTTTGATTTGGAATTTTCTAATATTGGTTAACTTTTAAAGAGACACCCAACAAAAATGTAGAGAAGTTAAGAGAGTACAGAAGAGAATATATATATATATATATATATATATATATATATATATATATATATACATACATATATATATAGATATATCACATTATTATTAAATTTATGAAATCATGACAACCTTCAAAATTTAGTTAAAAAAAATCACTTCGAAGAGATAAAAGAAAGTTTATTTTTGTTTGCTTATACATATCATAGAAAAGTGTAAAAAAATTGCCTTCAAAAATGAAAAAAAATTATGATATATATATATATATATATATATATATTAGAATCAACTTTATAAAATTACAAAGACATTAAAATCTTGTAAAAGGACAACTATTTGGATTATAAGGTCAAACTCAATGTTACTCCACTAGATTGTTAAAAATATTATATATAGAATATTAAACATTGAAACTTTGAAGAGATAGAGAGTTATGGTTGATACGCGACAAAGGGAAAAAAAAATTATATAGAGATTTTTCCTTAAAAATAAGAAATTAAAATGAAAAAAAAATGAAGCTTTGGAGAATAAGAGTAAAAATGCTACACACATCTAAAACAACACAATCCATTTATTAATTTGCAATAGAACAAGCAAAGGAAAATTGCAATAAAGAATGATACCTAAAGTGGATATGTTTTTCCTAACCAATGAGGATTTGCTAGTCGAGGTCTAGTGGACTAATAATAACATAAGATTTGATGATGTTCTAAAAAAAAAAAAAATTAAATTTTGATTAAATAACATATCACGATAATAAGCCATTCTTTAAAATATATAATTTATAAGTGGGTCAAATTTACAAATTTATAAAATCCTTTTAATACTTATCTTTAGAAAAGGAAATAAATATTAAAAAAAAAAAAAAAACCAAACTTGAGAGAGAGGTTGATTAATTTTGCACCTAAATGCCTAGGTTTCAAGAACTATAGTAGATTGTATTAAGAGATGTGGGAACAAATGATTTGATTAATATTAATTAAAAAGATATTTATAAAAGGCACAACTCCTCAATAGTAACAAATTTGGTGTTCTAAATGTACAACTCTTAAATAGTCGTTAGTATCAAACTATTAAGAAATAGGAATAACAATTGTATGTAAATACTAATTAGGAATAAAATTTTAAAAGTCACCACTCTTCAATATTAAGATATTTGAAAGCACACAACTCTTGATATTTGAAAGCACACAACTCTTATAGTAGTTAATACCTAAATTATTGGTGACTCTTAAAACATGAAAAGTCACAAAACAATTATTTATTAAAATAACTGCTTTAAATTCTAAATAATCATATTAATTCTGAAAGAACGATTGATTGATAACCATTAGAAAGAAATCTAAAAAGACACAACTATTAAATAATAGTTAGTTAGTAGTTGTAATAGACCACCAATAACCTAATTTTAAAAAGGTAACTCTTAAAACATAAAAATACAAATAAATAATTTTTAAATTTAAAGATCTACTTTAAAATGTATATAAATTTTATAAATCCAATAAAGCTATAGAGTTATAAATAATAAAAAAATTAATAGTTTAAATCTGTATGAATATTAAAAATTTATGCAACATTGGTACTGATCATTAAGATTGGCAATGAGAGAAAAATGATTCACCGTTCACTTTCAAAATAGAAAAGAACGAATTTTAAAACGCAAATGAAAATATATAATTAATAATTCATAAAAGATTTATAATTTATTCTCATAGGATTTACAACATAAAATAACTAAAAAATTTATAAAAATAGTAGAACAATAAACATTACACGATTGTTTCTTTGTTTTAATACTTTAAAGGTCTCATGCTCTAATATTGCGTCTCAATCTATAATGTGAGCACTTAAAAATTTTAAAAAATAAATAAAAAAACTGCCATATGAATTTTATGTGCAATAAAAGTAAGAAATAATGAAAAATTAAAGAAACTCATCTTCATTTGTGACTCAATAGTGTTATCTATTTTCTTAAGATGGATAATGCTAATATATATTGTGTATTATCAAAAATTATCTGAAACTCACAACGTAAAATTCTAGTAACATAGGAGAAACAGATTTATTTATTAAAAACATTGCAAGAAATATACTTTCCAAAAAATAAGGCTGTTGCACATGAACCAAATTATTACTCTCATGTTTCAAAGTTGTAGATTGAACATTAGAAAAAAACACGAGACAAGATCTTTTTACATAGACAAGTAGAAAGGGAGATATAGTTTGCAACATGAGTTCAACTTAGACATCATTTATATAAGATATATACAGATTTTTGGAAAAAATGAATGTAAAATTGACATTATATAAGTTCTAACCAGCAACGTTCTACAGTCGTGAACTTTCAATTTTCAAACAAACAACTTAAAACTGAAACGACACTTATAAAATATTTAAATCAAGTATATATTATTATTATTACCAAAAATTGTATATAAAAAATACAAATAAAATGAACAGTTGTAAAGTTTCAAACAACAACTTGAAACGGAAACGATGCTTATAAAATATTAAAATCTAGTATATATTATTATTTCAAAAAAGTGTATATAAAAAATAAAAATAGAATACACTTTTATAGGGTAAATAGATAATAGAAAATATTAATGGAGAAAAGCAAATGAGAGATGGAGAAAAAAACCTAGTGTAATTGTTAGTTATTTGTTTTTCCTTCAATTGCCAATTCGTTTACTTTGTTAAAATATGAAACACAAATGCAAAAAATAATAAAGTGTAATGTGTATTAAAATAGAGGATATTATGGTCTTTTTAGTTATCACCACGTTAGATTCAAGGTCAAATGTCGAATTTTCAAATTAAAATTCGAGATGAAAATTCTTTAAACGAAATGGAGGATATTAATTTTCCAACTTCTTTAAAATAAACAGTTTGGTTTGCTCAACGTAACCTTAATCAGCGGAAGACAATTATTGTTGCAATAACAAACCTTCATTTCATTTATAGAATTTTCATTTGAGCCTGAGTTTCTTTCTTCTCTTCACCAATTTATACAGCCACCATGTACCAATAAGTAGAAGTAGGGATCCAAAACCCGTACTAATAACAGCAAAATTTAGGAAATTAAGAGTTTTGAAAGGGACACTTATTTTAGAACATCTCAAAATTGAAAAGGAGATACTCTATTGGGCTCAAGTTGGGATGAAGTAGTGTTCTTTCTCATTCTTATTTTTCTTTTTTCTTAAATATTTTTCAGCATCACATTTCTATTGAAGGACTAGATCCAATATTTACTGAAAAATGGTGTTTTAGAATTAATGTCGTAGTTTTGGTCTTAACTTGGTACAACAAATTGTCTTGACTCTGTTAGGGTGCCTGTGCATTTATGTGAAAGAAGGGGCATACCTATGATAGTAATTCGAATTTTCTTCTTGTCCGCTGGAGGTCCTGCACATTCATCAATATTTAATAATTAACCAAAATCAAACAAAAATGGTTACCCAACTAATTTGTATGCCGCGTGCTTAGCTTGACAGAAATTTATCACAAAGTACAAGACGTGTTTCAGTATTAGGCAGATGGTTAAGATATTATGTTTTCGGTAATAGGCAGATGGTTAAGATATTATGTTTTCAGTACTATTATTGCATGCAGATTGATATTTTTTGTATGTGAGCTAGGACCAAATTTATATTTGCAGAATGAGTAGTTAATTAAAATATGTACATGCATACCTGGACATCCACCGGATAGATATGGGTTTGGATCCCGATCTGAGTATCCTCCGATAAAATTACAAAAGCATCTGAGGAGGCCCGAAGTGACATGGGCCGGATCTGACCTGCAAACGCGACATCTGGTCCGTACAGATGGGTCAGGCCCATAGAAAGACACTGCCATATGGGCTGAACGCGAATAGCCCATCAAAGATGACCAAAACTCACAGAGGAATGGGCCTAGATCTAGCAGCCCATCAATGTTTGTAAGTATCTATAAATAGAAGAAGTAATGGATAGAGGAGAGGGAGATATTTTTTGGTTGAAAGGTAAGAATTCTAGAGAGAGAAAGGGAGGATGAATTTCATGCATCTTTAATTGGCGCCGTCTGTGGGAAGCGTTGAAGATTGATTGATCATTGATCAATATCGTGTGGATTCAGACCAATTTGTGGAAACGAAACTCGATCTTTGGGAGTTGGATCCAGATCTGAGCGATTGTGACCTACTCTGGAGGAATTTTAGTTCCTGTTGCTTTGGCGAAAGTGGCTTCAGATCTACACAACAACGAGTTGTTCGATTGTGGCAGGATCTGACGGATTTAGAATTCGGACAATTCAGATCTCGTCAACCGTAAGCATAATTCGGAGAATTCAAAACCAGATCTGAAAAATTCGCACTCACGAAGCTCAGATCTATTCACGAATTTGAGATTAATGCCTTTACTCCGTTCAGGAATAATGATAGGTGAAAGCTCCAATCCGATAGAGGCTGTCCAGTAAACGAAGCTTGAGGAGTTAATGAACTTGATTGAAGCTCTCAAAAAAGAGAATGCAGAATTGAAAGCTGGAATGCAACATCAGCAAATACCCGCGGTTTCGCATCCACTTCCGGCCGGTGAAGGAGGTGTTCAATCTAATATCGCGCATCAAGGCGAGCAGGATGAGAACAATCAGTCAGCTCTCCACCGTGATGAAAGGAGGATGGACGATTTGCCGCCAAATGTTCGTCGAGTTGAGGATCACGAAGGATCGACTCACGTTGATCCGCGACATGAGCAGATCAGACAGAATGAGGCCATGACCTTCGATCCGCATCGGGAAAGGTTCAACCGAGAGGAAGTGATAGAGGTTGATCGCCGTCGAGTTGTGTCGCCTTGGCAAAGAGAGCTCATAAAGGAACGGTCGTTCGATCCGTCTTACCGGCCCTCCATGGCTACTATCACTCATCGCGGTTCGGAGAGTAGAACCGTAGCTCACAGAGCTACCGCTGGGCTCCAGAGAGAGAATAAAGCACTCCGATCCGCGGCTCGGACGGTTGATTCACCATTCACTGACGAGATCCTGAATGCCCCGCATCCAAGGAAGTTTGCTATGCCAGTCTTTATTCTGTTTGACGGAACAACCGATCCGATCGATCATGTGTACCATATCCAGTTGAAGATGGCCCTGAATACGGAAAACGACTCTTTAATGTGCAAATGTTTCCCCACAAGCCTAGCTGGACTGGCGCTCAGCTGGTTCAAGAACTTGCCTAGGAGCTCCATTGGTAGCTTCCGAAACCTGTGCGATCGGTTCATAAGCCAGTACTATGGGAACAAGCGTCCGCCGAAGGACATCTCGAGCCTATTCACAATGAGATAGCACAAAGATGAACGTCTCCAGGCTTTTTTCACCAGGTTTAATCTCACTAAGAGTATGGTGATCGAATGCCACCCTTCTACAGCAGTTCAAGCCTTCAAGTTAGCCATGACATGTGGCACTCCGTTCCATACCAGTCTGGTAGTGAACACGCCGACGACTATGGATGAACTCAATGAAAGAGCCGATGGCTTTGTGCGCCTAGAAGAAGAGGAGGCAGCCAATGCTCGGACAGCGTCGCTCGTGTCAACCGAGGAAAAGTCCAAGGCAAAGATCAGGCAGAAGCAGGCTCAGCCGCAACGTCAAACCTCCTGGAAGGCAGAAAAGAGGTCCAGGGAGGAAGAGCTGATCACTCCGCTAAAGGTCACTCTAGCGAGGCTATATCAGGAGAACAAAGATAAGTTCCATCCACCACTGCCAATTAGGCAACCCCTCGAACAGAGGGATCAGACTAAACATTGTGCTTTCCATTCCGATTTCGGTCGTCAGACTAACGAATGCAGGAATTTGAGAAGGTAAGTGGAGATGTTGATAGCTAGAGGGGAGTTCGCGAGTTATGTTCAAGGCTCGGCAACAGAGCAGAATCGACCGATGGAACAAATAAAAAGGAGTCATAAACAAAGCTCCCATAATTCACAACTAGTTCGTATAATCAATGCTATCCACGGTCGACCCGAGCCCAGCGAAGATTCAGATGAGCTACTCCGAGCGCGCCTACGGCAGGCGCAGATGAAGAAAAGGGTCAGTAGTGTGAATACTCCACACCAGCAGATCACATCGATGCAGATAAAGTTCGACAGGACAGACCTACAGCGTGTTCAAGTCCCCCATGAAGACCCGTTGGTAGTCAGTTTGACAGTGGCGGACTGCCTGGTGCGCAGAGTTCTGATCGATCCCGGGAGCAGTGCGAATGTCATGCCGAGGGACACATTTGATCGGCTCGAGATTAAACCAGAGAGGCTCAAGCCCACTGGAAATCCCCTGTTAGGGTTCGATGGCAAGAGGGTGGAGCCCGTCGGAATGGTGGAAGTAGAAGTTCAAGCTGCAGAACGAGTTCTTATGGAAACTTTTGTGGTTGTGGAGATTCACCCCTCGTACAATCTCCTGATGGGAAGAGGATGGATTCACAGAGTCCAAGGTGTACCCTCAACTCTGCATCAGGTCATGAGGTGCCTCGGACCCGATGGAAATAAGGTGATAGACATTCGTGGGGATCAGGTTGCAGCCAAAGAGTGCTATTCCGTCACACTAAAGTATGCTGGGAAAGGGAAGGCGCCCGTCCGATCGGCGAGCCCCAGATAGCAATTACAGGAACCTCCGCCCAAGCAGAACAGGGTGGAGGAGCTAGTTGACCTGACCGAAGAGCCCCTTCTGGATGTGCAGATCGATCAGTCCAGGCCAGAGCGAACTACCAGAGTAGGAGTAAGACTGACCAGGGAAGAGCAGCAAGAATTAATTGACTTCTTATCTCACAATGCCGATGTATTTGCATGGAGTCACTTAGACATGCCTGGAATTAATCCCTCTGTATCCTGTCATTCCTTGAATGTCAATCCCAATTTCAAACCAGTAAAACAGAAGCAACGAAGATTTGCTCCAGAACGTAACCAAATCATAGCCGAGGAAGTTGATAGGCTGCTTGATGCGGGATTCATTAGAGAAGTGCACTACACTGATTGGTTGTCCAACGTCGTTGTCGTACAGAAGAAGAATGGGAAATGGCGAGTATGCATCGATTTCACCAATTTGAACAAAGCCTGTCCGAAGGATAGCTTCCCGCTGCCAAAGATTGATCAAATGGTGGATGCCACCACCTGGTATGAGCGTTTGACCTTTCTGGACGCTTATTCAGGTTATAATCAGATCCCTATGGACCCGGCAGATGAAGAAAAAACTTCTTTTGTAACTGAGTGAGGGACATACTGCTACAAAGTTATGCCTTTCGGACTAAAGAACGCGGGAGCAACTTATCAAAGACTTGTTAGCAAAATTTTCAAGGATCAAATAGGAAAGACTGTGGAAGCCTATATTGATGATACGGTGGTAAAGAGTAGAAAGAAGGATGAACATCTGAAACATCTGCAAGATGTATTTGATGTGCTGAGGCGATATGGGATGAGGCTCAATCCAACCAAGTGCTCATTCGGTGTGAGTTCCGGTCAGTTTTTGGGACACGTGGTCAACCGCAAAGGCATCGAAGTTAGCCCCGCTCAAGCAAAGGCTTTGATTAAGAATGCCGAGCCAAAGACGATCAGAGAGGTGCAAACCCTCACAGGACGAATAGCTGCATTAAGTCGATTCGTTTCAAAGTTGTCAGATCGCTGCAAGCCGTTCTTTGACACAATTCGGAGTCATGGAAGACAGGTCTGGGGGGATGAGCAACGACAAGCATTGACCCATTTGAAGGAATATATGCAGAATCCACCAGTCCTATCAGCCCCGGATCCAGAAGAAAAGTTATTTCTATATCTTGAAGTATCTGGTGTTGCGACAAGTGCCGTTCTGATTCGTTGCAAGGAAGGGGTGCAACACCCGGTATTTTATGTCAGTAAAACAATGACCGAGGCAGAACGAAGATACTCGAAGGCCGAACGGGTGATACTTTCACTTGTCAACGCAAAAAGAATGTTAAGGCATTATTTCGAATCCCACCCTATAGCTGTTCTAACAACTTTTCCAATCAGAGTGCTTATGCATAAGCCAGAGCTCTCGGGCAGAATGACAAAGTGGGCCATAGAGTTAAGTTCATTTGACATAACGTATGAGCCGAGAACAGCTGTCAAAGGACAAGCGGTAGCCGATTTCCTGCTAGAATGTGACTCTGAGGATACGTAAGAAGACCTTAGGTGCGGCTCTTGGAAACTTTATGTGGATGGCTCCTCTAACCAGATAGGGGCTGGAATTGGGGTTAAACTGCAAACCCCAGAGGGTACTTCTTTGAGTCAAGCACTCAGACTTGAGTTCCGAGCCACCAATAATGAAGCGGAATACGAGGCGTTGCTGAATGGGTTAAAGTTGGCCAGAGAGCTACAGGTCAGAAATTTGACTGTTTGTAGTGACTCACAGTTGATTGTTCGGCAGGTAAATGGTGAGTACGCGACCAAGGATGACACGATGGAGGCATATCGTTCTGTCGTTCTGCATAAAGCCAAGGACTTTGCAAAGATTGAATTCATACAGTTACCGAGGGAACAGAACGCAGATGCGAACCGGTTAGCGTGTAGTGCTTCGAGTTCTGGTGAGACATTGGCGAGGGTGATTCCAATAGGAATATTGACTCAGCCATCTATTTTCGAAGAACCTTTGGACTCTGACCCTTGGCAGGTCAATGTCATACCGTATGAACCGAGTTGGATTGACCCCATCATCACTTATATTCGAGATGGCGTTTTGCCTATGCAAAGGGATGAAGCTAGGAAAATCAAAAAGAATGCTGCAAAATACGCCATCGTGCATAACCAGCTGTACAGAAGGTCCTACTCTGGCCCATACTTGAAGTGTGTCACCCCCGCAGAGTCGCAGCAGGTGTTGCGAGCTATTCATGAAGGCGTATGTGGCAATCATTCTGGGGGAAGATCGTTAGCGCATAAAGCAATGACCCAAGGGTATTTCTGGCCGAACATGTCAAGAGATGCGGAGGAGTTCTCTCGAAGGTGCGATAAATGCCAACGATATGGACCATTGATCCACCAACCACCTGAGGAATTGCACGTAATGGCCTCACCATGGCCTTTCGCGTAATGGGGGATGGATGTGGTCGGTCCTCTGCCAACGGCAAGAGCTCAGAACAAGTATGTGCTACTGGCCACGGATTACTTCACTAAGTGGGTGGAAGCAGAACCATATCCAAGCATGACTCAGACTCATGTGAGACGATTTATTTGGAGCAATATTATCTGCCGTTTCGGCGTTCCAAGGTCAATAGTCATGGATAATGGCACAAACCTCGACAGCAAGCAAGTAAGAGAGCTGCTGGAGGAGTATGGAATTAATCAGAAGTTGGCTGCAGTAAGTCATCCCCAGGCCAATGGACAAGCAGAAATTACAAACAAAACAATTTTCGCCTGCATTAAGAAGAAGCTGGAGGACTATAAAGGGAAGTGGTTGGATGAGCTCCCGAACGTCCTCTGGGCTTACAGAACCACCCCAAGGCGGCCAACTGGGGAGAGCCCGTTTGCAATGGCGTATGGTACCGAGGCGGTTATACCGGTTGAGCACTTGGTCCCAACTATCAGAAGCTTAGCATGGAGTCGAAATCAGAACGACAGAATGTTAAGATTGAACCTCGATATGATAGACGAAAAGAGGGACGCTGCAGCAATAAGGTTAGCATCATACCAGCAAGTATTGGCGAATAGTCACAACAAAAGAGTGAAACACAGAGATTTTGCCCCTGGCGATCTGGTTCTGAAAAGAAAGGTGGGGATAGTCAAAAAAATGATGCCACCCTGGGAAGGCCCATACAGAATTGCAGAAGTCATAGGGAAGGGGGCATATACATTAGAGACTATGGCGGGAAGGTTGGTCAACAAGCCCTGGAATGCTACGTCTCTGAAGAGGTACTACCAATAAAAGCTAAGTTTCAGCTTTGTTGGGTGTCGTTTGTTTTCAATCAAGTACGTATGAATGTGCAAATTCCTAAAATTTATAAAAATAAGCTTTCCTTTTTAAGGGGTTTTAAAAAAAAAATGATGATGAAAAGCCAAGTGGCAAGTGGCATTTTAGCCGAGCGCCAGGCTCTTAAGCAAGGTAAGTGGCAGCTGGCACCATAAGCCGAACGCCAGACACTTGCTAAAAAATAAAAAGCCAAGTGGCAAGTGGCATTTTAGCCGAGCGCCAAGCACTTAAGCAAGGTAAGTGGCAGCTGGCACCATAAGCCGAACGCCAGACACTTGCTAAAAAATAAAAAGCCAAGTGGCAAGTGGCATTCTAGCCGAGCGCCAGGCACTTAAGCAAGGTAAGTGGCAGCTGGCACCATAAGCCAAACGCCAGACACTTGCTAAAAAATAAAAAGCCAAGTGGCAAGTGGCATTTTAGCCGAGCGCCAGGCTCTTAAGCAAGGTAAGTGGCAGCTGGCACCATAAGCCAAACGCCAGACACTTGCTAAAAAATAAAAAGCCAAGTGGCAAGTGGCATTCTAGCCGAGCGCCAGGCACTTAAGCAAGGTAAGTGGCAGCTGGCACCATAAGTCGAACGCCAGACACTTGCTAAAAAATAAAAAGCCAAGTGGCAAATGGCATTCTAGCCGAGCGTCAGGCACTTAAGCATGATAAGTGGCAGCTGGCACCATAAGCCAAACGCCAGGCACTTGCTAAAAAATAAAAAGCCAAGTGGCAAGTGGCATTCTAGCCGAGCGCCAGGCACTTAGGCAAGATAAGTGGCAGCTGGCACCATAAGCCGAACGCTAGGCACTTGCCAAAAACACGCACACAACAAAGTTAATATATATATATATATATATATATATATATATATATATATATTGAAAATGGGTTTGAACAGAGCATAACACAAAGAAAAAAGAGAAAAAAAGAGTTCTATCATCTCATTCATGATAAGCATTGGAGTTACAAAAAATGAAGTATTCAAGTCACATTGTTACACAAAAGTATGAAATCGAAAAGTCTGGAGGTGTCCTAGCTAGCTGCCTCAGTACCGACAGCCTCCTGATTGTGCCGATCCGCCTCCTCGGTCCCGTCAGCCATCTCACCCTCACGAGGTGGGGAATCAAGATGAATAACAGAGTCATTCTCCTGGGGGCCAACGTCAGCAGTGACTATGGGAGATACCACAGTTGACGAATGAAGAGCGGTTAGAGGCTGAATGGTAGGAGGATCTGTAGTGATCCTAGAGGAAGTAATCTCCTGACATTCATCAAATATGTGCTCAGCTTCGGTGGGTTCTAGGTCAACATAAACCCCCAGAGGATCAATCCCTAAATCCTTATCAATCTCATCTGGAGTTGAGCTGGTCTGTCCTTCAGCCGGAACTCGGTCGGAGAAACCATCTCGGAATCCCTGAGCATATCTAAGAGCTCCGACTCTTGAGAACCGAGCATGAAGAGCCAGCATTCCACCATTCACTCTGCTGATGGTATCAATCAGAGCATTGCGCTCGTCCAGAGCTCTTTTCTCAAAAGCCATCCGAGCAGACTGTTCATCAGCCAGAAGGCGCTGGAGCTCTGCCTTTTCGTCTCTGATTGAATCACGTTCAGTCTGCCAGATGCTCTTCTCAAGCTGGAGGGCATCCTTCTCATCCTGAAGAGAGTCGTTTTCCTTCTTCAGGACATCTCTTTCTTTTGCGGTTTCTTCAAGCCGAGCCAATACCTCGGTATTCTTGCTGGCGAGAAGGTCGTTTTCCTTATTAGCCACCTCTAGACTGTCAGAGAACTTACGTGCCCTGGCGTTCCCCATTTCCACCTGCTTCTGCATAGCCATCATACCGAACAAAGTTTGCATAGATATACATGAATACTGGTTAAACCGATAGCCTGGTCGGACGAAGGCAAGACCAAATAGTATGAGAGGATTCATGAGTTAGAAAATAAAAGTCACCTCCATGGCAGATTGGGGAAAGCGGCTGAACACTTCCTTTTGGGATAGACCTTTCGCCGCCTCAAGGTCTTTCGGAGTCCACATGCTCCTATAATATGCCATGGCGGTCTGGCCATCCTTTAGCATGGTCTCGTTCAGTTTCACGAACGTCCCATCCGTTCGGGTGTACCGAGGAGCCCATGGTGGCAAAACGGGAAAAGAAGGAGAAGCTGAAGCAGAAGCAGAGGCACCAGCTGCAGCAGGCCCGGAGGGGGCAGGAGCTCTGACTGGGCGATGCAAGAGAGCACTCGGCCCAGAGACTCGGGTCCTTCTTATAAGAGGTTCCTCCTCAGGGTCGATTCCGCCGTCAGGATGAGGCCTTTTGCCTCGTTCTTTGTCCTGAGCGCCCCCAGCGGCAGCAGGGATAGCAGTGATTTGTGGAGACGCGCTCGGGTTGGTAGCAGGGGTGCTGACAACAGGATCAATAGCCACCGTACTCGGGATGGTGTCAGAGATGGTGGCTGAAGAAGAGGCTGATGCAGGAGAGGAGTTTGCTCCAGCAGCAGAAGTGGCTGGGGGAGTATTTTTCCTTCTACCAAAGGAAAGAATCTGAAGCCTGCTCATGGTATAGCCGAGGGATGAGAGCGCTAGAAGGTTGTCTGAAGTGAGGAGGTCTGAGCAAGAAGGAATATCTTTCAGAACGTATTTCTTCAAGTAATTATTCCTATCCCTGCAAACACTGTAGCTCAAGTCATCACAAGGTATGCCTAAGGAGCGACATAAGAAAGTACAAAAGCGAGGAACACATGTTTCGCAGGGACAATCGTTTTTATGAGATTTGAATTTCTTATATGAGGAGACAGAGCAGACGCCAAAGGCGCTTGGGATTGGGTAATCCTCTGCAGCCGGCGAAGACCAGGCCCCACTAACACCCACAATGTTATCCCTCCAACCCTTTTCGGATTTGATTGTATCCGTACATATGGACATCTTGTCGATCGGGTAAAGGTGGTAGAATGGCTCGTTAGTTCGGATCTTACTGACCTTATAGCAAAGAAGAAGATCTATGAGGTCAAGGTCCAGACTTCTGTCACGAATCAACAGTAGCATAACGGATATGATTCTAAAGAAATTGGGGTTTACCTGCAGGGGGGATATCCCCAGTCTATTGAAAACATAATTAAAGAAGGGATACAGAGGGAACCTAACGACATTCAGTTGAAGGTTTGTAAATAAAACCTCGCCGGGAAGAAGGCCGGCACCGGTCATAATATTAACATCCTTAGGGCAAACCCTAACTTCGATGTTGTCAGGAAGTCTAAGTCTCATACGAAGAACATCTAGATCTACAACCATGGTGGAAGCGATTGAAGGATCTAAAAGGGTAAAAAGAAGTCTGCCGAAAGTAAAAAGGAACAAAACTAACCTCTGAGGTAGAAAGCAACAAAGAGCACTGCAAGATCGCTGGAAGAATGACTCTTGAAGGATTTCACCAGAAGAAATTTAGCACTGTTCTAAAAAGATGAGCAAGAGATTTGACTGATGATGGAGACGGTAAAAAGGCATGAAGTGGTATTCTAGAGCCTTATAAAGGCGAGGGGGACCCGAGGGCCGAAGCGTCAGGAAGGCGAGAAATTCATCGAGCCCCGGAACATTGATTTCGGATCTGACCGTCCGTTCCCCCATATGTGTTTCTCGAGCCGTCAACGTCATGATGAGACGCCTTCAATAATTACCCCCTTATTAAACAAGGGGTAATTATGGGGGCAGTTGAGGAGGCCCGAAGTGACATGGGCCGGATCTGACCTGCAAACGCGAAATCCGGTCCGTACAGATGGGTCAGGCCCATAAAAAGACACTGCCATATGGGCCGAACGCGAATAGCCCATCAAAGATGACCAAAACTCA
This sequence comes from Cornus florida, assembly GCF_030987335.1. Lineage (NCBI taxonomy): Eukaryota > Viridiplantae > Streptophyta > Magnoliopsida > Cornales > Cornaceae > Cornus > Cornus florida. Next base: position 4,257,281 of record NW_026775571.1, read on the forward strand.
CAGAGGAACGGGCCTAGATCTAGCAGCCCATCAATGTTTGTAAGTATCTATAAATAGAAGAAGTAATGGATAGAAGAGGGGGAGATATTTTTTGGTTGAAAGGTAAGAATTCTAGAGAGAGAAAGGGAGGATGAATTTCATGCATCTTCAGCATCGGTAAGTAAAGTTACTTCCTGGACGGCAAAAAGCATTTGGTCCGCATAATAATGTATTATTAGCAGGCGAATATTCGTTGCACTCTTCGGGCATGCCCCATTCCAGCATAGCATCAAAAACAGGTTTCATTTCTTGCATGTCATTGATCAATGATGTATTGGATGCATTGATCGAGGTTGGAGAAGAAGTGATGAACGCATAATTGCACTCTTTCGAATTATCATTAATAAATCTGGTGAGAGATGTATTGATGAAGTTGAGAAATGGGGGAATTGAGGTCTGGCAGCATTTGATTCCATAGCAACTTCCTTCATCAGTTGAAATGTTGGGGTTGCATGTTGATGTGCACCCACCTATAATTTATTGGTCTTGCCTCATCATTAAGGCCAGGTTGTTATAACCTGTGGCCTTGAAATAATTCTCGTAGTAAGAGAACCAAAAATGACTCGACAAATTCACAAGTGGATGACTCGAACCATTTGGACAATTATAAGCTAGCACCGGATGAAGGATGCCAATGGTGCCAGAGCTATTGCTATAGCCAAACATATCAATATAAAGCACCGGAAGCTTGTTGCTAGTGAAGTAAGCCTTGGAAGAGTTGTCGCAAGCTATTGAAAAGCTCTTGTCCGCGTAACAACCAACTCCAATCCCAAAAGGGTAAGGAATGGTAATGTTTCCGCATGTGTCCGGACAACCAGGCTTGGCTATTAGTAGAGATGCTGACGATGCTCCTCCTGTTAGCCCCGCTAATACTAACACCATCAACTCAATCACCATTTTTTAATTCCCTCTCTACTTGTTGTGAGTTTCTCAGACTACTTATCGGAGAATATATAGACTTCAAATCTATTTTTAAAAGGAAAAACAAAAAAAGAAAAAAGAAAAGTCGCAAAGAGGAGTACTTTGGTTTATTAGTCACCAATTTGTGGCATGTTCCGGAATCCGGCTTAAAAAGGGCAAAAAAAATTTATCCTAATTTTCCACTTTATTGAGTAATTTGACTTGACCTATTGGACCATATTTCTTGGTAGGTGAAATTATTATCATAATTATCCACTTTAAAAAAAATGAGTCTTGATTTATTGAGTAATTTAATTTGACTTATTGATCCATATTTCTTGGTAGGTTGAATTGAGGGTAGATTCAAATTATATTTTGACATATATTGTATATATAGTGGGCATAGAGAGATGAAGAGAGAGATGTATTTTTGTCCATGAAAATGAGACCTTTTTTATTTGTAATTTTTTTTTTTTTATAATTTTATGGCAATATAAGGGTAGTAACGTGTTTATGAATATTTTGATCATTGCAACTAAATTTTCTAATTGGCCAAATTTTGGACTGAAGGGAGTATGCCTTATAATGGAGCTAGCAAACCGAGGATACGGTGCAACAAAATACATAAATTTAATGTCGTGTAGTTAGATTAAATCGCAGCCGAGGTCGATATAATTTACCATACTTCACAATTTTTATAACTACTTTTAAAGCTCCCAAGATTTTATTTAGTTAAATTATTATTTTTTGTTAAATCTTTGTTATATCAGTTCATCGGTTTGCACCTTTTTCCGGGCGTCTATGTCCATGGTCAATTTTCACGGTCTTGTCTTGTGTTGGGGTCTAAATCTGGATTAATCGATATTCTATTCATCATTATACATATATTAATGGATGATGTGTGTGTGTGAGAGAGAGAAAAGTCCTTGACAATTGTTTTACTTTATTGGATGGTGTGTGTGTGTGAGAGAGAGAGAGAGAGAGAGGCACAGGCACAATTGAGGTTTATTTTTAGGACTGCATGGGTCGAATCTTTACTTTTTCATACAAGTCCATCTCATCCTTGAATTTTTAATCTAAGATTTACTACTTTAGTTTATTAGTCACTCCATACTAATCAAACACCATATTCATCAAACAAGAAATTACACTAAATAACAAATGTGAAAGGAAAGTCTACATACCATAGTTGACAATTGTTTTACTTTATTGGATGATGTGTGTGTGTGTGTGAGAGAGAGAGAGAGGACACAGGCACAATTAAGGTTTATTCATGGGTTGAACGAGTTAGGGTTACAAATTACAACTCAAGCCCAATTTCATATGAAATATTGAACCCTAACGTAATTCTAATTCGATCTCTAACTCTAAATATTTAATACAAGTCTATTTTATATTTGAATTTTTAATCTCAAATTTAAAACTTTGGTTGAGATTTCAGTTTAGAAAGTCAAGTCAATTTAAATTTTTGTGAGATTCTCATACTACTTTTTATATTATATATTGGTATTTTTATTTATATATTTTTTTTAAAAAAAATAAAAAGTCACATAGAGAAGAATGCTTTAGTTCATTACTTTTAGTATCACTCCTACTAATCAAACACCGTATTCATCAAGGTAGATTAAAGAATGAATATGAAAGGAATGAAAGGAAAGTTCAATGATTTTATTTTATTGGATTGTCAGTGTGGGTGTGACAGAGAGGGACACAAATTTTGTAAAATTAAAAATTCAAATCGGAACAAATCAAACGGGACAATTTGTTTTGATTTGTTAACCATTTGGTTCCATCATGGTTCCCCCACTAACTCAGATCGTGGTATTCAATTAGTCCGTCCCATTCCCTATCTTTAATTTGTATCCCTCCACATTGGAAACGATGTCATTGGAACGAACTACAACTAAATTGAGTGGAACTGCGATACTAACTCTCTAGAAAATAAAAACAAAATAAAATAAATATCTAATATAAAAGGCAGCATTGATGATATTGGGTGGTTGAGTTATAGTGTTATATATATATATATATATATATATATATTGGTTGATTAGGAATTGTAGGGGTTTTAAAAGTTGTAAAAGCTAATTAGACACAATGATTTTAGGCAAGATGGGGGAGTTGGGTTATCAGCACTAATTGGCATTTGATAGTGCAATCTCCATAAATGGATTAGGATTAGGACTAAGATTAGGATTGGGGGAGGGTACTTTCGTTTATTAGCGTCACTCCCACTACGGAATGAAAGAAAAGTTCAGCATATCATATTTAACAATCGTTTTACTTTATTGGACGATCAGTGTGACAGAGAGGCACAACTAAAGTTTAACTTTGGGGATCCAAGTCTTTATTTTTAATGCATTCTTAAACTCTATTATTTTTAGAGCTATAACTTGGGTGGATTGAACGGGTTGGAGGTATAACTCAAGCCTACTTTAACTAGACTTTCAATCCTAATTATTCAACTCGAATTCAATCCATTATCATTAAATTTTTAAATTGATCTTTATTTAGTTTCATTTAAATTACTCATAAGCACAATTCAAAAAAAAAAAAAAAAACCATTTGTGTAAATTTCTAATGAATTACAAATAAATTCTTAAAAAATTAAAGTAATCATAATTTGAATATTATATATAATATATTTAAAATAAAAAATATGTACAAATATAATATTAAAGCTTGAATTCATGTTAGGCTTGAGTTGAGACCAAATTCAACTCTAATTGAGTTTGAGTTGAGACGAGTCCTGTAATTGTAAAAGTGGTTGGTCAAGACCTTAAAAAGCGGATTAGACTACCAAATTGCATCTTAATTATTTTGTATCACAACTAATTTAAAATTTTTCTTTTTTCTTCTTTCTTCAACTAATCTTAACTCAAGATTCCATCCATGAGACAAATTTTGGAGTGATCCGGAAACAAAATAATAGAAAGCTCAATATTGTCCTCGTCCACATTTGGAAAATTTATCATGTTTGCAATTAGTCCAGGGGGCGGGGCCCTGTAGACCATTATAAGTCACCATGGTTGATTGATTGATAGCACCCCTTGACTAAGCTTTGGCCACTGAATTTCCAAGTCTCAAGTCCATGTGAGCCAAATATCCTCATGCATATCCTCATGATTGCAGTAGCCCACATCCACGTATATCTTTAAAATTTATAATCATTAACAATAGGTTTACGTTAATCAAAGATAATCTATGCTTAATTTTAATTTATATTATTTTTTAACTGAATTAACATGTACTTGTAGTCATGATTAATTCATTATACATGTTTTATATATCTTCAATAAATTAATGTAATTGACTGATAGTGCAACGTTAGAGATAAAATCATGTCCCTAATTCCCTTTCTCTTATTTTCTACATGCATCTCGTTTAATTATTGTTTTTATTTTTTTACTTAGTTTATCTAAAATAAATCATTAAAATTTGGTAATCCTACTTTTAAGTTAATTTAAAATTTAAAAAAAACTATTGATAATTTCATTAACACGAGTTTCTTGAGTACGACACCTTTACAAATAAGTCCTATCTGCAAAAATTCTTACGCTTACGAGTGATTACATATAAAATTCTTACAACACATACTAAACTTGTGAACAAACTAACTATTAAAAGAATTAGACGCATGACATAGAGTCCAATGACTATCAATATAAATGGTCATTTGGTGACCTTGTGGTCCGCACATCTACGAACAAATTGGTGGTGTTTTACTAAAAAATTTTCATATTCATGGATTATTTTTCTACTTTTGTCCTGACAAAATTTTATATTATTACAATGACCCACAATATAACTATAAAAATACAAATGCTTTAAAAAATAAAATATATTTAATATAAGCCCATCATACTCCTACAAAATACTTTAAATATATTAATCTTTAAGAAAAGTTGGTGTTTAATCAAAATGACATCCACCAAGGGCTTTGTGGTCCAATAATATCTCTTCTACTTTTCAAAATGGATGATGACGGTTTGAGTCTTCAAAGAAACAAAGTGATGTCTGAATATGGTGTGTGTGAGTTTTTTGCCAAAAAAAAAAAAAAAAAAAAATCAAATAAAAATAAAAATCAAAGTGACATCCATTAAATAAAAGAAATGAAGGATTAATTAACCAACAAATTAGGTTTGACTATCATGAAATTGTAATTTTTAATCATTCCTGAAAATTACTCAACCAACTCCAATCCCAAAAGGGTAAGGAATGGTAATGTTTCCGCATCTGTCTTGACAATCATACTTCGCTATTGGTAGAGATGCTGATGATGATGCTCCTCCTCCTCTTGTTTGTTCCACTAATACTAACACCATCAACTCAATCATCAATTTTTAATTCCCTCTCTCCTTTTTATGAGATTCTCATACTACTTATTATATTATATATTGGATATTATTTTTTTTTTTATTTATTTTTTTTTTTTTTGGAGAATATATAGACTTCAAATCTATTTTAAAAAGGAAAAAGAAAAATCGCAAATAGGAGTACTTTGGTTTATTAGTCACTCCATACTAATCAAACAACGTATTTATCAAGTTACACTAAATAACAAATGTGAAAGGAATGTCCAGCATACCATAGTTGACAATTGTTTTACTTTATTGGATGATGTATGTGTGTGTGTGTGAGAAAGAGAGAGAGAGGGCACAGGCACAATTAAGGTTTGTTTTTAGAGGTTGAACGAGTTAGAGATACAATTCAATCCCAATTTAATATGAAATATTCAATTCTAACGTAATTCTAACTCAACCTCTATCCCTAAATATTTAATACAAGTCCATTTCAATTTTGAATTTTTGGAGAAAAAAGAAAAGTCGCAAAGAGGAGTACCTTGGTTTATTAGTCACTCCACACTAATCAAACAACGTATTCATCAAGTTACACTAAATAACAAATATGAAAGGAAAGTCCAGCATACCATAATTGACAATTGTTTTACTTTATTGGATGATGTGTGTGTGTGTGTGAGAGAGAGAGAGAGAGAGGGCACATGCACAATTAAGGTTTATTTTTAGAGCTGCATGAGTTGAACTAGTTAGAGATACAATTCAATCCCAATTTCATATGAAAAATTCAACTAATTCTAACCTGACCACTAACCTAAATATTTAATACAAGTCCATCTCCACTTTGAATTTTTAATCTCATATTTACAACTTTGGTTGAGATTTCAGTTTAGCAAGTTTAGTTAATTTAATTTTTTGTGAGATTCTCATACTACTTGTTATATTATATATTGTTTTTTTTTTTTTTTTTTTTTTTTTTTTTTTTTTTTTGTGGAGAATAAAAAAGAAAAAATAAAAATTCACATAAAGAAAAGTACTTTGGTTTATTAGTGTCACTCCTATTAATCAAACACTGTATTCATCAAGGTAGACAAAACAATAAATGTGAAAGGAAAGTTCAACATATCATATTTAACCATGGTTTTATTTTATTGGATGGTCAGCGTAGGTGTGACAAAGAGGGGCATAAAAATCCCGTTAAACTTAAAATTCAAGCTGGATCAAATCAGATGGGATAATTTGGTTTGGTTTGTTAACGATTTAGTTCAATCATGCTTTCAAATTTGTGAAACCGTAAAGATACGGTTTGGTTACAGTTTGAGGTCCTTTAGGACCAAATCGGACCGAACCCAAACCTTTAAGTTTTATATATTTTTTTCCTAAATAACCGTTAAGTTATATATATTTATATATATGTTAAATTATATATATAATATAATATAATTCTATAGTCCAAATTATTTAGAAGTTTGTAGCAACTATCAATCATACAGTACACTCTTAATTCTCTTAGGTCTTTATCAATTTATTAGATAATTCTTATTTTTTGATTGATTTAGAGTGGCTAAATTTTGTTAGTTTTCTAAATTGTGGTTGTATGTTTGTTGTTGAATTAGTAATTCTTAATGTGTTAGGTTATTAGCAATTCTGAATGTATTCACTTCAGTTCAAAAAGTTACATAAAAAAAACAAATTAAAAGTTCTGAATATGTTAGTTAACTTGGTTTATTGTTATACATTTGGATGTTGAAAATATGAATAATTTTATAAAAAACAAAAAAATACAGGAACTGTGGAACCGAACCGAACCAAACCGGTTTCTCACTGTTTGGTTTGATTTGATCTTGTTTGGTTCCTTTGATCAAATGATTCGATTTGGTTTCAGATTTTCTGTAACCGTTAGGATCGGATTCGTTCCAAAAGAATTAAAAATCAGTCCAAACTGAACCGGGCATGTGTACCCCTAGCACAGGCACAATTAAGGTTTATTTTTAATGGATTCTTAAACTCTATTATTTTTGTAACTCACGCCTAATTCGATAAATGAAATATTCAACTCTAACACAATTTTAACTCGACCTCCAATCCTAACTATTCAACTCGAATCCAATCCATTATCATTAAATTTTTAAATTGATTTTTAGTTAGTTTCATTTAAATTACTCATAAGCACAATTTTTTTTTTTTTTTTTTTTTTTTTTTTTTTTTTTTAAATCATTCATGTAAATTTCTAAAAATTACAAATAAATTCTTAAGAAATTAAATTGATCATAATTTAAATATTATATATAATATATTTAAAATAAAAAATATGTACAAAAATAATATTAAAGTTTGGATTCATGTTAGGCTCGGGGTTGAGACCAAATCCAATTCTAATTGAGTTTGAGTTGAGATAAGTCCAACCCTAATTGTAAAAGTGGTTACTCAAGCCCTTTAAAAATTATAGTAGACTCAGAGTTGGGAAGACCAAATTGCATCCTTAATTATTTTGCATCACACCTAATTTTAAATTTTTTTTTTTCTTCAACTAATCTTAATTCAAGATTCATCCATAAGACAAATTTTGGAGTGATTGGGAAACAAAAGAAGACAAAATAATAGAAAGCTCAATATTGTCCTCGTCACATTTGGAAAAATTATCATGTTTGCAATTATTTATGGTAGGCTCAATAGGGGGCGGGGTCCTGTAGACCATTCTAAGCCGCCGTGGTTGACTATGCTTCGGCCACTGAATGCACATATATCTTTAAATATCTTTAAAATTTATAATCATTAACCAAAACAAGTGACACAAAAAAAAAAAAAAAAATCAAGGATTACAAATTTTCTATTCTATTATTTTTTTATTCTTATATTATAATTATTACATTTTCAATGCATTGTGAGTCTATAAATGACTTTTGTGACTAATATACAATCTCAACCTTTTGTCATTTAATATTTGTGTACGTCTAAATTTTATTTTATTTTGGTATTACTGCACGTAAATTCTATTTTATTTTTGGTGTTACTGCACTTATGACAAAGCTTGCAAGAGCATGTGTGCAACTTTGATCACGGCTCACAGCACCTAACAATAATCCCCTTTATAAGAAGAGTCCCATATACAACTTGCCATACAAGTTCTATTGGATTTGATTAGTTCTATTTTCCTTATCAATGGAAGCCAATAATAAATTAAAAAATCTAAATTCTCTTGAGAGAGAACAAATTACCAGATGAGGAGTCCTTATTAGAGTATGATTTGCATATTCATTCAATAATATAGACGTAGTTGTATCTCACTTTTTAAAGAAATTCTCTTCTGTGTTTTAGTTCTCGAGTAGTTATTCTAAAAAATATAGAGGAAACAGAATTGAAAAGTATTTGTGATGAAATAAAATAATATCAAATTTCATAAGTTGAATTCAAATAGCTCTATAAAATTGGAAGATTCGACCAAACACCAACATCTAGATTCAAAAAGGTCGAAACAGATATTATATTACTTGCTTAGACTTGTGAATGCACTAACTATTATAAGAATTAGACCCATGACATAGAATCCAGATGACTATCAAGAGTTTAAATTGCAAATTACAAATAGACAGTCATTTGGTGACCTTGTGGTCCACACGTCCACAAACAAATTGGTGGTGTTGTACTAAAATTTTTCCATATTCATGGATTATTTTTCTATTTTTGTCCTCACAAAATTTTATACTATTACAATGACCCACAATATAACTATAACAACACAGATGTTTTAAAAAATAAAACAAACTTAATACAAGCCCATCATGCTACTACAAAATACTTTAAATATATTAATCTTAAGAAAAGTTAGTGTTTAATCGAAGTGACATCCACCAAGGGCCTTGTGGACTAATAGTATCTTTCTCCAAAGAAACAAAATGGAATACGAATTTCTTGCCAATGATAAAATAAAAAAATAAATAAAATCAAAGTAACATTCATTAAATAAAAGAAATAAAGAATTAATTGAACAACAAATTAAGCTTGGCTATCATGAGATTGTAATTTTTAGTCATTCCTGAAAATTACTCATAATATTTCGTCAATTATTTAAATTAATAGTTTTTATTTTCTCATATTCGCCATCGTCATCACCCCAGAACGTCACTTTATTAAGCACCTATTTTTCTCTTTTTCTGAGTTTTTTTAGTCAATGTCATAAAATGAAACATACAGCTGCAATAGAAGAAAACTAAAGCAAAGAGGGTCTCGCAGACCATTCCAAGTGGTTGACCCATTGACTAAGCTTGGGCCACAGAATATCCAGGTCTCAAGAGTCTATGTGAGCCGAACATCTTCATGCTTGTCTTTAAACTTTTTGACAGAATTGGGTATCTTTAAACTTTAGTAGATACACTATCAGGACAAATAATCATTAACAGCAACAAAACCAAGACTACAATTTTTCTATTGTATTATTTCTTTTTATTATTATAATATTATAATTATTGCATTTCAAAAGCATTGTGATGAGTGGTGTGATTAATATTAAATCTCAACTTTTTTTTAATATGACAAGTGCAACTCAAACATACCAGCTTAACAATGATCTTCTCCATCTAAAGAAATTATTTGCCACACTTGCTCATCATTTAGAGGCTCAGTAGAGCTGCAAAAACTTTCTGCTAAGAATAGCACCTTTGCTGAATCAAAAATACAAGTTCTATTAGATTTGAATAGCTCTATTTTACTTATCAATGGAAGCCATTAAAAAATCAAAATCAAAATTCCCTTAAAAGAGAACAAAATTACCGCCCTTAATAGAGTATGATTTGCATGTTCAACAAGAATTAAAGGTCGTGAATAGCAAAGCCTTCTCCCTTAAAAGAGAACAAAATTACCGCCCTTAAAGCATGAATGCACGGGCTAGAATGGGACAACTGCGCCCAGATTCTCGTGTAACAAACCTTCTCCCACAAAATAATGAGCTTTTACTTTGTATAGGAGGATGCAGGGATGCCATTGTGCCAGCTTTTCTTCTTATGTGCTTCCGCTAATAAATGGTTATTTATCTTATCTGCATTTCGGATGTCACAACGATGCACTGTGATTACTAAGTTGTGAACGTCCAATATGGGATAACCTCGATGAAGAAATTAGAGGAGCCTCTTCATCTACATTCAAATCGGATGCAGTACTATTCCCTCTAGTACTTCCTCCATTTTTATCACTACTATCAGGATTGTAAATATCAGATGACTTCTTCTCTAATTTCCAATCCTGTATTGAAAATAAATAAACAAGTAAGATGAAGACCACACAACCTAAAGCTATCATTTAATTATTGCAAAATCTGACCTTGGCAATTCTTTCTGGAATACTTTCAGGAGGAAGTTGAGATGCCCGAACATCCTTAACCTTCAAGTAGTTGTATAAGACAACACCACATAGTGCTGCAGAAAGCATTCAAGTTAAATTTATATATATATCTACATACATACATACATCTATATATATATATATATTCTGCCTTGGAAAGAAACACTCACACACCCACTTGCCCCTATGGGGACTTGAATCCTCAATCTTCTACTTTGGAAGGCGAGGAAGAAAAAATTCACATTTAAGAAGTATTGTGATTGACAACTACAGCAGCACTTCATGCAAACAGAAAACTACCTATTGCATAGCCAATGATATTCAGCCCGGTAATTGTAGATTCCGGAAATATAACAATCGAAAGTGCTATTAGTATCCAATCTTTCAGAACACCAGCAACTCGAATGGTAACTGCTCCAGTTCTACCAATTACTAATAAAATAGAGAAGTTCAATGCCAAGGCGCAAAGAGCATTAGAGAAGAAGATCCAGAAATTGAACTGGATCTGTGAAACTTCCATCCCAGGCTTCTCCAGGAAATACCAAGGTATAAACAGAAACACGAAACTGCACATGACAAATGGCAAAGTATGAAAAAGTGAAATTACTATAAAAAGTAACAATTAGATAGCTGTCACTCCTAACCCACCTAAAGACACATCATGACAATAGAACTATGCATACATATAGCGTGTACAAGTTCAAAATACAAACAAGAGCATGGCATACTCCCATGGATGATAGGCACTAGTCTCCGTTCAACTTTTATTTAGCCATTATGATCTATCAACGACCACAACTTAATTATACCACACACTCATAGCTTTCCTCCCTCTTGCATTGCATTACCCTCAATGTGAATCACATCACTGTTCATCACTAAGTGCATTATTGGTCCCCCCACATCACATGAACATACCATATAGTTGATTGTCTCATTTATCACCAGTAGGTGCTACTTCAACAATCTTACGAATGTATTTACTTCTAGTTTTATCACACACCCATCATCATCTGGACTCTCCTTAATTGTAAGCAATTGGGCCTCGGTAATGGAACTGTACAATTTTTTTTCATACGAACCTTTAATATCATAGAGATAAAAAAGTAAGATAATTTTCCTTCATGAGCTGAATTTGATTTATACCTCAACTTTGATAAATAAATTATGTAAGCAATTGATCATCATCGTTGTTGTCGTTATCATCCCTGCCTTTATCCCATATAGGGAAGCTAAGTTGAGCAAGCAAACAATAACCTATACAAATGTGACGATTCTAGGAGACAATAACAATATATAGGCTTGGAAAAAGTGTCCATACCAGCAATGTACCAGAAATAACAACATAAAAAAGATCAAGATTTGATCATCATTTGATGGACAATGCAATCACCTAGTAGATTGTCACTCTAAATTTTGATAAAACATTCATAAACTGTGTAGATAGTTACTCATCTCTGTCTATTGAAAAATCAAAGAAATTGTCTAATTTTTGTATACCTGCATGGAGCTATGTAATATAAGCTGGTAACAGGATTTAGGGTCAAACCCTTCTTTTGCAGAAGGACTTGAGTCAAGACCAGCCTCAGAGATTCTGCAAAGATGCCCGTAACCTGGTAAACCGTACCAACTACATTAAAATGAATTTCCCCGTATGAGGAAATGACAACTCCAACACTGACGAGCACCATGTTCGAGAATACGTCCCACCTTAGTTTGTCAGTGCCACACAAAACAGCCACTAGAAATGTTGCCACTGGCACTGTAACATCAAGAAGCATCTTTATATTAGGATCTGAAAAAGCACCGTAATGAATTAAGGAAAACATTGGAATTTATTTTTCACATACTTAGGGATTTGAGCATCTGGATGAATGCCACAGAAATATGCAAGTAAGCAGTGTTACCGAACCTGTGACAAGAAAAACATCGAAAACAATGTCATTCTTCAAAATACAATTAGACCCGGCATTTTAGAGATAAATTAGTATAAAGCATTGCTGTCAAAATACCCCGCAAGCTTTCGTGATGGCCCTTTGGGCTCTAGGGATCTAAGTGATTGACAAAACGCAAATCATATGTAACATGTGCCATGCATTTGTTAAGTAGCTTTCTAATTGAAAGGTTAGGGAAAACTTCTACGCAAGCAAACATCTTGTACTTAAGTTCTTTTGAGCAAGTACAAATTTGAGAGCAGGCCAAGAAAAAGTATAGGTTATAAAGTGAAAAATGGACTGACAAACAAGATTTATTATACCTGTGGTAACTGAGAATTAATTTAATTAAAAAAAGAAATTATTACTACTCGGAATTAGTTATTACGAGTTGAAAATAATTATATAACTTGTGGGAAGAGGGTTAAAGAAAAGGGATGACACAACTACAGATCCAAGGTCAAGAGCCAGGACCTCGAAACCACCCTTGAGTAGTGTGAGTCACATGGTCTGATGAACTAGCAACACTGATGGGAGACCAGCACCATAGCAGAGAACAATGAGGTTTAATATGACGCATTTCCCAGGATCATGGTGTGGAGTCAAGGAACAATTCCATGGCAGTATCTCATAATGATCCTCAGCGTATGTCTTCATTTAGTAACATATGCTGATCTGGTGAAGAAAGTGTGGGCATCAAGATGCAGGTGCACATGCAATCTTGGTGGCCAAAGGGTTTACTCAGATTCCTGGTAAAAGACTTTAATGATACCTTCGCTCCAATGGCCTAGCTGCCTCTCACAATTGGCCTCTTCATCAGCTTGATGTGAAGAATGCTTTCCTTAACGGTGATCTTCTTGAAACTATTTATATGGATCCTCCACCCGGTTTTCGGGCTAAGGGGGAGTATGCTGGAAAGGTGTATCGATTGTGGAAGTCTTTGAATGGGTTAAAACAATCTACCAAAGCTTGGTTCAGCCGCTTCAGTGATGAAATTATATCCATGAAGTTTATTACTAGATGCCATTTTGACCGTACATGTTTTATCCACCGTTCCTCCACTGGTCGATGTATCATTCTTCTTGTCTATGTTGATGATATCATCATTTCTGGCAATGACATCCCTGGGATTGCTCAAGTAAAGCTTCAATTGGCTAAAGCTTTTGATGTGAAAGACCTTGGGTAGCTCAAATATTACTTGGGAATTGAGGTTGCTAGATCCAAACAGAGTATCTCTTTATCACAAAGGAAGTATGTCTTGGATCTTCTTCGAGACATGGGTATGCTTGTGTGTAAACCTGCTTCCACTCCTATGGATCCTTATATGAAGATCTCGGCTGAGTCTGGAGATCTCCTTTCTGATCCCTCGCAATATCAGCGCTTGGTAGGAAGATCAATTTATCTTACCAACACCGTTCCTGATTTGGCTTTTGTTGTTAGTGTTGTGAGTCAGTTTATGCATACTCCTCGTATAACTCATATGGACGGGGTATATCATATTCTTCAATATCTTAAGTCTTGCCCCGGACTTAGATTATTCTATTCTTCTAACAGGTAGGTTGGGCTATCATGTTTCAGTGATGCAGACTATGTTGGGTCCAAGACTGACAGACGTTCCACATCTGGCTTCTGTACTTTCTATAGAGATCATCTTAAATCCTAGAAAAGTAAGAAGCAGCCTGTAGTTTCGAGATCTTCCGCAGAGGCTGAGTATCGTGCCATGGCCCAGGGTACTTGTGAGATTCATTGGCTTCGATCTTTCTTGGAGGAACTAGGGCTAAGTGAAAAACAGTCCTCAGACTTGTTTTGTGATAATAAGTTAGCCATCATGCTTGCTTCAGATTCTATTCTTCAAGAGAGGACTAAACATATAGAGGTGGACATTCATTTTATCAGAGAGAAGGTTCGTTCAGAAATTATCAATCCGTGCTTTGTTCAGTCCTCTAATTAGTCGGCAGATGTGTTCACCAAATCCGTTGGTCCATCTTTGCTTCATTCCTTGATTACCAAAGCTAGGCTTGATCGATATTTTCACTCCAGCTTGAGAGGGAGTGTTGAAATATCTGTATTATTATTATTTATCAGTTGTTTTTAGCCATTTATTAGGTGTTTTATGTAAGATCCCTATTATCATGGGATCACGTAGATAAGATCTCCATAATCATAAGATCACGTAGATTTTGGCATATTTTCTGTTTTTCTTTGATTTGGTTTCCTTTCTTTGTACCCTATTCATGTATATAAATATAGCTCTTGGCTCTCGGTTTGAGTAAGCCAAAACCCAAAACTTCTTCTTTTATTAGAAACCCTAATGCATGTATGCATAAATCCTAATTGGAGTGTGCATCCAAGTGTCAAGTTACCTTTTCTCCCTTGGTGAAGAAGACTACACATTTACCCTTGTATGCAGCTTCAATTTCATCTTCAACCATGAGCACGAGCTAACAACTACCACTATCTTTGATATTTCTAATCTAAACTAGAAATCAAAAACAAAAGTTACAAACTCTAGTTTTGTTTTACAAAATTTGCCTACGTAAGTCCTATTAACCTAAAGATATACTATAGTGATATCACTTAGCATTGCGCGTATATACCTACACAATTGTAATTAGAATAGAGTTAAATTTCATTTGTTTGACTATAATCTTGTTGAGCTTTCCTAGTAGTTGGTGGTTGTAGAGAGTTGCCAGTGAACACCGAGAAAAAATGCTGAACTTTTCATTTGTAGCGAGGACGGATGTATTTTTTTATTCATTTAATAGTTCACTAATTTATTTTTGAGTTAATTGATTCCATTGAGGTTGATGAATTGGATATAATTTGGAAAGATAACCTATTAGAGCACAGACCATATTCAGGTGTGAGATAAGATGTTTTTGTATTTGAATTTGGGGGGTGTGATAGGACGTGTTAAAGATATAATTAATACTTAAGTTACAGCCTCATATGGTGATTAGCAGTAACATTTGACCTTAGAAATATGGATCAATCAATATCTTTGGGTTTTGATTAAAACCTCAAAACCAACACGTAATCAGTGTAGACAACCACAACTTTATTTTAAATTTCCCTGGAATCGTAAGGTTTGCTCCTAGCAACTAAGAAAATGATGAAATCAATAGATTAACATGAGAAATTACACCATTGGTAAGCCTATACAACTTCGCAAAATTGTTTAGAGTTTCTACCACAACCTATAGTCATTATGCAAATATACCATAATCATTCTCATAATTAGCATTAGAAAATCTTCAAAATTCATTCCTTTCTAAGACATTATTAAAAACAATCTAGAAAAATTCACCAACTCATATCCTTGCAAAGAATGAGATGACTATTGCTCTAATTGAGCACTTACCAAAGACTTGATGCAAAGAACGCACTTATAGGAATCACACATGTTGCATATCTACAATTACGCAAAGGAAGAGAGTTTAAAGATAAAATAAGAAAAGAAGAATTAGATAGTTAAAACAAGAAACTACATCTCTGAATTCATCTCTTACATTTCAGATGTCATCTTAATAGGCGATACAACCTGCACATTTAAAATAAAAATAAGATCCTCCTAATCATTATAATGTTCAACTAGAAGGAACACCACGATAAATTAGAAAGAGGAAGTCCAGATTTCTAAAGTCATTTTCAGTAGTTCCCAGTAAAAATAAAGGCATAAAAATATGATCATGACTTCGTGTAGCATAAGCATAGTAGCAAGAACCACTGCCACTTTAGTGTCACCTTCTTGTGATTGCTAGATTTATGGTAACTCGGTGCCGGTAGGGCGCGTATACAGAGCAGGGATGACTATATTAAGGAACATGAAGAAGAAAATACAATAAAGAATGAGAGTCAAGGAACTAGACTAATTTTTTATTTGTACTAGAATCGAGGAGCACATTGACAGTCTAAGAGAATTGTCGACAGAACTTCACTTCCTGTCGCTACCTACTAGAGAAATCCCTTCGTTTACCTGTAAAGCATAAATGGTCTTTACGCTAAAAACTTGGAACTTCAAAAATATTGTGTGGGTTGAGCTTATATGAAAACTAATAAATCTACCACGGGCCTTGAAATCATACGGGTTTATCGGCTTGTTCACGAGTCTAACAAACCCAAGTCAAACACTGTTTGGGACTTGTTTAACAAGAGAGCATCATAATAAGCTTGAGCTCAACTCGTTTGATTAATTAACGAGCATGATTTGAGCTTTAAATGAGTCAAGCCCAAGTAATTTGTGAATAACTCATCCACTAGCAGCTCTAATATTAATGCAACAAAATGCCATGTTTTTTGTTATAGTTAACCTACATAATCTTAATTTTCACTTTTTATGTAATAGATATATTAATTTCATGTCAAGCCAAATTTGTTTGTCACATTATTTGTTATACATTGTTAATACTTCATTCTTGCAGTATATTTATGTTTTGTATGAGCATGCCATTCTCTTACCTACTTCTAAAGATGTTATGGTATCTTAATGTTACATGAGATATGATCCGATAAGCATATCAGGAAAATAGGCACGACTCACATTCGATTCACATTACAAAAAGATAATATCATCATTTAATTCTGAGGACATGGTGAAAAATCTAATACATTCTCTCAAACACATGCAAAAAGAAACCACAAATCTAAACATTAACAAGCAATACAAGTTCCGGGACTATGACATGTAATGTCCATTTAAGTTACAGAAACATATTTCTTTTTGACCCGTCAACACTGACAGATGGCAAATTCTAGACACTAACTGCTCCACTGATGAAAATTGCACATCAGTTTGTAATGAAAATTACATTACTATGACATGTAATAATGTCCATTTAAGTTACAGAAACAGATTTTTTTTACCCGTCAACACTGAAAGATGGCAAATTCTAGACACTAACTGCTACACTGATACGAAAACCGCACATCAGTTTGTAAGAGGGGGAGAGAGGGCAAAGAAAGTTATTATATGTCTACTAGTCTAGTTGTAAAAGTAGTTTGATAAATAAATCATCAATGTATTAGAAATTGAGTTGGTAAAGTGAGAGAGTATCCAAAGCTGAAAATTTTCAAACTTCCATGGAGAGCCATACCTTGAAAACACGAATAAGAAAGAATGCTACCAGTCCAGAAAATCCCATGTGAATCATCGTAAGTGTTATAGGAAATGGAAAATTGAAATACTTCGGAGATAGAACCCACTGCAAATGAATTCATTGTATCACAAATTAATATGAATTTAACATTAGAAAAACAATGAAAATATAGTTTAAATTTCAGTTTTAACTTTATGAACCACTGTACTCAAATAAGACGCCATTAAAAAACAGTGATAACAGATAATAAGCACCAGGCTAGCATCAAGCAGAAGTTTTTCTCTAATGACTGAATTATTTGTATAAAATGTTATTTGGTAATTATCCATGATTAACCATGTTAGTAAGTCTCGAAATGGAGCAGATTGATGTGAATCCACGCCCAAATCCATATTATGTCATGACCCATAACCGGATCCAAATCCCTCAGATTCTATGGATCATCCATATCCGATCCGTATCCAATATAAACATGATTCAAAATTTCAAATAGAGTAAAATATACTTGATCTGGGTTGATCTTGGGCAAAATCCAGAAGATCCGAACTGTTTTTGAACTCAGAATCAAAATCCGTTAAAATGGGAACCGGATCTTGGGTAAAATCCTCTCCATTTCAAGCCCTACATTTCAGTAGGCTGAAGATGGATATTTTTATTAACTTCACATACTTTTTATCAAATATTTTCATTCATTTTTATTGCTTTTAATATATTATATAATTCATAAGAACTCAAAGATCAAAAGCTTATGCCCGAGAGCCTCAAGGTTTAGTCCTCATGTAATATCCTTAACTTTTAATAAAGCTTTTTTAATTAATATTATGGTTTTAGGATTAAATTATAGCCAGATTTGTGATATCTCAATTGGACATAGAATTATGACCCGACCTAAAAGGATGGCTACATTAAGAAATATTATAAATACCATGGTGCAGTTTGATGGTTTAGTAGATTAATCTTAATAAAACCGATTATCTATAGTGGTATTGAGGGTGACAAATATAAAGCAAAAAAAAAAGAAAAAGAAATGAACAATGGTAGTGAAATGAGTTGTGGAGAGTTTAGAGATTTGACTAAAATGGGAAAAATGTCAATGGGCTTGGAATAAATATGCAAAATAGGTTAATGGTGGAGAAAACTGTCATCAACATCATTCTTGCCTATACACTACATGATAGTTTTGCTCGACCTCTTTCCCCACTCTTTTCTATTATATGTCATATCTTCTACTAGATTAAATTATTTGAAATAATTTCTTATCAATTCATTCCATGTTAGTTTTGCTCGACCTCTTTGTCTCTTTCCGTCCGTGCAAATCAATCCTCCTCCCCTCATGGGTGCATCTATAGGTCGGCATTGAATATGCCCATACCACTTAAGTCTGCTCTCTCTTATTTTATCACTAATAGGCGTCACGCCTAATCTCTCTCTAATCCTTGGGTTAGTCCTATCTTTCATAGCTATTCCTAACATCCATCTTAACATTCGCATTTTCGCCACATGGATGGGTTATTTGTGTTCTTTTTTAGTGTCCAACATTCCGCACCATATAACATAGGAAATCTATGTTTGTTTTGCAAAAAAATAAAAAATAAGGAAAGAAACGAGTGGCAAGTGTGCATGTTTTAGGTGTCATGTGTGCATGTGTACACCTGCACTTTCTAGATGCAGCAAATGTGGTCTCTCAAAGAACATATGGCTAGTATGTTATATACATGGGTTAAGTGCAAAAAAACCCCTCGCTATACAAAAGGTGTGCAAGAAACACCCCTATTAGAAAAAAAGTGCATATAAATCCCTGTATTATCTATCTTTTGAGCAAATTGACCCATAATCATCAATTTTGACCAAATTTTTTAATAAAAATTCCAAAATGCCCTCCTAATGTAAGTATGAATTTTATTTTATTTAAATCTAAACGTCTTTGTCTTCCCTAGAATAGAATTACCATCCAAACTCTCCAACTCAAATCTCTTCATCTAAGAATTCAATAACTTTGTGATATAACTTCCAAACCATTCATGAATAACCACCACCACCACCACCACCATAGGTGTTTATATATATATATATATATATATATATATATATATATATATATATATTGTAATCGCAGGAAAAAAAAAATAATAAAAAATAAAAAAATAAAAAATAAAAAAAATAAAAAATAAAGCATCACCGTGCTTCACCACCACCACCGAACCACTAACCGGCGAGAAGGAAACTCAGTAGGGAAGCCAAAGTTGAACCCAAACTTAAACAAGGCATCCCAAGTTGAACCCAAAATTAAACAAGCATTCCTTGGGTAATTACGCTATTCAATTGATAAGGAGAGAGAGAGGAGGTGGGTATTGGTGATGGATTCACAGGTTTCTTTGTCACACAGTCAGCCAAATTTTTTTTATTTTTTATTTTTAATTTCTCTCTCCACCAACCCCAAATCAAACCTCTGCCATATGTGTGCTTCCAGTGGAATTTGGAAGAATGATTCATCGATAAATAGGCATGGTACTATTTATGTGCATGTTTGCGTTTGTATATACAGAGAGGGGGTAGAGAGAGAGGAGGTAGATGGAAATTTTAAAAGCAATTTAGACAATTTGGACCAAAAAAGTATGGAAGTGGTCGGGAAGAAGGTTGCCGGAAGAGAGAGACGGACAAAAAATAAAATGGTGACTTATATAAAAAAATTAAAAAATAAAATGGAGAGATATAGAGGGGAGAGAAAACATTTTCCTCCATTATTAATTTTTTATTCTTTATGGGGTATTTTAGACATTTCAATTGCTAAATTGACATAATGTCCTTATTTGCACAAATTGAAACAAGAGGGGGTTAATTGCACCTTCTGTATATTGTAGGGGTGTTTTTTGAATATGCCCATACCACTTAAGTCTACTCTTTCTTATTTTATCGCTAACAGGCGTCATGCCTAATCTCTCTCTAATCCTTGGGTTAGTCCTATCTTTCATAGCTATTCCTAACATCCATCTTAACATTCGCATTTTCGCCACATGGATGGGTTATTTGTGTTCTTTTTTAGTGCCCAACATTCCGCACCATATAACATAGGAAATCTATGTTTGTTTTGCAAAAAAATAAAAAATAAGGAAAGAAACGAGTGGCAAGTGTGCATGTTAGGTGTCATGTGTGCATGTGTACACCTGCACTTTCTAGATGCAACAAATGTGGTCTCTCAAAGAACATATGGCTAGTATGTTATATATATATATATATATATATATATATAGTTGCCAAATAGCTTCCAAGAGAAGCTTTAAGTGAAGTCTCTCTATATATACATGTTATATAAGAAGTGAGGAGAAAATGAAGCCTTCTCTAGACCTTTATATATACAGGAATAGGTATATTTCATAAGAGGAAAAACCAAAGAAGAACAAGAAAGCTTCAGATAGAAAAGCAGAGAGAGAGAGAGAGAGAAGCTTGAGAAAAATTGGACAAATTGTGCAAAAAGCTTCAAGGGAGGAAGATTTCCTCACTTCAACCTATTTTGAAATATTGTTTTAAATTCGTTAAAAATTAGAAAATTTATAAAAATGGTTCTTCACATGTGGAACATAGATTTGAAATTGTCTAATTATGAAAAATCGATAGATTTTCAAATGTATGATTGTGCTGAAAAACTGAACTGAACAATATTTATTTTTAGTGAATTTTTCGAACAAGAGGTGTTGCTGTAAAGAAAACAGCTTAAGGAGGACTCGAGGTGTTTTTTTTTGGAAGACTTAGCTCATAGAGTTGGGCCATGTTCTATTTTGGGGTTAACTTGCATTAACTAAATGGACTATGTGAGTTTTGATGTTACATGTCTTGGAGATCAAAGTATCTTGTTTCGTAATGTATATTATGGACCTTCGTATCATGTACATATTAAGTACTGTATGGAAGTTTGGTGGGAAATGTACTTTAAACTCTGATAGTTACCATTATTTAGAGTGCTTTATTGGGAATATTGCACTACACTAGGTTTCACTTCTTATGAAGATTTTAGACTTTAGGAGTTAGCTTAATTTTAATTCCTTTAGTGTGATCATCTTCTCTGTTTTTTGATAAGTAAAAATTCATTAAAGGCGCTCAAAAGGGGAGCGATCCCAAAAGAAAACACATGCCGCGAGCCACGACGCTACAACTTTAAGCTATCCAAAAAATCCAAAAGACTATCCGTATATATACAATTCCACCCATTTACCCAAAAAACACAAAGAATTCAATATATTGTATTTGAGAGCCCAAATAGGAGACTCCTCCCCAACAAAGGATCTCCTATTTCTCTCACTGCACAGCCCCCACCATATACATAGAGGAGTGGTCCTCCAAGCATCACGCACTCGGCTCTCCACTATACACCCTTTCAAAGCCTCAAGCAAGTCCAACGTTGACTCAGGAAACACCCAAGCCAATCCAAAAGCAACCAAGAACATATCCCAAATATCTCTCGCCACCGAACAATGAAGCAAAAGATGGTTCACAGACTCCCCCGCCTTCTTAGACATGCAACACCAACCCACCATGACCTGACGTCTCCTTCTGAGGTTATCACAAGTGAGAATGCTTCCAAGGGCAGTAATCCATGCAAAGAAAGCCACCTTCAAAGGGGCTTTCGTCCTCCAAAGAGCTCTCCAAGGAAAGGGTTGGCTAGGAGTCTCCATCAGATTCCGATAAAAAGATCTAACCTCAAACACCCCTCTCGAGGAAGCCTCCCACACCATCTCATCCATTCCCACACCCTCCACCACCTGGTAATATAACAATGCAAGGAAATCAGTGACCTCCACAATCTCCCAATCTTGAAACTCTATGCAAAATTGGTCATCCCAAGTAAGTTAACCCTTCCATAATCAAGCCGATAATAGTCAGCAACTACAACATGTTTATTCACAGAAATTCCGAAAAGGCAAGGAAATCTAGAAGCAAAAGAAAAATCCCCGCACCATCGGTCCTCCCAAAATCTGACGCGTCTTTCGTTTCAAACTTTGAACCTGATACGTTTGGAGAATTCAGCCCACCCCTTCTGAATGAGCTTCCAAGCCCCCATACCTACTGGGACTCTCGCTTCCCTTGAAAACCACCCTTCATTTCCTTCCCCATAGCGACAAGAGATAACTCGCCTCCATAATCTTTCCCCCTCGCCCCCAAATCTCCATAACCATTTGCTTAACAAAGCTTTGTTGAACACATCAAGCCTACGGATCCCCAAGCCTCCCTTCAAAATAGGAGTACAAGCTTTCTGCCAATTGACTAGGTGATATTTGAACTCATCTCCCATGCCTCCCCATAAAAAAAATTTCTAAATCACATCAAGTCTCTAAACCACTGTCTTAGGCATCGGAAATAGGGACAAAAAGTATGTAGGCAAATTTGAAAGAGTGCTTTTCATAAGCATCAGCCTCCCCCTGTTCGACAACTACTGCTTTTTCCACCCCACAAGCCGCCTCTCAAATCGTGAACCACCGGATCCCAAACTGATAATCTTCTCGGTGACGCCCCCAAGGGAAGCCCCAAATACAAAATCGAAAAAGAACCAACTCCGCATCCCATGATGTCTGCAAACTCCTGAAATCTCCTCAACCCTCCCCACTGGGACTATCTCACTCTTCCCCATATTTATCTTTAACCCCGAAACCACTTGAAAACAGGCCAATGCAGATCTCAAGTGACTCAACTGATTAGCTCTAGCATCACGAAAAACAATCGTGTCATCCGCGAAAAGCAAGTGGAGATTGTCAACTGGTTAGGAACTGGTTAGGAAGTCTGCCCACTGCAAATCCTTGGATAAATCCAAGCTCTTCCGCCCTTCCCATCAATATACTAAATGTCTCCATAACAATGCTGAACATGAATGGGGAGAGAGGATCTCCGTGGCGTAGACCACGAGAACTAGCAAAAAATCCTGGGGCAACGGTTCACTAAGATCGAAAACTGAGCTGATGAAATGCAGTGATAAATCCATTTCCTCCATTTGTGCCCAAACCCCATTCTCTGCAACAAATACATCAAAAACTCCCAGCTAACATGATCATAGGCCTTCTCAACATCCAACTTGCATACTATCCCTGGAACACCGCTTCTAACCCTTGCCTCAATGCACTCGCTAGTAATCAAGACATAATCCAAAATCTGTCTGCCGCCAACAAACGCTTTTTGTGACTCTGAAATCACCCCAACCAATACTCTCCTCAAGCGGATTGCTAACACTTTCGCGATAATCTTATAGACAACACCCACAAGACTGATTGGTTTGAAATCCTTAGCCTCCATAGCACCTCCCTTTTTGGGAATAAGGGTAATAAAAGATGCATTCAGGCTCTTCTCGAACATCCCATCAGAATAAAAAAAATGAATGGCTGCCATCACTTCTTTCTTCACCACTTCCCAATTCTGCTGAAAAAAAAAAAGCAAGAGTGAATCCATCTGGCCCTAGCGCTTCATCTCTATCACAACTCCTCAAGGCCCTTAACACTTCCTCCTCCCCAAATGGCCTCTCAATCTAATCTTTATCAGCCTCTGAAATTCCCGCAAACTAGGACTGCAACTCGAGCGAGTTGGGTGGATTTGAGGTATAACTTTAGCCCAACCCACCATATGAAATGCTAAACCCAAGCCCAACCCTAACCTTATCCTCAACCTTAACTACTCAACCCAAGCCCAACCCATTCCTTCTACTTTTAAATTCGGGCTTGCAACTTGGGCTTAGATTCCGGGTAAAAACTTTAGGTTAATTCGGGTTACTCATATGGCTAATCCTTACATCGAAAATTTAATATGATCTTAAATTAGTTTTAGATTAAATTACTCTTAAACAAGAAAAAGTTTAAAAACTTTTTCTAGATTTTTAATAAATTACAAACAAACTTTTAGAAAATTAATTCTCCTAAATATTAACATACAATAAGTTTTGATTTAACAAAAGAAGTTGAAAAGAAAAAAAGTAATCATAGTTTAAATAATATATATAATGTATTTAAAAGTAGAAATATATATGAAAATATTATTAGAATTCGGGTTCGGGTTGCTAGCACTTCAACCCAAGCCCAACCCTAATTAAATTCGGGTTAAGATTTTTCAACCCAAGACCAACCCTATTTGTAAAAATGATTGCCCAAGCCCATGAAAAATCGAGCTGTGTTCGGGTTACCCAACCCAAGTTGCACCCCTATCGCAAACATGAGCCCGTCCAACGAAGGTCTCCAAGAAGCGTTCTCTGTGAAAAGTTGTTCATAGAACGACACAAACCCATTCCAAATGTCCTCTTCCCTAGTAACCAAAATGCCATGAAAGAGCATTCTCCCAATGTGATTGCCTCTTTTGTAAGCATTAGCCAAGCGGTGGAAGAATTTTGTGTTCTGCTCCCCTTCTTTAAGCCACAAAGCTCGAGATTTCTGTCTCCAAGAAACTTCCTCCATCACCACAATATCTTCAAACTCAGTCTTGCACTGTTCCCTTTCACTCACTTCTCCATAATTGAGGCCCTACTCTCCCTCCTTCCTGTTCAACTCGGAAATCTCTAAGAGCAATCTATTCTTTCTCCAATCACTGAAGCCCTGCTCTCCTTCCTTCCTTTCCAACTCGGAAATCTCTATGATCTATTTATATTATATCTAGTTCGTAGTTGGGAATACTCGAGTCACTAAAAGAGTTGGAACATATTACTTTGCCTGAAGTTCTTTACTTTTAGAAGTTCTTTAATTATAATTACTCCTCTTTGCTTCCTCCCTCTCTTCCCTTCCTTTCAACCAAACATGGGGTGCTTCTTCTATCCTTTCTCCCTTCCATCCTTCCTTCCAACCAAACATGCTATTAGAGTCCATTTGACTGCAAGATAACCCACTTGTGTATGGGTGCCATACGCCTGCTTGTGGAGCAATTGTAAAGGTCCTCTATTAGCTTGGGAAAAGAGATTATAACGTTTTCTTCTCTGCCTGGTAAAGTGAAGTGAGATCGTGATTTGGAAATCCTCAGGAGGTGCTCCTAGAGGCAAAGATGTAGGTAGGCAGGTGCCGAACCCTGTAAATCTTGGTGTCTTGAGTTAGCAATTTCTTTATCAATTAACTCTTATTTGTTGAGCATTGCATACTTTGTTTCTGTGCTTGTTTCGTTTCAAAACTGGTAGCGTAGTATATACCCAACTCACTCCATTTCACCTTCATACTCTATTTTATGCACAAGAGTTTGAGCACCCAAATCCATACTCAGTGGACACAAATACTCCATTGACAGACTATGTTTTGTGCTACAAGTATTTGCCCCAAATCTCTAAAAGTTGCTAAGCATGTTTAAAGACTCAATTCACTCCTCTTCTTAAGTCATTGTCGGGGCAACCTAGTGGTTTTGTGCAGGTCTAGAATAGAGCATAGAACTTCAGTAGTACACACATCTCCGAGAAACTGCTGCTGCAATGCAACAATACTATTTGCCGCATTGAGGATGAAATCTTTTCCCGAGGTTGCAAGGTTGCCACGGCTATCTTTGGGGGGGACTGTGAAGTCTGCTACTCCTCATAGAGTGTCATTGTACCTTGATGATGTTTCTGTTGAAGGAAGGAGATCGACGTTACGTTCATGCTTGGTTGGGGGTTTTGACAAAGAGGTTGGGGGATGTGAGAGAATTGAAGAATGGGCGTCGCGAGCGTGGAACACTTCATCTGGGGTGGGTGTGACGCCTTTATCTGATTCTCTTTACCTATTTAGATTTCCATCCACATCGGAGGCTCAAAGGGTGTTGAAGGAAGGAAGAAGACAGTGGGGTACTACTACGCTGAGGATAGATGCATGTTCCTTTAGCGTCGGATGCTCTGGTGTGCTCAAAAATAGTGGTTATAAGCGGATTCATTTGTTTGGGTTACCGCTACATCTATGGTGTCAATCCCTGTACGTGGAAGTGGGTGATTTGTGTGGTGGATTTGTGAACGTCGAAGCGGATGAATCAAGAGACGTAGAAAGTGTTAAGATCACAGTGAGAGTTGGATCTATTTGCCCGAAATTTGTATTCATACATGATAACAATCTCTGCTATAAAGTTTCAGTGTGGGAAGAGACACAATGTGATCTTGTGCCCACAACAGAGAGCTTAGAAGGAAGTGATGGGGCTTTTCTGATGACAGAGAAGGAATGGTGTAGACCAACAGGCCTATGGCCTAGCGGTACAAGGCTTCTACTTCCCAAAAGGAGGTCAGGGGTTCGAACCTTAGTGGAGGCAGTGTGTGTGAGTCCCAACTAGGAAAAAAAAATATATATATTAGGAATGGTGTAGGATCCATAGTAAGGGGGTGAAGGGGGCCATGGAAATTCAGGAGTGGTTGAAGGAGAGAGTTTCAGAGGATTGAGGTTTGTGGGAGGAAGACGATGTCTCGTCACGCGCCGATCAGAAGCGTTCCAAGGGAAGGGAGAAATGACACGCATGGAGATCCTCGATTTGCGAAACCAGATCGCACTAACTTTTCTGTAGCAGATTTGAATAAATCACCCAAGTGCTTTGGGATGAGCAATAAGGAGAGGCGGCCACGTGATCATTCTGCCGCTCTCAATAGGGCCAGCGATCGTGGTCGTTTGAACAGGCCTTTTGATCGGGCCCAAGTTGAGCCCAAGCATAAAGGAGCCAAAAGGGATTTAGGTTGGGAGAGGGTCCAAGGAAGACATGGACTGAACAAAGGGGATGGGCTGTCTTGTTTGGACCAGAGTTTTAGGTTCAATAACCGCTTCCAGCCAAATGGGCCAACTAAAGATTATGCGGTTTTTGGGCTGAATGGACTTGCTCTGGATAATCAATTTGGGCCATTGTGTGAGGATGGACATGTTGAGGCCCAGGTGGAAGCAGTGCTGACTGGTATCGACCAATATGGGAGTAATATTGGGACTCTCGATATCATCGATAAGGGCAACATTGGGTGGAAAGATACTTTGCAACGAGAGAGAAGTATCGCGAAGGTTCAGACACGATCGAAAGGGGCTAGAAGGTCGCAAAATCAGAAGCAAAAATGGGTAGCCTCCAGTAGAGTGCATCCAAGTATGTCCTCTAATCCTCTCCCTACTGTCTCTTCTCTCTCCTCTACTTCTACTCCTCCTGGGGTGATGAGGAAAATGGGCAAGATGAAAGGTAGAAGGGTTGATCTGGGATCTATGTGTCTTTCGCCGGTGCCTGAATCAGAGGGTGAAGGAGAGAATGTTGAATTGCCAGATGGGGAGCTCCACGGGTCTATTGATGCAGGGGATGATGCAACTGCTGTTATTACAAAGGATGGCGATAACTGTGACTTGACCAAGCTGGATCCGAGTTTCTCTGTTAATAGGACTGTTCTGTGCGTGGGACGCGGGATTAAAATGATTTTCAATGGGGAAGCTGCAGAAGTCCTGAGAGCAGAGTTAAAGAAAAGATGGGAAGGGGCTAATGGTAATGACGACGTGTGCTCACTGTCTCCTTGCGATTTTTCTGAGAGCTTTCCTGATTTCAGTCTACCTATGGACCTTCCCGCCTCTGTTAGGGAAGAAAATACAGATGATGAAGGGTGGGTCAGAGTACACACTCCTTTTGCAGTGAATAGAGAAGACTAATTTATCGAGGAACTGGAAGATGCGAATGATGACTGGTTTATGAGTTATATCGAAGGGGAAAGCAAGCAGTTGGGGCTATCTTGGGCAAGTGAAGACAAGCAAGTGCAGGGCTTATTTCAAGCAGTTGATGATGAATGGGGTATGAAGAATAAGAAGACGATGGGGTCCAACTCAAAGGGAATAAGGGAGTTGAAAAGCCTGTTTTAGATATCAACTATGAAGGGAGGAGCAAAGGAGGGACAGAGAGGAGGAGGGGGGGTGGAGGGATCAAGTTGTCCTAATGAAATTAAACATTCTGTCATGGATTGTTCGGGGTCTAAATGACCCGAACAAAAGGAGGGTGGTGAAGGAGTTAATTAGGACGTGGGAGGCTCATGTTGTCTGTCTGCAGGAAACTAAGCTTGCGGTTACAGAGAGCAAGGTCATGAAAAGTTTATGGGGAGGTGGGTTTGTGGAATGGGAGATCATTGATGTGGTGGGGACGGCCGGGGGCATTGCTGTTCTTTGGGATAAAAGATGGGTGACGAAGGTCGATGTATGGAAAGGGAGGCACTCACTGTCCATTCTATTCAAGATTGATGAAGATAGATCAGAGTGGTTTTTCTCTGGAGTACATGGGCCAGTGATTGATAGTGAGCGTAAAGCGTTGTGGGAGGAAC
This sequence comes from Cornus florida, assembly GCF_030987335.1. Lineage (NCBI taxonomy): Eukaryota > Viridiplantae > Streptophyta > Magnoliopsida > Cornales > Cornaceae > Cornus > Cornus florida. Next base: position 4,286,112 of record NW_026775571.1, read on the forward strand.
TGGGTGAAGCTAGAAGCAGATGGGACGCTCCCTGGTGTATAGGGGGAGATTTCAATGCTGTTCTCAGACCAAATGAGAGATCCTCTAGGGGTCTTTAGATGGAGCGATGATAGGGTTCTCAGATTTTGTGGAGGCTCATTGCTTACTGGATTTACCTATGGAAGGAGGTCAATTTACTTGGTCTAGTGGGCGCGAAGTTCCTGTCATGTCTCGATTGGATAGATTTCTACTGTCTGCGGACATGGAAGAGAAATTTCCTGATGTGTCTCAGGTGGCTTGTGTTAGGGTTGTTTCTGATCATATTCCCATCCTACTTGACCGTGGAGGAATTCGGAGAGGAAGATCTCCTTTCAGATTCGAAAATATGTGGCTGCGGGTGGAAGATTTCAGCGAAAGGGTAAAGAACTGGTGGTGTATGTACGATATTAGGGGAAGTCCCAGCTTTCAGTTAGCAGAAAATTTAAAACGTTTGAAGAATGATATCAAAATTTGGAATAAGGAGGAGTTTGGAAAACTGGAATGGAGAAAGAATCGTCTTCTTAATGAAATAGCAGAGTTGGATAGAAAGGAGGGGGCTGAAGGGTTGATTCCGTTTGATAGAAACAGGAGAGAGGAATGTAATACTCAGTTTGGAGAGATTTTGACGATGGAGGAAATATCATGGAGACAAAAATCTAGAGCTTTATGGCTTAAAGGAGGAGATCGGAATACAAGGTTTTTCCATCATTTAGCTAATGCCCATAGAAGAGGGAACTATATAAGGAGAATTATTTTTGATGGGGTTTTGGCGTCATCTGATGAGGATGTTCGGGCAGGCTTCGTATCATATTATCAGAATCTTCTTACAGAGACTGCAAGTTGGAGGCCTTTATTGGATGATCTTGAGTTCAACAGCATTTCTGATGAAGACAAGGATTGGTTAGAAAGACCATTCGGGGAAGATGAAGTATTGGAAGCCTTAAGGAGTTGTGATGGGGATAAAGCGCCGGGTCCAGATGGGTTTACCACTACCTTTTTTCAAAAGAACCGGGAGGTATTGAAGATGGAGGTTATGAGAACATTGGATGCTTTCTTTGTGAATGGCTATTTCGAAAGAAGTTTGAATGCAATGTTCATTACTCTCATCCCTAAGAAGGGAGGGGCTGTGGAGGCCAAGGATTTCCGGCCCATAAGCTTGGTGGGATCAATGTATAAAATTATTGCTAAAGTTTTATCCATTAGATAGTGGAAGGTATTGGATGGAGTGATATCCGAATCCCAAAATGCCTTTGTAGGAGGAAGACAGATTCTTGACCCAGTCCTTATTGCAAGTGAATGCATTGATGCTAGATTGAAGAGTGGGGAGCCGGGGATTGTATGCAAATTAGATATTCATAAAGCTTTTGACCATGTGAACTGGCAGTTCTTGATGTACTTGTTGGAAAGGCTGGGATTTGGGCCCAAATGGAGGGGCTGGATTTTTCACTGTATTGCTACAGCTCGCTTTTCTATTCTAGCGAATGGGACTCCAGCAGGCTTCTTTGCAAGCTCCAGAGGGTTACGTCAAGGGGATCCTCTTTCCCCTTTTCTTTTTATTATTGTTATGGAAGCACTTAGAAGATTAATGAAAACGGCGGAGCAGCCGGGTTTTATTCAAGGCTTTTCAGTTGGGAGCATCTCAAACCAGATTACTACATCACACCTTCTATTTGCAGATGACACTATAGTTTTTTGTGATGCAAATGTGACTAGATGAGACATTTGAGATGTGTTTTGGCTTGCTTTCAAGTGGTCTCAGGACTGAAAATAAATGTCGGGAAAAGTGTGATTGTACCAGTAGGGGAGGTGCCGAATATTCAAGAACTAGCAGGAATATTGGGATGTGGGGTGGAGTCTTTGCCGATTTCTTATCTAGGACTACCTTTGGGAGCTTCTATGAGGAGGGTGGCTGTGTGGGATCCTATTATTGAGCGATTCCAGAAGAGGCTTTCTGGGTGGAAGAAGCAATACTTGTCAAAAGGAGGCAAACTTACCCTTTTGAAAAGCACTCTCTCCAATTTGCCTACGTATTTTATGTCTTTGTTTCCGATTCCCAGCACTGTGGCAAAAACGCTTAACCGTTTTCAAGCAAATTTTCTGTGGGGTAGTATGGGGGAGGAGTTTAAATATCACCTTGTTAATTAGGAAAAAGTTTGTACCCCTATTGTTAAAGGGGGGCTAGGGATTCGCAAGCTGGTTTTGGCAAATAAAGCTCTCCTGGGTAAGTGGTTGTGGAGATTTGGGAATGAGAGGCATGTGTTGTGGAGGCGGATTATTGCTTGCCGCCATAGAGAAGAGGGGGGTGGATGGAAGTCTAGTGAGGTGACTCATTCAGCGGGTGTAGGTGTTTGGAAAGGAATTCAGAGGGGATGGGATGAGTTTTCAAAACATATTAGGGGATGGGAATCAGGTTAGATTTTGGAAGGATTTATGGTGTGGAGATGAAGTTTTGGAGAGTAGATTCCCACGTTTGTGTAGGATTGTTGTGAATCAGCATGCCATGGTTGCAGATTATTATCGGCTTGAAAATGGGAGAGTAACTTGGGATGTGCTATTCCGTAGATGTTTTAATGATTGGGAGCTTTTGGAGATAACAGATTTTATGGGTTTACTGTATCAGCAAGCTCTAAAGTGGGAGGACAGGGATGTAATGATGCGGGAAGGAGGATCTAAGGAGGGTTTGAGATAAGGCTATTTTATCGAAGTCTCACGGAGTCCATTCGCACGGTTTTTCCTTGGAAAGCTGTTTGGAGGACTTCAACACCAGTTAAGGTAGCCTTCTTCACATGGACGGCGTCTCTTGGAAGCATTCTTACATTGGATAATCTAAGGAAAAGGCACCAGATTGCTGTTAATTGGTGCTTTATGTGCAAAAAAAGCAGGGGAATCTGTGAATCATCTTTTGTTACATTGTCCTGTTGCATCAGAAATCTAGGCCATGTTCTTGGTTTTATTTGTTGTGGATTGGGTTGTTTCCAAGGACACAAAAGGAATGATCGAGGCTTGGCATGGTCGGCAAGGGGCTAAGAGAGTTAGAGATGTATGGAGGGCTACTCCACTCTGTTTGTGGTGGGGCATTTGGTGTGAGAGAAATAGTACAGCATTTGATGGAGTTGTATCTCCTATTTGGGTGCTTAAATCAAATATCTTGCACTCTATTTATTTCTGGGTGACCGGGAGAAGCTGTTCATCTACGTCTTCTTTGATGGACTTTATGAACAACTTCTCTCTATAGTGGTGTTTTTTTTGTATTCGTTTTTTACTTTTTGTAAAGTGTTCGCTCCCCTTTTTTCTGCCGAGCATTTTTATTAATAATATTGACTGATTACCTATCAAAAAAAATTATAATTACTCAAGTTGCAAATTTTTTTTTTTTCTTTCTATATTCTGAGTCCTACTTTGAATTAGATTTGAAGCTTTATTGGATTGCAATCTAGTCCATTGCTACCTCAGATATATTATATTTTGATGTAACCGATTCATGTTTGGTGCAAATCCGGATGGCCCAAATTTTAGAAGATTTACATGTGTGTCTAGTGTTTTCTAACATATATTGATAAGAAATATTGCAGTAAAATGAGATTAGCAGTTAATGAATAGATTTTGTTGGTAGGAATGAATAAGAAGCCTTCTGTTGATTGATGAGTGCATCTCAATCAAGCCTTAGTAAAGTAGGGTACTTTTTCCCTATTTCACTTTATTTTCTTCCGAGTTCACCGAATATTATTCAGTTATAACACTGTTCACTCTCTTTTAAATAGAAAAATCTGAATCAATGGATTTAAATTCACTGATTTACGAACCCTAACTTTATACCCTTATTTTTCATCAACTAGCCCACTACTCCATCGTAGTTCAGCTCTACAAACACTGAGAAACCATAGGCTTTCCTGCATCTCACAGAATGTTCACTATGCATTACAAACTACCAAATGAGTGCAACAACTTGGTAAATCAATCTCTAAAAAGCTACTGCATACAAGGGAGCAAGAAGAACCTAGGGTAGAAAAATAGGTAGCCAATTTGATAATCAAGGTCGTAGTCGGCAAGGACCTTCTTTAGATACTTTAAGTTTTCCTGTTCAGATTCATTGGACCTGAACTTGCTCATACAGCAAAGAATCTAACAAGGGCCAATAATGCTCTCTTTTTAGATGTTCAAGGAAAAGATAATTCAAATTCTTGCAATATAAATTAAGAACAAAACGGCAATTGATCAATACAGATAGCCTTAAGTCTTAACCTCTGTTATTTTATCATCTATATTCAGACAAACTAAGTAGGATATAAAATATCACTGACATGTTACAATGAATTATTGAAGGATGCAGATAAAAGCTGAAGCTTGAGGGGTTAATGAATGAAGGTGGAAACAATAGCTCTGCGTAAATTTTGGAAAGAACGAGAAAAATTGTACACGAGTATTCGTCATATGATAAACAGGATTTATGGAAAGGAGAACATCAATACCCATTTAACTAAAATCTGGACTCAGTAATTATGACTGAATGAGCTCTTCTATATGGTTTCACGTGTCATACATATAAGAATGAAAGCTAGGTGGTAAAGTACAAATTTATGAGAGCGATTAGCCAAATATCAATATGACAATGCAATTTCCAGAATGTGTCGGCATCTTCTACACATTTTTTATGTGGAATTTCAAAGCTTAGAACTCCAATACTTGCATGAAAATATTATTCGAATGCAATCTTAAAGGGAAAAACTATTGAGATAATGGTACAGAATAGAAATTGATAGGCCAGCCAATAATTACAGATGTTGATAATATAAATCGAACAGTAACGTGCATTACCTTATTGTACAATATAACACCGGATGAAAGCAAAATGTAGATTAGCAGATACAGATAGGTCAACAAAAGTGATTTGTTGATCATTTTCCTGTTCTTTTCTTTCACAATCGACGCTCTAACAGTTTCTGAACTCTAAACCATCCAAAAAATAGCTTTCCACTGAAACCAGAAATATAGTAATTCCTGATATGTTGAACCAGACTTTTAATACAGTTACCAAAATTCAAAGAGGAAATTGATCTCCACAACCACCAATAATCTTTATGATGAATTCATGAACCAGCTACTATACTTCAGCAATCTGCAAAGGTAACTGTTAGCATTTATGATACCACGATTTATGGAATAACTTACCATAATAGCAGAGATTTGACTATGCATATAATAGCGTATATATGATACCACGATTTATGGTATGACTTACCATAATAGCAGAAAGTTGACTATGCCATAGAATATGCTTTAAAATAAGTTGTGATTTGATTTTGATTTGATTTAGTTTCTTTTCTTGTAATATGAGCATGTGCTCATTTTATCTATAAATACTAGAGCTGTGAATGAGTAATTCATCTCATTCAAGCCTTTACGCAATTCTCTCTTTTCTCTTCTTTTTATATATTTCTACTTGGTATCAGAGCCAATACCTTTCCACACCTTTCAGCAGCCTTACTACTTGTACGACAGCTACCTTAGGCTGTTTGTGACATCATGTGACGTTGCCTAAACATGTTTTTCTGTGTTGCTGTTTTGTGATCGAAAACAGGTATTTTTAAGTTTTACAATTTCTTTTTCACTCTTCTAGGATCGGGTAAATTGGGATAGTTGGTTTCCATCATTTAGAAGGGCTTGGGTAAAAAAAAAATAGTTTACAAAGAGGTTCCGAATATTAAGGAGGAGGCTGTCTGGCTATATATAAGCGGGCAGCGCTCCTTAAAAAAAAGGTATGTATTTGGATTTTTCGGGAATGGTCTGAGGAGACATTGTTAATGGTCTAAGGAGACCCTTTGATTTATTAACAGAATTTGTGGTGTTTTTTGGAGTTCTTTTTATTATCGTGTGACAGATTATGGCAGATTCAGAGTCCTCGACTGTTAATTCTCTTGGCTCACGTTCTGTGGGTGGTGGTGCCATTTTTCCCACCAACTCATCAGAAAATCCAGGACTTCAAATCACCACAGTGAAGTTGGATGGTTCCAACTATTTGATTTGGGCACAGTCTGCCAAGATGTTCATTGGTGGCAAAGGCAAGATTGGCTATATTACTGGTTCTGAGAAAGAGCTAGCTGAGTCAGAGAAGGCATATCCACAGTGGTTTGCAGATAATGCTATGGTTATGTCTTGGCTAGTCAATTCGATGCAACCAAACATAGTTGTTGGTTATATGTTTATGAAGACTGCTAAGCAGATTTGGGATTCAGTTCAACGCACTTATTCTCAGAGGCAGAATAATGCACGAATTTTCCAACTGGGGCGAGATATCACCAGGATTTCTCAGAGTGACTTGACAGTTTCAGGTTACATCGCCAAGCTTCGTGCTATTTGGGAGGAGATGTCATATTATGATTCCTTCCACTCTTGGAAGGATCCAGATGATGCAGTTTTATATGCAGGAATTGTGGAAAAGAATCGAGTGTTTCAGTTTCTTGCCGGGTTGAACGACGAGTTTGAGTATGCTCGTATTCATTTATTGGGCTTATCTTCATTCCCTACTCTTAAGGATGCATATTCCCATGTGTTGTCAGATGAGAGCCGCCGGACTCATCCATTAGGTGTTACTTCTGTTGATCGTTCTGCTATGGCAGTTCGGATTCCCAACCTTTCAGGAACTTCACCATCCCAGTCAATTCAGAGCACTACCACCGGTCCTCCTCTGGGACGACAACGTGGACGGTGTGACCATTGCGGAAAAATTGGTCACATCAAATCTCGTTGTTATGCTCTACATGGACGTCCACCGCAACAGAAACAACAGCCTTGATCCTCTACACATTCTGTTACATAACTAGTCTCGTTGTCAACTCCTGACAACCCTGCCTCTACATCTTCTGCCACAGTTACCTTAACTCAAGCTGATTTGGACAAGTTCAAGCAATTCTTCAACCAAATCGAGGCATCATCTCAGCCAACCTCCACTTATGCCCACTCAGGTACTATTGCGTCTGCACATAGCGTATCTACATCTTCAACACCATGGATCATTGATTCTGGTACTTCAGACAATATGACTGGTATGTCCTCACTCTTCTAATCTTATAGTATCTGCTCTGGCCAACGCAAGGTCCGCCTTGCGGATGACTCTCCATCTTTCATTGCTAGGAAGGGTCACATATCAGTTACTCCTTCATTAACTTTGTCAAATACACTTCATGTTCCAAAGTTGACTACAAATCTTATTTCTATTAGTAGCGTTACCAAACAATTAAATTGTAGTGTAACGTTCTTTCCCTCTCATTGTATTTTTCAGGATCTGGTGTCGAAACGGACGATTGGCAGTGGGCGTGAAGTGGACGGTTTATACCTGTTGGATGCTCCTTTGTCACCTCAAGCACATTCAGCTTCATTTTCTAATATTGTTTCATCTAATAAAGCCCAACTTATGCGTTGGCACATGCGTTTAGGACATATTTCTTTTGGTTATTTGAAACATTTATTTCCTTCCTTATTTTGCAACATGGCAGTGTCAGATTTATCCTGTGAAACATGTCATATGGCTAAACATGTTCGTTCCAATTATCCTGCTAGTAGTAATAAATCTGCTTTAACACCTTTTGATCTTGTTCATTCAGATATGTGGGGTCCTTGCCCAGTTACTTCTAGTCTTGGATTTCGATATTTCGTGTTGTTCATTGATGATCGTAGTCGTGTTACTTGGGTTTATCTTATGAAAACCAAAAATGAGGTATACACCATTTTTAAAAATTTTATGACAATGGTTCAGACTCAATATGGTCGTACCATAAAAAAATTCCGATCTGACCAGGGTACAGAGTACACTTATGGGGAGGTACAACAAGTATGTACAAAATTTGGGATTGAGCATCAGCTGGCTAATGTTAAAACTCCTCAACAAAATGGTCGTTTTGAGAGAAAGAATCGTCACATCCTTGACTTAGCCAGAGCAATCTGCATTGGTATGAATGTTCCCTAGTCATTTTGGAGAGATGCAGTTCTTACCGCTGTTTACATCATTAATAGGACTCCTTCTAGGATTCTTAACTTTGCAACCCCACTCTCAATCTTACATCCCAATTCATCTCTATTTTTGATTCCTCCGCGAGTCTTCGGGTGTGTGTGCTTTGTTCAGCAATTAGGGCAAACTCGTACAAAGCTTGACCCCAAGGCTTTGAAGTGTGTATTTTTAGGCTATTCTCACTCTCAAAAAGGTTATAGGTGTTACCATCCTCCCAGTCATCGGCGGTTTATATTCATGGATGTTTCTTTCTTTGAGCATACACCATACTATAGTGGTTCAGGTGGTTCTCAGAGTGAATGGTTCCCATTGAATATAATGGATGATCACCTTCTTCCGTCTTCAACTCCTCTACCATTACCTGTTTCTTCTTCTATAATTCCTCCTCGTGATACCCCTCCAGCAGGGGGAATTGTTCCTTTTTCACTGGTTTATAGTCGGAGACAACAGGTACAAGCTTCTACTCCCACGATCGACTGCCCTGTTCCTTCGGCACCAGCTCCGCCTTCTCAAGCTATTGTTTCGCTTGATGATCGCCCCATTGCTCTTCGAAAGGATAAGCGTTCTTGCACTTACCCTATTTCTAATTTTGTTTCTGATTATGCTCTCTCACCATCCTATCGGAGTTTTCTTATTTCTGTTGCCTCGGTTCCTGTTCCTTCCAGTGTTGCAGATGCACTAGCACAACCTCAATGGCATGATGCTATGACAGAAGAACTACAAGCACTTGAGAAAAATCAGACTTGGGACATGGTTCCGCTTCCTATTGGACGAAAGGTTGTGGGTTGTCGTTGGGTGTTTACAGTTAAACATAATCCAGATGGGTCAGTTGCTCGTTACAAGCATAGATTATCAAGAGACTTTTGCCCCTGTTGCCAAGATGAATACCATCCGTGTATTATTTTCCGTTGTTGCAATTCGATCTTAGCCTCTATTTCAGTTAGATGTCAAGAATGCCTTTCTTAATGGTGATTTGCAGGAAGAGGTGTACATGGTTCCTCCTCCGGGCTTTCGTTCTCCTGCTCATTCTGGTATGGTATGTCGTCTTCGTCGTTCTCTATATGGCCTCAAGCAATCTCCTCGAGCTTGGTCTGATCGCTTTGGCACTACTATGCTCAAGTTTGGTTTCCATCAAAGTACAGCTGATCATACCTTGTTTTTACGTCATTCAGGCGGTAAGACAGTTGCTCTCATTGTGTATGTCGATGATATTATTCTTACCGGCGATGATACTACCGGAATTAATGAGGTTAAGAGCTATCTTGGCCGTCAGTTTGAGATTAAGGATCTTGGTCCCCTACGGTACTTCTTGGGTATTGAGGTGGCTCGCTCCAAGACTGGCATTTTCATCTCTCAACGCAAGTATGTTCTTGACTTGCTTTCTACTTCTGGTCAGCTTAGCGCTCGTCCTACTGATACTCCGATTGAGCAGAATCATCGGTTGGCTGATTCTGAGGGGGAGTTGTTGTCAGATATTGGTCAGTATCAACGACTTGTGGGGAAGCTCATCTATTTATCCATGACTCGACCTGACATTGCTTATGCCGTGAGTGTCGTGAGTCAATTCATGCACTCTCCTCGTGCCCCACACCTTGATGCAGAAGCTCCTCTATTTATCCATGACTCGACCTGACATTGCTTATGCCATGAGTGTCGTGAGTCAATTCATGCACTCTCCTCGTGCCCCACACCTTGATGCAGCTATTCGGATTCTTCGCTACTTAAAAGGGTGTCCAGGCCGTGGCATTTTGTTTACTAATCATGGTCACTTACGTGTTGAAGCTTGGACAGATGCTGATTATGCAGGTTCAATTTCAGATAGGAGGTCTACTTCAGGTTTTTGTACCACTATTGGTGGTAACTTGGTTACTTGGCGCAGTAAGAAGCAGGATGTTGTCTCTCGATCTAGTGCAGAGGCAGACTATAGAGCTACGGCTCTTGGGGTGGGTGAGTTGCTTTGGCTGAAAACCTTGATGACAGACTTGTGCCTTCCAGTGTCACTTCCATTCTCACTCTACTGCGACAACAAGTCTGCCATTAGCATGGCAACAAATCCCGTTCAGCATGACAGGACTAAGCATATAGAGGTGGACCGTCACTTCATTCGAGAGAAGATCATCTCTGGTCAAATTTGCACTCCATTTGTCACAAGCTCTCAGCAGCTTGCAGACATTCTTACAAAGGGCATCAGCAAGATTGTGTTTGAGAATGCACTGTCCAAGTTGGGCATTTCAGATATCCACGCACCAACTTGAGGGGGAGTGTTAGCATTTATGATACCACGATTTATGGAATAACTTACCAAAATAGTAGAGATTTGACTATGCATATAATAGCATATATATGATACCACGATTTATGGTATGACTTACCATAATAGCAGAGAGTTGATTTTGCTATAGAATATGCCATAGAATATGCTTTAGAATAAGTTGTGATTTGATTTAGTTTCCTTTCTTGTAATATGAGCATGTGCTCATTTTATCTATAAATACTAGAGCTGTGAATGAGTAATTCATCTCATTCAAGCCTTTACGCAATTCTCTCTTTTCTCTTCTTTTTATATATTTCTACTGTAACGATCTGAAAGACAACCAAAATGAGTAACACAACCCACAGGTTGATCTGATAAATTGGAAAGAAATAAATTATTTCACAAAAATTGAGAAAATGAAGAGTAAGCATGGAGGAAAACTGCTAAATAACCTCCGGACAATATTATTCTATAGAAAATGTACAAGATTATTATATAAGAGCACAAAAAAATTAATAAATGATAGCTTCAAGGGTAGGTTTTCTCATTTATAACTGTGTTAAGAAGACAATCTTGTCTGAAAAATTAACAAGTACAAAAACATTGAAATCCTTAAAGACTTCTTAGCTTTATTTGCAATCAAGGAAGGTATACATTTATGTTCAATAAAACAAAAAAACAGTTGAAAAAAACTTCACCGGAATGGGAAGATACAGCAGGCGTTCATTTCTCATTCTTGACAAAGAACCCCCTTCTTAATCATTTCATGGTCAGAGGGAGTTCTCCACCTATGTTCCAGGTTACATAGGAGTGGTTTTACTTGTTACTACTTCAGTTCCCAGCTAATATGTGTCATCAATTTCACAATAATATATAGCTCAGTGAAGGTATGTATTTCAAACAAGGGGGTGATGACAATTTGAAAGTTCCAAACGGCGGCTTATATGTCACAACAAAAGTTAATGTCTCACATATTATTTTTTTTACGTCAATAAAATAATTAGAGGAAAATGAATTGGCACAATCCTACTTACTTATCAAATAAAAAGAGTATTTTGTGTTTTACAGAACAAGTGTATTTTGGTACTTTATTCATAACCCAATTTAAAACTTCCAAATTTATCAAAAGTTTTGGCTTGTTTAGATTCAAATATGCATATGCTCAATTCAAATCTGATTTTAAATCCAATTAATTTGTTTATGTTTGCTGGATTGCATTTCATTATGACACATTAAATTGTTATATATGTCTGATAATATCGTTTAATGAGCAGGACAGCCTTAGTGATTTGATGAATTTATCAGATGTTTTGGAGTACTTGTACTTAGGGTGCACAACTAAAAAGACAGTTAATGCTCACAATTGTGATATAATGAGTATCATATCATTCTAATTTCTTTTTGTAACGAAATAAGTTATCTTAAAATTCTTTGCATTGTAATTCTAGTTCTTACATATTTTTTTATAAGTAAATTCATTAAAAGCGCACTCAAAGCAATTCAAAAGGCCCTATACCCAACATACAACCATTAAAAGAAGCAGTTGCACTTTTGAATTGCACTTTGGTCAACTTCAAATTATGCCAAGAAATCCTCTGAAGCATAACTGGGATAAAGGATTTTCCAAAAGAACAGTAAAACTTGTACTCTTAACAGTTTCTCTTTTCATTTGAACAACTCTACATGGTTGTTGAGGAAAGAAAATTGAATATGAAGCTCAGATGCAATCCCCTTGGTATGATAGAACCTTGAGAGACTAGTTAGAACTATGAAACTTTGCAAATGAAGTTGATTGTGGTGAGGTTGCCATTGGACCATGGTTGTAATATTTCAAGAGTTTGAAAATAGTAAGAAAAACTTAATATGCGGTCCCTCCAAAATTTTGTAAAATCACTAAATATATATATATATATATATAGGTCACCTATTAATAGTGAGTCACGAATAGTAAAAGAGAGATCAGCTTGCTATGTTACATGGACTCAAGTACGTGTGTCAGACACGAGTATGTATCCATGTGTCGGACGTGTCAAATCTCCAAATAGAAGGACACACGGACACAGCTAAATATTCACTTTATTAATTATTTTATTTTATTTTCTAGAGTAAAACAATGTTTTTATCTAATAAAATGTTCAATATAGGCATTTAACTCATTTTAAAGTAATAATATAATATAATTGAATGCTTGGATATGCCTTTTAAGTACATGTCTAACAAAAAGTATCGGACACATATCCCATACCCATGTCCGAGCAATATGTGTCCGACACGGATACTTCACTGATTTTGAAGAGTCCATGTAACGTAGTCAGCTTGTAAGACATCTCGAACTTAAACCAGAATACCAAACCCACGGTATAAGTAACAGAGAGAGTTATCTGATGCAAAGATGACAACAAGGAAAAGAAGCAATAAAATAAATAAAAAAATAAAATAAAATAAATAAATTGAAATTTTCATATGGAATACACGTTGGACCTTGTGTAATAAATTTTCGATTTGTCGAGTACTTACTTAATGTTTAATTTGAATCAATATGTTGTTGGTTAATTTTATAATTGTTATTAATTTTCAATTATATGGATTTATTCAACATTAGCTGTAATGGTGGTCCAGTCTTATTATAGGTCTAGAATGCTGTTGGATCTTCGATGCCATCGTCGTCGTCAGCATCCTTGTCTTGTTCCCATATGAAGCTATTGGATTTTCGTATATAGTCCATTACAAGTCTAGAATGAACTTAGTAGTCAAAGTTTATTTATTTATTTTTGTTAAGTAAAAATTCATTAAAAAAAAAAAAAAAAAAAAAAAAAAAAAAACACTTTATTTATTTTTGTTAAGTAAAAATTCATTTAAAAAAAAAAAAAAACACTTAAACCAGAACAAAGGCAAAGAACAACAGCACAAAAGAATACATCTTTACATCCTTAAGCTATCCAAAATATCGAGAAAATCCTCCCAAAGTTACAAACCCTTCCTATACCATAAAAAAAGGAGAGAACTCAGAATGTTAATTTGGAGTTCTAGTCAAAATAGAAGTAGGAGAACTTCAGTAACAGATATCAATATATAGAGTTGATATTTTGACAAACTAAATATTGCATGATGGTGGTGAAATACAACCTCAAGGGATGTAGATTAATGAATTTTGGGTGAAACTCCTAGAAGATTGTCCTTCTACTACTCATTCTTCTTCTTTTCTTAAATTTTATTCGATTGTATTTTCACAACCAACACTCTCTTTACTTTTTATTCCAAAGGCCTAATTTCATAGTTCAATCTCTTTCCCACAAAACGTCGGAATATAATTTGACATCACGACCCCAAATTACGAAGATGTCTAGTGCTATACTACATAATTATGTTCTTTTACTGTCAAAACAATTCATAAATGAATTCAAATAATATACAGATATATCCAGACATTGACCTACACCCATATACATATGCATCTAGATACAGAGAGGCTTGTTCTCCATTGCAAATCTTGCAATAAACTCTACTATCAGACAACAACACAGTTTTGGAACAACTACCAACCTTACATTATCTTTAAGATTGCCTATTTTGTGTCACATAGTAAAATTGCATTTAATATTTATTACTGAGTATATCATTTTGCATATATGCATAAGTACCCCTATATGTTTTACATCAAATTATAAACAACCTCGTACAATACAAACTATTAGCAAAACGGAACCAAATGATGATATGAAAAATATTGAAAACAAGATGTAGAATGAAATGCGGAACCAGATGTAATACGAGAAGCAAGAAGAACCAAAAATCCATAATCCAACAAAGTTGAATAGGACTATACCTCAAGCTCAATTACCGATGCCTTCAGACAAACAGTAGACTTAAATGTTTGGGGTGCTGATTTGAGTTATTGATGATGGATCAGAGTACAGAGCATGTGAGAAGAATTGCTTCTCTGCTGCACCTATTGACTAGCATGGCTAGATGATATTATCAGGAGGCTACAGTTGAGCCTATCATTGATAATTATCATTGGTGACAGACCTCCATTTTGCCAACATTTGCATATATTGTGTATGCAAGTTAGTTGCATGGTAGTTGCTGAATGCAAATATAACAGAAGGAAATTTGTATTACTCCCTAATCTAGTTAATTCATAGTCTTTTATTAAATTATTAATGTTACTCGCATTAGTATAAATCATAAGCTACATTTGGATTGAAGGATTTGAAAGGAATAGATTTATGCTCAATCATTTAATGGATTGTAATAGAAATCTAAACTGAGTAATTTTAAGTTAAAATTTAACAATATGCAAATGTATTATATGTTTGGATTTCAAATAACAGAGTGGAAGGATTTATTTGAAGTCCAAAGGGGATTAGTCTCACCCAAAGGATGGGGACACCCCTCTAGTCACCAAAATAGGAGTTATTTGAAAAGACAGTTAAACTGAAAACTTCAACCGAAGTCCTCAGCAGAAGCAATTGCATCTTTTAGATGCATATGGTGGAACCAAAGTTTGGGTCCCATTATATGCATCTAATGGATGCAACTTATTTGGCCGAGGACTTCAGCCTAAGTCCTCGGTTTAAGTAGCATGGTCCTATTTGAAACTCAAATCCTTTCTATTATTTATTTGATTGGAGCCTTAATCTTTTTTCAATCATGATATACTTTATTTTATTTTTTTAAGGATTTTATTTTTTTTAATGATAATGTTGTATTTGTGCATGGAAACTCCACCTGTATTTCTTTACACAGCCGGTCCCAAGCCCGTTAAAAGAGGTTTGTGTTAGGTACCTTGACAGCCAGCGTAAAACTTTGTCATGACCAATATGAACATGAATCCTATGAAGAGCAGAATGGAAACATACTTATCAAAGAAAAAGAGCAGAATGGAAACATAGGATTTATGTAACCAACCCCCGGTAGTTGGTAAAGAGGCTTGGTTGTTGTTGACGTACTGTATTTATGCACGGAGAAAATAACTGCATTTATTGTAGAGCACATTTATCATGAGGGTGCTCCCACAATAAGCTCATGTTCCCAATTGTTGGATTGAATGTTTGATCTCATACTTTACTAACCCAACAATTAAGGGCTTGTGAGAGTGCCTTCATGTAGCTTTTCTCACCTATTTCATTTTTAAGGGTCTGTTTGGCAACCGTTTCTGTTTCGTGTTCTATGTTGCGAGTGGTGTACTATAGCGAATCAAAACACTGCAACACGTTTGGTAATTTTGTTGTCATTCAAATAATACTGCATTTGTTGCCGAAAAGAGGCCCAAAATAGAAACTTGGTATTTCTTAATGTTTTCACATTGTAGAAAAAACAATGTAGCTGTGAATAGTACCAACAAGAAAAACAAAAACACTCTAGATGGTCTTTTTTAACTATCCATTTTGTTTCTCAATCTTGCAACATTTTTTTACCAAACATGTTTTCATGTTATTGCTTCCAAAAATCTTGCAACAAATTTTACGTTACCAAACATGCTTCCAATCACTATTGAACACACTCAACAACAAAAATGTTGTTTCTGTTTCGGAGGAAAACAAAAACTATTGAAGATTTAATGGAGGAATCAGTGGAGGAAAATCTTTCAGTAATTGACGTTGTTTTCTATTATTGAAGATTTGGTGTTACTAGAGGTATCAGTGGAGAAAAATTCTCCTCGTTTTCCTATTTTCTAATTCTTTCCATTATCATTATTTCTTCTCTTATATAAATGAGCCTCCACCATTATAGTGTATGAATTGAGAGAGTATTATAAAAGTGATGTAGCCCTTTGGGCTTTTTGTGCGATGGATGTAGGCCCTAATGGCTGAACCACATAATATTTGTGTGTTCTACTTGCTTTATTTATCTCTTCGCTTTCGTTTTATGCTTTACAACAGAAACGAAAACCGAAAGGTTGCCAAACAGGCCCTAAGACTTTTATTGTCGCACCCGACTTCCTTGCTTTTCAAAAGAAAAACTAAATGTTTTTAGTAAGCTAGAATACTGTTCATTTATATAACACGGCTTACTGGTTAATTCGATTATTGATAGTTTTTTTTTTTTTTTTTTTTTTTTTTTTGATAAGTAAATTAGATTATTGATAGATTAATACATAGGGGTCACTTAATATCTAGTTAGATTGTGTCAAGACACTTAAAAACAAGTTTTATATTCAGAAATTGGCTTGAAATAAGAAAATATTTTGGTTCAAATTTTATTTTTTTAGAAAGGGTTGAAAGCATGTATGGAACATCTAGTAGGGTATGCTACGCTCCATTTGAACCTTTGACAGGAGCAAGACCTAGCCATACTTGCCTTGACTTTATCCTTTGATATAAAAAGTAAATAATGGTTTAACAAGATACAAGCACTGACAATCCCACTAATGACAATCCGGTCATCACTCCAGAGGCTTTCAAGCAGCTATCTGAGAATTTCCAGATGCTGACAGAGCGCTTCAATGTCCAGTTTGTTCCACTCGTGATAGAGGAACAGGCCCAGGCTGATCCCAATGGTAAAGGTAAAAACGTCATGATCGAAGAAAGCTCACTTTCTAACAAAAACAGGTAAATGAGCCACCTAGACTAGACTCTATATTTTGAATAAGAAAATGAAAGAAAATTGATCATGGAACATCTAAGGATTGCATCTTTCTATTTACCTTAATTTTTACCCTTACGAGAATTGAACCAAAGCCATTCTAAACTCCATTAAGTTCCCTTAGAAATCTGGAGGGGATTAGTCTCACCCAAAGGGTGTCGTAAGTCTCAAACAACCTATGGAGACACCCTTTGGGTGAGACTAATCCCCTCCAAATTTAAAAGAAGCTATTTGAAATCTGGCAGCAAGGAATTTAACTACACAATATTGAAATAAAATGTCTACTACCTCTAATATAATATTCCCTTTTGAGTTTCTAAATCCAATTTCAAAGAGCAATATTATTTTTAAACTCAAATTTCTTCATTTGAAATCCATTCATTTATCTGATCTGATTAGAGCCTTAACTCTTTTTTTGAGTTACAATGAACTTTAAAAACACTTTTTGAAGGATTGCAGTTATTAATTTAATGATAATATTATACGTCTATGGTTAAGTGTATCAAAAATGAGAAAATAGTCACATTTACTGTAGAGTATATTTTATCATGAGGGCACTCCCACAATAAGATTGTGTTCTCAATTGTTGGATCGAATGTTTGATTTCATAGTTTATTACTCCAACAATTGAGGGCAAGTGAGGGCTTCCTCATGTAGCTCTTTCTCACGTATTCCATTTTTATGTTTTTTAGTGTTGCACCTGACTTGCTGTCTCTGTTTGTTAGTGTGTGTGTGTGTGTGTGTGTGTGGGGGGGGGGGGGGGGGGGGGGGGGTGGGGGGGGTGTGGAGGGGGGGAAGGAATAAGTGACCAATGATTTCACCTTGCTTTTGGATAAATTACACAGCCTTCCAAGAGATTCAGCAAAATTATGTGGAACTTTCCTATGTTTTCAGAAATTACACTGACCTCCCCAAAAAAAAGAGTTTGATGGTATCAACGATTTGTTTGATGAGTACGAACTGGGCACTTAAAGCAAGCAAGGTTATCTATAAGAATGACATCAATAAGCCTTGCCTAAGACCTCGCGCTTTCAACGGACTGCACATTGGGTTTTCTACAATGTTGTTCGCCATCGACGAACTCCAAGGTTCCACGTGTAACTCCAAAGCCATATTGGTAGAATAACATAAGATTGAAGAGATAAATAAAGATTTTAAGAAGGGATCGCACAAAGAAGCAAGAGGTTGGTCACGAGGAAAGCGGTCAAGAATAAAGTGAATTCTATATCGTTTCATGAGGGTAATGTTTTCTTTACCTTCATTACAAGGGCAAAAACAACCATATTTGATCAATTCAATCTCTTTCCAGCAAAACATCAGTATTTATTTTGACATCACAACCACAAAATACTTAGATGTCTAGAAATCCCAAGAAACGATGAATCAATTTAAAAACAAAGTAAATTACAACTTGTTTTCAATTCTTAAAGCTGATAACCTCTGTTCAAATTTTCAGAATACTAAACCCACAAGCTTATCATAGCCTCTATCAGTGAGCAAAATTGTATGTTTTCTAGAACTTACCTATTACTAGAAGAAAATCTAGTGTTATCCTGCATAATTATGTCTTTAGTATTAAAACAGTTCATACATGCATCTAAACAATAAACACGTATAATCCAGAGATTGACACAGACCCGCATACATCTCAATACAGAGAGCCTTGTTCTCTCCCAAATCAGCTCAGCAAATCCTTTTCCGAACTGCTTGAGTCAGCTACATGAATAATATTTTTACATTGTGCTCTATCTGAAGTTACAGCTTTAGTCAAACCAGATTTTATCATGTCTTCCATTACTAACTCTACACATGTTAATTTTGAGCTTCTAGCATTACAGTCAATGTGGACCTTGTCACTCTATCTAACATATGTACTTAGTGGTCTTCTTTGCACATGTTCAAACCATCTTAATTGATTCTCTCATTTAGTCTATAATGGGTGTTCAACCATCTCCCCAATGTGCTCATTTCTAATTCTATCCCACAAATCATGCAACAAATTATAGTAACAGACAAAAAAAAAACACAAAATACAGTTTCAGAAACAACTACCAATCTTGCATTTTTGTGTAACCTTAGTAAAATTACTTAGAACATTCAATGCGAAACCAGATCTAATACGTTAGAAAGAAAATCCAAAAAACTACAAGCATAACAACCAAAAACTCCTTCAAAGTTCAACAGGACTTTACCTGAAGATCGATTGCCGACACCTTCAAACAACTGCAAATATGTCGGTGCCTCTACAGATCCCTACTCTTCCTTCACCGATCAATGAAGACAATAGAGAGACAGGAAGGAGAAAGACAGTTCGAGAGAGTTTACGTAGAGAGAGAGGTTTCTGTAGAGAGAGAGAGAGTATATGGGGGAACTCGGAAGCAGGAGTATTGGAACTTGGAAGGCAGTAGTAGAAGTAAATGCTTGGATAGGAGTTATCGATGGTGGGGATCAGAAGAACACTAACACAACACAAAGCATGTGAGAAATCAGAGCTTTTCTGTGTGAAGAAATCAATCTATTTTCGTACAGTGGGTCCAACACCTGTTTCTCTCTCTAAATTTCCCCTATTCTACTGGCAGACATGACTATACAATGAGAGCGATAGAGAGTATCATCAGACGGCTACAAATGAGCCTTTTTTTGATCTGTGATGGACCTCCAATTTGCCCAAATTTGCATCTATTGTCTGTACAAAGTTTATTCCGCGTGGTAATTGTTTGATTGCAAACACTATTCTAGACTCTCATCTATCAATTCGAAAACTTAAATTAGCATCACCTGAATGAATTTGAATAGAATCTGAATTCGAACCCGAATCTTTTAATCTTTTTTTCAGATCATGATATGATCTGAAAAAAAATTAAAATGTTGGAGTTATATATTTAATGATAATGTTGAATTTTTGTAGATGTAACCTTTTTTTATCACGTGAAAATATATAATATTTTTATGATTTTAAAAAATAAAAAATAAATAAAAATTATTTTAAATCTTCCAGGTCGCACCTAACTTTCTTAATTCTTTTTGAAAAAAAAAATGATTTTTGATGAGAATAAATTGGTATATAGTATATACCAATGTTTATGTGATAGGATTGAATTTTTGCATTTCCAATCCTTCAAGATTAAAGGTTATATCATAGTGATGTCATTAAAAGTTATATCATAGTGTCTCATCTGCCTCCTAAAATAATTTAGTAAGAATTCAAGTTATGGGTCCGTAAGTATATTACCATTGAAAATATATATATATATGAGAGTCTAGAAATATCAAATTGTCTAGGAATTAAATATTAAAATTTCCTTTCATTTCAACTTCAATTCTAAAGTGTCGTTTCATTCTTTAATGTATTCTTTATGTTAATTGTAGTACTTAGTTATTGAGTCAGTATATTATGAAACTGAGATGAGTTTCAATACAATAATTTTTCAGAATGGCTTGAAAACATGTATGGAATACCTTTGAGTCACACTTGAAATGATCTTAATATAAAAAGTAAAGGAATGTTTAATAGTCCAGGGATAATGGTGATTATAAATGCAACAACAACAGCACTTTGAGCTATGCTACACAGCCTACACTGAATTCCATACTTTGAACAAGTAAACGAGTGGGGTGGATGGGGTCTTTTCTTGTAGTTGGTGCAGCTTGATGAAGAAAAGAAATTGACACATAGTTCAAGAGATAAAATTGAGTTTTTTAATCATTGGAGTATTGAAGATTGAATGTACCTGATTAGGCTGTATTCAATTCTAAAAACTTGAAAAATAAAGTGTTTATTTCATTATTTTTGGACAAATGAAAATACGAAATATGGCAAGTTCAAAGAAAAGGAGAATTAAATTAGAAAATCATATATTCAAGTTTACTTAAATCAAATAAGGGACACCGCATCCAAGTATTGCCACATGAACTCACACATAAGGTGAGAATTAAGAAAGAAATTGTCTACCAATAAGAAAGAAGCATATGGCAAGTTTTAATAGAGCTTGCCCTATTATATCACAATTCTAACAAACTTGGAAAAGAAGGTCACAAGCATTATTACACATATATGACTTCACGTAGTAATCTAGGGCAAAGACCATTAAGCCAATTGTGTTCCGCCACATGGAATCCATTAAGCAAGAATATGGAGAGTCTCATAAGACCTGCCACACCAGATCAATTTCTCACAATCTCCCACCGATCTCTTGAAAGTAAAGATTGCATAGAGATTTCAATCTCACTTGACTATTCAAGACATGACACGTGGAGCTATCAGACATTGCCACATGGGATTTGTGAAAAGGATTAAAGGAAACAATGTTGTTTAGACCAATCAGAGAAGAACATATGGCGAGTTCCATAAAACTTGCCATATCTTATTAAAATCCTTGAGATCAAATAACCAGGATGTTAGTACTCGGTCTGCACTACTACGTTACAGTTAGTTTTTTTTAATGGAGCCAGTTAGATGTTGCTATGTGGCGTCAGAGTAGTTTTAGTCTATATGGCATGCGATTGCCACATGGTAACCCCTAAGATTTCGCAAGATGGATTAACTGAGTAATAGAAGGGAAGTGGAAATGTGGTGCTGTAATTTCACCCATTTTGTAGGGAAGTTTCAACAGATATTCAGCCATTATGTCCAAGTTCATCAAATCTTCATGCCAAGTCAAAAAAAACTTCTAAAAATAGGGACATTGGTGATCATCCGAAAAATGGGAAGTGTATAAATAAATATATATATGTATATGTATGCCAATTTTATATACACAGAAAAGAGGTTACTTAACCGTGGAGTACGTGATGCCATAGAAGTGTACCAAAAGGAAAGTCTAACCAAAAGAGAAGTTACTAAAATTAAGGAAAAACATGCATGCACAATGACAGACACATATATGCATGATACATATGTAATCTATATGAGGAGAATACAAAGTGGGAATCATCAAAGACGTGGGACACTTGGTTGTATGCTTGTGCATCAGATGAAGATTGATAACTTTCCATGCAAACTGCTACCGTTGACTGATAGAATGGGTTGGGATTGATAAGTACTCAAATGTTACACATTTTAGCACCTAAGCTTGGGTATTTTAGTCCATTCATCTATCTTACTTTCCCGTTTTAGTTCTAATTTGTATTTTTGTCTATTTCAAGTCAACAAGGTTCAAATGGGCTAAAAATAGCCTATTAAGCCCTTTTTGGAGTCAAGCAGAAAATTAAAAAAAAGTAAAAAAAACTAAACTGGAGCATATGCGATCGATTGCCGAAAGCCACGATTAATCGCCGAAGTCCTCGATCCATTGCAGCCACTTTAACATTGGATAAGGCTGCCACGTCATCAATAGTCAAAGTCATAATCGATCGTCGAGATTGGCGATCTCTCGTAGTGCCACGTCAGCGCCAGCTAAGAGGATAAGGTTGCCAGTTGTCAAGATAGGATTGCCACGCCATCTATGATCGATCGCCGAAATTGACGATCGATCGTTAAACTTGGCGATCAATCACCATTTTGTTGGCAGTGAGCTGTTTAATTCCCGAACACGCCCAAACTTCACCTAACTTTTGGCTGCAGGATTAAATATTTTGAAGGCTTATTTTTTGACAATTTAAGCTTCAATGGACTTGTATAAAAGTGCCGGGGAATTGAACCATTTCATTTATCTTTCAATCTTTCATTGTATCAATTATTTTAAATTGTAATTTTTAGTTTCTCTCTCTAAAAAGTTAAAAATTAGGGTTAGAAGAAAAGAGGAGAGTGGAGGCACAAGGAAAAACATCTTTCTAGATCTACTCTCCCTTTCTCTCTCTAAAATTCAACAAAGAAGAAAAAGAAGAAGATGGAGCCATGTTTAGAGATAGCCCTTGAGGGTTCCATGACCACATCCACCTCCTCCATGATTGGCTAGGCTTCTTCTTAGGGCTTGAATGAGCCCTAAGCTTGTAATCTAAATCCTTATCTTTCATTCTTTTTGGGGAATAATATCTCGTGATTAATGTTATAGCCTTATGAATTTGATGAATCTTGGGTTGTCTCTTGATTTCTTTGGTTTAATTCTTCTTATTAATTCTTTATGTGATTACATGTTGTCTTATGTGTGATTATTTGGGAATTGATTTCTACACTAGTTTCTCTAGATGGTTGCATGTCTATGTGTTATTAGATGAGGATCTAGTGATGGCTATGCATAGTTTTCATTGAATGGATTTGTCAATTAATTTGATGGATTATACTTATGCTTGATGGGTTAAGCTACACTTAGTTTATTTGTTGGTTAGGTAGACAATCTATACTTGAATTTGATATTTCATGGCTTATTGTTGTAACTTCCATTATTCTCTAGATTGATGTGTGCTACAATTGTGACTAATTTGATGGGTAATGCTTAGACTTGATAGGTTGTGCTACACTTAGTTTATTTGTCAGTTAGGTAGACAATTCATACTTGAATTTGATTGTCCATTCTTGATGAGTGCTCAAATATGATGCATTTTAGCACCTAAGTTAGGGTATTTTAGTCCATTCATCTATCTTACTTTCCCATTTTAGTACTAATTTATGTTTTTGTCTATTTCAGGTCAATAAGGTTCAAACGGGCTAATTTCGATCCATTAAGGCCTTTTTGGAGTCAAACTGAGTCTTGGTGAGAAGTTGGAGCAAAAGGAGGCTGATGCTAAAAACTGCATGCTCTGAATGATCGAACCCTAAACGATCAAACTCTGAACGATCGAGCTCTGAACGATTAAACCTTTTGATGTTATCCTCATAACTACTTTTGCCCTTATCCCCATAAATATCTCAGCTTTTGTCATTATCCACATTATGCACCGACATGCTATGATCGATCGAACCACAGCTTTAATCGATCGAGCGAGCTTTGAACGATCGAACATACATGTGAATGATCGTGCTGAAAGCAGTTTTAGTATCAGTTCGGACTTAAACTTCATGGACGAGTGGGCTATGGGTTTGGACCATTTTTAGGCGTATTTTTGACTTGTTTGGGACTCCGAAGGCCACATATAAAAGGCCAATTGAACCATTTGTAAAGATAATGTTTTAATTTACATTGTAATAGTTAGTTTCTCTCTTTAGAAAGTCAGGTATTAGGGTTAGAAGAAGAGGGGAAAGTGGAGGCACAAGGGTTTGAAGAACATCTACACACACTCTCTCTAAAGAGCTTAAAAGAAGAAGAAAAAGATGATGATGTTGCCATGCTTAGAGGAGGACCTTATTGGCACCTTGACCACCTCTACCACCATGGGCTAGATCTTCACTTAGGGCTTGGATGAGCCCTAAGTATTGTGTAATCTAAACCCTTGTATTTCTATTTTTGGGGATTTATATATATTATTGTGATTAGTGGTTAGCCTTATGATTGTTGATTTAATTCTTCCTAGTGATTCTTTATTTTAATTACATATTATCTTATGTGTAATTATGTAACGACCCAAATCCACTGGATTCGGATCACTAAACGGGTCCTTGCCTGACCCTAGATCATCCAAGGGTAACACGGTCCTTTCACATTAAATTTATATTTTTAAAGTCCAACAAGGATAAGATGGTCATTTGTCACAGTTCTAATGGTTTAAGACTCAAAAGGCATATTAGTTATTTACTTATGTAGCATATTAATTAATGTAAAAATCTGGGGGCCAAACAGTCATTTCCGTTATTAAAATATAATTAATGTATTTTATTTGGGTTATAAAGTAAATTTCACAACTTTAGATAGGTGGTAAGAAATATTTAGGGAAACTAAATAAAAAATGTATGGAACAGGAACCAGTCAATGTGTATACATTACAGGTTTGGGACGTGTACAGTGGAAAAGCCCATTGCCAGTATATCGGTCGACGTATGGAAGGCTACACGTCGACTGGTTAAAGACTTGTACAGTGGAAATGCTTACTGCCAAGATACCGGTCAATGTGTGGGAAATTCACGTCGATGGGTTCAGGTCATTCGGTCAACGTATGGGATTTTACGTCGACTGGTTGGGTTATCCTCACCCAAAATGCCACTGTCTGAAGGAAACCGAGATACACCAACTTTGATACCCAACCACCCACACCACTACACTCACGTACATGTTTAAATACATTTCAACACCTAACACAATAACAACAACCACATTGTTAACATAATTTACCACACGGTACTTAAATACACTAAAGGATTTAGTGTGATTAAAACTTAATTACATTTCCCCAATGGTCATATACAAAATGAACCTAAATAATCACTTGTTGCAAAGTAATACATCTTTAGTCAACACTTTACAAAATTAGGCCCAAATACAAAAGATAGCAAAAGAGACATTTTCCTACTCCGAGCTAAGAATGGGGTGGATTATCTTTCACTACTTCTTTTTCGTGGCCTGAAAAAAAATGTAAAATATAAAGGGGTGAGCAAATTGCTCAGTTGGTAATGCTTAAGATATACCTCTTGTAACCCCGTGAATTCAAACAATGAATAGAACAATAGGAATTAGGGTCATGTAAAGCCGGGGAAATACAACATAAGTTTCTCAAGTTCAAGACTAACAAATTTCCATGCTATGAATGCAATGCTACGCATGTCACTCCCAATTTTTAATTCACCTCAAAAACTTCACTTTTCAAACCGTTAACGTAACCCGTCCCTCAGTACTCCCTTGGCGACACGAGAGAAGGATTGGCTACTGTCCCTGACTCTTGGTAACCCCGCAGCGTCATTTGGACCCAGATAGCTCAACCACACTAGGGCGATCTCCCTAGTTCCCTCTAGGCTACATTAACGTCACGGACCCTCGATACTCCTTTGGCGTCCGGGTTTTTTTTTTATAAAACTCTTTTTATCAAATTTTTTTCCCAAAACCCCTTTCTTAAAATTCCAAAACAACTTTCCTATTTTTCCTTGCCCGATATTACGCATGAATGCATCATGTTATACCATTATCCATTATCATACACCAAATTTAAGTTCATATCACATAACATAATATCATAAGAAATCCCAAAAGAATATCATGCTTTCTCAACATAAAATTTAGCAAATTCTAAGTACAATAGGCAAGAAATATTACCAATTAAGCATGTTAATTTGCACAATATTAACTACACATAAAGTCATATAATTCATATACACAATTAAATCACTTTAGAATAAAATCAACACAAATTAGCATGTTATGACATAAATCAAGTAAAATTAACTCACAAAGGTACAAGATTGTATGGATGAGAGACCCCTACCTCAAGCTAGATGAAAATTCCCAATTTATACCCTAGAATTTTCAAAATTGCAAGCTTAGCCAAACAAGATATTGTTTACATCAACGTAAAGGTCTCGCCGAGCTCTTCGAATTGCCGCAAACGGCTTCCAAAAATTCCAAATATTGATGGAGAAATCTAGGATCAAAGTTTTGAAGTGAAAAGAAAAAGAAAAAGAAACTTTGAGAGGGTGAGAGAGAGGGTTACGGGAGTGAGAGAGAATTGAGACCCTTGTGGTCTCTAGACCACTATAATAGTGGTGGTGGGTCCCACCATTTTTATTTCATTTTTCCTTTTTCCTTTTATTTTCATTTTACATCACACACACACACATATGCATTTATACAAATTTAATTCAAAATCACTTGGAACACATTAAATAAAAATTAATATAATGCAAATGGACCAAATTAAAATTCCCGCATGTAACAATTCCGGTAGCGGATCCCACACGGAACCGTCCGGCACAAAAAAAAAATAAAAAATAAAAAAATGCCAAAACGATCACCCTTGCATTCAAAGAGTCCTGGACTTAATGAAATGCTCCAAACCACTCTTGGACACAACCGACACACTCCTTAGTGTCCGGTACGAAAAATGGCAAAAGACAAAAATGCCCTTGAGATGACAAAAATTCCGGAAAAAGGAAAAATGCCGAAAATTGGAAACATCACAGATTATTTGGGAATTGATCTCTACACTAGATTCTTTATATTGGTTGTATGTCTATGTGTGATTAATTAAGGATTTAGTGATGGCTAAGCATGATTTTCATTAAATGGGTTTGTAAATTAATTTGATGGATTATGCTTACACTTGATGGGTTGTTCTACAATTTAATTCATTATTGTAGGTAGGTAGACAACCTATGCTTGATTTGATACTCCACACTTATTATTGCAAATTCCATGATTCTCTAGATTGATGTATGCTCTCATTAGATACATTTGTTAATTAATTGATGGATTATACCTTTGTCTTGTTGGGTTGTTCTACACTTAGTTTACTTGTAGGTTAGGTAGACAATTCACACTTACATTAGATAGTCCACACTTTTACATATAAATTGTGTTTATGTTTGTGGCCACATCTAGATTGCAATAATGTATTCCCCATTAATGGAAAGCAAGTGGTTGATTACATGAGCTTAGTAGTGATTCCAATACCCTAAGACCTCTCTTCATATCTCTTAAATCCCTATATCTCATTAGTTTACTTTACTTGCATTTTATTAATTGCATCTTAGTGTAATCAAACAACCAACCCTCCTTTGCAATCTTTTGATACACTAGATCCGAAGTTAAATTCCAATACGTATAATCTCTGCGGATAATCTCTACTCGTTATACTTCATTAGTTATAGTAGTGGTTTTATAAATGTAAATTTGACTTTTAAAGGCTTCTTAAACCACAATCATATTTTGACCTTGCAAAGCGACCTCTCGCATTACAAAGTCGGTTTTTTAACATATAGAAGAGGGCTCATCAAATTTTGGCGCCGTTGCCGGGGATTAACGGCTTTGTTGGAATTAGACTAGACAATAGTGTTCATTTGATTGCTTCTATTTTTTATATATTTTATTTTCTATTGTATTTTCTTTTCTTATTCTTGATATTATTTGTCAATTAGGTACTTAACTACAAGGAAGGCAAACATTGAATCTTAAAACAATCATTAGAGTTTAAAGCTAACATTGGAATTTGAAGTTGCTTAAAGACCTTTGTAAGCAATTCTTGGAACTCTTGTATTTCAATTGTGCACTTCTTTGCATACTTGTAATAGCCCTTGTTGAGGCTAATTTCATTGCTTTATTTTAAGTCCAAGTATCGGCCCATGTGGAGGCCAAATTTTTTTTTTTCTTGCATTTGGATTTTAATTATGATAGGAGGAATTGTTTGATCCAAGTATGGGGGGAAATTATATCCCTTCACCTTATGCCCCTCCATCATATTTTAATCCTTATGCGATTGAGTCCAATATTCAACATGCATTATCTTATTATGGACTTAAGCACTCTTTTGATACTTTTTATGATTATTACCCTCCCCCACCATTTTATGAAGAACCAAATCCACCACCTTCTAGGTATTTACCCGAATTTCAAGAAAAAGTGTTAGCTTTACTTGATATGTATATTTCACAAACTCAACTTATCAATTCTCATTCTCAAATGTGAGCCAAGTTAGAAGCTCAAGTTGAGCAAATTGCAAGTACCCTTTCTCGTCAAGAGGAGGAAGAAGAGGCAAATGAAAAAATGGCAAGAACTCTAATTTACATAGATGAGGATGAGGAGAGTGAGGAAGAAGTAGCAAGTGAGTAATTTGAGGAGTTGATGAATCCACTAATGGCTAATCTAATAGAGCATAACATGACTTATGAGGATTTTCCTTATTTTGATCATGATTTAATTCCGACCATTAATACTTTTAAGAGTGAGGAGATGTTAACCACTATAGAGGTAGAGGAGAGAAAACTTGAAGAAAACCTTCCTTTTATTCTCTCCAAGGACCTTCTTGAGGAGTGCCTTTTGAAAATGTATGAAAGATGTGGTTTTGACATTAAGAGCTCCATATATGAAGTGAACTCTCTAATGGACTCCGTGGCTATCTTAAAGGGTGAGGAGATGGTTATTTTTGAGGAAGAGAAGAGGGATGAAGAGAAAGTGTTTCTTGATATTTCAAATGAGTCTTTGAAAGACATTACCTTGCCAATTTACAAGGAAAGTGATTCTTTGAATATACTTCAATAGCACAAAAATGATGCAAAGGCAACCATTATTGATTTTGTTTTCAAGACCGTGGATGAAAGGAACAATATAATCTCTTTCATTTCTTTTCAAGTCATTCTTTTGGAGGATGATTTCATTGTTGTAAGTGAGGCATCAAATGAGAAAATTGAAAAAAGGGTCAATAAGGATGTTTCATATCCAGTTTTTGATTCATTCGACTAGTGAGTCGACCCAACGTCTTGCTAGAGACGTTAAACATTAATTTTCCTAGAGTTTTAAAACTCTATTCCTCCCTCATTTCTTTTTATTTTTCGTTCTTGTGTACATTCTTCTATCCATTTTTCAATCTCCATTCTTGTTACCATCATTAGGGCTTAGCATAGGATTTTTTGCACTTTTAACTCAAAATTAGGCATTTAGTGCTGGTTCGATCGATCACAAGTGCAAGCTCGATCGATCGAACCTTGTTGTAGTCAAGTTCTGCAAATTTCAGGCCTCTGTCCCATCGTTCGAATTTTTCTGTCGATTTTCAAGTCTCTATCCATCGTTCGAACCTTTGGATCGATCAAAGGTTTAATCGATCCAAGCCTGATCGATCGGAGTCCTACCACTATTCATAATAAAAATAAAAATAAAAATAAATTTTTTTTGCATTCTTTATTTCATTGCATTTTCATTCATTGCATTTTTATTTCTTTGCATTTTATTGTTGTTTGTGTACATACATGTTATGTTCTTAGAAGAAGAAAAAAATGGTTGTTCAAAGTAACATTCCGTCTTGTTAGAGACGTTAAACTTAGCACGCACATGACACATTGTGTCTTTTATCTCTTGTATAGTTCATCTTGATTTTCATTTCTTTATTTTTCTTGCATTTTGTTTCATTGTACATATTTTCATAAAAAAAAATATATATAAAAACTTTTCATCATTGTGCCCTTACGTGTAGTTATGCTATTTTTATATTTTCTATTGGGCTTGATCTCATATCTCTCTTATCTTGTGTTATATTGCCTTAGAACGGATAATTTGATTATTCTTATCCCATTTGATATTTGATGTGAGTTTGCTAGTGTGGTTATTCAAATAGGTTGTTGACTCCAAGTTTGGGGGAGACATCCTTCATATTGGATCATTGCTGGGCTTCATAGGCTTTCGCCACCATGGTATACTCTTTCCATATTTTCCATTATTCTCATTGCACATTGAGGATAATGTACGGTTTACATTTGGGGGTAAGGTGTCTTTATTGCATTCTACTTAAAGTTGAGTTTTAAATGCATTGTATTTTTATTTTTAGGGATTAATATATATTGTTGTGATTAGTGGTTAGCCTTGTGATTGTTGATTTAATTCTTCCTAGTGATTCTCTATTTTAATTACATGTTATCTTATGTGTAATTATTTGAGAATTGATTTCTACACTAGATTCTCTATGTTAGTTGTATGTCTATGTGTGATTAATTAAGGATTTAGTGATAGTTAAGCATGGTTTTCATTGAATGGGTTTATAAATTAATTTGATGGATTATGCTTACACTTGATGGGTTGTTCTACAATTTAATTCATTTTTGTAGGTAGGTAGACAATCTATACTTGATTTGATACTCCACACTTATTACTGCAAATTCCATGATTCTCTAGATTGATATGTGCTCTCATTAGATACATTTGTTAATTAATTGATGGATTATGCCTTTGTCTTATTGGGTTATTCTACACTTAGTTTACTTGTTGGTTAGGTAGACAATTCACACTTGTATTAGATAGTCCACACTTTTACATGCAAATTGTGTTTATGTTTATGGCCATATCTAGATTGCAACAATGTATTCCCCATTAATGGAAAACAAGTAGTTAATTACATGAGCTTAATGGTGATTCCAACACCCTAAGACCTCTCTTCATATCTCTTAAATCCTTATATCTCATTAGTTTACTTTACTTGCATTTTAATTAATTGCATTTTAGTGTAATCAAACAACCAACTCTCCTTTTGCAATCTTTTGATACGCTAGAGTTGAAGTTAAACTCTAACACGTATAATCTTTGCAGATGATCCCTACTCGCTATACTTCATTAGTTGTAGTAGTGGTTCTATAAATGTAAATTTGACTTTTAAAGGCTTCCTAAACCACAATCATATTTTGACCTTGCGAAGCGATCTCTCGCATTACAAAGTCAGTTTTCTATCGTATAAGAGAGGGCTCGTCAATTCTTAATATCGCAAATGGTAGTCACATCTAGATTACAAGAATGCTTTTCTTAAATTAGTTGAAAGTGTGTGGTTTGGTGAACGAGCTTGGTGGCGATTCCAATGCACCCTAAGACCTCACTTCTCATATCTTAAATCCCTATCTCAACTTAGTTTTATTTTAATTGCAATTTCATTAATTGAATCTTAGTGTAATCAACCAACCAACCCTCATTGCAATTTCTTGAATCACTAGAGTCGAAGTTAAAATTCCAACTACGTGTTTAATCCCTGCAGACGATCCCTACTCACTATAGATCATTAGTTGTAGTAGTGGTTTTATAAATTTAAATTTGACTAAACAAAGCTTCCAAAACTACATTCATATTTTGACATTGTGAAGTAACCTCTCACATTAAATTGGTACTCGAAAGGGGCCGGTTAAATTTTGGCGCCGTTGCCGGGGATTAACGGTTTTATTGGAGTTAAATTAGACAATAGTGCTCACTTAGTTGTTTATTTTTATTTTATTTTATTTTCTATTTTTTATTCTTCTCTCATTCTTGTTATTATTTGTTCAATTAGGTACTTAGGAACCGATGTTGCTTGGGACCTTTGTGAGCGATTGTTGAAACTTTTGTAGTTTAATTGTGCACTTCTTTATATGCTTAAGGAATAAACCTTATTGAGGCTAATTTTATTGTTATATTTTTGCCAAGCATAGGTCCTTGTCAAGGCCATTTACTTTCATTGTTATATGCATCGGTCTTTGTCGAGGCTAATTTTTCTTGCATTTGGATTTTGAGTGTGAATGGAGGAATTATTTGATCCACGTTTGGGGGGGAATTACTTCCCTCAACCTTATGCTCCTTCATTATATTTTATTCTTTATGAAATTGAGTCCAATTTATTTCAACATGTATTATCTTATTATGGACTTGATCACTCTTTTGATCCTTCTTTGAATACACTTCAAGACCACAAAAAAGATGTAAGGGCAACCATTATTGATTTTGTTTTCAAGATCGTGGATGAAAGGAACGAAATTATTTCTTTTATTTCTTTTTAAGTCATTCTTTTGGAGGATGATTTCATTGTTATAAGTGAGGAATTAAATGAGAAAATTGAAAAGAGGGTCAATGATGATGGTTCATATCCGATTTTTGATTCTTTTGACTAGTGAGTCGATCTAATGTCTTGGTAGGGACATTAAATACAAATTTTTCATAGAGTTTTACAACTCTATTCCTCCTTCATTTCTTTTTATTTTTCATTCTTGTGTCGTCTAAATATGATCCATGGCATTTCATTGACCAATGTCTTGCATTTTTGGCCTTAGAAAAAAAATTTCTGCCTTTGAAATTTTTTCAAAATTTAGCATTTTGTGCCCAGGTAGCGCCTAGTGCGATTGATCGCCACCCTCACCTCCCCTGTTTTGCCCTGTTTTATAGCTCTCGGGATCATGAATTGAGGCTTGTGTTTTGCCTTGTTTGATTTCATACTTGCTTTTGTGGTCCACATCATCTTGTTTGTGAGAATGCTTTGAAGATTAATTTTTGAGTACTATAATTACACATGCGTACACTAGCATTCATTTGTGGGGTACATGCTTAGTTAATTATTGTGATGGTTATATCACAATTGAGCTAGTAAGCTTTGAAAGCTTTAATTCTTGACAAAGTGACCTTGCATGCTAATAACAAACCCTATTACTAAGTAGCTCAGATTCTAGCCTCATTAAGCATTGAATTCTCGCGCAGAAAAGTGAAGGGCCCACACACATAAAAAAAAAAAAGAAAAAAAAAAGTGGGCACTTCTCACCAATGGTGGGAAGTAGGGAAATGACATAATGAGAATTGTTTTGATTTGTAACTTAGTTGATTCAAGCTTGTAAGTCCTTAGGGGTGTCTCTACCCCTAGTGCCCTAAAGCCATCTGGTTTGGGAGTCATTGGCCTAACGCTCGTTACATGAATATTCTAGAAAGCTTAAGCGATCACTAAATTGCACCATACTCTTATCTATAATCTAAAAGAAAAAAAAAAAAAAAAAGGAAAGAAAAAGAGAGCATGGTGCAAATAAATTGAATAAAGAGGTTCGTTCTTTGTCTTGGTGATTGGTACTAGAGTTGTGTGCTAGTTTGAGGCCGGTTTACCCATTTCATTGATTTGCTAAGATAGCAACATACTTGATGCCGGTTCACTCAAAAGCATGCTAGAATTTATTTGATTTGCATGATTATCTTGCTTGATGTGTGGAGGACCATATTTGCTTGTTTGTTATTGAATTTTTGAGAATTGCTTAGAGATGGTTGAAAAATGGCATACTTGAGGTAGTTTTCTTTCATTGCTTGTTTGGAATATTAGTGCCTTTTAAGTGAGAAAGAGCTTGATGTTTATGGGTATCATTTTTGAAAACCCTCACGAGACTTCACTCGTCCACTAGGGGTAACATAGGGGTTTAAAAGGCTTGTTGCATATGCTAAATGCAACCTTGATCCCTACGAAAGTGGCGTTATCCTTTTATTGCTTTCTAGTTCATAGTTGTATAGTTGTACATTTCTTTCTTTACTTCGTAAGTTCATTGTTAGGGACTAGTAATATCTAAGTTTGGGGGTGTGATAAGTGCTCAAATGTGACACATTTTAGCACCTAAGTTAGGGTATTTTAGTCCATTCATCTATATTACCTTCCCGTTTTACTTTTAATTTGTGTTTTTGTCTATGCAGGTCAATAAGGTTCAAACGGGCTAAAAATAGCCTATTAAGCCCTTTTTGGAGTCAAGCAGAAAATCCAGAAAAAGTCAAAAAAATTGCACTGGAGCATCTACGATCGATCGCCAAAAGCCATGATTGATCGCCAAAGTCCTCGATCCATCGTAGCCACTTCAGCATTGGATAAGGCTGCTATGTCATCAATCGTCAAAGTCACGATCGATTTCTGAGATTAGATATCGTTTGTAGTGTCACGTCATCTCCAGCTAAGAGGATTAGGTTGCCAGTTGTTAAGATAGGATTGCCACGTCATCTACGATCAATCACCGAACTTGGCAATTGATCCTACTGGCAGTGAGCTGTTTAATTCTTGAACGTGTCTGAACTTCACCTAACTTTTGGCTGTGGGATTAGATATTTTCAAGACTTATTTTCTGACATTTTTGAGCTCCAATAGACTTGTATAAAAGGGGGAATTGAACCATTTCATTGTATCTTTCAATCTTCATTGTATCAATTATTTTATATTGTAATTTTTAGTTTCTCTCTCTAGAAAATTTAGAGATTAGGGTTAGAAGAAAAGAGGAAAGTGGAGACACAAGGAAGAACATCTCTCTAAATCTACACACTTTCTTTCTAGAATTTAACAAAAAAGAAAAGGAAGAAGATGGAGCTATGTTTGGAGATAGCCGTTGAGGTTTCCATGACCATATCCACTTCTTCCATGATTGGCTAGGCTTCTCCTTGGGGCTTGGATGAGCCCCAAGCTTGTAATCGAAACCCTTATCTTTCATTTTTTTGGGGAATAATATCTTGTGATTAATGTTATAGCCTTATGAATTTAATGAATCTTGGGTTCTCTCTTGATTTCAATAGTTTAATTTTTCTTATTAATTCTCTATGTGATTACATGTTGTCTTATGTGTGATTATTTAGGAATTGATCTCTACACTAGTTTCTCTAGATGGTTGCATGTCTATGTGTGATTAGATGATGATCCAGTGATGGCTATGCATAGTTTTTATTGAATGGATTTGTCAATTAATTTGATGTATTATACTTATGCTTGATGGGTTGTGCTACACTTAGTTTATTTGTTGGTTAGGTTGACAATCTATGCTTGAATTTGATATTCCATTGCTTATTGTTGCAACTTCCATTATTCTCTAGATTGATGTGTGCTACAATTGTAACTAATTTGATGGGTCATGCTTAGAGTTGATGGGTTGTGCAATACTTAGTTTATTTGTCGGTTAGGTAGACAATTCATGCTTGAATTTGATGGTCCATTCTTAATATCGCAAATGGTAGTCACATCTAGATTACAAGAATGTTTTCCCTAAATTAGTTAAAAGTGTGTGGTTTGGTGAACGATTTTGGTGGCAATTCTAATGCACCCCAAGACCTCACTTCCCATCTCTTTAATCCCTATCTCTACTTAGTTTTATTTTAATTGCAATTTCATTAATTGAATCTTAGTGTAATCAACCAACCAACCCTCATTGCAATCTCTTGAATCAGTAGAGTCGAAGTTAAAATCCCAACTAAGTGTTTAATCCATGCAGACGATCTCAACTCGCTATACTTTATTAGTTGTAGTAGTGGTTTTATAAATGTAAATTTGATTAAACAAAGCTTCCAAAACCATATTCATATTTTGATATTGTAAAGCGACCTCTTAAATTAAATTGGAACTCGAAAGGGGCTGGTCAGGGATCATGGACAACGTGGCTGAAATTCTGGAATAATGTGTCTAAAATAGAAGAAGAAGTGTCCATGCACATCGAGGAGGAACAAGTGATAAGTGCTTAAATGTTGCACATTTTAGCCCTAAGCTAGGGTATTTTAGTGCTTTCATCTATCTTACTTTTTCGTTTTAGTTCTAATTTGTGTTTTTATCAATTTCAGGTCAATAAGGTTCAAACGGGCTAAAAATGGTCTATTAAAGCCTTTTTGGAGTTAAACAAATGCATCAAAAAAATTCAAAAAAGTCAGAAAAATGCTAAGGTAGAAGTCAAGATCAATCACAAATCCTTCACGATTGATCGCTGGCCACGTCATCGTTCGTAGCTATGTCAGCAATTGAATAAGGCTGCCACGTTATCATTCAAAGAATTCACGATCGATCGTAGATGAATCACGATCGATTGCAGTGATGAGTCAGCGGATAAGTTCAAAAATGGATAAGGATCGATGCCACGTCAGAATGATCAATCACAAAATTTATGATCGATCACACCTAATTTATATTCAATCGTAATGTGCTAGCAGCAAGCTATTTTATTTTCGATTTCGCCCAATGTGACGGCCCGAATTCTAAGAACCCGGTGTGTCAGTGCGTAACCCAGAACTTAACCCGACATCAAGTTTGAAATACTGAAGCAAAAAAGGATAAGAGTCTCTAGAGATAGTCACTACCTCTAAGACAACGAAGTGACCTCCCGAGAGATCATAAGTCTCGAGTAAAAAACGAACGCGGAAATGAAACAACAGAGAAGGTCAATAGAGGCGAATACCACCTCTAGGACAAAGGAAGATCCTCTAATGAGGTAACGAAACTCAATATGAAACAAATGCGGAAGCTAAGGTTAAAAAGGTTAAACAGAACCTTCCAGCATCGATGACGGTCAAAAAACATGAACTAGGTCAAACTAGGCCATGAACGCAATAAAATGGCTTTTGCAAGGTCAAAGTATAAAAGGAAGCATAATAGATGGTACTAACATGCAAGGTCAACAATCAAAATCAAAGCAGGTGAACCTGTTGCATTTCGGTCGTCTGAAATGAACCCAATCACTTCAACCGTCTGAAGTGCGAAGGAGGCTCAACTGAAATGAAGCCAGGTACTTCAGTCGTCTAGAATGGGAAACTGGTCGTCCGGTTGTGACCCAAAATGAGACTTGGTTACTAGAAAATGAACTAAATTTGGATCAAAAAGCAACCGGTCGCCCAAAATGGGAATTCAGTTAACCGAATTAGCTCGAAAAAATGCGGAAAACTCTGCTATGAACCTATAATGCAAAAGACCTCAAAATTGAAATTCCTACGTGATATGCAAGATGGAATATGGCATGGTAGTGCTAAGAAGCATTGATAAATTCTCATAACATGCATAACTAACTATACGACATGTGAAACATACATTAAACATTTAAAAACGACTTATTGGCTTCAATTACTATCCTCGAAGACAATTATGCATACTTTTCCAAATTAAACATGGATTTACATTTCCAAAAGTAAAAGGTTAATACATCAACTACAACAAGTTTGAAATCATAAAATATACATGATAGTATGATTACATTTGAAATAAATTCGAAAAGCAAAAAAAAAAAAAAATGGACAAATGTTTGTAATGGAACCCAAAGGTGAGTCTTCAACTCAAATCATCCGATGCTATTCCATTCCTGAAAAATGTTTGGAATATAGGGGGTGAGCAAGCCTCTTAGTAGGGAATGTATTATATAAGTAAATGTGTCTTTTGGAATCCCAAAGACATGCAAAATGCTAGGCCTCCCAAGGATGAAAGGTCATACACCCTAATGCCTAAGCTTCGTGAAATAAAAAGGGGATCATACATCTTAACTTTAATTTCCGTAACATGATAGTCCGACTCAACTCAAGTAGGCATAGAATCAAATCACGCATTTATGTACTAAGTCTTCCAAAACTAACACAATGAACCAAAAATCACATAAGGCACCTTATCAGATAATGGCTACCATAGAGCTATGTCCGAAACAAAAATCACATAATCCTATGAATTATGAACTCAATACAATCTATGAACTCCACCATGATGTTACTCACACATATAACTCTATGAATGCGAAATGATGTTGTGCCAGATCAAATCTGCACCTAAAAATGAATGAATGCCCTTCCGCATCCTATGGATAACATCTATCGATCAAATAATATATATATATATATATATATATATATATATATATATATATGTCATGAATGCCGTGCTACGCACTTAATGCACTCATGAACCCAAAGATGACCACAATGAACCCATGGCCAAAGTGGTATACACACTATGACCCAAACATGATGAAAATAACCTAATGCATCTCAATGCAATGAAAATGACTAAACTACTCGAGTAGACATTTAATCAAATACTCTAAAAGTATACAAACACATACACTCATAATTATCCACAACGATACAAAATACGTGTAAACATGATTAGGCAAATATATATATTAACCAAATATCACAATTTACCCTATCCCATCATGCTTGACATTTCTAAAACCTAATGAAAGCCTAAGACGCAAATAATAACATGCTTTAAATAATATAAACAACGACATATACAAAATAAACAATTAGGCTCACTTCATCATATAATAAATATGCATGCTTTGCAATCTACATCCTAAAAAACCCAAAGAAATTGCAAGGTACAAACATAAGCCACCCCTACCTTAATTTGAGATGAAAATCTAAAATGACACCAAAACGGAATTATTCTGAATGCGACGAAACTTCGGGGTTATGACGGGGACAATGGGGAGAACGACAAGTTCTCTTGCGGCAACACCCAAATCCAAACCCGAGCTCAAAACTGAGATTCAAAAATGGACAAAACTAAAATCTAAATGGATGGAAACGAAGACCTTGCCAAGGGTGAATCAAAGGGGAAAGCCGAAAGTAGGAGAGAAGGAAGAGGAGAAAAGAAAAAGAAAAAATGGCGTGGGAAGAGAGGAAAAATTTGAATTTTCTCTCTCCTTGCCCCTATTTATAGAAATTTGAAAATATCTCCTGAACGGGCCTTATGCGGCCCCGAAAAGTGAAAATCATCGAAATGTACTCAAACGGAATAAAACCGTAAACAAAAAAGCACTGATATGAAAAATGATGAACAACGAAAGAAACGGTGTCGAAAAATAAGTCCCGAGTAGAAAGATATGCCCCGAGCAAGAACGGCGACTCGCGGGGTCAAAAAACCCGAAAATTGGGAAAAAGTCGAGAATTCATTTCTAAGATTACGTGGCTCGATGAAATGCGAAAATGAATCCCGTACGAGGATCCTAGCCCAAAACAGGACACTTGGCATTAACTTTCATTAATTGCACAAGGGCCCCTTTATTAAAATATCTATAAAAAAATTCACACAAATGACCCAAAAGAAAAATATCTTTCAAAAGATACTTTCTCAGAAACCCCTAAAATAAAATATCTCCAAAAAATATTTACATAAGTATCCACAAAAATGAAAATACTCTCTAAACTTAATTACACAAATACCCCCAAGTAATGAAAGATGGGTAAAAACAAGGACAATACATATATCAAATGGAAGAAGTGTCGGGAACTATTCCCGAGCACTCGACTCAACCCGAATGGACAAAACCTAAACACAGAAAAATAGAACAAAATAAAAGAAAAGGAAAATACACAAAAATGGGAAAAGAGGAATCGGTCTCTACACCCAATTTCACCTATAAACATGGCTACGGGATTGAATCAATTTTGGGCACATTTCTGACTTGTTTTGGGCTCTAAAGATCTTGTATAAAAGGGCAAATGAACCACTTTTGTAAGGGTTAGCTAATATTTCATTAGATAGATATTTTGTTACATAGTTTTCTCTTTTTAGAATTAGGGTTTTGTGAACAAAAAAGGCAAGAACATCAAGATTTCTAGGGTTTCTACCAAGAAGACCTAAAGGAAGAAGATGAAGGCATGTTTGGAGATTGCCCTTGAGGGTTCCATGACCACATCTATCTCCTCCATGAGTGGCTAGACACGATCTTAGGACTTGGATGAGCCCTAGGCTTGTAATCTAAACCGTTGTTCTTTATCTTTTTGGGGAATTTATTTTGTAATGGATGCTTAGCCTTGTGTATATAATGAAATTTGGGTTTTCCTATGATTTCTATAGTTAAATTATTCCTACTAATTCTCTATGTTGCATGTCTATGTGTAATTAATGGAGGGTTATGCTCTACACTAGATCTATGTTATGCTTGTGTTTAGTGATGGCTATGCATGGTTTTTATTGTATACACTTGTTGATTAATTTGATGGATTATGCTTGTAGTTGATGGATTGTACTATACCTTTAGTTAATTGTCTATTTCATTGTCTTAGTTTGATTGTAGTGTAATTGCATTTAAATTCATAGATAGGTAGACAATCCATGCTTGAGTTTGATAATCCATGCTTATTTTTACAAGTTGTATGATTCTTTATATTGATGTGTGCTACAATTGTTGATTAATTGGATGGTTTATGCTTAGACTTGATGAGTTGTACTATACATTAGTTTACTTGTTGTTAAGTAGATAATTCATTCTTGAATTTGATATTTATGCCAATTGTTGCAATTAGTAGTCACATTTGGTTTATAACATGATTTTTTCCCAATTAGACGAAGGCTCATGGTTTAGTGAATGAGCTTAGTGGTGATTCTTATGCCATAAGACTCTTCTCCTATTTTCTAAACTCTACTATCTTAGCTTTAAATTGTTTTACTTTGCATGTTTTTAATTCATCATTAGAGTAACAAACCATACCATTTTTTATTTTTATTTTTATTTTTTTATTTTTTTTACATATAATATAATAAGTAGCGGACAAACAAAAAAAGAGAGGGAAATTTATTGAGTAAATAAAACTTTTTCAATAAACTTATAAAAAAAATGTAAATTTTGATGAGATACTAAAAGAGAGAAGGGGCTAGGGAAAACTTGAACCCAATTCCTACAGTGATGAATATGAGCACAATTGAAATTCCTGGGGAGTTATACATTTGTGTATTGATAAGACCATTCACTATTTCTTGAAGCTTGATCTCTCCCCCAGATGAACTATATATCCAGCTCCTCGCGAATAAAAGGATTCAAATTAAAAAATATTTAAATAGAATTGAACAATAAAGGATTATTTTGGAACACAAGGTATATTTCATGTTGAATTAAGCCATAAGAAACTTTGGAATTTTGGAATGAATCAATGGAAAAATTGGTTAAGAGGTAAAAAAAAAGTCATTTTTGCATCAATCCAAAGCCCGGAAAGGTTTTATAAGATTAAAAAGGTTCGTTGGGCACCTCGTAGCTAAATTATAGTTTTTCCGCCCTCCAGACCAGGTTCATGCTCGGAGGGAGGATGCAATGTATTGATGAATTTTGGATGATTTTTTGCCTTCTTTCTGCTCGAAATATTGTATCTAATTACTATATGAAAAGCATCGACAGAAAGATCATTCTACTCATACCAAGTGACATCTGCAAGTGAAGAATTTCCTTGGCACTTGGCATATTTTCTTCTTTGCTCGTGTTTGTAATACCTATTTTATTGTGTAGATAATTTCTTGTCAAGATGAATATTCCATAATTCAACATTAGAGCTATCGTAATCTTTTTTGCTATTACTCTCGATCGTATATAACGTACTTGTATATTTATATTCCCTAAGTAGATTATCTTGAGTTGTTGATATTCTTTGTTTCTCTTTTCATCTTTGGATTCCTATCTAATGATCCTGGACGTAATCTTGGACGTGAAGAATAAAAGAAAAAGGCTTTTCATTTTGCATGTCCATATACTTTATGGTGGAACAAACTTCAAGAAACTCATCCAAATGGTTATAAGGTTCCTCATTGGTTAGCTCAAAATAGTTTAGGAGCATTTGGATGGTTTGTGGCTTAATTTCATAATAATGTGCTCCAAATGGAGGAAGACGAATGCATGTGGGTGCATTATATTCATTAGGCACATAGTGATCCTTTAAAGCAATTGGAGGATTTGCAATGGGTGGCTCTACATGAGCTCCATTATTAGCTTGGACCATGGGTGGTGGTGGTGGTGGCATAAAGTATGGCCTTGGCATTCCAAGTGGAACTTAGCCTTGTGGTTGAGGAGCAAGAGGTCTAGGCATACCTAAGGGAACATGTATATTATCATGTTGTTGCACATTAGGATGAAGTATGCCTTATTGGTCTACATGACCAAGGTCTTCAATACGATCGTCCATTGATACAATGGATTCACTCAAATTGCTCTTACCCCTTGGATTTCACACAAATGACTCGAGATTAAGATTTAAAGAAACAAGAGGGGGATTTAAAGATCTATGACCATGCATGCACATATAAGTCAACACAAACAACAAAAACAACAAATAACAAATACACTTCTCCTCTACAACCCAAAACAATCAACAATACTCCTCCACATACATTGTTCCCATACTTTTCAACAATGCAAGAAATTAAGTTGCCTCCATATGGGCCGATGATCAACAATAAAATAAAATGCCTCCACATGGGCTGATGATTTAATTAAGTAAGAGGAGTTTAAAAATGCTCACAAAGGTCCTTAAGCTACGTCAAGAATTTTTAAGCCTTTTGATGAGCCCCTTTCTAAGTGTTTAGAAATGAACTTTTTAATGCGAGAGGTCGCTTCGCAAGGTCAAAATATGAATGTGGTTTCGGAAGCCTTTCTAGTCAAATTTACATTTATAAAAACCACTACTACAACTAATGAAGTATAGCGAATAGGGATCGTCTACAAAGATTATACGTGTTGGAATTTAACTTCGACTCTAAAGTATCAAATGATTACAAAGGAGGGTTTGGTTGATTAAACTAAGGTAAACTGAAATTAAAATGCAAGTGAAGTAAACTATTGAGAGGTAGGGATTTAAGAAATATGAAAAGAGGTCTTAGGGTGTTGGAACCACCACTAAGCTCGTGTAGTTAATCACTTGCTTTCCATTAATGGGGAATACATTGTTGCAATTAAGATGTGGCCATAAACATAAACACAATTTGCATGTAAAAGTGTGAACTATCTAATGCAAGAGTGAACTGTCTACCTAACCAATAAGTAAACTAAGTGTAGAACAACCCACCAAGACAAAGGCATAATCCATCAATTAATTAACAAATGTATCTAATGAGAGCACACATCAATCTAGAGAATCATGGAATTTGCAATAATAAGTGTGGAGTATCAAACCAAGCAAAGATTGTCTACCTACCTACAAGTATGAATTAAATTGTAGAACAACCCATCAAGTATAAGCATAATCCATCAAATTAGTTTATAAGCCCATTCAATGAAAACCCATGCTTAGCCATCACTAAATCCTTAATTAATTACACATAGACATGCAACCAACATAGAGAATCTAGTGTAGAGATCAATTCCCAAATAATCACACATAAGACAACATGTAATTAAAATAAAGAATCACTAGGAAGAATTGAATCAACAATCACAAGACTAACCACTAATCATAACAATATATATATAAATCCCCAAAAATAAAAATACAGAGGTTTAGATTACACAAGACTTAGTGCTCATCTAAGCCCTAAGTGTAGATCTAGCCAATCATGGAGGAGGTGGATATGGTCATGAAGTCCTCAAAGGCAAGCTCCAAACATGGCTCCATCTTCTTCTTTCTCTTCTTCTTCATCTTCTTCTTCGAAGCTCTAGAGATAGAGAGTATGTTGATCTAGAGATGTGTTCTTGAGATATGCCTCCACTTCCCTCTTTTCTTCTAACCATAATCTCTAACTTTCTAGAGAGAGAAACTACAACAATATAGAAATTACAATGAAAAAAATATGAATTTCTCTACAAAAATGGTTTAATCTCTCTTATGTACAAGGCTTTTAGAGCCTAAAAATGCGAGAACTCGACCCTAGGATCTCCCCTTTTAAGCACAGCCCGAGTTGGATTGAAATGAGCTTTAGATCTGTTTTTTTATAACTTCTGCGAATAGTTCGATCGATCCAACCAACAGTGTGATTGATCAGAGGTATGGTGTGATCAATCAGGGTTTGATCGATCCAACTTGGCAGTTTTCAGCATCAGCCTCCTTTTGCTCCAGCTTCTCATCAAGACTTAGTTTGACTCCAAAAAGGCCTTAATGGACCAAAATTAGCCGTTTAAACCTTATTGACATGAAATCGACAAAAACACAAATTAGTACTAAAATGGGAAAATAATGATAGATGAGTGGACTAAAATACCATTACTTAGGTGCTAAAATGCGTTACATTTGAGCACTCATCATCCTTTTGCTTTGCTTTTGCAATTTTTATTTTTATGCTTCTGCAATTTTTACTTTTATGCTTTGCTTGTTTGCTTTGAGGTTCCTTTGCTTTGCTTTCCTTTGCTCCAAGCACCTAGTCAATCAAGAGTAACAAAGTGAGAAACCAAATAAAATAAAATAAAGCAAGGATCAAAAGAGTACTAATTCCTATTCAATTCCTAATATGGCGTTGCTAATCCCCGGCAATGGCGCCAAAAACGTGGTGTGATACCGGACCGAGACCTCAAAATGATGTAAAAAGTGTAAGTGTAAGAAGTGGCCACTACATTTAAAATTTATAAAAACCACTTAACACTATACTATATAGTATGAGTGAAAAGGGATCGTCCCAAGGGATTTG
The DNA here is from genome assembly GCF_030987335.1 of Cornus florida. Taxonomy (NCBI): domain Eukaryota; kingdom Viridiplantae; phylum Streptophyta; class Magnoliopsida; order Cornales; family Cornaceae; genus Cornus; species Cornus florida. The sequence goes on from NW_026775571.1 coordinate 4,330,283, forward strand.
CAAGGTACTATAGAATTGAATTCGGGTTAGTAAGTCGAATGATCAAAAAGAGGTTTGATTAGTTGTATTAAGCTAATGATTTAATTAAAAACATGCACATTAAAAGCAATCTAAAGATTAAGGTGTAGAGAATGAGAGAGATGTCTTGAGGTATAGAGTTCACCACTAAGCTTCACTTCACTAAATATTTAGCATTTGACAATTTAAGGGAATTTCATGTTATAAAATAAGCGTGTGCTATTAATTGTAATATTAATCATGGATGACAAAGTAAACATAAATTGTCTAATCAAGTTAGTGAGTAGTACAACCTATCAAATTAAGCCAATAACCATTCAATAAACCCACAATTGATGCACACAAAAATCTAGAGAAATCTATTACTTGCACTCATAAGCATGGATCATCAAACAATAAGAATGGATTGTTTACCTATCTAGGAATTTAAAGCAACTACACTACAATTATACCAATGACAAGGAAATTAAACTAATTAAACTAATGAGGTAGCACCATCCATCAAGAAATAATCATAATCCATCAAATAACCTATAAGAGCAGTCAATTAAGCACCATGCCTTGACTAACACATATAGACATGCATTAAATTTATAAAATCTAGTGTAAGCACATGACCATTCATTCTAACATACATAGACATATGAATATAAATAAAAGATCAATTAGAAGAATTAATCCATACAAATCATGTAAAAACACAAGATCTATATAATTATAAGTCAAAACATCAATTACAACTAAAATCCCCAAAAATTACAAAGTACTAAAGTTTAGGAAGCAAGCCTAGGGGCCACCTCTAGCCCCAAGAGAAGGACCTAGCCACTCATGGTTGTTGTCATCCAACCCTCAAGGGCTTTCTTCAATGTAGGCATCATCTTCTTCCTCTTGCTTTGGTCTCCCAAAAACCCCAATCTAGAGAGAGAAAATTATCTCAGAACTATATTATTTTTTAGCTAAAATTAGGAACAAAAGTTGGAGCTAAAAAGTAACACACAAAATGGTCCAATTTCATTTAAATACAAGCCTATTTGAGTAGGCAACAAGTTAGAAAATAGGCCTTGATTGGTGCAATCTTGCAGCTACAAAAGTTGGTGGAGTTCGGGCGCGCTCGGGAATTAAATAGCTCACTGCCAGCAGTAGCTTCGTTGGATTGAAGCTTACTTCGATCGATCAAAGATGACGTAGCAAAGATATTTTGACAACTGGTGACCTTATCCATTGAGTTGGCACCACCTTTATTTTGATCGATCGTAGATATTTTTGATCGATCGGGAACTCCTTCGATCGATCGAAGGTTAACCAATGCAATTTTTTTGACTTTTTTTGGATTTTCTTTTTGACTCTAAAAAGGAGCTAATATGCTCTTTTTAGCCTATTTGAACCTTGTTGACCTGAAAATGACAAAAACACAAGTTAGAACTAAAACAGGAAAGTAAGATAGATGAATGGACTAAAATACCCTAACTTAGGTGCTAATATGCAACACATTTGAGCACTCATCAAAGCTTGTGCAACCAAAATGAATGACCACTCCGTAGTTATTATTTTTATTAAATCAAACATCTTTAGTCATTTTGGGATGCCTCGAGCAAATATTAATGATGGAGGAAAACATTTTTGTAATCACTTCATGTGACAACTCTTCTTGAAGTACTTCGTCACTTATAAGGTTGCCACCCCTTATCATCCATAAACAAGCGGGCAAGTTGAGGTATCTGATCAGCAAATTAAGCATATTGGTGACTAGTCGTTATGATGTCCCAAAATTGAGATGTGATTTGGTTGTGGCCAAGTTTAAATTTGTAAAATGCCACTACCACTTCTAACTACTAACGTAGCAAGAATGAGTAGGGATCGTCCCGAGGGATTTGCAAGGTATTCTAGAATCAATGTTAGATTAGTAGGTCGAATGATCAAATAGGGTTTTGTTTGGTTGATTAAACTAATGGTTCAATTAAAACAATGCAAATTAAATAACAATCTAGAGATTAGGGAAAAAAGTATGAGAGAAATGTCTTAGGGCTTAGAGTTCACCACTAAGCTTCACTTCATCAAACACTAGCAATTGTAAATTAAAGGGGAAATTCATGTTGTAAATTGTGTGTGTGTGTGTGTGTCATCAATTGAAAACTAAGCATGGATGGAAAATAAGTATAGATTGTCTAAGTAATCTAGTGAGTAGCACAACCTATCAAATAAGACCATTAACCATTCAATTAAACCACAATTAATGCACACACAAAAATATAAAGAAATTTACTTCTTGCACTCATAAGCATGGATCATCAAACAACAAGAATGGATTGTCCACCTATCTAGGAAATTAAAGAAATTACACTACAACTATGCTAATGACATGAAAATTAAACTAATTAAGCTAAGGAGGTAGCACAATCCATCAACAAATAAGCATGATCCATCAAACAAACCACAAGAGTAATTAATTAAGCACCATGCCTTGACCATTACTAGATCTATAATATCAACACACATAGACATGTATCAATTTCATAAAATCTAGAGAAAAACACATGAATATCATTCTAGCATACATAGACATATGGATATAATTAAATGATCAATTGAAAGCACTAATACATACAAATCATGTAAAAACACAAGATCTATATTTATTCATGGTCAAAACATCATTTATAACTAAAATCCCTAAAAATCAACAAAATGCTAGGTTTAGGAAGCAAGCCTAAGGGTTATCTTTAGCCCTAAGAGAAGGATCTAGCCACTCATGATAGTGGCCATGGAACCCTCAAGGGTTGTCTTCAAGGTTGACACCATCTTCTTCCTCCTTGCTTTCTTCACAAAACATTAGTTTTAGAGAGAGAAACTATTTTTATAATTGGTAAAAAAAATCAACTCTAGAGGAACTATACAAATTGGTCCATTTAATTTCAATACAAGCCTCTTTGAGTAGGCAACAAGTCAGAAATATTGCATTTGATTAGTGGAAATTCATAGTTACAAAAGTTGGTAGAGTCCGGGCACGTTCAGGAATTAGACAGCACACTGCCAGCAGTCACTTTGATCGATCGAACAGGACTTCGATCGATCTAACACTTGCTTCGATCGATCGAAGCTAACGTGACAAAGATATTTTGACACTTGGCAACCTTATCCATTGAGCTGGCACCACCTTGATCTCGATCGATTGTAGATATCTTCGATCGATCGGGATTTCCTTTGATCGATCGAAGATCCTTTAGTGCAAATTTTCCTGACTTCATCCGGGTCTTCTCCTTAGTTCCAAAATTGAGCTAAAAGGCTCTTTTTAGCTTGTTTGAATCTTATTGACCTGAAATAGACAAAAACACAAATAAGTAGTAAAACATGAAAGTAAGATAGATGAATAGACTAAAATACCTAGCTTAGGTGCTAAAATGCATCACATTTGATGTGATGACCCTGGTTTTTAGGCCAGTGTGTCCTGTGATGAACCTTAAGAATGATATGATAACGGATCCGAATGCGGAAGCAAAACAGAAAATAAGACTCTAAGAAGTCAAAGTGACCTTCCATGAGGTCGTGGAACTCAACAAGAACTGATGCGGAAGCAAAAGATAAAAAATATAACAAATAAGCCCCCAGGGGCAAAATAGTTATTTCTGAAAACTGTAGATTCGGTGCCACCGAGCACACCGCTGGAAGGACAACGAAAAATTAATCAAGATGGACTCAAGAATCGCATGATTCGGAGTCTGGACGAAGGAGAAATGGCATGACGAAGAAAAACGAGCACTTAAGGCAAAAAGGGTAAAGCGGTAATTATCCAGGAAGAACCGGGTGCAATCGAGCACACCGTTGGAAAGATAGCGAAAAATTAGTCAAGTTCAAAAAAAAAATTCACTTGAATTGGAGTCCGGACGAAGGAGAAAAGCCCAAAAGAAGAATTGACGTTGCGGCGACTCGATGAGGGGCCATGACAGCCCCATGCGCACCCCCATGCGCGCGCCCATGCACGCCGCGCGCGCGCTGAGTGCACCATGGCTGGCAGCAGCAGCCCAAAAGCTGCTATGGGGTTATTTTCCAGAAAAATCCAGATCAGAAGCTGAATTTGGAAGCCTAGATGAATTTTTTTGCAAAAACATAAAGAAGAAACCCCCCTCAAAATTGAGTTTTCAACATGACTAGCAAAGAAAATCGAAAAAAACTCATTGTGAAATTCTCAAAATGCTTTCCCAAGAAAACTGGTCCAGAGGGTCCAAAAAGCTGTTAAATTTAAAAACTGAGAGCTGAACTTCGGATGCGATTTCCGTTATCAAGACGACATTTTCTGGAAAAACACGGAAAAAAAACCCCCCCTAAAATCATGTTTTCTATTCAACCATGTTGAAAGAGGAAAAAAAACCTACCGTGAAAGGTCCATAATGCTCCTAGATCAGAATATGCAAAAAAAAAAGCGAAATGAGTTCACAAGAGGCTCAAAACACAAACGATAAGGTTTTGCCTGGAAACGACCTTGCACGCAAACGTAACTTACTTATTTGGACGTGCTACAATGGTCCACGACTTAAATATACCACCGATACAAAATCCGACCCCCTAACGGGCAAAAAGGCAAAAATGGAACTTGGAATGAAAACTCGGAATCCAAAAATACAAAACGGGATCAAATGACCGTTTGGCCCTTGGCCACACTTCAAACATGATTAATAAGACCCTATGAAAGAATGAAAATGGAATTCCCACACCCGATGCAACCATGGTGAAGCAATGACTTGCGATTTTTCAAGATTTTCACAATATTTCACGAAGTTAAAAAGTACATAGAACACAATATAATTGTCATTAGCCTCCGGCCTCATCTAATACATATCAAATACATTGAAAGAAGTGTATTTAAGTACACATTACATACATGGAATCAAATATACATATTTTGACATATAAGTCTACAAAATGACATTTCATGCTAACATTTGCATGAAATGGAAACTTGAAAGCTACACGACATCCAAGGAATGCTAGGCTTCACGAACCAAGTCTTCGTACCTAAAATATGCCCCAGTATAGTAGGGGTGAGTAACATAAAGCTACTCGTAGGAGATGAGCATGCATTGACCTAGCATTTTACAAATTTAGCAACTTAAGGTGAAACATGTTAAAGGGGTTCATGCCACCTAACGTCTATATCGAAATGAGACTCAGAGAGCATCCTAAGCTACCCTAGAGTGTTTCTAGCATAAATCACATCATCTATGCCATTTAAACAATATGGAAGCACGTTATACAAAGCAATAAGATATAGGTTCTTAAAGGTATTAACTTGCAATCTCGAATACAGAAACAACTAAAGTGATCATGTCACCTAACGTCTATGTTCTAAATAAGTCTAATGAATCATCCTAGGCCATGCTGAACAATCAAAACACAATTTTCAACTTCAATGTAATCTAACCACATAAAAGCATATTATACAAGGCAGCAAAATACAATTTCTTAAAGCTATCAACTTGAAATCTAAAGCACGAAAACAACAGAAGTGGGTCATACCACCTAACGTCTAAGTTATAAATGAATTAATAGGATCAATCCTAAGCTTTGTTAGAACGTCAAAACACAATTTTCAATATCGATGCAATTTAACCAACGTTGGAACTTCCAATAGAACACATAAAGCACAATTTCGCAAAGTTAACATCATGTAACTTAAAATGGGACGACAAATAAGAAACAACAAGTTACAACATCATCTAGTTATCAACTTGAAAACGAAATGCGAAATCAAACAAAGTGGATACTCGGACGTCACGCTGGATTAGACCGACAACATAGTTACTTTAGGGTTACTAGCCCATGGTTAATCTCCCTATGTGCGCACTAGACCATATATAGAGGGACTATCCCCCGTATTAGAACCACGTCCTAGCCATAGTCAAACAACGACATCCCCAAGTTTCCAAAATCAACAAGTTGTGCAACAACGCATATATCAACAGGAATATGCAAGATAATCAACTATCTACTATGCACAACCAAATTTGGGAACCTATACAATACATGCTCTAAATCCACAACTAATATGATATGATGAATGTCGAATTTTCAGTGTGCGATTCGTTACACGCTATGCATGAATGATGTTAAATAAGAAGTGTGCAAATCATTACACAAGGCAACAATATATTCAATAAGAAAAACATATTCTCATGAGTACAAATATAGTAACTATGTTATCCAATGTTCAAAACATAACCAAATGAATATACAACAAGTCGAAGTCCATGATTTGAATATAGAAACCACTTCTAAAACACAACTAGATCATGGAGCAAATTGATAGAATTTAAATAGATAAACACAATTAAATTCTATAGATTCCGATTCAATTCCAATTAACCTCAATTTAACATATGTTAAAGGACATGGCAAGGTCATCACCTATATCCATTCTAAAACTCAATTAGGTTGTTAGAACAACAAAGTAGAACTTTAATTAAATCATGCTAATTTAAATCCCAAGGTTCTAAAACAACTTCAAACAGTCCCAAATTAATATATACTAGTAAACAAGTCATGGCCAATACAAACATCAAGTTAAAACCTTAATTAAGCTAATGGGACCACAAAAGAGATTTTAATTAATTCTTTTAATTAAAATCTCTAGATTTTCAAACTTAACCAAATGCTCTCAATTTAACATATCTTAGAGAACATGCCAATGACTAATGTAATATCATATTACAAGCTTATTTCATGCAAGTTACATCAATGTAAATTAAACTTTCACTAAAATTAAATATAAAATAAAGGTTACAATTCTCATGCAATTAATCCCAATTTAATATATGTGAACAACCACACCAAAGCTTAATTTTCTAGCATGCCACAATTCAATTCCAAGTTGTATATCACCATGAGAATTAAATTTTAAACAAGGAAATTAATTAAATGAAAGGTTTCAAAACCTCACCGAATATTCTAAATCAAATATATGTGAAGCTATATGGCATGTAGATCAAGAATATCAAGTCGGAATTCAAATGGGGTGAATAGTGCACTCGGGACAAATTAATTAATAATTACTAATTTTCTAAACACTTCCAATCACTTTCAAATTCAATTATGTTGGAGAGCATGCTAAGGCCTAATTTAATATGCTAACACATATTAATTTCAAGCTAGTTAATGCCATGTGAATTAATCTTTCACCTAAGATAAATCTAAAATTAAATCTTTAATACTTATTCAAATGTTCCAATTTTAATACACGACAATGAGAATATCAAGGGGCAATATAAAATCATGCTACATATTTAAACAAAGTCATAAGCAACCGGGAAAATTAGATCCCGTACAAGAAAAATAGATAATAAAATTTCTAGATTTTATATTTAATCATGCAAACAAGTAGTATAAGCATCACAAGCATGCTATATAACAAGAATTTAAACCTAGAACATCTCCTATCTCAATTTGAGATGAAAATCTCAAAAGCCATCAAAATGGAAAGGCTCCGAATCCGACGAAACTACTAGGTTTTGTCAGGGACAACGCCGTGAACAAGAATCCGCAAGAAGGCCCATGAAAATCTCAACTTGACTCCAAACCCGAACTCAAAAAATCGTCGAAAATGGATTCTAATAAGGGCAAAAGGTAGAGCACGTCGAGGGAAGCAATAAATGCTAAGGCTGAAGGATTTCTACCAAGGAAATCAAGTGGAGGAGAAGAAAGAGTGAAGGCAGCCCCTTGGGCTCCCATGGCTGCCAGCCAAGAGGAGGAAGAAGGTCTAAAAATCTGATTTTAAAAATTAGGGCAACCTATTTATAGAAATCTCAAAAAGTGCCCCGTCGGGTCCGGAAAAGTGGATTTTGAGCAAACGCACTCAAACGGCAAAACTCAGTGAACAAAAAAGATTTAAAATAACAAAATATGAATAATGGAAGAAATGACATCGAAAACCGAGTCCCGAGCAGAAAGTTATGCCCCGAACAAGTTCGGCGGCAACCGGGTCCAGAAACTCTGAAACTGGAGGAAAATGACCAGAAGGAAATTCTATGAATTTACAAGTCAACGAAAAGTGAAAATGAATCCCGTACGAGGATCCAGGCTCCAGACGAGAAATTTTTGCAATAACTTTCGTTAATTGCACAATGGCCCCTACAAAAAGGGTTAACTGCGAAATTGCTCCAGAATGAAAATATCTTCCAAAGGATATTTTCTTAGATGCCCCTGAAATAAAATATCTTCAAAAGATATTTAAGAAAAATACCCCAAGAAATGAAAAAGATTCTAAAGAATTGTGCATTTACCTCTGTGGGCACCGGGAGCAACCACAGTACTTTCTTGCAAAAGTAAAGATACGTATTTCGAGGAAATCACTCAAGATGAAGGCACGTGAAGTCAAAAACCAACTCCGAGCATGAGAAGTAAGGTTGCGCCAAAAACTAACAAACGAAGATAAGACAAAATAGGGAAAAAGACGAAATAGCGCATAGTGCCGAAAAACGAAAAAATGTGAAAATGACTTGGTCTTTAAAGGAAGTTGTCAATCCATGGAAAAGAGTCTCAGGAACCAATTTCGAGCACTCGAGATGACACTAAGCGACACGAAACAGAGCTCAGAAAAGAAAATTAAACGAAAAAAATTCATTCATAAAATTTCAGGAAAAAGGAAAGGAAGGCAAATGACTCGGTCGTTACATTTGAGCACTTATCACACCCCCAAACGTAGATATTACTAGTCCCTAGCAATAAACTGCAAGAAAAATAAGAAATAAACAATTAAGTAACTATGAACTAGAAATCAATGAAATGATAGCGCCACTTTCATAGGGAAAAGGATTGCATTTAACATATGCAACAAGCCTTTTAAACCCCTAGGTTACCCCCTAGTAGACGAGTGAAGTCTCGTGAGGGTTTCCAGAAATGATTCTCATAAACATTTAGCTCTTTCTCACTAAAGAGGCACCGACATACAAGACAAACATTGGGAGAAAACTACCTTAAGTATGCAATTTTTCAACCATTTCCAAGCAACCTTCCAAAATCTCAACATCAAGTAAGCAAGTATGGTCCTCCACACATCACAACAATGATCATGCAAATCAAAATAACTCTAGAATCCTTTTAAGTGAACCAACATCAAATATATTGCAACCTAAGCCAACTAAAGAAACGATCACATCTGGTCTCAAGCTAGCACACAAATCTAGTACCGATCATCAAGACAAAGAATGAATATTTTATTAATGCTTTATTCATCTAGGTACACTTATTCTTTTTACTCGAATTTTTTTTCTTTTTATTTTTTTAATAGGATCAAAGATGGAAGCATAGTGCAATATTGTGATCTATTAAGCTTTCTAGCTATTTATGAGGTCGAGTATTAGGTCAATGACTCCCAAACCATACGGTTTTAGGGCATTAGGTGTTAAAACACCCTTAAGGACTTACAAGCTCAAATCAACTAGGCTACAAATCAAAATAACCTCCATCTAATCATTTCTCACTTCTCACCTTTTAGGAGAAGTCCTTACTTTTATTTGCTTTTGCAAACTTTTAGTGCTTGATGAGGCTAGAATCCCGGCTACTTAGTGAAAAGGGTTTGTTATCCACCTTTGTCAAGAATGAAAGCTTTCAATGCACTATTAGCTTAATTGGGATATAACCAAATCAATAGTCAACAAAGCATGTACCCCATAAATGAATACTAGTGTGTGCCTGTGCTAGTGTAGAATCCTAGACTGAATCTCAAAACAATCACAAAATTAGGATGATTGTGACGACCCTGGATTTTTCAACCCAGTGTGTCCTATGATGACCCGAACCGGATCCAAGATGCCGAAGCAAAAGAAGGAAAAATGGCCTTAAGAGATGTACGTCATCCCTAAGGCACCTAGATGACTCCCCATGAAGCCACGAAACTCAAATGAGCTAAACAATGAAGCAAGAATGCCAAACTCGAAAAGAAATGAACCAAGGGCAAAATGGTCATTTCACACTAAAATGGGTGCCACCGAGCACACCATTGGAAAGACAACAAAAAAAAAATGGACAAGGATAGACTTAAGAATCTTATGATTCAGAGTCCGGATGGAAAATGTATGAATTTAAAACAAGGAGGCCTTCACCGTTTAAGGATTACCATAATCCTATCCCACTAGAACTAGAATAACTCACACTACGGGTGGAGTTTAGGTGAATGGTTGGTACCAATGGATAGCTAACTTCGAGCCCTTGAGTCTAGAGTCAAGAATGGCCAGATTTGGATTCGAAATGAAAGAGTTATGACCTCCCAAAGTTGGAATAACAAAGTTGTCCAATAGATGCTGAGAGGGAGAGGGTTCCAGGGAGGATCGGTCGACCGAAGGCAAGGGTCAGCTGACAGAAACTCAACCATCGGTCAGCCGAACCCCAATCGTCAGTGGGCCGACACAAGGATTTTTCCTAAAAAGCCTACTGGAATGGTCTCGAGGGAATCATCAGCTGACCAATGGAGCTTCATCAGCCGACCGAAACTCCTGCTGCTGCTATGAAAAGCTGTTGTAATGGTGTATGCGATGCTAGGTTCATTTCTAAGGCTCTCTAAGCTTTATACAAGATCCAGACAAGTTTAAAAAAAGCTCTTAACATCATTGAAGCATTCAAAACATGTTAAAACAAGGGGAAACTCAAAATGACACCCCGTGGAGGAATTTTTCATAAAGATTAAATAAATCGTCCAAAAATAGGTCAAAAGTTGAAACTCAAGGGTTTTGTGAAATGTGGACATGCACGCACGCGTAAAAAGACATTTAAGACGCGTCCCAATAGTCCGCGACCTTAAAATATCAAGAATGTAAAATATGACCTCTCAACGCCCAAAAATGCCTAAAAATGGAATAAATGCAACTACAATGCAAGACCTAGAATGAAATGGTGTTTGGCCCTTGGCCACACCTCATACACGATCATAGAAACCATATGAAAAAGAAAGAATGGAATTCCCACACCCGATGCAAAAGTTATGCTAATTTTCAATATTTTCAAAATTAGCCTTGAAAACAAAAGTGCATAGAATACATGCTACATGTCATTGGCCTCCGGCCTCATTTGATACATGTTGAATACAATGAAAAGAGTGTACTTATACACACTTTACATAAATGGAATCAAATAATACAAGCTTGATACAAAAGGTTACAAACATGGCATTTCATGCGAACACTTGCATGAAATGGAAATGCGAAAGCTATAAGCCTTCGAAGGAGCGACGAGCATCACGAACCAAGTTTTCATACTTGAACAAATTCCCCAGTAACTTCAGGGTGAGTAAACAAGTTTACTTGTAGAGAATGAGCATGCATCGACTCGATTTCTTTAGAGATTTTTAGGACTAACATGATATAGTTCAAAAGGGATCATGCCACCTAACGTCTATGTCAATGATTAGACTCAGGGATCATTCTAAGCTACCATGGAGCATAAGCAACAAGAATCATGACATATCTACATATATGAAGCAAGTCAAGATTGGGATAATCCAAAGAACACGACAAGAAGGATGCTAGAGTACAGATCAACATGAATTTCATTTTTAATACAATTAAACAAGGTTTGAATAATCCGTACAACATGACAAGAAAGTACTAGAATACAAGTATCAATTATTAATGGAATTGAATAAGGTTTGGAACATAACAATTAACACGACAAGAAGTATACTCGAATACAAGTCAACACGAGTTACATTATCAATGCAATTAACATGATTGGAGCATTCCAATTAACGCGATAGAAGTAATACACGAAATCAAGAGTAAGACATAATATCTATGCAAATAAACAAGAATGGAAAATTCCATGAAACACGAAAAGAGTTATACATGAATCAAGAACATGGCATAATATCTATACAAGTAAACAAGATTAGAGCATTTCACATACACGACAAGTTTAAATCTTCAAGGAATAACAACTTGAAATTTAAAGAGTGAAATCAACCAATGTGGAAACTCGGATATCTCCCGGAATAAAACTGTACTCTTGAGATCACTTTAGGGCTACTAACCCATGGGTACCTTTCCCCTAGTGCGCACTATAGTGTAGGAGGACAATCCCCGGTACTAGAACCAAGTCCTAGCCATGACAATTCTTGATTGATATAGCAAGTCCCAAAATCAACAAGTTGTGCACCCAAGATTGTATCAAATACAATAAATGCATTAACCACGTTTCTTGCACAACCAAGATTTTGGAACACACAAGTCATGCCCAAAGTTCATCAATTATCATGGCATGTGAAATGTCAAGAAATTATAGTGTGCAACTATATAGACAACAACCAAGATACATAGCACATGGAGTTCATTGAAGTAAATTTACCACAAGTATAAGATACATGATTTAATTACTTTCTAAGCAACACATGTGTAATTAAACCATTCCAAGACAAATGTGCATGTTCGTTAAGTACATTAATGAGATCAAGATATAAGTGTTCACGATACTTGACAAAAAGAATAAAGTCCATGGAATTCAAGTCAAATTCATAAGTGTAACAAGAATTCACTAACAAGGCATGATTAACTCGATGGAAGCATAAAAGGAAATTTAATCTACTCAAGGATTAAATTATCAAGATTTCAAGGTGAGTCAAAATGTTCTACGAACAAGTTATTTCAAGGATCATGTCAAGGCCAAGTTCATTGTCAAGTTACAAGTCCATTACATACAAGATGCAACCATATGAATGAAATTCCATAGAAGGGAATTAATTAAATATAAGTTTGAAGACTTATTCGATTATTCTTGATTTGATACACGTGAAGGAACTTGCCAAGGAAATCATGAATACAAGGTTAGAAACTTAATCTAGCTCATGGAACCATTGAATAGATTTTAATTAATTCATCTCATTAAAATCTCTAGATTTTAAAAGTCATCCAAATGACCTCAAATTAAAGTATGTTATACAACATGTCAAGACTTGTTTTAAAACCATGATACAAGTAAGTTCTAAGCAAGATACTACCTTGAATATTAAACTTTAGTACTAGAAAAATAATAATTGAAAGGTTTCAAAACCTAATCAAATATTTTAGATTTAATATATATGAAACTACATGCCATGCACATCAAGAATTTCAAGTCGGAATTCCAACGGGATGAATAGTACACTTGGAGCAATTTAATTAATCTAAGTAATTAAATATTACTAGACTTCAAAACATTTCCAATTTCTCTCAAATTCACCTATGTTCGAGAGCATGCCAAGGCCAAATACATATTGATTTCAAGCTAGTTAAGGCCACATGATTTAATATTTTATTTAAGATAAATATTAAATAAAATTTTCAATACTTGTCCAAATGATCTAGATCTAATATATGTCAATCAACATATCAAGGGGTAATATTCTATCATGCCACATGATTAAACAAAGTTATGGACAACCGGGAAAATTAAATCCTTCACAAGAAAAATAAATAATAAAATCTCTAGATTTTATGTCCAATAATGTAATCAAGTTGTATAAGCATCACAAGCATGTAATATAGCAAGAAAATAAATTATAACACCCCCTAACTCAATTTAAGATGAAAACCTCAAATCCCTACTGAAATAAAAGTGTTCACAATCCGTCGAAACCGAAGGGTTTTGTCGGTGACAACACGATCTATATGAATCCGAAGGAAGCCCCATGAAAATCACAACTTGACCTCAAACCCAAACTCAAGAAATGGTCAAAAATGGATTCTAATAAGGGGGAATGGTAGAGCACGTCGAGGGGAACAATAAATGTAAAGGCCCAAGAATTTCTACCAAGAAAATCAAGTGGAGGAGACGGAGAAAGGGTGGCAGCCAAGGAGCTCCCATAGCTGCTAGCCAAGATGGTGGAGAAGATGAAGCAAATCTGAATTTTCTTCTTTAAGTCCCTTATTTATAGTAAGTCTCAAAAAGTGCCCCGAAAGGGCTCCGCCGGGTCCAGAAAAATGGAATTTGAGTAAACGCGCTCAAACGGCAAAACTCTATGAATGAAAAAGATTCAAAATGAGAAAATATAAACAATGGAAGAAATGGGGTTGAAAATCGAGTCCCGAGCAGAGAGTTATGCCCTGAACAAGTTCAACAGCAACCGGGTCCAGAAATTCTGAAACTGGAGAAAAACGACCAAAAGGAAATTCTAAGAGTTCATGACTCAACGAAATGTGAAAATGAATCCCGTATGAGGATCCAGGCTCCAGACGAGTTATTTTTGCAACAACTTTCGTTAATTGTATAATGGCCCCTACAAAAAGGGTTAACTGCGAAACTGCCCCAGAATGAAAATATCTTCCAAAAGATATTTTCTTAGATGCCCCTAAAATAAAATATCTTCAAAAGATATTTACGAAAAATACCCCAAGAAAAGAAAAAGATTATGAAGAATTGTGCATTCATGCCCCTATGGACACCGAGAGCAACCAGAGTACTTTCTTGCAAAGGTAAAGATACGTATTTCGAGAAAACCACTAAAGATGAAGACAAGTGAAGTCAAAGACCAACTCCGAGCCTGAAAAGTGAGGTTATGCCAACAAGGTGACAAACGGGAAAAAGACAAAATAGGGAAAAGGAAGAAATAACACATAGTGTCCGAAAAGTGAAAATGCGGAAATAACTCGGTCCTCAAAGGAAGTTGTCAATCCATATAAAAGAGTCTCAGAAATCATTTCTGAGCACTCGAGATGACACTAAGCGACAAGAAATAAAGCTCAGAAAAGAAAATTAAACGGAAAAAATTTATCCGTAAAATTTCAGGAAAAATGAATGGAAGGAAAATGACCGGGTCATTACAACCTACCCTCCTTAAAGAAATTTAGTCCCTGAAATTTGGAACATACCGGAAAAGAACAGAACACGGACGGAACAAAAGGTCAAACCAATGACAGCTAAAAAAACACTAAAGGACAACCTTAGAGATCTCAAGATTAACTAGAGGAACGCGAAACCATGAACAGAAGACAACACCTCATACGAATTGGCACATTAACTCAACGTCAACCACCGAGAGAATCCCAAAACAACGAAACGTTAGAACATGCTAAAAGAAGAGAGTGACAAGGCAGTACGAATAGCTACCAAAACCCGCCTACACTTACTCGTCAACAAGGTAGCATGACAGTATAAGGCACTAGTTCATAACATGTCCCAAACCAGGTCAACTCTGAGAAACCTATTGATATGGATGACATCAATGTCGAAAATGATCACTACCAAAAGCACCACGGGAACCAAGCATCTGCGAGAGTTGGGGTAGCTAATCCCAAAACTCTAACAACAATGACATTTGCACCATTTCGCTTAAGGCCTTAGATCCAGAAGCCACGAAGGAAAAAGGAATGAAATGGTGCCTCCCTGGCCCACGTCTCACTCCACCAGATAAAGAAAATAAAATGAATCGCAGTCCTCTATGCTCACATGAGCCTAGCTTACTCGCATCAATCGACAGACTAAGGTCTTAAAACACCCAACCAAGAAAACAAACAAACAGGTTCCCGACATGGGTCCTTACAGAATGAATTTCTCCTATCTAAAGAAGAAACTCGTGAAACAAGAATGCATCCA
Source organism: Cornus florida (assembly GCF_030987335.1). Lineage (NCBI taxonomy): Eukaryota > Viridiplantae > Streptophyta > Magnoliopsida > Cornales > Cornaceae > Cornus > Cornus florida. The sequence goes on from NW_026775571.1 coordinate 4,345,847, forward strand.
AAGGATACGACAAATCCTAAGAGACAATGCTAAAACCAGACATAAAAGTAAACAACTAGCATGCAACATAACAATGGACTATCTACTCAAGGTGCCATATAAGCAAATAGACATGTTATCAAATCAAAACATGTTATCAAGAAGTACGTAAGTACATGGTAGGACAATACACGTGAATGAAAAACGTAAGGTATGCGTCGCATATGGTCATGCTAACATAAGCACACATAAATGTTATCACAGTAGGACATGATAGCCACCTAGATCATGTTATCAAGAATCATATATACACATAAGACATGCTTAACAAATAATAAGCGTCTCAAAACACCGAAGCATGGGAACAAGTTATCATACGAGACATATTATCAAACAAGACATGTTATCAAATAAAACATGTTATCAAACAAGGCATGTTATCAAAAAGCATTTAAACACGTAGAGCATGGCAACAAAAGCATGATATGCACCCAAAACCCCTTGTCCAAGGTATTCGAACCCGGACTCTCTGATACCATCTGTGACGACCTTGGATTTTTCAACCCAGTGTGTCTTATGATGACCCGAACCGGATCCAAGATGCGGAAGAAAAAAGAAGGAAAAATTTCCTTAAGAGATATACGTCATCCCTAAGGAACCTAGATGACTCCCCATGAAGCCACGAAACTCAAATGAGCTAAACAATGAAGCAAGAATGCCAAACTCGAAAAGAAATGAACCAAGGGCAAAATGGTCATTTTACATTGAAATGGGTGCCACCGAGCACACCATTGAAAAGACAACAAAAAAATGAACAAGGATAGACTCAAGAATCTCCTGATTCGGAGTCCGGACGGAAAAGGTATGAATTTAAAATAAGGAGGCCTTCACCATTTAAGGATTACCATAATCCTATCCCACTAGAATTGGAATAACTCACACTACGGGTGGAGTTTTGGAGAATAGTTGGTACCAATGGATAGCTAACTTCGAGCTCTTGAGTCCAGAGTCAAGAATAACTAGATTTGGATTCGAAATAAAAGAGTTATGACCTCCTAAAGTTGGAACAACAAAGCTGTCCAATAGATGCTGAGAGGGAGAGGGTTCCAGGGAGGATCGGTCGACCGAAGGCAAGGGTCAGCTGGCCGAAACTCAACCTTCGGTTGGCCGAACCCCAATAGTCAGCCGGTCGACACAAGGGTTTTTACTAAAAAGCCTACTGGAATGGTCTCGAGGGAATCGTCAGCCGATCGATGGAGCTTTATCAGTCGACCGAAACTCCTGCTGCTGCTATGAAAAGCTGCTATAATGGTGTATGCGATGCTAGGTTCATTTCTAAGGCTCTCTAAGCTTTATACATGATCCGAACTAGTTTGAAAACATCTCTTAACATCATTGAAGCATTCAAAACATGCTAAAACAAGGGGAAACTCAAAATGACACCCCGTGGAGGAATTTTTCATAAAGATTCAATAAATTGTCCAAAAATAGGTCAAAAGTTGAAACTCAAGAGTTTTGTGAAATGTGGACATGCACACATGCGTAAAAAGACATTTAAGACGCGTCCCAATGGTCCGCGACCTTAAAATGTCAAGAATGTAAAATATAACCTCTCAACGGCCAAAAATGCCTAAAAATGGAATAAATGCAACTACAATGCAAGACCTAGAATGAAATGGTGTTTGGCCCTTGGCCACACCTCATACATGATCATAGAAACCGTATGAAAAAGAAAGAATGGAATTCCCACATCTGATGCAAAAGTTATGCTACAATGACTTATGAATTTTCAATATTTTCAAAATTAGCCTTGAAAACAAAAGTGCATAGAATACATGCTACATGTCATTGGCCTCCGGCCTCATTTGATACATGTTGAATACAATGAAAAGAGTGTACTTATGCACACTTTACATAAATGGAATAAAATAAAACAAGCGTGATACAAAAGGTTACAAACATGGCATTTCATGCGAACACTTGCATGAAATGGAAATGCGAAAGCTATAAGCCTTCGAAGGAGCGACGAGCATCACGAACCAAGTTTTCATACCTGAACAAATCCCCCAGTAACTTCGGGGTGAGTAAACAAGTTTACTCGTAGGGAATGAGCATGCATCGACTCGATTTCTTTAGAGATTTTTAGGACTAACATGATATAGTTCAAAAGGGATCATACCACCTAATGCTTATGTCAAAGATTAGACTCAGGGATCATCCTATGCTACTATGGAGCATAAGCAACAAGAATCATGATATATCTACATATATGAAGTAAGTCAAGATTGGATAATCCAAAAAACATGACAAGAAGGATGCTTGAGTACAGATCAACATGAATTGCATTTTTAATACAATTAAACAAGGTTTGGAAAAATTCGTACAACACGACAAGAAAGTACTAGAATACAAGTATCACATTATTAATGGAACTGAACAAGGTTTAGAACATACCAATTAACACGACAAGAAGTATACTCGAATACAATTTAACACGAGTGACATTATCACTGCAATTAACATGATTGGAACATTCTAATTAACGCGATAGAAGTAATACATGAAATCAAGAGCAAGACATAATATCTACACAAATAAACAAGAATGGAACATTCTATGAAACACAAAAAGAGTTATACATGAATCAAGAACAAGGCATAATATCTATGCAAGTAAACAAGATTAGAGCATTCACATACACGACAAGTTTAAATCTTCAAGGAATAGCAACTTGAAATTTAAAGAGTGAAATCAACCAATGTGGAAACTCGGATATCGCCCGGATTAAAACCGTACTCTTGAGATCACTTTAGGGCTACTAACCCATAGGTACCTTTCCCCTAGTGCACACTATAGTGTAGGAGGACAATCCCCCATACTAGAACCAAGTCCTAGCCATGACAATTCTTGATTGATATCCCAAGTCCCAAAATTAACAAGTTGTGCACCCAAGATTATATCAAATACAATAAATGCATTAACCACATTTCATGCACAACCAAGATTTTGGAACACACAAGTCATGCCCTAAGTTCATCAATTATCATGGCATGTGAAATGTTAAGAAATTATAGTGTGCAACTATATAGACAATATCCACGATACATAGCACATGGAGTTCATTGAAGTAAATATACCACAAGTATACGATATATGATTTAATTACTTTCTAAGTAACACATGTGTAATTAAACCATTCCAAGACAAATGTGCATGTCGTTAAGTACATTAATGAGATCAAGATACAAGTGTTCACGATACTTGACAAAAAGAATAAAGTCCATGGAATTCAAGTCAAATTCACAAGTTTAATAAGAATTCACTAACAAGGCATGATTAACTCGATGGAAGCATATAAGGAAATTTAATCTACTCAATGATTAAATTATCAAGATTTCAAGGTGAGTCAAAATGTTCTACGAACAAGTTATTTCAAGGATCATGTAAAGGCTAAGTTCATTGTCAAGTTACAAGTCCATTATATACAAGATGCAACCATCTGAATTAAATTCCATACAAGGGAATTAATTAAATATAAGTTTGAAGACTTATCCGATTATTCTTAATTTGATACACGTGAAGGAACTTGTTAAGGAAATTATGAATACAAGGTTAGAAACTTAATCTAGCTCATGGAACCATTGAATGGATTTTAATTAATTCATTTAATTAAAATCTCTAAATTTTAAAAGTCATCCAAATGACCTCAAATTAAAGTATGTTATACAACATGTCAAGACTTGTTTTAAAACCATGATACAAGTAAGTTCTAAGCAAGATACTACCTTGAGTATTAAACTTTAATACTAGAAAAATAATAATTGAAAGGTTTCAAAACCTAATAAAATATTCTAGATTTAATATATATGAAACTACATGCCATGCACATCAAGAATTTCAAGTTGGAATTCCAACGGGATGAATAGTACACTTGGAGCAATTTAATTAATCTAATTAATTAAATATTACTAGATTTCAAAACACTTCCACTTTCTCTCAAATTCACCTATGTTGGAGAGCATGCCAAGGCCTAATACATATTGATTTCAAGCTAGTTAAGGCCACGTGATTTAATATTTTATTCAAGATAAATATTCAATAAAATATTCAATATTTGTCCAAATGATCTAGATTTAATGTATGTCAATCAACATATCAAGGGGTAATATTCTATCATGCCACATGATTAAACAAAGCTATGGACAACTGGGAAAATTAAATCCTTCACAAGAAAAATAAATAATAAAATCCCTAGATTTTATATCCAAGCATGTAATCAAGTTGTATAAGCATCACAAGCTTGTAATATAGCAAGAAAATAAATTATAACACCCCCTAACTCAATTTGAGATGAAAACCTCAAATCCCCACTGAAATAAAAGTGTTCCGAATCCGCCGAAACCGATGGGTTTTGTCGGGGACAACACGATTTACATGAATCTGAAGGAAGCCCCATGAAAATCACAACTTGACCTCAAACCCAAACTCAAGAAATGGTCATAAATGGATTCTAATAAGGGGGAATGGTAGAGCACGTCGAGGGGAACAATAAATGTAAAGACCGAAGAATTTCTACCAAGGAAATCAAGTGTAGGAGAAAGAGAAAGGGTGGCAGCCAAGGAGCTCCCATGGCTTCCGGCCAAGATGGTGGAGAAGATGAAGAAAATCTGAATTTTCTTCTTTAAGTCCCCTATTTATAGTAAGTCTCAAAAAGTGCCCCGAAAGGGCCCTTTCGTGTCCGGAAAATTGGAATTTGAGCAAACACGCTCAAACGGAAAAACTCCATGAACAAAAAAGATTCAAAATTAGAAAATATGAACAACGGAAGAAACGGCATCGAAAACCGAGTCCCGAGCAAAGAGTTATGCCCCGAACAAGTTCAGCGGCAACCGGATCCAAAAACTCTGAAACTGGAGAAAAACGACCAGAAGGAAATTCTAAGAGTTCATGACTCAACGAAATGTGAAAATGAATCCCGTATGAGGATCCAGGCTCTAGATGAGGTATTTTTGCAATAATTTTCATTAATTGCATAATGGCCCCTACAAAAAGGGTTAACTACAAAACTGCCTCAGAATGAAAATATCTTTCAAAAGATATTTTCTTAGATGCCCCTGAAATAAAATATCTTCAAAAGATATTTACGAAAAATACCTCAAGAAAAGAAAAAGATTCTGAAGAATTGTGCATTCATGCCCCTATGGACACCGGGAGCAACCAAAGTACTTTCTTGCAATGGTAAAGATACGTATTTCGAGAAAACCACTGAAGATGAAGACACGTGAAGTCAAAAACCAACTCCGAGCATGAAAAGTGAGGTTATGCCAACAAGGTGACAAACGGGGAAAGGACAGAATAGGGAAAAGGACGAAATAACGCATAGTGTCTGAAAAGTGAAAATGCGGAAATAACTCGGTCCTCAAAGGAAGTTGTCAATCCACATGAAAGAGTCTCAAAAATCATTTCTGAGCACTCGAGATGACACTAAGCGACAAGAAATAGAGCTCATAAAAGAAAATTAAACGGAAAAAATTTATCCGTAAAATTTTAGGAAAAAGGAAAGGAAGGAAAATAACCGGGTCATTACAACCTACCCTCTTTAAAGAAATTTCGTCCCTAAAATTTGGAACATACTGGAAAAGAACAGAACACGGACGGAACAAAAGGTCAAACCAATGACAGCTCATAAAGCACTGAAGGACAACCCTAGAGATCTCAAGATTAACTAGAGGAACGCGAAACCATGAATAGAAGACAACACCTCATACGAATCGGCACATTAACTCAACGTCAACCACTGAGAGAATCCCAAGACAATGAAATGTTAGAACACGCTAAAAGAAGAGAGTGACAAGGCAGTACGAATAGCGACCGAAACCCACCCACACTTACTCGTCAGCAAGGTAGTATGACAGTATAAGGTACTAGTTCATAACATGTCCCAAACTAGGTCAACTCTGAGAAACCAATTGATATGGATGACATCAATGTCGAAAATGATCACTACCAAAAGCACCATGGGAACCAGGCATCTGCGAGATTTGGGGTAGTTAATCCCAAAACTCTGACAACAATGACACTAACACCATTTCGCTTAAGGCCTTAGATCCAGAAGCCACGAAGGAAAAGGGAATGAAGCGGTGCCTCCCTGGCCCACGTCTCACTCCACCAGACAAGGAAAAGAAATGAATCGCAGTCCACTATGCTCACATGAGCCTAGCTTACTTGCATCAATCGATAGACTAAGGTCTCGAAACACCCAACCAAGAAAAGAGACAAACAGGTTCCCGACATGGGTCCTTACAAAATGAATTTCTCATATCCAAGGAAGAAACTCATGAAATAAGAACGCATCCAAGGGATACGACAGATCTTAAGAGGCAATGCCAAAATAAGACATAAAAGTAAACAACTAGCATGCAACATTACAATGGACTATCTACTCAAGGTGCCACATAAGTAAACAGACATGTTATCAAACCAAAACGTGTTATCCAGAAGCACATAAGTACATGGTACGACAATACACGTGAATGAAAAACGTAAGGTATGCGTCGCATACGGTCATGCTAACATAAACACATAGACATGTTATCACAGTAGGACATGATAGCCACCTAGATCATGTTATCAAGAAGCATATATACACATAAGACATGCTTAACAAATAATAGGCGTCTCAAAAAACCTAAGCATGGGAACAGACATATTATCAAACAAGACATGTTATCAAACAAAACATGTTATCAAACAAGGCATGTTATCAAAAAACATTTAAACACGTAGAGCATGGCAACACAAGCATGATATGCATCCAAAACCCGTCATCCAAGGTATTTGAACCCGGATGCTTTGATACCACCTGTGATGACCCTGGATTTTTCAACCCAGTGTGTCTTATGATGACTCAAACCGGATCCAGGATGCGGAAGAAAAAAGAAGGAAAAATTGCCTCAAGAGATGTACGTCATCCCTAAGGCACCTAGATGACTCCCCATGAAGCCACGAAACTCAAATGAGCTAAACAATGAAGCAAGAATGCCAAACTCAAAAAGAAATGAACCAAGGGTAAAATGGTCATTTCACACTGAAATGGGTGCCACCTTGCACACCATTGGAAAGACAACAAAAAAATGAACAAGGATAGACTCAAGAATCTCATGATTTGGAGTACGGACGGAAAATGTATGAATTTAAAACAAGGAGGCCTTCACTGTTTAAGGATTACCATAATCCTATCCCACTAGAACTGGAATAACTCATACTACAGATGGAGTTTTGGTGAATGGTTGGTACCAATGGATAGCTAACTTCGAGCTCTTGAGTCCAGAGTCAAGAATGGCTAGATTTGGATTCGAGATAAAAGAGTTATGACCTCCCAAAGTTGGAACAACAAAGCTGTCCAATAGATGCTATGAGGGAGAGGGTTCCAGGGAGGATCGGTCGACCGAAGGCAAGGGTCAGCTGGCTGAAACTCAATTGTCGGTCGGCCAAACCCCAATAGTCAACCGGCCGACATAAGGGTTTTTCCTAAAAAGCCTACTGGAATGGTCTCGAGGGAATCGTCAGCCGACCGATGGAGCTTCATCAGCCGACCGAAACTCCTGCTGCTGCTATGAAAAGCTACTGTAATGGTGTATGCGATGCTAGGTTCATTTCTAAGGCTCTCTAAGATTTATACATGATCCGAACAAGTTTGAAAGCATCTCTTAACATCATTGAAGCATTCAAAACATACTAAAACAAGGGGAAACTCAAAATGACACCCCATGGAGGAATTTTTCATAAAGATTCAATAAATCGTCCAAAAATAGGTCAAAAGTTGAAACTCAAGGGTTTTGTGAAATGTGGACATGCACGCGCGCGTAAAAAGACATTTAAGACGCGTCCCAATGGTCCGCGACCTCAAAATGTCAAGAATGCAAAATATGACCTATCAATGGCCAAAAATGCCTAAAAATGGGATAAATGGAACTACAATGCAAGACCTAGAATGAAATGGTGTTTGGCCCTTGGCCACACCTCATACACGATCATAGAAACCGTATCAAAAAGAAAGAATGGAATTCCCACACCCGATGCAAAAGTTATGCTACAATGACTTATGAATTTTCAATATTTTCGTAATTAGCCTTGAAAACAAAAGTGTATGGAATACATGTTACATGTTATTGGCCTCCGGCCTCATTTGATACATGTTGAATACAATGAAAAGAGTGTACTTATGCACACTTTACATAATGGAATCAAATAATACAAGCTTGATACAAAAGGTTACAAACATGGCATTTCATGCGAACACTTGCATGAAATGGAAATGCAAAAGCTATAAGCCTTCGAAGGAGCGACGAGCATCACGAACCAAGTCTTCAGACCTGAACAAATCCCCCAGGAACTTCGGGGTGAGTAAACAAGTTTACTCGTAGAGAATGAGCATGCATCAACTCGATTTCTTTAGAAATTTTTAGGACTAACATGATATAGTTCAAAAGGGATCATACCACCTAACGCCTATGTCAAAGATTAGACTCAGGGATCATCCTATGCTACTATAGAGCATAAGCAACAAGAATCATGATATATCTACATATATGAAGCAAGTCAAGATTGGATAATCCAAAGAACACAACAAGAAGGATGCTTGAGTACAGATCAACATGAATTGCATTTTTAATTCAATTAAACAAGGTTTGGAAAAATTCGTACAACACGACAAGAAAGTACTAGAATACAAGTATCACATTATTAATGGAACTGAACACGGTTCAGAACATACCAATTAACACGACAAGAAGTATACTCGGATACAATTTAACACGAGTTACATTATCACTGCAGTTAACATGATTGGAGCATTCCAATTAACGCGATAGAAGTAATACACGAAATCAAGAGCAAGACATAATATCTACGCAAGTAAACAAGAATGGAACATTCCATGAAACACAAAAAGAGTTATACATGAATCAAGAATAAGGCATAATATCTATGCAAGTAAACAAGATTAGAGCATTTCACATACACGACAAGTTTAATTCTTCAAGGAATAGCAACTTGAAATTTAAAGAGTGAAATCAACAAATGTGAAAACTCGGATATCGCCCGGAATAAAACCGTACTCTTGAGATCACTTTAGGGCTACTAACCCATGGGTACCTTTCCCCTATTGCGCACTATAGTGTAGAAGGACAATCCCCCGTACTAGAACCAAGTCCTAGCCATGACAATTCTTGATTGATATCCCAAGTTCCAAAATCAACAAGTTGTGCACCCAAGATTGTATCAAATACAATAAATGCATTAACCACATTTCATGCACAACCAAGATTTTGGAACACACAAGTCATGCCCTAAGTTCATCAATTATCATGGCATGTGAAATGTCAAGAAATTATAATGTGCAACTATATAGACAACATCCAAGATACATAGCACATGGAGTTCATTGAAGTAAATATACCACAAGTATAAGATACATGATTTAATTACTTTCTAAGCAACACATGTGTGATTAAACCATTGCAAGACAAATGTGCATGTTCGTTAAGTACATTAATGAGATCAAGATACAAGTGTTCACGATACTTGACAAAAAGAATAAAGTCCATAGAATTCAAGTCAAATTCACAAGTGTAACAAGAATTCACTAACAAGGCATGATTAACTCGATGGAAACATATAAGGAAATTTAATCTACTCAAGGATTAAATTATCAAGATTTCAAGGTGAGTCAAAATGTTCTACGAACAAGTTATTTCAAGGATCATGTCAAGGTCAAGTTCATTGTCAAATTACAAGTCCATTACATACAAGATGCAACCATGTGAATTAAATTCCATACAAGGAAATTAATTAAATATAAGTTTGAAGACTTATCCGATTATTCTTGATTTGATACACATGAAAGAACTTGCCAAGGAAATTATGAATACAATGTTAGAAACTTAATCTAGCTCATGGAACCATTGAATGGATTTTAATTAATTCATTTAATTAAAATCTCTAGATTTTAAAAGTCATCCAAATGACCTCAAATTAAAGTATGTTATACAACATGTCAAGACTTGTTTTAAAACCATGATACAAGTAAGTTTGAAGTAAGATACTACCTTGAGTATTAAACTTTAATACTAAAAAAATAATAATTGAAAGGTTTCAAAACCTAATCAAATATTCTAGATTTAATATATATGAAACTACATGCCATGCACATCAAGAATTTCAAGTCGGAATTCCAACGGGATGAATAGTACACTTGGAGCAATTTAATTAATCTAATTAATTAAATATTACTAGATTTCAAAACATTTCCAATTTCTCTCAAATTCACCTATGTTGGAGAGCATGCCAAGGCCTAATACATATTGATTTCGAGCTAGTTAAGGCCACATGATTTAATATTTTATTCAAGATAAATATTAAATAAAATCTTCAATACTTGTCCAAATGATCTAGGTTTAATGTATGTCAATCAACATATTAAGGGATAATATTCTATCATGCCACATGATTAAACAAAGCTATGGACAATCAGGAAAATTAAATCCTTCACAAGAAAAATAAATAATAAAATCCCTAGATTTTATATCCAACCATGTAATCCAGTTGTATAAGCATCACAAGCATGTAATATGGCAAGAAAATAAATTATAACACCCTCTAACTCAATTGTGAGATGAAAACCTCAAATCCCCACTGAAAACAAAAGTTTTCCGAATCTACCGAAACCGAAGAGTTTTGTCGGGGATAACACGATCTACATGAATCTGAAGGAAGCCCCATGAAAATCACAACTTGACCTTAAACCCAAACTTAAGAAATGGTCATAAATGGATTCTAATAAGGGGGAATGGTAGAGCACATCGAGGGGAACAATAAATATAAAGGCCGAAGAATTTCTACCAAGGAAATCAAGTGGAGGAGAAGGAGAAAGGGTGGCAGCCAAGGAGCTCCCACGGCTTCCGGCCAAGATGGTGGAAAAGATGAAGAAAATTTGAATTTTCTTCTTTAAGTCCCCTATTTATAATAAGTCTCAAAAAGTGCCCCGAAAGGGCCCCGTCAGGTCCGAAAAAGTGGAATTTAAGACAATGCGCTCAAATAGTGAAACTCTGTGAATGAAAAAGATTCAAAATGAGAAAATATGAACAATGGAAGAAACGGCGTCAAAAATCGAGTCCTGAGCATAGAGTTATGCCCTAAACAAATTCAGCGGCAACCGGGTCTAGAAACTCTGAAACTGGAGAAAAATGACTAAAAGGAAATTCTAAGAGTTCGTGACTCGACGAAATGTGAAAATGAATCACGTACGAGGATCCAGGCTCCAAATGAGGTATTTTTGCAATAACTTTTGTTAATTGCACAATGGTCCCTACAAAAAGGGTTAACTGCGAAACTGCCCCAGAATGAAAATATCTTCCAAAAGATATTTTCTTAGATGCCCCTGAAATAAAATATCTTCAAAAGATATTTATGAAAAACACCCCAAGAGAAGAAAAAGATTCTGTAGAATTGTGCATTCATGCCCCTATGGACACCGGGAGCAACCAGAGTACTTTCTTGCAAAAGTAAAGATACGTATTTTGAGAAAATCACTGAAGATGAAGACACGTGAAGTCAAAAACCAACTCCGAGCATGAAAAGTGAGGTTATGCCAACAAGGTGACAAACGGGGAAAAGACGGAATAGGGAAAAGGACGAAATAGCGCATAGTGTCCGAAAAGTGAAAATGCGAAAATGACTCAATCCTCAAAAGAAGTTGTCAATCCACATGAAAGAGTCTCAGAAATCAATTCTAGGCACTCGAGATGACATTAAGCGACAGGAAACAGAGCTCAGAAAAGAAAACTAAACGGAAAAAATTTATCTGTAAAATTTCAGGAAAAAGGAAAGGAAGGAAAATGACCGGGTCATTACAATGATATGGACCACAAATGCAAGCAAGAAATCAATATTTTGAAAAATTTACTCTTAAATGGCATTCACAAGGCATAGAAGGAGTATTGGACTCTCAAGTCAAGTAATTTTTAAATTCTAAGTATCATGATCCTCAAAAGATCAAAATCTTGGCTCAGACTCTTAATTCATACCACATGCATAGAAACTAAATGCGATATGTAAAATATGCTAGCACACCCCAAACTTAATCTGTGCATTATCCTCAACGTGTAAAGAAGTAACAAATAATGGAAAGAGTATAACAAGTGGGTGCAGCAAATGGGACCCGGCAACGGAAGCTTAGCAGTGGAAGGAGCACCCCCAAACTTAGATTCTGAAAACTTGTCTGAAAATGGTCACACTAGCAACTGTCGAAACATATGCATTAATGATTTAAATGAGAGGTGAAACTGAGAACAGGGAAAAAATCATGACATCTATCAATGTAAAATTCAGAATATCAAAAATCGATATCAAAATCCAAAACTTCATATATAGCAAGTAAATCCAAAACCAAAAATCTAAAAATCAATGTATATCAAGTGCAGTGCAAAAATATCCAAAGTATCCAAAACCAGTGCAAATATCAAGACAGTGTAAAAATATCCCAATAATAGCAGTGTATCAGAACAGATAATGAGTAATAGAGAGAGAAAATAGTGGAATCAGGAAGTAGGATCCGGTGTCATCATGTAGGCAATGTGCCGCGGCATGTCAAACATCTCCCGCTGTGTCGGGTGAGAGAAGTCATGAGATCTATCCACAATGCTCCAAGGTTTCGCCTTACCTCAACAATGTCTGTCCTCAAGTCATCAGATCGCCGAACTAAATCATTGTGCCTCCCTACTAAGTCGTCATGTCTCCTCACTAAATCATCATGCCACCTTGTAATATCCTCGTGCCACCCGGTCATGTCAGCTCTGAAGGAAATGAAGTCTGTATGAGTTGAGTGACATTAGATTTGTAGCTAGAATCTGAACTGGCATGCGGGGAACGAGTGTTGACCTGTGGCATCAGCTTTGTAGGAGGGACATGAGAGGGGCCGACTTGCTGAGATGCAATAGGTACATCTGGTTGTGAGGTAGATGCGGAAGTAGTCGTGCGACGACTCTGTCTAAGAGGTGATCTATCGGCTTCCTCCTCTGCAGCTGCATCCTCTTCGACTTTCTCCTAAACTCGTTTCCTCTTCTGATCTCGGTTCTTCCTATTCTTGAGGCAAGAATTATGAGTCTTTGTCCACTTTGCCAAGTCATATTCCCTCCTAGCTCTCTGTGTATCAGTCTCTGGAATCTCATCCGGGTCAAAGTGATAGCCCTGGTCAATCAACATCTGTGTAATCAGGTAGCCAAATGGTAAGGGCCAAACATCAGCTTTAGAATTATGTGTGAAGATTTGATTCTTCCAAAATTTGATTCTTCTAATAACCCTGGCTCAAATAGTATAAAGCCTAGAAAATCCCCTTCTGCCTCTATATACAATGTCCTAAGGGAAATACATTAAGGTAAAACACATAATTTATAAACCAGTATTAGGGATCAATATCAACCCGGTCTGCAAATATATTGCCCTCAAAGGTAGCATGTGGAGATAGAGTTACAACTATGGTCATCTTGGAGGGATAAGGTGAAGAGTTGGGATATAATGGATCCTTAGAGTCAGCGACCAATGGAGAGAAATGGGGGCATCGGCAAGCAACAGCTATGACTAGGATAGAAATATCGATCTCCTGGCCATCTATAGTCGTATGCATCAAGAGTCTGTCATCCTCATCTAACCGGAGGTGCTGGAAGAACAATGCAACCACCCGGGGATATACTACAGTGTCTGCCACTGTCATAATGACATCGATGCCCTTATGAGTGAGCTCATCATAAGACCACTTAGTCTGCTCCAACTCGAAAAATATATTGTGGTCGAATATGAACTTTGGCTCAAGCTTCCTATTAGAGTAAGAGGGAGAAGGTACTGCTCAGATAATAGGACCCTGTGCCTCTATAAGAGATGGCTCTGAATGGACTGATGCAAATGTTGTAGCTACAGAAAATGTAGATGATAAAGACTCTGCCTCTAGAGATGGAGGAGGCTGTGGAGCTCTGTAAACTCTTTTTCTAGCAAGAGTCTTTTGTTTGCGCTGTATCTGCAAAAGCAACAAGTAAAAATTAGTGCACAGGTATAGAATAAGGTAAGCATCTGATAAGAAAACACAAAGCATGTCTAAATCAAGTAGAAACAGAGAATAGACAAATAGGATCATGCTTGTGCAAGAAATGATCAAGATAGCTTCAAGAAAATCATTCAACATGCTTCAACTAGACAGAATAGATCATGGCATAATAAGCAAGCTTAGATAGCAAAACAATACAATGATATCATAGAGGGCAGAAAAGTCACTTTTGGAACATTTTGAGCAGAAATAGGATCAAAAGGACAAGTATAGGCTGTGATGTGCATAAATGATGTAACGTGCATTCACAAACCAAAAATTTAAGAAGATTATTGAAATTCATGGCAAGTAGACGCTAGGATGACATCGTATCAATTCCTAAGCAAGAATGTCTACAAATTCAGCAATTTAGATCAAATGGAGCAAGCAGGATAACATGGAGCATATAAACATAGCAAATGTCAACCTAGGACTAAAGAAACATGTATATCATGTAATAAAGACTAAGTGGAATGTACTGTTGCAAAACACTTCAATCCAAGGCATGCTATGACACACATGCTCAAGAATGAATCATGGACATGTTATACAACTAAATGGCATATATCTGAATGATGCACAAATATCAACAAACTCCAGACAAAGAAATATCCCATACTATATTTCAACAAAATCAACATCCTATGATCACTCATGGCTTGTGACCCCCTCTAAGCAATAGATAAATAGAAAAATGATCGATTATGGCTCGCGACCCCCTTTAAAGCTTAAATGAAGCAAATAATGGTCAAAAACCGAGAATGAAAAAAGCTTACCATTTTGGAATCAAAGTCAGGACCGGAAAGAACATTAGTCTCAAGCCCTTACTTAGCTTTGCATAAATGGATCACAAGTGTATAAAAACTAGCAAATGGCATTTAAACAACATCTTTCCAAGTCAAGACAAACGTACCCCCAAACTTGGTTCAAATTGCATTTAAAATTCTAATTAAGCTCAAGAAGTGGTACTAAGGCCAAAGAAAAGCAATGACATCCCACACATGAATTTGGAACTCCAAACATCCCCCTAAACTTATTCAAAGATCAATTCCTAGAAGATATGTTTTAAGGATGCATATAGACTCTCAAAACCATCAATGTAACATAAGTGTGTGCAAAATAGTGTATATATACAAGCAACAAGTTGCAAATTATTCCAAATTGCACACAATTATTCAAAGAAGATCACATTTGACAAGTTTCAAGTTCATAAAGAAACAATGGAATCATTTGACTTCAAAAAGTTGGGTTGGAATGGCAATTCAACTTATTTTTCAAGATAAGTTCAAAATCATGATAGGTGGGGCAAAGACAACAAACTTTTGCCCTAGCATGGCAAGAATTAAGAATTTAGCATACACAAGTTCAAAAGCACTTAGAACATGAGATTAGATGGAAAAGAATTAAATGGAACAAGTTTTAACTTAATCAAGGGCGTTTTAGTCAACTTTTGGAATTTTTGAACACTTTTGGGGCCAAATTGGAATTTTTGAAAACTTTAGAGTCAAAACTTTTGAATGCATTGTATAAAAGCTTCATAATAAGAATCATGCATTGAATGAATAACAAAAGAAGGAATTAAGCAACTCGACTTCTCATTTTCAAAACAAAGTTCAAAAATTTCTTTTTTAACAATTGGATGCCAACGAGTGTGATCTCAAAGCATTTGAAACATTCAAAAATCATTTTACCAAAGGAATGCACTTGAGTCATGAGCTAAAGGCAAGTGAAGATCAAAACTTTCAAAAAGTTTCCATTTGAAACACTTTCAAGCATTTGTAAACAAGACTTTGCATTTTCAAATTCAAAAGCACGAGTTTCAAGTCAAGTCATGCTTGCATGCATTTAAGATAACTTAAGATCAAACACATCCATGCATTTCATACTCAAAACAATCAAATGAACAAGTCGGGAATCAGTCTCACAACAATTCAAATTTGCAATGCCATTTCAAGTTCAAAATATCAAGAATTTTTTCAAGTTCAAGAAAATTTCCATTTCATGTCAAATTTCAAGAAAAACAAACAACTTTTAAAGTCATGACATTTAGAAATTCCAAATTCAATCAAACTATTTCAACTTCACATTTCATTTCAACTTGAAATTTCAAAACTTATTTCTCAAAGACTTGATTATTTTCTTTGTTTTTCAATTCAAACTTTTAACTTTAAATTTCAATTTTCAATTCAAGTTTTCAAAAATAGACCACATGCCATTTGGAATTTAAAATCAAAGTTCAAATTTATTTTGCAAAAATTTGGCATGGTTTCCCCTAAAAATGGATATTCCCAAAATTTTCAAATAAAGGCACACATGCATATTTGTAAACATCAACCAACACATTCAATTAATTCCAGTCACAGCACAAGGGACACTGCCCACAAACGTAATCCATAATGAAAAATGCCCATTCTCTTTATAACTACAACAACAACAATAATCCATTCTCTAACAAGGTTTTTCCATCCTCCATTCAACCAAAATTACAGTATTCAATAGTCACAATCCAAGGTTCATTGTTCCATTTTTTTTTAAAACAAAATTTTAATTATTTATTTATTTTTTAATATATATATATATATATATATTATTTTGATTTTTGATTTTTTTTTTAAATTTTAACAAACATGATATATACACAAAAATAAAATAAAAAATAAAAATTAAACAACAATAAATTGAAAATAAAAAAAAAAATAAAGAAAATGAATGAAATAAAGTAAACAATAAAAATGAAAACCAACTTACCTGGGCCAAAGATTGGAAGAGAGAATGAAAAGAGAGGGATTTGGGAAGAATCGAAGAATGTTTGGCTTCACTGTGGCCGAAGATGGTGACTAGAAGCTTGCCGGAGTTTGTCGGAAAGTTCAGAGAGTTACTGGAGATGGTGATCGGGGTCTCCTTGGCCTAAATCGGCCAGAGATGACTAAAACGAGAGGTTCCGAGAGAGATAGAGTGACGTAGTTGAGAGGGATTTGGTTTACCTTGGGTTCTCGGTTCACCGTAGTTGAGAGGGATTGAAAGAAAGAGATTGAGAATGAGAGAAGAGATTTTGTGGGGAGAGAGAGAGGAAACCGAGAGTTGAGAGGGAGGTAGAGAGAGAGAAAAAGAAAGAAAAGAGAAAAAGAAAATAAGGGAGTCGAGAGAAAAATAGAAAAAAGAAAAAAAATTAGGGTTGGGGTGGGAAGGCCAACGGCTAAAGCATTTATCAGAATTTCAAAAGACATAATTTCGATCAATCGAAGGGGTTTCAATCGATCAATCACTTCGATCGATCCAAATGAATTTTGATCGATTGAGATGAGCTTCGATCGATCCAAATGGAAGATGAAAAGCTATAAATTCAAAGGGTTCAATCGATCGAAGTGGAACTTCGATCCATCGAGATTGGCTTCGATCGATCGAAAAGGCACTGGAAATGGATGAAATGCAAGAAACTGCCCGAAAACTGGATTGATCAACTCAAAATGCTAGACCATGCAAAAAATAACAAAACAAGAAATGAGGGAGAAATAGGGTTGGAAAACCCTACGAAGCACTAGTCTTTAACGTCTCTAGCAAGACGTTGGGCTCTTTTAGCTCGGATCAAAGATCTTAGTAGACATCCCCTTCTCGATGGGGTGAATGGAACTTCGAACCCCACCCAACAAACCATTCCTTAAGGAAATTGTTGGATTTGGTTCAAGTGCTTTCAATGGCTCTTAATTATCAAAACTTTTAGGCTTCCATGGCCATTCAACATTAGATTTTAAAACAACATCTTTTGAAAACTTTTTCAAAAACAAATCATTCAGTTTTTCAACAATAAACAAGGATTCATTCTTTTCAAATTCATTTGCAAAACATTTTTCAACAGCATATATATCTTCATGTTTGTCCATAGAATTGGGAGTTGGATTAAAAATGTTCAACTTCACTTTCATGTGGTCAAAAGAGATCTTCATTATCTTTGTCCTACATTTGACGTTGGCATTAATGGTAGCCAAGAAAGGACGACCAAGGATAACAGAAATTTAGCTCTTAGGATTTGGGACCGGTTCCGTGTCGATGACAACGAAATCAATCAGGAAGAATAATTTGTCAACCTTAATCAAAACATCCTCTATAATACCCCGGGCCTTCTTAACGGATCGGTCTGTTAGTTGCAAAACTACCGACATCGGTTTCAAATTACCTAAGCCTAATTAAACGTGAACCGAATAAGGGAGAAGATTCACACTCGCTCCTAAATCCAAAAGAGCCCGATTGATAACATGATCACCTATAGTGCATGAAGTAGTGGGTGAATCTGGTTTTTAAATTTTGGGAGGGTGTTGTGTTGCAAGATGGAGCTCATTTGCTCAGTAAGAACGACCTTCTTAGGTGCTTGGCTTTTGTTTTTCCTTTTAAGAGTGCAAAGATCTTTCAAAAATTTGGCATAAGCCGAAATTTGTCGAATTGCATCCAAGATAGGAAGATTGATTTTAACTTGCCTAAACACATCAATGATTTCATTAGCTTTGCTTTGTTATTTTTCAAAGGATGTGGATGCTTTCAAAGCATTCAGAAATGGATCCTTTGGCTCAAAAGATTTTTTAAAAACATTATTTGAAATATTTTGAACAATTTTTTCCTTTTCACTAAATGAAGGAGGAGTGGGATGTGAAACGGGATGGGTGTCAACACTAGGTTGCACCGGTTTACTCTCTTCATTTGAAACACCTTGGTTGTCAACAACCTTTCCATTTCTCAATGTAGTCACCGCACTCCCATGTTCAAGTGTATGACCTTCCGAAGGGGGAGTGGTCTGTACAACAATTTGTTGCTTCAGTGGAGGATTCAAAGGCATTTTTCTTTTCTCCCTCGCATTCAAAGTGCTCGCTATTTGCCTTACTTGGGTTTCTAGCTTTGCAATCGATTGGGAGTGGGAATAAAGCAATTGAGTATTTGCCTCCAAAGTACCCAAAGCGGATAAAACTTTCTCTTCAAATGCGGGACTTCTAGAATGACTTTGAGAATATGATGGTTGGTTTAGAAAATGAGAATTTGAAAATTGATTTCTATTTGATGCTTGGTAAGATGAACGATAACCTTAGGGACCTTGGCTTTGCATAGGGGGTGGAACAAACTTGCTTTGGAAACCACTTTGGGGAGGCTTTGAGCCTTCCTCTTAGCTTTTCCAAGAGATGTTTGGATGGTTCCTCCACCCGAGATTATAATGAGCACCATAGGGATTATTCCCTTAATTAACAAAAGCGATATTCACTTGTTCATGGTGTTAACTATGCACATGTCCATGGGAACAATTGGAAGTAGAATGAAACACACTAGAACAAGTCATACAAGATTCATTGGAATGATGATGATTATGATTAGGGGAGGAAGACACTTGATGAGCCGAGTTTTGGTTAATAAAAAATTGATCAAACCTTTAAGATAAAGACTTCACTTCAGCAACTATATCATTAAAATTATCAACTTGATATAAGCTTGCATTCTTCCTTCTGCCTACATTTCTACCATTTTTAGACGATAAAGATATGTGCATTGAGTTTTCACTCATGCTCTTATATAAGCGCCACACATTATCTTCATGCTTGTCTAAATAGGAACTTCCCATAGAAGCATCAACCATACCTTTATGGTTATCTGACAAACTTTCAAAGAAATATTAAACTAATTGCCATTTAGGAATGTCGTGATGAGGACATTTCCTAAGCAAATCATTCAACCGTTCCCATGCCTCATGAAACATTTCCCCATCCCCCTGTGAAAATTCACGAATTGAAGTTCTCATTGCATTGGTTTTAGACATGGGATAGTACTTTCTCAATAACTTTTGTTGCATCTCTGCCCAAGAAGTTATAGAAAAAGGTCCCAAATTGTTAAACCAATATTTTGCTTTATCTTTTAAGGTGAATGGGAAGAGTTTTAATCTCAAAACTTCTTCCGGCATGTCAATATATTTTACGGTGGTACAAATTTTAAGAAATTCATCCAAATGCTTTTATGGTTCTCATTAGGTAGCCTATGATAATTGGGTAGCATTTGAATAGTTTGTGGCTTGATTTCATAGTGATGTGCTCTAAATGGAGGAAGTTGAATGCATGTTGGTGCATTATACTCATTTGACACATAATGATCTTTTAAAGAAATGGGAGGATTTGCAATTGGTGGCTCTACATAAGCCCCATGATTTGCTTGAACAACTGGAAGTGGAGGTGGTATAAAGAATGGCCTTGGCATTCCAGTTGGAACTTGCCCTTGTGGTTGTGGAACAAAAGGTCTAGGCATGCCTAGAGGAACTTGCATATTATTATGTTGTTGATGCACATTAGGGTGAAGAATACTTTGTTGTTCTATGTGACCAAGGTCTTCAACATGGTCCTTAATATGGTCATCCATTGATGAAATGTACTCATTTGAATTACCCCTTCCCCTTGGATTACGAATAATCGATTCAAGACTCAAATTCAATGGGACAACAGTAGGATTCAAAGACTTATGACCATACATGCACAATGCAAATCAAAACAATCAACAAACATAACAAGTAACAATCACTTCTCCTCCACAACAAATCAATCAACAACAAGCCTCTATATACATTGATCCCATGCTCCCATGCTATCAACAATTGCAAAAAAAAGAAAGTGCCTCCACGCGGGCCGACGATAAACAATGAAAAGAAATTGCCTCCATGTGCGCCGACGATTTAACTAAGCAAGAGGAGTTAGAATAGCTCACAAAGGGTCCTTAAGCAATTTCAAAAAATTATTAAGGTTTTTGCTTTGCTTTGCTTTGCAATTATTTATTTATTTTTTTTATGCTTTTTGCTTAGCTTAGCTTGCTTCTTTGCTTTGAAGTTCCATTTTCTTTGCTTTCTTTACTCCCAGTACCTAGCCAATCAAGAACAAATACAATAAGAAATTAAAGTAAAATAAAGTAAAAATAAGGATCTAAGGAGTACTAATTCCTAATTAATTCCAAATATGATGTTGCTAGTCCCCAATAATGGCGCCAAAACTTGGTGACTAGCCGTTATGATGTCCCAAACTTGCGATGTGATTTGGTTGTGGCCAAGTTTAAATTTGTAAAATGCCACTACCACTACTAACTACTAACGTAGGAAGAGTGAGTAGGGATTGTCCCAAGGGATTTGCAAGGTATTTTAGAATTAATGTTGGATTAGTAGGTCGAATGATTAAATAGGGTTTTGTTTGGTTGATTAAACTAATGGTTCAATTAAAACAATGCAAATTAAATGACAATCTAGAGATTAGGGAAA
Source organism: Cornus florida (assembly GCF_030987335.1). NCBI lineage: Eukaryota > Viridiplantae > Streptophyta > Magnoliopsida > Cornales > Cornaceae > Cornus > Cornus florida. The sequence continues at coordinate 4,367,230 of NW_026775571.1, forward strand.
AGAGTATGAGAGAAAGGTCTTGGGGCTTAGAGTTCACCACTAAGCTTCACTTCACCAAACACTACCAATCGTAAATTAAAGGGGAAATTCATGTTGTAAATTGTATGTGTGTGTGTCATCAATTGAAAACTAAGCATGGACGGCAAATAAGCATAGATTGTCTAATCAATCTAGTGAGTAGCACAATCTATCAAATAAAACCATTAACCATTCAATTAAACCACAATTAATGCGCATACAAAAATCTAGAAAAATGTACTTCTTGCATTCATAAGCATGGATCATCAAATAACAAGAATGGATTGTCCACCTATCTAGGAAATTAAAGTAATTACACTACAACTATGCTAATGACATGAAAATTAAACTAATTAAGCTAAAAAGGTAGCACAATCTATCAAGAAATAAGCATGATCCACCAAACAAACCAAGAGAATAATCAATTAAGCACCATTCCTTGACCATCACTAGATCTATAATATCAACACACATAGACATGCATCAATTTCATAAAATTTAGAGAAAAGCACGCGAACATCAATCTAGCATACATAAACATATGGATAGAATTAAATGATCAATTGAAAGCATTAATTCATACAAATCATGTAAAAACACAAGATCTATATTTATTCATGATTAAAACATCATTTACAACTAAAATCCCCAAAAATCTACAAAATGCTAGGTTTAGGAAGCAAGCCTAAGGGCTATCTCTAGCCCAAAGAGAAGGATCTAGCCACTCATGGTAGCGACCATGGAACCCTCAAGGATCATCTTCAAGGTTGGCACCATCTTCCTTCTCTTTGCTTTCTTCACAAAATCCTAATTCTAGAGAGAAACTATTCTGTAATTGGTAAAAAAAATCAATTATAGAGGAACTATACAAATTGGTCCATTTAATTTCAATACAAGCCTCTTTAGGTAGGCAACAAGTCATAAATACTGCATTTGATTGGTGGAAATTCATAGCTACAAAAGTTAGTAGAGTCCGAGTGCGCTTGGGAATTAGACAGCACATTACCAGCAGTCACTTCGATCAATCGAACAGGACTTCGATCGATCTAACACTTACTTCGATTGATCGAAGCTGACGTGCCAAAGATATTTTGACACCTGGCAACCTTATCCATTGAGCTGGCACTGCCTTGATCTCGATTAATTGTAGATATTTTTGATCAATCGGGACTTCCTTTGATTGATTAAAGATCCTTCAGTGCAAATTTTCCTGACTTCATCCGAGTTTTCTCTTTAGCTCCAAAATTGAGCTAAAAGGCTCTTTTTAGCTTGTTTGAACCTTATTGACCTGAAATAGACAAAAACACAAATAAGTACTAAAACATTAAAGTAAGATAGATGAATGGACTAAAATATCCTAACTTAGGTGCTAAAATGCATTACATTTAAGCACTTATCACATATCCTAGAAAAGACGGTGAATCCAAAACGGAAAGATTGGTCAAGGAACCTTAGCGATATATTATGGGCTTATCAGATGGCTTACAAGACTCCAATTGGCATGTCTTCTTATAGACTTGTTTATTGGAAGTCTTGTCACCTTTCGGTCAAGCTAGAACACAAAGCATTATGGGTAATCAAGAGACTCAATCTTAACCTTGACAAAGCTGGAGAAAACTGTGCACTTCAATTGAATGAGCTTGATGAGCTAAGAAATGATGCTTATGACAATGCCAAAATCTATAAAGCACGTTTGAAAGCATTTCACGATAGTCTTATTGTGAAAAAGACTTTTGAACCCAGGCAAAAAGCATGGCTCTTCAACTCAAAACTCAATTTCTTTCCTGAAAAGCTTTGCTCTAGGTGGGATGGTTTATATAAGATCATTTCTATCTCACCCCATGGAGTGGTTGAGATCAAATGCTTGAAGGCTGAAAGAACCTTCAAAGTGATTAGCCAAAGGTTAAAACCCAATATTGAAGGACATACCATTTAAAGGGATGTGAAAGCCGCCCTCTTGGTGGATCCTATCTACTTGGATTAATGAGTATTATCGACATCGCTTAGAGACATTAAACCTAGCCATTTTAGGGTTTGCAAACCCTAAGTTCTTGTGTATATTCTCCATTCTTCATTTTCTAGCCTTGTGTTTCTTCATTGGGTCTTAGCATAGGATTTTCTGTACTTCCATTTCAAAATGAGGCATTTAGTGCCAGTTAGATCAATCGAACCACGATTTGGATCGATCATGGACTCCAACACTTAGAAAAATTTTGGGATTCCCAAAAATAAGCTCTCGGTTTAACCATTCGAACTCGTGTTGAATTGATCATAGTTCTATACTTAGAAAATTTTTCAAATCTCCAAAATGCAAGCTCTCATTTTGACTATTCGAGTTCTTCATGATCAATCTAATTGTGTCATGATCGATCCAAGTTTCCTCATGTTCGCTTACAGTTCCATACTTAGAATTTTTTTGGAAACATCGAAAAAACATGGTCTCGGTTTGACAGTTCGAGTTTTTACCCAAAAATCACCTCTCAGATAGAACGTTCGAACATGTACGATCGATTATGCATGATCGATCCAGTTCTATGATTGATCCATGCTTTGACCCTTTGACTTTTGACTTTTTATTTTTCATTTATTTTTAATTATTTTTATTTATTTTATTTTATCTAAAATAAAAAGATAAAAAATAATTTGCCTGTGTGATCGATCGAATTTCTCTGTGATCGATCGAGTTTAATATAATAATAATAATAATAATAATAATAATAATAATAATAATAATTTAAACAGGTTTAAACTATTTTGCCCTTGTGTGCTGTCATATATTATCTTTCATACTTTCATTCTTTATCTAGGGCTTGTTCTCATCTCTCTCTTTCATCTTGTTCTATATTGCCTTATAGTGTATTGTTTGCTTGTCTATATTCTATATTGATATTGATGAGAGTCGTGCTACTGTGGTTCTTTCAAGCAGGTTTTTGATTCTAAGTTTGAGGGTGTCTTCTTTAAAATTGGACCATTCTGTTATCGGACTTCATAGGCTTTTGCCATGTAACGACCCGAACCCAGTAGTCCAAATCACTATCCGGGTCTTTACCCGAACTCGAGGTTGTCTAACGCATTAAAGACCAATCCAGTGTCAATGCATAATATATATATGTCATTCCAAGGTTCATAGTACACCATATCCCAAATATCACAGAAGGGTCCCAAATGCTAATGGCAAGACAGCGTCGGTTGGCTGACAGCCTTATGTCGGCCACTGAAATTGCACGGTCGGTCGGTCAACTTTCTCCCTTGCCTCGAAATGCATTGTCGATCGACAGGCAGGCTTTGCCAACTGGACGACAGGCCCTGAAAATTGATAAATTTACAGATTATGACCTCTATGGTCCTGAAATCAACCTAGCTCATCTGTGAGCTAAAACTGCTATAAGACCGTCCCAACTCATGGCAAAAATGATACAACGTCCAGAAAGCATGCATGATCAACATATATACATCCATCTAAACAATTATTCTGTGCATCTTTAACAATCAAATTATACAATTTGTCATTACACAATTTTAAAGAGTTTAACTATATAAGTGGGGCCGTCTTGGCCGTAAATACAATGATAAACGCTGAAAAGTGCGCATTTAAACCCCCTAAGCTTGAATGTTCTAGGACCTTTATCTATCTTATTTTTCCGTTTTAGTCTAATTTCATGTCTTCCCCCTTTTCAGGTACTTATCTCCAAAACATGTTAAATTAACTGAATTAGAGCATTGGAGGAAATAATCTGAAGTCTAGTTGAAGAAAGGAGCAAAGTGATGAAAAAGTCTTTTATGATCGATCAAATCGAGCCATGATCGATCGCACTCCGATCATTCTAACTATGCCATGATGGATCGAACCCCTTGTCCTTATCTTCAAGAAAATTTCCTATTCGATCGATCCAACATTTTTTTCGATTGATCGAACCTTTTGATCTTATCCTCACCTACCACTTTTGTCCTTTTCCCATAAATATCTCAGCCTTTATCCTTATCCAAATAAATGCGCCGCCTTACTTTGATCGATCAGAGCAACCATGTGATCGATTGAACTATCTCAAATTGCGTGCAAAATAAATTTCACGCTGAATTGAAGGTGTGCTCGTGGTGCAATCATTGGGAGGTCCTAGTATACGAGGTCTGACCATTGGGTGTGATATTTATGCTACCTATATAAGGAATTTGGCTAATTTTAGAAAAAGAAGAAGTTGGTTAGTTAGAGGAGAGAAACATTGTATTTTGGGGAGAGTTCTTTATTCTTCTAAGGTTTTCTACCAAGAATAGCCAAGGAGGAGGATGAATTCAACCATGGAGGAAGCCCTTGAGGGTTGGATGACACCAACCATGAGTGGCTATACTATTCTCTTGGGGCTAGAGATAGCCCTAAGCATGCTTCCTAGACTTTGATGATCGTAATTAATGGGGATTTGTGTTGTAACTATTGTTTTGACCTCTTTTATATATAAATCTTGTTTCTACATGATTTGTGTAGTTTAATACTTCTAATTGATCATTTAATTCTATCCATATGTCAATGTATACAAGAATGGATGTTCATGTGTTTATCTCTAGATTTTGTGACATTAATGCATGTCTATGTGTGTTGATATTATGAATCTAGTGATGGTCAAGGCATGATGCTTAAATGGATTACTCTTATGGTTTATTGATGATTCATACTTATATCTTGATGGATTGTGCCACCTCCTTAGTTTAATTAGTTTACTTTTCATGTCACTAGCATAGTTGTTGTGTAATTGCCTTACTTTCTTAGATTGATGGACATTTTATTCTTGTTGTTTAATAATCCATGCTTATGAGTAGAAGTAGTATATTTCTCTAGATTCATGAGTATGTATTGGTTATGGGCTTATAGAAGGATTAATGGCTTAATTTGATATGTTGTGTTATTCACTTGATTGTTTAGACAATGTATGCTTACTTGGCCATCCAAGTTTGTCATTCCAATTAATTGTGCTCCCCTTGTTTACAACACATAATCCCCCTTATCCATCAAATGTTAAATGTCTAGGAAGGTAATGCTTAGTGGTGAATTCTATATCCCAGGACTCCTCTATCATATTCTCTACATCTTATTTGTTTTAGTTGTTTTACATTGCATTTCTTTAGTTTAAATTGTAATATAATTCAACCAACAAACCCTTTTTTGATCATTCGACCTACTAATCCAACATTGATTCCAAAGTACTGTTCATTTCCCTTGGGACGATCCCTACTTACTCTAGCTACATTAATAGTTAGCAGTGGTAGTGGCATTCTATAAATTTAAACTTGGCCATACTACATTTTACCATAATTGTGCAACTATATATTAACCACACAATACAACATCATAACGCTATGAAGGATTCTTATGATGACCCTGGATTTTACAAACCCAGTGTGTTTTATGATGACCTGAAACGGATCCCAAATGCGAAAGCTAAACATGAACAAGTTTATAGAGATGTACGTCATCCCTAAGACACAAGAACGACCTTCCGAGGAGTCTCGTGACTCAGAGCAAGACCGGAGTTAGGGTTTCAAAACCCTCCAAGGAATGGACTAAGGGAGAAATGGTAATTCCATACTAAAATGTGTACCACCGTGCACACCATTGGAAAGAAAATGAAAAATTAACAAAGATGGACTTAAGAATCATTTGATTTGGAGTTCGGACGACAAAGATATCAAGTCTTGAAGTCGAAGGAAGGGAAACCCCATCCTGGTTCGAACCAAATCCACAATATATGAAACTAAAATGTAAAACCTAAAAAAAAATGGTGTTTGGCCCTTGGCCACACCTCATATATGGTAAATGAATGCCAAAGGATGAAGTTTATACACAATGCACACACCGGTGCAAAGATGACATATTAAACCCTAGTTTTTCATATTATTCTCATTAAAGGCAAATTTCAACATTTACGAATATATATGGATTTCAAATGAAGTTTGGCCATTGGCCACATATCATATACATGAAATAAGTGTCAAAAAGTGTGCTTAGGCACACATTACAAGTCCTAGGCAAAAAATGACATTTTGGCCTATCTATGCATTATAACTTTAAAAGTAAAAATCAAATATGCTAACACTTGCATGTGAACATAAATACATTTAAAAGAACTTCAATCCACCAAAATGACCTAGGGATATTATGCATCCCAAACTATATTATGCATCCCAAACTAAGGCATCCATACCTAAAAATAACCTGATAACTTTGGGGTGAGTAAACAAGTTACTCGTAGGGAATGAGCATGCATCGACCTAACCTTTTACAAGGTTTTCCCATTAACGTGAAACAATTCAAAGGGATCATGCCAACTAATGTCTATGTTAAAAGTGGGACTAAGGGATCATCTCAAGTTAGTTATGCAGTTGAAATGAAAAATGGCACACAAGTATATATGCTTAAGTATACTAAACAATGTTGAAACATGTTATACGACAAATAGGCATACATTTTCAAGTATACTAAACCATATTAAAACAAGTTATGCCATGTCTAAGTATATCTACACAAGTATACATTTAATATGAAAATCTTGTAAATCAAGTACACAACATAAGTATATTAAACTAAATGGAATTGCGCATAAGACAAGTATACACGACACATGTAACGACCCGAGTTTTGTAAACCCAGTGCGTCAGTGATGACCAAAAGATGACCCGTTAACGGACCTAAAATGCGGAATCAAAAGGTGAAACAACGGTCTTTAGAGATACAATGCATCTCTAAGACATCCATGTGACTTTTAATGAGGTCACGGAACCCAAAGAAAAACAAATGCGAAAGTGACGTTTCAAAAAAGGACAAATAGGAACATAGGGGAAAAATTGTCATTTTCAAGGAAAAAGTGGGTACTACCGAGCACACCATTGGAAAGACAACAAAAAATTAATGAACTTAGACTCAAGAATCACTTGATTCGGAGTACGGATGAAGAAAATATGGCTAATAGAAGAAATAGGGGTAAAAAGGTCAAAATAGTCAACCCTATGTCATCTAACCGGTTACCAAGCTTTCCTAACCGGTTAGGAAGCAAAATAGAAGGTTCAGCATTCTGCCCAAGCACATGTAACCGGTTACGAGATCCTTTCTACCTGGTTACGAGGCAAAAAATAGAAAGGTCAACAAAAACCTGGCAGCAAGGGTTTTTTTGCAAAAAATTGGGATTTTGAGGGCCAAGATGAAATTTTCTGGAAAAACACAAAGGAGAAACCCCCCTCAAAATTGAGTTTTCTACTCGACAATGTGGGTAAAAATGAAAAAAAACATATTATGAAATACCCAAAATGCCCTTGGAAAAGAATAGGGTAAAAACCCAAAAAAAATGCAACCTTAAGTTTTTGGTTCATTAAGAATGGTATTGTGTGCCAAAGTGAACATGTATGCATGCTTAATACAATAAAGTAGATGCATTTCAATGGCTTACGGCCTCATGGCATGTCATTAATAAAATATGACCCTTCAATGCATTAAATCATATATCTTCCATAGGCAAGAATAAAGTTAAAATTAGCATACATATCACATAAGTGTCTTTGGCCCTTGGCCTCATTACAAACACATTCTAAGAGTGACAAAAGGTGCACTTAAGTTCATGTTACATGGCTTGAACAATAAATACAAGTTTTTATACAATACACCAAAAAGGATCATGATATGCTAACAAGTGCATATTTAATGTCGCCAAAACTACTCCAAGAAATCTAGCAAGTCTAAGAGTGTTGTGCATCCCACAATAAAGCTTCTTTACCTGAAAAGCACCTGGTAACTTTGGGGTGAGTAAATAAGTTTACTCGTACGGAATGAGCATACATAAGTTTAACATATTACAAGATTTGCAATTCAATAGAATTTAGTCCATGCTATTAAAATGACAGTGGAACCTTTAACATAGAACAATAAAATACAATTTCCCAAAGTTATCAACTTGGAAATTAAAGTGCGAAATCAACTAATGTGGATACTTGGACATCATGCCGGATCAAACCGATACCATAGTTACTTTAGGGTTACTAGCCCATGGGTAACCTCCCTATGTGCGCACTAGACTTGTAGAGGGATAATCCCCCGTACTAGAACCATAACCTAGCCTTAGTAATAACAATGACATCCCAAGTTTCCAAAATCAACAATTTGTGCAACAATGCATATATATTAACACAAACATATATATACAATGTGAAACTATCAACCATGCACAAACCAATTTTGGAAACACAATACATGCGTTAAGTTCACCACTATAATGGCATGAAGAATATTAAATAATCATTATGCAACTTGTTACTCTTTATTATAATTCCTTCAATATTAAGAACACAATCTCACAATTATAGTACAAGTCTAGAATTATGATTAAACACGCAATCTACATAAAATACATACTTAAATCATTGATATAACAAGGATAGAAATTAATTAAACAAAAATAATTAATTTCTCTAGATTTCATTTCTCACCCAAACATGCTTAATTTAAAACATATCATGATCATTACATAATTTCCTTCAAAACTTAATTTAAATCATGGGAACATATAAATGAAAATTTATTAAATTAATTGATTAATTTCTCTAGATTTCAAAACAACCCTCACTGATTTCAAGTTAATATATGTTATGAATCAAGTTATGGCCTTTCCAAAAATCATGCCCTAGCTTAATTTTATGCAATATACTATTAATTACTCACTTAAAATTTAGATTAGAGACATGTATTCCATTTGTATCAAGATATAAAGCATATAAAACATTGAAAATATAACTTAGAACACCCCCTACCTCACAAGAGGATTGTTCCTCTTGAATCCAAGGAAGCAAAGGAATTTCAAGTTTTCCTTCTAGGGTTTTGAAGAGGAGAGTGAGAGGAAGCAAAAGTATTCCAAAGTTTTAAGTCTAAGGTGAGTGGAAGGAGATCAAAAAATGAAGTCAAAGCCTTAAACCAAGCTTTGTCTTCAATGGTGGCTAGTTTAGGGTTCTTGAGAGGAAATAGATGAATGAATAAAATGTAATGAAAACCTTAAGTTAAATGTGGTGGGATTCTCCACTCACTAGGTGCTCTTGCACTACCTCTCACACACACACTTGTAAGACTTAATTTCATGCCTACACTTGTCACAAATCCAAGGCTCCTTCCTAGGCTTAATCCTAAGCCTACACTTATCAACCATCTAAGCCTACAAGTGGTCCAATCCTAGGCCAACAAATGGGTGAACCTCCACCCTCCATGTGTCAAGAAATTAAGCTTCCAAGTTACTCTACCCCAATGCCAACAAGTGGCACCATGAGAGTGCGACACTTGTCACACTTTTTCAGAAATTGCAAAAAGGTCATTTTTAAAAATATCTTCCAAATTAAATTGTAAAATGGTCCCCAAGACGAAAAATAATTACTTTTCATAATTACACTAAAACCCCAAAAGTTTTAAAAAATTACCAAAAGTTATGCATCCATGCCCTTTACAAGAAAAATAAATATATAACATATTTTTCTACAAAGTAAAAATGTAGATATCATGAAATTTAAATATCATGGATGTATGCAAGGCCGGAATCAAATTCGGGCACAAAAAGTGAGGTTATGCAAGTAAAAATGAAAAACGAGAAAAGGACAAAATTGGGAAAAAGACGAAAAAAGAAATTACCGAAAAAAAGGAAAGGAAGGAAAATGACTGGGTCATTACAACCTACCCTCCTTAAAAGGATTTCATCCCTGAAATTGAATCGTACCTGAAAGAGAAAACAAATGGGGATATCAAGAGTGAATCTCTTGTTCGAGCTCCCAGGTAGCGTCCTCAATGCCGTGGTGTCTCCACAAGACCTTGACCAATGGAATGGTCTTGGTTCCCAAGACCTGCTCCCATAAATCAAGAATCTTGACTGGACCTTCCTTGTAGGTAACATCCTCGTCAATTACCACATCAGTCCACCGTAAAATATGCGATGGGTCTGGCTCGTACTTTCTCAGCATAGAGACATGAAAGACGTCGTGAACCCTATCTAGGTCTGGCGGCAATGCCAAATGATAAGCAACTTCATCGACGTGCTCCAATATCTCAAATGGTTCCAGTGAACCTAGGAGACAACTTGCCAGTCTGTCGAAATCTCAAAAGCCCTTTCTATGGAGAAATCTTGAGAAAGACATGGTCTCCTACCTCAAAAGACAAGGGTCGTCTCCTCCTGTCAGCATAACTCTGCTGTCTGCTCTGTGCGGTAACCAACTGCTGTCGAATCAACTTGATTTTCTCTGTAGTCTCAATGACAATGTTGGGACCCAAGGCAACGGCATCACCGACCTCAGTCCAACAAACTGGAGATCTGCATGGCCTGCCAAACAATGCCTTAAAAGGTGCCATGGCAATACTGGTCTGGTAACTGTTGTTGTAGGCAAACTCAACCAAAGGCAAGTAGTCCTCCTAACTACCATCGAAATCTAAGATACAAGCCCGTAACATATCCTCCAATATCTGGATGGTGCGTTCCAATTGACCATCAGTGTCACGCCCTTAGATCGTAGTCCGAATTGTGAACACAACACACAAACAATCACATTCTCAAAATCAAGAATATCCCTGTAACCTATCTCAACCACACATCCACCTATCATTTCCCTTTACAAAACAAGACTGAAAATAAATAGATAAGATGCAAATATTACAACTTTAAAGTTTTAAAGGCAGAAATAACATTTATTACATGCCTAGGATATTCTAAGAAATATAATACAAAACATAGTCTATTATGCGGAATGAAAACATGACAACACTAGCCTTGACTCAGTCTACAGCTGAGGAGGAACACCCTCCACACCATCCATGCTATGACCTGAAAAGATGTGAATAAAATAGGAATGAGCAACCACAGCTCAGCAAAATTACTTAAAGCGCATTCCTTGATACCTTCGTGAATCAAAACAAAGAATAGATAAAGGATAAAAAATGATATAAACTCGGGAAAAAAATGATGTTATGTAGGATAATAAAATGAAGTGCCATGCAATGTGAATGCTAATGCTAATGCTAATGCTAATGCTAATGCCACTGACACTTCTCACTTTCCCACAATCCCATTTCCATCACAAAAAAGTTAATGTAATCCGCCCAGGGCTGCTCCCCAGTACCACGAGAAGAGAGTTGGTCATCTATCCCTGATACAAGGCCACTTTTTGTGATTATTTGGGGCTCTAGTGACACAACTACGCATAGAGCCACTCCCTACGTCTCCTCTAGATTCCTATTAACTACACAGACAAGGCAACTCCTTGTCCGGTTTTGAAATCATTGATTCAATTTCCTTTTCTTTTCTAAACTCACGGATACAAGGCACCTCCCTGTTATCCGGTTTTCAAAACCATTTCATGAAACATTTGCACTTTCCTTTTTATTCCAACATCATCCCCATGCTCATGTGAGATGTATGTACATTTGTATAAGATGATGTACTAGCAATAAAATAAATATTTAAATCTCAACTCATACACAATATCATGGTATTGCATTTTAATCCACACACAAGCATGGTAAATTGATAGGCTAATTAATCTATGGTTGTATAACATAAGAAACATGATTTTTATCTCACATTCACCACATAACAACACAAATAGTGTTTAATAACATTTAGAAAATCAAATACAACACTTCCTATTTCAAGAAATATCATGACAACCTATATTCTAATTTTTCAAGTAGCAGCCTATGTTTACAGGAACTTTTTCCACAGTTGAAAACCAAGGCTCAAATAAGTATCATTGGAAATCTTGTTTCGAGCTAGTCAATTTAGACTCAAAAATCGCTCAATTTGGATTTAAAATGAGGAAGTTATGGTCAGTTGAAGTTCAGGTCGCTGTGATTCCAGAATTGTGAAAAACAAGTAGCAACCTATGTTTGAAGGGTCATAACTTTTTTCACAGTTGGAATCTAAGGTTAAAATTGGTATAATTAGAAATCTTGTTTTGAGCTAATCAATTTAGACTCAAAAATCACTCAATTTGGATCTAAAATGAGGAAGTTATGGTCATTTGAAGTTCAAGTCGCTGTGTAGAAATTAAGGCTCGCAGATTCATTTTTCAGCACTGTTTTATGCATAAAACACATAGAATTGATTCCTTAAATGTAAAGGGTGTGACAGTTAAGTAATCGTACCTCAAAGAAGCTTGAAAACCCTTGCAAGAACAATTAAAGCAACCAAAAGATTAAATCAAAGCCACCAATTTTGGAGAAAAATGAAGAACACTCCTTGTAGACCAACCAAAGACCTTCCCCTTTCTAGACAGAGTTTAACAACCCAATAGTGGAAAAATGATGACAAGCTTTACACCAAAAGTAAGCTCATGGTCTCTAGTTCACTTCTCATTCACACACCCACAACAAAATCCCCACACAAGAACCCCAATTAAGCATATAAAGCCAATGACCATGGTGAAGGAAACAAAATGCTGAGAAATATTGTTCTGCCGAAATACTTTGTGCACAACGAAATGTAATAGTCAGCTATACATACACACAATGCAGCCACATACACCCACACATGTCAAGCCTATACATAGCTAAAGCATGCACCCATGAAATGACTAAAAAACCCTTCACACATTTACCAATTTCCAAGTATACCATTTGCATGTTAAAAGTCCACACTACCCCCATGAAATAACCAAATGCCAAATATGCCATTTGAAAAATAAAAGTCAACTTTGCCCTTTATAAAATAATCAAATACCATATATGCCATGTGTAGAACAAGAAGTCCACAATGCCCTTTATGAAATACTAATTGACAAATATGCCATTTGCATAATAAAGTCTATAATACTTCTTACCACATAATGATATTTAATTAATTTAACACACATTTGCAAAATAATCATATTTTTGACAATAAAAATAAAATAAAATGCATGAATGCTACCATGTACGAAAAATGATAAAAATGCAAAAATGCAAGTCCTCACAGTCTCCCCAACATAGAAGGATTTCGTCCCCGAAATCAAGTCGTACCTGGGGAAGAAAACAAACTCGGATACGCAGAACGAACATCCTATTCCCGTTCCCACGTAGCCTCCTCAACACCGTGATGTCGCCACAAAACCTTCACAAGAGTCACCGTTTTACCCCTTAACACTATGTCCCGAGTGTCAAGAATCTGAACGGGTCCCTCCTCGTAAGAAAAATCCTCATCAATGTCAACATCAACCCAACTCAATACCTGTGATGGATCTGACTCATACTTCCGCAACATCGAAACATGAAACACATTATGGACCCTGTCCATCTGTGGTGGCAATGCCAATCTATAAGCAACCTAACCCACTCGATCCAAAATCTCAAATGGCCCAATGAAATGAAGTGACAACTTGCCACTCTTTCCAAACTGTAGCAATCTTTTTTGTGAAAAAACCTTGAGAAATGCGTGGTCTCCCACCTCAAAGGATAATGGTCGTCTCCTTCTATCTACGTAACTTTTCTGTCGGCTCTAAGCAGTCAACAACCGCTGCCGCATCAACTTAATTTTTTCAGTGGTTTCCAAGACAATGTATGGCCCTAAGGCAGCTGTCTCACCCACCTCAGTCCAACAAATAGGAGAACGACAAGGCCTACCATACTACGCCTTAAAAGGAGCCATCTCAATGCTCGACTGATAGCTATTGTTGTAGGCAAACTCAACAAGAGGTAAGTGGTCCTCCCAACTACCACCAAAATCAAGTACACAGGCCTGAAGCATATCTTCCAAGATCTGGATAGTACGCTCCGACTGGCCATCCGTTTGCGGATGAATGCCGTATTGAAATGCAACGGTTAACCAAACGCTGTATGAAGCCCATCCCAGAACTTTAACGTGAACTTGGCATCCCTGTCCGAAACAATGGACAATGGAACCCCATGTAATCTAACGAACTCTCAGACACATAATCTGTCAAGTGCCTCAGCAGAATCTGTCGTCTTAACAGGCAAAAAGTGAGCGGTCTTAGTCAATCTATCAATAATGACCCAAATAGACTTATTACCCCTCTGTGACCTTGGAAGTCCTATCACAAAATCCATAGCAATACACTCTCATTTCTACTGTGCTACTGGCAATGGCTGCAACAAACCAGGAGGTCTCTGATGCTCTGCCTTTACCTACTGACAGGTAAGACATCTAGCAACAAACTGAGCTACATCTGCCTTCATCCCATTCCACCAATACTGGCGTCTCAAATTATGATACATTTTAGTACCACCTGGATGCACAATAAAATGAGATGTGTGAAACTCCCATAACACATCGTCCCGAAAAACCGTAGGAACCACAAGAAAACCTCTGAACCGTAAACCACCATTTGTGTGTAAAGTCCAGTCCTTTACGGTGTCCCCACCTGAACTCAACTGATGAATGGCAGCTAAATCTGAGTCCTGTCTCTGTGCTTCAATCACTCGTGTAACAAGAGTAGGTTGAACCACAAGACTAAACAGAAAAGCTGTCTCACAACCAACATTGTTATCATAACACTGTAACCCATCTCTGCCAGATCCTCCAACATCTTCCATTTCCGAATGGCTAACCCAGCCAAAACTCCATGAGATTTTCGGCTTAAGGCATCTGCTACCACATTTGCTTTTTGTACGTGGTATGGTCATTACATGGTGCATCATATCCATGAATGCCGTTGGTGTATTAGGTAACCCAAAGGGCATTACAATGAAGTCATAATGACCATACCACGTACAAAAAGCTGTCTTCGGAATATCCTCATCCCGAACTCGTAACTGGTAGTAACCAGATCTCAGATCAATCTTAGAAAAGCAAATAAGTCCCCTCAACTGATCAAATAAGTCGTCAATCCACGGTAAAGGATATTTGTTCTCGATAGTTGCATAATTCAATTTTCGATAATCGATCCACAACCTTATAGAACCATCCTTTTTCTTTGCAAACAACACTGGCACGCCCCATGGTGAAACACTAGGCCGAATAAAACCCTTCAGCCTCAAATTATCCAACTGCTTCTTTAATTCCTCCAGCTCTACTGGTGCCATACGATATGGAGCCATAGAAATTGGTGCTGTACCAGGCATCAAGTTAATCACAAACTCAACTTCTCTTCTGGGAGGTAAATTTCGGTAAGTCATCCGGAAACACATCCAAGAACTCACAAACAATTGATGGAGAAACTGTCCCCATATCACCATCTTCTTTAGCTAAAATGTTAACTAAGAAGAAATCACAGCAGTCCCAACCACAAACACCATAACAAGCTGAAACCAGGGAATCGCCCCGATCTCCCACAAACACAAAATAATCTCCTTCCGCCGTACACACTGAAACTCTACCACTGAAGCAATCAATCGTGGCATGAAATGATGATAACCAATCCATCCCAAGAATGACGTCAAATCCTGTCATCTCAAGAAGGATAAGATCAAAACAAAATCCTCCTTTCAAGGCAACTATGAAGCCTCCGGAACAACAAGTATCACTCAAGCTACAACCAATCCCCTTTTTTGTCAATGTCCTGACATTGTACATTCGGGCTGGGTATGATCCAAAATGTTCGGCTTGTCCATATGGCCATCCCATACCCAAACGACAATAACAGAATCACTGACCCCCCTTTAATCGAAGCACAAGTCACTAAGGCTCACTTCCAACATGACTTTTAAGTGAAAACTTCTCTAACATCAGGATCCAACTCTGGACTCTTTAATTATTAATCATAACTGAACATTCCACTATTATGTACGTAAAACGCTCACATGTGCTAAGTACTAATCAATGCACCCCTAAACTACACTACATTGGTAACACCTCACAATAGAAACCCAACCAAGTCCAATGAGGATATCTGACTACTATAGAGGTCACCACGCTACTCAATACCCATGAACCACTAATCGGCATATCCCCATAACGCTCTGTCTAAAAAACTGATCTCCAGTCCCGATGCAAATACAAATGTACCCTTCACCGCTAAAGGTCTTGAAAATAACCCAAGAACAACTGCAAGCATACAACCCTGGGATGCCTAGCTTGTGAACTTCCAGCCTGAACCCCAGGCTACTGCCCAATCCCAATAGGAGTATCCTTCCTAACTCACCACGATCCCTGAGAAGATTGGCTGTGGTGGTGGCGGTGGTCTAAATCCAAACTGTGTTGTGGCTGACCGAGACGGCTTTTGCTGTGCACCTCGACCACTACCTCAAACCCCAGCTCTCCTCGGACAATCTCTAATCTTGTGACCTTGCTGACCACACTCAAAGCAAACTCTAGTACGAAATGACTACGGACACTCCGTCTTATAGTGCCCAAGCTGCTGGCATCGGAAACATACAACTCCACTCCTATCCGATCCCGATAGCACAGGAGTCGAAGGAGCAGGTCGCACTGGCTACTACCCTCCAGACTAAGATAGACCACTTCTCGGTCTTTTACTAGACTGGCCTTCTATCACCAAACCACTGCCCATTAAACAAGTCGTTCACCCTCCTTTACAGGTGACGGTACATCCTCCCGTCTCATAGGAGAAGACGTTAAACTCTCCCCAACATGTCTAACACTAGGATTCTCTCCTAGGCCTTCCAATGCCTTACTCTTCCGATGAGGCGGCATACTCAAATGAAATTCAAGTCAATAACAATGACACCATCCATAGTCTTAAACTGACTCATATAAATAAAAGCCATTAAACACATAGTATGCTTTGTCATAATCAGATGAACACGTAATCACATATACACATAAGCATGCTTACAAGGCAAATAATAGATAAACATGTAAGCATATAAGACAATGCAAACCCTTACACACACAGCTGAAGACAGACCTCTATTAGTCGTCCCTAGGTTATAGGAACCATGCTCTAATACCACTTCTGTCACGCCCCTAGATCGTAGTCCGGATTGTGAACACAACACACAAACAATCACAGTCTTAAAATCAAGAATATCCCTGTAACCTATCTCAGCCACACATCCACCTATCTATTTCCCTTTACAAAACAAGACTGAAAATAAATAGATAAGATAAAAATATTACAACTTTAAAGTTTTAAAGGTAGAAATAACATTTATTACATGCCTGGGATATTCTAAGAAATATAATACAAAACGTAGTTTATTATGCGGAATGAAAACATGACAACACCAACCCTGAGTCTGTCTACAGCTGAGGAGGAACACACTCCGCACCATCCATGCTATGACCTAAAAAGATATGAATAAAATAGGAATGAGCAACCACAACTCAGCAGAAATTACTTAAAGCGCACTCCTTAGTACCTCCTTGAATCAAAACAAAGAATAGATAAAGGATAATGGGATCATACAAACTCGGGAAAGAAATGATGTCATGTAGGATAATAAAATGAAGTGCTTTGCAATGCGAATGCTAATGCTAATGCCACTAACACTTCTCACTTTCCCAAAATCTCATTTCCATCACAAAAAAGTTAATGTAATCCGCCCAGGGCTGCTCCCCAGTACCACGAGAAGAGAGTTGGTCATCTATCCCTGATACAAGGCCACTCCTTGTGATCATTTGGGGCTCTAGTGACACAACTGCGCGTAGAGCCACTCCCTACGTTTTCTCTAGATTCTTATTAACTGCATAGACAAGGCAACTCCTTATCCAGTTTTGAAATCATTGATTCAATTCCCTTTTCTTTTCTAAACTCACGGATACAAGGAACCTCTCTGTTATCCGATTTTCAAAACCATTTAATGAAACATTTGCACTTTCCTTTTTATTCCAACATCATCCCCAGGCTTATGTGAGATGTATGTACATTTGTATAACATGATGTACTAGCAATAAAATAAATATTGAAATCTTAACTCATACACAATATCATGGTATTGCATTTTAATCCACACACAAGCATGGTAAATTAACAGGCTAATTAATCCATGATTGTATACCATAAGAAACATGCTTTCTATCTCATATTCACCACATAACAACACAAATAGTGCTTGATAACATTTAGAAAATCAATTACAACACTTCCCATTTCAAGAAATATCATAACAACCTATATTCTAATTTTTCAAGTAGCAGCCTATGTTTACAGGGTCATAACTTTTTCCACAGCTGGAATCTAAGGCTCAAATTGGTATCATTGGAAATCTTGTTTTGAGCTAGTAAATTTAGACTCAAAAATTGCTCAATTTGGATTTAAAATGAGGAAGTTATGGTCAGTTGAAGTTCAGGTCGCTGTGATTCTAGAATTATGAAAAACAAGTAGCAGCCTATGTTTGAAGGGCCATAACTTTTTGCATAGTTGGAATCTAAGGCTGGAATTGGTATCATTGGAAATCTTGTTTTGAGCTAATCAATTTAGACTCAAAAATCACTCAAGTTGGATCTAAAATGAGGAAGGTATGGTCATTTGAAGTTCAGGTCGCTGTGCAGAAAATTAAGGCTCGCAGATTCGTTTTTCAGCATTGTTTTATGCACAAAACACATAGAATTGATTCCTTAAAGTAAAGGGTGTGAGATTTAAGTAATCGTACCTCAAAGAAGCTTGAAAACCCTTGCAAGAACAATTTAAAGCAACCAAAAGATTGAATCAAAGCCACCAATTTTGGAGAAAAATGAAGAACACTCCTTGTAGACCAACCAAAGACCTTCCCCTTTCTAGACAGAGTTTAACAGCCCAACAGTGGAAAAATGATGACAAGCTTTACACCAAAAGGAAGCTCATGGTCTCTAGTTCACTTCTCATTCACACACCCACAACAAAATCCCCACACAAGAACCCCAATTAAGCATATAAAGCCAATGACCATGGTGAAGGAAACAAAATGCTGAGAAATATTGTTTTGCCAAAATACTTTGTGCACAATGAAATGTAATAGTCAGCTATATATACACACAATGCAACCACATACACCCACACATGTCAAGCCTACACATAGCTAAAGTATGCATCCATGAAATGACTAAAAAACCCTTCACACATTTACCAATTTCCAAGTACACCATTTGCATGCTAAAAGTCCACACTACCCCCATGAAATGACCAAATGCCAAATATGCCATTTGAAAAATAAAAGTCAACTTTGCCCCTTATAAAATAATCAAATACCATATATGCCATGTGTAAAACAAAAAGTCTACAATGCCCTTTATGAAATACTAATTGACAAATATGCCATTTGCATAGTAAAGTCTATAATACTTCTTACCACATAATGATATTTAATGATATTTAACACACATATGCAAAATAATCATATTTCCGACAATAAAAAAAAAAAAATGCATGAATGCTACTATGTACGAAAAATGATAAAAGGCAAAAATGCAAGTCCTCACAATCAGTCTGAGGATGGAATGCCGTGCTGAAGTGAAACCTCGTATCAAGAGCCTCCTGAAAACTCTACCAAAAGTGAGACGTGAACAACGGATCCCTATCCGAAACAATAGATACATGAACCTCGTGAAGCCTTACAATTTGCCTCACATACAGTCCACTAAGTCTCTTTGCATCATCTGTCACTGCCATAGGCAAAAAGTGAGCCGTTTTAGTCAATCTGTCAATAATGACCCAAACGGCATCATTCCCTGCCTTGGATCTCGGAAGTCCCATCACGAAATCTGTAGTGATATGCTCCCATTTCCATTCAGCTACTGGTAATGGTTGCAATAATCCTACCGGTCGCTAATGCTCTGCCTTCACTTGTTGACAAGTAAGGTATCGAGCCAAAAACTGTGAAACTTCTCGTTTCATGCCCTGCCACCAAAACTGTTGCCGCAAATTGTGAAACATTTTCGTACCACCAGGATAAACTGTGAGCCGAGAGTAGTGAAAATCCTATAGAACGTTTTCATGACAAGACAAGGGAACAAACATCATCCCCTTGTACCTGAGACCACCGTCTGAATGTAAGGTCCAACCCTCTACATCCTCACTGCCTGAGATCCAAACATGGATGGCCTTCATCTCCCCAATCCTCTAACTGTGCCTCAATAACTCTGCTAACAAGAGCCGGTTGAGCCATAAGGCTAAACAAAATAGTTGGTGAAACATCCTCGTAAGACTGTAAACCAAGATCTGTAAGCTCTTCTAACATCTTCCATCTGTGAATGGAAATGCTAGCAAGAGTTCCCCGTGACTTCTTACTCAATGCATCGGCTACCACATTGACCTTACCCAGATGGTATTGTAACTCAAAGTCATAGTCCTCTATGAACTCAACCCATCTGCACTGTCTCAAGTTCAAATCCTTCTGAGAGAAGAGATACTTGAGACTCTTATGGTTGGAGAAAACTTTAAACTTTTCCCTGTACAAATAGTGTCTCCACCCCTTCAGGGCAAAGATAACAGCTGCTAACTCCAAATCATGTGTCGGATAGTTCAACTCGTGAGTCTTTAACTGTCGAGACCCATAAGCAACCACCTACTCCGTTTGCATTAAGATGCAACCCAAACCTTCTCGCGAAGCATTACAAAAGATCAAATAACCCAAACCACGTTTAGGAATGATCAAAACCGGAGCCGATGTTAATCTAACCTTCAACTCCTGAAAAGCAAATTCACATGCCTTGTTCCATACGAACTTGACCCCCTTGCAGGTTAGTCAAGTCATAGGAGCCGCCAAACTAGAGAAATCCCGAACACATCTCCGGTAGTAGCCAGCTAGGCCAAGAAAACTTCGAATCTCAAACATTGTCTTTGAACACTCCCAATCCATTACCAATTCAGTCTTTGACGGATCCACTGCAACACCACCCTCTAACACTACATGTCCAAGGAACTTCACATCCGGTAGCCAAAATTTACATTTCTCGAACTTGGCAAGGATCTATAAAGCTGTTCTCAAGTGATACTCATACTCTTCCTTCGAAGCAGAGTACATGAGAATGTCATCAACGAACACCACCAAAAATCTGTCAAGATATTCACTGAATACATGGTTCATCAAATCCATAAAAGCTGTTGGAGCATTGGTCAAACCAAATGGTATCACCAGAAACTCGTAATGGCCACACCGTATACGGAAAGCGGGCTTGGATATATCCTCATCCTTAACCCTCAACTGATAGTAACCCAATCTCAAATCAATCCTTGAAAAATAAGTGGCTCCTTTCAACTGATCAAACAAGTCATCAATCCTAGGCAAAGGATACCTGTTCTTGATCGTGACATGGTTCAGCTTGTGATAATCGATGCAAAGTCTTAAAGACCCATCCTTCTTTTTCACAAAATGAACAAGCACTAGGACGAATAAAGCCCTTAGCTTTCAAATCATCCAATTGAGCTTTCAGCTCATCTAATTTTGCTGGTGCCATTCGGTACGGTGCCATAAAGATTCGGCGCAGTATCGGGAATGACGTTGATGGCAAAGATAACTTCCCGAAGAAGAGGAAGCTCCTTCAACTCTTCTGGAAAAACATCCAGAAACTCCACAACAACTGCTGGATAAACGCGACCCAAGCTGCTATCCTCCTCAGCCAATAGGCTAGCTAAGTATGACCTGTGGTGACTCTAGTCGCCAACACTGAAAATCATCGTTGAGTGGGAATCGCTCGGATCTCCCACGAAGTGAAAACAATCTCATGTGGGAGTGCAAATAGACACTCGCCCGCGGAAGCAATTGATCGTAGCACGAAAGAAAGATAACCAGTCCATCCCAAGAATGATGTCAAAGCCCGTCATATCAAAAATGATGAAATCGAACTCTAAGGTTCGCCAAGCTATCTCAATAGCACAACCCCGATAAACACGGTCCAAGGACACTAGACCCCAACTGGTGTGTCAACACAAAAGAATCTATCCCGCTGCATGACCTCTAGACCCAAAGAATGTGCAAATGAAGTAGATATGAATGAATGTGATGCACTTATGTCAACAAGAACTCTAGCCCAAGAACTAAAAATTGGAAAGATACCTCGAACTGTAGAAGTCCCTATGGAGGTATCGGCCTGTGGCAATGCGTAAGCTTGTCCCTGAGCCCCTGACTATTGAGAACTACCCTGGTGGCCCAACTGATGTCTGGAAGTAGTAGGCGTAGAACCCCTACTCGGATAAGAACCAATTGATGGTGCCACTGGTTGTGGTGCCTTAGGCACCCTAAAGCCCGACTGAACAACTGTAGATTGTGCTGGTGTGGCCTGTGAACCAATGCCACCATGTGCTCTGTTCTGTAGGCGTGAACACTCCCTCTTGAAATGTCCGGGCTACTTACAGTAATTACAAGCTCCCTGGAGCCTTGCGTCGAAGTTAAAGACTTACCTGTCTGAGAACGACTGCCCTGAGGTTGCAACTGTGGGCAGCGAGGCTTGATGTGCCCCGGCTGCTGACAGTGGTGACAAATCAACTTCCTCAAAGGAAGAAGAACTATGGGTGCAGACCGAGCCTACTGTGACTGTCCCTGAACACGAGAACCATCCCCGGCCTTAGCCTTCTTCCACTAACCCCCAACGGATATTGATGAAGCCTCCCCATGTGGCTACTTATATGAACCCTTGATCCGGTGCTGGTCTCAGTCCTCTACCTCAACCATCATGGCCCTTTGGACCACCTTTCCATAGGTCCTCAAGTCCAATATCGAAATCCATGGCCTAATGTCAAGATGTAACCGATCCTGAAATTTCCTCGTTTTGCGTTCATCGGTCGCTACCATCTCTGGTGCATAGCAGGAAAGAGAAGTGAAGCGTGTCTCATACTCAATGACACTCATCATGTCCTAATAGAGACCTATAAACTGTACTCTCATATCCTGCCTCATAGCCCTCAGAAAGAAGCGGTCAAAGAACAATGTCCTGAACTCTTCCCGAGTCATCACCTCTACATCATGGATATTGGTCATAGACCTCCACTAGATATTAGCATCTCCCATAAACATAGAAGCTATCAAGGAGATCCTCAATCGGTCTGTAGGTACTGCCATGCTATTGAGCTTGCGTACCATGAGATCAAGCCATGCCTCTAAAGCAAGCGGATCTATACTCCCTGTAAACTGGTCGATCTTAACCCTCTGTAACTTCATGAAGTAATCCAATGCCTCATTAGCAACTGGTGCTGGTGCTGGTGCCAGTACCGGAATTTGCATCCCTACAATATGCTGACGAAACATCTGCTAAATAAACTCTGACATTCCCAAAGCCACTTCCTGTGCAATCTGTTCCTTATAAGTCGGGGCCCGTGGTGGATTAGGACCCGTGCCACGAACTAGAATCCTAGGCCTTCCTGGACCCCTTGTAAACTCAGTGTCATCCACCCACTCCTCAACACCCTAACGCGAAGACTCTCAACGTGTGACAACCATGATGTTAAACGCACGTAAAGAAAAAGGTTAACAATAACACAAGTTATTATGATTGAATGCAACTCACGCTATGAATGCACGAAACAAGAAGCATGTCAATGTATGTGACATACAGTCATGCTAAAGTAGGTAAGCGCATACAACATGCTAAACAGCTACTGAAATCTTCTAGGTACTTAAACATGTAAGCACATAGACATGTTATCAAACTAAGCACGTAAACATGTTATAATACTAAAACATGTTATCATAGGCATATGAATAAATCAAGGTACACTATCAAAAGCATGATATGCACCCAAAACCCGTCGTCTTAAGGTTTTCGAACCTAGGAGTGCTCTGGTACCACTTGTAACGACCCAAGTTTTGTAAACTCGGTGCGTTAGTGATGACCAAAAGATGACCCGTTAACGAACCCGAAATGTGGAAGCAAAAGGTGAAACAATGGTCTCTAGAGATACAATGCATCTCTAAGACACCCATGTGACTCTCAATGAGGTCACGGAACCCAAAGGAAAACAAATGTAAAAGTGACGTTTCAAAAATAGACAAAAAGGAACATAGGGGAAAAATGGTCATTTCCAAGGAAAAAGTGGGTACTATCGAGCACACCATTGGAAAGAAAACAAAAAATTAATGAACTTAGACTCAAGAATCACTTGATTCGGAGTCCGGATGAAGAAGATATGGCTAACGGAAGAAACATGGGCAAAAAGGTCAAAATAGTCAACCCTAGGTTATCTAACCGGTTACCAAGCTTTCCTAACTAGTTAGAAAGCAAAATAGAAGGTTCAGCATTCTGCCCAAGCACATGTAACCGGTTACAAGACCTCTTCTAACCGGTTACGAGGCAAAAAATAGAAAGGTCAACAAAAACCTGGCCGCAAGGGTTTTTTGGCAAAAATTGGGATTTTGAGGGCCAAGATGACATTTTTTTGGAAAAACACAAAGAAGAAACCCCCCTAAAAATCGAGTTTTCTGCTTGGAAATGTGAGCAAAAATGAAAAAAAACATATTGTGAAATACCCAAAATTCCCCTGGAACAGAATAGGGTAAAAACCCAAAAAAAATGCAACCTTAAGTTTTTGTTTCATTAAGAATGATATTGTATGCCAAAGTGAACATGTATGCATGCTTAATACAATAAAGTAGATGCATTTCAATGGCCTATGGCCTTATGGCATGTCATTAACAAAATATGACCCTTCAATGCATTAAATCATATATCTTCCATAGGCAAGAATGAAGTTAAAATTAGCATACATATCACATAAGTGTCTTTGGCCCTTGACCTCATTACAAAAACATTCTAAGAGTAACAAAAGTTGCACTTAAGTGCACATTACATGGCTTGAACAATAAATACAAGTTTTTATACAATGCACCAAAAAGGATCATGATATGCTAACAAGTGCATATTCAATGTCACCAAAAATACTCCAAGAAATCTAGCAAGTCTAAGAGTGTTGTGCATCCCACAATAAAGCTTCTTTACCTGAAAAACACCCGGTAACTTTGGGGTGAGTAAACAAGTTTACTCGTAGGGAATGAGCATACATAAGTTTAACATATTACAGGATTTGCAATTCAATAGAATTTAGTCCATGCTATTAAAATGACATTGGAACCTTTAATATAGCACAATAAAATACAATTTCACAAAGTTATCAACTTGGAAATTAAAGTGCGAAATCAACTAATGTGGATACTTGGACATCACGCCGGATCAAACCGACACCATAGTTACTTTAGGGTTATTAGCCCATGGGTAACCTCCCTATGTGCGCACTAGACTTGTAGAGGGACAATCCCCCGTACTAGAACCATGCCCTAGCCTTAGTAATAACAATGACATCCCAAGTTTCCAAAATCAACAATTTGTGCAACAACGCATATATATTAATATAAATATATATATACAATGTGAAACCATCTACTATGCACAAACCAATTTTGGAAACATAATACATGCCCTAAGTTCACAACTATAATGGCATGAAGAATATTGAATAATCATTATGCAACTTGTTACTCTTTATTACAATTCCTTCAATATTAAGAACACAATCTCACAATTATAGTACAAGTCTAGAATCATGATTAAACACACAATCTACATAAAATACATACTTAAATCATTGATATAACAAGGATAGAAATTAATTAAACAAAAATAATTAATTTCTCTAGATTTCATTTCTCACCCAAACAGGCTCAATTTAAAACCTATCATGATCATTGCATAATTTCCTTCAAAACTTAATTTAAATCATGGGAACATATAAATGAAAATTTATTAAATTAATTAATTAATTTCTCTAGATTTCAAAACAACCCTCAATGATTTCAAGTTAATATATGTTATGAATCAAGTTATGGCCTTTCCAAAAATCATGCCATAGCTTAATTTTATGCAATATACTATTAATTACTCACTTAAAATTTAGATTAGAGACATGTATTCCATTTGTATCAAGATATAAAGCATATAAAACATCGAAAATATAACTTAGAACACCCCCTACCTCACAAGAGGATTGTTCCTCTTGAATCCAAGGAAAGCCAAGGAATTTCAAGTTTTCCTTCTAGGGTTATGAAGAGGAGAGTGAGAGGAAGCAAAAGTATTCCAAAGTTTTAAGTCTAAGTTGAGTGGAAGGAGATCAAAAAATGAAGTCAAAGCCTTAAACCAAGCTTTATCTTCAATGGTGGCTAGTTTAGGGTTCTTGAGAGGAAAGAGATGAATGAATAAAATGTAATGAAAACCCTAAGTTAAATGTGGTGGGATTCTCCACTCACTAGGTGCTCTTGCACTACCTCTCACACACACATTTGCAAGACTTAATTTCATGCCTACACTTGTCACAAATCCAAGGCTCCTTCCTAGGCTTAATACTAAGCCTACACTTGTCAACCATCTAAGCCTACAAGTCGTCTAATCCTAGGCCAACAAATGGGCGAACCTCCACCCTCCATGTGTCAAGAAATTAAGCTTCCAAGTTATTCCACCCCATTGCCAACAAGTGTGACACTTGACACACTTTTCAGAAATTGCGAAAAGGTCTTTTTTGAAAGTATCTTCCAAATTAAATTGAAAAATAGTCCCTAAGACAAAAAATAGTTACTTTTTATAATTACACTAAAACCCCAAAAGTTTAAGAATATTACCAAAAGTTATGCATCCATGCCCTTTACAAGAAAAGTAAACATTTAACATGTTTTTTTACAAAAGTAAAAATGTAGATATCATGGAATTTAAATATCATGGATGTATGCAAGGTCGGAATCAAATCTGAGCACAAAAAGTGAGGTTGTGCAAGTAAAAATGAAAAATGAGAAAATGACAAAATAGGGAAAAAGATAAAAAAAAGAAATTACCGAAAAAAAAGTAAAAGAAGGAAAATGACCGGGTTATTACAGCATAAGTATACTAAGTGAAATCTACACATGTGAAGTAAGTATACAAGTTCAAGTATACTAAATAGGATTCAAATACTTAAGAGAAGCATCAATTCTCAAGCTACAAGTAATCTATAATTAACAATTAGAAATTAAATGCAAAAACAAATAGTGGAAAGACTAGGACATGCAGTCTTTAGACCAAGCAAGTATTTTAGGGTAATTACGACCCACAAGATACCATCTAGTGCGCACTTATGACTTAGAAGACTCTTGTCTCCGTACTAGAGCTTGACCCTAGTCGTCATATAAATTATGTCCACATAAGCTTTCCAAAATCAATAAGTTCAAAACTTATACAAAATCAAATGTCAGTTACCACATTCCATGCACAAGTAAGGTTGAATCCATGCAAACCATGTCCTAGAATTCAAGTCCAAGTTGCATATGACATGTCAAGTCTCTAATATGCAATTATACACAAAGCAAGAATATTTTATAACAATTGAGCCATATTACCATCCTAAGCCACAAGTACTACATAAGCTTCAATTTAGTAACTAACTTTCAAGGTAAACAATTGTAATATTCTAAACAACCTATATACCTATACAAGATATATTTAAACAAGTTATGCAAGTCAATGATATTCTATATCATGCTAAGTCCAATTACCATTTTAAGAGGCCACAAGTACTAATTTTACATCTAATTAGTAATATGCTTACAAGGTAACTAAACATACTAAGTTTCAAGAGGTTATTAACCTAACATGAAAAGTTTCTAGATTTCAAATCAATTCCAATTATACTTAAATTAATATATGTTAAAGGACATAACACGGTTTTCACATATATTACACCCAATATCAATTTAAGTGACTACAACACTTAAAATAAAATTAATTAAGCTAATTAATTAATTTTCTTTAGATTTTTAAACAACTCCAAATGTCCTCAATATAACATAGGTTAAAGAACATACCAAGGCTTATTTTAATATCACATTATAAGTTGATTTCATACTTGTTACAACTATGTGAATTAATCTTTCATAAAAGATAAATATTAAATAAAATTTGCAATTCTTATTCAAATGCTCCCAATTTAATATATGTTGATAAACATACCAAGGCCTAATTTACAAGCATGCCACAATTTAATTCAAAGCTATACACAACCATATGAATTAAATCTTAAACATAGAAAATAATTAAATTAAATTCTAAAACTTGAACAAAGGCATGCTCACAAGTTATATATGCTTATAAAATAATCAACACAACTCAAATATAAACCTATATGGTATCCCCTACCTCACTAGAGAAGTGTCTCTCTAGAATCCAAGGCAAGTAAGCTCAAAATGGTAAGCCTTTCTAGGGTTATTTAGAGGAAGGTGAGGCAAAGCTCTTGTATTCCAAGCTTTATGGTCAAAGGTGAGTGGAAGGGAACCAAAATGAAGCTTAAAGCTCTAAGCCAAGCTTTGCTTCAACGGTGGCTAGGGTAGGGTTTAAGAGGAAAGAGATGAAATGAATTTAAAATGAAAACCCTAGACTAATTTTTGGTGAAATCCTCCACTCATTATGTGCTCTTACACTAATTCTCTCACCCACACTTATACAAGACTAAATTTAGAGCCTACACTTGTCACCATCCTAAGTAATCATCCAAGGCTTAATATTAAGCCTACACTTGTCAACCATCCATGCCAGCAAGTGCTCCTATCCTAGGCCAACAAATGGGTGAATCTCCACCCTCCATGTGTTATCATACAAAGCCGCCAAGTGATTCTACCACAATGTTAATAAGTGGCTCCATGGGGGTGTGACACTTGTCACACTTTTCAAAAATTATAAAAAGGTCATTTTCCAAAATATCTTCCAAATTAAATTACAAAATGGTCCTTGAGATGAAAAATAATTACTTATAGTAATTACACAAATACCCCCAAAAGAAAGAAAAATTGCAAAGAAGTATGCATCCATACCCCTAAGGAAGAAAGTATACTAAACAACATGCATTTCTAAGAAAGTAAAAATACACATTTCTAAGAAATCATATACCATGAGTGCATGCAAAAGTAGACATGAATCCGGATACGAAAAGTGAGGTTGTGCCAACAAAGTGACAAATGGGAAAAAGACGAAAGGTGAATAGTGTAAAAAAAAAATAAAAATGTGAAAATGACTCGGTCCTCAAAGGAAGTTATCAATTCAAAGGAAAGAGTCTCAGAAACCATTTTCGAGTACTCAAGATGACACCAAGAGATAAGAAACCAAACTCAGAAAGGAAAAGATCAACGAAAAAAAATTATCAATAAAATTTGAGGAAAAGGGAAAGGAAGGAAAATCACTTGGTCATTACAATTCTAGTGTCGTCTAAGTCCGTGAAGGCAATTCATACGTCCATACTCCTCTAGTTTCCTGAAAATGGTAAGATAAGGGGGGGGGGGGGGGGGGTGTAACGACCCGGTCATTTGCCTTACTTTCCTTTTTCCTGAAATTTTACGAATGAATTTTTTTCGTTTAATTTTCTTTTCTGAGCTCTGTTTCGTGTCGCTTAGTGTCATCTCGAGTGCTCGGAATTGGTTTCTGAGACTCTTTTATGTGAATTGACAACTTCCTTTGAGGACCGAGTCATTTTCGCATTTTCACTTTTCGGACACTATGCGCCTTTCGTCTTTTTCCCTGTTTTGTCTTTTTCCCTATTCTGTCTTTTCCCCGTTTGTCATATTATTGGTACAACCTCACTTCTCATGCTCGGAGTTGGTTTTGACTTCACGTGCCTTCATCTTGAGTGGTTTCCTTGAAATACATATCTTTACTTTTGCAAGAAAGTACTTTGGTTGCTCCCGGTGTCCATAGGGGCATGGATGCACAATTCTTCGGAATTATTTTCTTTTCTTGGGGTGTTTTTCATAAATATATTTTGAAGATATTTTATTTCATGGGCATCTAGGAAAATATCTTTTGGACGATATTTTCATTCTGGGGTAGTTTCGCAGTTAACCCTTTTTGTAGGGGCCATTGTGCAATTAACGAAAGTTATTGCAAAATATCTCGTCTGGAGCTTGGATCCTTGTACGGGATTCATTTTCACTTTTTGTTGACTAGTAAATTCATAGAATTTCCTTCTGGTCATTTTTCTCCAGTTTTAGAGTTTCTAGACCCGGTTGCCGCCGAACTTGTTTGGGGCATAACTTTCTGCTCGAGACTCAGTTTTTGACGCCTTTTCTTTCGTTGTTCATATTTTCTTATTTTAAATCTTTTTTGTTCACAGAGTTTTGCTGTTTGAGTGCGTTTGCTCAAAATCCACTTTTCCGGACCCGGCGAGGCCCTTTCAGGGCACTTTTTGAGATTTCTATAAATCGGTTGCCCTAATTTTTAAAATCAGATTTTCAGACCTTCTTCCTCCTCTTGGCTGGAAGCCATGGGAGCCCAAGGGGTTGCCTTCACTCTTTCTTCTCCTCCACTTGATTTCCTTGGTAGAAATCCTTCGGCCTTAGCATTTGTTGTTCGCCTTGTCGTGCTCTACCATTACCCCTTATTAGAAACCATTTTTGGCTAAGTTTTGAGTTTGGGTTTAAGGCCAAGTTTGGATTTTCATGGGGCTTCTTGGGGATTCATATAGATCGTGTTGTCCCCGACAAAACCCTTCGGTTTCGGAGGATTCGGAACACTTTTATTTTTTTTTTTGTGGGCCTTTACGGTTTTCATCTCAAATTGAGGTAGGAGGTGTTATAGGTTTAATTCTTGTTATATAACATGCTGTTGATGCTTATACAACTTGATTGCATGCTTAAATATGAAATCTAGAGATTTTATTATTTAATTTTCTTGTATTGGATTTGATTTTCTCGGTTGCTTATGACTTGTTTTAAACATGTAGCATGGTAATATAATGCTCTATAATATGGTCATTGACATATATTAAATTCAGGGAATTTGAACAAGTATTAAAGATTTTATTTAATATTTATCTTGAATAAAATATTAAATCATATGGCCTTAACTAGCTTAAAATCAATATGTGTTAGTATATTAAATTAGGCCTTAGCATGCTCTCCAACATAGTTGAATTTGAAAGTAATTGGAGGTGCTTTGAAAATTAGTAATTATTAATTAATTTGCCCCGAGTGCACTATTCACTCTATTTGAATTTCGACTTGATATTCTTGATTTACATGCCATATAGCTTCACATATATTTGATTTATAATATTCGGTTAGGTTTTGAAACCTTTTATTTAATTAAATTCCATATTTAAGATTTAATCCTCATGGTGATATACAACTTGGAATTGTATTATGGCATGCTAGAAAATTAAGCTTAGGTATAGTTGTTCACATATATTAAATTGGGATTAATTGCATGAGAATTGCAACTTTTAATTTATATTTAACTTTAGTGAAAGTTTAATTCACATGGTCTTAAGTTGAATGAAATAAACTTGTAATGTGATATTACATTAGGTCTTGGCATGCTTTCCAACATAGGTTAATTTGAGACTATTTGGTTAAGTTTGAAAATCAAGAGATTTTAATTAAAAAAATTAATTAAAATCTATTTTGTGGTCCCATTAGCTTAATTAAGATTTTAACTTGATATTTGTATTGGCCATGACTTGTTTACTAGTATATATTAATTGTGAACCATTTGAAGTTGCTTTAGAACCTTGGTAATTAAATTAGCATGATTTAATTAGAGTTCTACTTTGTTGTTCCAATAACCTAATTGAGTTTTAGAATGGATATAGGTGATGACCATGCCATGTTCTTTAATATGTATTAATTTGAGATTATTTGGAATTGAATTAGAATCTAGGGAATTTAATTATTTTTATTTAATTAAATTCTATCGAATTGAGCCATGGAGTTAATTGTGTTTGAAAGTCGTTTCTTTATCAAAATCATGGACATGGACTTGTTGTATATTCATTTGGTTATATTTTGAGCATTGGATAACATAGTTGCTATGTTTATACTCATGAGAATATGTTTTCCTTATTGAATATATTGTTGCCTTGTGTAATGATTTGTATATTTCGTTTTTAATATCATTCATGCATAGCGTGTAACGAATCGCACACTGAAGATTCGACATTTATCACATCATATTAGTTGTGGACTTAGAGCAAGTATTGTATAGGTTTCCAAATTTGGTTGTGCTTGGTAGATAGTTGATTATCTTGCATATTCCTGTTGATATATGCGTTGTTACACAACTTGTTGATTTTGGAAACTTAGGGATGTCGTTGTTTGACTATGGCTAGGATGTGGTTCTAGTACGGGGGATAGTCCCTCTATATAGTCTAGTGCGCACATAGGGAGGTTACCCATGGGCTAGTAACCCTAAAACAACTATGTTGTCGGTCTGATCCGGCGTGACGTTCAAGTATCCACTTTGTTTGATTTCGCATTTCATTTTCAAGTTGGTAACTAGATGATGTTGTAACTTGTTGTTTCTTAATCGTCATTCCATTTTAAGTTACAGGATGTTAACTTTGCCAAATTGTGCTTTATGCGTTATATTTGAAGTTCTAATGTTGGTTAAATTGCATCGATATTGAAAATCGTGTTTTGACGTTCTAATAAAACTTAGGATTGATCCTATTGATTCATTTATAATTTAGACGTTAGGTGGCATGACCCACTTCTGTTGTTTTCGTGCTTTAGATTTCAAGTTGATAGCTTTAAGAAATTGTATTTTGTTGCTTTGTATAATATGCTTTTATGTGATTAGATTGCATTAAAGTTGTAAATTGCATTTTGATTGTTCAGCATGGCCTAGGATGATTCCTTAGACTTATTTAGAACATAGACGTTAAGTGACATGATCACTTTAGTTGTTTCCGTATTCGAGATTGCAAGTTAATACCTTTAAGAACCTATATCTCGTTGTTTTGTATAACGTGCTTCCATATTGTTTAAATGGCATAGATGATGTGATTTATGCTAGAAACACTATAAGGTAGCTTAGGATGCTCCCTGAGTCTCATTTCGATATAGACGTTAGGTGGCATGAACCCCTTTAACATGTTTCACCTTAAGGTGATAAATTTGTAAAATGCTAGGTCGATGCATGCTCATCTCCTACGAGTAGCTTTATGTTACTCACCCCTACGATACTGGGGCATATTTTAGGTACGAAGACTTTGTTCATGACGCCTAGCATTCTTTGGATGTCGTGTAGCTTTCAAGTTTCCATTTCATGCAAATGTTAGCATGAAATGTCATATTGTAGACTTATATGTTAAAATATGTATATTTGATTCTATGTATGTAATGTGTACTTAAGTACACTCCTTTCAATGTATTTGATATGTATGAGATGAGGCCGGAGGCCAATGACCATTATATTGTATTCTATGCAACTTTTTAACTTCATGAAATGTTATGAAAACCTTGAAAAATCGCAAGTCATTGCTTCACCATGGTTGCATCGGGTGTGGGAATTCCATTTTCATTCTTTTATAGGGTCTTATTAATCTTGTATGAAGTGTGGCCAAGGGCCAAATGGTTATTTGATCCCGTTTTATATTTTTGGATTCCGAGTTTTCATTCCAAGTTTCATTTTTGCCTTTTTGCCCGTTAGGGGGTCGAATTTTGTATCGGTGGTATTTTTAAGTCGTGAACCATTGTAGCACGTCCTAATAGGTAAGTTACGTTTGCATGCATGGTCTTTTCCGAGCAAAACCTTATCGTTTGTGTTTTGAGCCTCTTGTGAATTCATTTCGCACCTTTTTTGCATATTCTGATCTTGGGGCATTATAGACTTTTCACTGTGGTTTTATTTTCTTCTTTTAACATGGTTGAATAGAAAACATGATTTTAGGGGGGGTTTCTTTTTCGTGTTTTTCCAGAAAATGTCGTCTTGGCATCGGAAATTGCTTACGAAATTCAGCTTTCAGTTTTCTATTTAGCAGCTTTTTCGACCCTCTGGACCAGATTTCTTGGGAGGGCATTTTGGGCATTCTACATTGTGTTTTTTTTTTTTTTTTTATTCTCTCACGAGTCACATAGAAAACTCAATTTTGAGAGGGGTTTCTTCTTTGTGTTTTTGCAAAAAAATTCATTTAGGCTTCTAAATTCAGCCTTTGTTCCGGATTTTTCTGAAAAACAAACCCACAGCAGCTTTATGGGCTGCTGCTGCCAGCCATATGTGCACCAGCGCGCGCAGCGTGCATGGGTGTGCGCATGGGGATGTCGTGGCCCCTCGTTGGGCCGCCGCGACGTCAACTCTTTTTTTGGGCTTTTCTCCTTTGTCCGGACTCTGATTCAAGTGAATTTTTTTTTGAACTTGCCTAATTTTTCACTGTCTTTCCAACGGTGTGCTCGGTTGCACCTGGTTCCTCCTGGATAATTACCAGTTTACCCTTTTTGCCTTAAGTGCTCGTTTTTCTTCGTCATGCCGTTTTTCCTTCGTCCGGACTCCGAATCATGCGATTCTTGAGTCCATCATGATTAGTTTTTCGTTGTCCTTCTAGCGGTGTGCTCGGTGGCACCCGAATCTATAGTTTACGAAAATGACTGTTTTGCCCCTGGGGGCTTATTTGTCATATTTTCGATCTTTTGCTTCCGCATCAGTTCTTGTTGAGTTCCACGACCTCATGGAAGGTCACTTTGACTTCTTAGAGTCTTGTTTTCTGTTTTCACTTCCGCATTTGGATCTGTTATCGGATCATCCTTACGGTTCATCACAGGACACGCTGGCCTAAAAACTAGGGTCGTCACAGGGGGGGTGTGAGCTTAACAACTCTAAGGAAATGCCTAAAACACCGGTTTTGGACTTCTTTGAGCCAAAACCAAAGAATGGGTGAAAAAAGTCGAGATCATACTCGAAAAATTATTAAAATCACAATTCACTCCATTCATATTAACAGATCATCATCACATAACCAATCATTTTCATAAATGTTAATATGCCATGAAATGAAATGCCTTTACGACTACAGTCCTGGCCCAACACAACACACATCGAAAACCACTAACCAAATTTACAGCGGCGAGATTGATAGCTATTCCTGGTTCCAAATCCAGCAACCATTTGGGGTTATCAACTTTTCAGGCCCTACACCGGGCTGTGCTCCCTCTAGGTCAAATTAGCCCCGGGCTTGCGAAATCTGGTTCCATTTAGAAGACCCTTTCTCACAACCCTTTCCAAACACATTTCTTTAAAAAGAATCATTTCAACCTCACTTTTCTCGAACCATGTCTATGCCATGAATGGAATTATGCATCAATGAAATCGACATATACATGCTTGAAACTTTATCATTTTACCCATATATACTAATCATCATCATGTATATGTATATGTAATCTCAAGAAAACAATTTAATGCAAGGCATGTTCTTTAAACAACTTTTCAACCAAACACACACATATATACACAATCAACATCATCATTATGAACATACTTCGTCACATAAACACATATCCAACATTTAAATTTTAAATTTAATCTTTCTAAGCATGCTCAACAAGAAATTAAGCAAAATAACTCAAGCAAAGTCAAAACATAATGGCTTAGACATCCTTACCTCAAAATGTAGCTAAAAGGCATCCGCGCCGGAAAGTCAATGTCAATCAACGTCTGCCGAATGGAAAACAGTTCGGTGGAAATGTAGCCGACAACGAGGAGAGTAAACTACCCCAAAGAAGCGTCTCCCGAATCCGGCTCGAAACGGCTCAAAACCCCCTCCAAAGTTTTAGATCTAAAATTTTCAAAAATTCGTAAAATATTCATCGCTCATCTAAAAAGGAAAGAAAAAATAGAAAAAAAACAAGAGAGAAAGAGATGGGACTGTGGGCAGGGAATTGAAAGAAAAAAAAGAGGGCCTTGGCCCCTTAAGTCATTAGGTGAATAGGCGGGTCCATGTGACCCCAAAATATCCCATTTGCTTCCTTGTCTTTACATACACATATGCACACATGCCACAACACTCAATTAACCCCACAGTCACACAAACATGAACTAAATAATGGTGCAACAAATATGACAACCCCGAAAAATAACCCCGTACACGACAAATCTGGTTGCGGGTCCCGCTCGGGACCTCCTGGCCTGAAAAATTTAAAAAATGCCGAAATGGCCAACAAAGCATTTCTAAGAGTCCTGAACTCGAAGAAATGCCCAAACCAACTCTCAAAACTTACCTGGCACACCCCACGGTGTTCGGCATGCAAAACGAGGCAAAAACAAAAAAATCCCAAAAAATTAGAAAATCCGTAAAAATGGAAAAAAAAAAAAAAAAATAGAAACATTACAATCTACCCTCCTTAAAGAGATTTTGTCCTCAAAATGTACCTTCCTTAAAGAAAGAGGCCCACAGTCACAGACCTTAACAAGAAACACATGACAAAACCGTAAGACAATGAGCTCACCAACCTTATTGCCTTTGACACCGGACGTCAATAGGAAATCACACACTACTGCCACAAAAACATAATGCTCACCACCTAATGAGGGTACTCATCACTTACAACATCCTATCACATTTTATACCCTGCATAAAACGGACATCGGTCCACTCTGCATCGCTATGAACAATCACAAGACCACTGAACATGATGACATCCAGTCTCAACTCATCCTTTGAAGGACACACAAAACCCAATACCAAGAACCCCGACCATCTCACAATTAAGCTCAAACCCAAATCTACACATCCCTATCAGATCAAGCACTCAATATCTAACGCATAGGTACACCATCACATATTCTCACCAACGACTACTAACCGAACTATACGATAATTATCATACTTAATAACTTCAAGATGACTAAACAATAAATCTCTTAATGGCTGCGTGAACATGAGTCACTAAATCAGTAAAGTGTATTATCCTGTACACAGGACACAAATCCCCAAATAAATTCTTCAATAATCAATGGCCGTACCACAAACCTTTATCGAACACCTGGTCCTACCTAACATACCTCGTCACCCGAGGTAAACCACCTAAATCCACACTGACACAATGCACAACACCATACTCTCACCGTCTCTACAAAGTCTAAACAATCATTGACCTTTGACCCAACATCATGCTAAAGAGGGACTGATTTAGGAGAAATGGTTGGCTAGGCCATTCTTAACATCGATCCGGTCTTAACCCAAATGTCATTCCTGTCCTCAGGTTCAAACCTCTAACATAATCTCACACAACCCACAAGATAACTATTAGATCCACTCATTATCAATCCATTGCTCTATGCAACCTTAACAACTATACAGTCACATACCTGCTCTAAAAATCCCAATCATGCCTTAGTCACACAATCTTTAACAAGCTAAAAGTAACACGATACCTAATACCACAATCATCGACAAGCATAAAAGCTCTCTGATCTCCTCATAACACCCATACCAGGTAAACAATTCAATAACATAATTCGATTCAATTCTTACCTTGTCAAAACACACATTACGACTATCTCATGCCTGAAATCATAAAACCAAAATCAATCATTCCTATTATTCCTCAACCGAATCCCACATTCACTTTCTCTAATCATGTAGTTCTAAGATGATACCAATATTTGTCCTTAAGACACTGCTCGAATCAAACACCTATAAAAACATCAAAATACAGGACTCATCCCACATCACCTAATCATCCTCGAACTTACAGTTTATGACATATCCCCTAGCCATCACCGCTAGTACCAGACATTGAAAACACATAATCCCTATTCAGTAACTCGTGCCTTACACACCACAGGTCAAAATCACTCTTAGAACAAGCACTATTAAAACTAGAGACTCCACCTCCCTCTGTGGGGTGAGTCAACTAATTCAACCAAACCATTACCAGTGAATTCTAAAAACATAACAAACCACACATGGGTCCGTCCATTCGTAGACATGCACAACTCCTAAATGGAGAACAAGACTTACGACAAATGATGTCCTTGTCAGGACTAGAACAAATAGAAGGGTAAAGAACCTTGCACTTGTAATGACCATGTCATTTTCCTTCCTTTCTTTTTCCTTATTTTTACGGATAAATTTTTTCCGTTGATATTTTCCTTTCTAGGTCCGAGTTTGACCCTTCGGGTCATCGTGGGTGCTCAGAAATAATTCCTAACACCTATCCTTTTGGGAGATTGGTATCGTCCTTGTGAAGACCGTGCCGTCTCCTCTTTTCTTTTTTAGACATTTTTCTTTTTCGTCTTTTCCCCGTTTGTCAATTCTTTCACATGAATATTGTGGTTTTTGTCATTTTCTTCATCCGGACTCTGAATAAAGCAATTTTTGAGCCTAAGTTTATTAATTTTTCATTGTTTATCCAATGGTGTGCTTGGTAGCACCCATATTCTTTTATAAAATGATCATTTTGCCCTTAGGGCTAAGCTTGTCTGTTTTAAAGTGTCGCTTCTGCTTTGATTTCTTTTTGGGTTCTGTGACTTCATGGGAAATCATGATTGTGTCTTAGGGATGACGTACATCTCTCGAGACTTTGTTTATGTATGAAAAGACCATTCTGACCTTGGGGGTCTTACTTGGTCTATTTTCAACCCTAGCTTCCGCGTTCGTTCTCGTTGAGTTCCGTGACCTCGTGGAAGGTCACTTTGGTGTCTTAGAGATGTATTGCATCTCTAAAGACTTGGTTTTTATTTTCGCTTTTGCATTCGAGATCCGTTATCGAGTCAAACTTCGGTTCATTAAAGGACGCACTGGCTTGAAAAACCAGGGCCATCATAGGTGGAATCAAAGCTCCTACGTTCGAAAACCTTGGACGATGGGTTTTGGGTGCATATCATGCTTTTGTTGACATGCTTTGATTCATTTACACGTAGACCTATTTTTAGTGCTTATGTGCTTATGTGTTTGAAAGCTTTTAAATGTTTTCCCTTAGTTGCTTTAACATGATGGTATGGGACATGTGTCATTATGCCTTATGTTTTCTTTTGCATGTGTTGCCATGCTTTGTGTTTATATGCTTTCATTATATATATGCATTGCATATAGTTTTGCATGCATGCCGGGCAATAGTCTACATCTGTACTGACTCAGGTCTTCATGTATCGTTATGTACATTTTGAGAAAGAGCATGCTAGTTGCTATATATATGTTGTATGTGTTTACTATTTATTGAGCATGCCTTAGAAACATGTGTAGGATATATGACTATGTGTTAGTTTATCCGATGATAGGAATGATGTATTTCTTATATGTTGTAGTTTATGTTATGCTAGTATTATTAGTGATACCATTGTGGGTATTTGTGCACATATGTGTTTAGGTATTTTTAAGGTATTTGATAGGATGTCTATATGAGTAGTTGGATATTTTTATTGCATTGAGTACTTTGGGTGCATAGTAAGCCATTCATAACATGTTTATATATTATTCAGTAAGTAGATACCATTTATGGGATACGGAAGGGTAATCATTGTCGCCAGTGCAGAATTTAATTTTGGTAATTCCAGTAAACCATTGTCACCATTGCGGAATGTGATTCCGGTGATTCCAGCAAATCATTGTCACCGGTAAGGAATGTGATTCCGGTGATTCCAACAAAATCATTATCGCCGGTGCAGAATGTGATTTCGGTGATTCCAGCAAACCATTGTTGCGGGTGCAGAACGAGATTCCGGTGATTCTAGCACATCATTATTGCATGATTGATGGATAGATGCTATCCAAAGGGTGCAGAGGGGCACTCAATTGTTGCAGCTGCGGAACTTGATTCTGGTGATTCCAACACATCCTTTGCCGCAGATGCGGAATTTGATTCCGGTGATTCCAGCACATCATTGTTTCAGGTGCAGAATGTGATTTCGGTGATTCTAGTACAACATTGTCATTTTACATCATGTTATTCACACGTGTATGATTAGGTTATGTGTTCTACTTTACGAGTATATACTACTTGAGTGTCGAGTACTTATCTAAGTACATTGTATTGCATTAGAGTTGCATACATGGTTTACATACATTTTGAGATTGTGACGTGGTCACCCTATATACGTATGTTTCGTGACTATTTGTTTTATTCAGTTTATTCTGATTTGTTATCCCTGCACTGTGCTTGGGGTTTTGTAACCGTGGTTGTTAGGATTGAGATGTGTGAGCTACGTAGTCGACTTGTGTTTTGAGGATTTAGTTATCTATGATAGAGATTTGATCTAGGATTTTGTCTTCTATATGTAGCCTTATGGTAGGTCTACTTCAGATCGGTGCTTAGGTTTTCAGTTTTATGGAGTCTGATCCATTGGCTTGAGGGCACAGACTTGTCAGGCTTGGATTCATGACTGGAGGTTGTTGATAAAGGTGCTTTGCAATGTAGGAGCTGTTGACTCTACTTGCAATATGGATTTAAGGCCTTAAGCGTAGCAGTGCCTATGACATTGTTGTCAGAGTTTTAGGATTAGCTACCCCAACTCTCACAAAATGCCTGGTTCCAGTAGTACTTTTGATAATGATCACTTTCAACATTGATGTCATTTATATTGAGAAATTTTTTCGGGTTGACCTGGTTGGGGACAGGTTATGAACTAGTACCTTATATTGTCACGCTACTGTACCAAGTTATGTGTTATGGGCGAGTGCTAGTTGCCATCGATGCTACCTTACTGACGAGTAAGTGTGGGTGGGCACTAGACGCTGTCGTTATTATCACACACTTGAGTACGCTGTGGGCAGGTTCTGGTCACTAATCTTTCTTTGAAGTCGCTTTTGGCTAGGTGTCTTCTTTCGACGTGTCGTTATCTTGGGATTCTTTCAGTGATTGACAATGAGTTGATATGCCGATTTGTTTGGGGAGGTGTCTCTTAGTTCTTGGTTTTGCATTCTTCGGACGATCTTGAGGCTTTTGGAGTTGTTCTTTAGCACTTTATTTTTTATCTCTTGGTTTGACCTTACTTCGATCTCAGTTCAATCCTCTTCTGTATGTTCTTGATTTCGGGGATGAAATCTCTATAAGGAGGGTAGGTTGTAATGACCCTATCATTTTCCTTCCTTTATTTTTCCCTGTTTTTACGGATAAATTTTTTCCGTTGATGTTTTCCTTTCTGGGTCCGAGTTTTGACCCTTCAGGTCGTCATGAGTGCTCAGGAATAATTCCCAACACCTATCCTTTTAGGAGATTGGAATCGTCCTTGTGAAGACCGTGTTGTTGTGTGTTCAGTTTATTACCACTCGCAATAGCACGAATCTTTATAGGATAGTACTATATAGAGGGTGTCGATCCCACAGGGAGAGGAGTTTTCTTTGCTTTGTTTTTATCTAATATTTGGTTTACAGGTAACTGGTTGAATTGATTGATTTTGGTTGTCACGAACATAAAATAAAACTAAAGTGATCAGAGAGAGAGAAATCTTAGGGCTTTGACTTCACCACAACT
Source organism: Cornus florida (assembly GCF_030987335.1). Taxonomy (NCBI): domain Eukaryota; kingdom Viridiplantae; phylum Streptophyta; class Magnoliopsida; order Cornales; family Cornaceae; genus Cornus; species Cornus florida. The sequence continues at coordinate 4,408,247 of NW_026775571.1, forward strand.
TTCATATTATGGTTAACTATTTGAACTCTAGGGATTTAACAAATTATAATTCAAATGAATTAAACTCAATAACATTCATTCAATTCAAGTTTTAAAGAAAGATTTTTTATAAATTGTAGTTAACTATAACCTATATGCGGTTATCAAAGATTATCCACCTACCTACTTTAACTAATTTTGTAAATAATCCATCTTTCCTAAGCGTAGACTATGAAAACATTCCTTTATAAAAAATATTGGAACACCATTACATGATCTCCATTCTTATGTCTGGCAGGGCTCCACCAGATATCATCCAATAAGAATGGGTTGATTATAGTTAATGAACAATTATATCTAAGACAAGGTAATAACAATTCAAAAACTATTACTTCATTAAAACACCAATTGAGTTGTCTCAATTGCTTATAATTATGTAATCAAGAAATATAATATATATTAAAATTATCCCAGAGTTAAAATAATCAAACCATATTAATCAGATGGGTTACATCAGTGCCCTAAGAGAGGAATTAGCTACTCATGACGATACAGAATATCATCTGTGTTGTTATCATCTTCATCGTCATGGACGACACTTCTCTTCTCAGGATCTTCACCTTCTAAGGTTATGGAAACCCTAAAAGCTGCCACCACAATATCATCCTTCTGAATAATACGAGAATAAGGAACTCCTTCTATCAAGGCCTATGCCTTTTTTTATAGAAGAAAATAAAGGTCTGGTGGGCTTTTAGATCTTCTAGCCCATATGGAATGAATTAAGACTTGGAAAAGAATAATTCTAGTAACTTGAAAGGCTCGAGCTTAAGAAGTAGAGCTCGAGCTTTGGGACTCAGGCTTGAGCTTTAAGAGAAAAGCTCGAGCTTTCTGGAAGTATTGCTCGAGCTTCAAAAGATGGTGCTCGATCTTCAATTCTATACTTAGTCAAATTTCTTCAACAATTTTTTAAAGCGTCTTTTCCTTCAACACTTGGAATATTTTGGGGTTCTCTTCTTTTAACATTGCTCGATCTTAACTTCAAAGGGCTCGAGCTCCTGGTCCTGAGCTCGAGCTTTTGGTACTCAAGGCTTGAGCTTTGAATGATGGTGCTCGATCCTTGAGGTCTGGCACGAGGCCCTGAAGCTTGGTTCTTCTTTTAAAATCAACTCTTCAAATTTCGATGCCTCATGCTTGAGCTTGAGGGCCAAGGCTCGAGCACCCTAAGATAAGCCTCGAGCACTATTGAAATAGGGCTCGAGCTCTGAAGGTACAAGGCTCGAGCTTTAATACCTTGTTGATTTTCTTCTTTTTTCTTTGCAGGGCTCGAGCCTCAGGACTTAGGCTCGAGCTTTGGAACTTGTATTCTTCCAAACTTCACCATTTAAGCTCTCGGCTTACTTTGAATGACCGCCAATGACTCTATGAGCTTCAATATTAGTCTTTTCATCATAAGGTCCCGGTTTTAACCATTTCTCTGGTCGAGTACCTATAAACACACAATAAACATAAATCAGTCTAACAATGGATATAAGTATCACTTTAGGCCTTAATATACATATATTTAGGGGCTCGAATATGCAATATTCAGTGCTCATCACACCCCCAAACTTACATATTGCTAGTCCCTTAGCAATACAGAATTAAAGAGCCGTTTTCATAGGAATCACGGTTGCATTTAGCTTATGCAACAAGCCTTTAAACCCCTAGGTTACCCCTAGTGGACGAGTTGTAGTCTTGTGAGGGTTTCTAGTGATGGTACCCACAAACATCTCAAACAGTGCCTTAATTGCACAATACACACATTCAAGCCTGTTTTTCAAATCAGTATATCCCTGCAGCTCATCAATCAGTCAAATACAACACGTACAACCAATTATATTAATCAGAAACACTTTTAACTTCCAATTTCAATTTAGCAGCCATGGTCCCCATGTGTCAGTTTAATCATTTATTAAATAATCTCAATCTCCAAAACATTTTAAAAGTGAACTTACAATCCAACAGGTGACTTACTATCCAAACTCGCATTTATTCCTTACTATCACTCAACTTATAGACAAACGTTTCAAATTCCAACTCCCAAGGCATTATTATTATCTTTTTTTACTGGTATGCATTTTTTAAAAAGGATATTGTGCAATGTTCAGGTCTATTAAGCTTTTTAAATCACCCATGTAATGAAGTTTCGGCCAATGACTCCCCAACCAGACGGTTTTAGGGCATTAAGTGATAAAACAGCGCTCAGGACCTAATTGTTCAAGTAATCTAGGCAACCTAAACCCCTTATGTAATAAGCTTTCAGCCAATGATTCCCAAACCAGATGGTCGTAGGGCATTAGGTATCAAAACACACCCCTAAAGACTTATTGCTTAAGCAATCTAGGTACAGACTTGAAATTGACCATTTTCTACTTATTTTCTTCATCATTTTTTTTTTCTTTTCATTCACATTGGTGAAGAATTTTTTTTTATTTCTTGCTTGCATACATACCTTTTTTTATTTTTTATTTTATTTTTTATGCCTTGGTTATCAAAATCATTAAATTCACCCGCTCATCTCAGTTTAACTCAAAACAAAGCAAGAATTCTAGTTTATACCCCACAGAAATCATACAAGTGTGAATATGTGCAAAGTGGAGTATTTCAGAGATCAATTTCATCAAACAATAATTATCCTAACAAAGTGGACCAAAGGCCACCAACTGATTTCAAAAATTTTCAAGAATTCATTTTCAACATTATATTGGCATACAAACCATTTCTAACCAACATCAGACTGCAAAAATAATACCTGACATTCAATAGACTCAAAATCATGCTTGTAATATCAAATTGCAGAACCATGTGTTATTTCATTAAAAATTTTGAATTTCACCCTTACCCCCAAACTTAGTATGCACATTGTCCTCAATGTGTGAAAACAGAAGAGAGTTAGAAAGATATTACCATAATACCAGACCAACAAAGATATACCAAAATGAAGCTCATAAGGGCAAAATAAAGAAATCACCCCTAAACTTAGTCTGTAGTACCTTACAAAATCAGCAAACTCCAACAGACATCAGAGTATCAAGTATATAAAGTAATAACAGAGAAATATCACATGGACTCACATAACAACACAAGAATAAGATAGGCAAAAAGCATATATATAAATGATCAGAATCAGTACAATGCTTTTAGAATAACAGACTTAGGCATAAATACAACATATAGAATAAAATACATCAAAACTGCCTTAGTCAACAAAAGTGCCTATCTATCAAAAGAAAATACAGAAAAACCCTAAACAACTAATCTATATGAGGTGGAGGAGTATCCGTAGAAGTAGAAGCGGCAGACGGAGTCCGGCATAATAGCTCCTCAAGAATGCTCTGCTGTGTAGTCAGCATCTGTCTCAGCACTGTCTGTCCATCCTACAGCTTTCCCACCTAGGCCTATAAAACTTTAATCTCAGCCTAAGAAGAACTCTTAAGCTGTACTGCAGGAACTGGCCTCCTCCTAGGTAGGGCCTGGCCATCAGAGAGATCTATCTCATCCTCTATGGCCTCATCATCATCCGCTACTTTAGTAGTAACTTCTATATAACCCTCATCTCCAAACTCCATTGCATTTCGGCGACTTGCTGGCATATGTGTCCAAACCTTATTCCATTCCCTCATTCCAAATATAGGAGATTCATTACAAGATTCCTCTTTCTTATCTGCCACAAAACCCTGTAGCTCTAATAGCCTGGTAAGGTAGCTTATGGGTAAGAACATTCTTATATGGTCCAATTTCTGACCAAAACTCCAGTAGTTGGTAGAAAATCATCCTAAGAAATGAATACCAATGCTTAAACTGAATAGCATAGAGTGCCTGAAGAAAATCAATATTCCGAATATTCTTATGCCCAAGAGGATGAACATTAGTAGAGATAATAGATCTAAAATCCATAACCTCTTTGGAATCTTAGCCTTGGTAGTACTACTATGCTTTCTCCAAGCAAACCTTCTATTACACAACTTTTGAATCAAATTTTCTGCAGTTGGTAACCTAGGGAGGTGTAAAATTAGGATAACTACGCCTCTCATCAACCACCGGAGGAAGCTTATGATAACATTCTAAAGCTGCAGCAATAGCACAAGGATTAACAATCAACTCATGTCCATCTATCATAGTTTTAAGCTCCCAAGGGTCATCCTTACTATAAACAATATTAAGATAAAACAAACGAACCAGGCGAGGATAAGCAATCTTAGTAACAGGAACCATAAGATGCAAAAAATGCCTATAACTAAAAGACTTCATAGCCCATCTAGTGCGAGGATCAGTGATGAACACCTGATAATCAAAGGTCGTTTAATAAGAAATTGGAATTGCCTTCCAAGCACTTGGCAAAACATCTTTAGTCACCCTAACACATTTAAAAGGAGCAGGATGAACCATCGCAACTTTTTAATTAACAATATCCTCCAAGAAATCACTTAAAATCACCAAAAGACTCCAATTTCTGCAATCTGGAAATCAAGGCTCAAGATTTTAACCTTCTGAGCTCGAGCTTAACCCAATGCTCAAGCTTAAATGTGTAAAGCTCGAGCTCTACCTGAAACTACACCAAAACATATCTCAGAAATTTACACAGAGATTAACTAAAGAGTCCTTTAGACAATCAGTACATGCAGATAACTCATGAAAACCCTAATAATCATTTATCCAAAAGAAATCTCATGCTCTCTTAATCCAGATCTAGAAATTTAATCAACTAAGAAAGAAGTAATGGAAAGAATATGAGGATGAAGATTTTTACTTGATGGGTATTTGTAAATCTGGAAAGAGAATGTTAAGCATCATCGTATATTAATAGAGAAGAAACTTGGAGAGAAACGAGAGAGAAGTATGAGAGAATTGAAGAAGAGAAGAAGGAGAACTGCTTTTTAAAACTTTTAAAACCCAGGGCTCGAGCTTTAGAATCTAAGAGCTCGAGCCGCCGCCAAAAACCATTAAGTTAGCATGGGCAACTCGAGCTTTTGATAGCCAATGCTCGAGCTTCAGAATGAAAGCTCGAGCTTTAAGAAATTTTTTTATATTTTTATATTTTTTTCAATTTTTGTTTTTTGTTTTTTGTTTTTTTTTTGTTTTTATTTTTTGTAATCAAACCTAAACCTAAACTAATCTAGAAATAAAATACCAATAAAAATTAACTAAACATAAAAATTTAAAGCAAAAATAAAAGTGAAAAGAAACTACAGTACAACATACAAATGCTAAGTTTAACGTCGATAGCTTGACAACATGCTAAGTTTAACGTTGATAGCTCAACAAAAACTAACCTCTCTAGTCCAAGTAAATACGATCATGAAGTTCTACTGCCTCCATTGTGCCTCTTTACACACTACCCTCAATGTAGGGTTTAAGTCTCTGTCCATTGACTTTGGACACTTGTCCAGTCTTGCAATCTTGTATTTCTATTGCACCATAAGGTGTAACAGAAATAACCATGTATGGACCTTCCCAACATGACTTAAGCTTTTTAGGAAAAAGTTTCAATTGTGTATTAAACAACTAAACCTTCTGCCAGGGCTCAAAAGTCTTTTGCAAGATATGCTTGTTATGAAATGCCATAGTCTTGGATTTATAAACCTTAGTACTCTCATAAACATCTTTACATAATTCTTCGAGCTCAGTTAGTTGAAGCTTCCTGTTAGAACCAGTAGAGTTCATATCAAAATTGAGCTTTTTTATGGCCTAGAGAGCTTGATGCTCTAATTCTATAGGAAGATGACACCCTTTACCATAGACGAGACGGTAAGGTGACATACCAATTGAAGTCTTAAAAGCTGTACGATAAGCCCATAAAACATCATTTAGTCTAAAAGACCATTCCTTACGATTTGGTTTAACCATTTTTTCAAGAATTCTCTTAATCTCACGATTGGATATTTCAACTTGGCCACTTGTTTAGGGATGATAGGGAGTGGCAACTTTATGAGTGATGGAGTATTTATGTACCAAAGTACGGAAGTACGTATTATAGAAGTGAGCATCACCATCACTAATAATAGCTCGTGGAATACCAAACTGACTAAAAATATTCGTTTGAATGGACTCAACCACAATTGCGTGGTCGGCGGTTGCAGTAGCCACTACCACTACCCATTTAGACACATAATCAACAGCCACAAGTATATACTCCTTTTTATTTGACTGGACAAAAGGACTAATAAAATCAATACCCCATACATTAAAAACCTTAATGACTATGATTGGAGTTAAGGGCATTATGTTTCTTATGGAAATTGATCCTAACTGCTGATATCTAAGACATGACCTGTAAAACAAATATGCATCCCGAAAGAGTGAAGGCCAAAAGAAACCACACTAAAGAAGTTTAACTGCAGTTTTTTTTGCACTGAAATAACCGCCATATGCCAAGGTATGACAAAAGGTCAGAATACTATGAAACTCACTCTCAGGAGCACATTTATGAATGATTTAGTCAGAACAATACTTGAAGAGCTGGGGATCTTCCCAATAGTACATCTTAACCTGAGAGAAGAATTGATCTTTTTCTTACTTTCACCAAGACAAAGAAATTTTTCCTGTTGCGAGGTAATTCACAATATCAGCAAACCAAGGTAAATACCTATGAGAAACCCCAAACAATTGTTCATCCAAAAAGGAATTATAAATTGGAAGTGAAGTTGAGGCATCCTCAATCAGAATTCTAGAAAGATGGTCAGCTACCACATTTTCTGACCTTTTCTTATCCTGAATCTCATAATCAAACTCTTAAAGAAAAAGGATCAATTGAATCAAACAGGGTTTGGTTTCATTTTTTGGAAAGAAGATGTTTCAAAGTAAAATGATCAGAATAGACCACTACTTTAGAACCCAATAGATATGATTTGAATTTGTCCAAAACAAAGACAACTGTAAGTAACTCTTTTTCAGTAGTGGTATAATTCAATTGTGCATCTGAAAGAGTTTTGGTTGCATCGTAGATAACATGAGGAAGTTTATCTACTCGTTGTCCCAAGACAGCACCCATAGCATAATCAGATGCGTCACGCATGATCTCAAATGGAAGAGCCCAGTTTGGAGGATTTATGATAAGAGCTGAAGAAAGAAGGGAGCTAAGCTTATGGAAAGATCTAGGTATGATTCATCAAAGACAAAAGGAGTGTCCTTTGCAAGTAGATTACACAAAGGATGAGAAATTTTGCTGAAATCTTTAATGAACCGTCGATAAAACCCGGCGTGCCTAAGAAATGATCGCACTCCCCTTACGGAGGTAGAAGGAGGAAATTTAGAGATCAAATCTACTTTGGCTCTATCAACTTTAATACCTCTCTCTAAAATGATATGTCCTAAAACAATTCCCTCTTGAACCATAAAATGGCTCTTCTCTCAACTAAGAATAAGATTAGTTTCCCTACAACGCTGAAGCACTAGGGACAAATGTTGGAGACAGTTCTTGAATGTGGATCCGAAAATAGAGAAGTCATCCATAAAGACCTCGAGAAACTTTTCAACCATATCCAAAGAGATAGACATCATACACCTCTGGAATGTTACTGGCGCATTACACAATCCGAAAGGCATCCGTCTATATGCAAATGTACCGAATAGACAAGTGAAAGTAGTTTTCTCTTGATCCTTAGGATCAATGGCCACTTGATTATAGCCAGAATATCTATCTGAGAAGCAATAATAGCTCTGGCTGATCCTTCCTAGTAGCGAAGTTGAGTTTCCAGTAATCAATACACACACGCCATTCAGTGGTGGTACGCTGTGGAACTAATTCTCCCTCAGAATTCTCAACTATTATAATACCTGACTTTTTAGGTACTACTTGAGTAGGACTCACCCACTTGCTATCTAAGATGAGGTATATTATTCCCGCATCTAGCAACTTCACAACTTCCTTCATAACCACCTCCTTCATATTAGGATTCAATCTTCTTTGGAGTTCCCGAGATGTTCGGGAATCCTCCTTTAAATGAATTTGATGCATGCAAATTGTGGGACTAATTCCTTTCAAATCAACCACACTCTACCCAATAGCCTCTTTATTTTGCTTAAGAACTTTTAAGAGATTACTTTCTTTGAAACTTGTAAGATTGGAAGCAATGATCACCGGGAGGGTGTCATTGAAACCCAAGAAAGCATACTTGAGCTTGTCCGGTAGTGGCTTAAGCTCAAGCTTAGGGGGAGATTCTGAGGAAGGAATAGGCGGAGTACAAGAAAGTGGAGAAAGAGGCTCAAGTTTAGATTTCCATGAAGGAAAATATGTGATAGGAATGGAGTTGAGCAATGAATTCACTTCAGCTATTGAAGATTTGATATCGAAGTTTTCATAATTGAAGTGATTTAGACAAGCTTTTAAAGGATCCTTGGATAAAATAGTTGGGAGTGATTCCTCAACCAACTCATCAATAACATCAAGGAAGAATGCACTATCATCGTGGGGATGATGAATAGTATTGAAGATGTTAAGCTTGACTTTCATATCCAAAAGATAAATCCATAGCTTCAGTCCTACAGTTAATGCAAGCATTTGCTATGGCTAGAAAAAGTCGCCCAAGAATGACTGGAATATATTTTTTGGAATCGTGAACCAGTTCTGTATCAAGAACTAAGAAATCGACTGGAAAATAGAACTTATCCACTTTTATGGGTACATCTTCAACAATACCTCGTGGTTGTCTAACAGAATGGTCAGCAAGCTATAGAACAACCGACGTAGGATTTAACTTTCCCAAACCTAACTTCTCATACAACGAGTAGGGAATAAGATTCACACTTTCTCCAAGATCAAGAAGTGCTTGCTTTATCACATTGTTTCCAATGATGGAAGAAATTGTAGGAGCACCAGGATCTTTAACCTTTAAAGGAGTATTATACTTAAGAATTGCACTAACTTGCTCGTTGAGACAAATTTTCTTTGGAACTTGGCTTTTAGATTTTCTCTTAAGAATGCACAAGTCCTTTAGAAATTTGGAGTAGGCTGGAATTTACTTTATAGCATCAAGCAGAGGAAGATTGATTTTGACCTGTTTAAAGACCTCCATCATATCTTGAATTTTCTCCCCGTACTTACCAAAGTAGAAGAGTTCCTTGAGATGTTCAGGATAAGGGGCTCTTGGCTCATAAGCTGTCTCAAGGTTGGGAGCAGATGAAGAAGTGACTCCACCTTCAACTCCTATTGTGGATTGTGGAATAGAATTTGAGGAAACATTATTGGGATGTGGATTATGAATGATAGGAACAATGTGAACCCTAAGCCTATCTTTTTCTTCTTGTCCTTTTCAACTTGGTTATCAACTACTTTACCATTCCTCAATGTAGTGATAGCCTAAACTTGCTCATAATGAACACCTGAGGAATTGGTTTCACCAATTGTGTAAGTTTGCCCTTTAGGGTTGGCTACTGGCTAACTACGCAGCTTTCCATCTTCTCTTCGAGATAGAGTACTCGCTATTTGCCCAACTTGTGCCTCTAGCTTTGCTATAGCTTGTGAATGAGAATTAAGAAGTCAGGTATTGGCTTTAAGATCAACAAGAGCATTGAGTACTTGATCCTCAAAAGTAGAATTTTTAGGAGGAGGTAGAAGATTAGGATTTTGAGTGGGTTGATTCCTAAACTAAGGTGGACGATAAACATCAGATTGATTAAAAGAATTATTTTGTAGTGGAGGGTTGAATGAATTTTGGTACTGTTCCTGTGATTATGGAATAGTGGCTCCTTAAATTTGATTACGCCATGACAGATTTAGATGATCTCTCCAGCCAGAATTATATGTAGAAAAATATGGATTATAAGCTGGTCTGGAGAATGCGGCATTCACTTGCTCCTGTAGAATCGCAGATGATTGTCCTACCATAGGGCAAGTGTCAGTAAAATGGAAAGGATTAGCATAGATTGAACAAACTTCCTTTGGTAAGGCAGTTTGTGGATTAGCAACAGGAACATAGCCAGATGATAAGACTTAATCAAACCTACGGTTTAAAGCTTCTATTTGAGTGGCTAACTCACTAGATTTTTCTACCTTATAGAGTTTTTCAACTTTATGCATTCCAGGTGAAAACCTAGACCTAGAGGAAGAAGCATGTTACATTGAATTCTACTTAGGGCCTCAAATAATTTCCAAACGTTAGCCGGACTCTTTCGAAGAAAAGCTCCATTTTTGGATACATCAACCATGTTCCTATGAGAATCAGAAAAACCATCATAGAAAATCTGTACTAAGTGCCATTTAGCAATATCATGGTGTGGACACTTTCTTAAAAGATCATTATATCTTTCCCATGAATCATGGAACTGTTCTCCCGGGATTTGGGAATATGGCATGATATCTCTTCTCATTTGTGAGGTTTTACCCACTGTGTAGTACTTTTTTAAGAACTCTTGTTGCAATATGTCCTATATAGATATGGAATTTGTTGGAAGGGACTGCAACCAAGTTCTTGCTTTATCCTTGAGAGAGAATTGGAAAAGTAGCATCTTGAATGAATCATTAGTAAGAGTGGTCAACTTGGTAGTTGAACACAATTCCAAAAATACATCCAAGAGCGTATAAGGATCCTCTGTTGCAAAACCATGGAAAGTAGGAAGCATTTGGATTATAGCAGGCTTGATCTCATAATGGGTTGCATCTGTATCAGGGAATACAAAGCAGGAAGAGGAAGTATATGTGGTTAGAATAAAATGATCCCTCAATTATGGTTGTGGAAGAATAGGTGGAACTCATTCTCCATTACCATTACCATTACCATTGCCATTATTACCCGTTGCATCACGATTATCAGCCATGTTATTAGAGGGACTTCCTATTGAATTTAAGTGGTTTTTAAGTTTTATTAATTGACTAAGAGTTCTCTTTATTTCATGATCATGCACTAAAGGTTTTGATTGAGTATGGCAAGCTAACATGCACTAATTACACTAACCCTAATAGTAACAAAAACAAAATTTTCCAAGTAAAAGAAAACAGAAAAACTCACAGAAGGTTTTATAAACCGAAGCTTTTTATCCCTTACGCGTCTTTGTCCTCACTGCTAATTTCTTGCTGTGGAGGGAAAAATCTCCCTTCCAGCAAGAATCGTCCACGTCATCACACTACAAAATTATTCTAAATACTGCAAAGGCCCAATCGGTGCTGAGCCCAAATTAGATCAGCCCAGATAAGGCCTTGGCTTCCACATGGATCGCAGACCCAGGCCACCCAGCCCAACTTCTAAGCCCAGACATCAACAACCCGTAACACCAAGGGTGAACTCCAAGCCCATTAGCTGAATCGTCTGGGTCAACCCACATTCAGCCCAATCTTGGTTAAGGGAAGTCCAGTCCTGCTAGGCCAAGGAATCACAAAAAAGAGCAAGTCTTGTACAAGGAAAACTCTGCATGGAAAGAATTATAAAAAGGAAAGGATTATAATTGTAAAGAAAATCATATATGGAATGAATTGGAGGATAAGACATGCGAATCCTACCAAAATTCCACCACTTTATTTCTTATAAATAAAGGCTTAGACCTCCAATAAAATCATCGAGCATTATATACTTATTCTAAGTTTTATTCTTGCTTGTTTTGAGTTAGTTGTATATTTCTTTTTATTTCTTTCAATAGAGAGAAATTTTGCACCAACATTTTGGCACCGTCTATGGGAAACGATAGAAAGATACTCCCACTTTTTGTTTCAAATTATTTTTGTGTCCACGATCTGGAATGTTGAATGCAGAATCAACGGCGGCAGATCAACAGATGGAGTTGATGCAAAAGATGTGAGAAGAGTTCTTGCACCAATTCTGTAACGACCCGGTCATTTGCCTACCTTTTCTTTTTTCCTGAAATTTTACGAATGAATTTTTTTCGTTTAATTTTCTTTTCTAAGCTCTGTTTTGTGTCACTTAGTGTCATCTCGAGTGCTCGGAATTGGTTCCTGAGACTCTTTTCCGTGGATTGACAACTTCCTTTGAGGACCGAGTCATTTTCACATTTTTCATTTTTCGACACTATGCGCTATTTCGTCCTTTTCCCTATTCTGTCTTATCTCCGTTTGTCAGTTTTTGGCACAACCTCACTTCTCATGCTCGAAGTTGGTTTTTGACTTCACATGCCTACATCTTGAGTGGTTTTCTCGAAATACGTATCTTTACTTTTGCAAGAAAGTACTCTGGTTGCTCCCGGTGCCCATAGGGGCATGGATGCACAATTCTTAGAATCTTTTTTAATTTCTTGAGGTGTTTTTTGTAAATATCTTTTGAAAATATTTTATTTCAGGGGTATCTAAGAAAATATCTTTTGGAAGATATTTTCATTCTGGGGCAATTTTGCAGTTAACCCTTTTTGTAGGGGTCATTGTGCAATTAACGGAAGTTATTGCAAAATGTCTCATCTGGAGCCTGGATCCTTGTACGGGATTCATTTTCACATTTTGTCGAGTCGTGGACTCTTAGAATTCCGTTCTGGTCATTTTTCTCCAATTTCAGAATTTCTGGACCTAGTTGCCGCTGAACTTGTTTGGGGTATAACTTTCTGTTCGGGACTTAGTTTTTGACACCATTTCTTTTGTTGTTCATATTTTCTTATTTGGAATCTTTTTCGTTCACTGAGTTTTGCCGTTTGAGCGCGTCTGCTCAAAATCCACTTTTCCAGACTCGGCGGGACCCTTTCGGGGCAGTTTTTGAGACTTACTATAAATAGGATGCCCTAAAGTGAAAAATCAGATTTTGATCATCTTCCCCACCTCTATTGGCTGGATCTCCTAGCAGCCATGGCTACCACTTTCTCTCTCCTCCTTTGGTCCACTTTTCCTTGGTAGAAATCCTTCAGCCTTAGCATTTATTGCTTCCTTCGACGTGCTTTACCTTTTGCCCTTATTAGAATTCATTTCTGACGATTTTTTGAGTTCGGGTTTGGAGTCAAGTTGAGATTTTCATGGGGCTTCTTGCGGATTCTTGTTCACGGTGTTGTCCCTGACAAAACCTCTCGGTATCGTTGAATTCGGAGCACTTTTATTTTGGTGGGCCTTTGGGATTTCATCTCAAATTGAGGTAGGAGGTGTTATAGGTTTAATTCTTGTTATATAACATGCTATTGATGCTTATACAACTTGATTGCATGCTTAAGTATGAAATCTAGAGATTTTATTATTTAATTTTCTTGTATTGGATTTGATTTTCCCGGTTGCTTATGACTTGTTTTAAACATGTAGCATGGTAATATAATGCTCTATAATATGGTCATTGACATATATTAAATTGAGGGAATTTGAACAAGTATTAAAGATTTTATTTAATATTTATCTTGAATAAAATATTAAATCATATGGCCTTAACTAGCTTAAAATCAATATGTGTTAGCATATCAAATTAGGCCTTAGCATGCTCTCCAACATAGATGAATTTGAAAGTGATTGGAGGTGTTTTGAAAATTAGTAATTATTAATTAATTTAATTAATTAATTTGCCCCGAGTGCACTATTCACTCTATTTGAATTCCGACTTGATATTCTTGATTTACATGCCATATAGCTTCATATAATTGATTTGGAATATTCGGTTAGGTTTTGAAACCTTTTATTTAATTAAATTCCATGTTTAAGATTTAATCCTCATGGTGATATACAACTTGGAATTGAATTGTGGCATGCTAGAAAATTAAGCTTAGGTATAGTTGTTCCCATATATTAAATTGGGATTAATTGCATGAGAATTGTAACTTTTAATTTATATTTAACTTTAGTGAAAGGTTAAGTCACATAGTCTTAAATTGAATGAAATAAACATATAATATGATATTACATTAGTCCTTGGCATGTTTTTTAAGATATGTTAAATTGAGAGCATTTGGTTAAGTTTGAAAATCTTGAGATTTTAATTAAAAGAATAAATTAAAATCTATTTTGTGGCCAATTAAGGTTTTAACTTGATACTTGTATTGGCCATGACTTGTTTACTAGTATATATTAATTTGGGACTATCTGAAGTTGTTTTAGAACCTTGGGATTTAAATTAGCATGATTTAATTAAAGTTCTACTTTGTTGTTCTAACAACCTAATTGAGTTTTAGAATGGATATAGGTGATGACCTTGCCATGTCCTTTAACATGTATTAAATTGAGGTTAATTGGAATTGAATCGGAACCTAGAGAATTTAATTGTGTTTATCTATTTAAATTCTATCAATTTGCTCCATGATCTAGTTGTGTTTTAGAAGTGGTCTCTATATTCAAATCATGGACTTAGACTTGTTGTATATTCATTTGGTTATGTTTTGAACATTAGATAACATAGTTGTTATGTTTGTACTCATGAGAATCTGTTTTCCTTATTGAATATATTGTTGCCTTGTGTAATGATTTGCACACTTCGTAATTAACATCTTTAATGCATAGCGTGTAACGAATCGCACACTGAAGATTCGACATTCATCATATCATATTAGTTGTGGATTTAGAGCATGTATTGTATAGGTTTCCAAATTTGGTTGTGCTTGGTAGATAGTTGATTATCTTGCATATTCCTGTTGATATATGCGTTGTTGCACAACTTGTTGATTTTGGAAACTTGGGGATGTCGTTGTTTGACTATGGCTAGGACGTGGTTCTAGTACGGGGGATAGTCCCTCTATATAGTCTAGTGCGCACATAGGGAGGTTACCCATGGGCTAGTAACCTTAAAGTAACTATGTTGTCGGTCTGACCTGGCGTGACGTCATAGTATCCACTTTGTTTGATTTCGCATTTCATTTTTAAGTTGATAACTAGATGATGTTGTAACTTGTTGTTCCTTATTTGTCATTCCATTTTAAGTTACATGATGTTAACTTTGCGAAATTATGCTCTATGCGTTGTATTGGAAGTTCCAATGTTGGTTAAATTGCATCGATATTGAAAAATCGTGTTTTGACGTTCTAACAAAGGTTAGGATTAATCCTATTGATTCGTTTATAACTTAGACGTTAGGTGGCATGACCCAAAGTGTTGTTTTCGTGCTTTAGATTTCAAGCTGATAGCTTTAAGAAATTGTATTTTGTTGCCTTGTATAATATGCTTTTATGTGGTTTGACTGCATTGAAGTTGTAATTTGCATTTTGATTGTTTAGCATTGCCTAGGATGATTCCTTAGACATATTTAGAACATAGACGTTAGGTGACATGATCACTTTAGTTGTTTCTGTATTCGAGATTGCAAGTTAATACCTTTAAGATCCTATATCTTGTTGCTTTGTATAATGTGCTTCCATATTGTTTAAATGGCACAGATGATGTGATTTATGCTAGAAACACTCTAAGGTAGCTTAGGATGCTCCTTGAGTTTCATTTCGATATAGACGTTACGTGGCATGAACCCCTTTAACATGTTTCACCTTAAGGTGATAAATTTGTAAAATGCTAGGTCAATGCATGCTCATCTCCTACGAGTAGCTTTATGTTACTCACCCCTACGATACTGGGGCATATTTCAGGTACGAAGACTTGGTTCGTGAAGCCTAGCATTCCTTGGATGTCGTGTAGCTTTCAAGTTTCCATTTCATGCAAATGTTAGCATGAAATGTCATTTTGTAGACTTATATGTCAAAATATGTATATTTGATTCCATGTATGTAATGTGTACTTAAGTACACTCCTTTCAATGTAATTGATATGTATGATATGAGGCCGGAGGCCAATGACATGTATATTGTGTTCTATGCAACTTTTTAACTTCATGAAATGTTATGAAAACCTTGAAAAATCACAAGTCATTGCTTCACCATGGTTGCATCGGGTGTGGGAATTCCATTTTCATTCTTTTATAGGGTCTTATTAATCTTGTATGAAGTGTGGCCAAGGGCCAAACGGTCATTTGATCCCGTTTTATATTTTTGGATTCCGAATTTTCATTCCAAGTTCCCTTTTTTGCCTTTTTCCCAGTTAGGGGGTCGAATTTTGCATCGGCTATATTTTTAAGCCATGGACCATTGTAGCGCGTCTAAATAGGTAAGTTACACTTGCGTGAATGATCGTTTCCATGAAAAACCCTTTCGTTTGTGTTTTGAGCCTCCTACGGATTCATTTCACCCATTTGTTGAAAATTCTAGCTTAAGGGCATTTTGGGTATTTCCTTTGGGAAATAAATTCCGTTCTTGGCTTCGTGACATAGAAAATGTGATTTTAGGGGGAGTTTCTTTTTCGTATTTTCCGAAAAATGTCGTCTTGACCTCGAAAACCTCGTCGTAAGTTCAATTTTCTGCTAAATCACTGTTGCTGCATTTGACCTAGGGTTCTGCCCATTTGGGCGGGCGCCCGTGGGTCTTGGGCGGTCCCCCGCCATGCACAGGGCTGCTCTACACCATTTCCCATGGTTCTGCCCATTTGGGCAGGCGCCCGCGGGTTTTGGGCCGGCACCCACGGATACTGTTCCTGCACTGGACACTCTTCTTCAACGGGCCATATCTCACTCGTTTTAACTCAGAATTGGTCCGTTCTTGTGTCTAAACTGACCGCGTTGAAATGATCTTTCCAATGGTACCAATTAGAGATTCAGATTCCATTTTTAGCTCAAGTTATTCAAGTTTTAGTGAAGTAGTGTTAGTATTTGGTTCGAACAGGGATATGGTTTCCCTTCCTTCGACTTCGGGACTTGATATCTTTACCATCCGGACTCCGAATCATGTGATTCTTGAGTCCATCTTTGTTAATTTTTCATTGTCTATCCAATGGTGTACACGGGGGTATTCAATTTAGTTTGGAATTACCATTTTACCCTTTTAGCCATAGGTGCTCATTCTTCTTCATCTTGCCGTTTCTCATTCGTCCGGACTCCGAATCATATGATTTTTGAGTCCATCTTGATTGTTTTTCATTGTTTCTCCAGTGGTGTGGTCGGTGGCACCCGAATCTATATTCTCAGAAATAACCATTTTGCGCCTGGGGTCTTAATTGTTATCCTTCCGATCTCTTACTTCCGCACTTATTCCTTTGGGTTCTGTGACCTCATGGAAGGTCATCTTAGGGTCTTAGAGGTGTGTTATGCCTTGGGAGACCATTGTCTTGTTTCTAATTTCTGCATCTTGGATCCAGTTCGAGTCATCACAGGACATACTAAGTTGAAAAATCCTGGGTCGTCACAAATTCGAAGCGCTTCATCAGGCGAATGAAGCTAGCATAGCCCAGATTGCATTGCTTCAACAGCAAAATGACACCCTTCAAATGGCTATGGCTCAGTTGACACCTCAGCCACCACCAGTTGACAGGGCTGCTCCTTATTCCAACTAAAATGAGCCTTAGGTTAATGGGGTTCGGCCTAATGAAATTCGGCCACCACCAATTGACGGGGCTGCACCTCCTCCCAATCAAAATGAGCCTTAAGTCAATGGGGCTCGGCTTAGTGAAGTTTAGCGTACCAAAGTTTAGCAAGACTAGAGGGCCAGGTCCGAGGCGGTAGCTTCGGACAATCTTCCTCATTACACGCAGGATGAACAGGCCGAATCTAGCCGTAAACTCACGGTATGGTCTAATGGTGTTCCAGATGGTGCAGGAGTAAAGGAGGCCTTCGATGAGAAGAGACTCCTGAGAGTTCAAACGCCTACAGAGATGGCCAAGGAACATAAGAACTCTCTCATGAAGACTCCATTCACTGATGATATGTACCTTGTTGATAGACTTAAGAAATTTACTATGCCTGCTTTTACCCAATTTGATGGTACGGGAGATCCTTCCCGGCACTTGGATCACTATGCGTAAAAGATGGCCTTGGATGATCACAATGACCCATGGATGTCAAAGTTTTCCCTACCAGTCTAACAGGGGCTGCGTTGGAGTGGTTCAAGAATAGGTCACACAAATCTATTCCAGACTATAAAAATCTATGCACTATGTTCCTGGTGTAGTATTGCGGTAATAAGAAGCAAAAGAAGAGTATTGCTAGCCTTTTCACTATAAAGCAGAAGAAGGGCGAAACATTACAAGACTTTTTGTCTAGATTTAATATGGAGGCTTCAGAAATAGCAGATTGCCATCCTGCTACCTCAATAGAAACATTCAAACTTGCAATGATTCAGGGAACCAAGTTCCATACTTCCTTAGTTAAGTATTCCCCTCCGGATATGCAGACTCTCAATGCTAGAACACAGATCTACATCCGGCTTGAGAAAAATGTGGCCTATCGAGCTTAACATGCCACCCTCATTATAGTGGAGAACAAGCCTCAGGAAAGGGTTTCAAACTCAATAAGCCGATGAAGCCAGCACGCATCGGCACCAGCCATTCAAATACTCAAAAAAAAGCAAAGGACAAAGGAAAGGTTTACACCTCTTTGCACAACCTTGGCTCAGTTATTTCAGGAGAACAAAATGAAGTTTGCAGCCCCTCAGCCAATAAGGCAACCATTGGAACAAAGAGACAAGACCAAGCACTGCGCTTACCACAGAGATTATGGGCATACGACTAATGATTGCAGATCCCTTAGGCGGCAGGTGGAAAATATGATACTGAGAGGTGAATTGGCAGACTACCTTACAACAAAGGAGTACGTGAAGCCTCAAGAGGTCAACCATCGGAAAGTCAAAGGTAATCAAGTGAATGTCATCCATGCAATACATGAAAGATCGGAGGATGATCAGGAGTCAGAGTAGGTTTATAGATCCCGACTAAGAACAGCCCATAAGCTGAGGAGGCTATCCTCGGTAAACGTATTGCTTCGAGAAGCATTAACATTGGGTTTGGCGATGGAGTTCTATCTAGAGTTTAACTCCCCCACGAGGATCCATTGGTCATCAGTCTCATGGTGGCGAATTACATGATTAAGAGGGTTTTGATAGACCCAGGGAGTAGTGCCAACATCATCACAAAGGTGGTCTTTGAGCAGCTAGAGATCCCGTCATCATCAATTCGGCCTACCTCCAGCCCATTGATGGGGTTTGATGGTACAAGGGTGGATCCCCTTAGGGTTATTGACTTATCTGTAACCACGACAAAGAGGACATTGAAGGAAAACTTTGTCTTAACAGAGATCCACCCTTCCTATAATTTTATTATGGGAAGAGGTTGGATTCACCGAATGAACGGGGTTCCGTCTACCCTTCACCAGGTGATGCGATGCTTGTCTTCGGACGGGAGAGAGGTTATTGACCTCAGGGGTGATCAAGTAGCTGCCAAAGAATGCTACATGTTAACGCAGAATGAGGCAAAGAAGGTAACAAAATAGTCCCAATTGATCACACCTCCAGGAAGCAAATCCAAATAGCAATTACAGAATCCTCTGCCCAAGTATTTGAGAGGAGAGGATGAGGCCAAAGCGGAAAAGCTTACTGAGGAGTCTTTGGAAGTTGTTGAGGTAATCCCCGGCAATCCTCATAAAATCACCTACATGGGTTCTTCCCCCACAGCCGAAGAAAAAGAAGCATTAATTAATGTCATTTGATGAAACACAGATGCATTTGCTTGAGAACACTCAGACATGGTGGGGATCAATCCTTCAGTCTCATGCCATAGCCTGAAGGTGGATTCGGCATACAAACCAGTCAAGCAGAAGCACAGAAGGTTTGCTTCAGAGCGTAACCAAATTATAGCTGAAGAGATAAGCAAGTTACTTCAAGTAGGCTTCATCCGAGAGGTGTACTACCCACAATGGCTCTCTAACGTGGTGGTAGTTCAGAAGAAGAATGGTAAATGGAGGGTTTGCGTAGATTTTACCAATCTCAACAAAGCCTGCCCTAAAGACAGCTTCCCGTTACCCAAGATTGATTAGATGGTTGATGCCACTATTGGTTTTGAGAGGCTCACGTTTCTTGATGCGTACTCCGGCTACAACCAAATTCCTATAAATCTGGAGGATGAAGAAAATATTATTTTCATAATAGAGAAGGGCACCTACTGTTACAGAGTTATGCCCTTCGGGCTCAAGAATGCTGGAGTAACTTACCAGTGCCTTGTTAACAAGATCTTCGATAAGATGTTAGGAAAGATGGTCGAGGCCTATATCGATGATATGGTGGTTAAAAGTGTGAAAAAGGAAGAGCATCCTAGGCACCTCCAAGAGGTCTTTGACACTTTAAGAAAATATGGCATGAAGCTAAATCCTTCGAAGTGTTCCTTCGCAGTTTCTTCAAGACAGTTCCTCGGCCATATTGTGACCAAAAGGGGAATTGAGGTGAGTCCGGCTCAGGCTCAAGCCTTTATACAAAATCAAGAACCAAAGAACCGCAGGGAAGTACAAGTACTGACCGATCGAATCGCAGCTCTCAGTCGATTTATCTCTTGATTGTCTGATAAGTGCAAACCATTCTTTGATGCAATAAGGTCCAAAAACAAAGACATATGGGGACCTCAACATCAAGTTGCTCTCAATCAACTGAAATGTTACATGGCGAAACCCCCAATTCTGTCAGCTCCGAAGCCTGATGAGACTCTTATTATGTACGTAGCCATTTCCAGCATAGCCACGAGTGCAATATTGATCAGAGAAGAAGGTAAGAGTCAATATCCAATCTTTTACACCAGCAAGACAATGACAGATGCAGAAACACAGTACAGCAAAGCCGAGAAGATCATACTAGCATTAGTATATGCAAAAAGGAAACTTCGACACTACTTTGAGTCACACAGCATCAAAGTTCTTACCAACTACCCTATACGAGTCATTCTTTCTAAATCAGATTTTATCCAAAAGAATAACTAAATGGGTAATCGAGCTTAATTCCTTTGACATATCCTACCAACCGAAGGTGTCGCACAAAGGGTAAGCACTGGCTGATTTCCTCTTGGAGTATGAAGATAAGCCTGAGGAGCCAGGCCCTTCCAAACCACAATGGGAGCTTTGGGTGGATGGTTCCTCAAGCTTGATTAGTGTTGGGGCAGGAGTCATTATCACAACTCCCGAAGGCACCAAGTTGCAGCAATTAATTCGACTGACTTTTCCTGCAACTAACAATGAGCTGGAATATGAGGCCCTGCTCTCAGGACTCCGGTTAGCAAACCAGCTTCAAGTAAGGTATCTAAAAGTTTTTAGTGATTCTCAACTTATTATGAATCAAGTAACAGGTCAGTACCAGCCTAAGGAAGATAGAATGATAGCCTACAGAGAAGCTGTGGAGAGTGCCTCACGAGGGTTCGACCAGATCGAATTCCATCAGATACCTCGCGAGGAGAATTCTGAAGCAGATCAGTTGGCTGCAGCAGCATCTTCTTCAGATGAAGATCTGGTCTGGATCATACCAATTGACATCCTGGATGAACCGAGTATAAGCCCTCGGCAGGAGATAATGGTGATCCAGATGTCCCACGCAAACCATGCTGGATGGATCTATTGGAAGCTTACCTTAAGGAGGGGACTCTCTCGAAGCGCAGAAACTCAGGCTCACCGCAGCCAAATATGCTATTATCAATAACCAATTATACCGAAATTCATTCTCAGGTCCTTACCTGAAATGTTTAAGCCCTACTGAGGCTCTCACGATTCTGAAGTAGATTCATGACGGGGATTATGGAAATCACTCTGGAGGTAGATCTTTGACACATAAAGTTTTGACTCAAGGTTATTTCTGGCCTTACTTGGCTCATAATGCTAAAGAGTATGCCAGAAGGTGTGATAAGTGCCAACAACATGGTCCAATGAAACATCAACTGGCCGAAGATTTGCACGCGATGGCGAATCCATGGTCATTCGCTCAGTGGGGGATCGATATGGTCTGTCCTTTGCCCAAAACGGTGGAGAAAAAGGAATACGTGTTGCTAGCCACCGATTACTTCACTAAATGGGTAGAAGCCGAAGCCTACTCAAGCGTGACCCATGAATAAGTGAAGAGTTTTCTCTGAAACAATATAATATGCCGATTTGGGGTGCCAAATGTTATCATGATGGACAATGGCCCAAATTTAGATAACCAAAGCATAAGAAAGTTCTTTGCCGAGCATGGGATTAGGCAAAAATTGGCTGCAGTTAGCCATCCTCAGGGGAATGGACAGGCAGAAATAACTAATCGAACCATCTTCAGTTGCTTAAAGAAAAAGTTGGAGAAGCTTAGATCCAAATGGTACGAGAATTTACCTTAGGTACTTTGGGCGTATCGAACCACCCCCCACAGGCCAACAGGAGAAAGTCCTTTTGCCATGGCCTATGGGTCAGAGGCTGTTATACCCACGAAATCAGTAGTTCTGACTCTTTGGACCCACTTGGTACTCGAAGGTAACAATGATCAGCAGCTCGAACACAGCCTGGATCTCTTGGAAGAAAAGAGGGATGCCGCGACAATTAGGCTCGCTTCGTACCAGCACCAGTTGCGTAACAGTTACAACAAGTGCGTTAAGTTCTGACATTCTGTGGAAGGAGATTGGGTGCTGAAACAGGAAACGGCCCATGTAAAAAAGTTACAACCCAATTGGATCGGACCTTACAGAGTCACTGAAGTAGTGGGGAAAGGAGCTTACCGATTGGCAGAAGCTGATGGGCGTCCAATTGCACGTCCGTGGAATGCAATACACTTGAAAAGGTACTATTATTAGATGATATAGTTTATTTGCTTTCTATTCACAAACAACGTACGTCTGTTTTTTATCCAAGTATGGCTACTTCTAGGCCTATATAATAAAATTTTCTTGAGTTATGCACATCTATGCACTCCTTTAGTAGAGTGGAGTCTTACTTCTTTTGTCGTAATAGGGGGCAATGCATGCACAACAAAAGCATGTACCATACACCCTACTATTGATATTGCAACAAAAGCATGTACCATACACCCTACTATTGATATTACAACAAAAGAAGGATATCAACACAAAGTAAACAAAATGAATAATTTTAAATAATTTTGGCTTTTTACTGATACTTGCAAGTCCCTTTTTCATACAAAAGCACAAAAGTACAAGTATGTACCCTATTATTGGTATCACAAGTCCTTTTCTAATGAACATTTAGGCTCCATCTAAATCATGAGCCCAAAGGTGCTTTATAGTTTTTCATTTTTGGACACAAACCACAAATATGTGTAGCTCAGAGCACTTATCTACTATGGTCCCACATCAAGAAAAAACTGTTTCTATACTACCTTTATATAGGGAAATATTAAAGTATTTGGATGCATTGCAAAGAGGGCCCGTTGGTAATAGTAACGGCCCAGCCCAGGTTATGTTTAAAGCCCTAGTACCAACGGGCATTCTTTGCAATAATTTTTGTTTTTTCCAAACAAACCAGTTTTGTGGCTCATCTATCCTTTGTCCCACATCGAATGGAAATACAAAAGGTATATAGTAAATATAGAGTCAGCAAGCTGCGTTTGATTGCCACGAAGATAGTCCCTGTGAAGGAAAGTCTCCCAAAAAAAATGTATGGGGGACTTCCCAGTCACAGTTACTCTTTTTCTTGGCCTCACATCATTTTTGAATCTTCGGTCAGCTTGGCATACTTGATGATTTTTCCAGATCAAAGGCTCACAACCGAGGAACACCTCGCTTCGGACCCCAAGAGTCTAGTTCAATAAAGTTCCTCTCTGGACCCTAAGAGTCTAGCTCAATAAAGTTCCTCTTCAGACCCCAAGAGTTCAGCTCAGAAAGGTTCCTCTCTGGCTCACAGCAGAGGAACACTTCACTTCGGACCCCAAGAGTCTAGCTCAGAAAGGTTCCTTTATGGCTCACACCCGAGGAACACTTCGCTTCGGACCCCAAGAGTCCAGCTTAGAAAAGTTCTTCTCTAGCTCACAGCCGAGGAACACTTCGCTTCGGACCCCAAGAGTCTAGCTCAGAAAAGTTCTTCTCTAGTTCACAGCCGAGGAACACTTTGCTTCGGACCCTAAGAGTCCAACTCAACACAGTTCTTTTCTGGCTCATAGCCAAGGAACATAACTCCTCGGACCCCAAGTGTCCGACACAATATAATTCTTCTCAAGATTAATTGCCAAGGAACACAACACTCGGACCTTGGGACTCAGGTGCATTACAGCTCCTCCCAAGCTTATGACCGAGGAGCATATTGCTTCAGACATTAGGAATCCAGCATAATACAACTCTTTTCAGGCTCCTGGCAAACTAGTATATCACCTCGGGCGATTCAAGTTCAAGGTTGAGCCAAAAAGTGCCAGTTCATACGATTTAAGTTCGAAGCTGCGCCAGTAAGGTATAAGACCTAGCGGGGGAAAAAGTTCTCTATGGCGACACACCCACAGATCCTTCCTTAATTGGCTAATGATGCATAACCCGTGGAAAATTTTATCCCACATCGAAATAATATAAGAAAAATAAGTATTAATATATCTATTCCTCACAAATCAGTGGCAAGAAGGGTTCCCTTGATGGTTGGAATGTTAGATGAAGAAGCCTTCTTCAGGTAATAGTTAAACAGTCAAAGGGATTCCCATCTTATCATCTGTCTTGTTTTTGCTTCAGACCACAAAAGATCCAAAGCTCTCAAGCAATAAGCCTTTCTCCCCAAAGCGAGGAGTATATTATTACAATATAATTGTATAAAGACCAGAGGCATTCATAAACATGAAGAAGACTTTGTAATAAATGTAGTCACTACATTACAAAAATTATGGTTTCTACGTTTGAAAAAGAAAGGGCAATTACACAACTCTACTTCCTTTTTGGATCAAAGGGACTAGAGTTAAAGGCATCCACCACATTTGGACTGGTGGGGAAAGGAGTCGGCAGGTCAGAAGATAGAGGATGTAACGACCCTAGATTTTTTAACCCAGCGTGTCCTT
Source organism: Cornus florida (assembly GCF_030987335.1). Taxonomy (NCBI): domain Eukaryota; kingdom Viridiplantae; phylum Streptophyta; class Magnoliopsida; order Cornales; family Cornaceae; genus Cornus; species Cornus florida. The sequence continues at coordinate 4,432,892 of NW_026775571.1, forward strand.
TGATGAACCGAGGATTGACTCCATAATGGGTCCAGATGCGGAAGCAAGAAGCAAGACAATGGTCTTCCAAGGCATAACAAACCTTTAAGACCCTAAGATGACCTTCCATGAGGTCGTGGAATTCAATGAGGACTGACGCGGAAGCAAAAGATCGGAAAGATAACAATTAAGCCCCAGGGGCAAAATAGTCATTTCTAAAAATATGAACTCAGGTTCCACTGAGCACACCACTGGAAAGACAATAAAAAATTAGTTAAGATGGACTCAAGAATCGAATGATTCGGAGTCCGGCCGAAGGAGAAACGGCAAGACGAAGAAAAACGAGCACTTAAGGCTATAAGGGTAAAATGGACATTCCAAACTGAAATGGGTACTCCTATGTACACCATTGGATAGAAAATGAAAAATTAACAAATATGGACTCAAGAATCACTTGATTCGGAGTCTGGATGGCAAAGATATCAAGTCCTGAAGTCGAAAGAAGAGAAACCCTATCACGGTTCGAACCAAAAACTTACACCCTCTTACTAAAATGAGGATATCTTGAGCTAGGGAAAGAATCTGAAGCTTAAATTGCTACCATTGGAAAGCTTACTTCAACACGGTCAATTTAGACCCAAGAACGGACAAATTTAGGGTTAAAACAAAGAAGATATAATAATTTGAAGTCGGAGGTACAGTGCTGAAACAAGACACAAACACACACACATAAACAGTACTACGAGCGCTCGTGAAAGGCTACGAGTGCTCATGTAGCACATGCCCGAGGGAAAAACCCACTGCCCCACTTACGAGTGCTCGTGCGATATGGACGAGCGCTCGTTCTGCTAAAGGCTTAGCAGATTTCTGAGTTTGAAATGTGATTTTGAGGAATTTCTAGGCCTTTTTGAAAAAAACAAAAAGAAGAAACCCCCCCCCCCCCTCTAAATCATGTTTTCTACCAGACCATGTGGACAGAAACAAAAAAAAAAAGCACTGTTAAAGGTCTAGAATGCCCCTAGACCAAATTAGGCTCAAAAACGGTGAAAAGGCAACTTTGCACCAAGCATGCACTTGACCCCAAATACATTTCTAGGCTGAAACGAATATGCACACAAACATAATAAGTGATTTTGAGCACGTGGGAATGGTCCACGACTCCCAAACATGGCCAAGTCAAAATCTGACCCCCCGACGGCCAAAAAGGCGAAAATAAACTCGAAATGGAAATTTTGAAAACAAAAATCAATAAATGACTGGAAATTACCGTTTGGCCCTTAGCCACACTTCATACATGATTAATGAGACCCTATGAAAGAATAAAGATGGAATTCCCACACCCGATGCAAACATGGTGAAACAATAACTTGCCATTTTTCAATATTTTCATAATATTTCATGAAGTTAAAAGTTACACAGAATACAAAATACATGTCATTGGCCTCCGGCCTCATCTCATACATGTTAAACACTATACAAAGGATGTACTTATGTACACATTACATAAATGGAATCAAAATTACACATTTTGACAATTAAGGCTACAAGTGGCATTTCAAGCCAACCTTTGCAAGAATTGAAACCTTCAAATCTACAATCATCCAAGCAATGATGAACATTACGAACCAAGTTTTCGTACCTCATCAAAACCCCCAGTAACTTCGGGGTGAGTAAACAAGTTTACTCGTAGAGAATGAGCATGCATGACTCGATTTATTTAGAGATTTTTACATTAACTTGAAGCAATTCAAAAGGGTCATGCCACCTAACATCTATGTCAAAGGTAAGACTCAGGGAGCATCCTAAGCTACTCATGCAATTGAAATGAGATACATGACATACATCCATACCGGTTACAAGTGTACTAAACGAAGATGAAAACATACGAGATAAGTATAAAAAGCACAGGTATACTGATGAAATTGAAAACACACAAGGCAAATATACGAGACATGAGTATACTAAATGGAATTCTAGATACTAGAAGCAAGTGTACAGTTTCAAGCATGTTGGATGAGATCTAAACACACGAAGCAAGCATAATATCTATGCAATTAAATAAGGTGAGAAGTACTCCCTATAATATGACAAGGTTCTTAGATCCTTAAGAGCTAACATTTGAGATCTAATTGTTTAGAGATTTTACTTGTTGATATAAATCATTACATGTGGTCCATGCCACCTAGGATCTAAGTCAAGTTACATGTATAAGATTATTCCTAATTCACGATAACATAAGGTAACATGAAACAAGATAACTAAAAAAATTAACAAGATTGAAGCAATTCAATTAACACGACAAGGACAAGGCGTGAAATCAAGGATAATGCATAATATCTATGCAATTAAGTAAGAACGGAACATCCACACAACACGACAAGTTTAATACATGGAATCAAGAACAAGGCATAATATCTATGCAATAAACAAGATTGGAACATTCCAATTAACATGAAAAGGTTTATACATGAAATCAAGTACAAGGCATAATATCTATACAAGTAAACAAGTTTGGTGCATTTCAACTACCCGAAAAGTTTAAATCCTCAAGGAATTGCAACTTGAAATTTAAAGAGTGAAATTAACCAATGTGGAAAACTCAGATATCGCCCGGATCAAACCGTACTCTTGAGATCACTTTAGGGCTACTAACCCATAAGTACTATTCCCCTAGTGTGCACCATAGACCACAGTTCTTTTGGGATCACTTTAGGGCTACTAACCCAAGGGTACCCTCCCCTAATGCGCACGATAATATAGGGAGCTCTCTATCTCCCGTACTAGAACCAAGTCCTAGCTATGTCAATTCTTCTTTGATATCTCAAGTTCTAAAATCAACAAGTTGTGCAAGTCAAGATAATATCAAGATGCAAGAAATTCATTAACCACGTTTCATGCACAATCAAGATTCTGGAAACACACAAGTCATGCCCTAAGTTTATCAACTATAATGGCATGTGAAATGTCAAGAAATCAAAGTATGCATCTACATAGATTAGAACCAAGATATATCTAGCACATAGAGTCCATTGATGTTAACATACCACAAGTACAAGAATTAGATTCAATTATTTGTTTAGCAACTCTTGAAAAATTAAATCATTCCAATGTAAGGGTGCAAGTTTATTAACTACATTAATGGAGCTAAGTTGCAACAAGTCATGATACAAGATAAAAAGGCAAAAGCCCCATGAAATACAAGTCTAACTCATTAGAACCCTAAGTAGAAATTAGTTAACCTAATTAATTAATTTCTCTAGAAATCAATGTTATCCAAAAATTCTCAAAATAACGTATGTGAATGTCCATTCCATGGTTGATTTCAAATATCACATTAATTTCATAAAATGAGCAAGATATAATCATGTATGATTTAATCAATTTAAAATTAATCAAATCTCTAGATTTCAAAGGTTGTGTAAATGATTTCAAATTAATATATATCAAGCACTAAATCATGGGCATACCATATATCAAGTCTAAAATGGAATACAAGCAAAACACAATTTACTAGAATTTAAATCAAATTAAATCCATTTAATCTCTAGATTTGAAAACTCTTTCAAATGGCTCTAAATAATTATATAACAAAGATCAAGTCAAGGCCATGCCATATTTCAAGTCAAAAGTGAGTTATATGCAAGTTACAATTGATCATTAATTTCTTAAATTAATATAAAACATGCATACAACTTGTATTTCATACAAAAGTAATTAAAACACTTGGAAAAAATAAATTATTACACCCCCTACCTCACATGAGGATTGTTCCTCTTGAATCCAACGCTAGCAAGCACAAAATGGCAAACCCTTCAAGGGTTATGAAGAGGAGGATGAGGGGAACAAAAAGTATTCCCAAGGTCAAGCTTGGAAATCAATGGAAAACTCTCAAAAATCGAGGTCAAGGCCTAAGGCTTCAAGCTCCATCCATGGAGGCTAGGGTTTTTGGTGAGGAAGGAAATGAAACAATGAGATGAAGTTTGAGTGGAGGAATTAGAAATCCTCCACTCACTATGTGATCTTACACCATGGTCAACACACACTAGTCTTGGTCAATTACACAAAAACCCTCCTTTAAAACCATAATCCCAAAATGGTCCAAAAATAATTGCAAGACTTAATTGTGAGCATACACTTGTCACTCATCCAAGCATCCATTGTAGGCTTTATCCTAAGCCTACACTTGTTAACCATCCAAGCCAACAAGTGCACCTATCCTAGGTCAACAAGTGGTTCAATCTCCACCCTCCACATGTCATCATCCAAGGCATCAAAGTGTTTCCACACAAATGTCAACAAGTAGACCAATGAGAGTGTGACACTTGTCACACTTTTTCGGAAATTACAAAAATGTCCTTTTTGAAAATATCTTCCAAATTAGATTACAAAATGGTCCCTAAGATGAAAAATAATTATTTTCAGTAATTACACTAAAACCCTAAAAGTTTAGAATATTACGAAAAGGTTAAGTATCTATACCCTTTACAAGGAAAGTAAACACTTAGCATGCTTTTCTACAAAAGTGATAATACACATAGCATGGAATTTAAATATCATGGATGCATGCAAAACTGGAATCAAATCCGAACACGAAAAGTGAGGTTATGCCAACAAAGTGACAACCGAGAAAAAAACGAACGATGAATAGTGTCGAAAAAGTGAAAATGTGGAAATGACTTGGTCCTTAAAGGAAGTTGTCAATCCAAACAAAAGAACCTCAGAAATAATTTCCAAGCACTCGAGACGACACCAAATTACGAGAAACAGAACTCGGAAAAGAAAATTAAACGAAAAAAATTTATCTGTAAAATTTGAGAAAAAGGAAAGGGAGGAAAATGACCAGGTCATTACAACCTACCCTCCTTAAAGAAATTTCATTCCTAAAATTTGGAACATACTTGAAAAGAACAAAACATGGACTGAACAAAAGGTCAAACCAAGACCATCTCATAAAGCACTGAAGGACAACTCTAAAGTCTCAAGATCAACTGAAGGAACGCGAAACCATGGACTGAGAGAACACCCCATACGAATCGGCACGTTGACTCAACGTCAACCATCGAGAGAATCCCAAGACAACGAAACATTAAAATATAATAAAAGAAGAGAGTGACAAGGCAGCACGAACAGTGACCAGAACCCGCCCACACTTACTCGTCAGTAAGGTAGCATGACAGTATAAGGCACTAGTTCATAACATGCCCCAACCAGGTCAACTCAGAAAACCTATCGATACGAATGACATTAATATCAGAAATGATCATTACCAAAAGCACTATGGGAACCAGGCATCTGCGAGAGTTGGGGTAGCTAATCCCAAAACTCTGACAACAATGTCATAGGCACCGCTACGATTAAGGCCTTAGATTTAGAATCCACGAAGGAAAAGGAAATGAAACGGTGCCTCCCTGGCCCACGTCTCACTCCACTAGATAAGGACTACGATTCTATGCTCACATGAGCCTTTCTCGCATCAATCATCAAACTACGGTATTGAAACATCCTACCAACAAAACAGACAAGAAGGTTCCCGACATGGGTCCTTACAGGATGAATTTCTCCTATCCAAGGAAGAAAATCGTGAAATAAGAACGCATCCAAGGGATACGACAGACCTAAAGAGACAATGCCAAAACCAGATATGAAAGCTAACAGCTAGCATGCAACATAGCAACGGACTACCTACTCACACAAGTAGTAAAAATCACTTAAGACATGTCAGTGTATGCAGGAAAAAAACATAAAACACGACGATATGCTACATATAATCACGTCAAGATGAATAAGCGTATACAATGTACTCAGGCAGACAAGCATATACTATATGCTAAGATAACAAGTATACACCATGTGCTAAGGCAAACGAGCATATATTATACGCTAAAATAGTCAAGGTAAGCTTCTAAACTAGTTGCCACATAAGCAAACAGACATGTTATCAAGAAGTACGTAGGTACATGGTATCAAATAAGATATGTTATCAAGATATAAATGACATATCAAAGCAAAACAATGTGAGCATGATATGCACCAAAACCCGTTGTCCAAGATATTCGAACCCAGACGCTCTGATACCATTTGTAATGACCCTGGATTTTTCAACCCAGCGTGTCCTTTGATGAACCAAGGATTGACCCGATAATGGATCCAGATGCGGAAGCAAGAAGCAAGACAATGGTCTTCCAACGCATAAAACACCTTTAAGACCCTAAGATGACCTTCCATGAGGTCGTGGAACTCAATAAGGACTGACGCGGAAGCAAAAGATCGGAAAGATAACAATTAAGTCCCAGGGGCAAAATAGTCATTTCTAAAAATATGGAATCGAGTGCCACCAAGCACACCACTAGAAAGAAAATAAAAAATTAGTCAAGATGGACTCAAGAATCGCATGATTCGGAGTCCGGTCGAAGGAGAAACGGCAAGACGAAGAAAAACGAGCACTTAAGGCTATAAGGGTAAAATGGTCATTCCAAACTGAAAAGGGTACTCCCATGTACACCATTGGATAGACAATGAAAAATTAACAAAGATGGACTCAAGAATCACTTGATTCGGAGTCCGGATGGCAAAGATATCAAGTCATAAAGTCGAAAGAAGGGAAACCCTAAAACGGTTTGAACCAAAAATTGACACACTCTTACTAAAATGAGGATATCTTAGGCTAGGGAAAGAATCTGAAGCTTAAATTGGTACCATTAGAAATCTTACTTCGACACGGTCAATTTAGACTCAAGAACGGACCAATTTGGAGTTAAAACAAAGAAGATATAATAATTTGAAGTTGGAGGTGCAGTGCTGAACCAAGACATAAACACACACACACATGAACAGTACTACGAGAGCTCGTGAAAGGCTATGAGCGCTCATGCAGCACACGCCCCAGGGCAAAAACCCACTACCCCACTTATGAGTGCTCGTGTGACATGGACGAGTGCTCGTTCTGCTAAAGGCTTAGCAGATTTCTGAGTTTGAAATGTGATTTTGATGACTTTCTAGGCCTTTTTGAAAAAACACACAAAGAACAAACCCCCCCCTCCCAAAATCATGTTTTCTACCCAACCAAGTGGACGAAAACAAAAAATAAAATTACTATGAAATGTCTAGAATGCCCCTAGACCAGATTAGGCTCAAAAACGGTGAAAAGGCAACTTTGCATTAAGCATGCACTTGACCCCAAATACATTTCTAGGCTGGAATGAATATGCACACAAATGTAACAAGTGATATTGAGCATGTGGGAATGGTCCGCGGCTCCCAAACATAGCCAAGTCAAAATCAGACCCCCCGACGGCCAAAAAGGCGAAAATGAACTTGAAATGGAAATTTTGAAAACAAAAATCAACAAATGATTGGAAATTACCATTTGGCCCTTGGCCACACTTCATACATGATTAATGAGACCCTATGAAAGAATAAAGATGGAATTCCCATACCCGATGCAAACATGGTGAAACAATAACTTGCCATTTTTCAATATTTTCATAATATTTCATGAAGTTAAAAGTTACACAGAATACAAAATACATGCCATTGGCCTCCGGCCTAATCTTATACATGTTAAACACTATACAAAGGATGTACTTATGTACACATTACATAAATGGAATCAAAATTATATATTTTGACAATTAAGGCTACAAGTGGCATTTCAAGCCAACCTTTACAAGAATTAAAACCTTCAAATCTACAATCATCCAAGCAATGATGAACATCACGAACCAAATCTTCGTACCTGATCAAAAACCCTAGTAACTTCGGGGTGAGTAAACAAGTTTACTCGTAGAGAATGAGCATGCATGACTCGATTTCTTTAGAGATTTTTACATTAACTTGAAGCAAGTCAAAAGGGTCATGCCACCTAACGTCTATGTCAAAGGTTAGACTTAGGGAGCATCCTAAGCTACTCATGCAATTGAAATGAGATACATGACATACATGCATACCGGTTACAAGTGTACTAAATGAAGAGGAAAATATACGAGATAAGTATACAAAGCATAGGTATACTGACAAAATTGAAAACACACAAGGCAAGTATACGAGACACGAGTATACTAAATGGAATTCTAGATACTAGAAGCAAGTGTACAGTTTCAAGCATGCTGGATGAGATCTAAACGCATGAAGCAAGCATAATATCTATGCAATTAAATAAGGTGAGAAGCACTCCCTATAATACGACAAGGTTCTTAGATCCTTAAGAGCTAACATTTCAAATCTAATAGTTTAGAGATTTTGCATGTTGATATAAATCATTACATGTGGTCCATGCCACCTAGGATCTAAGTCAAGTTACATGTATAAGATCATTCCTAAGTCACGATAACATAAGGTAACATGAAACGAGATAACTAAAAAAATTAACAAGATTGAAGCAATTCAATTAACACGACAAGGACAAGGCGTGAAATGAAGGATAATGCATAATATTTATGCAATTAAGCAAGAACGGAACATCCACACAACATGACAAGTTTAATACATGGAATCAAGAACAAGGCATAATATCTATGCAAGTAAACAAGATTAGAACATTCCAATTAACACGAAAAGGTTTATACATGAAATCAAGTACAAGGCATAATATCTATGCAAGTAAACAAGTTTGGAGTATTTCACATACACGAAAAGTTTAAATCCTCAAGGAATAGCAACTTAAAAGTTAAAGAGTAAAATCAACCAATTTGGAAAACTTGGATATTGCCCGAATCAAACCGTACTTTTGAGATCACGTTAGGGCTACTAACCCATGGGTACCATTCCTCTAGTGCGCACCATAGACCACAGTTCTTTTGGGATCAATTTAGGGCTACTAACCCAAGGGTACCTTCCCCTAATGCGCACGATAATATAGGGAGCTCTCTATCTCCCGTACTAGAACCAAGTCCTAGCCATGTCAATTCTTATTTGATATCCCAACTTTCAAAATCAACAAGTTGTGCAATCAAGATAATATCAAGATGCAAGAAATGCATTAACCACGTTTAATGCACAATCAAGATTCTGGAAACACGTAAGTCATGCCCTAAGTTCATCAGCTATAATGGTATGTGAAATGTCAAGAAATTAAAGTATGCATTTACATAGATTAGAACCAAGATATATCTAGCACATAGAATCTATTGATGTTAACATACCACAAGTACAAGAATAAGATTCAATTATTTGTTTAGCAACTCTTGAACAATTAAATCATTCCAATGTAAGGGTGCAAGTTCATTAACTACATTAATGGAGCTAAGTTGCAACAAGTCATGATACATGATAAAAGGGCAAAAGCCCCATGAAATATAAGTCTAACTCATTAGAACCCTAAGTAGAAATTAGTTAACCTAATTAATTAATTTCTCTATAAATCAATGTTGTCCAAAAATTCTCAAAATAACATATGTGAATGTCCGTTCCATAGTGATTTCAAATATCACATCAATTTCAAAAAATGAGCAAGATATAATTATGTATGATTTAATTAATTTAAAATTAATTAAATCTCTAGATTTCAAAGGTTGTGTAAATGATTTCAAATTAATATATATCAAGCACTAAGTCATGGTCTTACCATATATCAAGTCTAAAATGGAATACAAGCAAAACACAATTTACTAGAATTTAAATCAAATTAAATCCATTTAATCTCTAGATTTGAAAACTCATTCAAATGGCTCTAAATAATTATATAACAAGGATCAAGTCAAGGCCATGCCATATTTCAAGTCAAAAGTGAGTTATATGCAAGTTACAATTGATCATTAATTTCTCAAATTAATATAAAACATGCATACAACTTGTATTTCATACAAAAACAATTAAAACACTAGGAAAAAAATAAATTATAACACCCCCTACCTCACAAGAGGATTATTTCTCTTGAATCCAAGGCTAGCAAGCACAAAATTGTAAACCCTTCAAGGGTTATGAAGAAGAGGATAAGGGGAACAAAAAGTATTCCTAAGTTCAAGCTTGGAAATCAATGAAAAGCTTTCAAAAATCAAGGTCAAGGCCAAGGCTTCAAGCTCCATCCATGGAGGCTAGGGTTTTTGGTAAGGAAGGAAATGAAACAATGAGTGAAGTGTGAGTGGAGGAATTATAAATCCTCCACTCACTATGTGATCTTATACCATGGTCAACACACACTAGTCTTGGTCAATTGCACAAAAACCCCCATTTAAAAACATAATCCTAAAGTGGTCAAAAAATAATTGCAAGACTTAATTGTGAGCATACACTTATCACTCATCCAAGCATCCATTGTAGGCTTAATCCTAAGCCTACACTTGTCAACCATCTAAGCCAACAAGTGGTTCAATCTCCACCCTCCACATGTTATCATCCAAGACATCAAAGTGCTTCCACATAAATGTCAACGAATGGACCAATGAGAGTGTGACACTTGTCACACTTTTCAGAAATTGTAAAAAGGTCCTTTTTGAAAATATCTTCCAAATTAACTTACAAAATGGTCCCTAAGATGAAAAATAATTATTTTCAGTAATTATACTAAAACCCCAAAAGTTTAGAATATTACGAAAAGGTTAAGCATCTATACCCTTTACAAGGAAAGTAAACACTTAGTATGCTTTTCTACAAAAGAGATAATACACATAGTATGGAATTTAAACATCGTGGATGCATGCAAAACTGGAATCAAATTCGAACACGAAAAGTGAGGTTATGCCAACAAAGTGACAACCGAGAAAAGATGAAAGATGAATAATGTCAAAAAAGTGAAAATGTGTAAATGACTTGGTTCTCAAGGGAAGTTGTCAATCCAAACAAAAGAATCTCAGAAACAATTTCCAAGCACTCTAGATGACACCAAATGATGAGAAACAGAACTCAGAAAAGAAAATTAAATGGAAAAAATTTATCCGTAAAATTTGAGAAAAAGGAAAGGGAGAAAAATGACCGGGTCATGACAGAGGAGCTGGCAAGCTTGAAGCTGGAGGAACTTCAAGATGAGCTTTCACCATTTCAGCAAAGAGCACCTCATCTTCCTGGGCCTTGGGACCCTCAGCGTAAGGAAAGGACACCTCCATATCAGCATCGAAGGCTTCTGGGTCCTTTGAAGTGTCACCAGAGCCCTGGCTGAAGCCGAACCTAAAAGCTTTTGCACTGAATAAACGCACGATGGTGGAGTAGCATCCTTGTATTTGCTTCCCAGTAATAATACAGGTACCAATGGCATCATTCAAGTGCTGGACTTTAGCCTTCAGAGCCTTCACCTTCGCCTCAGAAGCTATCAGGCAATTCTTATAAACATCCCTCGCATCAGAAGCAATCTTTGCATTCATAGCCCAGTGTGACGACTTCTGCTCAGCATTGCCTAAGTCCCTTTCTAATTTCTTAAAGGAAAGGGGCTGAGCTTCAGCAATAGCACATAGTGCCATAGTCTGGTACAGACTCTGCATGGTCAATAATAACAATGTTAGTAGATTTGTGGTGAAGAGAAATCTGAAGAAGTGAACAAGTAAATAGAAAAGAATAAACCTTCATAGCATCAACTGGGGCAGATGGTAGCAGCTGGTCCAACCCCAGATTCCCAATGATCTCTTCATCCTTGGGAAGCCACATCCCTTGAGCAACTGCCAAGGCAGCAGAGGGGTCAGAGACTATGGAATCCCTGGAATGAAGAACTGACTTGTCAGCCCTTAAGAAGATAGGTCTCTAGGGTTCTCCAGACTTAGCCTGAACGTAAGCCCGGACTTCATCATCCGGGTCAGTCTCTCCAGCTTTCTTCCCCTTGCTTTTGGGGATGATCTTGCTTTTGCTGCTGGAGGGAGGATTAGATCTTGTCTTTTTGAGAGGGGGTTCATCCATCTCCTGTTTGTGCTCAGTTGATCTAATGACCAACAAAGGTTACTCCTCAGCAACTTTCTTCTTCAGAGCTTCTGCTCTAAGCTTTTCCTCCTCAGTCAGGGGGAAGCTATCGAAAGAGGGAAGTGCCAAGTCCATGAGATCTACAGCTGAAGCACTAACAACAATTTCGCGAAGGTTAGATGAGGTGAGTAACTCCTCGACCGATAGGGGCTCGCTCCAAACTTGTGCTTCGAGAAAGGCAAGCCTCTTCTTAGCTACGGAGGAAGGAAAGGTTGCTGAAAGAAGACTAAGAAATTCATAAGTATGGCGAAATAATAAAACTTGACATAGGAAACAACCAGAGCATTTTTCATGAAATGAGGGAAGGTACTTTATACCTAACTTCCCAAATTTGCGAGGAATGGGAAGGGAATTTGATTTATCCACAAACCAGTTTCCCTTCACGATTATCATCATCTCCTTCCACTTCTTCTCAGAGGAAGGGAGGTCCGTGCATATCCTCTGCTGAAGAGGAGAAGTGAGATAAAAACGGCCAGGCTCATTCCCATGCCTAGCGATGATGTAGGTAGTGAGTAGATCAGCAAGAGTCAAGTCAAGACTTTCCAGCCTTCGGTGAACTAGAATAGCCGAAACCACTCGAAGGAAGTTAGGGTTCACTTAGAGAGGGGCAATCCCTAACTTATTAAAAACTAGATGATAGAAGGGATGAAGAGGGAAACGAAGAGCGTTAAGATGCACAACTGATAGAAGCAATTCATTGTCTCTTACGCCTTCACCGGAACTAAAATCAGCCCCTTCTGGGTATATAACAATGTCGACTCTGTCAGGAATTTCATAATCTTTTACTACAGACTCGATAGAGAACTTGATGCGTTGAACAAACAAAATCTACTCTCTCTATCCCTTAGTAAGCACATAATCGGACCCTGAAGTGGATGCTTCAGCTTGTGAAGGGGAGACATCCATCTGAACAACTAAATTGTTCGTGGTTTCAACAAGGTCAGAAACCCTAAGGGGAGGAATCCTAATGAGATTGGGAGAAGAAGAAGGGGTGGAATCCGAGTCTACCAGGTCTATACGATCATGAGTGGATGAGGAGCTCATGATGTGAAAGCAATTAGACAAATAAATGAGGAACTAACCTGAGATCACGCTAAAGCAAAGAGCAAAGTGAACGTTGTAGGGTCAGAAACGAACTATGAAGAGGTCTTTATGTCAGAATGGTAACAGGCACACCTCGAACCGTCTTTTGAAGAGTTAGCAACCGTGTAACTTCAATTCCCTTTTAATTAGGAGCCGTGGTTCAATTAAAAAGGGAATTGGGGGCAAATTGTGGAGGAAAAAAATCCCCCTTCCAGTAAGAATCGTCCACATCATCACAGTACAAAATTATTTTAGATACTGCAAGGGCCCAATCGGTGCTGAGCCCAAATTAGATTAGCCCAATCCAGAACAAGCCCATACAAGGCCTTGGCTCCCACATGGATCGCAAACCCAGGCCACCCGGCCCAACTTCTAAGCCCAGACGTCAACAACCCGTAACACCAAGGGTGAACTCCAAGCCTATTAGCTGAATCGTCTAGGTCAGCCCATATTCAGCCCAATCTTGGTTAAGGGAAGTCCAGTCCTGCTAAGCCAAGGAATCATAAAAAAGAGCAAGTTCTGTACAGGGAAAACTCTGCATAGAAAGAATTATAAAAAGGAAAGGATTATAATTGTAAAGAAAATCATATATGGAATGAATTGGAGGACAAGCCATGCGAATCCTACCAAAATTCCACCACTTTATTTCTTATAAATAGAGGCTTAGACCTCCAATAAAATCATCGAGCATTATATACTTATTCTGAGTTTTATTCTTTCTTGTTCTGAGTGAGTTGTATATTTCTTTTTATTTATTTCAATAGAGAGAAATTTTGCACCTACACCTACACTTGAAAAGAAAAAGAATTAAGGTGAGATATCAGATAGTCCGGAGACTGGTAAACCAAAAATAAACTAATTAAAAGCTAAACAAATAAACAACTCTCCCCGGCAACGACGCCAAAATTTATTGTGTTCAGGTTATTACCACTCACAATAGCACAGATCTTTATTGGATAGTACTATATAGAGTGTGTTGATCCTATAGGGAGAGTGTGACGGCCTTGGTTTTTAGGCCAGCACGTCCTGTGATGAATCGAATATAGATCCGATAACGAATCCAAAATGCAGAAGCAAGAAATGAGACAACGGTCTCCTAAGACACAACACACCTCTAAGACACTTTGATGACCTTCTATGTGGTCATGGAACTCAATGAGAACTGACGCAAAGGAAAAAGATTGGGAAAATAACAATTAAGCCCCCAAGGGCAAAAAAGTCATTTTTAAAATTATGAATTTGGGTGCCACCGAGCACAATGCTAGAAATACAACGAAAAACTAATCAAGATGGTCTCAAAAATCACATGATTCGAAGTCCGGATGAAGGAGAAACGACATGACGAAGAAAAACTAGCACTTAAGGCAAAAAGGGTAAACTGGTAATTATTTAGGAAGATCCGGGTGCAACCGAGTGCACCGTTAAAAAGACAGCAAAATATTAGTCAAGTTCAAAAAAAAGTTCACTCGATTTGGAGTCCGGATGAAGAAGAACGAGCTAAAACAAAAATCGACGGCATGACGTCGAGACGAGGCCCATGAGCACCCCACGAGCATCCCGCGAGCATCCTGACAAGCACCACGACATGCTAGGGGAAAAAAAAATTCAGCTAGAACCGAGAGCCGAAACGAGGTCCGAAACAAATTTTTCTGGAAAAACACGAAGAAGAAACCCCCCCTAAAATCGAGTTTTCTACCCGGCCACATAAAATGAAATGAAAAAAACTTAGTACAAAATCCCCAAAATGTCCCTAGACCAAAAGAGGTCAAGAGGGCCAAAAAACTACTACAATATCTGTCCACATCTGAGAGCAAAAATGGGCTATCAAACAAATTTTTCTAGAAAAACATGAAGAAGAAACCCCTCCCGAAATCAAATTTTGTACCAGGCTAAGTAGAAAAATGAAAAAAAAAAACACACTATGAAATGGCCAAAATGCCCCTAGATCAGTAAAGGCTTAAAAACTCAAAAAATGCAACTTTGCACCAAGTATGCATTTGACCCTAAATGCATTTCTAGGTTGAAACGAATGTGTACGCAAGTGTAATAAATGATTCTAAGCATGCGAAAATGGTCCGCGACTCTCGAGAAGCCTCGACTCAAAATCTGACCCCCTGACGGCTAAAAATGATAAAAATGAACTTGAAATGGAAAATTTGAAATCCAAAAATATGAAATGGAGTCAAATTACTGTTTGGCCCTTAGTCATACTTCATACATGATTAATAAGATCCTATGAGAGAATAAAACGGAATTCCCACACCCGATGTAAAAGTAATGAAGCAATGACTTATGAATTTTCAATATTTTCATAACATTTCATGAAATCAAGAATTACATAAGATGCAATATAAATGTTATTGGCCTCTGGCCTCATCTCACACAAGTCAAATACATCGTAAAAGGTGTATTTATGTACACATTACATATATGGAATCAATGATACAATTTTAGACATATAAGGCTACAAAATGACATTTCATGCTAACATTTGCATGAAATGGAAACTTAAAAGTTACAAGTCATCCAAAGTATGATGAGCATCACGAACCAAGTCTTCGTACTTAAAAAATGTCCTCGGTAACTTTGGGGTGAGTAACATAAGGCTACTCGTAGGAGATGAGCATGAATAGACCTGGCATTTTACAATAATATCACCTTAAGGTGAAACATGTTAAATGGGCTCATGTCACCTAACGTCTATGTTAAAGTGAGACTCAGGGAGCATCCTAAGCTACCTTAGAGCATTTATAGCATAAACTTTAATATTTATGCAATAGAAGCATACCATATAACGCAACAAGACACAGATTCTCAATATTATCAACTTGAAATCTAGAATATGAAAACAACTAAAGTGGGTCATGCCACCTAACGTCTATATTCCAATTGAATCTATAGGATCATTCCTAAGCCACATTAGAATAATAAAACACAAATCACAATATCGATGCAATTTAACCAACATTGGAACTTCCAATACAACACATAAAGCATGAATTCTCAAAGTCAACATCTTGAAACTCAAAATAGGAAATCAAATAAGGAACAACAAGCTACGATATCATCTAGTTATCAACTTGAAATGAAATGCGAAATCAAACAAGGAGGATACTCGGGCATCACGCTGGATCAGACCGACACCATAGTTACTTTAGGGTTACTAGCTCACGTGTAACCTCCCTATATGCGCACTAGACTTGTAGAGGGACAATCCCCCGTACTAGAACCATGTCCTAGCCGTAGTCATACAATAACATCCCCAAGTTTTCAAAATCAACAAGTTGTACAACAACGTATATATCAACATGTATATACAAGATAATCAACTATCTACCTTGCACAACCAAATTTGAAAACACATACAATACATGCTCTAAGTCCACAACAACTATGGCATGACAAATGTCGAATCTCCAGTGTGCGATTCGTTACACGTTATAACAACGTTACTCAATATTGAAAACATAAACTCATGAATCTAAATATAACAACATTGTTATTGAATGCTCAAAATGTAACCAAGTGAATGTACAACAAATCCAAGTCTATGATTTAAACATAGAAACAACTTCTAAAACACAATTAAATCCATAGAGCAATTAGATATAATTTAATTAAATAAAAATAATTAAATTCTCTAAATTCCAAATCAATTCCAAATAACCTCAAATTAATACATGTTAAAGGACATAGCACGGTCATCACCGATATCTATTCAAAAACTTAATTAGGTTATTGGATCAATAACGTATAATTTAATTAAATCATGCTAATTTAATTCCCAAAGTTCTAAAGCAACTTCAAATGGTCCTAAATTAATATATGCTAGTAAACAAGTCCTAGTCATTACAAATATTAAGTTAAAAACTTAATTAGGCCAATGGAACCATTAAATAGATTTTAATTAATTCCTTTAATTAAAATTATTAATCAAATATTTCCGATTTAATATATGTGAAAGTATATGGCATACATATCAACAATATCAAGTTCCAATGAAGTGAATAATGGACTTGGAAAAAATTAATTAATCAATTTAATTAATTATCTTTAGATTTTAAAACATCTTCAAATGCTCTCAAATTCACATACGTTGAAGAGTATACTAGGGCCTAATATAATATGACAGTATATAATGATTTCAAGCTAGATAAGGCCGCATTAATTAAATTTTCATTCAAGAAAATAATTAAATAAAAACTTCAATACTTATCCAAATGCTCTCAATTTAATATATGTTAATGATCATATTAAGGTGTAATATAATAGCATGCCATAAGTTTAAACTAAGCTATAACCAACTAGGAGAATTAAATCTCATACAAGAAAATAAATAAATAAAGTTTCTAGATTTAATACATAGACATGTAAGTGAGTTGTATAAGCATCAATAGCATGCAATACATCAAGAATATAAACTATAACATCCCCTACCTCAATTTGAGATGAAAATCTCAAATTCCCACTGGAAGAAAGTGCTCCGAATCCGACGATACTCTTAGTTTATGTCAGGGACAACGAGGGAAACAACTTTAACCTTTGAGGTACCATGAAAATCCAAACTTGAACTTGAAACCCGAACTCAAAATTGGTCAGAAATGGATTCTAATAAGCGGGAAAGGTGCACGTCGTCAAGGCCAACGATAAACGTTAAGGCGGAAAACTTTTTACAAAGGAAATCAAGTGGAGGAGAAGAAGAAAAGGCGGCAGCCCAAGGAGCTTCCATGGCTACGGGCCAAAGAGGGAGGAAGATGATAGAAAAAGTGATTTTTCACTTTAAGACATTCTATTTATAGTAAAACCCTAAAAGTGCCCCGAAAGGGCCTCGTTGGGTCCTGAAAAGTGGAATTTGAGCAGACGTGCTCAAATGGAAAAACTCCGTTAACAAAAAAGAACTAAAATGTGAAATTATGAACAACGAAAGAAATGAAGTCAAAAACTGAGTTCCGAGCAGAGAGATATACCCCGAACAAGTTTGGCGGCAACTGGGTTAGAAATCCCTAAAACTAGGGAAAACGACTAGGAGGAAATTCTAAAAGTACACGACTTGACGAAATGTGAAAATGAATCCTATATAAGGATCCAAACTCAAAATGATGTTTTTGCAATAACTTTCGTTAATTGCACAATGGCCCCTCCAAAAAGGGTTAACTGCAATACTGGCCCAAAATAAAAATATATTCAAAAGATATTTTCTTAAAAACCCCTGAAATAAAATATCTCCGAAAGATATTTATGAAAAACACCCCAAGAAAAGAAAATATTTCTGAAGAACTATGCATCCATACCCTTATGGACACCGGGAGCAACTAGAGTATTTTTCTACAAAAGTAAAGATACGTATTTCATGGAAACCGCTTAGAATGAAGATACGTGAAGTCAAAAACCAACTCCAAGCACAAAAAGTGAGGTTGTGCCAAAAAGTGACAAACGGGGAAAAGATAAAATAGGGAAAAGGACGAAAAATGTAATGACCCGGTCATTTTCTTTTCTTTCCTTTTCTCAGATTTTCACGGATATTTTTTTCCCGTTGATCTTTTCCTTTCTGAGTTCGGTTTCTTGTCACTTAGTATCATCTTGAGTGCTCGGGGATGGTTTTCGAGACTCTTTTCCTTGGATTGACGACTTCCTTTGAGGACCGAGTCATTTTCACATTTTCACTTTTGTGACACTATTCACTTTCGTCTTTTTCTCGGTTGACACTTTGTTGGCTTAACTTCACTTTTTGTGTTCGGATTCGATTCCGATTTTGCATGCATCCATGATATTTAAATTCCATACTATGTGTATTTTCACTTTTGTAGAAAAGCATGCTAAGTGCTTACTTTTCTTGTAAAGGGTATAGACGCATAACCTTTTTGTAATTTTTTTAACTTTTGGGGTTTTGTGTAATTACTGTAAAGTAATTATTTTTCGTCTTAGGGACCATTTTGCAATTTTATATGGAAGATATTTTCAAAAATGACCTTTTTGCAATTTCCAGAAAGTATGACAAGTGTCATGCTCTCATTGGTCCACTTGTTGACATTTGTGTGGAGACACTTTGAAATCTTGGATGATGACACATGGAGGGTGAAGATTCACCCACTTGTTGGCCTAGGATTGGTGCACTTGTTGGCTTGGATGGTTGACAAGTGTAGGCTTAAGATTAAGCCTACAGTAGATGCTTGGATGAGTGACAAGTGTAGGCTCACAATTTGATCTTGCATTAATGTGTGTGTGAGAGGTAGTGTAAGAGCACATAGTGAGTGGAGGATCTCTATCCCCTCCACTAACATTTCATCTTCATTATTTTCCATTTCCTCCCTCTCTTGTAAAGAAAACCCTAGCCTCCATGGATGGAGTCTAAAGCCTTAAGCTTTAACCTTGATTTTTAAGGGCCTTCCATTGATTTCCAAGCTTGAACTTGGGAATACATTTTGTTCCCCTCATCTTCCTCTTCATAACCCTAGAAGGGTTTGCCATTTTGTGTTGATTTTTCCTTGGATTCTAAAGAGACACTTCTCTAGTGAGGTAGGGGATGTTATAGGGTTATATTTTTGTTTTTTGTATGTTATTGATGCTTATATAAGTTGTATGCTTGTCTCTTACTAATTTGAGAAATTAGTGATTTATCATAGCTTGCATATAACTCATTTTAGACTTGGTAAATGGCATGGTCATGAGTTGATCTTTGATATATATTAATTTGGGTTGATTTAGATGAGTTTTCAAATCTAGAGATTAAATGGATTTAATTTGATTTAAATTCTAGTAAATTGTGTTTTGCTTGCAATCCATCTTAGACTTGATATATGGTATGACCATGACTTAGTGCTTGATATATATTAATTTGAGATCATTTGGACAACTTTTGAAATCTAGAGATTTAATTGATTTAAATTAATTAGATTATATTTTATGATATCTTGCTCATCTTGCACTTTTGATTTGATATATGTAAAGACCATAACATGTTGCTTAACATATATTAATTTGAGATTATTTAAAATTTAGAGAATTTAATCATCTTGTTTAATTAAATTCTATCAAATGGCTCCATGGATCTATTGGTATTTTAGAAGTTGTTTCTATATTCAAATCATGGACTTGAACTTGTTATGTATTCACTTTGTTGTGTTTTGAGCATTGGACAACTTTGTTGTTACATTTATATTAATGAGAACATGTTTTCTTTATGGAATATATTGTTGCCTTGTGTAATGAATTGTACACTTTGTAATTGACATTATGTATGTCATTTTAGAATTGAAACTCTAAGGCATGGATTGTATGGTTTCAACCTACTTGTGCATGGAAGGTGTTTTCATGCATTATATAAATTATGTATAAGTTGTGAACTTATTTGGTTTATTTTGGATTCTCTTGGGACATGGTTACTAGTACAATGGCTAGAGTTTGGTTCTAGCGTGGGAGGTATGAGTTCTCCCCAATTAAGATAGTGCGCACTTAGGGTGGTCTTCCCTATGGGTTAGTGCCCGGAATAACCATTGAGGTCTCGGCAGAATTCCGAGCTTAGATGTCCAAGTCTTCCACTATTTGTTTTCGCATTCAATTCTAAGTTAACAATCATGTTTATATTGTGACTTATGGTTTTGGTTATTGGCGATTTTGATGTTGTTAAGTACATCCATGTTTATGATTTTAATGAATCATTTTGATATTGTTAAGTACATCTACGTTTATGACTTTAATGAATCATTTTGATGTTGTTAAGTACATCCATACTAAATTGATATATTTAGTTGATTTCACACTTTTAGATTTCTAGTTGATAACCTAGAGAACCTATGTCTTGATGTGTGGTATTAGATATTCTAATTATGCTAAATTATTATATTTAGTTAATGTTGCATTTTAGACTTCAAGTTGATTACCTTGAGAATCTATATGTTGTTGCTTTGTGTAAGCATGCTCCTATGTTATTGTTTTGTGTAAGCATGACCCTATGTTGCTAAGATTGCACGAATGAGGTGATTGATGCTAGAAATGATCTTCGGTAGCTAAGATGCTCCTTAAGTCTCACATTTGACATAGACGTTAGGAGGAATGAACCACAATAATTAAATCATACAAACTTGTAAAACGTAGGTCGATGCATGCTCATTTCCTACGAGTAGCTTTATTACTCACCCCTATGATACTGGTGCATATTTCAAGTACAAGAATTAAAGTTGAGACTCCCATTATGCTTGGATGACTTGTGGACTTGAAGACTTCCATTGTTGTGAAGGTTGGCTCGGAATGTTAATTGTAGTCTTATTTGACAAAACGTGTATATTTGATTCCATTTATGTAATGTGTACATGAGTGCACTCCTTATAACGTATTTGACATGTATGAGATGAGGCCGGAGGCCAATAGCATGTATTTGTATTCTATGTAGTTTTGACTTCATGAAATATTATGAAAATATTGAAAAATGTTAAGTTATTGTCTCACTATGTTTGCATCGGGTGTGGGAATTCCATTTTGATTCTTCCGTAGGATCTCATTAATCATGCATGAAGTATGGCCAAGGGCCAAACAGTAATTTCCAATCATTTGCTAATTTTGGTTTTCAAAATAACCATTTCAATTTTATTTTCTCCTTTTTGGCTGTTGGGGGGTCGGATTTTGATTCGACCATTTCTGGGAGCCGCGGACCATTCCCGCTCCCTCAAAATCACTTCTTACATTTGCATGCATATTCGTTTCAGCCTAGAAGTGCATTTGGGTTCAAATGTAGGTTTGGTGCAAACTTACATTTTTGCCGTTTTGAGCCTAAACTGAGCATAAGGGCATTTTGGGGTTTTTACATGAAAAATAAAGTTTTCTTTTGGTATGGTTGGCTAGAAAACATGATTTTGAGGGTAATTTCTTCGTTGTATTTCTTTCAAAAAGGCCCAGAAAGTCCTCAAAATTTCATTTCAAGGTTGCATTTCAAGTGTAGCCTAAAGCAGTTCGAGTGCTCTAAAGGGGGTTCGAGCACTCAAAGTTAGGGCAGAGAGTTTGGCCCTTGGGCGTGTGCCATTTGAGCTCTCGAAGCCCTTGCTCGAGCGGTCGAGGTACTATTCATGTGGGTGTGTGTTTGTGTCTTGGTTCAGCACTGCACCTCCGACTTCAAACTATCATATCTTCTTCGTTTTAACTTCGAATTGGTCCGTTCTTAAGTCTAAATTGACCATGTCGAAATAAGATTTCCAATGGCATCAATTTCAGATTCAGATTCTTCTTGTAACTCAAGATATTCAAGTTTTAATAAGGTAGTGTCTATTTTTTGTTCGAACCGGGATAGGGTTTCCCTTCCTTCGACTTCAGAAGTTGATATCTTTGTCGTCCGAACTCCGAATCAGGTGATTCTTGAGTCTAAATTCATTAATTTTTCATTGTATTTCCAATCGTGTGCACGATAGCACCCATTTCAGTGTGAAATGACCATTTTACCCCTAGGTTCATTCTTGTCCATTTTTGAAACATTGCTTCCGCATTTGCTTCCTTTGTGATTCGTGACCTCGTTGAGGGTCACATTAGTGTCTTAGAGGAGTGTTTTATCTCTAGATATTGTTGTTCTATGTTTTGCTTCCGCATTTTGGATCCGTTTTGGGTCATCATAGGACACACTGGGTTGAAAAATCCAGGGTCATCACAAAAAGTGAATAGTATCCAAAAAGTGAAAATACGAAATGGCTCGGTGTAATGACCCGATTATTTTTCTTCCTTTCCTTTTTCTGAAATTTTACGGATAAATATTTTTTGTTGAATTTTCTTTTCTAAGTTTGGTTACTCATCACTTAGTGTCATCTCGAGTGCTCGGAAATGGTTTTCAAGACTCTTTTCTTTGTAGTGACAACTTCCTTTAAGGACCGAGTCATTTCCACTTTTTCATTTTTTTGACACTATTCACTTTTTGTCTTTTTCCCGAGAATGATTTTCTTCACGTAACCTCACTTTTTGTGCTCGAATTTGGTTTCGATTTTGCATACATCCATGATATTTAAATTACATGCTTTGTGTATTTTTATTTTTCTAGAAAAATGTACTAATTGTTCACTTTTACATAAAAGGGTATGGATGCATAGTTTCTTTGGAAACATTATTTGTTTTTAGGATTTCTTCGTAATTATAGAAAATAATTATTTTTCTTTTTAGGGACCTTTTTGGAATTTATTTTGGAAGATATTTTCAAAAAGGACCTTTTTGCAATTACCGAAAAAGTGTGACAAGTGTCGTATTCTCATTGGTCCACTTGTAAGCATCTCATTGGTTCACACTTGGAAGCCTTGGATGTTGACATGTGGAGGGTGGAGATTCACCCACTTGTTGGCCTAACATTGGTGCACTTGTTGGCTTCGATTGTTGACAAGTGTAGGTTTTAGATTAAGCCTAGAATGAATCATTGGATTAATGACAAGTGTAGGCTCCAAATTAAAGTCTAGCTTTTGTGTGTATGAGGGGATGGTGCAAGACTATGTGTGTTTGACTTCCATTGACCAAGTGAGTGGAGGAATATACTAAAGTGTTATATTTATTTCATTTTACACATTAAACTTCTTCTTCCTTACTTAAAACCCTAGCCACCATTGAAGGAAACCATTAACCTAGGCTTAAAACATTGGTTTTGATCTCCTTCCACTCACCTTAGACCTAAAAGCTTGGAACACAAAACATTTGCCTCACCTTCCTTTACATAACCCTTGAAGGAAATTCAAAAATTCCTTTGTTTGCTTTGGATTCAAGAGGAAAAATCCTCTTGTGAAGTAGGGAGTGATTTATGTTTTAATCTAAGTGTTTTAATTATTTTTATTGCTTACAATAAATTGTTTACATGTCTTATACTTAATTTTTAAATTAATAGGTTGTAGTACCTTACATGAAATTAAGCTAGGACATGATATTCTTGAAGGCCATGACTTGATCTATAACTTGTATTAGATAAAGTCATTTGGAGTTGTTTTAGAGTCTAGAGATTTAATTATTTAGAATAAATTAATTTCTTTTTAATTGTTCAACTTACTTAATTAAGTTTTTGAGTTGATATATGTGATTACCATGATAGTACCATTGGCATATAATTATTTGGAGTTATTTGAAATTAATTTAAATTCTAGAGAAATTAATTAGTTAGCTTAATTAATTTTTATTCAAGTGTTACATTCATTTAAATTGACATTTGACTTGATATATGTAATGAGTATGGTATGTTCTTTAACATATATTAAACAGAGAATATTTGAATGAGTTTGGAAAACTTTATTTAATTATTTTCTTGTATTAAATTTAATTCACCTAGTTGTACCTAGTGTAGAATTAACTTGTAACTTGATTTTAAACAATGTCTTGACATGTTCTTTCATATATATTAAATAGATAATATTTGAATGAGTTTTAAGAAATTTATATAATTATTTTCTTGGCATTGATCTTAATTTACCTTGTTGAAACTAAGGTAGAACTGACTTGTAACTTAAAATTAAATTAGGCTTTACTATGACCTTTGACATATAATATATTCAGAATTTTTGGACTTGCTTTGTAATCTTGAGAATTTAATTATTTAATTTAATTAAGTTCCATTTGTATGCTTTCATTAAGGTAATTAAGTATTGATGTTATATTCTTGCTTAACTTATAATTTGCAACTTGGTGTATGATTACAAGATGGTATTCCATGAGTAAAATTTATGATTTAATTTGTTGTATACACATTATACTTATATGACATTTAATATGTTATTGTAGCTTGAAGGCCTAGAGCATATCTTGTGTGTATTCTATGACTTGGTTGTGCATGGTAATTGACAATGTGTATTGTGTATATGTGATATACTTGTTGCACAACTTGATGATTTTTGGAAAGCTTGTATGGATATTATAATATGTTAAGGCTAGAGTATGTCTCTAGTACGGGGGATGAGAGTTCCCTTTACAACATATAGTGCGCACTAGGTAATTCCTTGCGGGCTAGTAACCGGAGATCACTTGTTTGGTCATTGAGACCATATGTCCTTTGTCTTTCCGCCATTGGTTGATTTTGCATTCAATTCCTAGTTGTAATTGTGGATTACTTTTAACTTGTGCTTGGACACATGGTACTTCATTTCTTGCTTAGTATACTTGTGTTTGTATACTTGTATGCCTTGTATATATCAAAAATGCTTTGTATACTTGGATTTGTATACTTATATATCATGTATGTCAACATTTCTTAGTATACTTAGAAATGTATACTTGAATATATATGTTGTATTCTATTTCAATATTGTTTAGCACACTTAGTATGTACACTTGCATATTGATGATTTACTTTCTAGATTACCTAGTATACTTGTGTCTTGTATACTTGTCTTAAATGCATTTCAATATTGATTGTATACTTGTGTACGTATACTTGTATATTGAATATCTTGTTGTGTGTATCGCATGCTTCTATGTTGCCTAAATTGCATGGATGATGTGGTTTATGCTAGAAATACTCTAAGGTAGCTTAGGATGCTCCTTGAGTCTCACTTTGACATAGACGTTAGGTGGCATGAGCCCCTTTAACATGTTTCACCTTAAGGTGATAAATTTGTAAAATGCTAGGTCTATGCATGCTCATCTCCTACGAGTAGCTTTATATTACTCACCCTGAAGTTATTGGGGATTTGTTTCAGGTATGAAGGCTTGGTTTGTGATACTCATCATTCCTTGGATGATTTGTAGACTCGGAAGTTTCAATTCTTGTGAAGGTTGGCTTGAAAAGCCACTTGTAGCCTTATATGTTGAAATGTGTATATTTGATTATAAACATGTAATGTGTATATAAGTACGCTCTTTAAAATGTATTTGACATGCATGAGATGAGGCCATAGGCCAATGGCATCAAGTTTGTATTCTATGCATTTTCACTTTCAAGGTTTATTATGAAAATATTGAAAAATGTCAAGTCATTGCTTCATCATGTTTACATCAGGTGTGTGAATTCTGTTTTTATTCTTTCATAGGGTCTCATTAATCATGTATGAAGTGTGGCCAAGGGCCAAATGATAATTTGAGATCATTTGTTAATTTTGGTTTTCAAATTTTCCATTTCTAGTTCATTTTAGCCATTTTTGGCCGTCGGGGGGGGGGGGGGGGGGGGGGGGGGCGGGGGGGTCATATTTTGCATCGGCGGTATTTTTACGCCGTTGATTATTGTAGCGCATTGTACTAAGTAAGTTACATCTGCATGTATGAGTGCTTTTTCAACAAAAACCATTTCTTTTGTGATTTGAGCCTCCTATGGACTCATTTTACATTTTTCTTGTACAATCCGGTTTAAGGGCATTTTAGGATTTTCCTTCGTAAAATAAGTTCTGGTCTTAACATGGTCACTTAGAAAATGTGATTTTAGGGGGGGTTTCTTCTTCGTGTTTTTCTATAAAATGTCATCTTGGTGACGAAAATCCCGTGTAAAGTTCAGTTTTCTGTTATGCTTGTAGCGGCTTTTTAACCCTCTTACCCTTTTCTGATCTAGGGGCATCTGGGTAATTTACAGTGTGTTTTTTTTTTTTTTTTTTTTTTTTTGTTTTCTTCTATGTTTCCAGGTAGAAAACATGATTTTAAGGGGGGTTTTTTCTTTGTGTTTTTACAAAAAAAATTGTTTTGATGCCGAAAACAGCTCGCAAATCTAGAAAAGCTGTTGCGTGCGTTTTTGTTTCGGGAAAAAGTCTGATACAAAGGGTATTTTGGATATTTTTCTTGAAAAATAAAATCTTCTTTTGACATGGTCATTTAGAAAACATGATTTTGGGAGGGGTTTGTTCACAAATAGTTGCCAAAACATGTAGTTTAGGCCCTCAAAACCACATTTGAAGGCCAAAAAACTGTGCAGGTCCTGCAAAGATTTGAAACCCGGAAAGTTTATTTTTTTGAAATTTTGACGTTTCATATCTTCTTCGTCCCGCGTCCAAATCAAGTGATTTTTGAGTCTAAGTTTATTAATTTTTGCTTGTCTATCCAACAAATTTCACGGTTTCATCCAATTCTATCGGAAATGACCATTTTAACCCTTGCCAAATACCTTTGCTGCACTGATTTGAAACCTAAAAGTTGGTTTTTTTTGTAACTTTGACGTTTCATATCTTCTTCATCCGGACTCCGAATCAAGTGATTTTTGAGTCTAGATTTATTAATATTTGCTTGTCTATCCAACAGAGTGAATTGTTGCATTCAATTATATCTAAAAAGATCATTTTACCCCTTGTAAAGTACCCTTGCCGCACTGATTTCAAACCCAAAAGTTTGATTTTATGAAACTTTGGAGTTTCATATCTTCTTCATCCGGACTCCGAATCATATGATTCTTGGATCTAACTTGATTAATTTTTTGCTGTCTTTCTAGTGGTGTGCTTGGTAGCTCCCGATTTTATATTTTCAGAAATGACCATTTTGCCCTTGGCGCTAAATTTGTTTGGTTTTCTTTTAATTTGTTTCCGTTACTTTCTTCTAAGTCCTGTGACTTTATGGGAAGTCACGTATGTGTCTTAGGAATGATGTACATTCCCAACGATGTTTCTTCCATGTGAAAAGACTATTTTGCCTTTGGGGGCCTCTTTTTTTTTTTTTTTTTTTTTTTTTTTTTTTTTTTTTTTCTGATCGTTCATTCCCGTATTGTTCTCGTTGAGATCTGTGGCCTCATGGAAGGTCACTCTGGCTTCTTAGAGATGCATTGCATCTCCAAGGTCATGTTTTTTGTTTCCGCTTCCGTATTTGGATCCGTTATCGGGTCAATATTCGGTTCATCACGGGATGCACTGGCTTGATAAACCAGGGTTGTCACACTCAGTCCTTAAAAGGAAGTTGTCAATCCGAATGAAAGAGTCTCAGAAACCACTTCTGTGACGGCCCTGGTTTTTAGGCCAGTGTGTCAGTGATGAACCTAGAATGGATGATCCGATAACGGATCCGAATGCGGAAGCGAAAACAGAAAACAAGACTCTAAGAAGTCAAAGTGACCTTCCATAGGGTCGTGGAACTCAACAAGAATTGATGCGGAAGCAAAAGATCGAAAATATGACAAATAAGCCCCTAGGGGCAAAATAGTCATTTCTAAAAACTATAGATTCGGTTGCCACCGCACACACCGCTGGAAGGAAAATGAAAAACTAATCAATATGGACTCAAGAATCACATGATTCGGAGTTCGGACGAAGGAGAAACGACATGACGAAGAAAAACGAGCACTTCAGGCAAAAAGGGTAAACTGGTAATTATCCAGGAATAACCAGGTGCAACTGAGCACACCGTTGGAAAGACAGCGAAAAATTAGTGAAGTTGAAAAAAAAATTCACTTGAATTGGAGTCCGGACGAAGGAGAAAAGCCCAAAAGAAGAATTGACGTCGCGGCGGCTCGACGAGGGGCCATGACAGCCCCATGCGCACGCCCATGCGCGCGCCCATGCACGCCGCGCTGCTGTATGGTTTTTTTTCCCAGAAAAATCATTTGGAGGCCTAGATGAATTTTTTTGCAAAAACACAAAGAAGAAATCCCCCTCAAAATTGAGTTTTCTACGTGACTTGAGAGAGAATTCAAAAAAAACTCACCGTAAAATGGCCAAAATGCCCTCCCAAGAAATCTGGTTAAAAGAGCTAAAAAGCTGCTAAAATGAAAACTGGAAGCTGAAACTTCACAAGGGATTTCCGGTACCAAGATGATATTTTCTGGAAAAACACGAAGAAGAAACCCTCCCTAAAATCACGTTTTCTAATCGACCATGTTAAAAGAAAAAATTAAAACTGATGTGAAAAGTCTAGAATACCCCTAGATCAGATTATGCAACAAAACCTCAAAATGAGTTCCTAGGAGGCTCAAATTGCCAAGGAAGAGGTTTTTCTTGAAAATAATCATACACGCAAACGTAACTTACTTATTAGGATGTGCTACAATGGTTTATCGCTTAAAAATACTACCGATGCAAAATCCGACCCCCCAACGGACAAAAAGGCAAAGATAAACAAGAAAAGGGAAATTTGAAAACCAAAATTAACGAATGATTTCAAATTACCGTTTGGCCCTTGGCCATACTTCATACATGATTAATGAGACCCTATGAAAGAATAAAAATGGAATTCCCACACCCGATGCAAGCATAGTGAAGCAATGACTCGGCATTTTTCAATATTTTCATAATATTTCATGAAGTTAAAAGTTACATAGGATACAAATTAGATGTCATTGGCCTATATGGTTTAATGACCCGGATTTTCAAGGATATTTTTTTTTCCGTTGTCTTTCCTTTTTAAGTTCAGTTCCTCTTCGCTTAGTGTCGTTTCGAGTGCTCTGGAGTGATTCCTGAGACTCTTTTCTATGGATTGACAACATCCTTTGAGGACCGAGTCATTGCCGCATTTTTCGTTTTTCGACACCATTCACTTTTCGTCATTTTCCCTATTTCGTCATTTTCCCTATTTTATCTTTTCCCCGTTTGACACTTTGTTGGCATAACCACACTTCTTGTGTTCGGAGTTGGTTTTTGACTTCATATATCTCCATCTTGAGTGGTTTCCACAAAATACGTATCTTTACTTTTGCAAGAAAGTACTCTGGTTGCTCCCGGTGTCCATAAGGGCATGGATGCAAATTTCTTTGAAATTATTTTCTTTTCTTGAGGTGTTTTTCATAAATATCTTTTTAAGATATCTTATTTCAGGGGTTTTTAAGAAAATATTTTTGAAAGATATTTTCATTCTGGGCCATAAGTGCAGTTTTCACTTTTTGGAGGGGCCATTGTGCAATTAATGAAAGTTATTGCAAAATGTCTTGTTTTGGGTCTGGATCCACGTACAAGATTCATTTTCACATTTCGTCGAGTTGTGTACTCTTGAAATTTCCTCCTGGTCGATGTTTTCCAGTTTCAAGGTTTCTGGCCCCTATTTGTGCCAAACTTGTTTTGGACATAACTTTTTGCCCAGGACTCAATTTTTGACGCCGTTTTTTCCGTTGTTCATATTTTATCATTTTAAATCTTTTTCGTTCACAAAGTTTTGCCATTTGAGCGCGTATGCTCAAATTTTACTTTTTCAGACCCGACAAGGCCCGTTCGGGACACTTTTTGAGATTTCTATAAAAGGGGGGTGAGATATTTCATTTTTCATCTTCTTCCCTCTTCATGCATGACCTGGAGCTCCCATGGCAGCCCAAGGGGTGCTTCCATCTTCTCTTTCCTCTTTTGGTTCACTTTTCCTTGATGGAAAGTCTTCGGCCTTAGCGTTTGTTGGTCCCCTCGCCGTGCTCTACCTTTCCCCGTATTAGAATTCAGTTTTGATCATTTCTTGAGTTTGGTTTTGAGGTCAAGTTATGATTTTGATGGGGCTTTCATGGGGGTTATGTTCACGGCGTTGTCCCCGACAAAACCTAGTAGTTTCGTCGGATTCGGAGCCGTTCCATTTTGATGGCTTTTGAGATTTTCATCTCAAATTGAGGTAGGAAATGTTTTAGGATTTATATGTGTTGTATTGAGTGTTTTTCATGATTATACAACTTATATGTATGCCTTGTATCAAATTTAGAAAGTTGGTAATTTTTATTTCTTTGTATAAGATTTAAAATTCATGATGATATATAACTTTGATCTGAATTGTGGCATGCTAGAAAATCATGTTTTAATATGTTTGTTAACATATATTAAATTGGTATTGATTGAATAAAAATTGCATATTTTAATTAATATTTATCTTTTGTGAAAGATTAAAGTGCATGGCCGTACCTTGCATGAAATTAAGTTGTAGTATGCTTCTAAATTAGGTTTTGGCATGTTGTTTAACATACTTTAATTTGAGAGCATTTGGACAAGTATGAAAATCTAGAGATTTTAATTAAAATGATTAATTAAAATCTAATTAAGGGTTCCGTTGGCCTAATTAAGTGTTTAGCATGATATTTGTGATAACTATGACTTATGTACTAGCATATGTTAATTTGGGACCATTTAGAGTTCTTTTAGAATTGAGAGATTTAACTATCATGATGTAATTAAATTCTACCTTGTTGCACCGTTGATTGAATCATGTAATTGACATTGATAATATGTTTAAGGCATGATTTTAGGCTTAGAATGGAATTATGAGTTTATGTTCCAATATTGAATTATATTGTTATAGCGTGTAACGAATCGCGCACTGAAGATTCGACATGTGATGTTATTATAGTGCGTAACGAATCGCGCTCTGAAGATTCGACATTGTCATTCTATAGTAGTTGTGGATTTAGAGCATGTGTTGTGTGGTTACAACCTACTTGTGCATGGAATGTGACTTAGTGCATTATATAAATTACGTATAATTTGTGAACTTATTTGATTATTTTGAAGTCTTGGGACATTGTTACTGTGATATGGGTAAAGTTTGGCTTTAGTGCATGAGGTATGAGTTCTCCCCAATTGAGATAGTGTGCACTAGGGTGGTCTTCCCAGCGGGTTAATGCCCGGAATAACCAATTTGTTCTTGGTTTAGTCCGAGACGTGATGTCCAAGTCTTCCACTATTTGTTTTCGCGTGCAATTCCAGGTTAACAATCATGTTTATATTGTGACTTGTGGTTTTGGTTATTGGCAATTTTGATGTTGTTAAGTACATCTATGTTTATGATTTTAATGAAACATTTTATGTTGTTAAGTACATTCATGTTTATGATTTTCAATAAATCATTGTGAGCTTTTAAATGTTGTTAAGTACATTCTTGTTTCATGATTTTTAATGAATCATTATAAACTTTTGATGTTGATAAGTACATCCATGCTATATTGTTCAAATGTAATTTAAGAATGATCCTATAGATTCATTTGGAATATAGACGTTAGGTGATATGATCACTTTTGTCGTTTTCATATTTTAGATTTCAAATTGATGACTTGAGAATCTATATTTTGTTGCTTTGAATAGCATACTCCTATGTTGTTTGAATTGCATGAATGATGTGATTTATGCTATAAATGATCTTAGGTAGCTTAGGATGCTCCCTGAGTCTCACATTGACATAGACGTTAGGTGGAATGAACTACAATAATTATATCATGCAAACTTGTAAAACGTAGGTCGATGCATGCTCATTTCCTACTAGTAGCTTTATGTTACTCACCCCTACGATACTGGGGCATATTTTAGGTACAGGATACAAGATTGGAGATTGCAATTGCTTGGGTGATTTGCTGAGTTGAGCTTCTTTAGAAGCATTCTTGTTCACATGCAAGTGTTAGCATGTTCATGATTTGCCTATGAAATGTAATTTTTCTAACTTGGATGTTTGAGATATCAAATGTTGTAAATGTATTGTAATGAGGCCATAGGCCATTGTAGCACTTCTATTTTATCATATTACATACACTTGCATGCTCACTTTGGCAAACAATACTTTCTTTGATGAAACAAAAACCTAAAGTTGCATATTTTTTTGTTTGACCCTATTCTGTTACAGGGGCATTTCGGGTATTTCAAAATTAGTTTTTTATTTTTATTTTTCCTCGATATTCACGTAGAAAACTTGATTTTGATGGGGGTTTCTTTTTTGTGTTTTTCCAGAAAACATCATCTTGGCCCTCAAAAATCCATATTTTTCCAGAAAATCCTTGCTGCCAGGTTTTGCAAATTTTTAGTACAAATGTAGTTGGTACTATTCATCGACTTTTTTTTGAAAATCGTCATGACCGATCCGAAACTTATGGAGGTCTTGTGGGTGTATTTTAAGATTGCATTTTCAATTTAGGCAATTTAAAACCTCCCGAAGCCTTATTTCCAAAACTTGGGCAGTAGCTCGGATTAGTTTTTTTCCTCTTGACCTGATTTTCTTGGGGGCATTCTAAACATTTTACAATGCATTTTTTTTGTATCTGTTTGTGATCGGGGTAGAAAACTTGATTTTAGGGGGGGTTTTTTCTTTGAGTTTTTCCAAAAAAATCCGTTTATATGCCCGTTTTTACTCTCAGTTACAGCAGTGGTGGGTTGTCCTCGTCGGGCCGCCACGACATCATTTTTGTTTTTGATCTTTCTCCTTCGTCCAGACTCTGAATGATGAAATTCTTGAGTCCATTATGATTAATTTTTTATTGTATTTCCAGCGGTGTGCTCGATAGCACTTGAATCCATTTTTTACAAAATGACCATTTTGCCCCTAGGTTCTTTTTGTCCGTTTTTGAAACGACACTTCTGCATTTGTTTTCTTTGGGTTCCGTGACCTCATTGAGGGTCACATTGGTGTCTTAGAGATGCATTGTATCTCTAGAGACCGTTGTTTCACCTTTCGCTTCCGCATTTCGGATCCATTATCGGGTCATCTTTTGGTCATCACTGACGCACCGTGTAACGACCCGGTCATTTGCCTTCCTTTCCTTTTTCCTGAAATTTTACGAATGAATTTTTTTCGTTTAATTTTCTTTTTTGAGCTCTGTTTCTTATTGCTTAGTGTCATCTCGAGTGCTCAGAATTGGTTTCTGAGACTTTTTCATGTGAATTGACAACTTCCTTTGAGGACCGAGTCATTTTCGCATTTTTTGTTTTTGGACACTATGCGCTATTTCGTCCTTTTCCCTATTCTATCTTTTCCCCATTTGTCACATTGTTGGCACAACCTCACTTCTCATGCTCGGAGTTGGTTTTTGATTTCACGTGCCTTCATCTTGAGTGGTTTCCTCGAAATACGTATTTTTACTTTTGCAAGAAAGTACTCTGGTTGCTCCCGGTGTCCATAGGGCCATGATGCAAAGTTCATTGAAATTATTTTCTTTTCTTGGGGTGTTTTTCATAAATATCTTTTGAAGATATTTTATTTCAGGGGTTTTTAAGAAAATATTTTAGGAAGATATTTTCATTCTGGGCCATAAGTGCAGTTTTCACTTTTTGGAGGGGCCATTGTGCAATTAATGAAAGTTAATCCAAAATGTCTTGTTTTGAGCCTGGATCCTCGTACATGATTCATTTTCCCATTTCGTCGAGTTGTGTACTCTTGGAATTTCCTCCTGGTCGATGTTTTCCAGTTTCAGGGTTTTTGGCCCCGGTTTGCTCCAAACTTGTTTTAGGCGTAACTTTTTGCTCGGGACTCAGTTTTTGACGTCGTTTTTTCTGTTGTTCATATTTTATCATTTTGAATCTATTTTGTTCACAAAGTTTTGCCATTTGAGTGCGTCTGCTCAAATTTTTCTTTTTCGGACCCGGCGGGGCCCGTTCGGGGCACTTTTTGAGATTTCTATAAAAGGGGGGTGAGATATTTCATTTTTCATCTTCTCCCCTCTTTATGCGCGACCTGGAGCTCTCATGGCAGCCCAAGGGGTGCTGCCATCTTCTCTCTCCTCTTTTGGTTCACTTTTCCTTGATGGAAAGTCTTCGGCCTTAACGTTTGTTGTTTCCCTCGCCGTGCTCTACCTTTCTCCCTTATTAGAATTCAGTTTTGACCATATCTTGAGTTTGGTTTTGAGGTCAAGTTATGATTTTGATGGGGCTTTGATGGGGGTTATGTTCACGGCATTGTCCCCGACAAAACCTAGTAGTTTCGTCGGATTCGGAGCCGTTCCATTTTGATGGCTTTTGAGATTTTCATCTCAAATTAAGGTAGGGGATGTTCTAGGTTTAAATTCTTGTTATATAGCATGCTTGTGATGCTTATACTACTTGTTTGCATGATTAAATATAAAATCTAGAGATTTTATTATTTATTTTTCTTGTACGGGATCTAATTTTCCCGGTTGCTCATGACTTGGTTTAAACATGTAGCATGATTTTATATTGCCCCTTGATATACTCGTTGTCGTGTATTAAAATTGGAACATTTGAATAAGTATTAAAGATTTTATTTAATATTTATCTTAGGTGAAAGATTAATTCACATGCCCTTAACTAGCTTGAAATCAATATATGTTAGCATATTAAATTAGGCCTTACCATGCTCTTCAACATAGTTGAATTTGAAAATAATTGGAGGTGTTTTGAAAATTAGTAATTATTAATTAATTTGCCCCGAGTACACTATTCACTCTATTTAAATTCCGACTTGATATTCTTGATTTAAATGCCATATAGCTTCACATATATTTGATTTAGAATATTCGGTTAGGTTTTGAAACCTTTTATTTAATTAAATTCCATGTTTAAGATTTAATCCTCATGGTGATATACAACTTGGAATTGTATTGTGGTATGTTAGAAAATTAAGCTTAGGTTTAGTTGTTCACATATATTAAATTGGAATTAATTGCATGAGAATTACAACTTTTAATTTATATTTAACTTTAGTGAAAGTTTAATTCGCATGGTCGTAAATTGAATGAAATAAGCTTGTAATGTGATATTACATTAGTCCTTGTCATGTTCTCTAAGATATGTTAAATTGAGAGCATTTGGTTAAGTTTGAAAATCTAGAGAATTAATTAAAATCTATTTTGCGGTCCCATTAGCTTAATTAAGCTTTTAACTTGATATTTGTATTGACCATGACTTGTTTACTAGTATATATTAATTTGGGACTATCTGAAGTTGTTTTAGAACCTTGGGATTTAAATTAGCATGATTTAATTAAAGTTCTACTTTGTTGTTCTAACAACCTAATTGAGTTTTAGAATGGATATAGGTGATGACCTTGCCATGTCCTTTAACATGTGTTAAATTGAGGTTAATTGGAATTGAATCGGAATCTATAGAATTTAATTGTGTTTACCTATTTAAATTCTATCAATTTGCTCCATGATCTAGTTGTGTTTTAGAAGTGGTTTCTATATTCAAATCATGAACTTAAACATGTTGTATATTCATTTGGTTATGTTTTGAACATTGTATAACATAGTTGCTATGTTTGTATTCATGAGAATATGTTTTCCTTATTGAATATATTGTTGCCTTATGTAATGATTTGTACACTTCATGTTTAACATCATTCATACATAGCGTGTAACGAATCGCACACTGAAGATTCGACATTCATCATATCATATTAGTTGTGGACTTAGAGCATGTATTGTATAGGTTTCCAAATTTGGCTGTGCATGGTAGATAGTTGATTATCTTGCATATTCATGTTGATATATGCGTTGTTACATAACTTGTTGATTTTGGAAACTTGGGGATGTCGTTGTTTGGCTATGGCTAGGACGTGGTTCTAGTACGGGGGATAGTCCCTCTATATATAGTCTAGTGCGCACATAGGGAGGTTACCCATGGGCTAGTAACCCTAAAGTAACTATGTTGTCGGTCTGATCTAGCGTGACGTCCGAGTATCCACTTTGTTTAACTTCACATTTCATTTTCAAGTTGATAATTAGATGATATTGTAACTTGTTGTTTCTTATTTGTCATTTCATTTTAAGTTACAGGATGTTAATTTTCCGAAATTGTGCTTTATGCGTTGTATTGGAAGTTCCAATGTTGGTTAAATTGCATTGATATTGAAAATCGTGTTTTGACATTCTAATAAAGCTTAGGATTAATCCTATTGATTCGTTTATAACTTAGACGTTAGGTGGCATGAACCACTACTGTTATTTTGTGCTTTAGATTCTAAGTTGATGGCCTTGAGAACTTAAACCTTGTTACATTGTATAACATGCTCTTTTGTTGTTGAATTGCATGGATAATGTGATTCTTGTTAGGATGTTCCCCGAGTCTCACTTGGACATAGACGTTAGGTGGCATGAGCCACTTTAACATGTTTCACCTTAAGGTGATAAATTTGTAAAATGCTAGGTCGATGCATGCTCATCTCCTACGAGTAGCTTTATGTTACTCACCCCTACGATACTGGGGCATATTTCAGGTACGAAGACTTGGTTCGTGAAGCCTAGCATTCCTTGGATGTCATGTAGCTTTCAAGTTTCCATTTCATGCAAATGTTAGCATGAAATGTCATTTTGTAGACTTATATGTCAAAATATGTATATTTGATTCCATGTATGTAATGTGTACTTAAGTTCACTTCTTTCAATGTATTTGATATGTATGAGATGAGGCCGGAGGCCAATGACATGTATATTGTATTCTATGCAACTCTTTAACTTCATGTAATGTTATGAAAACCTTGAAAAATCACAAGTCATTTCTTCACCATGGTTGCATCGGGTGTGGGAATTCCATTTTCATTCTTTCATAGGGTCTTATTAATCTTGTATAAAGTGTGGCCAAGGGCCAAACGGTCATTTGACCCCGTTTTGTATTTTTGGATTCCGAGTTTTCATTCCAAGTTCCATTTTTCCTTTTTGCCTGTTAGGGGGTCGGATTTTGTATCGGTAGTATATTTAAGTCGTAGACCATTGTAGCACGTCCAAATAGGTAAGTTACGTTTGCGTGCATGGTCGTTTCCGGGCAAAACCTTATCGTTTGTGTTTTGAGCCTCTTGTGAATTCATTTCGTATTTTTTTTGCATATTCTGATCTAGGGGTATTATGGACCTTTCAAAGTGGTTTTATTTTCTTCTTTCAACATGGTTGAATAGAAAACATGATTTTAGGGGGGGTTTCTTTTCCGTGTTTTTCTAGAAAATGTCATTTTGGCATCGGAAATTGCATCTGAAGTTCAGCTCTCAGTTTTTAAATTTAGCAGCTTTTTGGACCATCTGGACCAGTTTTCTTGGGAGGGAATTTTGGGCATTTCACAGTGAGTTTTTTTCGATTTTCCTTGAAAATCATGTAGAAAACTCGATTTTGAGGGGGGTTTCTTCTTTGTGTTTTTGAAAAAAAATTCATCTAGACCTCCAAATTCAGTCTCTGATTTGGATTTTTCTGGAAAATAACCCCATAGCAGCTTTTGGGCTGCTGCTGCCAGCCATGGTGCACTCAGAGCGCGCGCGACGTGCATAGGCGCGCGCATGGGCGTTCGCACCGGGCTGTCATGGCCCCTCGTCGGGCCACCGCGACGTCAATTCTTCTTTTGGGCTTTTCTCCTTCGTCCGGACTCCGATTCAAGTGAATTTTTTTTTGAACTTGACTAATTTTCGCTGTCTTTCCAACGGCATACTCGGTTACACCCAGTTCTTCCTGGATAATTACCAGTTATCCTTTTTGCCTTAAGTGCTCATTTTTCTTCAGCATGCCGTTTCTCCTTCGTCCGGACTCCGAATTATACGATTCTTGAGTCCATCTTGTTTAGTTTTTCGTTTTCCTTCCAGCGGTGTGCTCGGTGGCACCCGAATCTATAGTTTTCAGAAATGACCATTTTGCCCTTGGGGGCCTGTTCGGTCTTTTTCTGATCATGCGTTCCCACATTAGTTCTTATTGAGTTCCATGACCTCATAGAAGGTCACTTTAACTTCTTAGAGTCTTGTTTTCTATTTTCGCTTCCGCATTCGGATCCGTTATCAGGTCAACCTTCGGTTCATTACAGGACACGCTGGCCTAAAAACCAGGGTCGTCACACACCGAGTTTACAAAACTTGGGCCGTCACGTATGGCCTCATCTCATACATGTCAAATACATTGTAAAGAGTGTAATTATGTACACATTACAAAAATAGAATCAAATTTACACATTTTAACATATAAAGCTCTAAATAGCATTTCAAGCCAACATTTACAAGAAATGAGAACTTCAAGTCTACAAATCATCCAAGCATGATGTGAATCCCGAATCTTGATCCCGGTACCTGAAAATGTCCCCACTACGTGGGTGAGTAACATAAAGCTACTCGTAAGAGAGGAGCATGCATCGACCTAGCGTTTTACAATTATATCACCTTAAGGTGAAACATGTCAAGGGGGCTCATGCCACCTAACGTCTATGCCAAGTGAGACTCAGGGATCATCCTAAGCTACTCATGCAATTTAAAGTGAACAACGGCATACAAGTATACATACTCAAGTATACTAAACAATGTTAAACATGTTATACAACATAGAAGCATACATTTCCAAGTATACTAAACCACATTAAGACAAGTCATGCAATGTCTAAGCATATTTACACAAGTATGCATTTTATATGAAAATCTCGTAAATCAAGTATACCGACACAAGTATACTAAGCTAAGAGAGATACGCCTAAAAGAAGTATACACAGCACAAGCATACTAAATGAAATCTAAACTCACAGAGCCAACATACAAGTTCAAGTACACTATATGAGATCTAAATGCACAAAACAAGTATACAGTTTCAAGTATACTAAGTAAGATTTAAATATCTAAAGTAAGCATTAATTCTCAAGCTACAAGTAATCCATGATTAACAACTTGAAATTGAATGCGAAATTAAAGTAGAAAAACTAGGACTTGTGGTCATTAGACCAAGCAAGTGTTTTCGGGTAATTACGACCCACAAGGCACTACCTAGTGCGCACATGCATAAGTTATTCTAGGCAATTACGACCCACAAGGTACTACCTAGTACGCACTTATGACTTAGAAGACTCTTGTCTCCGTACTAGGGCCAAACCCTAGCCATCACGTGAAATATGTCTTTATAAGCTTTCCAAAATCAATAAGTCCAAAACATATACAAAAATCAATAAGTTAGACCAAACTTATACCAAATCCACTAATGCATAAAGCCATCTTCCATGTACAAATAAGGTTGAATCCACACAAACCATGTCCTAGAATTCAAGTTTAGATAGCACATGACATGTCAAGTCTCCAATATGCAATTTATACACCAAAATAATAATATTTTATAACAATTGAACCACATTACCACACTAAGCCACAAGTACTAAATAAGTCCCAATTTAGTAACTAGCTTCCAATGTAAATAATTGTAATATTCTAACAAGCTATACACCTGCACAAGATATATCTAAATAAGCTATGCAAATCAATGATATTCTATATCATGCTAAGTCCAATTACCATTTCAAGATGTCTCAAGTACTAATTCTACATCAAATTAGTAACATACTCACAAGGTGATTAAACAGACCACATTTCAAGGGATTATCAACCTATTACCTTCAATATCAATTTAAGTGACCAACACACTTAAAATAAAATTAATTAAACTCATTAATTAATTTTTTTCTAGATTTTCAAACATATCTAAATGTCCTCAATTTAATATATGTTAAAGAACTCACCAAGGCCTACTTTAATTTCACATTACAAGTTGATTCCATGCTTGATACAACTAGGTGAATTAAACTTTCACAAAAGATAAATATTAAATAAAATTTGCAATTCTTATTCAAATAACCCCAATTTAATATATATCAACCACCATACCAAGGCCTAAATTTCTAGCATGCCATAATTTAATTCTAAGTTGCCTAGCATCATGAGAATTAAATCTTAAACAAAGAAAATAATTAAATTAAATTCTAAAAACTTGAACAAGGCATGCTCACAAGTTGTATATACTTATAAAATAATCAATACAACAATAATATAAACCTAAGACACCCCCTACCTCAATTTGAGAAGAAAATCTCAAAAGCCATCAAAACGAAACGGCTCCGAATACGACAATACTTTGGGGTTTCGTCGGCGACAAAGACATGAACGATAAACTCCAAAGAGGACCCATGAAAATCACAACTTGAATTCAAAACCACCTGAAAATTTGGCCAGAAATGGGTTCTAATAATGGTGAAAAAAGTGCGTAGTCAACACGAACACAAAACGCAAAGGCCCTACTATGTTCTGACAAAGAAATAAAGTTCAAACGAGGAGAGAGAAGGTGGCAGCCTCCCTTGGGCTGCCATGGAAGCTTCAGGTCGCGCAAGAGAGTGGGGAAGATGAAAAAATAAAATATCTCATCCTCCTTTTATAGAAATCTCAAAAAGAACCTCGAACGGGCCTCGCCGGGTTCGGAAAAGTAAAATTTAAGCAGACGTGCTCAAATAATGAAACTCTGTGAACAAAAAATATTCAAAATGAGAAAATAAGAATAATAGAAGAAACGACATAAAAAACTGAGTCCCGAGCAGAAAGTTATGCCCCAAACAAGTTTGGTGCAAACCGGGGCCAGAAACCCTGAAACTGGAAAACATAGACCAGAAGGGACTTTTAAGAGTTTATGACTCGACGAAAAGTGAAAATGAATCCCAACAACCAACTTCGAGCACAAGAAGTGAGATTTTGCCAACAAAGTGACAAACAGGGAAAAGACGAAATAGGGAAAAGGACGAAATAGGAATAAGGACAAAAAGTGAATAGTGTCGAAAAACGAAAATTGTGGAAATGACTCGGTCCTCAAAGGAAGTTGTCAATCCATAGAAAAGAGTCTCAGAAACCATTTCCGAGCACTCAAGACGACATTAAGTGACGAAAAACCATCCACAGAAAAGAAAAGATAACAGAAAAAATTTATCCGCAAAAATTGAGGGAAAAGGAAAAGGAAGAAAATGACCGGGTCATTACAATTTCCAAGCACTCAAGATGACACTAAGTGACGAGAAATAGTACTCGGAAAAGAAAATTAAACGAAAAAAATTTATCCGTAAAATTTGAGAAAAATGAAAGGAGGGAAAATGATCGGGTCATTACAGAGAGGAGTTTTCTTTGCTTTGCTTTTAACTAATATTTGGTTTACAGGTAACTGGTTAAATTGATTGATTTTGGTTGTCACGAACATAAAATAAAATTAAACTAAATTAAACTAAAGTGATCAGAGAGAGATAAATCTTAGTGCTTTTTGACTTCACCACAACTTTCATACTATGGTTAACTATTTCAACTATGGGGATTTAATAAATTAAAATTCAAATGAATTAAACTCAATAACATTCATTCAATTCGAGTTTTAAAGAAAGATGTTTTATAAATTGCAGTTAACTACTTTATAATATTACATATGCTTACATGTTCACTTTAACACACAATACCATTCTTAGTGAAACAAAAACTTAAAGTTGCATTTTTTTTAGTTTTTATCCTTTTCTATTGCAGGGGCATTTTGGGTATTTCATAGTGTGTTTTTTTCATTTTCGTTCACGTTGTCGGGTAGAAAATTTGATTTTGGGGGGGGGGGGGGTCTTCTTTGTGTTTTTCCAGAAAACGTCATCTTGGCCCTCAAAAACCCTTATTTTTCCAAAAAATCCTTGCTGCCAGGTTTTTGTTGATTTTTAGTACAAGTGTACTCGGTATTATTCATTGAATTTTTTTAAAAAAATGTGTTGACCGATCAAAAACTTCTGAGGGTCTTGTGGGTGTATTTTAAGATTGAATTTTCAATTTGGCCAATTTAAAAACCTCCTAAAGCCCTATTTCCTTTCCTGGGGCAGTAGCTCGGAATGATTTTTACCCTCTTGACCTGATTTTCTCAGGGGCATTCTGGGCATTTTGCAATGTATTTTTTTTGTTTCTATCCATTACCGGGTAGAAAACTTGATTTTAGGGGGGTTTTTTCCTTTGAGTTTTTCCAAAAAAGTCCGTTTAGATGCCCGTTTTACTCTCAGTTGCAGCAGCAGCAGTGGGCTGCCCTCGTCGGGCCGCCGCGACATCGTTTTTGTTTTTGACCTTTCTCCCTCGTCCGGACTCCAAATTGAGTAAATTAAAATATAAACATAAAACATCCCATACCTCAATAGAGAATAGAATCTCTGTAATCCAATCAGGGTAAGCAAATAAATAGAGATTCTAAGAACAAGGTCTGCAAGAGTGTAATGACCCTGTCATTTACTTTCTTTTTCTTTTTCTGAAATTTTACGGAGATTTTTTTTTTTTTTTTTTTCGTTTAATTTTATTTTCTGAGTTTTGTTTCTTGTCATTAGGTGTCATTT
This sequence comes from Cornus florida, assembly GCF_030987335.1. NCBI lineage: Eukaryota > Viridiplantae > Streptophyta > Magnoliopsida > Cornales > Cornaceae > Cornus > Cornus florida. The sequence continues at coordinate 4,475,458 of NW_026775571.1, forward strand.
TGAGTGCTTGGAAATGGTTTCTGAGACTCTTTCGTTTGGATTGACAACTTCCTTTAAGGACCGAGTCATTTCCACATTTTCATTTTTTCGATACTATTCACTTTTTGTCATTTTCCCTACTTTGTCTTTTCTCCATTTGTCACTTTTTTGCATAACCTCACTTTTTGTGCTCGGAGTTAGTTTTTGACTTCATGTATCTTCATTCTAAGTGGTTTCCGTGAAATACGTATCTTTACTTTTGTAGAAAAGTACTCTGGTTGCTCCTAGTGTCCATAGGGGCATGGATGCACAGTTCTTTAGAATCTTTTTCTTTTCTTGGGGTGTTTTTCATAAATATCTTTTGAAGATATTTTATTTTAGGGGTTTTTAAGAAAATATTTTTCGAAGATACTTCCATTCTGGGTTATTAGTACAGTTTTCACTTTTTGGAGGGACCATTGTGCAATTAACGAAAGTTATTGCAAAATACCTCGTTTTGAGCTTAGATCCTCGTACAAGATTCATTTTCATATTTCATCAAGTCGTGTACTCTTAGAATTTCCTTCTAGTCATTTTTCTCCAATTTCAGGGTTTCTGACCCGGTTAATGCCGAACTTGTTCGGGGTATATCTCTCTGCTCAGGACTCAGTTTTTGACGCCGTTTCTTTCGTTGTTCATCTTTTTCATCTTGGTTCTTTTTCATTCATGAAGTTTTGCTGTTTGAGCGCGTTTGCTCAAATTCCACTTTTCCGGACCCGGCGGGTCCCTTTTGTGGCACTTTTAGGGTTTTCCTATAAATAGAATGTCTTAAAGTGAAAAATCATTTTTCCATCATCTTCTTCCCCCTCTTGGCCGGCAGCCATGGGAGCCCAAGGGGCTGCCTTCACTCTTTCTTCTCCTCCACTTGATTTCCTTGGTAGAAAGTCTTCAGCTTTAACATTTATCGTAGGCCTCGTCGTGCTCTACCTTTCCCCCTTATTAGAACCCGTTTTTGGCTAAATTTTGAGTTCGGGTTTGAAGTCAAGTTGTGATTTTCATGGGGCTTCCTTGGGATTCTTGTTCATCATTTTGTCCCCGACAAAACCCTAAAGTATCGTCGGATTCGGTGGGGATTTGAGATTTTTATCTCAAAATTGAGATAGGGGGTGTTATAGTTTATTATTCTTGATGTATTGCATGCTAGTAATATTTATGCAACTTATTTATATGTTTTGATACAAAATCTAGAGATTTTATTATTTATTTTTCTTGTGAGGGATTTGATTTTCCTGGATGGTTATAGCTTGGTTTAAACATGTGGCATAATAGAATATTACCCCTTGATGTGGTCATTAACATATATTAAATTGAGAGCATTTGAACAAGTATTGAAGATTTTATTTAATATTTTTCTTGAATAAATATTTAATTCATGTGGCCTTATCTAGCTTGAAATTAATATGAGATGTCATATGTTAGGCCCTAGCATGCTCTTCAACATATGTGAAATTAAAAGTAATCGGAGGTGTTTTAAAATCTAGAGAATATTTAATTAATTAGATTAATTAATTTATTCCATATGTACTATTCACTCCATTAGAATTCTGACTTGATTTTATTGATGTGCATGCCATATACTTTCACATATATTAAATCGGGAATATTTGATTAGGTTTTAAAGCCTTTTATTTAATTATTTTCTAATATTAAAGTTTAATACTCATGGCCGTATCTTGCATGGAATTCACTTGTATCATGCTTTTAAATCAAGTCTTGACATGTTGTATAACATATATTAAATTGAGATCATTTGGATGAATTTCAAAATCTAGAGATTTTAATTAAAAGGGTTAATTAAAATCCATTCAATGGTTCCATGAGCATGATTAGGTTTCTAACTTGGCATTCAAGATTTCCATGACAAGGTCCTTCACGTGTATCAATTTGAGAATAATCGGATAAGTTTTGAAACTTATATTTAATTATTTCCTTTGTATGGAATTTAATTCACATAGTCATGTCTTGTATGAAATGAACTTGTAACTTGATATTGAACTTGCCCTTGATATGATCCTTGACATAACTTGTTCATAGAACATTTAGACTTGCCTTGTAACCTTGATAATTTAATCCCTTAAGTAGATTAAATTCCTTTTTATGCTTTCGTTGATTTAATCATGACTCCTTGTATATCGGTTTCATTAATGTAATTAATGAACTTACACATTTGTCTTGGAATGATTTAATTACTCATGTGTTGCTTAGTAAGTACTTGAATCATGTATCCTATACTTGTGGTGTTTTTCCTTCAATGGATTTCATGTGCTATATATATCTTGGTTCTAAGCTATATAGATGCATACTATGATTTCTTGACTTTTCGCATGCCATTACAGTTGAGAACTTAGGGCATGACTTGTGTGTTCCAAAATCTTGGTTGTGAATGGAATGTGGTTTAATGTATTACTTGTATCTTAATACACTCTTGACTTGCACAACTTGTTGATTTTGGAACTTAGGATATCAATCAAGAATTGACATGGCTAGGACTTGATTCTAGTACGGGAGATAGAGAGCTCCCTACACTATAGTGCGCACAAGGGGAATGTACCTATGGGTTAGTAACCCTAAAGTGATCCCAAGAGTACAGTTTTAATCCGGGCGATATCTGAGTTTCCACATTGGTTGATTTCACTCTTTAAATTTCAAGTTTCTATTTCTTGAAGATTTAAAACTCATCTTGTTATGTGAAATGTACCAATCTTGTTTATTGCATGGATATTATGCCTTGTCCTTGATTTCATGTATTACTCCTATCGTGTTAATTGGTATGTACCAATCATGTAAATTGCATTGATAATGTGATCCTTGTATTCTAGTATTCTCTTGTCGTGTTGTATGGATTATTTCAAACATTGCTTAATTGTATTAATAATGCAATTCATGTTGATCTATTTTCAAGCATCCTTCTTGTCGTGTTCTTTGGACTATCCCAACCTTGATTCGTTTCATATATGTATACATCATGATTCTTGTTGATTTATACTCTATGGTAGCTTAAGATGCTCCCTGAGTCTCACCTTGACATAGACGTTAGGTGGCATGACCATTTTCAATTGTTTCAAGTTAATGTAAAAATCTCTAAAGAAATCGAGTCTATGCATGCTCATTCTCTACGAGTAAACTTGTTTACTCACCCCGAAGTTACTGGGGGTTTTGTTCAGGTATGAAGACTTGGTTCGTGATGCTCATCATTATGTGGATGACTCATAGCTTTTAAGTTTCCATTTCAAGCAAATGTTAGCATGAGATGCCTTTTGTAGCCTTATATGTCAAAACATGTATTCTTTGATTCCATATATGTAATGTGTACATAAGTACACCCTTGTAATGTATTTGACATGTATGAAATAAGGCCAGAGGCCAATAATATGTATCTTGTATCCTATGTAGTTTTAACTTCATGAAATACTATGAAAATATTGAAAAATGCTAAGTCATTGCTTCATAACCTTTGCATCGAGTGTGGGAATTCCATTCTTTTTCTTTCATAGGGTTCCTACGATCATGTATGAGGTGTGGCCAAGGGCCAAACATCATTTCATTCTAGGTTTTTCATTTTGGTTTCATTTATAGCATTTTAAGGCATTTTTGGCCGTTGAGAGGTCATATTTCGCATTGGGGTTATTTTGAAGCCGCGGACTATTGGGACGCATCTTAAATGTCTTTTTACGTTTGTGTGCATGTACACATTTTCCAAAACTCTTAAATTTCAACTTTGGGACTATTTTTGGGCTATTTTATGAATTTTCATGAAAATTCATGCGGTAGGACATCATTTTAAGTTCCTCTTTGTTTTGGCATGTTTTGGATGCTTGTATGACGCTAGGGAATGTTTTTAAACTTGTTCAGATCATATAGAATGCATGTAGAACCCTAGGATTGGCCTAAATACCTCACACACACATTGCAGCAGCTTTTTCTGCTGCAGCAGATGTGTCGGTCTGCTGATGAGGGCCCATCAGCCGGCTGACCAAACTCTCGAGACCATTCCAGTAGCCTTTTTAGGAAATACCTCATTTTAGCCAACTGATGATTGGGGTTTGACTGGCCGATGATTGAGGTTTGGCCGGCTGATGGTTGCATTTCAATCGATCGATCCTCCCTAGGACCATTTTCTTCATCTTTTCCTTTGACAGTCTTGTTGCATTGACTTCGGAAGGTAGTATCTCCTTCATCTCTTATCCAAATCAGGTCATTCTTGAGTCTAAATTCAAGAACTTGAAGTTAGCTTTCCAATGGTACTAACCACTTATCAAAAATCCACCTATAGTGAGAGTTATTCCCATTCTAGTGAGATAGGGTCGTGGTAATCCTTAAACGGAAAAGGCCACTTTGTTTTAAATTCAAAACTTTTTCGTCCGGACTCCGAATCAGGCGATTCTTGAGTCTAACTACGTTTATTTTTCGTTATCTTTCCAATGGTGTGCACGGTGGCTCCCATTTCAGTGTGAAATGACTATTTTGCCCTTGGTTCATTTCTTATCGGGTTTGGCATTCTTGCTTTATTTGTTGACTCATTTGAGTTTTGTGGCTTCATGGGGAGTCATCTTGGTACCTTAGGGATGACGTACATCTCTTGAGGACATTTTACTTCTTCTACTTCTACATTTCGGATCCGTTTTGGGTCATCACTGATGCACCAGGTTGAATAAAAACCCAGGTCATTACAAAGAGGAAGGTGAGAGGGGAAGCTAAAGTCTTCCAAGACTTAAGCTCAAAAGTGAAGGGAAAAGGGTCAAAAATCACAAGGGAAGCTAGGGTTTCAAGGTCCTTCAATGGTGCTTGAGAGAGAAAGTGAGGAAAGAGATGAAGTGAGTGGGATTTTGTGTAATCCTCTCACAAAGTCTTTGATAGTCAAACACACACACACACACCTACACTACGTCTCTCACACACATACACACACTAAATGCAAAGCCAACACTACCTCTCTCACACACACACTTAAGGTAATTGCACCAAAGTCCTTCTTCCAAGATATTTCAAAATATATTTTGCAAAAAGGTCCCTCCACCAAATATCTTACAAATTAAATTACAAAATGGTCCCTAAGATGAAAAATAATTACAAAAGATAATTACACAATTACCCCAAAAAGCGAAAATGTTTCCAAAGAAACCATGCATCCATACCCTTTACGAAAAAGTAAACAAGTCGCATTCTTTTCTACAAAAGTAAAACTACGCATTTCAAGGGAATCAAATGGAATGCATGTACATGAAGTCGGATGATAAGCGCTGAAAAGTATGCATCTAAACCCCTTAAGCTCGAGTATTCTAGAACCTTTATCTATCTTATTTTTTCGTTTTAGATTAATTTCGTGTTATTACCCTTGTCAGGTGCTTATCCCCAAAATAAGTCAATTCAACAAAATTAGAGTATCAAAGAAACTATCTCAAGCTGAATGGAAGAAATGAGCAAAAAAGAGCAAAGTGGTGGAAAAACAGCAAGGTTCAATTGATCAGAGATATCTTCGATCGATCTCAAAATGATCGATCCAGCCTCACCAAGATGGATCAAACCCCTTGTCCTTGTCCTCTTGAATTTTTATCTTCGATTGATTGAAGTTCTTTGATTTTATCCCCACCTACCACTTTTGTCTTTTTCTCAAAATGTCCCAAAAATATCTCAGACTTGTCCAATTCTAAAAAGCCGTCACTAAGGTTTGATCGATCCGGTCAAACTCTGATTGATCTGTCCATTCTTTGATCGATCTCATCAGAATTCGATCGATCAAACCTCCACAAATCCGAAATAAAACAGAGTCCAGATCATTAAAAGATGGCTCATAGTGCAATCATTGAAAGGGCCCTAGTGCACGAGACCTGACCATTGGGTGTGATAGTTGAGCTACCTATATAAGGATTTTAAGCCATTTTTACAAAAAAAAAAAAAAAAAAAAAAAAAAAATTGTATAGAGGATCACATATCATACATAAGAGAAGAGGAGAGAGCCTAGAGATTAGAGAGACATACACTAATTGGGAGTTCTTCCATTCATCTAGGGTTTCCATCAAGGAAAAAATACTTCCTACCATGGAGATGGCCCTTGAGGGTTGGATGACTACATCAATAAGTGGCTAAACATCTTCTTGGGGCTAGAGTTAGCCCTAAGCATGCCTTCTAGATCTCGATGTTTTGTATTTTAAGTGGATTTGTGTTGTAATCTTGTCTTGACATTTAATTTATATAAATACTTCTAATTGATCATTTCATTCTATTCATATGCCTATGTATGCTAGAATAGATGTCCATGTGTTTATCTCTTGGTTTTGTGATGCATGTCTATGTGTGTTGATGCTATGAATCTAGAGATTGTCAAGGCATAGTGCTTAAATAGAATACTCTTGTGATTTGTTTGATGGTTCATAATCATTTCTTGATGGAATGTACCTCTACCTTAGTTTAGTTAGTTTAATTTTCATGCCTCTACCTTAGTTGTAGTGTAGTTGCCTTATTTTCCTAGATGTGAGGACAATCCATGCTTATTGTTTGATGTTCCATACTTATGAATGCAAGTAGTATAATTCTCTAACTTGTTAGTGTGTTAATTGTAAGCTTAAAGGAAGGAATAATGGCTTAGTTAGATATATTGTGCTATTCACTAGGTTGTCTAGACAATGTATACTTAATTAGTCAATCCATGCTTGTTGATTCAATCAATCACACCTCCTTGTATTTCAACACATATTTCCCCTCATTCATAACACATTGAGTATCTAGAATGGCGATATTTATTGGTGACCGCTAAATCCCAGGATCCCTCACTCTTGTTCTCTGTCCTTTAGTTACTTTATTTGCTTTGTATTGAATTTATTTACATTGTAGTTTAATTAACCAATCAAACCATCATTTGATCACTTAACCTACTAATCCGACCTTGTTTCCATTTCAAACACGCATCTAATCCCTTGGGATGATCCCTACTCACCCTAGCTATATTACTAGTTAGAGGTAGTAGTGGCACTTTATAAATTTAAACTTGGCCACACTTTTGTATTCAATTTGGGATGTTACGACTTATCGACACCAAGTTTTGGCGCCGTTGTCGGGGATTTGGCAATGCCGTGCTTTGGACACAATTAGGAATTAGTACTCTTTTGATCATGCTTTTACCTTATTTTATTTTTAGTTACTTATTGTGTTTGTTCTTGATTGGCTAGGTGAATTGAGCAAAAGGAAGTCAAGCAAGGGAGAATTGAAAAGCAAGGAGCTAAGCTAAGCATAAAAAGGCTAAAATCTAAAAAATTTGCAAAGCTAAGCGAAATTGAAAAATGAATTGAAGTTGCTTAAGGACCCTTTGTGAGCTTTTTTTAACTTAATCTCTAGTTAAATCGTTGGCCCGCGCGGTGGCAAGTTCTTAAATTCTTAAATAAATCGTGAGCCCACGTGGAGGCAATTTACTTTTCTTTGCATATTCCTTAAAGCATGGGAGTATGGGACCAATGTATGTGGAGGATGTTTATTGATTGATTTGTTGTGGGGGCGAAGTGATTGCTATTTGATTGATTACTTGTTATTTGTTTTGTTAGTGCACACATGGTCGTAGATCATTAAATCCTACTTTTTCCCACTTAATTTGAATCTTAAATCCATTGTCCGTAATTCTAGGGGAAGAGGTAGTTCTCATCAATCCATTTCATCAATGGAGGAGCAACATGACGACCATGTGGAGGACCTTGGTTACGTAGACCAACAAGGCATCCTCCACCCTAATATGCATCATGACAACATTCAAGTACCATTAGGCATGCCTATACCATTCATTCCCCCACAACAACAAGGCCAAATTCCATTGGGAATGCCTCAGCCAATTTTTGCTCCATATCCTCCCATGGTTCAAGTTAATCTTGGTGTTCATTTTGCACCACCGGTTGGGAATCCTCTCATTGCTTTGTGTGATCATTTTGTGCCAAATGAATACAATGCACCAACATGCATTCAACTACCCATTTAGAGCTCACCATTATGAAATTAAACCGCAAACTATTCAAATGCTTCATAACTATCACAGACTTCCAAGTGAAGAACCATACAAGCATTTGGATGAGTTCTTGAAGTATGCTCCACCGTGAAATACACGGACATGTCAGAAGAGGTTTTGAGACTCAAACTTTTTCCTTTTACCCTTAAAGACAAAGCAAAATATTGGTTCAACAATCTTAGGCCTTTTTTGATAACTTCTTGGGTAAAAATGCAACAAGAGTTCTTAAAGAAATATTATCCGGTATCAAAGACCAATACTATGAGAACTTCCATTCGTGAATTTTCTTAAGGGAATGGGGAATTGTTTCATGAGGCATGGGAAAGATTTAACGATTTGCTTAGGAAGTGTCCACATCATGACATTCCTAAGTGGTAATTAGTCCAATACTTCTTTGAAAGTTTTTCGTACAATCAAAAAGGAATGGTAGACGCATCTATGGGTGGTTCTTATCTTGATAAACATGAAAATGATGTTTGGTAATTGTATGAAAGTATGAGTGAAAATTCCATGCATCGATCTTTTTCCTCTAAAAATAGTAGAATTCTAGGTGGAAGGAAGAATGTTGGCTTATATTAAGTTGACCATTCCAATGACATAGCCGCTGAAGTCAAGTCGTTGTCTCAAAGGTTTGATTAATTTTTGCTCAACCAAAATTCGGTGAATCAAGTGTCTTCCTCTCCTAATTATGTTCATCATCCATCTAATGAAACATGCATGACTTATTCTAGTGTCTTACATTCTACTTCCATTTATCCACATGGACATGTCCAAAGTGAGAACCATGAACAAGTTAATGCCACATTTGTTAACCAAGGAAATAATCCCTATGGCACACATTACATGTCGGATGGAGAAACCATCTAAACTTCTCTTAGAAAAGCAAAGGGAAAGGCTCAAACCCTCCCCAATGTGGATTTCAAGGAAAGTATGTTCCACCTTCAATGCAAAACCAAGGTTCCCAAGGTTATAGATCATCATTTCAATCATCACATGGAAACCAATTCTCTAATTCTCATTTTCCTAATCAATCATTTTATTCTCAAGGAAATTCTAGAAGCCCCGCTTTTGAGGAGAAAGTGTTGACCGCTTTGGGCACTTTAGAGGCAAACACTCAATTGCTTCATTCCCATTCTAAATCCATTGCTAAGCTATTAACCCAAGTTGGGCAAATAGCTAGTACTTTGCTAGGGAGAAAGGGAAGACGCCTCTAAATGCCCCACCAAAGCAACAATTTGTTGTGGAAACAAATGAAGGTCACACAATTGAACATGTTAATGCGGTGACAACCTTGAGAAATGGGAAAATTGTGGACAACCAAGTAGGTGTTTCCAATGAAGAGAATGAACCAGTGCAACCTAAGGTTGTCACTCGTTCCATTTCACATTCTATTTCTCCTTCATTGCATGTGCATAATCATCTTGTTGAGAAAGTGGTGAAAAATAATTCAAAAAATGATTTGAACAATGAGTTAAAAACTTCTTGTGTTGAAAGTGATTCAAAGAAAGGTTTTGAAAAAGCTTTTGAGCCAAAGGCTCCATTTCCGAATGCCTTGAAAGGATCCATTTCTATTGAGAAACAAAAGACCAAAGTGAATGAAATCATTGGAGTGTTTAGGTAAGTGAAGATTAATCTTCCGCTTTTAGATGCAATTAAACAAATTCCGGCTTATGCCAAGTTCTTGAAAGATTTTTGCACCTAAAAGAGGAAAAACAAAAGCTAAGCACCAAAGAAAGTGGTCTTGACCGAGCAAGTGAGCCCAACACAACACTCTCCCAAAGTTTAAGGACCCCGATTCATCTACTACTTCTTGCATCATTGGTGACCATATCATTAATCGGGCTCTTCTTTATTTAGGAGCACATGTTAACCTTCTTCCATACTCGGTATATGTTAAATTGGGCTTAGGAGACTTGAAACCAACGTCGGTAGTTTTGCAGCTTGCCGACCAATCCATCAAAAAGCCCGAGGTATTATTGAGGATGTGTTGATTAAAATTGATAAGTTCATTTTCTCGGTTGATTTTATTTTCATTGACACGGAACCGGTTCCAAATCCCAATAGCCAAATTCCTGTTATCTTTGGCCATCCTTTCTTAGCAATGTCAAATGCCAACATAAATTGTAGGATGGGGATAATGAAAATCTCATTTGGCCACATGAAAGTGAAGTTGAACATCTTTAACCCAACCCTGAATTCAATAGACAAACATGAAGAGATTTGTTGTGTGGAAAAGTGTATTGACAATGAACTTGAAAAACATGAGTTTTTGCTTGAAGATGGAATTTCAAATAGTTTGCCTTCAAAAAGGATTTCCAAGAATGTTGTTTCAAAAACAAAGTTTGAAAGGGCATGGAAGCCCAAGAATTGCATAGACCAAGGACCGTCAATCTCCTTTGAGTCAAATCCAACAAGTTCTTTAGGGAACAATTTGTTGGGTGGGATTAAAAGTGCCTTTCACCCCGTCAAGGAGGGGATGCACAACAAGATTTTTTATTCGGGCTAAAAGAGCCCAACATCTTGCTAGAGACGTTAAATACCAGTGCTTCGTAGGGTTTGCAACCCTATTCCTACCTCATTTCTATTTTACCTTTCATTTCTTGCGTCGTCTAGATATATTCTGGGTTCATACACATTGCTAGGGACTTTGGTTGAGAATGCATGCACTGTCATTTTCAAATTAAGCATTTTGTGCCTGTTCGATTGATCTCAAAAAGAGTTTGATCGATCGAACATCATCCCTGCATATTTCAGCTCTCTGTTCCATCATACGAACTTCATGTGCGATCAATCCAAGTACTCTTTGATTGATCAAGTTTTTTCTTGGATCGATCTTCATTCCATACTTGAAAATTTTTTGAACCCACTGAAAATCATCTCTCTATATGATCATTCGAATATGTTTATAGGTTTTCACTTGTTAGATCGATTGATGTTCGATCGATCTGAGTGCTTCCGGTTGACTTTTGACTTCCCTTTTTTAATTTGAATTTATTTTACAAAAAAAAAAAAAAAAAAATTCAAAAAATTAAAAAAATTCAAAAAAAATTTCAAAAATACTGTGTTGTTTTATGAATTCGATCGATTTGAGTTTCTTCCTGATCGATCGAAGTTCGATCGATCTGGTTTCCAAGTGATCGATCGAACAAGTCGGAGATTATTTTTAAACATATAACCTAAAGGTCATTTGGATCGATTTCAAGATCGATCCAAGACCCCATCTCTCTCCCACCGCTGTTCATCATCTTTCCCATCTCTAGCGAGTCTTCGGCGACCTTCCAAAGCTTCCAAGTTCGATCTCATCTCTCTCTCTCTCGATCCACTTCTCTCCTTTCGATTTGGTAAGTTTCTAGTTTCCCTCCTTTGTTTTCGAAGATCCCCACATGTTTTAGATGTTGCCTTGTTAGATCTATGCCCTTCCATGTTTACTTGTTTCCATTTTTGAAGCTTTGAAACATATGTATATATATATGTGTATATATTTTTGTATATATTTTATTCCGATTTCAATTTCAGGGGTCACGTACCAATCTTAAGTGACCAATCTTGACGTGCTGAGGTGTAGAGGGACCCACAAGCTTGCTCGGGTACCCCGTGTTGTCCACGTCACAGATCTATGAGTTTTCATATTTTTGTAGAGTTCGATCAATCACATTTTTCTCTGATCGATCAGAGAAAGACCAATCTCAACCAAATCCTGATCGATCCAACTTGGTTGGATCTCATCTTTTTCTTGATCGATCGAATTTCAATGCTTTGCATATTCATACCCCTGCACTCTCCATAGTGTTCATGCTAGTTTATTTATGCCCAATGCCTGTGTTTTCCACATTGGATGCATTTCATACTTATATTGTTTATCATGCTTCACTTATCTGAACATTCAATGTCTACACCTGGCTGCATTATAACTTGCATAGATTCATGTCGATTATTCTGAGTTATCTATCTTACCTGACAAAGATGTTTCTATTTGTGTGCTTTAAATTCTATATTTCATATGCTATTCCAATTACTGACTACAGTTGCAAGTGTTTCTTTTCTTTTGCAGGCCATGGCTCGAGTCAAGACTGTAGCTCGCCGGCAGTATGAGCGTAGAGTGTGACAGCGTGTAGAGGTAGCAGAGGAGAATAAAGAGCCAACTCCAGTTCAGTCCAAGCGCTCCACCTCTTCTGCATCTGCCTATTCATCTTCTTCATCAGCGGATGAGACTGAGTATATTCTACCTCTTTCACCACCACCGGCACGGCCAGGCCAGGTCCGAGACAGACCTATCAGGAGATATTCACGCCTGACAGTGGCACATGAGTCTGTCTTCGACACTGCTTTCTTTTCCCGGTCAGTCCTGACCAGGGCGGCCTTCGATGAGATAGAGCGGCGCGGCATTTCAACCATTCTTGCTCCAGTCACCTACCCGGTTTACCCAAGGCTCTTCCGGTTGTTCTACCAGAACCTCCAACCGGCCCTGAGTAACTTATCTGAGCTGTGGACTACTATAGATGGCTAAATCATCCGCATCACTGTTGAGACATTGGCCAGATCCTCTCGATGCCCACACGTCTGCCCTCCTAATCTTCAGTATCCTGTTCTAAGGAGGCCTGATGCAGACATGGCCGTGGCCCTGACTGGCCCATACAGTTGTGGTGAGACATTCACCACCAGGACTTATCTACCCAATGATCTATGGTTCTTTGATTCATTACTATACCAAAACGTATTTATGGCGGGCCATAAGATCCAACGTCGCTCAGATTTTCTAGCTGCTCTCTACGCCTTTTACACGGGCCATTGGTTTTCTGTTCTTGCACTCTACTGAAATGTCATGATAAGACTCTATTCCAGCTACATCAGCAAGACCAAGCCCGGGCGTGCCACATTCTTTCCATTTGCCCACCTTATTACTCAGATCCTCAGAGATCAGCACTACCTTTTCCATGCAACGGAGCATACAGAGTCAGGTGCTTACCGCTATGGCAAGAAGGATTGGGACAAGAGCTACAATGCTCTTATTCGGAGCCTTAAGGATGAGACAACCTTGGCAACTGAGGAGGCGAAGGAGGCAGAGCTAGCAAAGATGGAAGAGGAAGCAGTAGTGGCGGCAGCAGCAGCAGTAGCAGAGCATGATCCAGCAGACCCACAGGTGGCTGCGAATGCACATATGGATAGAGAATTGGAGCGAGAGCCTTCAGTAGAGTCACCACATCACTCTCCGGCAGGGTTGCCATTACATTCTCAGGAGCCGAGTCAGGATGTACCTCAGTTTCACGATCCATTCATCCCTAACGCTCCGGTCCAGACACCTAGCCTAGGAGAGTGTATCCAGACATTGGAGGATGTGGTTTTCTCTCTCCGAGCAAACGTGACTACTCTCCGCTCAGACATACTGAATGTGTTGTAGGGAATTTCTAGAAATATTCGGGGATCACGTCCCACTCGCCCGACCTCCTTTGCTTGATCTATATCTCTATATCTTTCATCATTTTATATATCTGTGTTATTTGACTGTTACTTTGACATTGATACTGTTATTTTTACTGCCAGTCTACTGGCCTAGATCATGTGTTGTACCTTATACTATTTTTCTTTTCTTTATCATATGCATGATATTTTTGGATGTCTGGATCTTATATTGATATATATTTATCTATAATTAACTCCATTACCAGGAACATCCTAGTGATTTCAGTGAGAGAGTGCTGCCCAAAATTTTTCAGGATTATCCTTATTCCTCTCTCCTTAGTTCATTTATTCTCCCACTCATACTTGCATGCCACTGTGCATTGTTATTATCTCCTTTGTTATCAGATCAACTTTTATTCCAGTGCCATCTTTTCAGGACCACAGTCAATCCCAAGTTCGAGGGGGTTATACCACCCACTTTGGATATTTGTGTCCTGGCCATTCTTTGCCATAGCTGCACTGGTATACTCTTTTCTTTTGTTCTCTTTGCACATTGAGGACATTGTGCCATTTAAGTTTGGGGGTAATAGGTGTTCTTTGAAGTGTTTGTTTTCAATTCAAAATTTTAAGCATGACTTGTGTATTTGAGGGATTTTCTATGATTGGTCCATGACTAGCTATGATTTTGATCTTTTGTGGACTATATTGCTTAAAATTTAAAAATCGCTTGACTTGAGAGTCTAATACTCCTTGTATGCCTTGTGGATGCCATTTAGGAGTAAATTTTTTGAAAGATTGATATCTTGCTTGCACTTGTGGTCCACATCATTCCGATTTTGTGATTGTTTTGAGATTCACTCTAAGATTCTACACTAGCACAGGTGCATACTAGCATTCATACGTGGGGTACATGCTTTGTTGATTATTGAATTGGTTATATCCCAATTGAGCTAGTATTATATTGAAAGCTTTCATTTTGACAAAAGTGGATAACAATCCTTTTTCATTAAGTAGCCGGGATTCTAGCTTCATCAAGCATTGAATTTCTCGTGCCGAAAGATGGGGGCCCAAACTCTAGGTTAATAATTCAACTTGCAAAAAAAAAAAGGGCCGGGGGGGGGGGGGTGGGGGGGGGGGGGGGGGTTACAAAAGCAATTAAAAAAAAAATTAAAAAAAAAAAAAAAAAAAGTGAGGACTTCTCCCAAAAGGTGATAAGTGGGAAATGATTAGATAGGGGTTGTTTTGATTTGTAGCCTAGTCGATTTGAGCTTGTAAGTCCTTAGTGGTGTTTGAACACCTAATGCCCTAAAGCCATCCGGTTTGGGAGTCATTGACCTAATGCTCGACCTCATGGATCGCTAGAAAGCTTAATAGATCAACACATTGCACTATGCTTCCATCTTTGATCCTCTAGCTTAGTAAAAAAAAAAAAAAATTCGAGTGAAAAGAATAAGCACACCTAGATGAATAAAGCTTTAATAAAAGGTCAATTCTTTGTTTTGATGATTGGGACTAGATTTGTGTGCTAGTTTAAGGGTAAGAATGTGATCATTTCTTTAGTTGACTTAGATAGTAACATATTTGATGCCGGTCCACTCAAAAAAGGATAATAGTGTTGTTTTGATTTGCATGATCATTTTCTTGATGTGTGGAGGACAATATTTGCTTGCTTGATGTTGAAATTTTGGGAGATTGTTTGGAGATGATTGAAAAATTGCATACTTGAGGTAGTTTTATCCCAATCCTTATTTGCAATATTGGTGCCTCTTTTGTGAGAATGAGCTTAATGTTTGTGGGTATCATTTCTGGAAACCCTCACGAGACTTCACTCGTCCGCTAGGGGTAACCTAGGGGTTTAAAAGGCTTGTTGCATGTGCTGAATGCAATCGTGTTCCCTAAGAAAGTGGCGTTATCCATTTATTTCTTTCTAGATTCATATGTGTATAGTTATTTATTTCATTCCTTTACTTTGTAGTTCATTGCAAGAACTTAGCAATATTTAAGTTTGGAGGTGTGATGAGCACTGAAAATTGCGCATTTAAACCCCTTAAGCTTAAGTATTCTAGAACCTTTGTTTATCTTATTTTCTCGTTTTAGATTAATTTTGTGTAATTGCCCTTTTTAGGTGCTTATCCCCAAAATAAGTCAATTCAGCCAAATTAGAGCATAAAAGAAGCTATCTCAAGCAAAATGGAAGAAACGAGCAAAGTGGTGGAAAAATAGTAAGGTTCGATTGATCAGACATATCTTCGATCGATGTCACAGTGATCGATCCAGCCTCACCAAGTTGGATCAAACCCCTTGTCCTTATCCTCTTGAATTTCTATCTTTGATCAATCCAACTGTCATTTCGATCGATCGAAGTTCTTTGATCTTATCCCACCTACCACTTTTGTGTTTTTCCCAAAATATCCCAAAAATATCTTAGACTTGTCCTATTCTAAAAAAGCGCCGCCAAGGTTTGATCGATCCAGCCAAACTCTGATCGATCTATCCATTCTTTGATCGATCTCATCAGAATTTGATTGATTGAACCTCCTCAAATCTGAAATAAAATAGAGTCCATCTCATTAAAAGATGGCCTGTGGTGCAATCATTAAGGGGCCCTAGTGCACGAGACCTGTCCATTGGGTGTGACACCTTAGCTACCCATATAAGGATTTTTAGCCATTAAAAAAAAAAAAAAAAAAAAAAAAAACTGAGTATAGCGGATCACATATCATACACAAGAGAGAGGAGAGAGCCTAGAGATTAGAGAGACATACACTAATTGGGAGTTATTCCATTCATCTAGGGTTTCGATCAAGAAGAAGATACTTCCTACCATGGAGATGGCCTTTGAAGGTTGGATGACTACATCAATGAGTGGCTAAACATCTTCTTGGGGCCAGAGTTAGCCCTAAGCATGCCTTCTAGATCTTGATGTTTTGTATTTTGAGGGGATTTGTGTTGTAATCTTGTCTTGACATTTGATTTATATTTAAATCTTATTTTTACAATGATTTGTGTTGTTTAATACCTCCAATTGATCATTTCATTCTATTCATATGTCTATGTATGCTAGAATAGATGTCCATGTGTTTATCTCTTGGTTTTGTGATATTGATGCATGTCTATGTGTGTTGATGCTATGAATCTAGAGATTGTCAAGGCATAGTGCTTAAATAGAATACTCTTGTGATTTGTTTAATGGTTCATACTCATTTCTTGATGGATTGTACCTCTACCTTAGTTTAGTTAGTTTAATTTTCATGCCTCTAGCTTAGTTGTAGTGTAGTTGCCTTATTTTCTTAGATGTGAGGACAATCCATGCTTGTTATTTGATGTTCCATACTTATGAATGCAAGTAGTATAATTCTCTAACTTGTTAGTGTGTTGATTATGAGCTTAAGGGAAGAAATAATGGCATAGTTAGATATATTATGCTATTCACTAGGTTGTCTAGACAATGTATAATTAATTAGTCAATCCATGCTTGTTGATTTAATCAATCACACCTCCTTGTATTGCAACACATATTTCCCCTCATTCATAACGCATTGAGTATCTAGAATGGCGATGTTTAGTGGTGACCTCTAAATCCCAAGATCCCTCACTCTTGTTCTCTTCCCTTTAGTTACTTTATTTGCTTTGTATTAAATTTATTTACATTGTCGTTTAATTAACAAATCAAACCATCTTTTGATCACTTGACCTACTAATCCGACCTTATTTCCATTTCAAACACGCATCTAATCCCTTGGGACTATCCCTATTCACCCTAGCTATATTACTAGTTAGAGGTAGTAGTGGCACTTTATAAATTTAAACTTTGCCACACTTTTGTATGCAATTTGGGGTGTTACGACGCATCGACACCATCATAAATCAAATCTGAACAAGAAAACGTACCCAAAAACCTATCTCGGGTCTCCAAAACCCTAAGGTTAACAAAAAAAAAAAAAAAAAATTCCCGAAAAAGAAAGGAAGGAAAATGACCAAGTCATTACAACCTCCTCTCCTTAAAGGGATTTCATCACCGAAATCATGTTATACCTACAAGTGCAAACAAATTAGGATACTGGGAGCAAACCTCCTACACGAGCTCCCAAGTAGCCTCCTCAATGCCTTGATATCTCCACAAGACCTTGACCAATGGAATGGTCTTGGTCCGCAAGACCTGCTCCCATGAATAGAGAATCTGGACCAAACCTTCCTCGTAGGTCACGTCCTCATCAACAACAATGTCTATCCACCGCAAAACATGTGATGAATTCGGCTCGTACTTTCATAATATAGAAATATGAAAGACATCGTGAACCCTATCTAGGTTTAGCAGCAACGCCAAATAATAAGCAACCTCACCGACGCACTCAAAAATCTTAAATGGTTTAATGAACTTAGGAGACAACTTGCCCGTCTGTCCAAATCTCAGAAGCCCCTTGCATGGAGAAATCTTAAGAAAGACATGGTCTCCTACCTCAAAGGATAAAGATTTCCTCCTCCTATCTGGGTAACTCTTTTGTCTGCTGTGTTCGGTAGCCAACCGCTGCTGAATCAACTTAATTTCTCTATAGTCTCAATGACTAATTCGGGATCCAAGGCGACTGTATCACCTACCTCGGTCCAACAAACTAGATATCTGCAAGGTCTGTCATACAACGCCTCAAAAGGTGTCATGCCAATACTAGTCTGGTAACTGTTGTTGTAGGCAAGCTCAACCAAAGGCAAGTAGTACTTGTTGTACGTAAATTTTACCACTCGCAATAGAACGAATCTTTGTAGAATAGCACTATAGAGAGGGTGTCAAACCCATAGGGTGATGAGAATTTATATTCAGCCTTTAATTAATTACTATTGGTTCACAAGTAACTGGTGGAAGTGGTCACGATTAAAAACTGAAATTAAACTAAAATTAAGCTAAAGTGATTAGAGAGAGAGATCTTAGGGCTTTGACTTCACCACAATCATCATACTATGGTTAATTGCTTCAACTTTGTGGATTTAATAAATTATGTTTTAAATGAATTGAACTCAATAACATTCATTCAATTCAGGTTTTAAAAAAAGATATTTTATGAAATTCAGTTAACTATATCCTATCTGTGGTTAGCATGGACTATCCACCTACCTACTCTAACTATTTTAACTACATTGCAAATAATCCATCTTTCCTAAGCATAGACTATGAAAACATTTTTTTATAAAAACGTTGGAACACCATTATATGACCTCTATTCTTATGTCCAGCAGGGCTCCACCAGATACCGTCCAATAAGATTAGTTAAAAATAGAAAACAAACATATATATCTAAGACAAGGTAATAATAGTTTGTAATCTATTTAAAGCATTAAATCCAATTGAATTGTCTCAATAGCTCATAGTCATTTAATCAAAAACATAATATACATTAAATAATCCCAGAGTTAAGAACAATCAAACCATAATACTAAATTGGGTTACATCAGTGCCCTAAGAGAGAAAATAGCCATTCATGACGATGTCGGATATCATCTGTGTTGGAGTCGTCTCCATCGTCACAGACGGCACTTCTCTTCTCAGGATCTTCACCTTCTAAGGTTGTGGAAACCCTAAAAGCCGCCACCACAGTATCAGCCTTCTAAAATAATACAAGAAAAAGGAACTTCTTCTATCAAGGCCTATGCCTTCTTTTATAGAAGAAAATAAAGGCTTGGTGGGCTTTTAGGTCTTCTAGGCCATTTGGGATGAGATACGACTTCTAAAGAGAACAATCCCATAACTTAATCTGACATGTCATGGAAGGCTCGAGCTTTAAGAACACGGGCTCGAGCTTTGAGGTTCAAGCTCCAGATTTGGGAACCAGGCTCGAGCTTCTTTGAATTGGTGCTTGAGCTTCAATGAATGGTGCTCGAGCTTCAATGAATGATGCTTGCTCTTCACTTTGACACTTAGCCAAATTTCTTCAACTATTTTCTGAAGCGTCTTTTTTTCAACACTTAGAATATTCTTGGGCTTCATCTCTTTTAACATTGCTCAATCCAAGCTTCATGGGCTCGAGCACTAGGTACCAGGCTCGAGCTTTAGGTACTCAAGGCTCGAGGTTTGTGTGATGGTGCTCGATCCTTGAGGTTAGGCACGAGGCCCTAGGAGCTTGGTTCTTCTATGGAAATTAACTTTTCAAATTCCAATGCCTTGTGCTCGAGCTTAAGAGTCAAGGCTTGAGCACCCTTTCTTAAAGCTTAAGCTTGAAGGTGCAAGGCTCGAGCTTTAATGCCCTGTTGATTTTTTTCTTCTTTGACTTATAGGGCTCGAACCTCAAAACTTGGGGTCTAGCTTTGGATCCTGACTTCTTCCAAACTTTACCACTTAAGCTCTTAACTTGTTCTAGAGGATCGGCAATGACTCTGTAAACTTCGATATCAGTCTTTTCATTATAAAATCCTGATTTTAATCGTTTCTCTGGGAAAGTACCTATAAACACACATTAAACATAAATCAGTCTAACAATGGATAGAAGTATCACTTTAGGCCTTAACATATGTATATTTAAGGGCTCAAATATGCAATATTCAGCATTTATCAATACTCCCAACTACCCCCAAAATCTAAAATGCAAGCCCGTAGCATATCCTCCAATATCTGTATGGTATGCTCCAACTAACGATCAGTTTGAGGATGGAATGCCATACTGAAATGAAGCCCTATGTCAAGAGCTTCCTGAAAACCCTAGCAAAAGTGAGACGTGAATCAAGGATCCCTATCCAAAACAATGGATACCGAAACCCTGTGAAGCCTGATAATCTGCCTCACGTACAGTCCACTCAGTCTCTCTGCGCTATCTGTCACTGTTATGGGCAAGAAGTGAGCCGTCTTAGTCAACTTGTCAACTATGACCCAAACGGTGTCATTCCATGCCTGGGATTCCAGAAGTCCTATCACGAAATCTATAGTGATATGCTCCCATTTCCACTCTGCCACTGATAATGGTTGCAATAATCCTGCCAGTCTCTGATGCTCTGCCTTCACTTACTGACAAGTAAGGCATTTAGCCACAAACTATGAAACATCCCACTTCATACTTTTCCACCAAAACTGTCGTCGCAAATTGTGATACATTTTTGTACCACTGGGATGGACTGTTAGCTGAGAGTGGTGAAAATCCCAAAGAACCATATCGCGATAAGGCAAAGGAATGAACATCATCCCCCTGTACCTAAGACCACCGTTTGAATATAAGGTCCAACCCTCTATATTTTCACCGCCTGAAATCCGAACATGGATGGATGTCATCTCCCCATCCTCTTGTTGTGCCTCAATAACCATGTTGACAAGATCCGGTTGAGCCACAAGGCTAAACAAAATAGCAGGTGAAGAATCCTCACACAACCACAAACCAAGATCTACAAGCTCTTCAAACATCTTCCATATATGAATGAAAATGCTAGCAAGAGTCCCCCGTGACTTCCTACTTAATGCATCGGCCACCACATTGGCCTTACCTGGATGGTACTGTAACTTAAAGTCATAGTCCTCTATGAACTCGACCCATCTGCACTATCTCAAGTTCAAATCTTTCTAAGAGAAACGATACTTGAGACTCTTGTGTTCGGAGAAAACCTCAAACTTCTCCCTGTACAAGTAGTGTCTCCACCCTTTCAAAACAAAGATAACTGCTGCCAACTCTAAATCATGTGTCAGATAGTTCAACTCATGAGTCTTCAACTATCTAGACCCATAAGCTACCACCCGTTCTGTCTGCATCAGAACATAACCCAAGCCTTCCCACAAAGCATCACAAAAGATCACGTACCCTAAACCATGTTCAAGTATGATCAGAACTGGAGTCAATGTCAACATGACCTTCAACTCCTGAAAAGCAAACTCATAAGCCTCGTTCCATATGAACTTGACCCCCTTGCGAGTAAGTCGAGTCATAGGTGCCGCTAAACGAGAGAAATCCCAAACAAATCTTCAGTAATAGCCGGCTAGGACAAGGAAACTCTGAATCTCAAACATTATCTTCGGATGCTCTTAATCCATCACAGACTCAATCTTTGATGGATCCACTGCAACACCGGCCCTTAACATAACATGTCCAAGGAACTTCACCTTCAGTAGCCAAAATTCGCATTTCTCAAACTTGGCGTACAACTGATTATCCCTAAAGATCTGCAAAACTGTCCTCAAATGATACTTATGCTCCTCCATCGAAGCTTAGTACATGAGAATGTCGTTGAAAAAAACCACAATGAATTGATCAAAATGGTCACTGAATACATTGTTCATCAAGTCCATGCAAGCTGCTGGAGCATTGCTCAAACCAAATGGCATCACCAGGAACTCATAATGATCATACCGTGTGCAGAAATCAGTTTTGGATATATCCTCATCCTTAACCCTCAACAGATAGTAACCCGCCCTCAAATCAATCTTCAAGAAATAAGCGGCTCCCTTCAACTGATCAAACAGGTCATCAATCCTAGGCAAAGGATACATGTTCTTGATCGTAGCGTGGTTCAGCTTGCGATAATCGATGAAAAGTCTCAAAAACCCATCCTTCTTCTTCGTAAATAGAATCGGTGCTCCCCATAGTGAATCACTAGGATAAATAAAGCCCTTTGGCTTTCAAATCGTCCAACTGAGCTCTCAGCTCTTCAAGCTCCGCTAGTATAATGACCCGGTCACTTTCCTTCCTTTCCTTTTCCGAAATTTTACGGATAATTTTTTTTCATTGAATTTTCCTTTCTGAGTTCGGTTACTCATCACTTAGTATCATCTCAAGTGCTCAGAAATGGTTTTCGAGACTCTTTCCTATGGATTTACAACTTCATTTAAGGACCAAGTCATTTCCACATTTTCATTTTTTTTGACACTATCACTTTTCGTCTTTTTCCCGAGAAAGATTTTCTTCGCGTAACCTCACTTTTTGTGCTCGGATTTGATTCCGATTTTGCATGCATCCATGATATATAAATTACATGCTTTGTGTATTTTTACCTTTTGTAGAAAAGCATGCTAGTGGCTTACTTTTCTGTAAAGGGCATGGATGCATAGTTTCTTCAGAAACATTATTTGTTTTTGGGGGTTTTTTCGTAATTATAGAAAGTAATTATTTTATTTCTTAGGGACCTTTTTGTAATTTATTTTGGAAGATATTTTCAAAAAGGACCTTTTTGAAATTATCGAAAAGTGTGACAAGTGTCGCATTCCCATTGGTCCACTTGTAAGCATCTCATTGGTTCACACTTGGAAAGCCTTGGATGATGACATGTGGAGGGTGGAGATTCACCCACTTGTTAGCCTAGCATTAGTGCACTTGTTGGCTTGGATTGTTGACAAGTGTAGGCTTTAGATTAAGCCTAGAATGAACCATTGGATTAATGACAAGTGTAGGCTTCTAATTAAACTCTAGTTTTTGTTTGTGTGTAGGTAAGGTGCAAGACTAGGTGTAATTGACTTGCTTTGACTAAGTGAGTGGAGGATTACACCAAAAGGGGTTAATATATCATTTTACATGTTTTTTATTTCATCATCTTCCTCACATAAAATCTTAGCCACCATTGAAGGAAACCATTAACCTAGGCTTAAAACCTTGGTTTTGACCTCCTTCCACTCACCTTAGACTCAAAAGCTTGGAACACAAAATACTTGCCTCACCTTTCTCTATATAACTTTTGTAGGAAATTGTAAAATTCCTTTGGTTGCTTTGGATTCAAGAAGAACAATCCACTTGTGAGGTAGGGGGTGATTTAGGTTCTTAATCTAAGTGTTTTAATTATTTTTATTGCTTATAATAAATTGTTTTTATGTCTTATACTTAATTTTTAAATTAATAGGTTGTAGTACCTTGCATGAAATTAAGCTAGGACATGATATTCTTGAAGGCCATGACTTGATCTATAACTTGTATTAGTATAAAGTCATTTAGAGTTGTTTTTGAATCTAGAGATTTAATTATTTAGAATTAATTAATTTCTATTTAATTGTTCCATTTACTTAATTAAGTTTTTAAGTTGATATATGTGATTACCGTGATAGTATCATTCGCATATAATTATTTGGAGTCATTTGAAATTGATTTAAATTTTAGAGAAATTAATTAGTTAGTTTAATTAATTTCTATTCAAGTGTTACATTCATTTAAATTGACATTTGACTTGATATATGTAATGAGTGTGGTATGTTCTTTAACATATATTAAATTGAGAATATTTGAATTAGTTTAGGAAACTTTATTTAATTATTTTCTTGTATGAAATTTAATTCACCTAGTTGTATCTAGTGTAGAATTAACTTGTAACTTGATTTTAAACAATGTCTTGACATGTTCTTTCATAAATATTAAATAGAGAATATTTGAATGAGTTTTGAGAAATTTATTTAATTATTTTCTTGGCATTGATCTTAAATTAACTTGTTGTAACTAAGGTATAATTGGCTTGTAACTTGAAATTAAATTAAGCATTGCTATGACCTTTGACATATAATATATTTAGAATTTTTGGAGTTGCTTTGTAATCTTGAGAATTTAGTTATCTAATTTAATTAAGCTCCGTTTGTATGCTTTCATTGAGGTAATTAAGTATTGATATTATATTCTTGCTTAACTTATAATTTGCAACTTGATGTATGATTACAAGATGGTATTCTATGAGTAGAAGTTATGATCTTACTTGTTGTATACACATTATACTAATATAACATTTAATATGCCATTGTAACTTGAAGGCCTAGAGCGTATCTTGTGTGTATTCCATGACTTGGTTGTGCATGGTAATTGACAATGTGCATTGTGTATATGTGATATACTTGTTGCACAACTTGATGATGTTTTGGAAAACTTGTATGGACATTGTAATATGTTAAGGCTAAAGTATGTCTCTAGTATGGGGGATGAGAGTTCCCTCTACAATATATAGTGTGCACTAGGTAGTTCCTTGCGGGCTAGTAACCTGAGATCACTTGTTTGGTCATTGAGACCATATGTCCTTTGTCTTACCGCCATTGGTTGATTTCGCATTCAATTCCTATTTGTAATTGTGGATTACTTTTAACTTGTGCTTGGACGCATGGTACTTCATTTCTTGCTTTGTATACTTGTATTTGTATACTTGTACGCCTTGTATATCAAAAATGCTTTGTATACTTGGATTTTTATACTTGTATGTCAACATTGCTTAGCATACTTAGAAATGTATACTTGAATATATATATTGTATTCTATTTCAATATTGCTTAGCGCACTTGGTATGTACACTTGTATATTGATGATTTACTTTCTAGATAACCTAGAATACTTTTGTCTTGTATACTTATCTTAAGAGTATTTCAATATTGATTGTATACTTGTGTACGTATACTTGTATATTGAATATCTTGTTGCGTGCACCGCATGCTCTATGTTGTTTAAATTGCATGAATGATGTGGTTTATGGTATGAATACTCTAGGTAGCTTAGGATGCTCTCTGAGTCTCACCTTTGAAATAGACGCTAGGTGGCATAACCATTTGAGTTAAATTATAGTAACTTAATAGGTTTGTAAAACGTTAGGTCTTTGCATGCTCATCTCCTACGAGTAGCTTTATGTTACTCACCCACATAGTGGGAACATTTTTTAGGTTCTGGGATCAAGATTCGGGATTCACATCATGCTTGGATGGTTTGTAGACTTGAAGTTCTCATTTCTTGTAAATGTTGGCTTGTAATGCCATTTATAGCTTTATATGTCAAAATGTGTAAATTTGATTCTATTTATGTAATGTGTACATAAGTACACTCTATACAATGTATTTGACATGTATGAGATGAGGCTATAGGCCAATGACATCTAATTTGTATCCTATGTAACTTTTAACTTCATGAAATATTATGAAAATATTGAAAAATGCTAAGTCATTGTCTCACCATGGTTGCATCAGGTGTAGGAATTTCATTTTTATTCTTCCATAGGGTCTTATTAATCATGTTTGAAGTGTGGCCAAGGGCCAAATGGTAATTTGACTCCATTTTATATTTTTGGATTTCAAATTTTCCATTTCAAGTCCATTTTCTCATTTTTGGCCGTCGGGGGGTCGGATTTTGAGTCGGGGCTTCTCGGGAGCCGCAGACCATTCTTACGCACTTAGAATCATTTTTACACTTACGTGCACATTCGTTTCAACCTAGAAATGCATTTAGGGCCAAATTCATACTTGGTGCAAAGTTGCATTTTCTGAGTTCTTGACCCTTTACTAATCTAGGGTCATTTTGGGCTTTTCACAATATATTTTTTTCACTTTTTCCCACGCTATTAGATAGAAAACTCGATTTCGGGAAGGATTTCTTTTTTTTGTTTTTCTAGAAAAATTCGTTTGATAGCCCGTTTTTTGTCTCAGTTGTCGATCCTAAAAAAATTTCATGTAGCAGCTTTTTAGGTCCTCTTGACCTTCGCTGATCCAGGGGCATTTAGGGATTTTACAGCACTTTTTTTTGTTTCCTTCTACACTCCCAGGTAGAAAACGTGATTTTAAGGGTCCGTTTTTAGCCTCAGTTCTGGGAAAAAAATCAAAAGAAGCTTTCTGTTAAAACACTATTCCTGCCCAGATTTCTTACCCAGAAAAGTTAGTTTTTATGAAACTTTGAGGCTTCATATCTCCTTTGTCCCGATTTCAAATCAAGTGATTTTTGAGTCTAAGTTTATTAACTTTTACTTGTCTATCCAACGGTATGCATGGTTGTATCCAATTCTATCTGAAAGGACTAATTTACCCCTTGTCAAGTACCCTTCCGCACTGATTTGAAACCCAAAAGTTGGTTTGTTTTTAAACTTTGACGTTTCATATCTTCTTCGTCCGGACTCCGAATCAAGTGATTCTTGAGTCTAGATTCATTAATTTTTCCCGGTCTATCTAATGGTATGCTCAGTTGCATCAAGTTTTAACGAGGTCGCTCCAATATGCCAAACTGAATGTAGTGAATGTGTGGTTCAAGAAAAGCCTTTTATGTCAAATTTAAATTTATAAAACCCACTACCAACACTACTACTAACATAGCAAGAGTGAGCAAGGATCGTCCCAAGGGATTATACGTGTTGGAATTTCAACTTCGACTCTAGCGTACCAAATGATTGCAAAAGAGAATTGGGTTGGTTGATTACTTCTAGAAAAGAATTAATTAAAATGCAATAAGATAAAGAGTAAGTAAGAAGGAAAGGTCTTGGGGTGTAGAGATCACCACCAAACAATACTATTCCAAACCATAATCAAGTGACTAATGAGGGAAATGAATGTGTTGCAACAATGTTGTGTGTGTAAAAGACATTCAATTGGTAAGGGTGACTCAACAAGTGCAAATTGTCTCAATCAACATGTGTGAGGCCACAATACATCTATTGGTAGAGGAATATATTGTCTAGACATCATGTGAAGAGAACAAAATATCAAATCAAATCATTGAATCTTTCATTAAGATAGTCCAAGCAATCCATAAGGATGATTTAGTTAAACATGCATTATCTAAACATCATGTGAGAGGCCACAATTTATCTATTGGGAGAGGAATAAATTGTCTAAACACATGTGAAAGATACAACATATCATAACTAGTCATTAATCCTTCATTAAGCTCACAATCCACATACAACACAATATTAGAGGAATATGCCATTTGGACTCACAAGCATGGAACATCAAACATCAAGAGTAGATTGTCCTCCCATCTAACATTACACTACCACTACACTAAATCTACACTACTAGCATGAAAATAAAGCTATCTAGACTAGGGAAGAGGCACAAGCCATCAAGAATAGGCATAAACCATCAAATGAACCAAAATAACATTCATTAAGCATATCATCTTGATAATCTCTAGATCTATAGCATCAATACACATAGACATGCATCAAAAACACAAAATCTAGAGATAAGCACATGAATATCCTACTCTAGCATACATAGACATATGGGTAGAATAGAATAGTCAATTGGAAGCATTAAACCATACAAACCATGAAATAATCAAGATTTATATAAACATGAATATCAAGATGTATCATACAACACTAATCCCTCAATAATACACAAGATTAGAGTATAGAAAGTATGCTTGGGGCTAACTCTAGCCCCAAGAGGATGTCTAGCCACTCATGGTAGTGATGATCCAACCCTCAAGGGCTAACTCCATGACTGCTCCTTGTTGGTGAAGATCTCCTGCAATGGTGCTTTAGCTTCCCTCCTTTCTCCTCTCCAAGAATAGCCTCCAAAATGATTTTCAATGTGTGACTAGAGACTCTAGACTCCCCTTCAAAAAGTGTATCATATTCCATATATAGGTAGGTCAAATACACCCTATGATGAGCTGTGGTCGTGCAAGGCATATTCTCCAATGATTGGGTGAAGGACGAAATAAATGAGCTGGACTTTAACTTTTTCTCGCTGGAGGAAGTTCGATCGATCGAACCTTAACTTGGATCGATCGAAGATGGGTTCAATCGATCGAACTGCATCTTGGATCGATCGAAGTGGTCTGACTCCTCCGGATAAGGACAAGGCTGAGATATTTCGAAGATATTTATGGGGAAAAGGACAAAAGTGGTTGGTAGGCGTACAGCTGTGGATAAGATCAATCATTTGAATAGGACAAAATAGGGTTCGATCGATCGAAGGTGATGTTGGATCGATCGAACTTGGAATTTCAGCAAAGGCCAAGGTTGGATCTATCAAGAAGTACTGTGATCGATCATATATGTTAGATCGATCGAACTCTAAGTTGGATCGATCGAACTTTTCAGCTGCACAACTTAATTCCTTTTTGCTCATTTCTTTCTCCACTTTGCTCCCTCCTTTGGTTTATCTCAGGATTGCTTCAATTAAGCTCTTATTTGGCTGAGTTAGCTCAATTTTGGGGTTAGTGCCTGAAAATATAAATAACACGTAATAAGTCTAAAGCGGCAAAGTAAGATAGATAAAAGTACTAGAATGCTTAAGCTTAACGGGTTTAAATGCGCACTTTTCGGTGCTCATCACACCCCCAAACTTAAATATTGCTAGTCCCTAGCAATGAACTAAGAAGTAAAGGAATAAAATGAACAACTAAACAAGTATAAACTGGAAAGCAAGTAAAATGATAACACCATTTTCGTAGGGAACACGATTGCATTTAGCATATGCAACAAGCCTTTTAAACCCCTAGGTTACCCCTAGTGGACGAGTAAAGTCTCGTGAGGGTTTCCAGAAATGATACCCACAAACATTAAGCTCATTCTTTCAAAAGAGGCACCAATATTGCAAACAAGCATTGGGAGAAAACTACCTCAAGTATGCAATTTTTCAACCGTTTCTAAGCAATCTCCCAAAATTTCAATATCAAGCAAGCAAGTATGGTCCTCCACTCATCAAGAAAATGATCATGAAAATCGAAACAAGTCTAGAATCCATGTGAAAGGTCCGGCATCAAGTGTGTTGCTATCTTAGCCAACTAGAGAAGTGATCACATCCTTACCCTCAAACTAGCACACAAATCTAGTACCAATCATCAAGATAAGAGAGTGGACCTTTTATTAAAGCTTTATTTTTCTAGGTGCGCTTATTCTTATCACTCTATTTTTTTTCTTTTTATTTTTTTATTTTTTATTGAGGATCAAAGATGGAAGTATTGTGCAATGTGTTGATCTCTTAAGCTTTCTAGAAGATTTATGTAGCGAGCTTTAGGTCAATGACTCCCAAACCAGATGGCTTTAGGGCATTAGGTGTTAAGATACCCCTACGGACTTACAAACTCAAATCAACTAGGCTACAAATCAAGACAACAACCATCTAATCATTTCCCACTTCTCGCCTTTTGGGAGAAGTCCTCACTTTTATTGCTTTTGCAACTTTCTTTCTTTTTTTTTTCTTTTTTTTTTTTTAATTCAATTATTAACCTAGAGTTTGGGCCCTCCACCTTTTGGCGCGAGAAGTTCACTACTTAATGAGGCAAGAATCCCGGCTACTCAATGAAAAAGGGTTGTTATCCACCTTTATCAAGAATGAAAGCTTTCAATGCACTACTAGCCCAATTGGGATATAACCAATTCAATAATCAACAAAGCATGTACCCCACAATTGAATGCTAGCGTGCGCCGGTGCTAGTGTAGAATCCTAGAATGAATCTCAAAACAATCACAAAATCAGGATGATGTGGACCACAAATGCAAGCAATATATCAATCTTTTGAAAAAATTACTCCTAAATGGCATCCTCAAGGCATACAAGGAGTATTGGACTCTCAAGTCAAGCAATTTTTAAATTTTAAGCAATATAGTCCTCAAAAGATCAAAATCATAGCTAGAAATGGACCAAGTATAGAAATATCCCTCAAATACACAAGACATGCTCAAAATTTGAATTTTAAAGTAACACTGAAATATACACCAATACCCCCAAACTTAAACTGCACATTGTCCTCAATGTGTGAAGAGAACAAAGGAAAGAGTATACCAGTGTTTTAGACATGAATGATCGGGATAGAAATATCCAAAGTGGGTGGCATGGCCCCCCTAAACTTGGGATAAACTATGGTCCTGAAAAGTTTGCACTCGGATAAACTCATTAGATAACAAGATAGGATAATCAGTGCACAGTGGACATGCAAGTGTAAAATGGGATAAATAGAGAATAGAGAGAGAGGTGTAAGAGTGGTCCTAAAAAATTGGGCAGCACTCTCTCACTAAAGTCATTGTGGTGTACCTGATGGAGTCAAACATACAAATATGAGATACTAAGAGACATCCATAATCAAAAAGCAATATATAGAGAATACAAAGTGCAGGTACATCAATAAAATAATAAAGCCGACAGACCGGCCGCAAAGTATAATACAGTAACAGTGACAGTATAATACAGATCCAGAATAAAAGAAATGAAAGCATAAAACAACTGGAAGTGGAGTCTCAGGAGGCCTGATCGTGAAGATCTGCAGTGGCTGGAGGTGCAGGTGCGGGTGTAGGTGCAGGGAGTCGGCTGGAGAGATCGGCAAAGCAAGCCATGACATCTGCCCTGAAAGAGGTGAACTCAGCTCGGTGGGCAGTGATGTCGGCTCGTATTGGCTGCTACGTCCTCCTCCAGTGTCTGCAAGCGTGCTCCGAATCCGGGAGTGGGAACTGGAGACTCAAGCAGAGATGCCTCTGAAGAAGACTCCCGAACTCGCTCTTGAGCAGCGGCTCGATCACTGGTATCATCGGCATCAGCATACTCCTCCGCAGGTCGCTCCAGGTCAATGTCCATGCGATCGGTAGCCGGACCGACTGGTGCGTCGTCCGCTGCGATATCTGCTGCTGCTGGAGGTGCCGGCTGTGCCTGGGCTGCCTCCTCCTCCTCTAGTTCAGCTGCTGCCTCTACAGCTGGCTCCTGAAGACTCCGAATAAGAGCATTGTAGCTCTTATTCCAGTCGCTCCTCCTATAGAAGCTGGACCGTGCAAGGGGCTCCTCATCTGGGGGCACTCTGTAGCGCTGGTCAAGAAGGATCTGCGTGATGAGGTGTCCGAAGGGCAGGACCTTGGACCACTTAGGGTCCTTCCTGGAAATGAAAGAATCATACAGCAACCTCATTATGCTCCAGATGAGGACTGGATAAATACCCAGCAGCCCGTGTAAAAAGCGTAAAGAGCTGTCAAGTAGTCATGATGCCTCTGGATCTTGTGGCCCGCCATGTAAATGTTCTGGAAGAGAACTGTGTTGATGAACTAGAGGTTGTCAGGTAAGAAGGTCCTGGTGGCGAATGTCTGACCACCGGCATGATGGCCTGTCAAGGAGATAGCCATGTCAGAAAATGAAGGCCTATGCAGCCTCGGGTATGTCTCTGCAAGCTCAGGTGGACACCGGTGTGGGCACCGGCAAGCACGGGCCAGAGTGTCAACTGTGATGACAATCTCGTGGCCGTCCAGTGTAGTGATCATCTCTACGGTAGATCATGGCGAGGGCCGGAGATGCTGAAAGAATAACCGCACCAGTCGCGGGTATATAAGGCCAGTGACTGGGGCAAAGATGGCTAAGAGGCCCCGCTGCATGATATCCTGATAGCCAGACCGGGTCAGGATAGACTCGGAGAAGTACTCAGTATCGAAATACGACTCCTGAGCCACGGTCATGGCTGCATATCTCGGCAGCAACTGGTCACGGCGCTGAGCCGGTAGAGGTGGCTGCAGTGATGGCATGGCGGCTGCATCTGCCTGATGGCGCACAGGAGAAGGTGGTGGTGTGAAGGATGGAGGAGCCTGGGATGTAGATGGCATGTGGTCAGCTCCCTCCTCAGCCTCGTGGGATGGGGACTGAGGGGGAGTAGCCTGTGCGGGCTCTTCCTGAGCATGAGATGGCTCTGCAACCATCTCTATCCTGGGCCGTATATGTCTGCGGGGTCGTTGTGGCCCCGAAGATCTCCTGGCTGTACTCTTGCACCGCGGAGGCATGATTTGCAAAAAGACAAGAAAATTTCAATATAAGTGAGTGCCAGATATAAGAATTTAAGTGCATAATAGAAACATGTATGTCAAATAAGATAGACAAAATACGGATGACATGAATCTAGGATGATGATGAAATGTGAATCATGCTAAGCAATGTAGGTATGAAATGCATCCAATATGGAATATCACAGGCATTGTGCATATAAAGATAGTATGAAGACAACATGAGATGAATGGAGTGTGTATGTGTGATCTGTGAAAGTTCGATCGATCGAACTTTAAGTTCGATCGATCGAAGTGAAAAATGTTCAAAAGTTGGATCGATCGAAGTGAATTGGATCAATCCAACACTTGGATTGATCGCAGCATGAAAGTGCACAAGATTGGATCGATCGAAGATAGTGAAATGAAGTTCACTACTTCGATCGATCGAAGCACAAGTTCGATCGATTGAACTGTGCAAATGCCGAATCTGAAAAGTCGCAGATCTATGAGATCTAGAGTACGGGGCCTACACAAACGTGTTTGTGGGCCCATCTACACACCAAACATCCCATCCTCAACACCAAAACACTCCCCAAATGCCAAATCAAATAAAAAATCCCCAATTTTGGTTCGGCCGAATGCATGTGTGAATATGTATATCATAATCATGAAATTGATGCTTCAAAATGGATGATTAATACACATACAACATAAATCAATATAGAAAATCATGAATCATGCATCGATTAAACTTTTAAATCAAGAAATGGCTCGCGGTTTACCTCAAAACCGAGAGGGATGGGATGAGAGAGAGGGTGCGAAGCCGCGGTGAAAATAAGGCTCTACCTTGCCGGAATTGGCTCGCCGGAGATGGGGAAGATGATTGGAATGGAGGTTGGCCGGATTGAGATGAGATTGAGAGAAGAGGGAGACTAGGGTTTGGTTTCCTTTTGAAGTTGGATCGATCCAAAGTGATCGATCCAACTCGGTTATATTTTTAAAAACATGATATGCAGAGTTCGATCGATCGAATATGGAGTTCGATCGATCGAACTTAGGTCTCCACTCTTAATGGCATTTTTTTGAAATTTTGGATTTTTTTTTTTTTAAATGAATTTTGAAAAATCAAAGGAAATTAAATCAATGAGATGCAAATTTCGATCGATCCAAGAAAGATTTCGATCGATCGAAGAGGATAAAGAATGTACAAGTTTAAGGGTTCAAGAGTTGATATGTGTTGGAACCTTGGATCGATCGAACTTGGAATTCGATCGATCGAACATGAAAATTTTTGAAAAGTCCCAAGAGCATGCATTTTGGAATTTGGATGCAGGTCCAAAATTTTTCTAAGTGTTGGGTGCAAAATGAGAGCTGGATCGATCGAGTCCATAGTTGGATCGATCAAACCAAAGTTCGATCGATCGAACCAAGACTTAGATTGATCGAAATTATGCCTAAATGCTCAAAATGACTTGAATGCTCATGCAATCCCTTACTCAGTTCCTTCCAATGTATATGAACCACAAAAACAGTATCTAGACTTCGCAAGAATCAAAATGCAAGATAGAAATGAGGGAGGAATAGGGTTTTGACATCCTACGAATTTCGGTGCTAGTCTTTAACGTCTCTAGCAAGACCTTGGGCTCGTTCAGCCCGGATCAAAGATCTTACAATGCATCCCCTCCTTTTTGGGATGAGAGATGTTTCGAGTCACTCCCAACAAATGGTTCTTAGAAGAACTTGTTGGGGTAAACTCAAAAGACGTCTTGAGTTCCTTGTCAAAACTTTCCTTGGGCTTCCACGCCCTTTCACAACAAGAGTTTGAAATCACTTTTCTGGCATGCAATGCTGAAGATGAAGATGAAGGCTTTGAAACATTGTTCATGCACAAAAGCTCATTTCTTTCACAAGCAAGATCATGATATTCCTCTACCACATTAACCTCTTCTTCATATTTGTCAAATAGATTGGGTGTGGGTTAAAGATGTTCAACTTCACTCTCATGTGCCCAAAAGAAATCTTCATTATCCCCGTCCTACAATTTATGTTGGCATTTGAGGTTACCAAGAAAGGACAGCCAAGGATAACCGGAATTTGGTTCTTTGGATTGGGCACCGATTCCGTGTCAATGACGACAAAGTCAACCGGGAAGAAGAACTTATCAATCTTAATCAACACATCCTCAATTATCCCCCTAGGCTTCTTAATGGATCAGTCGGCAAGTTGTAAAACCACCGACGTCGGTTTCAATTCACTTAGGCCCAATTTGACATAAACCGAATAGGGAAGAAGGTTAACACTAGCCCCTAAGTCAAGAAGTGCCCGGTTGATGACATGTTCACCAATGACACAAGATGTTGTAGGTGCACCGGGGTCCTTAAACTTTGGCAAAGTGTTGTGTTCTAGAATGGAACTCACTTGTTCAGTTAAGACCACTTTTTTTGATGTTTGGCTCTTGTTCTTCTGCTTTTTGGTGCATAAGTCCTTCAAGAATTTGGCATAAGCCGGAATTTGCTTAATTGCATCCAAAAGTGGAAGATTGACTGTAACTTGCCTAAATATATCCATTATCTCATTGTTCTTGGTCTTTTGCCTTTCTTTTGAAATGGACCCTTTTAAGGCGTCCGGAAATAGAGCTTTTTCAAAAACTCTTTCAGCATTTTCTTTCAAAGAATTTTCAGCATTGGACTTGTTCGATTCATTGGATTTCAAATCACTTTTCAAAGAAGAATCATGAATAACATTTTTCAAAGAACTTTTCTCAAACACAGTTTTCAACACTGTTTTCAATGAATCTCTTTGGAAATCATCTTTCAACTCACAATTTGAGGGCTTCTCATTCTCAAGATCATGCACACGCAATGAAGGAAGAATAGTGTGTGGAACGGGACGGGTGACAACTTGAGGTTGTACTGGTTCACTCTCTTCATTAGGCATTTTAACTTGATTGTCTACTACCCTACCACTTCTCAAGGTTGTTACCGCATTGACATGCTCAACATTATGCCCTTCCAATGAGGATTTGGTTTCTACAACACATTGTTGTTTGATTGGGGCATTCACGTGCATCTTACCCTTCTCTCTAGCATTAAGTGTTTCAGCTATTTGCCCTACTTAGGTTTCTAGCTTGGCAATTGATTGAGAATGAGAATGCAACAATTGAGTATTTGCTTCTAGAGTGCCCAAAGCATTTAAAACCTTTTCCTCAAAAGCGGAACCTCTAGAATTTCCTTGAGAATATAATTGGTTAGGAAAATGAGAATTAGCAAATTGATTTCCTTGTGAGTTATATGGTCTTGAACCTTGGGATCCTTGGTTTTGAAGTAGAGGTGGAATGTATTTTCCTTGAAAACTGCCTTGGGAAGAGTTTGAGCCCTCCCCTTGGTTTTTCCAAGAAAAATTAGGATGATTCCTCCAACCGGGATTGTAATGGTTACCATAAGGATTGTTCCCTTGGTTCACAAATGTTGCATTAACTTGCTCAATGGGTTCATTTTGAATTTGTCCATGAGGACAATTAGAAGTAGAATGAAGAACACTAGAACAAGTCATACATGATTCATTTTGAGCTCTAGGAGAATGGTTAGGAAAGGAAGACACTTGATTTGCCAAGTTTTGATTGATCAATTGATCAAACTTTTGAGATAAAGACTTCATCTCGGCGGTTATATCATTTGAGTGGTCAACTTGATGCAAGCCAACACTCTTCCTACCTTGAGAATTTCTACCATTCCTAGATGACAATGTTCTATGCAAAGAGTTTTCACCCATGCTCTCATAAAGACGCCACACGTCTTCCTCTTGCCGGTCTATATAAGAACCTCCCATTGAAGCATCAACCATGCCTTTATAATTGTCCGATAAGTTTTCAAAGAAGAATTGGACCAATTTCCATTTAGGCATGTCATGGTGAGGACACTTCCTAAGCAATTCATTGAAGCGTTCCCATGCCTCGTGGAAAGTTTCTCCCTCCCCATGTGTGAATTCCCTAATGGCGGTTCTCATAGCATTGGTCTTCGAAACCGGATAGTACTTTTTCAAAAATTCTTGTTGCATTTCTGCCCAAGAAGTTATAGAAAAAGGCCTAAGGTTGTTGAACCAATACTTCGCCTTATCTTTAAGGGTGAATGGAAAAAGTTTCAGCCTTAAAACTTCTTCCGGCATGTCCGTGTATCGAACGGTAGAACAAACTTCAAGAAACTCATCCAAATGCTTGTAAGGTTCTTCACTAGGAAGTCCATGAAAGTTAGGTAGCATTTGGATAGTTTGTGCTTTAATCTCATAATGGTGTGCTCTAAATGGTGGCAATTGAATGCATGTGGGTGCATTATACTCATTAGGCACATAGTGATCTCTCAATGCGAGTGGTGGATTAGTAACTTGAGGTGCAACATGGACACCTTGGTTATATTGAGCTTGATTAATGATGGGGGGTTGTGGTGCATACATTGGCCTTGGAATTCCCATTGGAATTTGGCCTTATTGTTGAGAAGGTTGATGAATGTATGGCCTAGGCATGCCTAATGGAACTTGCATATTATCATTTTGCATATTAGGGTGAAGGATGCCTTGTTGGTCTATATGACCAAGGTCTTCAACATGATCATCATTGAGAGCATCTATTGGTAGATTGGTTCTATGTGAACTTCCTCTTCCCCTTGGATTCTTAATAGTGGATTCTAAATGCAAATCAAGAGGGACAAGAGTAGGTCTCAATGAACGACGACCATGCATGCACAATGCAACACGAATAAGCAACTTTCTCAACAA
Organism: Cornus florida; assembly: GCF_030987335.1. Taxonomy (NCBI): domain Eukaryota; kingdom Viridiplantae; phylum Streptophyta; class Magnoliopsida; order Cornales; family Cornaceae; genus Cornus; species Cornus florida. The sequence goes on from NW_026775571.1 coordinate 4,512,002, forward strand.
TGCAATTAAACTTCACAACCACAATTTTCAAATGCAATGTATGTCAAATAAATGCCTCCACATGGGCCCCCGATTTAACTAAGGAGATTGAGTAAGAAGGTCTCACAATAGTCCTTTAGCACTTCAACTCCAAATTTAAAAGCTTAGCTTAGCAAAAAAAATTTTTAGCAACTCTTCATTTTAAGCATTTTTCCTTTGCTTTGCTTTGCTCCTTAGCTTGGAAGTTCTTTGCTAGCTCCTTGCTCAATGCACCTTGTTAATGAAGAACAAACTTAATAAGTAATCAAAAACAGAAAATAAAAAGAAAGTAAAGACACGATCAAAAGAGTACTAATCCTAATTGAATTTCTCAATTCGACGTTGCCAATTTAAAATCCCCGGCAACGGCGCCAAAATCTGACGAGGTCGCTGCAATACGCCAAACTGAATGTAGTGAATGTGTGGTTCAAGAAAAGCCTTTTATGTCAAATTTAAATTTATAAAAACCACTACTAACACTACTACTAACATAGCAAAAGTGAGTAGGGATCGTCCCAAGGGATTATACGTGTTGGAATTTCAACTTCGACTCTAGCGTACCAAATGATTACAAAAGAGAATTGGGTTGGTTGATTACTTCTAGAAAAGAATTAATTAAAATGCAATAAGATAAAGAGTAAGTAAGAAGGAAAGGTCTTGGGGTGTAGAGATCACCACCAAACAACTATTCCAAACCATAATCAAGTGACTAATGAGGGAAATGAATGTGTTGCAACAATGTTGTGTGTGTAAAAGACATTCAATTGGTAAGGGTGACTCAACAAGTGCAAATTGTCTCAATCAACATGTGTGAGGCCACAATACATCTATTGGTAGAGGAATATATTATCTAGACATCATATGAAAAGAAAAAAATATCAAATCAAGTCATTGAATCTTTCATTAAGCTCATAGTCCAAGCAATCCATAAGGATGACTTAGTTAAACATGCATTATCTAAACATCATGTGAGAGGCCACAATTTATCTATTGGGAGAGGAATAAATTGTCTAAACACATGTGAAAGATACAACATATCATAACTAGTCATTAATCCTTCATTAAGCTCACAATCCACATACAACACAATATTAGAGGAATATGCCATTTGGACTCGCAAGCATGGAACATCAAACATCAAGAGTAAATTGTCCTCCCATCTAACATTACACTACCACTACACTAAATCTACACTACTAGCATGAAAATAAAGCTATCTAGACTAAGGAAGAGGCACAAGCCATCAAGAATAGGCATAAACCATCAAATGAACCAAAATAGCATTCATTAAGCATATCATCTTGATAATCTCTAGATCTATAGCATCAATACACATAGACATGCATCAAAAACACAAAATCTAGAGATAAGCACATGAATATCCTACTCTAGCATACATAGACATATGGGTAGAATAGAATAGTCAATTGGAAGCATTAAACCATACAAACCATGAAATAATCAAGATTTATATATACATGAATATCAAGATGTATCATACAACACTAATCCCTCAATAATACACAAGATTAGAGTATAGAAAGCATGCTTGGGGCTAACTTTAGCCCCAAGAGGATGTCTAGCCACTCATGGTAGTAATGATCCAACCCTCAAGGGCTAACTCCATGGCTGCTCCTTATTGGTGAAGATCTCCTGCAATGGTGCTCTAGCTTCCCTCCTTTCTCCTCTCCAAGAATAGCCTCCAAAATGATTTTCAATGTGTGACTAGAGACTCTAGACTCCCCTCCAAAAAGTGTATCATATTCCTTATATAGGTAGGTCAAATACACCCTATGATGAGCTGTGGTCGTGCAAGGCATATTCTCCAATGATTGGGTGAAGGACGGAATAAATGAGCTGGACTTTAACTTTTTCTCGCTGGAGGAAGTTCGATCGATCGAACCTTAACTTGGATCGATCGAAGATGGGTTCGATCGATCGAACTACATCTTGGATCGATCGAAGTGGTCTGACTCCTCCGGATAAGGACAAGGCTGAGATATTTCGAAGATATTTATGGGGTAAAGGACAAAAGTGGTTGGTAGGCGTACAGCTGTGGATAAGATCAATCATTTGAATAGGACAAAATAGGGTTCGATCGATCGAAGGTGATGTTGGATCGATCGAACTTGGAATTTCAGCAAAGGCCAAGGTTGGATCTATCGAGAAGTACTGTGATCAATCATATATGTTCGATCGATCGAACTCTAAGTTGGATCGATCGAACTTTTCAGCTGCACAACTTAATTCCTTTTTGCTCCTTTCTTTCTCCACTTTGCTCCCTCCTTTGGTTTATCTCAGGATTGCTTCAATTAAGCTCTTATTTGGCTGAGTTAGCTCAATTTTGGGATTAGTGCCTGAAAATATAAATAACACGTAATAAGTCTAAAGCGGCAAAGTAAGATAGATAAAGGTACTAGAATGCTTAAGCTTAACGGGTTTAAATGCGCACTTTTCGGTGCTCATCAAGTTTCATCTAAAAAGACCATTTTAACCCTTGTAAAGTACCCTTGTCGCACTGATTTTTAACCCGGAAAGTTTAATTTTTTTTTAAACTTTGGAGTTTCATATCTTCTTCATCCGGACCCTGAATTAGGTGATTCTTGAGTCTAACTTGATTAATTTTTTGCTGTCTTTCTAGTTGTGTGCTCAATAGCACCCGATTTTACCTTTGCAGAAATGAACATTTTGCCCTTGGGGCTAAATTTGTCCAGTTTTTTTTTTAATTCGTTTCCGCTACTTTCTTTTGAGTCCCGTGACTTCCATGAAGTCACGAATATGTCTTAGGAATGATGTACATTCCCAAGGACATTGCTTCCATGTGAAAAGTAAATTTTGCCCTTGGGGGCCTGTTCGGTTTTTTTCTGATCATTCGTTTCCGCATTGTTCTCGTTGAGATCCGTGGCCTCATGGAAGGTCACTCTAGCTTCTTAGAGATGCATTGCATCTCCATGGGCTTATTTTCTATTTCTGCTTCCACATTTGGATCCGTTATCGGGTCAATCTTCGGTTCATCACAAGACGCACTGGCTTGAAAAACCAGGGCCGTCACAGCCGATGCCATAGAGATGGGCGCAATACCAGGAATGACATCAATGGAAAAAACAACATCTTGTAAAGGAGGTAACTCCATCAACTCCTCCAGAAAGACATCTAAAAACTCATCCACATTGCAAAAAAAACACGGCCAAAACCCCTGTCTTCCTCGACTAGCAGACTAGCCAAGCAAGACTTGTGGTGACTCCAGTCATCCATACAGAAAACCATTATTGAGTGGGAATCACTCCGATCTCCAATAAAATGGAAACAATCTCCCTTGGGAGCGCAAACAGACACCCTCCCGTGGAAGCAATTGATCGTAGCATGAAAGAAGGACAACTGGTCCATTCCAAGAATGACGTCAAAGCTCGTCATGTCAAGGATGATGAAATCAAACTCCAAAGTCTGCCCAACTATCTTAATAGCACAACCCTGACAAACCTAGTCCAAAGACACTGGACCCCCAACTGGCGTGTCAACACAAAGGAAACTATCCCGTAGTGTGACCTCTAACTCCAATGAATGTGTAAATGAAGAAAAAATGAAAGAATGTGATCCACCTGTGTTAACAAGAACTTGTGCCCAAGAACTGAAAACTAGAAAGATACCTTGAATTGTAGAAGTCCCTGTAGAGGCATTTGGCTGCGGAAGAGCATACACTCGTTCCTGAGCCCCTGACTGCTGAGAACTGCCCTGTTAGCCTGACTAATGAGTGGTAGAAGAAGACGTAAAGCCTTTGGCCCAATACAAACCGACTGGTGCCACTGACTATAGTGTCTAAGGCACCCTGAAACCTAATTAAATAATGGTAGATTGTGCTGGTACTGCCTATGAACCGGCACCACTCGGTGCCTTGCCCTGTTACTTCAGATACTCTCTCCTGAAGTGACCTGACTACTTGGAATAATGACAAGGTCCGTGAACTCCCTTTGTTAAAGCTGAAGGCTAACTAACCTAAGAATGACTGGCTTGTGACTGAAGCTGTGGGCAGTGAGGCTTGATATGCCCCAGCTGCTTGCAATGATGACAAATCACATTTCGAGCCGACCCTAAAGATACAGGAATTGTAGGTGCAGACCAAGCTTGAAATAACTATCCCTGAGAATGTGAAATGTCCCCGGCCTTAGCCTGTTTCCACTGACCCCCAGTAGATGAAGAAACCTTTTTGCGAGATAGCTTAAATGAACCTCGGATCCTCAACTGATCCTTATCCTCTGCCTCAACAACATGGCCCTCTGAACGACCTCCCTGTAGGTCCTCAAATCAAGCAATGAAACACTCGGCCTGATGTCAAGATGAAGCCTATCCTAAAACTTCGCGACCTAGGTCTCCTTTGTCATTAAAATCTCTAGGGCATAGCGGGAAAGAGAAGTGAAACGTGTCTCATACTCAATGACACTCATCGTGCCCTGATAGAGACCCGTAAACTGAATCCTCATCTCTAGTCTCATAGCCCTCAGAAAGAAGCGCTCAAAGAACAAATCCCTGAACTCCTCCCAAGTCATCGACTCCATATTGTGAATGTTGGTCATCGACCTCCACCAAATGTCAACATCCCCCATGAACATGGAAGCGATCGAGGAGATCCGCAACTTGTCCGTAGGTACCGCCATACTATTGTGATACCCTCGAATTTTCACGTGTAGGTTGGCCAAGCCAACACCCGAAAACATGGGAATATCAAAACAATTTAGTATTTAAACGAACACAGAATACAAGAAGAATAAAAAAAATGAATAAATCGCTAAATGAAATTCTATTAATAAAATAAAACCTCCTTTACAAAAATAAATTCCATAAATTTAAAATTCTAAAATACAACTTAAGAATCCCATAAGTCAAGGACCCCTAAACCATAAGCTATTAATCCACCAGTTTATACATAACATCTAACAATAAAAAATAATACTACTTAAAAGTAAACAAGATGAGTAGATGAATGACAGTCTCCCAGTTGCAGATCCTCAAGCTCGAGATTGAAACTTCTAATAACTTGAAAAATAAATCGTGGGTTAAACCCACGAGCAAATTCCTTTTACCAAGCCTCTGAAAATAGAGTAATAAAACATCTCTAACCAAAATCATCCTAATTAAAGTTTTAACCTTAAATATAAGATGATATATATATATATATATATATATATATATATATATATATCATCTGATATTTAAGGTTATATATATATTGATGATACGGTCTCTACAGTCCAATACGAATACACGAGTTCTAACAGACACAGAAGCCAAGAAGTTAGATAAGCTACAATTATGAAGCAATATAGATAAGGATGAGTTCTTTAGATCCATATTGCACTATGATAAAGAGATTAATTCTCTTATCAAATACTGTAACCTATCCTATAAAAAGGGTAGTTAGCCAATTCAAAAGGTACGCAAAAAATATCCTTAAAAAAGTCCATTTACCTTCCTGGTCTTGTACTAACTTGACCGTCGGAGACTCTTGGTCTGGTACCGTACCAGTGCCCTTCGACAACTATTTCTCTTCTCGGCAGGTTACAACATTAGTCTGGGTCATGATGGAATCTTGTATCATTAGTTGGCGCCGTTTGTGGGAAGTGATATTAGTTTCCTGGAAAAACAATGGTTCAGTTGTGATTCGGAGTCCAACTTGGAGAAGAAAGCCAACACCCTTCATACTTTGATAGCAGAAGTCTATCACAGCATGGTGATGGCAGCCTCCATCAACAGTGTCAAGGCACAAATCAATCACGCCATGGAGATGACGGTAGCCGTCAACCACATGACGATAAGAACTAGTCGCTTTACAACGATAGTCATCAATCACATCATGATGACAATTAGCCTTATCATAGGAATGACAAACCTCGCGTTAGTCAGCTTCGCGAGAGAGAAGATCAGTCCAAGCATGCATCCCTTCAAGGGAATGTCTTCAGGCGTATTCTAAATGATAGGAAGATTGTTGCGTTGGAGCAACAGGTTTAGAACTTTACTCAAGGTATGAATCAGTTGGTCCAACAAAATACGGCAATCATGCAACACTTGGCTATCCCTGTAGTACCCTCTGAAGGTAACGATGACAACGATAGAGTAGACTATAGTCAAGCGGGAGGTCGATAGAGAGACCTGCACACTTCCACGCCTCGTTCCCAGGATATGTCTGATACCGAAGAACGCACTAAAACAACTTACGTCGATCACCAGATCCAAGATCTCAAATTGAAAGTGGAAGGAATGACCCAAGCCCTAAAAAGAAAGGGTCCTTCCATAGTTGATGACCTTGTTCAAAAGATGAATCTACCCTTTAGCCCTCAGATCATGGCCTTCCCATTGCCAACAAAATTCAAGATACCTCATCTTAATAGTTTTAAAGGAACGCGCGACCCCATTGACCACTTGGAAACTTTCAAGTCCCTCATAAACTTGCAAGCCATTTTGGATAAGATCATGTGTAGGGCTTTCCCTATAACACTCAAAGGGTCAGCCCGGGTTTGGTTTAATAAATTGAAGCCAGGATCTATCAACGTCTTTGATGAACTCAGTAAGCAGCTCATAAGGCATTTTATTACAAGGAGGAGACATCGAAAGCCAGCTACTTATCTGTTGAACATTAAGCAAGACAAAAGGGAGACATTGCGCGATTATATTGGCCAGTTTAATACAGAGATATTGCAGGTCGACGAGGTGGATGATAAAGTTGCCCTTACAGCTTTTATGGGAAGGTTACAATCCTCCAAGTTTCTATTTTCCTTCTCAAAAGACCCACCAAACAGTATGGCAGAATTATTAATAAAGGCCCAGAAACATATAAATGCAGAAGATGCCATGAATTCATGAAAAGGCAAAGGAGTCGACTATAAGAAAGGAGACAAGAAAAGGCCAGCCGCTAGCTCCAAAGACGAGAGAGACGCCAAGTTCAGAAAGCCTACCAATGATAGGCCCCTTGGAGTACCCAAGGGGCAAGAAAGCTACACTAACTTCAGTCCCTTTGACACCCCGATCAGCCAAATCATCTTGCAAATCCAAGATGACCACTCCTTGAAATGGCCTTTCAAGTTAAAGTCAGATCCAACAAGAAAATCTAGGGATAATTATTAAAAGTTCCATAGAGACCATGGGCACAAAACCGATGATTGCTTCGACTTGAAGAACCAGATAGAAAGCCTAATTCGACGGGGGCAGTTGCACAGATATGCTACAGACCGTGAAAATGGTGCAACTCAGCCTACCCATGAGAACCGAGATAACAACCCTCCTAGCCGTCTATTGGGAGAAATAAAGGTGATTATGGGAGGATTTGCTTGTGGGGGAGAATCAAGTTCGGCGTGAAAAGCCCATATCAGGAGAGTCCGGAGCTCGGCAAGAGTCAATGGAGTTGAAATTCATGAACCCCCAATGAAGTCTCCTAGAGTGGAGGGCCAGGACATTACCTTTTCGGAAGAAGATGCTAAGGGAATCCAACAGCCACATGACAATCCTTTGGTAGTGACAATGGTCGCGGCCAACTGCGCAATACACCGTGTACTAATCGACAATGGTAGTTCTGTCAACTTGTTATTTATTAATGCATTTGACAAGATGTGTATTGGCAAGGAAAGGTTAAGGCCAACGAAGTCCCCCCTTGTTGGTTTTCCTGGAGAAAAGGTTTTCCCTTTAGGTGTAGTCACACTTCCGTTGACAGCCGGGACCAGTCTGAAATAAATAACCGTGATGGTAGATTTTCTGGTGGTGGACTATCCATCTATGTATAATATAATTTTAAGGAGAACAACCTTGAATGCAATGAGAGCCGTCACTTCCACATACCATCTATTGATGCGGTTCCCTACAGAGCAAGGCATTAGTGAGTTAAGAGGTGACCAAGCAACAACAAGGGAGTGTTATGCTGCCACTTTAAGAACAAAAAAGTTGCAGGAAGCATTGGCCATTGAGAAACTAGAAGGGTTAACTAAGAAAAAACCCACTCAAAGGGTGGAACCAGCAGAGAACCTCGTAGAGATCAATTTAGATAAAGAAAGAGTTGGAAAAAAGGTGAGTATAGGGTCACTACTCAACCGACTCATCCGAGATTCACTCGTTCAACTTCTTAGAGATAACAAAGATGTGTTTACATGGGCACATGACGACATACCTAGCATTGACCCCTCTATTGTGCAGCATCGACTCAATGTGGATCCGTCTATTAAACCTGTTAGACAAAAAAGGTGAGTGTTTGCTCTAGAGAGGAACCTCACTCTATCAAATAAGGTCAAGAAGCTCCCGAAGGCCGACTTTATCCGGGAGGTACAGTACCCTCATTTGCTGTCAAATGCAGTCCTGGTCAAGAAGGCAAATGGTAAGTAGAGGCTTTGTGTTGATTTCATAGATCTAAATAAGGTTTGCCTAAAGGATAGTTTTCCTTTGCCATTGATCAATATGTTGGTTGAAGGAACAGCAGGACATGAGTTACTGAGCTTTATGCATGCTCCTGATAGTTAAAAATTTTCTTTTATTACTGACAGAGGTCTATATTGCTATAAGGTGATGCTATTCGGGTTGAAAATGTTAGTGCCACCTATCAGAGGCTAGTCAACACAATGTTTAAGCAACAGATAGGGAGAAACATGGAAGTGTATGTGGATGACAAGTTGGTAAAGAGCCTAAAGGCCGAAGACCATTTAGCTGATTTACAGGAGTCTTTTGATGTGCTTAGGCCCATAATATGCGCTTGAATCCAAGCAAGTGTGCCTTTGAAGTATCTTTGGGAAAATTTTTGTGGTATATGGTAAGCCAAAGGGGAATCGAAACAAATCCTAAAAAGATTCAGGCAATACTAGATATGAGATCTCCTAAATCAACCAAAGAGGATCAGAGGCTAGTAGGAAAGGTCGCAGCTTTGAACAGTTTAATCTCTCGAGCCACTAACAAGTACCTTCTTTTCTTTAAGATACTAAAGAAAGCCTTCGAGTGGACCCCAGAGTGCAAGCAAGCATTCATTGGGCTCAAAAACTATCTCAACTCACTACCACTATTGTCTCGAGCAATTTATGGAGAAAGTTTGTACCTTTACCTAGCAGTTTCCCCCGCAGCAGTAAGCTCAACATTGGTTAGGGAAGAAAACGGTATTCAAAAACCGGTATATTATACTAGCCGAGTACTTCGGGGAGTAGAAGAAAAGTACCTGACTATAGAGAAACTAGCGTTTGCACTGGTTATGGCAGCAAGGAAACTTAGACCATATTTCCAGGCATATACCATAATGGTGCTAATAGACCAACCACTAAAGCAGGTCCTCTACAAGCCAGAAACATCAGGATGCCTCACAAAGTGGTCAGTAGAGCTTGGTGAGTTCGACATCCAATACAAGCCAAGGGTAGCAATAAATGGACAAGCACTTGCTGACATTGTGGTTAAGTTTTCTTCCTCTCTAGAAGAGGATTGGGTCACAGCCACAACTGAAATTGATGCTGAGAATCAGATGCATTCGGATGATGCTTGGTCACTTTATGTTGATGGGTCATCCAACGCTCGAGCCTGTGGGGCCGGATTGGTGATTATATCACCAAAGAGAGAGAATCTGAAATATGCACTTCGTTTTAGTTTTAAAGCCATAAATAATGAAGCAGAATATAAGGCTTTGATAGTAGGATTAAAGTTAGCAGAAGCTTTCATAGTGCAACAATTAAAGGTGTTTACTGATTCTCAGTTGATTGCAAGACAAGTCTGTGAAGAATATGAAGCCAAAGATGACAAAATAAATTGTACTTGCATAAGGTGAGGGGCCTAACTGGTTGCTTCAAGAAGTTTACAATCACACAAATACCCAGAATTGAAAACGAAAATGCAGATGCATTAGCTTGGCTAGCTACCGCAGTGGAGCTTGAGAGTACTAAGGCTATACCACTTGAGTATTTGGAAGAGCCTAGTATATCCAAAGAGCACAAGGAAGTAAACTAGTTAGCACCAGGGTTAGAGTGGGTAGATTCAATAGTTACGTACCTCAAGGATGGGGAGCTACCACAAAACCCGGTGGATACTCGGAAGGTAAGGGTTTAAGCACCCAGGTACACGCTCGTCAACGGAGTTCTCTACAAAATGGGTTTTTCTCTGCCCTTTTTACGTTGTGTCTCAGTGAAGGAAGCTCGCTATATTATGAAAGAGATACAAGAAGGTGCTTGCGGAAATCATATAGGGGGTAGATCCTTGGCTTATAAAGCAGTTCGTCAAGGCTATTATTGGCCCACCATGTAGAGTGATGCACTAGAATTTGTAAAAAAGTGTGATAAATGTCAATGATTTGCCAATGTCCCTAGACAACCACCAGAGGAGCTAGTGCTGATGTCAAGTCCATAGCACTTTGCTCAATGGGGAATGGACCTGATTAGTCCACTGGCTACAGGGAAGGGGCAAACCAAGTATGTTGTTGTGGTGATCGACTATTTCACCAAGTGGGTGGAAGCTCAACCACTGGCCACCATTACGGCAAACAATATCAAAGACTTAACTTGGAAGTCTATAGTGTACAGGTTTGGAGTTCCCCATGTTATTGTGTCAGACAACGGTAAGCAGTTCGACTATGCTGTCTTCAAAGATTTTTGTTCCCAGTTAGGAATAAGAAATCATTACTCATCACCAAGGCATCCGCAAGCCAATGGGTAAGCAGAAGTGTACAACAGAACAACACTCAGTTTAATTAAGAAGTGACTTGAGAAAGCGAAAAGGGGTAGCCGAATGAGCTTTCTAATGTATTATGGGCTTACAGAACTACAACAAAAACCCAACAGGTGAAACTCCTTTTCTTTTAGCCTTTGGGAGCAAAGCAGTAATTCTAGTGGAAACTGGTGTAACAAGTTTCAGAACCAAACACTATGATCCACTCCAAAATGAAAGAGAACTAGCTGTCAACTTGGATTTAATTGAAGAGAGCAGAAAACAAGCTCAAATCAGAGTTGCAGCCTATCAACAAATGATGTCTCGATATTATAACTCTCATATAAAGAAAAGGAGGCTCCAACCCGGTGACCTTGTTCTACGTAGAGTGACTCAGGCAACTAAGGAGCCTAATGAGGGTAAACTTGCCACCAATTGGGAAGGTCCTTATAGGGTTGTCCATATAAGAAGACAAGGCACTTATTGGCTAGAGACATTGGGGGAAGGCAACTTGACCACCCTTGGAATGCGGAACACCTGAAGAAGTACTATCAGTAACGTTATAATTCAGTATTAGTGTTAGTTTCTATTTTTCATGATGTTTAATGTTAGTTTCGTGTCGATTCGCGACTTAGTCTTTCATTTTCAATAAGCCTTGAGGCAATAATGGTCTTTAATAAAATTCCTTTCAGTTGCGTTAACTCTTGGTCAGTTATCTTTATGCTTATAATATCCCCTTATTACAAGGGATGATAATAAGTGTCCTGTACTAAAAGGACCCAGGCTGAATGAATCCCGTAATCAATGTCCTCGTACTATAAGGAATAGTAAATAAGTATCCTGTACTAAAATGACCCAGGTTGAATGAATCATGTAATCAATGTCCCCGTACTATAAAGGATAGTAAATAAGTGTCCTGTACTAAAAGGACTCGGGCTGAATGAATCCCGTAATTAATATCCTCGTACTATAATGGATAGTAAAAAGTGTCATGTACTAAAAGGACCCGGGCTGAATGAATCTCATAATCAATGTCCTCGTACTATAAGGGATAGTAAATAAGAGTCCTGTATTAAAAGGACCTGGGCTGACTGAATCCCGTAATCAATGTCCCTATACTATAAGGGATAGTAAATAAGTGTCCTGTGTTAAAAGGACCCGGGCTGAATGAATATCATAATCAATGTCTCCGTACTATAAGGGATACTAACAGTGCTCCGTACTATAAAGGACCCAACTTGATAAAACCTATAGCCACTGTCACAAAATGATTCAAGATTATAATAGAGTTCTTCATACAACAACACTACTCCGTGTAATGGGAGTTTGGTTCACAACTAAAAGACAATATTCAACGTTACAATACTAAATGGAATTGAAATTGCATAAAGATAAAGCGAGGAATAAGAAGCTACTCCTCGTCGTTGTCGTCCTCCTCCTCAGCATTCATGGTATCATCTGAATCAGCCCGGAAAGGCTCAAAGCTTCCAAAATCTACATTTGGATAGGCAGAAATAGCATCAGCTCAAAAAGACTAAAAGCTATCCTTGAAATTCTTTGCTTTTAGATACTCAAACTCTGGGGAAGTTTTGAATTTAGCAATAGCAGATGGACCTTCAAGGGCGAGCTTGGTGGAAAAATCGGCATTAAGGTCCGTTATACACGCGTCATAGCCGGCCTGGACATCTGCTAGTTCTTTGGTAAGAGTCACTTCAGTCGCCTCCGCCTTCTCTCAGCGCCCCTTTTCTCTCGTAACCTCGCTTTGACTTGATTTGAGCGCTGCGCGAAGGAAAGATACTGTGGAATTAAACTCTTTCTCCTTTTTCCTGAGCAGCATTTTGGAAGCTATGGCACGATACGACACACTCGTAAGGAATGTGGCAACCTGTGAACAAAAGGTAGCGGTGAGAGCTAAAAAAATAAAAAATAACAATGCTGTGATAAACAAAGGAGGGACATTCACTCGACCCAGATCGTGAAGGCCGGCGTCCAAGGTTTGCTCAAATGAAGCTGATTCCAGATCATTAACATCATCTGCTAGAAGAAAGTCATCCATCATATGGGCAGCAAAGGTAGTATCATGAAGGACTGATTGGCACCTGGATGAAGCAACCCAAGGTGCCCTCATAGATTGGCCCAAATAGCCCCAGAGAGGTCCTCCTTGGGGAAGTGATGGGGTAAGCAAGGGTTCAAGGGATCCGCTGAATGTCCCAAGTGACTCCAAAATAAATAAGTTAACAACTTATATACGAAATATATATAAAGCACGAAACTACATTCCATGCACAAGTAGGTTGTAACCACACAGCTCATACTCTAAATCCACAACTACTATAGGATGACAAATGTCGAATCTTCAGAGCGCGATTCGTTACGCACTATAATAACATCACATGTCAAATCTTCAGTGTGCGATGCGTTATATGCTATAACAATATAATTCAATATTGAAAGCATAAACTGAAGAATCTAACACAAGTCTAAAATCATGCTTTAAACATACCACCAATGTCAACTCATGATTAAATCAATAATGCAATAAAAACAGAAATTAATCAAGTGAATTAATTAATTTATCTAAGTTTCAATTCTCAACCAAATGGTCCCTAATTAACACATGTCATACAGCATAACTTGATCATTACATATATCAATTCAAAAACTTAATTATGCCATTAAAACAACAAAATGGAATTTAATTAAATCATGATAATCAAATCCCTAATTTCTAAAACAACATCAAATGGTCCCAAATTAACATACGCTAGTATACAAGTCCTAGTCATCACAGTTATCAAATTAAAAACTTGATTAAGCCAATGGAACCTTTAAATTGATTTTAATTACTCCTTTTAATTAAAATCTCTAGATTTTCAAACTCATCCAAATGCTCTCAAATTAAAGTATGTTAAAGAATATGTCAAGACTTAATTTAAAAGTATATCATAAATTAATTTCATGCAAGGCACGGCCATGGGAATTAATCTTTCACAAAAGAAAAATATTAAATAAAAGTTGCAATTCTAATTCAAATGACCCAAATTTAATATATGTTAACAAACATATTCAGGCCTAATTTGTCATCATGCCACAATTCAATTCTAAGCTATATACATCTTTGTAAATTTAATCTTATACAAAGATTTAAATATTACTGTTGGTTGAGGTTTGCCCTTTAATGTCAAATACAAGTCAAAAGTGTCTATTGCTACTATTCTCTCTATATTGGTATCACAGGGGTATTTTAGTCATTTTACTCACGTGTGAAGATGTGTTATACTCCTTCAGTATGCTGAAATACACCACAAAGTAAATACTCAAGTATCTATCAACATAGACTAGTGCTGCAGCAATTACAAGTCAAATGTGAGGGCACTTCTGGAATTTTAGTGTGCTATGAAGGACTCTCTATAGTGTGCCACGTGCATTGTGGTCCTAGAGGGAGAAGAAAAATGACAGAAATATGTATTCTCAGCTCTATGTATCAGCATTGTACAATGACTAAAGTAGGTTGCAGAAAAGGTGGTTTATGTGTCACAAGCTAGGGCTGCACAGGGGTAGATTGGCCCATTCATGGTATTTAATGTCAGCATTGTTCCCTATCTATGATTGGTTGATGATGGATTATCCTTATCCACACTAGGGCAGCAATTTCAGTGTATAAATGTGTTGTTATAGCAACAGCAGCAGGTGTGCATCTAAGAGAGCCCATAATGAACTTTTGAGCTAAAAATGAAGAAGGTCTCGAAAGCTTAAAGTTTTTAATGATTTCAGAGAGATTCATTGTTGTTTTAAGCTACATTTTAATCTTTGATATCATCATGAAGAAGGTGCAGATTTAGTTGGGGTTACATATTGCAGATTTTTGGTGCATGAAGGAGGTTTGGAAGTTCAAAAATCACTATGACTGCTTCTGAGGTCTAAGCAAGGTTTTAGCAAGTTTGTTTGGGGTTTTCACACCTGCTGGAGGCTTCTACACAACCAAAATCAAGCTGGTATCAATTCTCACATCTCAGACCTTCAATTTAGCTTGTTTTCTGGTCTATACTCCTGGAACTGAGTTTATCATGATATAATCTTGCTATACTATGTTTGTACATCATCTGAGCATGATTTTATTGAGGGTTAGAAGCTGTTCAAATTGATTCTAAACCAGAAAATTGGCTTGTTCCTGTTCTGACTTCATGAACCTCACAACTTAGGATTTTAGGCTTAAAAGGCTGCTGTGTGTGTGAGCTGTGAATGCAATACCTGTGAGTAGTTGCTAATGTCTTCATCTGAGTATACATATTTTGATAATATATGTCTAAGAGAACCAAGAATTGAGCCGTGCTACTGCAAAATTACAATTCTGTCCTTAAGAACAGTGCTGCTGCAGAAAATTGTTGAGTGACTAATTTTGTGCTTTATATTGATAACATCTTGCTATAAAATGTGAAGTGGATTTTTTAGCAAGAGTTAAATGTTAAATGGAAACTATGAGAACTGAGATCAAGAAGGTTTAGCCTCGGAATTACAGTTTTGCCCCCCCTTTCTCCAGAAAGTTTAAGTGCAGCAAATGTATCTGCTATGAGCTATTTGCTTGCTGTTTTATGAGCTGCTGTGGTGTGTTCTTGTTGATATAACTTATCCTTGCTATAGACCAAGTATGATTCATCATTTTAAAGCTGTGAGGACCTTTAGCTGCTAAGAATATAAACAATACTAATGCTGTGTGTAGCATTTGCTGAGAATCAGTTTTATAACCCTCAAGCTACTACTGTGATTCTGTTTTACTGATAACTTGTTGTTCCAATTGATAATAATCATCTAAGCAAGTTTATTTTGACTATTGAAGATTGTGGGAGTGCAATTTAATCAGTTTCTAAAGGTGCTCTACTGTTATGCTATTCTATACCTGATTTTGGGGTTTTTGAGTTGAATTCAAGGCTGTTATGAACTCTTAATGTCTTACCTTGCTTAACTAACTGTGTATATCTATCAAGCAAGTGTATCCCATCTATAAAAGTCTGTGGAAGTGAATAATGAGGCCTAGATGAAGCTACATTACAGAAATACCCTTTGAAGCTACAAAGCTAGGGTTTATTGGGTATTTGTGACCAACTGAGATTATAATTCTATACCTTGCTGTTTGATTTGATTTTATTCACTTAGCAAGTGTACTTTATCTATTGAAGAATGAGGATGGAGAGTTTGGGGTGTTCTTGACGCCACATTACAGTTTTACCTTTAAGAGGCTAAAATTAGGGTTATGAAGACTACAAGGCCATTGTGTTATCATCTCTATACCTTGCTGGTTTCACTGATTTTATCTCTTAATTAAGTGTATTTAGCTATTGAGAGTTGTGGAACACATTTGTAGATAATTCTAGAAGCTGCATTGTGAAGTGACAACCATGCCCTTGAATTTGGGGTTTTTACCTTATGTACTCTTTTATTGATCTACCTTTGTTTCTTAGTTGTGGAATTCATTCAAGCAAGTGTATTTGGCTGATTCAAGACTATGGGAACCTAGTTTGGGTGTTAAGTGATGCTGCATTGTACTTTGACAGATCTATTCCTTTTTTGTTGCAGAGAAGTGAAGCTAGTGTTTCACGTGTTGTTCTTCTTCAAGCTGTATGTTCATTCCAATCTTGTGTTGCAGTTGAAGTAAAGTGTACTTGGTGTGTTGACACCTTATTCTCTTATTGACAGAGCTGTGAGAGCTCAGTGAGTCCAAGCAGGGTTGCTTAGGACAGGGGGAGCGCATGTGTGCTTATTGTTATTGCTTGTGTGTGTGTAGAGGGAGTGAAAGTCAGTGTCCTAGCTAGTACAAGGTGTGTGGAAAGTGGGGCAGCTGAGTGAGTAACCATTTGCATGCAGCAAATGAAGATGAAGAGCTAGTGTGTATGTAATGGGTGTGAAAGTCAATGTTCTTACTTGTACAAAGAGTGTACTGAGAGTGAGACAGTTGAGTGTGTAACAACTTACATCACCTAGTGGAGCTTTTATTGGCAGAGGCCAAGAACCAAGGTTCTTCCCTATTTGAAAGGGTTTACTTATATACCTTGTGTTATGTGCCTTGATTGACTTTTGTGTTCATATCTCTTATGTTCAACTTGTTTGTTCTCAAGTGAAAAAGAAATAAGTTATCTTTACACCAATTCACCCCCCCTTCTTGGTCTAACAATTACTAATTTTCTAGATTTGATACAAGGCATGTAAACAAGTTGTATAATCATGAAAAAAAACTCAATACAACACATACAAAATCCTAAAACATCCCCTACCTCAAATTGGAATGAAAATCCCAATTATCACCGAAATGAAATCGCCCCAAAAAATTTTTTTTGGTCCGCAAGACAGATTTTTCAACTTGTTACCTTCAACTTGGAAAATTCATAAACAATTCAATTGTAATTCAAATTAAACGAATCCAAAGCCCCATGAAAGCTTAAACACTGTGATTTGATAATATCAATTTGGTTTAATAAAATATTTTCCCAATTGAAACAGTTTTGACCCACAACTTTGAAACAAATTCTACCCAGAAAACACATTTTCAGCCTGTAGCTTCCAACTTTGAAAATTCATGAAAAATTCATTTGACATCCAAATTGGGCAAACTTAATTTATTTTGGAAGTAAACATATGAGAGTATAAAACTGAAAATTTAAGCCATGATCCAACGTCAAAAGGTTAGTGAAATAAATCATCTAAAAATATGTTTTCCAGCTGCAATAAAAACATGGATAGCAGATAGTTTCAGATTTTTAATAAAATTTAGACATGCTCTTAAATCATGAAAAAATTCTGAGTAGTGTAAGATCCATGGGGAAAGTTCCAGTAAAAATATCAAGGCAATTGAAGCACCACAGCTTCATAGAAAAATTCATTTCTAGACCAGATAAGGAAAAGATTTAAATTTCCAACAACTAGCTTACAACTTCAAAAATTCATAACTAATTCACTTTAAATCCAAATTACATGAAACTAAAACTAAATGAAAGCTAATTGATTATATTTTCATGTTCTATATTTTATTTGACAAGATTAATTTCAAGTTAAAATATTTTAAGGGTAGAATACAAGTACTTCTCTTCTATGCATATAAAATACTCAATAATGACATAAAAATACTTCAAAATCATAGATCAATACCTCACTAGAGAATTGAATCTCTAGATACCAAAGCAAAACTAGGAGTTAGGCTAGATCCTTCAAGGGTTTTGTAAAGGAGGATGAGAGGAAACTTTTCTCTCCCAAGCTTAAGATCAAAGGATGAGTGGAAGGGGCAAAAAGTGAGCTCACAAGCTTAAGCATCAAGCTCCTCTAATGGTGGTTAGGGTTTTTGGTGAGGGAGGAAATGAAACAATAAGATAAAGTGTGAGTGGAGGAATTAGAAATCCTCCACTCACTATGTGATCTTACACCATGGTCAACACACACAAGTTTTGGTCAATTGCACAAAAACCCCTCTTTAAAACCATAATCCCAAAGTGGCCCAAAAATAATTGTAAGACTTAATTTGGAGTATACACTTGTCACTCATCCAAGCATCCATTGTGGGTTTAATCCTAAGCCTACACTTGTCAACCATCGAAGACAACAAGTGCACCTATCCTAGGTCAACAAGTGGTTCAATCTCCACCCACCACATGTCATCATCCAAGACATCAAAGTGTCCCCACACAAATGCCAACAAGTGGATCAATAAAAATGTGACACTTGTCACACTTTCCAAAAATTGCAAAAAGGTCCTTTTTGAAAATATCTTCCAAATTAAATTAAAAAATAGTCCCTAAAATGAAAAAAAAATTACTTTACATAATTACACTAAAACCCTAAAAGTTTAAGAAAATTACCAAAAGTTATGCATCAATGCCCTTTACAAGAAAAGTAAACATGTAGCATGCTTTTTTATACAAAAGTAAAAATGTAGATATCATAGAAATTAAATATCATAGATGCATGCAAAGCCGGAGTCAAATCCGAGGGCAAAAAGTGAGGTTATACAATGAAAAAGGAAACCGGGAAAAGACAAAAAGTGAATAGTGACGAAAAATGAAAAATGTGGAAATGACTCGGTTCTTAAAGGAGGTTGTCAATCCAAAGGAAAGAGTCTCAGAAACCATTTCCGAACACTCGAGATGACACTAAGTGATGAGAAACCAAACATCGAAAGGAAAAGACAACGAAAAAAATTTATCCGTAAAATTTGAGGAAAAAAGAAAAGAAGAAAATGACCGGGTCATTACAAAAGTAGTGAAAAAACTCCCTCAATGTTAAAGGACTATTACCACACAAATGCCACAAAATCATGCATCCCACAACTGTCCTCTAAGCATTTGGAGAAAGCTGGTTGGGAGCTAGATTAAAAAAACCTGAGCAGCTCCCTAACAAATTTAGGTAAGGGGAACCGTAAACCAGTATCGAAAGCCGTCTCAAAGAAGCATGTATACCCTTCCAAAGGATCGTCACATACTGTTTGATGAGGAGAAGCACATCGGACCTCCGCAGACTCCGGGAATGAAAATATCAGCTTCAGTTGGCCAAGGTGGCTGGCGTCTAAGTACGAAGTTGTGTGTTGCGGTTTGATAGGAAGCACCTTGCTGGCTGAATTATTGCGCTCAATGACCTCCCGGGAGGCTGGGCTGAAGAAGCCATGGGAAAAAGGAAAGGAGTGCAAGTGGTAAAGAAAAAAAGAAGCAAGAGGACAGGAAGGATGTAGAAGAAGATAATTGAAATGGTCAAGCATTCTCTGAGACTTAAATAGGCAGAGAAAAGTTTAATCTACTGCAACGGTTATAAAAGTAGCAGTTAAAAAATGGACATTTGCAATTTGAAATTGAAAATGCGAGGCCCCCTCCTCTAGTTGCTCGCCAAATGAAGTCCCTTACAGGGGTCCCTACATTACTTGGCAATTACAAACAAGTGGCAACAGTACAAGACCTACACCAGAGGCCCCTACGTTGTTTAACAGGGTCCCCTGCATTTTTCTCTTGACAACTACAAATAAGTGGCAACAGTACAAGGTCTACACCAGCGACCTCTACGTTATAAAGGAAAATGGGATCCCTTGTAGCTTTTTGACAAGGGGATCCCTTGCACCTTTATGACAAGGGGGTCCCTTGCATCTTTTTGACAAGAAGGTTGTGATACCCCTCTAATCCGAGACACGGATTGATCAGGCCCAAGCCCAAACCCGAGGAAATATCAAACAATTAATATTTTAAAACGAACACATAATGCAAAAAGATTTAAGAAAATAACTAATAAAGTTGAAAGAATTATTAACTATATAATCCTCCAAAGTTAAAGATTTAATATAACCCAACTCTCCAAAATCTCCAATAGTACAACTCGGGAATCCATCTAGTGGACCCCTAAATCAAATCCCAACTGAACATAAAATAACTAGAAATAAAACCAAATCTAAAACATGAAATGAAACCCTACATCGTCGGTAGAGTGAATGATAGTCTCTGCTCAGCACGATCAAGCCTAAGACTGGAACCATCCGATACCTGAAAATATAAGAGTGGGTCAGGCCTACGAACAAGTTCTAATCTAATTGCAATCTATATAGTGACCCGATACGCAGATACATCCTAGATATCTCACAATATCTCGCTAGTCTATAAATATATATATATATATATATATATCCACACTAAGGGACATTCACTGGACTACAAAGGGGGGTCTCAACCTGAATAGAAGGCAACATGCAAAAACGCACCCAAAGGTGGGCATGAAAACCTAGACCTAACAGGGTATACCTCAACCTATTATAGCCAGCTATGCATCAACTGCATATACGCATCCTAACCAATGACTATGAGACTCAAGCTCACATCGTGGTACCATAATCAGATATCTAAAGCCCGTCCAAAAACCAGAGTATGTCATTCAATTATTCATTGATCTGACATACGATTTATAATCCAGTTAGTCACACAATTTATTCAGTTGATATGACTTAACTACAAATAACCAATCATCCAGTAAGTCACCTAACTTTATGCAGCTGGTCTGACTTAAATAATTAGGATTCAATATTTTACAATCCATTTCTTTATTCCAATAGGTTAGGTCTTAGCGTTTTAAGCTAAACAATCCCTAGTATGCCACCGTCCCACACCGGTGCATACAGTCCACAACATCCATATTAACTACAGAACCTAATTAATAGTTCAGCAATTAAAGTCCAAAACCATAATCCAGGTAATTGTAAAATAGTATATCATATTTCAGCAATTAAAGTTCGAAACCATAATCCAGTTAATTGCAGAATAATATATAATATTTCAACAAATAACATCCCAAAACCATAATCCAATTCAAAACCATCATCCAGTTAATTACAGAATAATATATAATATTTCAACAATTAACATCCCAAAACCATAATCCAGTTCAAACACATAATCCAGTAAATTACAGAATAGTATGTATTATGTCAGTAATTAAATCCAGTTCTTAATTCATGTAATTGCAAAAAAGAACTAATATTTCAGCAATTTAAAATCTAAAGCATGCACAGGTCCAATTTTTTAAATAAAATACCCTACAGTGCATCTAAAACAAGATTTAGAATCATGCTATAACTCATTAAATCGCCGAATTAAAACTAGGCAATTAATTTCCTTCCAACCGTTAACAGCGTGCAAAGTTGTTAAATTGTGCACTGTTAATTCCATTAATATAACGGGATAACTTATGCAATTAGAGATCTTGGCAACCCCTAAAGTTAATTATCAAAACCCCCAGTAAAGTCACAAAATTAATCAGAACGATCCAACCATCCAAACAGTAAAAAAAATAAATTCCAGAACGCACACCCGGAGAGAGAGCCTGCTCTCTGGACTTGGGAGCAGGCTCCCTAAGGCATGGAGCAAGCTCCATGCCTCTTAAAGCTGGCTCTAAAGGGATGGGAGCCGGGTCCCACTTCTGTGGAGCCGGCTCTCTCCCTTTCTGAGAGCCTCTGGTCTAGTTCTCCTTTGTTTCCAACCATCTGCTTCGTCTCCGGCCTCTTTAAACCTTACTGTTCTTCATTATTACTGATTCTAACAGTCTATTATATGTCTAGTATCATCCAAGTCCTTTGTTTATAACAGTGAGAGCTAATACCATAATTAAAACAGTACAAAATTGCAAGCTTTAAAACTGCCGACAAACACCAAAGTTACAAGAATTATTTCACACAAAAGAAACACATACAGATGATCAAGTTGACATATAATAATCATATAAGATTTAGTTAATAACCAGTTAAAACCATAGAGACTATCTAGGTATGCACAGAACATAGGCCAACGGGAGAGAGAAAGAAAAGAAATTGCTTGTGATTTCAGTTATGAAATCTCGGCGTCGTCTCCAAATTTCTGGCAACTACTGAATACCGTCAAGCCTCCTACTGCTCCAACTTTAACCCACAATCAACCTCCTTGGTCCTCTCTGTTTTCCTCCTTGACAGCCCTTATGGTGCCTCTGTTATCTCAACCCTCTCTTACGTGAACACATCTATGTTTATGTTTTTGTTTTAAAACCTTAAACCACCGTAATAACATATTTATGGGCTTAGAACAATAAAACCCTCAGCCATGTATAATTAGAGATAGAACCCTAATTTAAATCCTAGTCTGCCATAACATGAATTCTAAGAATTAAACCTACTTTTTAACATTATAATAGTTATACTAATTTAATCTAATTAAACAAGTGAATTCCAAATAGAAAATACAAATAGACAATTAAAGAAAATAAAAACACAATAATTAAATAAAACCATTAATCAATTAATTCAAATAGTAAACCCAAATAAATAATTAAACAAATAAAAATGCACTTAAATAATTTATTAAAATACCTGGACTATCCTTTTAAAATTAGGGGTATTACATTTTTCTCCCCTAACAAAAGGAATTCCGTCCTCAGAATTCGCTCTTACCTTCTTCCAATATTTCAGGAAACTGCGAGCGAATGACATCCTCCCATTCCCAAGTAGACTCAGCCTTATTGTGATCACTCCACTGAACACGCATCAAAGGGATAACCTTATTACGAATGATTTGATCCCGACAGTCGACAATACGACACGATGGCTCCAAATAAGTTGCATCCGGCTGCAACTCAATCTCCCCAACATCGATATGTTGATACCGATCCTCATCTTGCAGAAATTTTTGCAACATGGAAACATGAAACACGTTGTGTATATGATCCAAATTATCCGGAAGTGCCAACCGATAAGCGACAACTCCAACTCGATCCGTAATCATGAATGGACCAATAAATCGCGGTGCCAACTTCCCTTTCTTTCCAAAGTGCATTTCTTCTTTCATAGGAGACAATTTGAGTAGAACTTGATCCCCAACCTGAAACTCTAAAGCACGTGTGCGACGATCCGCATAACTCTTCTGCCTACTCTGAGCAGTGCGCATGCGATCCCTACTAAGAGCAATCTTCTCAAAATTATCCTTGATGAACTCAGGACCCAAGAATCTGCTCTCGCCAACCTCCATCCAACAAACAGGCGATCGACACGGTCTGTAATGACCCAGTCATTTCCTTCCTTTTCTTTTTTCCTCAAAATTTCACGGATGAATTTTTTTCGTTGAAATTTCTTGTTTGAGTTCAGTTCCTCGTCGTTTAGTGTCATATGGAGTGCTCAAAAATGGTTTCTGAGACTCTTTCCTTTGGATTGACAACTTCCTTTAAGGACCGAGTCATTTCCACATTTTTCGTTTTTCGACACTATTCACTTTTTGTCTTTTTCCCATTTATCACTTTATTGGCACAACCTCTCTTTTTGTGTTCGGATTTGATTCTGGTTTTGCATGCATTCATGATATTTGATTTCCATGATAGTGGTATTTTTACTTTTCTAGAAAAGCATGTTAATTGCTTACTTCTTTCATAAAGGGGCATTAATGCATACTTTAGTGTAATTATTCATAACTTTTGGGATTTTAGTGTAATTATGTAAAATAATTATTTTTCGTTTTAGGAACCTTTTTACAATTTATTTTGGAAGATATTTTGAAAAAGGACCATTTTGCAATTTTGGAAAATGTGACAAATGTCACATTCTCATGGTGCCACTTGTTGGCATTGGGGTGGAATGACTTGGATGCATCATCTTGTGACATTTGGAGGGTGGAGATTTACCCACTTGTTGGCTTAGGATAGGTGCACTTGTTGGCTTAGATGGTTGACAAGTGTAGGTGTCGGATTAAGCCTAAGAAGGAGCCATGGATTGGTGACAAGTGTATGTACCAAATTAAGTCTTGCAATTATTTTTAGGCCACTTTGGGATTATGGTTTTAAAGAAGGGTTTTTGTGCAATTGACTAAGACTTGTGTGTGTTAACCATGGTGTAAGATCACATAGTGAGTGGAGGATTTCTAACTTCTCCACTCACATTTCATTTCATTATTTCATTTCCTTCCTCACCAAAAACCCTAGCCTCCATGGATGGAGTTTGAAGCCTTAAGCCTTGACCTTGATTTTTGAGGGTCTTCCACTCACCTTAGACCATTAACCTTGGGAGACAAAAGTTTCCTCTCATCTTCCTCTTCATAACCCTTGAAGGGTTTGCCATTTTGTGTTGATTTGCCTTGGATTCAAGAGGAACAATCCTCTTGTGAGGTAGGGGGTGTTATAGGTTATTTTCTATGTGGTTTTAATTGCTTTTGTAATGGAATACAAGTGATATGCATGTTTTAATGTTAATTTGAGAAATTAATGATTGTTGTAACTTGCATATAATTCACTTTTGACTTGGTATGTGGCATGGCCTTCACTTGATCTTTGTTATATAATAAATTGGAGCCATTTGAATGAGTTTTCAAATCTAGAGATTTAAATGAATTTAATTTGATTTAAATTCTATTTGATTGTACAATGCTTATTTTCCATTTTTGACTTGATATATGGCATGGCCATGACTTAGTCTTTGTTATATATTTATTTGGGATCATTTGAACAACTTTTGAAAAATTAGAGATTTAATTAATTTAAATTAATTAAAATCTACATGATGATGTCTTGCTTGTTTTGTTTTTTTTTTTTATTTGATATATGTAATGAGCATGCTATGTTATTTAATATAGATTAATTTGAGGTTGTTTGGGATAGATTTGAAATCTAGAGACTTTCCATGATTAGGTTGAAAATCTCTTAAAATGTAGTATTCTAATTACCTTGTGAGCATGCTACTAATTTGATGTATACTTAGTACTTGATATAGAATATCATTGATTAGTAAAGCTTGTTTAAATGTATCTTGTGTAGATACATAGCTTATCTAGAATATTAAAATTGTTTACCATGGAAACTAGTTACTAAATTGAAGTTTATTTAGTACTTGTGGCTTAGGATGGTAATGTGGCTCAATTGTTGTTAAATATTCTTGCTTTGTGTATAAATTGCATATTGAAGACTTGACATGTCATATGCTATTTAGACTTGAATTCTAGGACATGGTTTGTGTGGAATCAACCTTACTTGTGCATGGAATGTGGTAACTTGCATTTGATTTTGTATAAGTTTTGAATTTATTGGTTTTGGAAAGCTTGTGAGGATATAAATTATGTGATGGCTAGGGTTTGGCTCTAGTACGGAAACAAAAGTCTTCTAAGTCATAAGTGCGCACTAGGTAGTACCTTGTGGGTCGTAATTACCCGAAAATACTTGCTTGGTCTAGCGACCGTATGTCCTAGCCTTTCCACTATTTGTTGTTTTTGCATTTAATTTCAAGTTGTTAATCATGGATTACTTGTAGCTTGAACATTGATGCTTGTTTGGGACAATTGAACACTATTTAGTATACTTGAACTTGTATACTTGCTCCGTGAGTTTGACTTTCATTTAGTATACTTGTGCCATGTATACTTTTCTTATGTGCATTTTGTTGAGCTTAATATACTTATGTTCGTATACTTGATTTATGAGATTTCCATATAAAATGTATACTTGGGTAATATACTTAGACATTGTGTGACTTGTTTTAACATGGTTTAGTATACTTAGAAATGTATGCTTGTATGTTGCATAACATGTTTCAACATTGCTTAGTATGCTTGAGCATGTATACTTGTATGCCGTTGTTCACTTTAAATTACATGAGTAGCTTAGGATGCTCCCTGAGTCTCACTTGACATAGACGTTAGGTGGCATGAGCCCCTTTAACATGTTTCACCATAAGGTGATATAATTGTAAAATGCTAGGTCGATGCATGCTCATCTCCTACGAGTAGCTTTATGTTACTCACCCACGTAGTGGGGACATTTTTCAGGTACAGGGACCTTGAATTGGGAAGTACACTATGCCATGGAAGTTTCGTTGACTTGAAGTATCTATTTCATGAAAATGTTGGCTTGAAATGCCACTTGTAGCTTATATGTCAAAATGTGTATATTTGATTCCATATATGTAATGTGTACATAAGTACACCTTTTACAATGTATTTGATATGTATGAGATGAGGCCGGAGGCCAATGACCATTATTTTGTATTCTATGTAACTTTCAACTTCATGAAATATTATGAAAATATTGAAAAATGTTGAGTTATTGTTTCACCATGGTTGCATCGGGTGTGGGAATTCCATTTTGATTCTTCCGTATGATCTCATTAATCATGTATGAAGTATGGCCAAGGGCCAAACGGTAATTTGAAACCATTTTATATTTTTGGATTTCATGTTTTCCATTTCAAGTCCATTTTTGCCTTTTTGGCCATTGGGGGGTCGAATTTTGCATCGGTGGTATTTTTAAGTCATGGACCATTGTAGCGCGTCTAAATAGGTAATTTACGTTTGCGTGCATGGTCGTTTCCGGGCAAAACCTCATCGTTTGTGATTTGAGCTTCCTATGAACTCATTTTGCGTTTTTATTGCATAATCTGATCTAGGGGCACTCTAGACTTTTCACAGTAGTTTTATCTTCTTCTTTCAACATGGTTGAATAGAAAACATGATTTTAGGAGGGTTTCTTTTTCGTGTTTTTTCCAAGAAATGTCGTCTTGATATCAGAAATCGCTTACGAAGTTCAGTTCTCAGTTTTTCAATTTAGCAACTTTTTGGACCTCCATGACCAGATTTCATGGAGGGGCATTTTGGTCATTTTACATTGCATTTTTTTTTTTTAATTCTCTCTATTCCTATAGAAAACTCAATTTTGAGGGGGGTTTTTTCTTTGTGTTTTTCCAGAAAATGTCATCTAGGCCCTCAAAAATCCACTTTTTCCCGAAAAACCCCTGCTGCTAGGGTTTCTTGCTGCCCATTCTGCCTCCTTTACATCTAAACGGTTAGATGGGATTTCGTAACCAGTTAGATGAGTGTGGGAAGTGTTTTAGTCGAGTTTTTTTGGCCTTCTAACCGGTTAGATGTTCTTGGGTTGGTACTTTTTGACCGTTTTGTCCCTGTTTCTTCCGTTAGCAATATCTTCTTCATCCGGACTCTGAATCAAATGATTTTTGAGTCTAAGTTCATTGATTTTTCTTTGTCTTTCCAATGGTGTGCTCGGTAGCACCCACTTTTAAGCTGGAAATGATGTTTTTGCCCCTAGGTTCATTCTTGTCCCTTTTTGAAACGTTCCTTCCGCATTTATTTTCTTTGGGTTCCGTGACCTCGTTGAGGGTCACATTGGCGTCTTAGAGTCATGTTGTATCTCTAGAGACTGTTGATTTATCTTTTGCTTCCACATTTTAGATCCGTTATCGGGTCATCTTTCGGTTCATCACTGACGCACCGAGTTAAAAAACTTGGGCTGTCACACGGTCGGTCGTACAATGCCTCAAATGGTGCCATCCCAATAGTCTTCTAGAAACTACTGTTATATGCAAACTCCATAAGTGGCAAATAATCCTCCCAGTGGCCCTTGAAATCAAGAACACACGACCGAAGCATATCCTCCATGATCTGATTAACTCTCTCAGTCTGTCCATCAATATGAGGATGATAAGCAGTGTTAGGATGCAATTCTATACCCAAAGCCTGCTGAAAACTCCTCCAAAACCCTGACACAATGCTCAAATCCCTATCAGATATAATAGACAACGGAATGCCATGCAGCTTCACGATCTTTAAAATGTAAAGTCTCGCCAACTGCTCCGAAGTGAAGTCAGTGTGAATAGGCAAGAAATGAGCTGATTTAGTCAACCTATCCACGATGACCCAATTAGAATTGTGATCCTTAAAAGAATTAGGCAATCCTTCCATAAAATCCATAGAAATGCTCTCCCATTTCCACTCCGGTATCGGTAGTGGCTGTAGAGCTCCTGGCGGCCTCTGATGATCAATCTTGACCATCTGACAAGTACTACATCGAGAGACAAACATAGCAATGTCCTTTTTCATACCTGCCCATCAAAACTGTCACTTCATATCCTGATACATCTTGTCTCCTCCTAGATGAATAGAAAACTCAGAATGATGAGTCTCAATCATCACATCCTTCCTCAAATCGTCAGCAGAAGGTACTACTAAACGTCCCTTGTACCTCAAACCTCCATTAGCCCCAACATAGTAAAATGGGACCTCCCCAGAAGTTATCTGTGTAATTTTGTCAATGCACTGCTGATCCATGAGTTGTGCCTGCAAAACCTTATGAATGATAGAAGGCATAACTACCATGCAAGCCATGAAAGTATCCGACAGCTCATCCACAGTCCTCAAAACATTCCACTTAGTGGTGAATAGTGCAGAAAGACTAGCAGCGGGTCAGCGACTAAGTGCATCCGCCACCACATTCGCTTTCCCTGGATGGTACTGTATAGAGAAATGATAGTCCTTTACAAACTCCAACCATTTGTGCTGTCTCATATTCAGTTCTCGCTGAGTGAATAAATACTGTAGACTCTTGTGATCACTAAATAATCTAAAGGACTTACCCAATAGATAATGCCTCCAAATACGTAAGGCAAAGACCACAGCTACCAACTCCAAATCATATGTTGGATACTTAAGCTCATGAGGCTTAAGCTTTCGAGATCCATAGGAAATCGGTATCTCCCTACAAAGAAACATCTGTGTAGACAAAATACTCAATCCCGCTCTGTGGAGTAGACAGAACCGGTGCAGAAGTCAACTTAGTCTTTAGCTCATCAAAAGTTTTCTGACAGTGCTCATCCCATACGAACCGTACACCCTTTTTAGTTAGATGAGTGAGTGGTCCCGCTATCTTGGAGAACCCCTGGATGAACCTATGATAATATCCTGCCAATCCGAGAAAACTCCTAATCTCGGTAGGTGAAGTAGGTAGCCCCCACTCAACCACTGTTGAAACTTTGGCTGGATCTACCGCTATTCCCCTTTCTAACACTACGTAACCCAAAAACTTCACTTCCCACTGCCAAAATTCACACTTCTCGAACTTGGCATATAACTGGTGCTCACGAAGCGTCTATAACACAATACGAAAATGTCTAGCATGATCATCCTCTGACTTTGAAGAAATCAAAATGTCATCTATGAATACAATGACAAACTGATCTAAGTAGCCCTGAAGACTCTATTCATTAAGTCCATAAAAATAGCACGTGCATTAGTTAGTCCAAAAGGCATGACACGAAACTCATAAGAACCATATCTAGTGAGAAACGTTGTCCTTGGGTTGTCCTTGAAACATCCTACTCCCTAACCCGAAGTTGATGATATCTCGAACGCAGATCAATCTTAGAGAAATATGTAGCTCCCTTCAATTGATCAAAAAGATCATCAAACTTGGGAAAAGGGTACTTGTTACGAATAGTAACCTTATTCAACTCCTTGTAATCGAAACACAGGTGAAGTGAACCATCCTTCTTCTTCACAAACAAAATTGGTGCTCCCAGGGTGAAGTACTCTTGCGAATAAAGCCCTGGCTGAGTAACTGCTGAATCTGATCCCTCAGCTCTCGCATCTCCACTGGTGCCATCCTATATAGTTCCCTAGCAATAGGCGTAGTTCCTGGAGCTAAGTCTATCATAAAGTTGATCTCTCAACTAGGTGGCAACCCTGGAATCTCCTGAAATACATCCGAAAAGTCCTATATAATTGGTATGCTATCCCATGCTACAGTAATCTCCTCCTCTGTCTCCTCCTCTATATGGAACAAATACGTACTAGTAACCCTGTTAGAACGACGCATAGCAACGACGTAAAAATCCTGACCAGGTATGGTGAACACAATAGACCTATCCAAAACAATTAACTTGAGCATGATAGTGAGATAACTAGTCCATCCCAAGTATCTCGTCATAAGTGTGCATGTCCAAGACCAAAAGATTGGCTAGAAATCTGAGTCTACCAATATCTAGTGTCACAGGCCCATCACTCTCATGTAAAATGGCTGTATTACCAAAAAGTGTAACGACCTGGTCATTTGCCTTCCTTTCCTTTTTCCTAAAATTTTACAAATGAATTTTTTTCGTTTAATTTTCTTTTCTGAGTTCTGTTTCGTGTCGCTTAGTGTCATCTCGAGTGCTCAAAATTGGTTTCTGAGACTCTTTCATGTGAATTGACAACTTCCTTTGAGGATCGAGTCATTTTCGCATTTTTCGTTTTTCGAACACTATGCGCTATTTCGTCTTTTCCCTATTCTGTCATTTTCCCTATTTCGTCTTATCTCCGTTTGTCAGTTTTTGGCACAACCTCACTTCTCATGCTCGGAGTTGGTTTTTGACTTCAAGTGCCTTCATCTTGAGTGGTTTCCTCGAAATACGTATCTTTACTTTTGCAAGAAAGTACTCTGGTTGCTCCCGGTGTCCACAGGAGCATAGATGCACAATTCTTCATAATCTTTTTCATTTCTTGGGGTGTTTTTCGTAAATATCTTTTGAAGATATTTTATTTTAGGGGCATCTAAGAAAATATCTTTTGGAAGATATTTTCATTCTGGGCCAATTTCGCAGTTAACCATTTTTGTAGGGGCCATTATGCAATTAATGAAAGTTATTTCAAAAATGTCTCATCTGGAGCCTGGATCCTCATACAGGATTCATTTTCACTTTTCGTTGACTCGTAAATTCATAGAATTTCCTTCTGGTCATTTTTCTCCAGTTTCAGAGTTTTTGGACCCAATTGCCGCCGAACTTGTTTGGGGCATAACTTTCTGCTCGGGATTCAGTTTTTGATGTCATTTCTTCCATTATTCATATTTTCTCATTTTGAATCTTTTTTGTTCACGGAGTTTTGCCGTTTGAGCGCGTTTGCTCAAAATCCACTTTTCCAGACCCGGCGAGGCCCTTTCGGGGGCAGTTTTTGAAACTTACTATAAATAGGATGCCCTAAAGTGAAAAATCATATTTTGGTCATCTTCCCCACCTCTCTTGGCCGGATCTCCTAGCAGCCATGGCTTCCACTTTCTCCCTCCTCCTTTGGTCCAGTTTTCCTTGGTAGAAATCCTTCGGCCTTAGCATTTATTGCTTCCCTCGACGTGCTCTACCTTTTGCCCTTATTAGAATCCATTTTCGACGATTTTTCGAGTTCGGGTTTGGAGTCAAGTTGAGATTTTCATCGGGCTTTTTGCGGATTCTTGTTCACGGTGTTGTCCCCGATAAAACCTCTCGGTATCGTCGAATTAGGAGCACTTTTATTTTGGTGGGCCTTTGGGATTTTCATCTCAAATTGAGGTAGGAGGTGTTATAGGTTTAATTCTTGTTATATAACATGCTATTGATGCTTATATAACTTGATTACATGCTTAAATATGAAATCTAGAGATTTTATTACTTAATTTTCTTGTATTGGATTTGATTTTCCCGGTTGCTTATGATTTGTGTTAAACATGTAGCATGGTAATATAATACTCTATAATATGGTCATTGACATATATTAAATTGAGGGAAATTGAACAAGCAATAAAGAATTTATTTAATATTTATCTTGAATAAAATATTAAATCATGTAGCCTTAACTAGCTCAAAATCAATATGTGTTAGCATATTAAATTAGGCCTTAGCATGCTCTCCAACATAGTTGAATTTGAAAGTGATTGGAGGTGTTTTGAAAATTAGTAATTATTAATTAATTTGATTAATTAATTTACCCCGAGTGCACTATTCACTCTATTTGAATTCCGACTTGATATTCTTGACTTACATGCCATATAGCTTCACATATATTTGATTTAGAATATTCGGTTAGGTTTTCAAACCTTTCATTTAATTAAATTCCTTGTTTAAGATTTAATCCTCATGGTGATATACAACTTGGAATTGAATTGTGGCAGGCTAGAAAATTAAGCTTAGATATAGTTGTTCACATATATTAAATTAGGATTAATTGCATGAGAATTGCAACTTTTAATTTATACTTAACTTTAGTGAAAGTTTAATTCACATGGTCTTAAATTGAATGAAATAAACTTGTAATGTGATATTACATTAGTCCTTGGCATGTTCTCTAAGATATGTTAAATTGAGAGCATTTTGTTAAGTTTGAAAATCTAGAGATTTTAATTAAAAGAATTAATTAAAATCTATTTCGTGGTCCCATTATCTTAATTAAGGTTTTAACTTGATATTTGTATTGGCCATGACTTGTTTACTATATCTATTAATTTGGGACTATTTGAAGTTGTTTTAGAACCTTGGGATTTAAACTAGCATGATTTAATTAAAGTTCTACTTTGTTGTTCTAACAACCTAATTGAGTTTTAGAATGGATATAGGTGATGACCTTGCCATGTCCTTTAACGTGTATTAAATTGAGGTTAATTGGAATTGAATCGGAATCTAGAGAATTTAATTGTGTTTATCTATTTAAATTCTATCAATTTGCTCCATGATCTAGTTGTGTTTTAGAAGTGGTTTCTATATTCAAATCATGGACTTAGACTTGTTGTATATTCATTTGGTTATGTTTTGAACAATGGATAACATAGTTGCTATGTTTGTACTCATGAGAATATGTTTTCCTTATTGAATATATTGTTGCCTTGTGTAATAATTTGCACACTTCATATTTAACATCATTCATGCATGTTGCTATGTTTGTACTCATGAGAATATGTTTTCCTTATTGAATATATTGTTGCCTTGTGTAATGATTTGCACACTTCATATTTAACATCATTCATGCATAGCGTGTAACGAATCACACACTGAAGATTCGACATTCATCATATCATATTAGTTGTGGATTTAGAGCATGTATTGTATAGGTTTCCAAATTTGGTTGTGCTTAGTAGATAGTCGATTATCTTGCATATTCCCATTGATATATGCGTTGTTGCACAACTTGTTAATTTTGGAAACTTGGGGATGTCGTTGTTTGACTATGGCTAGGACATGATTCTAGCACGGGGGATAGTCCCTCTATATAGTCTAGTGCACACATAGGGAGGTTACCCATGGGCTAGTAACCCTAAAGTAACTATGTTATCGGTTTGATCCGGCGTGACGTCCGACTATCCACTTTGTTTGATTTCACATTTCATTTTCAAGTCGATAACTAGATGATGTTGTAACTTGTTGTTCCTTAATTGTCATTTGATCGGTTGGTCAATTATACATCAACCTTCGCAATAGCACGAATCATTGTAAAATAGGGCTATTGGTCGGGTAAGTCGAACCACTGGAACTGCGCTAATCTATGGCAACCTAAGAGTCTAAAATTGTTCTTAGAATGATAAGGGGTAATAAGGGTTTGTTTGATAGTCACTAAACTAGGAATTCAAAGTGCATAAAACAATAGTGTGCTAGGAAGTAAAGAGATAGAACAATAGAGAAGAGACTAGGGAAGAGACTCCACAACCATCAATAAGCATGCTAGGATATGATTTACTTAGGGGAATAACATATATGTATAACCATGGGATGCAACAACACAAATTATTACATTTCCTTCAAGAAATTTATGAAATCAATAGGTAAGAATAACCTATCAAAGCATTGCATGTTTTGGTTACCTAAACTAGGTTGTAACCTTAGACATACTCACTAAACATAGAGTTATCAAGCCCTTAATCACATAGTAGAAGCACATGACATAGAATCCAAGAATAATCTATCAAAGGAAGATCCTAAGCAATAGATTATCAAATCTCCTAAATATCATGCCATTAACAACACTTCCATAAACTCCATTCCATTGTCACTATGAAAATGTAGCAATATAATCATAGGAGAAAAACTATCTAAGACAAGATATTTAACTCAAGATGATTATGTATAGATATTGAAATTCATTACTTCAAATGAAGAGCTCTAGTTCATGGAAGCATTACATACATATATTAACCCCCAAATATAAATCAAAACAAAGCAAAGCTTACAAAATGGAGCTTCATCACCTCCCTAGAGGAGGTTTAGTTACCCATGGTGGCCCTAGATGAAGGAAGAAGCAAGGCTTTCCCCTCCATTTTCGAGCTTCCTCCTTGAAGCTTCAAGAACTCCTCCTCTTTGCTCTCTTCTCTCTCCTCTAATCTTGTAGAATGAAGCTTAATGAATTTGTGTGGCCTCCCTTCTCTTCTCTTTTATAGATAAGGCCTCTCTCTCTCCCCTAAAAGACATCCTCAACCACCTCATCAATAGGGAAATCCAAAGTTGGTAAATGTAGAGTGCAAGTGGCTAAAATGGGCTATTCCCAAACAACAATCTGCCCAAAATTCGAGCACTCGAAGCAAGGCCTCGAGCACTCGAATTTAGTGTAAAAAGCTCCATGCTTCACTTGCTCCGCCCAGACCTACTTTGGTTAAACAGCCATAACTTTGCGCTCTAAACTCCGAATGATGAACCATTTGAATATTTGGAAATCTAATTCAGAGTTCTAAAAACTTTATGTTTTGGTAAAGATCCAATTCTCAAGTCTGGTTGGTCGAAATTGAAGAGCAAGGCAGAAATTCATTGCTGCGAGGCAGTTCTGAGCACCTCTGATAAAAATATCATAACTCTCTGCTCCGAACTCCGAATGATAAAGTGTTTGAAGATTTGGAAAGCTGATTTAGATCTATAAATATTTCCTGTTATGATGGAAGTCCAATTCTTAAGTTTGCTAGGTCAAAATGGTAAGCAAAGTTTAGGATCCACTGCTGCCAGAAATTCAGCCTTGTGCCTTTTGATGGTCAAAACTCCACAAAGCATCCTTCTTGCTTCTTTTTGGCCAATGGACCTGAAAATAAACAAAAACATGCAAATGAAAGTAATCTACATAATATACACAAATAAAGAACTTAACTAATGCAATTAAGGGCGCTTAAATATACAATATTCGGCGCTTATCACACCCCCAAACTTACATTTTGCTAGTCCCTTAGCAAAACCAAAATGAAAAACTCAATGAAAAGACAACCATGGGCACGCTACTACAAAAATATCATCCATGGTAAAAGGAAATATATACATAGCTCAAATACAACTTGAAACAAACAAAAACTGGAGATGGGGTCATTGGGAAGACTACCTTGCATATATGAAACATTGATACAAAAATTGGCTAAATACATTTCCACATACATGCATCGACATCAAAGTCTATATAAATAACTCAATTATCATCTCTTGAATGGAAATTAACTCTAGCTTCAGTGAAAGTGAATTGGATTCTCAACATACGGCTTTTACTTTCTTTTTCAATTCCAAAGCACAAGTTTTCAAATCATTGAATTCCCCTTTAAATGAGGTCCCTAAGGCATGATTTTATTTACAAGACAACTTTTGTTGCTTGTTAACAATTTATTGTAACTCATTAGCGAAACATAGAATGGTTGTGCAATGCTGAAGTCCCTTAAACTTTCTAACCAACCTATGTAGCAAGCGTTAGGCCAACAACTCCCAAACCAGATGGCTTTAGGGTGTTAAGTGTAGAGACACTCCAAAGGGCTTAATAGCTCAAGTTGGAAAGGCTACGAACTCTAGCGAACCATGTTTATTACAATTTTTTTGAATGACCGTGCAATGTTTAAGTCCTTTAAGCTTTCTAACCAACCCTTGTAGCAAGCGTTAGGCCAACAACTCCCAAACCCGACGGCTTTAGGGTGCTAAGCGTAGAGACACTCCTAGGGCTTAATAGCTCGAGTTGGAAAGGCTACGAACGTCAACTGGTCATTTTTTTTTTTTTTTTTTTAAGACAACTTAAATCATGCCAAAGATATTCATCTATCAGGTTCATCAAATCAAATTAACTAGGCCAAGGTCAAGGTCAATCAAGTTGCATGCCTCACAGTTAAGTTTCCAATGTGCATCTGTGCATTGTGAAGCTTAAAAGAGTGTCAAATCCAGCGAGAATCTAATTGAGACATTTATACAGACTAATTTGAATCTACATGATCATTTCAACTCAAATTTTCTTTATTTTCAAAAATATCAGCTATTTCTATACACAAAGTTTTAAACATATACTTTCATCTCCAACAGGTTTCAAATTCCATTATCATTGCTTAGCAAAAATTATGAAACCAAAAATATGTCAAAAATGCAATATTGCACCCCCAAACTTGAATGTCACATTGTCCGCAATGTGAGAAGACAAGTAAATCAAAAAAAAAAAAAGTGCAAAGAGGGTTAAAGAACAATAATACCAAGAAGAGTGATGAAGGCAAATGGTGTGTAGCTATGTGAGCACGCAAAAGCTTCCCCCAAACTTGGACAGGAAGACCTATCGAAACAGAACTACTATACACAAGTGAAAGCATAGGTCTCATAAGAAAAATCAAAACATAAATAAGAATACAAATATGCATGTTAAAGAAAGACAAAAATCTATACAATTTTGTTATTTTTATTTTTTATTTATTTATTTATTTTTTTTTTTGGCATGCATGCATGTTTAGAGGGAGGGTGAGTTTGGATTGGTTGCATGAAGGAGAAGTTGATGGCTGCCGAGAGGAGTAAGGGGTGAGGTTGGTTGGTTTGAGAGGGATGGTTTGGGTAGGTTGCAGGAAATGGGGGTTGAGGGAATGGTGTTGGTTGGTTGATGTGTGGAGAGAGATGCCGAGGGGTTGGCATGGGCATGGGGTGAGGTTGGTTGCTGTGGGTTGTGAGAGAAGCCAAGAGAGAAGGTTGGTGAGGGTTGCATGGTGTTATGTAAGAGTGGTGCCCGAGCGGATGAGGGTTGGGGTGGTTTGTGGGTAGAGAGATGGAGGTGGGTTTGGTTTGGCGTGCATGTTGTGCATGCGTGGAGGTGGTGAGGGTGGTGTTTGGCATGGTTTGGGTGGGATGAGGGTTAGATGCTGAGATAGAGAGAGGTTTGGAGAAGTTGAGGAGGTTGGTTGGTTGCGAGAGGGAAGTGGGTTGTGGTTTGTGTAGGTTGAAGAGAGTGGTTCGAGCACTCGAGCTAGGAGCGACGAGTGCTCGAAAAACAAGCAGAGGGCTCGGCTGTTGTGGGATGGTGTTGGTTTGCATAGTGTTAGGATGGTTTGGTTTTGTGCGTTGCCGAGAGATAGAGAGAGGTTTCTGGGTTGGTTGGTTTTTTGGTTGTGGATGATTTGTAGATGCCGAGAGTGTTTTGCTTGGTGGGTGTTGGAGGGTGGAGAGAGAAATGCCGAGAGAGAGAGGAGAGTTGGTGGGGTTGTCTACAAAGATGCCGAGAGGAGGTTGATGGTTTGGGTTATGGTGAGCATGAGTTGGAGGGTGGTTTGGAGAGTTTGGTTTGAAGTGGGTTGCGTGGGAATGCATGGTTGTTGGGTTGATGAGAGCATGGTAGATTGTGGAGGGGTGCATGGTGAAGTGGGTTGAATGAGGAAGTGAGATATATGGAGTGGGTGGTTGATGAGCATGGTTGGGTGGTTTGAGAGGAATATGGTTGCATGAGATGGAGCAAATTTTGGGCACTCGAAATGCCTACTTCGAGTGCTGGAAATACAGGCAGAGAGTGAGGATGATGGTTGTGTGGGATTGGCGAGCACTCGAAATGAAAGCTAGAGAGCTCGAAGGGAGGGCAGTGAGCTTGGGATGAGATTGGTTCACATTTCGAGCACTCGAAAATGGACTTACAGCGCTCGAAATACAAGCAGTAGCCTCGGAATGGTTTTGTGCAAGCTTCATAGAGCTTTCGAGCACTCCAAAGAGGAAATAGAGTGCTCGAAATGAAGGCAGTAGCATTGAGGTTGAGAGATGAATTTTTGCATGCATTGTAACATTATGCAGTGAGGTTGAGAGATGAACTTTGCATGTCATTCCATTAGGTGCCTCATTCTTATGCATTGTGAATGTATACATGATCAACTGAGAGCTGAAGAATTGATAAAACCTTGCAACAAGCTTCCAAATCAATGCATGGATGGATTATTTTCACCTTGCATGCATGGAAAATTATGAAACTTTGCATATTAATACAATCCAATGCATGGATGGATAATTGTCAAACTCTACACTTTATTGCAATGCAAGGAAAATTTTGAAAATTTTTCAGATTGTGCAATTTTCCTCCAATGAACTTCATTCCATTCCATGGAAAATTTTGGAAATTTTTTTTTTAAACTTTGCAATTTTTTTTTCAAACTTTGCAATCATCTCAAATGCATGGAAATTTTTTTTTTTTTTTTTTAAAAACTTTGCAACTCCATTTTAATGTAATGCATGGATAGAAAATTTTGAAAACTTTTCAACTTCTTTCTAATGCATGGACAATTTGGAAAAAATTTCAAAATGTAGCACCTTTCCAACGCATGGATGATTTTGAGAAACCATGATCCAACAATGCATTGAACATGAGAGGCTATGCATGTGAGTGCCATGTCGAAAGTCCGAGAAAATTGCCTGATAGAGCCAGAAACTTCCGGGAATGAAAACAAGAGTTGAGAAGGTCTAAGAAGCCAGTCTAAAATTGTGAAACACAATTGAAGAGCATTCCAGAAAAATCAAATTTTTGGCTTTTCAAAACCATTTCCCGGAAAATTTCAAGGCTCAGGCAATTGAAAGGAGGGAAGCTTGGAAATTGAAAGAATTGCTTCCCATGAGTGCTAAAGTTAACGTCGATAGCTAGACGCACCGAGATCAGGTTAGTCCTTATCACCCTATACCATGTCTCTCTAGAGAGTCATGTTTCCCCAAATAGGATAATTCTTTTAAAAGTGGAGGAGGAAGACTTTGAAGACAAAAGTGGAAAAGAGGTAACGGAAAGACCTCAACCCACTCTTCTTCCTCACTGAAGAACTTTGGACTATGGGGCTGATTTGGATTATAGGAAGATGGATTAGGTGAGGGTGCACCAAGCAAAGACTGATGAAGTATCATATTGAGCACGGGAATGCTCGACAAGTTATCCTTCAAACTTTCAACATCCTCATCACACTTATCCGGCGGTTCGGGCTCAACAGCCTGAGATAACTCAAGTGAGGGAATGGGATGAGATACAAGCTCCCAAGAGAGGGATGCATTTGATGTTGCCCAGGGAAAAGAATGAATAGGTAGAGGAATTTCAAACAAAGAATTTACCTCCAGAATAGAATTGTCAACATCAAAATCCTCATAATTGAAATGAGCTAAGCAAGCTTTTAGAGGATCCTCCATTAAAGGAGGTGCATCAAGCAAGGGATTATGTAGGGGCTGTGATGGATTTTTATAGGATACAATCTCATCATCATTAATTTCCTCATTTTGAACCACAAATTCTTCAATTTTTTGTGTGGCTACAATTTGATCTTCACCCACTATTTCTTCATTTTCACATGCGGTAACCACTTGAACATTCTCGTGATGAAAATTACTAGAAGTAAACTCATCATTCATAGAATTTTCTTTTGGATTGACCACAAGTTCAATTGGAAATTCTTCTTCCTTTTCCTGATTTAGAACATCAACCATTTGTTGAATTTGGGCTATTTGGTCATCTAAATCAACTCTAGATTGGGAATGAGAATAGGCGGTGGATTGCATGCTAACAATGTCATCCAACATTTGCTTGTTGGACTCCATCATTTGCGTATGCATAGACTCTATCATTTGTTCGTTGGCAGCTATTAAC
This sequence comes from Cornus florida, assembly GCF_030987335.1. Taxonomy (NCBI): domain Eukaryota; kingdom Viridiplantae; phylum Streptophyta; class Magnoliopsida; order Cornales; family Cornaceae; genus Cornus; species Cornus florida. Next base: position 4,551,541 of record NW_026775571.1, read on the forward strand.
TCATCCAATGGAGACGGTAGAAAAAGAGAAAAAGAGGGCTGGAAATAATGATCATTAGGTTGAAAATTGGAGTGAAAATGTTGCCCAAGAGATTGTGGGGCTGAATTTCCTATGTCAAGCCACAAGAAGTTTTGATGATCTCCTGAACCCGAGTTATAACCATTGAAGTATGGATCACTACCCGGTTCAGAGAAATTTGCATTTGGTTGCTCTAGATAAAAATCTGAGAATTGTCTCGTTGGAATACAATCTCTTGTATGATGTGTATTACTAGAGCAAAAAGCACAAAACGCATGTGGTGTGTAGAATTGAGTTGGGAGATAATTATTCTCCATCTAGGAGTTAAACATTAACAACACACAACATAATCAACACAACAATTCTTTATCATCAACTCCACATACAATGATATTCCCTTTCTCCTCAATTATCAAGACAAAAATTAAAATGGCCACGACAAGGACCGATGCTTGGAATTGAAAATACACAATTGAAATAGCCTCGACAAGGGCTTGCAATTTAACTACTTCTAAGCTTAACACATGCACAATATCCACAATTCGAAACTAGAAGTCATGAGACTTACCTGGGGTCCTCTAGACTCACAATTTGTTAGCATTCCCATGGCGAGCTTCGAGTCCCTAGGATCTCACTTACAACACAAAGACGGTTAAAACACACAAGAAATATTCACAAAACACAGTATTCACAATCAAACTAAATTTAACCCTAAACTTTGGTTGCTAAACCATTTGCAATCCCCGGCAACGGCGCCAAAAATTGATCGGTTGGTCAATTATACATCAACCTTCGCAATAGCACGAATCATTGTAAAATAGGGCTATTGGTCGGATAAGTCAAACCACTGGAACTGCGCTAGTCTATGGCAACCTAAGAGTCTAGAATTGTTCATAGAATGATAAGGAGTAATAAGGGTTTGTTTGATAGTCACTAAACTAGGAATTCAAAGTGCATAAAACAATAGTGTGCTAAGAAGTAAAGAGATAGAACAATAGAGAAGAGACTAGGGAAGAGACTCCACAACCATCAATAAGCATGCTAGGATATGATTTACTTAGGGGAATAACATATATGTATAACCATGGGATGCAACAACACAAATTATTACATTCCATTCAAGAAATTTATGAAATCAATAGGTAAGAATAACCTATCAAAGCATTGCATGTTTTGGTTACCTAAACTAGGTTGTAACCTTAGACATACTCACTAAGCATAGAGTTATCAAGCCCTTAATCACATAGTAGAAGCACATGACATAGAATCCAAGAATAATCTATCAAAGGAAGATCCTAAGCAATAGATTATCAAATCTCCTAAATATCATGCCATTAACAACACTTCCATAAACTCCAATCCATTGTCACTATGAAAATGTAGCAATATAATCATAGGAGAAAAACTATCTAAGACAAGATATTTAACTCAAGATGATTATGTATAGATATTGAAATTCATTACTTCAAATGAAGAGCTCTAGTTCATGGAAGCATTACATACATATATTAACCCCCAAATATAAATCAAAACAAAGCAAAGCTTACAAAATGGAGCTTCATCACCTCCCTAGAGGAGGTTTAGTTACCCATGGTGGCCCTAGATGAAGGAAGAAGCAAGGCTTTCTCCTCCATTTTCGAGCTTCCTCCTTGAAGCTTCAAGAACTCCTCCTCTTTGCTCTCTTCTCTCTCCTCTAATCTTGTAGAATGAAGCTTAATGAATTTGTGTGGCCTCCCTTCTCTTCTCTTTTAAAGATAAGGCCTCTCTCTCTCCCCCAAAAGACATCCTCAACCACCTCATCAATAGGGAAATCCAAAGTTGGTAAATGTAGAGTGCAAGTGGCTGAAATGGGCTATTCCTGAACAACAATCTGCCCAAAATTTGAGCACTCGAAGCAAGGCCTCAAGCACTCGAATTTAGTGTAAAAAGCTCCATGCTTCACTTGCTCCGCCCAGACTTACTTTGGTTAAACAGCCATAACTTTGCGCTCCAAACTCCAAATGATGAACCGTTTGAATATTTAGAAATCTAATTCAGATTTCTAAAAACTTTATGTTTTGGTGAAGATCCAATCCTCAAGTCTGGTTGGTCAAAATTGAAGAGCAAGGCAGAAATTCATTGCTGCCAGGCAGTTCTGAGCACCTCTGATAAAAATATCATAACTCTCTGCTCCAAACTCCGAATGATGAACTGTTTGAAGATTTGGAAAGATGATTCAGGAAATATCATAAATATTTCCTGTTATGATGGAAGTCCAATTCGTGAGTTTGCTAGGTCAAAATGGCGAGCAAAGTTCAGGATCCACTGCAGCCAGAAATTCAGCCTTGTGCCTTTTGATGGTCAAAACTCCACAAAGCATCCTTCTTGCTTCTTTTTGGCCAATGGACCTGAAAATAAACAAAAACATGCAAATGAAAGTAATCTACATAATATACACAAATAAAGAACTTAACTAAAGTAATTAAGGGCGCTTAAATATACAATATTCGGTGCTTATCATCATTCCATTTTAAGTTACATGATGTTAACTTTGCGAAATTGTGATTTATGCGTTGTATTGGGAGTTCCAATGTTGGTTAAATTGCATCGATATTGAAAAATTATGTTTTGACGTTCTAACATAGCTTAGGATTGATCCTATTGATTCATTTAGAACTTAGACGTTAGGTGGCATGAACCACTACTATTATTTTGTGCTTTAGATTCTAAGTTGATGGCTTTGAGAACTTATACCTTGTTGCATTGTATAACATGCTCTTTTGTTGTCGAATTGCATGGATAATGTGATTCTTGTTAACTTGTATTTAAATATGCTTTTGTCATATTGAATGGATTACTCTAGACCTAGTTCAATTGTATTGAAAATGCAATTCATGTTAATCTATGCTCAAGCATTCTTCTTGTTGTGTTCTTTGGATTATCCCAACCATGATTCGTTTCATACATGTATGTATGTCATGATTCTTGTTGCTTAGACTCTAAGGTAGCTTAGGATACTCCCCGAGTCTCACTTGGACATAGACGTTAGGTGGCATGAGCCCTTTAACATGTTTCACCTTAAGGTGATAAATTTGTAAAATGCTAGGTCGATGCATGCTCATCTCCTACGAGTAGCTTTATGTTACTCACCCCTACGATACTGGGGCATATTTCAGATACGAAGACTTGGTTCGTGACGCCTAGCATTCCTTGGATGTCGTGTAGCTTTCAAGTTTCCATTTCATGCGAATGTTAGCATGAAATGTCATTTTGTAGACTTATATGTCAAAATATGTATATTTGATTCCATGTATGTAATGTCTACTTAAGTACACTCCTTTCAATGTATTTGATATGTATGAGATGAGGCCGGAGGCCAATGACCATTATATTGTATTCTATGTACTTTTTAACTTCATGAAATATTGTGAAAATCTTAAAAAATCGCAAGTCATTGCTTCACCATGGTTGCATCGGGTGTGGGAATTCCATTCTCATTCTTTCATAGGGTCTCATTAATTTTGTATGAAGTGTGGCCAAGGGCCAAATGGTCAATTGACTCCATTTTGTATTTTTGGGTTCCATGTTTTCCATTCCAAGTCCATTTTTGCCTTTTTGCCCATTGGGGGGTCGGATTTTGCATCGGCTATGTTTTTAAGCCATGGACCATTGTAGCACGTCTAAATAGGTAAGTTACAGTTGTGTGCATAGTCGTTTCTGGGCAAAACCTCATCGTTTGTGTTTTGAGCCTCCAACGGACTCATTTTACACTTTTGTTGCATAATCTGACCTAAGGGTATTTTGGGAATTTACTTTGGAAAATAAATTCCATTATTTACATGGATGAATAGAAAACATGATTTTAGGGGGGGTTTCTTTTTCGTGTTTTTCCAGAAAATGTCGTCTTGACATCGGAAATCACTTCCGAAGTTCAGCTCTCAATTTTTAAATTTAGCAGCTTTTTGGACCCTCTGGACCAGTTTTCTTGGGAGGGCATTTTGGACATTTCACAGTATGTATTTTTCGATTTTTATTGTTGCTCATGTAGAAAACTCGATTTTGAGGGGGGTTTCTTCTTTGTCTTTTTTCAGAAAATGTCATCTAGGTCCTCAAATTTCCATTTTTCCCGAAAAAACCCCTGCTAGCAGGTTTTTGGGTTGCACTTTACCGCCCTCTTCACATGTAAACGGTTACGAGGAGTTTTGTAACCGGTTACATGTGCATGGGCAGTGTTTTTGGTGATATATTTGGCCTCCTAACCGGTTAGGAAGGTCTCCTAACCGGTTAGATGATCTTTGGTTGGCACTTTTTGACCGTTTTGCCCCTTCTTCTTTCGTAAGCCATATCTTCTTCATCCGGACTCCGAATCAAGCGATTTTTGAGTCTAAATTCATTAATTTTTCGTTGTCTTTCCAATGGTGTGCTCAGTGGCAACCACTTTTAAGCTGAAAATGACAATTTTTCCCCTAGGTTCATTCTTGTTCGTTTTTGAAACGTTGCTTCCGCATTTGTTTCCTTTGGGTTCCGTGACCTCATTGAGTGTCACATTGGTGTCTTAGAGACGCGTTATAGCTCTAGAGACCGTTGTTTCATCTTTTGCTTCCGCATTCTGAATCCAGTTCGGGTCATCACAGGAGACATTAGGTTAAAAAATCCAGGGTCGTCACAAAAAGTGTAGAAATTCCCTGAGGTCTATTGCATACCTGCGTCACCACTAAACTATAACAACCCAATGTTTCTGAATACTCCGTAGAGCAAAACAAAACACATAAGGTAAAACAATATGCTCCGCAATCTTACCATTTTTAGATTATCGTTCTATCCTAAGAATTCCACCTTCAAAACCAAACCTATCATATTGATTTACACCAGTTCTTTTATAAACTCCTTGGTAATCATCGTGTCTCAACATAATGTACTTACAAGCAAATATTTGTTTGTCTGTTCAAAAACCCCAATCACTCCATTGTGATAATCATCTATTATCGCAACATACATATCCCAATATAGTCTAATAAAACCATATGTGTATATATCAAAAAAATGTTGCCAAAACCGCTAGTTCACTTTATTAAGAACTTTTCCAAACCATAAACTGTCAAACGAATAATCGTAAGATATTATTTAATAAAATACTAGTGTACATGATTAAATCCGTACTACACTTTTAGTAATATCTCCACTACTACTAGTAATTAAAATTACTCTTAGAAGTGCATTCATCTTTGAACACCGGTGCCCTCCATCTTAGATGCTCTGGTCTCTCCTCCATCCTGATCTTTTTCGGGGTCTTCCTCTCCGCTTGGCTCAGCTTTGAGTACCACCGAAGTTGTGATAGGTCCACAGTATGGTGGCCAATCTCGCACACCAGAAACCTTCCTTGACTTGTACTTCGAAGCAACACCTATTGGACCCAATTCCTTGGTCTCTAATTCTGCCTTCTTGGTCAGCCTTCGCAGGGGAATCGTCGGAGTAACCTTCTTCTTCCTTGGGTCCTTCTTTGCTCTCATCGCAAACCACATCCTTTTCCTAGTGCCAAATATTCTGCAATTACAGAATAAGATTGACATCAGTACGTTCTAAGCGAACCGTAAAGGAATACAACGAATCCTAAACTTAAGCTCTAAACTATAGAGTACGTTACGCAGAAGTCTTAATACGAAATAGCCTAGAGACACTTGAACCTGGAGTGCTCTGATACCAACTGTGATACCCCTCGAATAAGAGACACGGGTTGATCAGGCCCAAGCCCAAATCCAAGGAAATATCAAACAATTAATATTTTAAAACGAACACAGAATATAAAAAGATTTAAGGAAAATAAATAATAGAGCTAAAAGAATTATTAAATATACAATCCTCTAAAGTTAAAGATTTAATATAACCCAACTCTCCAAAATCTCCAAGAGTACAACTCGGGAATCCATCTATTGGACCCCTAAATCAAATCCCAATTGAACATAAAATAACTGGAAATAAAACCAAATCTAAAACATGGAATGAAACCCTACATCGTCGGTAAAGTGAATGATAGTCTCTGCTCAGCACAATCAAGCCTAAGACTGGAACCATCCAATACCTGAAAATATAAGAGTGGGTCAGGCCCACGAACAAGTTCTAATCTAACTGCAATCCATATAGTGACCCGATATGCAGATACATCCTAGATATCTCACAATATCTATCTAGTCCATAAATATATATATATATCCACACTAAGGGACATTCACTGGACTACAAAAGGGGTCTTAACCTGAATAGAAGGCAACATGCAAAAACGCACCCAAAGGTGGGCATGAATACCTAGACCTAACATGGTATACCTTAACCTATCATAGCCAGCAACGCATCCACTGCATATACGCATCCTAACTAATGACTATGAGACTCAAGCTCACATCGTGGTACCATAATCATATATCTAAAGTCTGTCCAAAAACCAGAGTATGTCATTCAATTATTCATTGATCTGACATACGATTTATAATCCAGTTAGTCACTCAACTTATTCAGTTGATATGACTTAACTACAAATAACCAATCATCCAGTAAGTCACCTAACTTTATGTAGCTGGTCTGACTTAAATAATTAGGATTCAATATTTTACAATCCATTCCTTTATTACAATAGGTTAGGTTTTAGCATTTTGAGCTAAACCATCCCTAGTATGCCACCGTCCCACACCGGTGCATACAGTCCACAACATCCATATTAACTACAGAACCTAATTAACAGTTCAGCAATTAAAGTCCAAAACCATAATCCAGTTCAAAACCATAATCTAGGTAATTGCAGAATAGTATATCATATTTTGGCAATTAAAGTTCGAAACCATAATCCAGTTAATTGCAGAATAATATAAAATATTTCAACAAATAACATCCCAAAACCATAATCCATTTCAAAACCATAATCCAATTAATTACAGAATAATATCTAATATTTCAACAATTAACATCCCAAAACCATAATCCAGTTCAAAACCATAATCCAGTTAATTGCATAATAGTATGTATTATTTCAGCAATTAAATCCAGTTCTTAATTCATGTAATTGCATAAAAGAACTAATATTTTAGCAATTTAAAATCTAAAGCATGCACAGGTCCAATTTGTTAAATAAAAGACCCTACAGTACATCTAAAACAAGATTTAGAATCATGTTATAACTCATTAAATCACCGAATTAAAACTAGGTAATTAATTTCCTTCCAACCGTTAACAGTATGCAAAGTTGTTAAATTGCGCACTGTTAATTACATTAATATAACGGGGTAACTTATGCAATTAGAGACCTTGGCAACCCCTAAAGTTAGTTATCAAAACCCCCAGTAAAGTCCCAAAATTAATCAGAACGATCCAACCATCCAAACCGTAAAAAAAAAAAAAAAAAAAAAAAAAAAAAAAAAAAAAATTCCAAAACGCACACTCGAAGAGAGAGCCTGCTTTCTGGACTTGGGAGCAGGCTCCCTAAGGCATGGAGCCGGCTCCATGCCTCTTGGAGCCGGCTCTAAAGGGGTGGGAACCGGCTCCCACTTCCATGGAGCCGGCTCTCTCCCTCTATGAGAGCCTCTGGTCCAGTTCTCTTTCGTTTCCGACCACCTGCTTCGTCTCAGGCCATCTGCTTCATCTCCAGCCTCTTCCAACCTTACTGTTCTTTATTATTACTGATTCTAACAGTCTATTATATATCTAGTATCATCCCAATCCTTTATTAATAACAGTGAGAGCTAATACCACAATTAAAACAGTACAAATTTGTAAGCTTTAAAACTGCCGACAAACACTAAAGTTGCAAGAATTATTTCACACAAAAGAAACACATACAGATGATCAAGTTAACATATAATAATCATGCAAGATTTAGTTAATAACCAGTTAAAACGCTAGAGACTATCTAGGTATGCACAGAACATAGGCCAACGGGAGAGAGAAAGAAAAGAACTTGCCTACGATTTCAGTTATAAAATCTCAGGGTCGTCTCTAAATTTCTGGCAACTACTGAATATCATCTACCCTCCTACTGCTCTGGCTTTAACCCACAATCAACCTCCTTGGTCCTCTCTATTTTCCTCCTTGACAGCCCTAATGTGCCTCTGTTCTCTCAACCCTCTCTTACGTGAACACAGCTATGTTTATGTTTTTGTTTTAAAACCCTAAACCACCGTAATGACATATTTATAGGCTTAGAACAATAAAACCCTAGGCCATGTATAATTAGCGGCAGAACCCTAATTTATATCCTAGTCGGCCACAACATGAATTCTAAGAATTGAACCTACTTTTTAACATTATAACAGTTATAATAAGTTAATCTAATTAAACAAGTGAATTCTAAATAGAAAATACAAATAGACAATTAAAGAAAATAAAAATCCGCAATAATTAAATAAAACCATTAATCAATTAATTCAAATAGTAAACCTAAATAAACAATTAAACAAATAAAAATGCACTTAAATAATTTATTAAAATACCAGGACTATCCTTTTAAAATTAGGAGTATTACAGAGGTTCCTTGTAACTTTATGACAAGGGAGTCCCTTGCACCTTTATGACAAGGGGGTTCCTTGCACCTTTATAACAAGGGGGTTCCTTGTAACTTTTTGACTAAGGGTCCCTTGCACCTTTTTGACAAGGGGATCCCTTGCACCTTTATGACAAGGGGGTCCCTTGCACCTTTTTGGCAAGGAGGTTCCTTGTAAGTTTATGTCAAATGGGCCATTGCAATCTTTGACGAAGAAATCCCCTGCACTTACCATGGAGGCCCCAATAATATAAATATATAAAATAAATAAATAAATAAATAAATAAATAAAAATATATATATATATATATATATATATATATATTATTAATCTTCCAGGGAACTAAACACCTTACATTCTCTTAGTTTGAGATCCAAACACGAGAATAGGGGGCAACTGATGATACGATCTCTACAATCCAATACGAATACACGAGTTCTAACAGACACGGAAGCCAAGAAGTTAGGTCAGTTACAATTATGAAGCGATATAGATAAGGATGAGTTCTTTAGATCCGTATTGCACTATGATAAGGAGATTAATTCTCTTATCAAATACTGTAACCTATCCTATAAAAAGGGTAGTCAGCCAATTCAAAAGGTACGCGAAAAATATCCTTAAAAGAGTCCATTTACCTTCCTAGTCTTGTACTAACTTGACCGTCGGAGACTCTTGGGCTGGTACTGTACTAGTGCCCTTCGACGACTATTTCTCTTCTCTGCAGGTTACGACGTCGTTCTGGGTCGTGACAAAATCTTGCATCATCAGTTTATACATAACATCTAACAATAAATAACAATACTATTTAAAAGTAAACAAAATGAGTAGATGAATAACAGTCTCCCAACTGCGGATCCTCAACCTCGAGATTGAAACTTCTAATAACCTGAAAAATAAATCGTGGGTTAAATCTACTAGCAAATTCCTTTTACCGAGCCTCTGAAAACCGATAAATAAACATTTCTAACCAAAATCATCCTAATTAATGTTTTAACCTTTAATATAAGATGATATATATATATATATGAAGAATAGGTTCATTAATATATTCCTTGAAATCCAAGATCATAAACAATGATAAGACTACCTGCATATTTAAACTAACCATAAAGTACATTCCCCTTTTAAGAGAAAACTCCTTTAAACCTAAATTTCATTTTTAAACGGTTATTTAACCATTTAAATAATAAATAAGAATACAAGAAATATTTTCCTTCAATCCAAATCCCAATATCCACCAATATATGATTTTATTTATAAAAATAACATAGCAAAGATCTATACTTTGGCAACTTATTCATGCCTTCACTAATATTATTTTATAGTATTAATAAAATAATATATTATCCTTTAAACATTAGCTTATTCTAATATAAGAAATATTTATCACCTCCAACTTATAAACACAATATCCATATATATATATTTAATCATCTAACTTACCTAATAATTTATTTATAATTTGGCAACTCAACCATACCTCCACAAATATTTATTTATGTTTTGGCAAACCAGCCATGCCTCTAGAAGTATGTTTATTTATACTATAGCAACTCAATCATGCATTTACAAGTAATTTATTTATACTTTGGCAAATCAACCATACCTATTAAATGACAATCTGTTTATATCTTGGCAACTCATCCATGCCTCCAAAAGTATGTTTTTATCCATACTATTAATTAGCAATTCATCTATACTCCACATGTATGTATTTTATTCATACAATTAATAAAGCAATTTATTTATGCCTTCAGCAACTCATCCATGCCTCCACTTTAACCATGTACCAAACTTTACAATTAACTATAAAATAAATCATACAAAAGCACTCCATGCAAGTTACAAGCATATAATTAATTTAAATAAACAACCTATTTTGATTTCATCAACAACACCACCACATATATAAACATGATAAATATCAATGAACAACTTATTAGTTGATTAGGTTATATTTATTAACTTATATGTGGCAGTATAACACGTAGGTGTACATAACACGTAGGTTACACAATTTAGCAATGTACAAATAACACGTTTTGCGAAAAGTATAAATATTCATAACTATTTGGCCAACACCCAACCAATACAAATTATCCAAATTGGTTAAAATAATTATGGGATAAGATATATATTTAACCAACACGTCTTACAATATAATTGGCTAAAACAATTATGGGATAAAATATATGTATATACAAAATTCGTGCTGTCTTCCAGTCCAGTTTTGACAAGCTAAACATCTGTTTCACGAAATGTTCGTGAAATATAAAGTAGTAGATATTCAAATTTATGTTCAACTATGGTGGACTTGAGCTATTTTGACACTTGAGGAAAGAGATACAGACAGAATACTAAAAAAGGAATTGGAGAAAGTTTCCTAGTTGAAGAATGATTCTTCCTTTTCTTCTAATCAGTTTCTTCACATGCATTTATCCTATGTCTAGGTGATTAACATACTAATTTAATCTATAGATTTTGATACCCAAGGTAATAAACTTATGGGTTCTAAGAGGTAAGTTAGAAAAGAACTTACCTGAAGGTTTCGAAATGAAACCAATGCCTCAACCTTGGTTGTCTCTTCCAAATCCGACATCTTCTTTCTCTAATCCGGCCTCTTCTTTGTCAACCTTCCCTTCTTCTTTTTCTCTGCCTCTCTTATTTTTTTTCTGAAGTGAAAACCTTTTAACAATATAACCTTATGTGTATATATATACACATTAATACCCTAATCATATTCCTAGTATGACTACTCAAATAAAAATAATAATACTCTTAAATAAAATATATATATACACATATATTATATTATATATATATATATAATTATTTATTATATATATATTCCTCACACAATAAAAATAAATAATATATATTGCCAATTCAAATCCTCCTCCATGTAGGATTCCAACTATATTAATATACATAAAATATATAAATATATATTATGTAATATATATTTATAAATCCTTTTTAACTATACTTACCATATATATGCATATAGTCCTATGCATATATACTTACTATAAATATATAATTCTCTCTCTCTCTCTCTCTCTATATATATATATATATACACACATAATCCATTTAGTATCCATATATATATATACTCATGCATAAATCCATGGGCCTTTAAACCATCCCAAATCCTTTAAGGCTTCCTTCTCTAACCCAAGACCCAAATCCTTTGGTCCAAATAATCCAAGCCCAGTCCATTAGACTTAAACATATAATTAAATAAATAAACATTTAATATTAAAACAACTAAATACATATAACACATAATCAAACAAGAATTAATAACCAAGTCATACCATACAAATAAAAATTAATACGCCAACAAATCAATCAACAATCAAGCACATCATCATACCAATAAATCAAATAAACAAGTAAACAAATAATTAATGTAAAATAAATAAATCCATTAAATTCATTTACAGACAATTAATTTAACTAAATAATTCCTCTAAAATATAAGGGTATTACAATTGTCAAGTTTGTGAACCATCAAGTACAACCAAGCCTCTGAAACAAGTGGATCCGAACTCCCTGCGAATGAATCTATCTTTACCTGTTGGTGCAGGAACTTGCATCCCTGCAAAATGCTGACGAAACATCTCCTGAATGGGCTCTGACATCCCAAGAGCCACCCCCTATGCAATTTAATCCTCAAATGCTGGTGCTCGTGGTGAATCAGCATCCACACCCTCAGCACGAGCTCTGTCCCTCCTAAGAAGGTTCCAAATGAGCTCGGCGTCAGCATCCTCCACATGTGCTTTAGGTGGATTAGCATCCACACCCCGAGCTAGAATCCTGGACCCCGTATGAGCCCGATGTCAGCCACCTGCTCCTCTGGAACGTGACGAGAAGACCTTCCGCGAGTCAAAACCATAATGTTATAAGCACGAAGAAAGAGGTCAACAATAATAGAAGTCGCTATAATCAAATGCAACTCACACCATGAATGCACGAAGCACGTCAATGTATGCATCATACAGTCATGCTAAGACAGTTAAAAGAAAATTTCTAAATATATTGCCACATAAGAATATATGTCACATAAAAGATATTTCTAAACACATAAGCACATAAGCACGTAAACATGTGATCATATCAAAACATGTTAGCAAGAAGCGCGTGAACACGTCATCACATTAATCATGTTAACAAGAAACATGTGAATACATAGAGAATGTCAGCAAAAACATGATATGCACCCAAAACCCATCGTCCTAAGGTTTTCGAACCTAGACGCTCCGATACCACCTGTGACGACCTAAGTTTTACAACACGGTGCGTCCTGTGATGACCCGAAAGTTGACCCGAAGATGAATCCGAAATGCAGAAGCAAAATAAAATGGACAAGCTTCTAGAGATGTACGTCATCCCTAAGACACAAAAGTGGCTTCCGGAGAAATCCTAAGACTCAACGGAAGCAAAACGGAAACAAGGATTTCAAAACCCTACAAGAAAAGGGCCAAGGGTAAAATAGTCATTTCACTCAGAAATGGGTACTACCATGTATACCATTGGAAAGACAACGAAAAATCAATAAAGTTAGACTCAAGAATCGTCTGATTCGGAGTCCGTATGAATATGATATGGTACCTTGAAGTTTTGAAACAAAAACCAAAATTTGACTAAGTGTCAGGGCCTCGGTGATCGATCGTGGGATTCGGCGATTGATCGCTAAATCCATGAAGGATCAAACAGAATCCCAAAAAAAAAAAAAAAAAAAAAAAAAAAAAAAAAAAAAAAAAAAGAATTACTCCCATAGAATCAATCGCCAACTCAGTGATCGATCATGACTTTGGCGATCGGTCGCCTTCTGCAGAGTTGCACCAGAAATTCCAGACCTGCAAGTGATTTTCAATGCTAAAACAAGTTTTTTTGAAAAAAAAAGTAGTGAAGAAACCCCCCTTAAAATGTGATTTTCTATGCGACAAGTCGAAGCCAAATCTTATTTTTCATAGAAAATCCCCAAAATGCCCTTATGTGCGTGTTTTGCAAAAAGTCCCAAAATGCATGATGCCTCAAGTATCCATTGCATACAAATAAGATGTTGTGTGCAAAAGTGAACACGCACACAAACGTAAAATGCCTTTCCAAGCGTGCTACAATGGCCTATCATATATCAAACGTCCAAAATCCATTACTTTCTCAAGTAAACCATGGAATCAAAAGTGCACAAATGTAAACTTAAAAGTACATGGCCCTTGGCCTTAAGTCATACATATAAAACAATTCCCAAAAAGTGTACTTAGGTACACATTACATATCCAAGGTAAAGACTACAAGATTTGATATATTAAACCAAATGAAAGCTAACATGCTAACACGTGCATGTTTACAAAATACGCAAAATACTCCAAGCACCAAGTAAACCTAAGGATGTTGTGCTTCCCAAAATAAGGTCTCCTTACTTGAAAAATATCCCAAACAACTAGGGTGAGTAAATAAGTTACTTGTAGGAAGAAGTGCATGCGTATACCCCAAAGTTTCAAGTGTCATGCAAGTCCAATATAAATCAATACAAGGGATTATTCCACCTAATGTCTATATTACAAGGTGAACTAGAGGATCATCTCAAGCTACACAAGCAATGAAATGAAATAAATGATGCACAATCATACAAGGCACAACTATACCAAGCGTAAATGAAACTTTAAGCACCAAAACATAAGCCATAAGTAATCCATGATCAACAACTTGGAATTGAATGCAAAATCAAGTATAGGAAAAACTAGGACATATGACCTTGGTCTTCAATCAATGCTTTACAAGTTATTCCGGGTAATTATGACCCACAAGGTACTACCTAGTGCGCACTATATTGTATAGGGAGAACTCGTATCTCCCGTACTAGGACCAAGCCCTAGCCATCACATATGACACGTCCTTACAAGCTTTCCAAAATCAACAAGTTAATAACATATACTCAACAACAATGCATGAAACTACCTACCAAGCATAAGTAGGGTGAAACCACACAAACCATGTCCTAAGGTTTCATGTCTACAATAGCATACACCATGTTGAATCTTCAATGTGTGATTCGTTAAACTATACAATGGTATACAATGTTGAATTTTCAATGTGCGATTTGTTACGCATAACAACAATACCATAATTAACTAAATCAAGTTACCATTATGCAAACCACTAATACTAAGCATACCACAACATAGTATTAAGCCATGAAGGTAACATAATTAATATTCTACAAAAATTCGTCATTCCAACAAGACAATTCCAGAGAAATTCACAAGTTACTAAATACAATATATCTCTGCACAACATATACACAAGCTAAACATGCTTTGAATCATAACCCTAAGTCAAGCATATGTAATCTCAATATATATGTAATTCAACAATTCATAAGCATGTAATCAGCATATATTAAACTCTATAAACATTAAAACAATTAAAACATAAACATACAACATCCTCCTACCTTAATAGAGAATAGAATCTCTATAATCCAAGGGCAAGCAAGTAAATGGAGATTCAAAGAACAAGGTATGTAAGAGGAAGGTGAGGGGAAGCTAAAGTCTACCAAGACTTAAGCTCAAAAGTGAAGGGAAGAGGGTCAAAAATCACAAGGGAGGCTAAGGTTTCAAGGTCCTTCAATGGGGGTTGAGAGAGAAACTGAGGAAAGAGATGAAGTGAGTGGGACTTTGTGTAATCTTCTACTCACAAAGTCTTTGATAGTCAAACATACACACACACTAAATGCAAAGCCAACACTACCTCTCTCACACACATACTTAAGGTAATTGCACAAAAGTCCCTCTTCCAAGATATTTCAAAATATATTTTGCAAAAAGGTCCCTCCACCAAATATCTTGAAAATTAAATTGCGAAATGGTTCATAAGATGAAAAATAATTACAAAAGATAATTACACAATTACCCCAAAAAGCGAAAATATTTTCAAAGAAACCATGCATCCATACCATTTACGAAAAAGTAAACAAGTAGCATATTTTTCTACAAAAGTAAAATTACGCATTTCAAGGGAATCAAATGGAATGCATGTACATGAAGTCAGAAATCAAATCCAAACAAGAAACCGTACCCAAAAACCTATCTCGGGTCTCCAAAACCCTAAAGTTCACCAAAATAAATAAATAAATAAATAAATAAATAAAGGAAGGAAAATGACTGGGTCATTACATTAATAAAATAGAGTAATATCCTTATATATATATAATTCTTATATATATCTATATCCATGTATATACCTATACAACTATCCATGGGTAGTTATCCATCCCTATTTAAATCTCCTATCCAAGTAGTCCATGCGACCCAAATTGTTGGTCCATTACTAATATCCATTTCCATCCTTTAAAATAAAAATAAAATAAAATAAAATTTAAATCTAACAAATAAACTACACATAATACACATTATCATATAAGCAAGCAAATCAATTTCATATAACATTCAATTAAAACATTTAAGCACATAATTTCAATTAATCATTTAATTCAAATAAAACATTTAATTTAAATAAATTCAATTTAACACGTAATCAAATAGCTAAATAATCAAGTAAATAAATAAAAATGCAATTAAAATATTTAAAATAATTCCGAGACTATACTTTTAAAATTAGGGGTATTACAATTGGGTCTGCTGGGTTTCATCATACGGGATGTTACACCGCATACGACGATAGCAGTTTCGTCAAACGATTGACGTTTGCCTGAAGAGCTTGATTTTGTTGCCGAAGAAGCTGTAACTGCGCTACACTATCTTCGTTAGCCTTTCTTAGCATCCTGAACTTCTGGGTGAACTCTTCCTTTATCTTTTGCATGAGCTCCGCATATTGGCGCTGAACTGCATCAGTTCTTGTTGTCATGCCAGAATGATGCATATATCGGACTATAAAAATTTAAGAGAAACTTGTCATTTCCCACACGACGCCAAAATGTATATGCAAAAAAATCTCTTAACCTGGAAAAGTCAAAAAACCTTGCAATACTCCTAAAAATAAGATGGTTAACAAAATAAAAATAAAAATAAAAATAAAAATAAACAATGTTCAATAGAGAAAATTGTTTTTTTTTATTTTTTTATTTATTGGGAGGACTAGCCTCTATTTATAATGCTTTATAGCGGTTGAATCCATCTAGGACTCGCATTGCTTGTCTTTCAAGCATATTCCTTACAATCTTTGTTTCCTTGTAGTATAGGTTTATATAAGGTGATTATAGTGAATAACCATCCTTCTTCTAATCAAATTACATAATGAAGATGGGCCTGGCCCATACGTATCGAGATTGGCCAACGTTACTGGACCCGAATTCTCTTGGCAAGCCCAGCCTGCGACCCTCGGCTCATCAGGCCTCATCCTTGGGCCTGGATCCAAGTGGGCTGTTGAATAGTCAACTTACTCCTTGGTGGCCCCTTCATGCTGACATGCCATTTAGCCATTGGTGGAGAGTATTTTTCCCTCCACACAGTGGTACACCTATGTTATCTTTTTCACATCTAAGAGGGAAATTTCCTTTATTTCTTGCTTATATGCTTTGATTGGACTCTCAAAGCTTCTTGAGTAAATACCCCTACTTATGTTAGGGAAACACATCAATGTGCTCTTTCAGTCAGTATTCAGGAAAGATGCCACCCTATTAATGATCCTTATTGTTGAAAGAGAGAGATAGAGAGAAAGAGAATATATGAAAACTTATATGTTATTGAGTTAGTAATACAATAATACAATGGTGTTTATATAGGAGAAGCTACGGGAGTAGGTGAGTGGAGAACAAGAAAACCCTATACATGGTAATTCTATATATGGTAATGAGGGGTAGGTGACAACTCATACAATACTGTACAACACTCCCCCTCTAGCTAGAGAGTAAATGTCAATAACTCTTAGCTTGCTACATATGGAATCAATAGAGTTCTTGAGAAGAGCCTTGGTGAAGGTGTCTGCCAGCTGTTTACCAGAAGGAATAAAAGGTGTAACAATCTCATTCAAGTTAACTTTAGATCGAATAAAATGGCAATTTACTTCAATGTGTTTAGTCCTTTCATAGTGACTGGATTGCTAGCAATATGAATAGTTGCCTGATTGTCATAATGAAGAGGAATTAGGTACTGGACTAAAATCCTAAGTTCCTATAAAAGAGTTTTCAACCAAGTAAGTTCATAGGCAATGTGTGTCATGGCACAATACTCTACTCCAGCACTGGAACGTGCCACAACTAACTGTTTCTTACTCCTCCAAGTTACTAGATTTCCTCCTACGAAGGTACAGTAACCCATGGTGGAATATCGTTCACAAGGAGAACCAGCCCAATCTACATCTGTATATCCCTCAATCCCAAGAGGTCCAGAAGATCGATAAATCAGACCATATCCTGGAGCACCCTTGAGATACTTTAAGATGCGTACAACTGCCTCCACTTGACGTACCCGAGGACTAGTCATGAACTGGCTCACAACACTGATTGCATAGGAGATGTCTGAACGAGTGATTATGAGGTAAATAAGTTTACCTACAAGTCTCTGATACATCTCTAGATCATCAAGTGGGTCACCATTATCCACATTAAGATTTACATTAGTCTACATGGGTGTAGCTACCAGTTTCGAACCAAGATATCCAGTATCCTATAAGAGATCAAGAGTATACTTACGCTGAGAAAGACTAATGCCTTGCTTTGATCGAGCCACCACAATTCTTAGAAAATACTAAAGTTTTCCCAAATCCTTAGTAAGGAAGATAGAACTCAAGTGATAAATTAGAACTTGTATCCCATCTTTGTCACTGCCGGTGATAACAATATCATCTATATACACCACAAGAATCACAATACCATGTTTTATTTTCTTAAAAAAGAGAAAGTTGTCAGCTTAGCTTTTGGTCATACCATGAGCTACCACTGCTTTACTGAACTTATCAAACCATACACGATGGGACTATTTAAGGCCATAGATAAATTTCTTGAGATGATACGCACACTCCCCCTTATACTCAAACCCAAGTGGTTGAGTTATATAGAGTATCTCATTAAGGTCACCGTACAGAAAGGCATTTTTAACATTAAGTTGATGAAGTGGCTAGTCTAGATTAGCTGCAAGAGAGATTATCACACAAACACAATTCAATTTGGCCACATGAGAGAATTTCTTAGTATAATCAAGGCCATAAGTCTGAGTGCAGCCTTTAGCAATAAGTCAAGCTTTGAGGCAGTCAAAAGTACCATCAGGCTTCTGTTTAACAGTAAAAACCCAAAACAACCAACAACCTGAGTATCAGCAGGCTTAGGAATAAGGTCCCAAGTATGATTCAATTTTAAAGCATTTATTTCTTCTTCCATAGCTTTTCTCCACCCTGGAGGAAAAACTTCCTCCCTGTAGGACTTAGGAAGAGCAATAAAGGATAATGACAAAGAAAAATGTTGAAAGGAGGAGGATAATTTATTATACGATACAAAAATAGAGATAGGGTGATTGGTACAAGACTGTTTACCTTTTCGAACAGTAACAAGTTGATCAAGATCAGAGTCCGGAGAGATGGAAGAATCAACGAGCGTTAAAGTGACTGGTGGAAGTGGCAAGGTTGGGTTTACTACTTCAGTTGTTGGAATATGATTAACTACTTTTTTTCGGCGATAAGCATAGACATAAAAAGCAGGTGGGATCTCAGAATTAAAAACTGGAGTTGGAAGAACAGACTCTTGAAGAACAGAGTTCTCCAAGCGACTGCCTTCCTAAGAATAATAAGGAACATCCTCAAAGAAAGTTATATCTGCACACATAAAATGTTTAAAGAGTTGGACTTTAGCATTTATATCCCTTTTGAATGTGAGAATAACCTAAGAAAATACAGTTATGAGCACGAGGATCAAGTTTGTCTCATCCCAGGCTTAGATTATGAACAAAACAGACACACCCAAACACCTTAGGAGGAATGGAAAAAATGATTTTTGTCAGAAAACATCATTTGGAAGGGTGAGTTTCCTTGAAGGACCCTAAAAGGCAAGTGGTTTAAAAGATAAGCAGCAACTATAACTGTATCTACCCAAAAATTGGAACATGCATTTGAATTGTTAAGGCACGAGCAATAGCTAGGAATGGACCATTCTTCCATTCAGCAACTCCACTTTGTTGAGGGGTATCAACACAAGATGTTTGATGGATAATTCCCCTTGACTCAAGAAACTTTTGAAAAACATTAAGTTTATATTCAAGGGCTTTGTCAATTCTAAGAACAACTAATTTTGCATCAAACTGATTTTGAATTTCAGCATAAAAGGATTGAAAAATAGAAAATACTTGAGATCTATCTTTAAAAATATAAACCCAAGTTAAATGTGAATAATCATCAATAAATGACACAAAATAATGAGCACCAAATAAACCAGTTGTACGAGCTAGTCCCCAAATATTCGAATGTACTAATTCAAAAGGTTTTAAACTTTTATCAAAACGAGACTTAAAAGTCCGACGATGTTTATTAAGTTCGCAAGTAGTACAATTAAACATAGAAAAATCAACTAAAGAATGGACCAAGGCTCGAAGACTATTTGAAGAGGGATGTCCAAGGTGGCAATGCCACTGGTAAGCTAAAGAAGATGTGGAATGTAGAGCAACGGAATAGTAGTTGGCTGGAAGTAGTAAAGACCATCCTACCCAAACCTCCCACCAATCATCTTCTTCGTCTTGAGATCTTGAAAGACACAACGGGAAGGAGAAAAAGTAACTGAGCAATTTAAATCTGATATGATTTTACGAACTGACAATAAATTGAATAAAATTTGAGGGATATATAAAACTGATGAAAAAGTGAGACCCGAAGTGCGGAAGGTACCAATTCTATGAACAGGAGATTTGACTGTAATGACCCGGTTATTTTCCTTCCTTTCTTTTTTCGAAAATTCTTTTTTTTCGTCTTTTCCCTATTTTGTCCTTTAGTCATTTTTCATTGTTCCATGCTTAACCTCACTTTTTGTGCTCGGATTTGATTCCGGCTTCGCATACATCCATGATATTTCATTTCCATAATATCTGCACTTTTACTTTTGTAGAAAAGCATATTAAATGTTTACTTTCCTTGTAAAGTGCATGAAAGCATGACTTTTTGGTAATTATTCATAACTTGAGGGGTTTTTGGGTAATTATGAAAAGTAATTATTTTTCGTCTTAGGGACCATTTTGTAATTTAATTTAGAAGATATTTTCAAAAAGGACCTTTTTGCAATTTCAAAAAAATGTGTTAAGTGTCACATTCCTATAGGACCACTTATTGGTTTTATGGTGGAACCACTTGGAGGCTTAATCTCATGACACATGGAGGGTAGAGATACACCCATTTGTTGGCCTAGGATTGGACCACATGTTGGCATGGATGGTTGACAAGTGTGGGACTCACCTTTAGTCTTGCAAGTGTGTGTGTGAGAGGTAGTGCAAGAGCACCTAGTGAGTGGAGAATCCCACCATTTTAACTTAGGGTTTTCATTACATTTTAGACATTTATCTCTTTCCTCTCAAGAACCTTACCCTAGTCACCATTGAAGACAAAGCTTGGTTTAAGGCTTTGACTTCATTTTTAACCTCCTTCCACTCACCTTAGATCATTGAGCTTGGAATACAAAAGCCTTGCCTCATCTTCCTCTTCATAACCTAGAAGGAAAAGTTAAAATTCCTTTGATTTCCTAGGATTCAAGAGGAACAATCCTCTTGTGAGGTAGGGGTATTATAATTTATTTTTTTCAAGTGATTTTATTGCTTTTATAGTAAAATCCAAGTTGTATGCATGTCTTGTATTGAAATAAAAAATAAATGATTAATTATAGCTTGTTTATAACTTACTTTAGACTTGATATATGGCATGGCTATGACTTGATCTTTGTTGTGTATCAATTTAACATGATTTAAATGAGCTTTTAAGTCTAGGGGATTAATTGATTTAAGTTGATTTAAATTTTAATTCATTATGCTATGCTTGTATTTCATTTTTGGCTTGATATATGGCATGGCCATGAATTTCTTCTTGTCATATATTAAATTGGAATCATTTGGACAATTCTTGAAATCTAGAGAAATTACCTAGTTGGTCTACAAAATTTCTATCATGTTAACCTAATGATTTAATCATGTAATTCATGGAATGCATTGTGTTTTATCACATATCTTGACTTGTTGCTATACTTGTTGATTTTGGAAACTTGGGATATCATCAAGAACTTGACTTGGCTAGGACTTGGTTCTAGTACGGGAGATAGAGAGCCCCCTACACTACAGTGCGTACTAGGGGAAGGTACCCATGGGTTAAAAGCCCTAAAGTGATCTCAAGAGTGCGGTTTTAATCCGGGCAATATCCAAGTATTCACTTTAGTTGATTTCGCACTTTAATTTCCAACTTGATAACCTTGTGATATTTGTATCTCATTGTGCTATGTTTAAGGTTCAAATGTCATTATAGTAGCATGGACTAAATTCTATTGAATTGTAAATCTTGTAATTAACTTATACATATTCATTCCCTACGAGTAAACTTATTTGCTCACCCCGAAGTTACCGGGTGTTTTTCAGGTAAAGAAGCATCATTATAGGATACACAACACTCTTAGGATTGCTTGACTACTTGGAGTATTTTGTATGTTAGAATATGCACTTGTTAGCATATCATGCTCCATTCTTGTTTATTTTGACAAAACATGTATTTAATGTTCAAACTATGTAATGTGCACTTAAGTGCACCTTTTGATACTCCTTAGTTGTGTATGTAATGAGGCCAAGGGCCAAAGATACTTATATGACATGTATGCTACTTTATTTTCATAGTTGCATATGGAACTCATGAAAAATGTATCCATTGAGGGTTATATTTTGCATAAGGTATGCCATGAGGCCGTAGGCCATTCTAGCGCGTCTAAATCATCATTTTACACATGCGTGTATGATTACATCTCAAAGAATACATGGATTTCAAACTTTGAATTATTTTTGGAGGATTTTATGAATTTTCATGAAAAATTCATGCATTGGGCATCATTCAAAGTTTTCCTTCGATTTAGCATGTTGTGGATGTTCATTTAACGTTCAAAGATGTTTTGAAACTTGTTTAAATCAAATGGGAAGCATGCATGGCCTTAGAACCAAGCCAAGCACCTCCCCCATGAGTTGCAGCAGACATTTCTGCTGCAGCAGGGTCCATCGGTCGGCTGATGGCAATTCATCGATCGACCGACGATTGTCTCGAACCATTCCAGTGGCCTTTTTTAGGATTTTTGGGTGTTTTGGTCAGCTGATGATTGAGTTTTAGCTGACTGGTACTGTTCATCGATTGGTTGATCCCCCCTAGAGCTTAGTTTCCTTTCAGCATTCTGGATAGAATTCTTGGGTCAACTTCAGAGGGTCATATCTTCTTTATTTCTAATCCAAATTAGGTCATTCTTGAGTCTAAACTCAAGATCTTGAAGTCAGATTTCCAATGATACCAATTAGACTTAAAAACTCCAACCGTAGTGAGAGTTTTACTAGTTTTAGTAAGATAGGGTCATGCTGTCTCTTAAACGAAGGATGCCACTTCGTTCTAAATTCATATATTTTTCGTCCGGACTCCGAATTAGGTGATTCTTGAGTCCATTTCATTTATTTTTTTGTTGTCTTTGCAATGGTGTGGTTGGTAAAAGACCGTTTTACCCCTAGGTTCATTTATGTTCATTTTTAAAACGTCACTTCCGTAATTATTCTCTTTAGGTTCCGTGACCTCAATGAGGGTCACATTTGTGTCTTGTAGACATGTAGTATCTCTAGAGACCATTGATTTATCTTTTGCATCTATAGTATGATTCATCATTTGATTTACATTCGGGTCACCATTAATGCACCGGGTTGAATACAAATTCGGGTCGTTACATTGACAGAGATGGGTTACCTGTCATATAATCGGATGCCCCTAAATCAATGATCCAAGGTATAGAAGATGAAGCATGGAGATACGTATTACCTGAAGTAACGATAGTAGCAGTAAAGGAGGGCTAATTTGCACACTCACGCTTTACCAGTTTGGTGTTGGTAATTGACCCAAGAAGATGGAATTCCTTAGTATCCATCATAAGAGTTGCCAAACAAATGAGATATAGTAGCGTGAGGGAGCCAAGACAAGAGAACCGAG
Organism: Cornus florida; assembly: GCF_030987335.1. Classification (NCBI taxonomy): domain Eukaryota; kingdom Viridiplantae; phylum Streptophyta; class Magnoliopsida; order Cornales; family Cornaceae; genus Cornus; species Cornus florida. The sequence goes on from NW_026775571.1 coordinate 4,575,219, forward strand.
ATCTAGCTGAGATGAACCCGAGAAAAATTATCGAGTAGGGATCCAAGAGAGATTGCTGAGATTAGAACTGAAATCACCGAGAAGAGATTGAGAGAAAGCCGAGATGGAATCAAGATTGGAGTCTGAATAAAACTAAAAAAAAAAAATTTAAAGAGGGATTAATTTTAGCTCTAATTCCATGTTGAAAGAGAGAGAAAGAGAATATATGAAAACTTATATGTTATGGAGTTAGTAATACAATAATACAATGGTGTTTATATAGGATAAGCTACAGGAGTAGGTGAGTGGAGAACAAGAAAACCCTATATATGGTAATTCTATATATGGTATTGGGGGGTAGGTGACAATTCATACAATACTAACTGTACACGTGTGACAACTCATACAACACTATACAACACTTATTATTATTATTATTATTTGGAAGGTTAGTGATCCTTATTCTTGGTAGTTCATTTGGTCATATCTAGGGATAGAAAAGTGGATGGAAGGAAATGAACGGGAATGGAAGAGACAATATTAAGGAAGCGCAGATTCATCTCTTCTTTTGTTTTAATAGAAGAGAAGTAAATGGATTACACACATTCCACTATTAGGTAGTAGGAGAGGAAAGATGAAATTTTAAATACTGTTTGACCACGTTAATAAATGAGTTTAAAAAGGTTTTTTTTAATTAGGAAAACTACACTTACATAGAGTTAGGAGTCTTAAATAACAAAATGGTCTATTTTAAAAGTTCATTTTTCACTTTGGTTGAATTAAGTAAAATAATTACAGGCATATGTGGTGCGTGGTCATCGCGCACCCCAAATTGAATACAAAAGTGTGGCCAAGTTTAAATTTATAAAGTGCCACTACTAACTCTAACTACTAATATAGCTAGGGTGAGTAGGGATCATCTCAAGGGATCGAATGCACTTTCGAAATGGAAACAAGGTTGGATTAGTAGGTCGAGTGATCAAAAGATGGTTTGATTGATTAATTAAACTACGATGTAGATAAATTTAATATAAAGCAACTAAAGTAAATAAAGGGTAGAGAACAAGAGTGAGGAATCTTGGAATTTAGAGGTCACCACTAAACATCACCATTCTAGATACTCAATGTGTTATGAATGAGGGGAAATATGTGTTGCAATACAAGGAGGTGTGATTGATTGAATCAACAAGTATGTATTGACTAATTAAGCATACATTGTCTAGACAACCTAATGAATAGCATAATATATCTAACTAAGCCATTATTCCTTCCTTTAAGCTTACAATTAACACACTAACAAGTTAGAGAATTATACTACTTACATTCATAAGTATAGAACATCAAATAACAAGCATGGATTGTCCTCACATCTAAGAAAGTAAAGCAACTACACTACAACAAAGCTAGATGCATGAAAACTAAACTAACTAAACTAAAGAAGAGGCATAATCCATCAAGAAATGAGTATGAACCATCAAACAAACCACAAGAGTATTCTATTTAAGCACTATGCCTTGATAATCTCTAGATTCATAGTATCAACATACATAGACATGCATCAATATCATAAAACCAAGAGATAAACATATGAACATCTATTCTAGCATACATAGACATATGAATAGAATGAAATGATCAATTGGAAGTATTAAACAACATAAATCATTGTAAAAACAAGATTCATATATAAATCAAGTGTCAAGATAAGATTACAACACAAATCCCCTCAAAATACAAAACATCAAGATCTAGAAGGCATGCTTAGGGCTCACTCTAGCCCCAAGAAGATGTTTAGCCACTCATTGATGTAGTCATCCAACCCTCATGGGCCATCTCTATGGTAGGAAGTATCTTCTCCTTGATGGAAACCCTAGATGAATGGAAGAACTCCCAAGTAGTGTATGTCTCTCTAATCTCTAGGCTCTCTCCTCTTCTCCTATGTATGATATATGATCCTCTATGAGATATATGTAAAAATGGCTCAAAATCCTTATATAGGTAGCTCAAGTGTCACACCAAATGGTCAGGTCTCCTGCACTAGGGTCCTCTTAATGATTGCACCACAAGCCATCTTCAAATGAGCTGAACTCTATTTTATTTCAAATTTGAGGAGGTTCGATCGATCGAATTGTGATGAGATCGATCGAAGAATGGACAGATCGATCAAAACTTGGCCGGATCGATCAAACCTTGGCGGCGCCTTTTTGGAATAGGACAAGTCTGAGATATTTTTGGGATATTTTGGGAAAAAGGCAAAAGTGGTAGGTGGGGATAAGATCAAAGAACTTCGACTGATCGAAATGAAGGTTAGATCGATCGATCGAAATGAAGGTTGGATCGATCGAAGATAGACATTCAATAGGATAAGGAGAAGGGGTTTGATCTATTTTGGTGAGGCTGGATCGATCACTGTGAGATCAATCGAAAATATTTCTGATCAATTAAACCTTGCTATTTTTCCACCACTTTGCTCCTTTTTGCTCATTTCTTCCATTCAGCTTGAGATAGCTTCTTTTATGCTCTAATTTGACTAAATTGACTTATTTTGGGGATAAACACCGGAAAAGGGTAATAACACAAAATTAATTTAAAACGGAAAAATAAGATATATAAAGGTTCTAGAATACTCAAGCTTAAGGGGTTTAAATGCGCACTTTTCAGCGCTTATCACATGCCCAAACTTAAATATTGTTAGTCCCTAGCAATGAACTATAAAGTAAATGAATGAAATAGACAACAATACAACTATGAACTAGAAAGCAATAAATAGATAATGCCACTTTCGTAGGGAACACGATTGCATTTAGCATATGCAACAAACCTTTTAAACCCCTAGGTTTCTCCTAGTGGATGAGTGAAGTCTCGTGAGGGTTTCCAGAAATGATACCCACAAACATTAAGCTCATTCTCACAAAAGAGGCACTAATATTGCAAACAAGCATTGGGAGAAAACTACCTCAAGTATGCAACTTTTCAACCATTTCCAAGCAATCTCCCAAAATCTCAACATCAAGCAAGCAAGTGTGGTCCTCCACACATCAAGATAATGATAATGCAACTCAAAACAACTCTAGAATCCTTTTTGAGTGGACCGGCATCAAGTATGTTGCTATCTAAGCCAACTAAAGAAATGATCACATCATTACCCTCAAACTAGTATACAAATCTAGTACCGATCATCAAAACAAAGAGTGGACCTTTTATTAAAGCTTTATTGATCTAGGTGCGCTTATTCTTTTGACTCGATTTGTTTTTTTTTTCTATCCCTAAGGATCAAAGATGGAAGTATGGTGCAATGTGTTGATCTATTAAGTTTTCTAGCAATCCATGAGGTCGAGCGTTAGGTCAATGACTCCCAAACCAGATGGCTTTATGGCATTAGGTGTTCAAACATCCCTAAGGACTTACAAGCTCAAATCAACTAGGCTACAAATCAAAACAACCTCCATCTAATCATTCCCACTTCTCACCTTCTGGGAGAAGTCCTCATTTTTTTATTACTTTTGTAACTTCTTCTTCTTCTTCTTTTTGTAAGCATTTAATTATTAACCTAGAGTTTGGGCCCTTCACCTTTTGGCGCGAGAAATTCAGTGCTTGATGAGGCTAGAATCTCGGCTACTTAATAAAAAGGGATTGTTATCCACTTTTGTCAAAATGAAAGCTTTCAATGCACTACTAGCTCAATTGGGATATAACCAATTCAATAGTCAACAAAGCATGTACCCCACAAATGAATGCTAGTGTGCTCCTGTGCTAGTGTAGAATCCTAGAGTGAATCTCAAAACAATCACAAAATCAGGATAATGTGGACCACAAATGCAAGTAAGATATCAATATTTCATAAAATTTACTCCTAAATGGCATCCACAAGGCATACAAGGAGTATTGGACTCTCAAGTCAAACAATTTTTAAATTTTAAGCAATATAGTCCTCAAAAGATCAAAATCATAGCTAGTTATGGACCAACCATAGAAAATACCTCAACTACACAAGTCATGCTCAAAATTTTGAATTGAAAACAAACACTGCAAATAACACCCATTACCCCCAAACTTAAACGGCACAGTGTCCTCAATGTGCAACGAGAACAAAAGAAAGAGTATACTAGTGCAGCTATGCTAAAGAATGGCCGGAACACAAATATCCGAAGTGGGTGGTATAATGTCCTCTTTTACAAGGGTCGCGATACCAAGTCAAGCTTGAAGAGTTATGTGTGAATTTAGGAGGTGGCCAAGTTTTACATTTATAGAAAGCCACTACTACCTTTCTCTATATAAAATATAGATAGGGCGAGTAGGGATCGTCCCAAGGGATTTGATGGTGTATCGAATTGTGAAACTATGGTAATTAGGGTTAGTAGGTCGAGTGATCACACAATTGGTTGGTTGGTCGATTAAGCTAAATTGAATTCAACTAAATAAAATAATATGAGGTAAACAAGAGAGAGAGAGGTCTTGGGGTGTAGAGATCACCACCAAGCAATACTTTTCTATACTACTAACAAGTGATCAATTGAGGGTAATGGATATGTTGCAATATGATATGGGTGTGTGTGCATTAGGTTGATTCAATTGGCAAGGATGACAAATCAAGCAAGTATTGTCTAAACATCATGTGAAGAGCACAATATATCTAAACAATAGAGCATATATTGTCTAGACAACATGGGGATAGCACAATAGATCAAAACAAGTCATTAATCATTCATTAAGCTCACAATCCACATGCAACACAATATTAGAGGAATATGCCATTTGGACTCACAAGCATGGAACATCAAACATCAAGAGTAGATTGTCCTCCCATCTAACATTATACTACCACTACACTAAATCTACACTACTAGTATGAAAATAAAGCTATCTAGACTTGGGGAGAGGCACAAACCATCAAGAATAGGCATAAACCATCAAATGAACCAAAATAGCATTCATTAAGCATATCATCTTAATAATCTCTAGATCTATAGCATCAATATACATAGACATGCATCAAAAACACTAAATCTAGAGATAAGCACATGAATATCCTACTCTAGCATACATAGACATATGGGTAGAATAGAATAGTCAATTGGAAGCATTAAACCATACAAACCATGAAATAATTAAGATTTATATGTACATGAATATCAAGATGTATCATACAACACTAATCCCTCAATAATACACAAGATTAGAGTATAGAAAGCATGCTTGGGGCTAACTCTAGCCCCAAGAAGATGTCTAGCCACTCATGGTAGTGATGATCCAACCCTCAAGGGCTAACTCCATGGCTGCTCCTTGTTGGTGAAGATCTCCTCCAATGGTTGCTCTAGCTTCCTCCCTTCTTCCTCTCCAAGAATAGCCTCCAAGATGATTTTCAATGTGTGACAAGAGACTCTAGAACCCTCTCCAAAAAGTGTATCATATTCCTTATATAGGTAGGTCAAATACACCCTATGATGAGCTGTGGTCGTGCAAGGCATATTCTCCAATGATTGGGTGAAGGACGGAATAAATGAGCTGGACTTTAACTTTTTCTCGTTGGAGGAAGTTCGATCGATCGATCGAACCTTAACTTGGATCGATCAAAGATGGGTTTGATCGATTGAACTGCATCTTGGATCGATCGAAATGGTCTGACTCCTCCGGATAAGGACAAGGCTGAGATATTTCGAAGATATTTATGGGGAAAAGGACAAAAGTGGTTGGTAGGCGTACAGCTGTGGATAAGATCAATCATTTGAATAGGACAAAATAGGGTTCAATCATTCGAAGGTGATGTTGGATCGATCAAACTTGGAATTTCAGCAAAGGCCAAGGTTGGATCTATCGAGAAGTACTGTGATCGATCATAGATGTTCGATCGATCGAACTCTAAGTTGGATCGATCGAACTTTTCAGCTGCATAACTTTGATTCCTTTTTGCTCCTTTCTTTCTCCACTTTGCTCCCTCCTTTGGTTTATCTCAAGATTACTTCAATTAAGCTCTTATTTGGCTGAGTTAGCTCAATTTTGGGATTAGTGCCTGAAAATATAAATAACACGTAATAAGTCTAAAACGGCAAAGTAAGATAGATAAAGGTACTAGAATGCTTAAGCTTAACTGGTTTAAATGCGCACTTTTCAGTGCTCATCACACCCCCAAACTTAAATATTGCTAGTCCCTAGCAATGAACTAAGAAGTAAAGGAATGAAATGAACAACTAAACAAGTATAAACTGGAATGAAATGAACAACTAAACAAGTATAAACTGGAATGAAATGAACAACTAAACAAGTATAAACAAGTACAAACACCATTTTCGTAGGGAACATGATTGCATTTAGCATATGCAACAAGCCTTTTAAACCCCTAGGTTACCCCTAGTGGACGAGTGAAGTCTCGTGAGGGTTTCCAGAAATGGTACCCACAAACATTAAGCTCATTCTTTCAAAAGAGGCACCAATATTACAAACAAGCATTGGGAGAAAACTATCTCAAGTATGCAATTTTTCAATCATTTCCAAGCAATCTCCCAAAATCTCAACATCAAACAAGCAAGTATGGTCCTCCACACATCAAGAAAATGATCATGAAAATCGAAACAAGTCTAGAATCCTTTTTTGAGTGGTCTGGCATCAAGTGTGTTGCTATCTTAGCCAACTAAGGAATTAATCACATCCTTACCCTCAAACTAGCATACAAATCTAGTCCCAATCATCAAGATAAAAAGTGGACCTTTTATTAAAGCTTTATTGTTCTAGGTGCGCTTATTCTTTTCACTCAAATTTTTTTTTTTTTTTTTTTTTTTTTTTTTTTTTTTTTTTTTTTTTAGGATCAAAGATGGAAGTATGGTGCAATGTGTTGATCTCTTAAGCTTTCTAGAAGATTCATGTAGCGAGCGTTAGGTCAATGACTCCCAAACCAGATGGCTTTAGGGCATTAGGTGTTAAGACACCCCTACAGACTTACAAACTCAAATCAACTAGGCTACAAATCAAGACAACAACCATCTAATCATTTTCTACTTCTCACCTTTTAGGAGAAGTCCTCACTTTTATTGCTTTTGCAACTTCTTCTTTTTTTTTTTTTCAATTATTAACCTAGAGTTTGGGCCCTCCACCTTTCGGCGCGAGAAGTTCACTGCTTAATGAGGCAAGAATCCCGGCTACTCAATGAAAAGAGGTTGTTATCCACCTTTATCAAGAATGAAAGCTTTCAATGCACTACTAGCTCAATTGGGATATAACCAATTCAATAATCAACAAAGCATGTACCCCACAAATGAATGCTAGTATGCACCGGTGCTAGTGTAGAATCCTAGAATGAATCTCAAAACAATCACAAATTTAGGATGATGTGGACCACAAATGCAAGCAAGATATCAATCTTTTGAAAAATTTACTCTTAAATGGCATCCTCAAGGCATACAAGGAGTATTGGACTCTCAAGTCAAGCAATTTTTAAATTTTAAGCAATATAGTCCTCAAAAGATCAAAATCATAGCTAACATCAATCTCAAATCTCAATCATGCATTTAAAGCTCAAATCTTACGTAGAATGCAACAAGACACCTTACCCCCAAACTTAAACCGCACATTGTCCTCAATGTGCAATGAGAACAATGGAAAAAAAGTGGAAAGAGTATACCGTGGTGGTGTAGAGATGAAACCCGGTCATGATCCAATTCGAAAGACGTCTCCCCCAAACTTGGAATCAACAACCTACTTGAATAACCTCGCTAGCAAACTCACATCAAATATCAAATGGGATAAGAATAATCAAATCAAGCATTCTAAGGCAATGTAACACATAATGCAAGAGAGATATAAAATCAAGCCCTAACTAATGCATAAAGTATGCATGACTACACATAAGGGCACAACGATGAATCTTTTTATATTTTTCATTTAATGAAAGCAAGTATATACAAAATGCAAGAAAAACAAAGAATAAAATGCATGAACAAAATATAAAAAGAAAATTAAATAAGGCAAAATGTAATGAAAGAATATGTTCAATGTAAGAAATGAAAAACAATATGTGCAATGCAAAACAAATGGAAAGAATATGTACAATGCAAGTATATACAAAATTTTCTTACTTTTTGTTTTTCATTTTTTTTTTTTTTTTAATATATATGTGAAAACATGCAAAGAAAAATGAAAAATGTAAGAAATATGCAAAATGGGTGCTAAGTTTAACGTCTCTAGTAAGACGGAATGCTTCTTTGAAAAATCGTTTTTTTTTTATTGTTATTTTTTTAGACAAAACAAGTATGTACACAAACAAAAATAAAAAGATAAGTGAATAAAAATAAAAATGCAAGAAGTAAAAATGTAAGGAAATAAAGAAGGTAAAATTTTTTTTTTTTTTTCGAAATTAAAAATTAAAGTTAAACAAAATATTTTTGGATTTTTGGAAATAAGATAAAAGGAAATAAAATAAAAGAAAAGAAATATTATTATTATTATTTTTTTTTTATATATATATATTTTTTATTTTTAATACCAAGATAGAAGTAACTAAATAAAATAAAAGAAAATAAAAATAGAAATAGGAAAAAGTCAAAAAGTCAAAGGGTCAAAGGGGCAAAGTTGTAATCGATCGAAGATGAAGTTCGATCGATCAAACATAGCTGTGATCGATCCGAGATGAAATTCGATCGATCGAACATGTAAAATTTTGGAGATCCCGAGAGCATGCATTTTTGAAAAATGGATGAGGCCTGAAAATTTTTCTAAGTGTTGGGACTCATGATCGATCGAACCACATGTTGGATCGATCGAAAGGTAGTTCGATCGATCGAAATGGTTTACGATCGATCGAACTTTTGAAAATTTGGAGATCCCGAGAGCATGCATTTTGGAATTTGGATGCAGGTCCAAAATTTTTCTAAGTGTTGGCTGCAAAATGAGAGCTAGATCGATCGAGTCCATAGTTGGATCGATCGAACCAATGTTCGATCGATCGAAGGTGCTCTTGTGATCGATCGAACTGGCACCAAATGCCTAATTTTGAACTGAAAGTGTAGAAAATTCTATGCTAAGCCCAATGATGGTAACAAGAATGAAAATTTGAAAAATAGATGGAAGAATGTACACAAGAATGAAAAATAAAAAGAAATGAGGGAGGAATAGAGTTGTGAAACTCTACGAATACTAGTGTTTAACGTCTCTAGCAAGACGTTAGGTCAACTCACTAATCAAATGAATCAAAAACTGGATATGAAACATCCTTATTGACCCTCTTTTCACTTTTCTCATTTAATGTCCCACTTTTGACAATAAAATCATCCTCCAAAAGAATGACTTGAAAAGAAATAAAAGAGATGATATTGTTCCTTTCATCCACGGTCTTGAAAATAAAATCAATCATGGTTAAGCTTGCCTCTTTGTTGTGTTCTTGAAACACATTCAAATGATCATCCATATTGATAATTGGTGAGGCATTGTCTTTCAAAGACTCATTTGGATTAATAAGAAACACCCTCTCTTCATCCCTCTTCTCCTCCTCATAAATTACCATTTCCTCACCTTCTAAGTAAGCTAAGGAGTCCATTAGAGAGTTTATTTCATTTTTAGAGCTTTTAAAGTCAAAACCACAATTTTTATACATTTCCAAAAGACATTCCTCAAGAGGGTCATTAGAGATAATAGAAGGAAGGCCCTCTTCAACAAGTTCCTCCTCCTTCTCTCCTACCTCAAGTGTGGTCAACATCTCCTCACTCTCTAGAGTAGCCATATCATAGATAAAATCATAATCAAAACAAGGAAAGTCCTCATTAATCATGTTATGTTCTATTGGATTAGCCACTAACTCACTTGCCACTTCCTCCTCTATACAAGATAGAGTGCTAGGCATTAGCTCACTTGTTTCATTCTTCTCACTCTCATCATCCTCATCTATATTCATTGAAGTTCTTGCCATTTTTTCATTTGCCTCTTCTTCCTCCTCTTGATGAGAAAGAGTATTTGTAATTTGCTCAACTTGAGCTTCTAAGTTAGCTAAAGTTCGAGAATGAGAATTAATAAGTGAAGTGTGTGAAATATGCACATTAAGTAAAGCTAACACTTTTTCTTCAAATCCGGGTGAGTACTTAGAAGGTGGTGGAATTGATTCATCATAAAATGGTGGTGGAGGGCAATAATCATAAGAAGGATTAAATGAGTGATCAAGTCCATAATAAGATGATGCATGAAATGAATTGGACTCAATCTCATAAGGATTAAAATGTAATGGAGGAGCATAAGGTGAAGGGATGTAATTCCCCCCCAAACTTGGATCAAATAATTCCTCCATTCACAATTAAAACCCAAATGCAAGAAAAAAAAAATTGGCCTCAACAAGGGCCTATGCTTGGACAAAAATTTAGCAATAAAATGAGCCTCAACAAGGGCTATCACAAGCATACAAAGAATTGAAACAATTAAAATACAAGAGTGCCAAGAATTGCTCACAATGGTCCTTTAGCACTTCAACTCCAAATTTAGCTTTTAAGCTCTAATGATTGCTTTAAGTTCCAAAGTTCGCCTTCCTTGTAGTCAAGTACCTAATTGAACAAATAATAATGAGAATCAAGAGAAAAGAATATACAATGGAAAATAAAATAAAAATAGAAGCAATCTAATGAACACTATTGTCTAGTTTAATTCCAACAAAACCGTTAATCCCCGGCAACGGCGCCAAAAACTGACCGGTGTCCTCTTTTACAAGGGTCGCGATACCAAGTCAAGCTTGAAGAGTTGTGTGTGAATTTAGGAGGTGGCCAAGTTTTACATTTATAGAAAGCCACTACTACCTTTCTCTATATAAAATATAGATAGGGCGAGTAGGGATCGTCCCAAGGGATTTGATGGTGTATCGAATTGTGAAACTATGGTAATTAGGGTTAGTAGGTCGAGTGATCACACAATTGGTTGGTTAGTTGATTAAGCTAAATTGAATTCAACTAAATAAAATAATATGAGGTAAACAAGAGAGAGGAGAGGTCTTGGGGTGTAGAGATCACCACCAAGCAATACTTTTCTATACTACTAACAAGTGATCAATTGAGGGTAATGGATGTGTTGCAATATGATAAGGGTGTGTGTGCATTAGGTTGATTCAATTGGCAAGGATGACAAATCAAGCAAGTATTGTCTAAACATCATGTGAAGAGCACAATATATCTAAACAATAGAGCATATATTGTCTAGACAACATAGGGATAGCACAATAGATCAAAACAAGTCATTAATCCTTCATTAAGCTCACAATCCACATGTAACACAATATTAGAGGAATATGCCATTTGGACTCACAAGCATAGAACATCAAACATCAAGAGTAGATTGTCCTCCCATCTAACATTATACTACCACTACACTAAATCTACACTACTAGCATGAAAATAAAGCTATCTAGACTAGGGGAGAGGCACAAACCATCAAGAATAGGCATAAACCATCAAATGAACCAAAATAGCATTCATTAAGCATATCATCTTGATAATCTCTAGATCTATAGCATCAATACACATAGACATGCATCAAAAACACTAAATCTAGAGATAAGCCCATGAATATCCTACTCTAGCATACATAGACATATGGGTAGAATAGAATAGTCAATTGGAAGCATTAAACCATACAAACCATGAAATAATCAAGATTTATATATACAGGAATATCAAGATGTATCATACAACACTAATCCCTCAATAATACACAAGATTAGAGTATAGAAAGCGTGCTTGGGGCTAACTCTAGCCCCAAGAAGATGTCTAGCCACTCATGGTAGTGATGATCTAACCCTCAAGGGCTAACTCCATGGCTACTCCTTGTTGGTGAAGATCTCCTCCAATGGTTGCTCTAGCTTCCTCCCTTCTTTCTCTCCAAGAATAGCCTCCAAGATGATTTTCAATGTGTGACAAGAGACTCTAGAACCCTCTCCAAAAAGTGTATCATATTCCTTATATAGGTAGGTCAAATACACCCTATGATGAGCTGTGGTCGTGCAAGGCATATTCTCCAATTATTGGGTGAAGGACGGAATAAATGAGCTGGACTTTAACTTTTTCTCGCTGGAGGAAGTTTGATCGATCGATTGAACCTTAACTTGGATCGATCGAAGATGGGTTTGATCGATCGAACTGCATCTTGGATCGATCGAAGTGGTCTGACTCCTCCGGATAAGGACAAGGCTGAGATATTTCGAAGATATTTATGGGGAAAAGGACAAAAGTGGTTGGTAGGCGTACAGCTGTGGATAAGATCAATCATTTGAATAGGACAAAATAGGGTTCGATCCATCGAAGGTGATGTTGGATCGATCGAACTTGGAATATCAGCAAAGGCCAAGGTTGGATCTATCGAGAAGTACTGTGATCGATCATAGATGTTTGATCGATCGAACTCTAAGTTGGATCGATCGAACTTTTCAGCTGCACAACTTTGATTCCTTTTTGCTCCTTTCTTTCTCCACTTTGCTCCCTCCTTTGGTTTATCTCAGGATTGCTTCAATTAAGCTCTTATTTGGCTGAGTTAGTTCAATTTTGGGATTAGTGCCTGAAAATATAAATAACACGTAATAAGTCTAAAACAGCAAAGTAAGATAAATAAAGGTACTAGAATGCTTAAGCTTAACGGGTTTAAATGCGCACTTTTCAGTGCTCATCATATAACCCCCCCAAACTTGGGATTGACTGTGGTCCTGAAAAGATGGCACTGGAATAAAAGCTGATTAGATAACAAAGGGGATAATAACAGTGCACAGTGGCATGCAAGTGTGAGTGGGAAAGTAAATGAACTAAGGAGAGAGGAATAAAGATGGTCCTGAAAAATTTTGGGCAACACTCTCTTATTGAAGTTATTGGAAGGTACCTGATAATGGAGTCAATCACAGATAAATATATCAATATAATATCCGGACATCCAAAAATATCATGCATAAGATAAAGAAAATAAAAATAGTATCAATGTAATAGTAACAGTTAGATAGCATAAATATATAAAATGACGAAAGAGATAGAGATGTAGATCAAGCAGAGGAGGTTGGACGAGCGGGGCATGATCCTCAGATATCTCTGGAAATACCCTGCAGCGCAGTCAAGATGTTAGAGCGGAGAGTAGTCATGTCTGCTCGGAGAGAGACAACCGCATCCTCCAATGTCTGGATATGCTCTCCTAGGCTAGGTGTTTGGACCGGAGCGTCAGGGATGGCTGGATCATGAAACTGAGTTACATCCTAACTCGGCTCCTAAGAATGTAATGGCAACCCTGCCAGAGAGTGATGTGGTGACTCTGTTGGAGGTTCTCGATCTAGATCTATATCTATATGCACGTCCGCAACCGCCTGTGGGTCTGTTGGATCATCCGCTACTGCTGCTACTGCTGCTGCTGCTACTGTTGCCTGCTCCTCCATCTCTGCTAGCTCTGCCTCCTCCTCCTCCTCCTCAGCTGCCAAGGCTGCCTCATCCTCCAGACTCCGAATAAGAGCATTGTAGTTTTTGTCCCAATCCTTCTTGCCATAGCGGCAAGCACCTAACTCAGTATGCTCCACTGGTTGGAAAGGGTAGTGCTGACCTCTGAGGATCTAAGTGATGAGGTGGGCAAATGGAAAGAATGTGGCACACCCAGGCTTGGCCTTACTAATGTTGTTGGAGTAAAGTTTCATCATGACACTCCAGTACAGTGCAGGTAAAAAAACCAATAGCTCGTGTAGAAGGCATAGAGAACAGCGAGAAAATTTAAATGCCTTTAGATCTTATGGCTCGCCATAAATACATTTCGGTATAGTACCGAATCAAAGAACCATAGATAGTTGGGCAGATAAGTCCTGGTGGCGAATGTCTCACCATAACTGTATGGGTTAATCAGGAACACAGCCATGTCTACATCAGAAGGCCTCCTCAAAATAGGATACTGAAGCTCGGGTGGGCAGACATGTGGCCATCTGGAGGATCTGGCCAATGACTCAACAATGATACTGATGGGGTGGCCATCAATAGCAGTCCGCATCTCCGATAGGTTACTCGGGGCCGGCCGGAGGTTCTGGTAGAACAACGGGACAAGCCTTAGGTAAACTGGGTAAGTGACTAGAGTAAGGATGGCTGAAATGCTGCGCCGCTCTATCTCATCGAAGGCCACCCTGGTCAGGATCGACCGGGAGAAAAAAGTAATGTCAAAGACAGACTCATGCCCATAGTGAGGCGTGAGTATCTCTTAATAGGTCTGTCTCGGACCTAGCCTGGCTGAGTCGGTGGTGGTGAAGGAGGTGGAATGTGCTCAGTCTCATCCGCTGATGAAGAAGATGAAAGGGCGGATGCAGAAGAGGCAGAGCGCTCAGACTGAACTAGAGCTGGCTCCTCATGTTCCTCTAGCTGCTCATACTCCTCCAGCACCTCTACTCACTGTTGCACTCTACGCTCATACTGCCGATGAACAACAGTCTTGACTCGAGCCATGGCCTGCAAAAGAAAAGAAACACTTGCAACTGAAGTCAGTAATAGGAATAACATATGAAATATAGAATTTAAAGCACACAAATAGAAACATGTTTGTCAGGTAAGATAAACAACTCAGAATAATCGACAAGAATCTATGCAAGTGGTAATACAGCCAGGTGTGGATAGTGAATGTTCAAATAAGTGAAGCATGCTGAACAATATAAGTATAAAATGCATCCAATGTGGAAAACACAGGCATTAGGCATAAATAAACTAGCATGAACACTATGAAGGGTGCAAGGGAATGAATATGCAAAGTGATGAATTTCGATTGATCAGGAAAAGATGAGATCGATCCAAGTTAGATCGATCAGGATTTAGTGAGATTGATCTTTCTCTGATCGATCAGAGAAAAATGTGACCGATCGAGCTCTGTAAAAAAATGAAAAGTTACAGATCTGTGATGTGGATGACACGAGGGCACCCGAGCAAGCTCGTGGGTCCCTCTACACTTTAATATATCAAAATTGGTCACTTAAATGGCACGTGACCCCCAAAATTGAAATCGAAACGAAATATATATACAAAAATATATACATATATATACACATGCTTGAAAAGTCAAAAATGGTAATGATGGAACATTGAAGGCTTAGATCTAGGCATGGCAAACATAGAAACTCAAAATTGAAGCACAAAACCTAAAAATAGAATCCAAAACTTACCAAAACTTATGAGAGAGTGGAGACCGAGAGAGGAAGGGTGAGATCTGAAGCGAGGAAGAGTTGGGAAGCTTGTGGAAGCTCACCGGAGACTCACCAGAGATGATGAACAGCGGGGGAGAGAGATGGGGTCTTGGATCAATCTTGACATCGATCTAAATGACCCTTAGGTTATATTTTTAAAAATGATCTCTGACTTGTTCGATCGATCACTAAGAAATTAGATCGATGGAACTCAGATCGATCATGAGGGAACTCAGATCGATCGAATTCACAGAGCGACAAAGTATTTTTGAAAATTTTTAAATTTTTAAATTTTTGAAAATTAAAATTAAAATTAAAACAAAATATTTTTAGATTTTTATTATTATTATTATTTTTGGAATTTTTTATTATAAAATGTAAATAAAAAGAAAATATTTTTGGATTTTAAGAAAATAAAATATTTTTGAATTTTAAAAGGAAATCAAAGCCAACAAGAGTATCCAGATCGATCGAACATAGATCGATCAAAGTTCGATCGATCTAACAGGTGAAAACCTGTAAACATATTCAAACGATCACACAGAGGTGATTTTTCAAGGGTTCAAAAATTTTTCTAAGTATGGAATGATGATCGATCCAAGGGAAAACTGGATCGATCAAAGAGTACTTGGATCGATCAGACATGAAGTTCGCACGATAGAACAGAGAGCTGAAATGTGCAGGGTATGTAGGGTATGATGTTTTTGATCGATCAAACTCTTTTTGAGATCGATCAAACAAACACAAAATGCTTAATTTGAAGATGACAGTGCATGCATTCTCAACTAAAGTCCCTAGCAATGTGTATAAACCCAGAATATATCTAGACGACGCAAGAAATGAAAGGTAAAATAGAAATAAGGGAGGAATAGGGTTGTAAACCCTACAAAGCACTAGTGTTTAACGTCTATAGCAAGACGTTGGGCTCTTTTAGCCCGGATCAAAAATCTTATTGTGCATCCCCTCCTTGACAGAGTGAATGGCACCTTGAATCTTACCCAACAAATGGTTCCCTAAAGAACTTGTTGGATTTGACTCATTGGAGATTGACGGTCCTTGGTTTATGCAATTCTTGGGCCTCCATGTCCTCTCAACACTAGCTTTGCAAACATTTTTTTTTTAACTCTTTTTGGTAAGCAAACCATGGGAATGTTCAACATCAAGCAAAGACTCAACTTTATCAAGTTCATTTTCAACACACTTTTCTACACAACAAACCTCTTCATGTTTGTCTATTGAATTCAAGGTTGGGTTAAAGATGTTCAACTTTACTTTCATGTGGCCAAATGAGATTTTCATTATCCCCGTCCTACAATTTATGTTAGCATTTGACATTACCAAGAAAGGACGGCCAAGGATAACGGGAATTTGGCTCTTGGGATTTGGAACCGGTTCCATGTCAATGACAGCGAAATCAATCGGGAAAATGAACTAATTAATTTTAATCAACACATCCTCAATAATACCCGGGGCTTTTCGATGGATTGGTCGGCAAGTTGCAAAACTACCAACGTCGGTTTCAAGTCTCCTAAGCCCAATTTAACATATACCGAGAATGGAAAAAGGTTAACACTTGCTCCTAAATCTAAAAGAGCTCGATTAATGACATGGTCACCAATGATGCAAGAAGTAATAGGTGAACCAGGGTCCTTAAATTTTGGGAGAGTGTTGTGTTGCAAAATAGAGCTTACTTGCTCGGTCAAAACCACTTTCTTTGGTGCTTGGCTTTTATTCTTCCTCTTTTGGGTACAAAGATCTTTCAAGAACTTGGCATAAGCCGGAATTTGCTTAATTGCATCCAAAAGTGGAAGATTGATCTTCACTTGCCTAAACACTTCAATGATTTCATTCACTTTGGTCTTTTATTTCTCAATAGAAATGGATCCTTTCAAGGCATTTGGAAATAGAGCCTTTGGCTCGAAAGCTTTTTCAAAACCTTTCCTTGAATCACTTTCAACACAAGAAGTTTTCAAATCATAGTTCAAATCATTTTTCACCACTTTTTCAATAAGATGATCATGCACATGCAATGAAGGAGGAATAGAATGTGAAACGGAATGGGTGTCAACTTTTGGTTGCACCGGTTCACTCTCTTCATTGGAAACACCAATTTGGTTGTCAACAATTTTCCCACTTCTCAAGGTCGTTACCGCATTAACATGTTCAATTGTGTGACCTTCATTGGTTTCTACAACAAATTGTTGCTTTGGTGGGGCATTTAGAGGTGCCTTCCCTTTCTCTTTAGCATTCAAAGTACTAGTTATTTGCCCTACTTGGGTTTCTAGCTTCCTTGAGAATAAGATGATTGATTAGGGAAATGAGAATTAGAGAATTGGTTTCCATGTGATGATTGAAATGAAGACCTATAACCTTGGGAACCTTGGCTTTGCATGGAGGTAGAACATATTTTCCTTGAAAACCACCTTGGGGAGGGTTTGAGCCTTCCCCTTGGCTTTTCCAAGAGAAGTTATGATGGTTCCTCCATCCGGCATTGTAGTGTGAGCCATAGGGATTATTCCCTTGGTAAACAAATGTGGCATTAACTTGTTCATGATTCTCACTTTGGACATGTCTATGTGGACAATTGGAAGTAGAATGTAAGACACTAGAACAAGTCATGCATGTTTCATTAGATGGATGATGAACATGATTAGGGGAGGAAGACACTTGATTCACCGAATTTTGGTTGATCAAAAATTGATCAAACCTTTGAGACAAAGACTTGACTTCGGTTGCTATGTCATTGGAATTGTCAACTTGATATAAGCCAACATTTTTCCTTCCACCTAGAATTCTACCATTTTTAGAGGACAAAGATCGATGCATGGAATTTTCACTCATATTTTCATACAATTGCCAAACATCATTTTCATGTTTATCAAGATAAGAACCACCCATAGATGCATCTACCATTCCTTTTTTATTATCCGGCAAACTTTCAAAGAAGTATTGGACTAATTGCCACTTAGGAATATCATGATGTGGACACTTCCTAAGCAAATCGTTAAATCTTTCCCATGCCTCATGAAATAATTCCCCATCCCATTGAGAAAATTCATGAAAGGAAGTTCTCATAGCATTGGTCTTTGATACCAGATAGTACTTCTTCAAGAACTCTTGTTGCATTTCTGCCCAAGAAGTTATCGAAAAAGGCCTAAGATTGTTGAACAAATATTTTGCTTTGTCTTTAAGGGTAAAAGAAAAAAATTTGAGTCTCAAAACCTCTTTCGGCATGTCTGTGTATTTCACGATGGAGCATACTTCAAGAAACTCATCCAAATGCTTGTATGGTTCTTCACTTGGAAGTCCATGATAGTTAGGAAACATTTGAATAGTTTGCGGTTTAATTTCATAATGGTGAGCTCTAATGGGGGTAGTTGAATGCATGTCCGTGCATTGTATTTATTTGGCACATAATGATCACGTAAAGCAATGGGAAGATTCCCAACCGATGGCGCTAAACAAACACTATGATTAACTTGAACCATGGGAGGTTGTGGAGCAAAAATTGGCCGAGGCATTCCCAATAGAACTTGGCCTTGTTGTTGTGGGGGATTGAATGGTCTAGGCATGCCTAATGATACTTGAATGTTGTCATGATGCACATTAGGGTGGAGGATGCCTCGTTGGTCTACGTGACCAAGGTCCTCCATATGGTCGTCATGTTGGTCCTCCATTGATGAAATAGAGTGATGAAACTACCTCTTCCCCTATAATTATGAACAATGGATTCAAGATTCAAATTAAGTGGGACAAGAGTAGGATTTAATAATCTACGACCATTCATGCACTAACAAAACAAATAACAAGTAATCAATCAAATAGCAATCACTTCGCCCCTTCAATGAATCAATCAACAAACATCCTCCACATACATTGGTCCCATACTCCCATACTTTCAACAATATGCAAGGAAAATAAAATTGCCACCACGTGGACTCACGATTTATCAAAGAATTTAAGAACTTGCCACCACGCGGGCCGACGATTTAACTAGAGATTGAGTTAAGAAAAGCTCACAAAGGGTCCTTAAGCAACTTCAATTCATTTTCAATTTTTGCTTAGCTTTGCAAATTTTTAAGATTTTAGCCTTTTTATGCTTAGCTTAGCTCCTTGTCTTTCAATTCTCCCTTGCTTGACTTTCTTTTGCTCAATTCACCTAGTCAATCAAGAACAACCACAATAAGTAACTAAAAATAAAATAAGATAAAAACACAATCAAGAGAGTAGTAATTCCTAATTGTTTCTAAAACACGACATTGCCATATCAATCCCCGGCAATGGTGCCAAAACTTGGTGTGTGGTCGTCGCAACACACCAAATTGCATACAATAGTATGGCCAAGTTTAAATTTATAAAGTGCCACTACTAACTCTAACTACTAATATAGCTAGGGTGAGTAGGGATCATCCCAAGGGATCGAATGCGTGTTCAAAATGGAACCAAGGTTGGATTAGTAGGTCGAGTGATCAAAAGATGGTTTAATTGATTAATTAAACTACAATGTAGATAAATTTAATACAAAGCAACTAAAGTAAATAAAGGGTAGAGAACAAGAGTGAAGAATCTTGGGATTTAGAGGTTACCACTAAACATCAGCATTCTAGATACTCAATGTGTTATGAATGAGGGGAAATAAATGTTGCAATACAAGGAGGTGTGATTGATTGAATCAAAAGCATGGATTGACTAATTAAGCATACATTGTCTAGACAACCTAGTGAATAGCACAATATATTTAACTAAGCCATTATTCCTTCCTTTAAGCTCACAATCAACACACTAACAAGTTAGAGAATTATACTACTTGCATTCATAAGTATGGAACATCAAACAACAAGCATGGATTGTCCTCACATCTAAGAAAGTAAAACAACTACACTACAACTAAGCTAGAGGCATGAAAACTAAACTAACTAAACTAAGGTAGAGGCACAATCCATCAAGAAAAGAGTACGAACCATCAAACAAATCATAAGAGTATTTTATTTAAGCACTATGCCTTGACAATCTCTAGATTCATAGCATCAACACACATAGACATGCATCAATATCACAAAACAAAGAGATAAACACATGAACTTCTATTCTAGCATACATAGACATATGAATAGAATGAAATGATCAATTGGAAGTATTAAACAACAAAAATCATTGTAAAAATAAGATTCATATATAAATCAAGTATCAAGACAAAATTACAACACAAATTCCCTCAAAATACAAAACATCAAGATCTAGAAGGCATGCTTAGGGCTAACTTTAGCCCCAAAAAGATGTTTAGCCACTCATTGATGTAGTCATCCAACCCTTAAGGGCCATCTCCATTTTAGGAAGTATCTTCTCCTTGATGGAAACCCTAGATGAATGGAAAAACTCCTAAGTAGTGTATGTCTCTCTAATCTCTAGGTTCTCTCATCCTCTCCTATGTATGATATATGATCCTCTATGGGATATATGTAAAAATGGCTCAAAATCCTTATATAGGTAACCCAAGTGTCACACCAAATGGTCAGGTCTCGTGCACTAGGGTCCTCTCAATGATTGCACTACAAGCCATCTTTAAATAAGTTGGACTCTGTTTTATTTCAAATTTGAGGAGGTTTGATCGATTGAATTGTGTTGAGATCGATCGAAGAATGGACAGATCAATCAAAACTTAGCCGGATCGATCAAACCTTTGCAGCGCCTTTTTGGAATAGGACAAGTCTGAGATATTTTTAGGATATTTTAGGAAAAAGACAAAAGTGGTAGGTGGGGATAAGATTAAAGAACTTTGATCGATCGAAATAAAGGTTTGATTGATCAAAGATAGACATTCAAGAGGATAAGGACAAGGGGTTTGATCCATCCTGGTGAGTCTGGATCGATCACTGTGAGATCGATCGAAAATATTTTTGATCGATAGAACCTTGCTGTTTTTCCACCACTTTGCTCCTTTTTGCTTCTTTCTTCCACTCAGCTTGAGATAGCTTCTTTTATGCTCTAATTTGGTTGAATTGACTTATTTTGGGGATAAGCACCTGAAAAGGGCAATAACACAAAATTAATCTAAAACGGGAAAATAAGATAGATAAAGATTCTAGAATACTCAAGCTTAAGGGGTTTAAATGCGTACTTTTTAGCGCTCATCAATATACATCAATAACTATTATTTAGGTCCAAAATGCCCTCCAAACACTTATTCCAAAATACTAAAAATTATTCTCCTAAAATCAAGTACTTTCTTTAAATAATTTATTTATTTGAAAATTTTAAGAAAATAAGATCTTTCCTTTAACTTTGAACCATACTGTTGTAACTTTCATATACACACACACAAGAACTTATACAAATAATAAAAAAAGATTCAATATAGTAAAAAATGGGGCAATCAAAGAAAAATATAATTAAACTCAAGAATATATAAATCATCTTTGTTGTAGTGCATGCCTTAAATGATCATCATTTTTTGGCTCAATTAATTACATTTGTTTTATAAATAAATAAATGATTGCTGATGTATCATTTACTGAAAACAACCATTTAGTTTTTTCATAATCTCCCTCTACCGTGCGTGTGTACTGTATGTGTAGATATGTGTGTGTATATATATTAATAGGAAATTTTTCACATGTATAGTTTTATATTGGTATGAATTAGGAGATATGGTTAAAATTATACATACATACATATATATATATATATATATATATATATATATATATATGATGAATTTCCACTTACCAAAATAAAAAATTGTATACATAATGAATTTTCACTAATTTTTTTTTTTTTTTGTATATTTCTAAATTGACATTTGCATGTTTGAACCGATATAGATTAGGACATATGGTTAAAAAATTTTGCACAAATATATATATATGAGTAATGATAGAGAAACCGAAAGGTTTCTCCCGAATATCCACCAAATCTAATCAAAAATTTTAAGCGTCTTTTTAGCATGAGAATTTATTTTTTCTCTCGTCTCATGTAGGCTTGATGTGTCATCCACGATTCACCTTCAACCTCACAAAATTGCCTTGTTTCTTCAACCTCACAAATCGCAGCACTCAACGGCGACGAGGCTGAGATGATGCTTCCAGTCAAAACGCAGTCTCTTGCAATGGAAGCCCAAACAATCCCTCTTATCGTTCATCGCCAGCCGTTGGAATATACAGATAAAAGGAATCAAATCTTAGTTTGCAATCTGATAAAAAGGAAAATTATGGAAAAAAAAAGAAACTTTTGGGAAAAGTTTACAATGGAATAATAAACTGATTAAAGGAATTGATTTGAAATCGGTGGATGTGGCATTGCTCTTTGTTACTTGATGATGCAAAGCTTTGAAATCAATTAAGAATTTCATCAGATCTCCTCTCTCTCTATCTATATATTTATATAATTATATATTTCTTGTGTTTGATCTGTATAATGTAAGAATTATGAAATCTAGAATTTAATTAAAATTAGAATTATCTCAAGGCTTATCGTCGATTTGGGGGGGGGGGGGGGGGTGCTGAGATTTAACCTTAGAAATATGACATACCCATGAGGCTGAAAACAATGAAGGACCCGAAGCACCCACCTAAATCATGTGAGCTAAGGAGAAGATATGGAATTTTCATGCTTAAACAATGTTTAAAGAAATTGACGTGTCTTGACCACGTCACATTCGGTGACAATTCGAGGATAATTGTTCGGTCCCCTATATATATATATATATGTTGTTTTTTATTTTATTTATTTTGGTAATATATACACCATATGCAAAAATGCGATGTTGAAAGGTAATTCAAAAATCATGTTTTTCTAAATTTTATGAATGAAATAATTATTTGATTTAGGAAGGATATTTTGGTATTTTAAAATAAGAGTTTGGAGGGTATTTTGGACATAAATAATAGTTTTTATGCATATGTAATTATTTTAACTAACTCGACCAAATTGAAAAATTAACTTTAAAAATAGACTGATTTGTTATTTAAGCCTCCTAAATCTACTTAAGTTAGTTTTCCTCTTTAAATTTTCATCTTACAAATCTCATTTCTCTCTTTTTCTCTCCCCTTCATCAAGATATGGAAGCAAATTGATGGACCCAGAGGAATACCTCATCCATTTTATCATGATTCTCGTGAAGGGCTTGTTGATGCTAACATCGACCGACTAAAGCTGATCTTAAATTGATGTAGTGCAGGCGTGCCAGAACCAATACTGTGGTTCAAGTGTGAGTTGTCAACTGCAGTCTTTTTGAGCACGAAGAGAAATTAACAGTTCGTCTATGGAACAATGGGTCCTGAACGGACTAGTAAAGATGTGTTCCAACGGAACAATGAGTCCTAAAAGGACAAATAAAGATGTGTTCCAAAAGAATAATGGGTCCTGACGGACTAGATGCGTTCCAACAGAACAATGGGTCTTAACGGACTAGATGCGTTCCAACAGAACAATGGATCCTGACGGACTAGTAAAGATGTGTTCCAACGGAACAATGGTCCTGACGGACTAAATGTGTTCCAAAGGAACAATGGGTCTAGACGGACTAGATGCGTTCTAATGAAACAAATGCGTTCCAAATGAACAATGGGTCCAGACGGAATAGATGCGTTCCAACAGAACAATGAGTCCTAATGGACTAGTAAAGATGTGTTCCAATAGAACAATGGGTCTTGATGGACTAGATGTGTTCCAACGGAACAATGGGTCTTGACGGATTAAATGTGTTCCAAAGGAACAATGGGTCTAGACGGACTAGATGCGTTTCAACAGAATACTGAGTCCTAACGGACTAGTAAAGATGTGTTCCAACGGAATAATGGATCCTGACGGACTAGATGCGTTCCAAATGAACAATGGATTCCAGAGGGACTAGTAAAGATTCATTCTAATGGACACAGTGAAAAAAAAAAAAAAGAGAGAGAGGAAAAAAAAAGGAGCGAAAAAAAAAGTTTGAAAAAAAAAAATAAGCATGAAAAAAAAAAGAGAAAAAAAGAATGCCCGGAAAAAAAAATAATAAAAAAAAAAAACTATCAGTTTAGAAAGAATAAAAGTTGATATTGTGAATTTTCAAGATGGAGAATTTGTTATTTTTGTTTTGCGTGCATGGTGGTTATGAATTGCAAATAACATGTTTTATATGTGGATTTGGAAGCTACAGGTGACTAAAGTGAGGGGGGAAAAAGGGGGGGGGGGGGTTAAAAGCAAACAGAAGGCAAGTCTAGTTAGGCAAAAGCCATAAACTGAATGACTATAATGATCCTTTAGTCATCATCAATTTCGATTAAAAAAAATAGAAGGTGGAAATTACGTGTATCATGCAGACTGCCTCATGTAGACAGATTTTTACTCATCATCAAAGACACTCAGTTTGCATGGCTATGCTTTAAAAATATATATATATATATATATATCGTACCAACAATCTTTCTTCTTCTATTGCTTGAGGCAAGGGCTGCAATCTAACAACTCTTTAGACATGCTCCAATCTAACAAGTTTTCAGAGGATATTGGAATTGATGTAAAACCCTATGACATGTGTGGTATATATAGGCAACAAAATAATTTCTAATTATACTAGGATTTGTATAATTCAGTTTAAATTAGAAAGCAAAATTCTAATCCAAAGTTGGGTAGAAAAAGGAAAGAGGAAATCTTATAATTCAAAGTTGGATAGGAAAACCTTTTACAATTCAAAGACCAAATTTGATACTTTAGGTCCCATTTGAAAAAGGAGACAAGTCCTGTCAAACATGGGACTCGAAGTGGTGGCAATTTGTAGACACTAAAATTTTAATGGACTTTAGTTTTGACAAATTGATCTATCAAATATGAGTTTAATGTTTAATTAAGTTATTTAATTTGCCCAAGCTTGGTCCACTTAAATTATTTAATTAGCCCAACCCAGATGATTAAATAAAAAATATAATTATTCCTAATAAAATATATTTGGAATAATTATTTTTAAAGATAATTATCACAATATAACCGGCTCGGCCCAGTTATGATTTTATCCTTATTAGGAGAGGACACATGTCATCATCCTATAAATCCAAGAAGCCTATAAATAGAGGCCTGGGAAAGGAGGAAGGGACACAAATTCAGAATTCAGAAATCCAGAATTCCAAAGAGAAGTACAGAAACTCTGCCCAAAAGCGAAGAACAACAAACACATCAAATCGTGCCGTTCTTCATCAAATTTCATGGTGATCAACAACAAGCACATCAAATCGTGCCATTCTTAATCCAAATTCCACGGTGATTCAAGATCAAGCTTGTGCAACCATTGGATCCAACCAACAAAAAGGAGATCAAATCAGAGGACCTTATTCTTTTATAAAGAAAATTACAGAGGATTGTACTCCAATTTTTTTCTAATTTAATAAAATATTACTTTTTACTCTATATTTTGTTCTTATTTGCAGACTACAAAATTTGTGTGTACAAACACGATGAGTGACGAAAAAGGATAGTCAGTTACTTCCAAGCACTTGTGACCACATGCAAATCACCAAACGAATGCACCGATTAACCCCACATGGAAAAGCATATAAGCACTTAAATCATATCAAGTCATGTAATAAAAGTTTTAAATACTTAAGCATATAAGCATACATGTCATATAAGGGATGCTTCTAAGCACATAAGCACGGAAACATGTGAACACATCAAAGCATGTCAGCAAGAAGTATGAAATGAACCCGAAACCCATTTTCCTAAGGTTTTCAAACCTTAACCTCTGATACCACCTGTGACGACCCGTGTTTCGAAGAACCCGGTGCGTTTGGGATTGACCCAAAACTGATCCTATAACGAATCCCAAATGCAGAAGCAAGAAAAATAGAAAGGATCTCTATAGGTGAATACCACCTTTAAGACACCAAAGTGACTTTTCGAGAAGTCACGAAACTCCAAAGAATATAACTCGGAAGCTAAGGTTTTAAAACATATAAGTTGTGCTTATAGGGGTAAAATAGTCTTTTCAAATAAAACTTATATGCTATCATGTATAACATTGGATAAAAAATGAAAAATTAATAAATTTTGACTCAAAAATCACTTGATTTGGAATTAGAATGAAGAAGATATGAATTTCCGAAGTTTTAGAAAAATTTACCAAAAATGTGCCCAGTGACCAACGAATTTGCTGCGGCCGTGTTTTTGTCGAAATGCGCGATTTTTAGGGCTAAAACGGGACTTTTTAGAAAACGTTTGTGAAGAAACCTCCCTTAAAAATGAGTTTTCTAATCAACCTTGGTCCAAACCAAAAGTAATTTGCAACCTAAAATGACCAAAATGCCTCCAAGATTAATCAGGTCAAGAGAATAAAGACATGTTGAATTTTAACATACATTCAATACATCAAAAGAGATTGGTCCTTGGTCTCATTACACATATGCCAAAGTAGAGTCAAAATATGACACATGACTTTATATTACATGCCCAAAATGAAGCAAGTCATGCTTCTAAACAAGTTAAACTTTAATGACATCAAAGATAACAAAACATGCTAACACGTGCATGGCAAAAATATACAAAAATGTCCAAGTGAGCCAAGTTAAGCTATGGATGTTGAGCATCCAAAAACAATGTCTCCTTACCAGAAAAAAACCCAAATCAAATAGGGTGAGTAAACGTATTACTCAGTAGGATAATGCGTATGCGTATAACTTAAAGTTTTAACGGTTTTGCAAGTGTAATATACACGGTTACATGTGGTACATGCCACCTAACGTCTATGTTCAAGTGGAACTATGTGATCGTCATGAAGCTATCATAAGACATTTTAAACACAATCCGCAATAATTGAAGCAATTAAATAACATTGGAATTGCCAACACAAAACAGCACGTTACAACGTCTTAATGTTATCAACTTGGAACGAAAATGTGAAATCAAACAAATGGTGGATATACTTGGACATCTCGCCGGAATAAAACCAACACGTTTGGTTACTTTTGGGTTACTAGCTAATGGGTAACCTCCCTAAGTGTGCACTAAGTTTGGGGATAACTCGTATCTCCCGCACTAGAGCCGTGCCCTAGCCTTGTCGCAACAACGATGCCCTAAGAATCCAAAATCAACAAATTTTAAACAACGTACACTAAGTATACAATGCACTTAACCACTCACCATGCACAAATAAGTTGGAATACACACAAATCATGCCATAAGTCCTCAACTACAATGGCATTTACAACTTTTTTTCTACACTGTGAATCAAATCAAGCTACAACTATGATATCAATATATAAAATCCATTCATGTATGTATACAACAAGTTCCAAATCCATGATTTAAACATGAATACAACATAAAATACATAACTAAATCAATGGAAACAATTACATAGAATTTCTAAAATTACACAATTAAAATCTATAGATTTCAAAACATCACTAAATGAATTCAAGTTAATAAAAATTAAAGATCAAGTATACGCCTTAAATAAAACAAATCCCTAAGTTAATTTCATGTTATATACATCTATATACAACCCTAAAATTTGAAAATAACATGTAAATAATGTATATCAACTCCAAGAACACAATAAAACACTAAGGGTACAAACATAAGACATTCCCTACCTCACTAGAGGATTGAACCTCTAGAATCTAAGGCAAATGAAATCAAATGGAAAAACTGAGCGAAAGTGTTCTAGGGAAGGAAGAGAGGAAGATTTGGTCTCCAAGGTAGAAGACTAAAAACTCAAAGGAAGGGGGTTAAAAATCAGAAATGGAGGCTAGGGTTTCAGGGTTTATCAGAATACCTCACTAGAGGATTATTCCTCTAGAATCCGAGGTAAACAAAAGTAAATGAAGAAACTGTGAAAAGGTGTTCTAGAGAAGGAAGAAAGGGAATTTTTGTCTTCAAGGTGGAAGACCAAAATCCCAAAGAAAGGGGGTCAAAATCTGAGAATAGTGGCTAGGGTTTCAAAGTCTTTCAATGGAGTTTAGTGAGAAGTTAAAGATGACTATCACTATCTCTAGAAATTCCATTAACTTTAGGGATTTTAGTTAGTCAGACACACTAAACTAACACTACCTCTCTCTCTCACACACACACATCCACCCTCCACTTGTCACCATCCTAGGCCTCCTCACAAGATTAAATCTAGGCTTTACACTTGTCACCATCCTAAGGCAACAAGTGTTCTAATGGTAAGTCAACATGTTGTCCAATGAATGAGTGACACTTTTCACTCTTTTGTCCAAATTGCAAGTTAGTCCATCCACTAAATATCTCAAAGAATAATTGCACAAAAGTTCCTAATGCAAAATATCTCAAAAACTTAATTACACACCCTGAAAAATAAAAATATTTTCGAACAAACTATGCATTCATACCCCTAGAAAATAAAAATAAACGAGGATGCTTTTTCATAAATTTAAGACTTACGCGGGGAGTAAAAAATAATATAATGTAATGCACATGGTGCTAAAAATTGGTTTGGACACTGAAACCTACCTCGGGTCAAACAAAACCCTAAGCAAAGCGGAAAAAGAATAAATAAATAATTAAATTAAAAAATAAAATAAATAATAAAGAAATAATTAAAAAAATGAATGCCGAAAAGGGGGAAAGAAAAAGAAGACTCGGTCTTCACATTCTCATAATGGTAAGGGTAGTGATCATGCAATGGTGCTTAACAAATGTGTGAATGAATGTTTTGATAATTCATGCCTAAGGAAGACGAGCTGTACCACACCTTAGATTAGAGTAGTTAGGCAGACAATTTGTGCTAATCGAAGATGAGGTATGGCTTAGTTTTTATTCATATATATCTTCTTAATTGAATTAAAGTGTGCTTGTAGCCACTTGGTTCCCGAATATGCATAAGTATGAATTTGCCCAAAGTTAAAGCAATTGTCCATGTTACAAAGCAAGTGGTGAAGTCAATACCCTAAGTCCCTTATCTCTTGATATCTCTTCTTAGTAGCTTAGTTTATTTATTTATTTATTTTTATTTTGTTTGCAATTTAGAAATAAAAAACATCAAAATTATTTCTTCTCTTAAATCAAATTAGCAATTAATTTTACTTGACAATCCATCACAGTCCTTGAGGTTTGACACCCTCAATATAGCCCTATCTTATAAAGATTTGTTCTATTATGATTTTATTAATCATTAAAAACACACATCAGCTGCATCGCAAAAAATGGTCTATATTACTTGGATTGTGAGTCGCCTATTAGTGGTACGACTCTTTATTCACAAGTCTCTGCTCATCGGTGGCATTATTTGTTAGGTCATCCATCCTTGAGGTACTTGAAATTTGCCATTCCTTCTCTTGGGTCAGTGTCTACTTTAGAATGTGAGTCGTGTCAATTAGGCAAGCATCATAGAGTCTCTTTTCCTCCCCAAGTCAATAATCGTTGGTCTTCTTTGTTTGAGTTGGTACATACCAACATATGGGTCCTGCTCATCATGTCAATCACTTAGGTTTTTCGTATTTTGTTACTTTTGTTGATGACTATTCAAGGATGACTTGGATCTTTTTAATAAAAGACCATTTTGAACTTTTTTCTATCTTTCAATTATTTTTTAAAGAAATTGAGGTCCAATTTGGATGTGTTATAATACAACAGAATATGTTAAATATGCTATTTATCAATTTTGTGAATCTCATGGTATTTTGCACCAAACTTTATATTCTTAGACTCCTCAGCAAAATGGTGCAACAAAACAAAAAAAATAGGCATTTAACTATAATAGCTCGAACATTAATGATTCATATGCATCTTCCTATGCATTTTGGGGAAATGTCATTTTAACTGCTAGCTATTTAATTAATCACATGACATCTTTTGTTATTTACTAGAATAATCCTAATTCCATTGTTTTTCCTACCCGTTCGTTATTTGCATTGCCACCTCGTATTTTTTGGTATATGTGCTTTGCTCATATATTATGTCTTGACACTGATAAATTGTCTCCTTGTGCCATTAAATGTGTCTTTATTGGTTACTCTTGAACTCAAAAAGGTTAAAAATGTTGGGATCCTAGCACTCGTAGTGCTTTTGTGTATATAGATGTCACCTTTTTTTAGGACACTCCTTACTTCTCTTTGCGTGGTTCGTCCTTAAATACTGATTTGTTGCTTTCATTGCTTATTGTGTCTACTTCAACTAAGTATGTCACACCATAGCCCCTTAAGTGTATAGTCGATTACCACAACAAGCATCCCACTAATTGTTTACTTCTCGTGAGGTCCCTCCTACTAAGGATCTCCCTATTGTCTTATGCAAAGGTACTCGATCTTGTGTTACTTCACATCCTATTTCTAATTTTGTCTCTGATAATCATGTATCGTCATCTCTATCTTGTTTTCTATCCCAATTGTCCGTCACTTTTGTTCCTAGGACTTTGTAGGATGCTTTTTCTAATCCAAATTGGTGACAAGCAATGGTAGATAAAATAGATGCCCTTCATTGTAATGGGACATGGGATCTTGTTCCTTTACCTTCTGGTTCCAAACCAGTTGATTGTAAATGGGCATACACTCTCAAATATCTTCACGATGGTTTCATTGAGCTTTTGAAGTTTCGACTTATTACAAAGGGGTACACCCAGACCTGTGGTGTTGATTATAATGAGAATTTTTCCCCTGTTGCTAAGATTTCTTCTATTAGGGTTTTTATTTCCATTGCTGCCAGTTATAACTAGATGTTGTTTCAATTAGATGTGCAAAATGCCTTCTTACATGGTGACTTGGTTGAAGAAGTTATATGGAGCAACCACCTGGGTTTATTGCTCAGGGGGAGTATCATCACACTGTTTGTTGCCTTAAGAAGGCCCTGTGTGGATTGAAACAATCTCCACTGGCTTGGTCTGGAAAATTGTCTGAGGTAGCATTAGAATTTGGTCTCAGTAGATGCCAGATGGATTATTCGATATTTCACTAGCGCACTAAAGTTGTCTTCATTTTTCTTGTGGTGTATGTAGATGATATTATGATCACATGTGATGACTCTGGAGGCATTGTTAAGTTGAAGTTGTTTCTGTAAAGTCGGTTCCACACTAAAGACTTGGGTAAACTTAGGTATTTCTTAGGTTTTAAAGTTGCTAGATCCAAGGAAGGTATAAGTTTATCTGAACAAAAATATGTGTTGGACTTATTAGAAGAAACAGGTATGTTAGGTGGTCGTCTGGTTGATGCTCTTATTGATCCAAATACAAAACTCGTGTCTAATGAGGATGATCTATTTAATGAACCAGGCAGATATCGACACCTTGTTGGGAAATTAATTTATTTCACTATAACTCGACCTGATATTCCATATGTAGTTAGTCACGTAAATCAGTTAATGGAAGCTCCTAGAATGCCACATTGGAATGTTGTTATTCGGATTATTCGATATCTCAAGCAAGCTCCAGGTTTTAGGTTGCTATATGTAATACCCCTAATTTTAAAAGGATAGTCTCAGTATTTATTTTATGATTTTTATTGCATTTTTAAATTCATTGAATGCAATACCCCTAATTTTAAAAGGATAGTATCGAAATTTATTTTATGGTTTTATTGCATTTTTAAATTCATTACTTGATTATTTGGCTATTTGTTTAATTGACTTATTTGTTTTCGTTCAAATTATGTGCTTATGTGGAAAATGAACTTATTATTTTATTTGATTAAATTGATTTTAAGTGTTTAGTAGTAATTCATTATTTAAATTAACTGTTTATTTTATTTTAAGGAGTTGGGCTTAGATAGTTTGGATTACTTGGCTAGGAAATTAAATGGGTACAGTTAATATCCATGGATGGTTATACATATATATATGCGTATATATGTATATAGGGTTAGGTTAATTATTAATTTTTATTAGTGATTAAATTAGTATCATTATTCATTATATATGTGTAATATAGTATTAGGGTTTTACATATTTTATGAAATCACGTGGTGGGTTAGCCTACTTAGTTATATTTTTATTTTATTTTCTTTTCCTTCTCTAAGTATAATTAGAATTAGGTTTTTTAAGTCTATATATATATGTCGTTATATGTCTGCCAAGGGTTAGAAACCCTATTCATGTACACACAGAGGCTGAGTGATATACAGAGAGGTTTGAGAAAAAACAGAGAGAACGAGTTAAGGTTTTGGTCAAGAACAAGGGCTGAACCAAGGAGGGGTAATTGAAGCTTGCTCGTGGGTTGAACCAAGGGCAATAGGGGAGTTAAAAATAGTTAAGGATTGCCAGATAATTTAGGAAGATGACGTTGAGATTTTAATCCGAAATCTCAAAGGCAAGTTCTTCTTCTAACTCTCTCCCTTAGGCTTCGTGTTCTTTACATGCCTAAGACAATTCCAAGAGTAATTAGATTTTAAAATTGATCTTATTATGCATGTTGATTCTAATTATAACAGTATGTATGTTAATGTGACGGCCCTGGTTTTTAGGCTAGTGCATCCTATGATAAACCGAACATAAATCCAATGATGAATCCAGAATGGGGAAGCAAAAGGTGTAACAATGGTCTCTAGGGATACTATACATTTATAAAACACCAATGTGATCCTCAATGAGGTCACGAAACCCAATGAAAATGAATGCGGAAATGACGTCTCAAAAACAGACAAGAATGAACCTAAGGGAAAAATGGTCATTTCATAGAGAAATGGATGCTACCAAGCATACCATTGAAAAGACAATAAAAAATTAATAAATTTAGACTCAAGAATCATCTGATTCAAAGTCTGGATGGAAAAGATATAAGTTTAGAACAAAGTGGCAACTTCCGATTTAGAGATACCACGACTCTATCTCACTAAAACTGTCATAACTCTCACTACGGTTGGATTTTTTGTACGTGGTTGGTATCATTGGAAATATGACTTCAAGCTCTTGAGTTTAGGCTTAAGAACAACCTAATTTGGATTAGGAATGAAGGAGTTATGGCTCTCTAAAGTTGCTATAGCAAAGCTGTCCAAGAAAATTAAAAGGAGAAGGTTCCAGGGAGGATCAACCGGCTGAACCCCCATCATCAGTCGACCAAAACCCAATCATCAGCTGGCCAAAACCCAATCATTAGCCTACTAAAACACCAAAAAATCCCAAAAAGGCTACTGGAATTGGTTTCAACAATCATCGGTCGACCGATGGACTGTTATTAGCCGACCGATGGACCTAGTAGCAGCATAAACAGCTACTGCAAAGTGTAGAGAAGGCATTTGGCTCAATCCTAAAGCTATGCATGCTTCCCATTTGATCCGAACAAGTTTCAAAACATTTTCTAGCCTCATGCAAGCATCTAAAACATGTTAAATCAAAGTGAAGCTTTAAATGATACTCCAATGCATGAATTTTGCTTAAGTTTTCATAAATCATCTAAAAAAATTTAAAAGTTTAAATCCATGTATTCTTTGAGATGTAATCATGCTCGCATGTGTAAAAAGATGAATTAGACGCGCTAAAATGGCCTACGGCCTCATGGCATGTCATATGCAAAATATGACTGTAATGACCCGGTCATTTGCCTCCCTTTCCTTTTTCCTAAAATTTTACGAATAAATTTTTTTTGTTTAATTTTCCTTTCTGAGCTCTGTTTCTCGTTGCTTAGTGTCATCTTGAGTGCTTAGAAATGGTTTCTGAGACTCTTTCGTACGGATTGATAACTTCCTTTAAGGACCGAGTCATTTCCACATTTTCACTTTTCGGACATTATTCATTTTTGTCCTTTTCCCTATTTCGTCTTTTTCCCTATTCTGTCTTTTCCCCATTTGTCACTTTGTTGGCAAAACCTCACTTTTCATGCACAGAGTTAGTTTTTGACTTCACGTGTCTTCATCCTTAGTGATTTCCACAAAATACGTATCTTTACTTTTGCAAGAAAATACTCTGGTTGCTCCCAGTATCCATAGGGGTATGGATGCATAGTTCTATGGAATTATTTCCTTTTCTTAGGGTGTTTTTCGTAAATATCTTTTGAAGATATTTTATTTCAGGGGCATCTAAGAAAATATCTTTTGAAAGATATTTTCAATCTGGGGGAGTTTCGCAGTTAAACCTTTTTGTAGGGGCCATTGTGCAATTAACGAAAGATATTACAAAATACCTCGTCTGGAGCCTGGATCCTCATGCAGGATTTATTTTTACATTTCGTCGAGTCGGGTACTCTTAGAATTTCGTTCTGGTCGTTTTTCTCCAGTTTCAGAGTTTTTGACCCCAATTGCCGCCGAACTTGTTCGGCGCATATCTCTCTATTCGGGACTCGATTTTTGACGCCGTTTCTTCTGTTACTCATATTTTATAATTTTGAAACAGATTTTTTCCGTTTGAGAGCGTTTGCTCAAATTCCACTTTTCCAAACCCGGCGGGGCCCTTTCGGGACACTTTTTGAGATTTTCTATAAATACGGGACTTAAAGAAGAAAAATCAGATTTTCTTCTTCTTCTTCCTCTCTTGGCTGGAAGCCATGGATGCCCATGGGGCTGCCACCTTTTCTTCTTCTCCTCCACTTGATTTCCAAAGTGAAAAGTCTTCGGCCTTCACGTTTATTGTTCCCCTCGATGAGCTCTACCTTTCACCCTTATTAGAATCCATTTATGACCATTTCTTGAGTTCGGATTTGAATTCAAGTTGTGATTTTCATGGGGCTTCCTTTGGATTCTTGTTCATCGTGTTGTCCCCGACAAAACCCTTCGGTATCGTCGGATTCGGAGCACTTTTATTTCGGTGGGCTTTTGAGATTTTCAGCTCAAATTGAGGTAGGGGGTGTTATAATTTATTTTCTTGTTATATAGCATGCTTGTGATGCATATATACTTCATATACATGTCTTTGTATTAAATCTAGAAACTTTGATTTGTTATTTCTTTGTGTCAGATTTAATTTTTTCGGTTGTCCATAGTTTGTTTTAAACATATGGCATGATAGAATATTACCCCTTGATATGTTCATTGACATATATTAAATTTAGAGCTTTTGGACAAGTAATGAAGTTTTTATTTAATATTTATCTTAAGTGAAAGATTAATTCATGTGGCCTTAACTAGCTTGAAATCAATGTATGTTAGCAGATTATATTAGGCCCTAGCATGCTCTTCAACATAGGTGAATTTGAGAGAAATCGGAAATGTTTTAAAATCTAAAGAATATTTAATTAATTGATTAATTAATTTATTTCATGTGTACTATTCACTTCATTTGAATTCCGACTTGATATTCTTGATATGCATGTCATATAGTTTCACATATATTAAATCTAGAATATTTGATTAAGTTTTGAAACTTTTCATTTATTATTTTTCTAGTATTAAGGTTTAATACTCATGGCCGTATCTTGCATGGAATGTACTTGTATCTTGTCCTTAAATCTAGTCTTGACATGTTGTATAACATATATTAATTTGAGATCATTTAGATGAGTTTCAAAGCCTAGAGATTTTAATTAAATGAAATAATTAAAATCCATTCAATGGCTTCTTGGTCTTGATTAAGTTTCTAACCTTGTATTCATGATTTCCTGGACAAGTTCCTTCACGTGTATCAAATTGAGAATAATTGGATAAGTTTTGAAACTTATATTTAATTATTTCCTTTGTATGGGACATAATTCACATAGTCGTATATTGTATGAAATGAACTTGTAACCTGACATTAGACTTGGCCTTGACATAATCCTAGACATAACTTGTTCGTAGAACATTTGAACTTGCATTGTAATATTGACAATTTAATCCCTTAAGTGGATTAAATTTCCTTATATGCTTCCATCGCGTTAATCATGCTTTGATATTGAACTCGTGTTAACTTATGAATCGGACTTGTATTTCATGTACTTTCATCTTTTTATCAAGCATCGTAAACCCTTGTATCTTGACTTCATTAATGTGTTTAATGAACTTGTATAATTGTCTTGGAATGATTTAATTATTCATGTATTGCTTAATGAATAATTAAATCATTAATTTTGTACTTGTGGTATATTTACTTCAATGGATTCCATGTGCTATATATATCACGGTTCTAATCAATATTGATGCAAACTATGATTTCTTCACATTTCAAATGCCATGATAGCTGATGAACTTAGGGCATGACTTATGTGTTCCAAAATCTTGGTTGTGCATGGGACGTGGTTAATGTATTTCTAGTATTTTGATACTATCTTGGTTTGCATAACTTGTTGATTTTGGGACTTAGAGATATCAATCAAGAATTGACATGGCTAGGACTTGGTTCTATTACGAGGGAATGTCCTCCTACACTATAGTGCGCACTAGGGGAAAGGCATCCATGGGTTAGTAGCCCTAAAGTGATCTAAAGAATATGGTTTTAATCCGGGCGATATCCGAGTTTCCACATTGGTTGATTTCACTCTTTAAATTTCAAGTTGCTATTCCTTGAAGATTTAAACTTATTATGTATGTGAAATGCTCCAATCTTGTTTACTTGCATAGATATTATGCCTTGTTCTTGATTTCATGTATAACTCTTTTCGCGTTTCATGGAATGTTCCATCCTTGTTTAATTGCATAGATATTATGCCTTGTTCTTGATTTCGTGTATTACACCTATCGTGTTAATTGGAATGCTCCAATCATGTTAATTGCATTGATAATGTAATTCTAATTAACTCATGTCCATGTATACTTCTTGTCTTGTTAAATTGGAAAGCTTCAATCATGTTAAATTGCATAGATATTATGCATTATTCTTGATTTCATGTATTACTCTTGTCTTGCTAATTAGAATGTTCCAATCTAGTTTACTTGCATAGATATTATGCCATGATCTTGATTTCATGCATTTCTCTTGTCTTGTCAATTGAAATATCCCAATCATGTTAATTGCATCGATAATGCAATCCCTGTTAGCTCGTATTCAAGCATCCTTCTTGCCGTGTTCCTTGGATTATCCCAATCTTGATTTGTTTCATACATGTATATGTATCATGATTCTTGTTATTAGTACTCTAGGGTAGCTTAGGATGCTCCCTAAGTCTCATTTTGACATAGACGTTAGGTGGTATGACCATCTTGAACTGTTC
This sequence comes from Cornus florida, assembly GCF_030987335.1. Lineage (NCBI taxonomy): Eukaryota > Viridiplantae > Streptophyta > Magnoliopsida > Cornales > Cornaceae > Cornus > Cornus florida. Next base: position 4,612,310 of record NW_026775571.1, read on the forward strand.
CATGTAGTCTAAAAATCTCTAAAGAAATCGAGTCGATGCATACTCATTCTCTACGAGTAAACTAGTTTACTCACCCTGAAGTTACTGGGTGATTCATTCAGGTACGAAGACTTGGTTCGTGATGCTTGTCGTTTATTCGGATAGCTTGTAGCTTCGAGTCTCCATTTCATGCAAGTATTAGTATGAAATATCATTTGGTAGCCTTATGTATCAAACTTGTATTCTTTGATTCTATTTGTGTAATAGGTATATAAGTACACTCTTTTCATTGTATTCAACATGTATAACATGAGGCCAAGGGCCAACCATGTCCATATTTGCACTTGTACTCATTTAGCGCCACCTTTTGTTTAAAAATGTAATTTTTCCTAACTTTGAGGTTTGGCATGTCAAATCTTGTAAATGGAATGTAATGAGGCCGTAGGCCATTGTAGCATGTTTAAAATGTCATATTACACTTGCGTGTATGTTTACATCATCACACATTAGCTTATAATGCAAATTGATCATGCCATGGGGGTTTCAAATAAGACTTAGAGTCCTTTCTTCATTTTTGGTGCATAACAAGTTCATATGCACATTTTCGACCAGTTTCGGTCGACCGGTGGCTTATTTCGGTCGACCGAATCCCTTTTGATTTCAATTGTTCAGCAAAAACTCCAATTTCAGTAACCATTTTACTGTTTGAGGCAAATTTCGGTTGACCGAAGCACCATCTTTAATCTCAAGCCACAAACCGGTTGACCGGTTTGTCACTTCGATCGACCGAACTGAAGGATCATTTCCCCTTCTTTTCTTGGCTCATTTCGGCAGACCGATGCTTCATTTCAGTCGACCGAAATGGTGCTGTCTTGTGGTTCTTGTTTGGTTTGTCGCCTAGACAGGTTAACTCTGTTTATTTGTTCCCACAGGACCTTATTTATCTTGTTTAAGCCATTTAATGGCGTACATGGTCTAGTTGGAACTAGACTTTGTTCCCTTGGGTATTATTGGTGCCATAGGGTACCATTTGACCTTTTCATTCTAGCTGTCACTTTAGTTTATTTCCTTGGGTTCCGTGACCTCATGGAAGGTCATCTTAGGGTCTTAGAGGTGTGTTATGCCTTGGGAGACCATTGATTTGTTTCTTGCCTCCGCATCTGGATCCATTATCGGGTCAATCTTCGGTTCATCAGTGACCCACCGGGTTGAAAAAAAACTCGGGTCATTAGAAGTGGCATCAGAGCGTCCGGGTTTGAATACCTTGGATGATGGGTTTTAGGTGTATATCATGCTCACGGTGTTTTACTTTGATATGTCATTTATATCTTGATAACATGTCTTGTTTGATAACATGTTCACATGCTTAGGTGTTTTGAGACATCTATTATTTGTTAAGCATGCTTGATGTGTATATATGCTTCCTGATAACATGATCTGGGTTTTAATCATGTCTGCGTGCTTGTGTTAGCATAACTGTATGCGATGTATGTCGGCATACCTTATGTTTTTCATTCGCGTGTGTTATCGTACCATGCCTTACGTGCTTCTCGATAACATATCTGTTTGCTTATGTGGCAACTTGTTTAGAAGCTTATCTTGACTGTCTAGTTTTGGCATTGTCACTTAGGATCTGTCGTTTCCCTTGGATGCGTTCTTGTTTCACAAGTTTCTTCCTTGGATAGGAGAAATTCATTCTGTAAGGATCCATGTTGGGAACCTTCTTGTTTGTTTTCTTGTTTGGGTGTTTCGAGACCTTAGTCTGACGATTGATGCGAGCAAGTCTCATGTGAGCGTAAAGGACTGCGATTCATTTCCTTTTCCTTGTCTGGTGGAGTGAAACGTGGACCAGGGAGGCACCATTTCATTTCATTTTCCTTCGTGGCTTCTAGATCTAAGGTCTTAAGCATAGCGATGCCTATAGCATTATTGTCAGAGTTTTGGGATTAGCTACCGCAACTCTCGCAGATGCCTGGTTCCCGTGGTGCTTTTGGTAATGATCATTTTCGACATTGATGTCATCCGTATCAATAAGTTTCTTAGAGTTGACCTGGTTTAGGGTAAGTTATGGACTAGTGCCTTATACTGTCATGCTACCTTGCTGACGAGTAAGTGTGGGCGGGTTTTGGTTACTGTTCGTACTGCCTTGTCACTCTCTTCTTCTATCATGTTTCAACGTCTCGTTGTCTTGGGATTCTCTCGGTAGTTGACATTGAGTTAACGTACCGATTTGTATGACGTGTTGTCTCAGTTCGTGGTTTCACGTTCCTTCTGTTGATCTTGAAATCTCTTGGGTTGTCCTTCAGTTCCTTATAAGACGTCTTTGGTTTGACCTTCTGCTCGGTCTTTACTCTGTTCTTGTTCCGGTATGTTCTGAATTTCGGGGACGAAATTCCTTTAAGGAGGGTAGGTTATAATGACCCAGTCATTTGCCTCCCTTTCCTTTTTCCTGAAATTTTACGGCTAAATTTTTTTCGTTTAATTTTCCTTTCTGAGATCTGTTTCTCGTCGCTTAGTGTCATCTCGAGTGCTTGGAAATGGTTTTTGAGACTCTTTCATTCGGATTGACAACTTCCTTTGAGGACCGAGTAATTTTCACATTTTCACTTTTTGGACACTATTCATTTTTGTCTTTTTCCCTATTTCATCTTTTTCCCTATTCTGTCTTTTCCTCGTTTGTCACTTTGTTGGCAAAACCTCACTTTTCATGCTCAGAGTTATTTTTTGACTTCACGTGTCTTCATCCTTAGTGATTTCCATGAAATACGTGTCTTTACTTTTGCAATAAAGTACTCTGGTTGCTCCCGGTGTCCATAGGGGTATGGATGCATAGTTCTATGGAATTATTTTCTTTTCTTGGGGTGTTTTTCGTAAATATCTTTTAAAGATATTTTATTTCAGGGGCATCTAAGAAAATATCTTTTGGAAGATATTTTCATTCTGGGGGAGTTTCGCAGTTAACCCTTTTTGTAGGGGCCATCGTGTAATTAATGAAAGGTATTGCAAAATACCTCGTCTGGAGCCTGGATCCTCGGATGGGATTCATTTTCACATTTTGTCGAGTCATGTACTCTAAGAATTCCGTTCTGGTCATTTTTCTCCAGTTTCAGAGTTTTTGACCCCAGTTGCCGCCGAACTTGTTCGGCGCATATCTCTTTGCTCGGGACTCAATTTTTGACACCGTTTCTTCTGTTGTTTGTATTTTCTAATTTTAAATCTTTTTTGTTCACAGAGTTTTGCCATTTGAGTGCGTTTGCTCAAATTCCACTTTTTCAGACCCGGCGGGGCCCTTTCAGGGCACTTTTTGAGATTTTCTATAAATACGGGACTTAAAGAAGAAAAATCAGATTTTCATCTTCTTCTTCCACTCTTGGCCGGCAGCCATGGATGCCCATGGGGCTGCCACCTTTTCTTCTTCTCCTCCACTTGATTTTCTAGGTGAAAAGTCTTCGGCCTTCACGTTTATTGTTCCCCTCGACGAGCTCTACCTTTCACCCTTATTAGAATCCATTTCTGACCATTTCTTGAGTTCGGGATTGAAGTCAAGTTGTGATTTTCATGGGGCTTCCTTCGGATTCTTGTTCATTGTGTTGTCCCCAACAAAACCCTTCGGTATCGTCGGATTTGGAGCACTTTTATTTCGGTGGGCTTTTGAGATTTTCATCTCAAATTGAGGTAGGGGGTGTTATAATTTATTTTCTTGTTATATAGCATGCTTGTGATGCTTATATACTTCATATACATATCTTGGTATCAAATCTAAAAACTTTGATTTGTTATTTCTTTGTGTAAGATTTAATTTTCCAGGTTGTCCATAGTTTGTTTTAAACATGTGGCATGATAGAATATTACCCCTCGATATGTTCATTGACATATATTAAATTGAGAGCTCTTTATTTAATATTTATCTTAAGTGAAAGATTAATTCATGTGGCCTTAACTAGTTTGAAATCAATGTGTGTTAGCAGATTATATTAGGCCCTAACATGCTCTTCAACATAGGTGAATTTGAGAGAAATCGGAGATGTTTTAAAATCTAGAGAATATTTAATTAATTGATTAATTAATTTATTCTATGTGTACTATTCGCTTCATTTGAATTCCGACTTGTTATTCTTGATATGTATGTCATATAGTTTCACATATATTAAATCTAGAATCTTTGATTAAGTTTTGAAACTTTTTATTTATTATTTTTCTAGTATTAAGGTTTAATACTCATGGCCGTATCTTGCATGGAATGTACTCGTATCTTGTCCTTAAATCTAGTCTTGACATGTTGTATAACATATATTAATTTGAGATCATTTAGATGAGTTTCAAAACCTAGAGATTTTAATTAAATGAAATAATTAAAATCCATTCAATGGCTCTTTGGTCTTGATTAAGTTTCTAACCTTGTATTCATGATTTCCTTGACAAGTTCTTTCACGCGTATCAAATTGAGAATAATCGGATAAGTTTTGAAACTTATATTTAATTATTTCCTTTGTATTGGACATAATTCACATAGTCGTATATTGTATGAAATTAACTTGTAACTTGACATTAGACTTGGCCTTGACATGATCCTTGACATAACTTGTTCGTAGAACATTTGAACTTGCATTGTAATCTTGACAATTTAATCCCTTAAGTAGATTAAATTTCCTTATATGCTTCCATCCCGTTAGTCATGCTTTGATATTGAACTCGTGTTAACTTATGAATCGGACTTGTATTTCAAGTACTTTCTTCTTTTTATCAAGCATCGTAAACCCTTGTATCTTGACTTCATTAATGTGTTTAATGACCTTGTATAATTGTCTTGGAATGATTTAATTATTCATGTATTGCTTAGTAATAATTAAATCATTAATCTTGTACTTGTGGTATGTTTACTTCAATGGATTCCATGTGCTATATATATCACGGTTCTAATCTATATTGATGCAAACTATGATTTCTTGACATTTCACATGCCATGATAGTTGATGAACTTAGGGCATGACTTGTGTGTTCCAAAATCTTGGTTGTGCATGAGACGTGGTTAATGCATTTCTAGTATTTTGATACTATCTTAGTTTGCACAACTTGTTGATTTTGGGACTTGGAGATATCAATCAAGAATTGACATGGCTAGGACTTGGTTCAAGTACGGGGGAATGTTCTCCTACACTATAGTGAGCACTAGGGGAAAGGTACCCATGGGTTAGTAGCCCTAAAGTGATCTCAAGAGTACGGTTTTAATCTGGGAGATATCTGAGTTTCCACATTGGTTGATTTCACTCTTTAAATTTCAAATTGCTATTTCTTGAAGATTTAAACTTGTTGTGTATGTGAAATGCTCCAATCTTGTTTACTTGCATAGATATTATGCCTTATTCTTGATTTCATGTATAACTCTTTTCACGTTTCATGTAATGTTCCATCCTTGTTTAATGGCATAGATATTATGCCTTGTTCTTGATTTCGTGTATTACTCCTATCGTGTTAACTGGAATGCTCCAATCATGTTAATTGCATTAATAATGTAATTCTAATTAACTCATGTCCATGTATACTTCTTATCTAGTTAAACTAGAATGCTCCAATCATGTTAAATTGCATAGATATTATGCATTATTGTTGATTTCATGTATTACTCTTGTCTTGTTAATTAGAATGTTCCAATCTTGTTTACTAGCATAGATATTATGCCATGATCTTGATTTCACGCATTTCTCTTATCTTGTCAATTGAAATATCCCAATCATTTTAATTGCATCGATAATGTAATCCCTGTTAGCTCGTATTCAAGCATCCTTCTTGCCGTGTTCCTTGGATTATCCCAATCTTGATTTGTTTCATACATGTATATGTATCATAATTCTTGTTATTAGTACTCAAGGGTAGCTTAGCATGCTCCCTGAGGCTCATTTTGACATAGACGTTAGGCGGTATGACCATCTTGAACTGTTCCATGTAGTCTAAAAATCTCTAAAGAAATCGAGTCGATGCATGCTCATTCTCTATGAGTAAATGGAATGTAATGAGGCCGTAGGCCATTGTAGCATGTTTAAAATGTCATATTACACTTGCGTGTATGTTCACGTCATCACACATTAGCTTATAATGCAAATTGATTATGCCATGGGGGTTTCAAATAAGACTTAGAGTCATTTCTTCATTTTTGGTGCATAACAGGTTCATATGCACATTTTCGACAGTTTCAGTCGACCGAACCCCTTTTGATTTCAATTGTTCAGCAAAAACTCCAATTCTAGTAGCCATTTTACTGTTTGAGGCTCATTTCGGTCGACCGGTTCTCTACTTCGATCGACCGAAGCACCATCTTTCATTTCGAGCCACAAACTAGTGGACCGGTTTGTCACTTCAGTCGACCGAACTGAAGGCTCATTTCCCCTTCTTTTCTTGGCTCATTTCGGCAGACCGATGCTCCATTTCGGTGGACCGAAATGGAGCTGTCTTGTGGGTCTTGTTTGGTTTGTTGCCTAGACAGGTTAACTCTGTTTTTTTATTTCCACAGGACCTTGTTTATCTTATTTAAGCCATTTAATGGCGTACATGGTCTAATTGGAACTAGACTTTGTTCCCTTGGGTGTCATTAGTGCCATAGGGTACCATTTGACCTTTTCATTCTAGCTTTCACTTCAGGTTATTTCCTTGGGTTTCGTGACCTCATGGAAGGTCATCTTAGGGTCTTAGAGGTGTGTTATGCCTTGGGAGGCCATTGATTTGTTTCTTACCTCCGTATTTGGATCCGTTATCGGGTCAATCTTCGGTTCATCAGTGACCCACCGGGTTAAAAAAAAACCCAAGTTGTTACAAGTGGTATCAGAGCGTCCAGGTTCGAATACCTTGGACGACGGGTTTTGGGTGCATATCATGCTCATGGTGTTTTACTTTGATATGTCATTTGTATCTTGATAACATGTCTTGTTTGATAACATATCTTGTATGATAACATGTTCATATGCTCAGGGGTTTTGAGACATCTATTATTTGTTAAGCATGCTTGATGTGTATATATGCTTCCTGATAACATGATCTGGGTTTTTATCATGTCTGCGTGCTTATGTTAGCTTAACTGTATGCGACGTATGTCGGCAAACCTTACATTTTTCATTCGCGTTTGTTATCGTACCATGTCGTACGTGCTTCTTGATAACATGCCTTGATCTGATAACATGTCTGTTTGCTTATGTGGCAACTTGTTTAGAAGCTTATCTTGACTGTCTGGTTAGGATCTGTCGTTTCCCTTGGATGCGTTCTTGTTTCACGAGTTTCTTCCTTAGATAGGAGAAATTCATTCTATAAGGACCCATGTTGGGAACCTTCTTGTCGGTTTTCTTGGTTGGGTGTTTCGAGACCTTAATCTGGCAATTGATGTGAGTAAGGCTCATGTGAGCGTAGAGGACTGCGATTCATTTCCTTTTCCTTCGTGGCTTCTAGATCTAAGGTCTTAAGCGTAGCGGTGCCTATAGCATTATTGTCAGAGTTTTGGGATTAGTTACCCCAACTCTCCCAGATACCTGGTTCCCGGGGTGCTTTTGGTAATGATCATTTTTGACATTGATGTCATCCGTATCAATAGGTTTCTTAAAGTTGACCTGGTTTAGGGCATGTTATGGACTAGTGCCTTATACTGTCATGCTACCTTGCTAATGAGTAAGTGTGGGCGGGTTTTGGTTACTGTTCGTACTGCCTTGTCACTCTCTTCTTCTATCGTGTTTCAATGTCTCGTTGTTTTGGGATTCTCTCGGTAGTTGGCGTTGAGTTAACATGCCGATTCGTATGAAGTGTTGTCTCGATTCGTGGTTTTGCGTTCCTTCAGTTGATCTTGAAATCTCTTGGGTTGTCCTTCAGTTCCTTATGAGCTGTCTTTGGTTTGACCTTCTGCTCGATCTTTGCTCTACTCTTGTTCCAGTATGTTCTGAATTTCGGGGACAAAATTCCTTTAAGAAGGGTAGGTTGTAATGACCCGGTCATTTGTGTATGAGACGTGGTTAATGCATTTCTAGTATTTTGATACTATCTTGGTTTACACAACTTGTTAATTTTGGGACTTGGAGATATCAATTAAGAATTGACATGGCTAGGACTTGGTTCTAGTACGGGGGAATGTCCTCCTACACTATAGTGTGTACTAGGGGAAAGGTACCCATTGGTTAGTAACCCTAAAGTGATCTCAAGAGTACGATTTTAATCCGAGCAATATATGAGTTTCCACATTGGTTGATTTCACTCTTTAAATTTCAAGTTGCTATTCCTTGAAGATTTAAACTTGTTGTGTATGTGAAATGCATAGATATTATGCTTGCATAGATATTATGCCTTGTTCTTGATTTCTTATATAACTCTTTTCGCGTTTCATGGAATGTTCCATCCTTATTTAATTGCATAGATATTATGCTTTGTTCTTGATTTTGTGTATTGCTCCTATCGTGTTAATTGGAATGCTCCAATCATGTTAATTGCATTGATAATGTAATTCTAGTTAACTCATGTCCATGTATGCTTCTTGTCTTGTTAAATTGGAATGCTCCAATCATGTTAAATTGCATAGATATTATGCGTTATTATTGATTGCATGTATTACTCTTGTCTTGCTAATTGGAATGTTCCAATCTTGTTTACTTGCATAGATATTATGCCATGATCTTGATTTCACGCCTTTCTCTTGTCTTGTCAATTGAAATATCCCAATCATGTTAATTGTATCGATAATGTAATCCCTGTTAGCTCGTATTCAAGCATCCTTCTTGTCGTATTCCTTGGATTATCCCAATCTTGATTTGTTTCATACATGTATATGTATCATAATTCTTGTTATTAGTACTCTAGGGTAGCTTAGGATGCTCCCTGAGTTCTCATTTTGACATAGACGTTAGGTGGTATGACCATCTTGAACTGTTCCATGTAGTCTAAAAATCTCTAAAGAAATCGAGTCGATGTATGCTCATTCTCTACGAGTAAACTAGTTTACTCACCCCGAAGTTACTGGGGGATTTGTTCAGGTACGAAGACTTGGTTCGTGATGCTTGTCGTTCATTGGGATGGCTTGTAACTTCGAGTTTCCATTTCATGCAAGTGTTAGCATGAAATATCATTTGGTAGCTTTATGTATCAAACTTGTATTCTTTGATTCCATTTGTGTAATATGTACATAAGTACACTCTTTTCATTGTATTCAACATGCATAACATGAGGCCAAGGCCAAGCATGTTCATATTTGCAATAGTACTCATTTGGTGCCACCTTTAGTTTAAAAATGTAATTTTTCCTAACTTTTAGGTTTGGCATGTCAAATCTTGTAAATGGAATGTAATGAGGCCGTAGGCCATTGTAGCATGTTTAAAATGTCATATTACACTTGTGTGTATGTTTACATCATCACACATTAGCTTATAATGCAAATTGATCATGCCATGGGGGTTTCAAATAAGACTTAGAGTCCTTTCTTCATTTTTGGTGCATAACAAGTTCATATGCACATTTTCGACCAGTTTCGGTCGACCGGTGGCTTATTTCGGTCGACCGAATCCCTTTTGATTTCAATTGTTCAGCAAAAACTCCAATTTCAGTAACCATTTTACTGTTTGAGGCAAATTTCGGTTGACCGAAGCACCATCTTTAATCTCAAGCCACAAACCGGTTGACCGGTTTGTCACTTCGATCGACCGAACTGAAGGATCATTTCCCCTTCTTTTCTTGGCTCATTTCGGCAGACCGATGCTTCATTTCAGTCGACCGAAATGGTGCTGTCTTGTGGTTCTTGTTTGGTTTGTCGCCTAGACAGGTTAACTCTGTTTATTTGTTCCCACAGGACCTTATTTATCTTGTTTAAGCCATTTAATGGCGTACATGGTCTAGTTGGAACTAGACTTTGTTCCCTTGGGTATTATTGGTGCCATAGGGTACCATTTGACCTTTTCATTCTAGCTGTCACTTTAGTTTATTTCCTTGGGTTCCGTGACCTCATGGAAGGTCATCTTAGGGTCTTAGAGGTGTGTTATGCCTTGGGAGACCATTGATTTGTTTCTTGCCTCCGCATCTGGATCCATTATCGGGTCAATCTTCGGTTCATCAGTGACCCACCGGGTTGAAAAAAAACTCGGGTCATTAGAAGTGGCATCAGAGCCTCCGGGTTTGAATACCTTGGATGATGGGTTTTAGGTGTATATCATGCTCACGGTGTTTTACTTTGATATGTCATTTATATCTTGATAACATGTCTTGTTTGATAACATGTTCACATGCTTAGGTGTTTTGAGACATCTATTATTTGTTAAGCATGCTTGATGTGTATATATGCTTCCTGATAACATGATCTGGGTTTTAATCATGTCTGCGTGCTTGTGTTAGCATAACTGTATGCGATGTATGTCGGCATACCTTATGTTTTTCATTCGCGTGTGTTATCGTACCATGCCTTACGTGCTTCTCGATAACATGTCTGTTTGCTTATGTGGCAACTTGTTTAGAAGCTTATCTTGACTGTCTAGTTTTGGCATTGTCACTTAGGATCTGTCGTTTCCCTTGGATGCGTTCTTGTTTCACAAGTTTCTTCCTTGGATAGGAGAAATTCATTCTGTAAGGATCCATGTTGGGAACCTTCTTGTTTGTTTTCTTGTTTGGGTGTTTCGAGACCTTAGTCTGACGATTGATGCGAGCAAGTCTCATGTGAGCGTAAAGGACTGCGATTCATTTCCTTTTCCTTGTCTGGTGGAGTGAAACGTGGACCAGGGAGGCACCATTTCATTTCATTTTCCTTCGTGGCTTCTAGATCTAAGGTCTTAAGCATAGCGATGCCTATAGCATTATTGTCAGAGTTTTGGGATTAGCTACCGCAACTCTCGCAGATGCCTGGTTCCCGTGGTGCTTTTGGTAATGATCATTTTCGACATTGATGTCATCCGTATCAATAAGTTTCTTAGAGTTGACCTGGTTTAGGGTAAGTTATGGACTAGTGCCTTATACTGTCATGCTACCTTGCTGACGAGTAAGTGTGGGCGGGTTTTGGTTACTGTTCGTACTGCCTTGTCACTCTCTTCTTCTATCATGTTTCAACGTCTCGTTGTCTTGGGATTCTCTCGGTAGTTGACATTGAGTTAACGTACCGATTTGTATGACGTGTTGTCTCAGTTCGTGGTTTCACGTTCCTTCTGTTGATCTTGAAATCTCTTGGGTTGTCCTTCAGTTCCTTATAAGACGTCTTTGGTTTGACCTTCTGCTCGGTCTTTACTCTGTTCTTGTTCCGGTATGTTCTGAATTTCGGGGACGAAATTCCTTTAAGGAGGGTAGGTTATAATGACCCAGTCATTTGCCTCCCTTTCCTTTTTCCTGAAATTTTACGGCTAAATTTTTTTCGTTTAATTTTCCTTTCTGAGATCTGTTTCTCGTCGCTTAGTGTCATCTCGAGTGCTTGGAAATGGTTTTTGAGACTCTTTCATTCGGATTGACAACTTCCTTTGAGGACCGAGTAATTTTCACATTTTCACTTTTTGGACACTATTCATTTTTGTCTTTTTCCCTATTTCATCTTTTTCCCTATTCTGTCTTTTCCTCGTTTGTCACTTTGTTGGCAAAACCTCACTTTTCATGCTCAGAGTTATTTTTTGACTTCACGTGTCTTCATCCTTAGTGATTTCCATGAAATACGTGTCTTTACTTTTGCAATAAAGTACTCTGGTTGCTCCCGGTGTCCATAGGGGTATGGATGCATAGTTCTATGGAATTATTTTCTTTTCTTGGGGTGTTTTTCGTAAATATCTTTTAAAGATATTTTATTTCAGGGGCATCTAAGAAAATATCTTTTGGAAGATATTTTCATTCTGGGGGAGTTTCGCAGTTAACCCTTTTTGTAGGGGCCATCGTGTAATTAATGAAAGGTATTGCAAAATACCTCGTCTGGAGCCTGGATCCTCGGATGGGATTCATTTTCACATTTTGTCGAGTCATGTACTCTAAGAATTCCGTTCTGGTCATTTTTCTCCAGTTTCAGAGTTTTTGACCCCAGTTGCCGCCGAACTTGTTCGGCGCATATCTCTTTGCTCAGGACTCAATTTTTGACACCGTTTCTTCTGTTGTTTGTATTTTCTAATTTTAAATCTTTTTTGTTCACAGAGTTTTGCCATTTGAGTGCGTTTGCTCAAATTCCACTTTTTCAGACCCGGCGGGGCCCTTTCAGGGCACTTTTTGAGATTTTCTATAAATACGGGACTTAAAGAAGAAAAATCAGATTTTCATCTTCTTCTTCCACTCTTGGCCGGCAGCCATGGATGCCCATGGGGCTGCCACCTTTTCTTCTTCTCCTCCACTTGATTTTCTAGGTGAAAAGTCTTCGGCCTTCACGTTTATTGTTCCCCTCGACGAGCTCTACCTTTCACCCTTATTAGAATCCATTTCTGACCATTTCTTGAGTTCGGGATTGAAGTCAAGTTGTGATTTTCATGGGGCTTCCTTCGGATTCTTGTTCATTGTGTTGTCCCCAACAAAACCCTTCGGTATCGTCGGATTTGGAGCACTTTTATTTCGGTGGGCTTTTGAGATTTTCATCTCAAATTGAGGTAGGGGGTGTTATAATTTATTTTCTTGTTATATAGCATGCTTGTGATGCTTATATACTTCATATACATATCTTGGTATCAAATCTAAAAACTTTGATTTGTTATTTCTTTGTGTAAGATTTAATTTTCCAGGTTGTCCATAGTTTGTTTTAAACATGTGGCATGATAGAATATTACCCCTCGATATGTTCATTGACATATATTAAATTGAGAGCTCTTTATTTAATATTTATCTTAAGTGAAAGATTAATTCATGTGGCCTTAACTAGTTTGAAATCAATGTGTGTTAGCAGATTATATTAGGCCCTAACATGCTCTTCAACATAGGTGAATTTGAGAGAAATCGGAGATGTTTTAAAATCTAGAGAATATTTAATTAATTGATTAATTAATTTATTCTATGTGTACTATTCGCTTCATTTGAATTCCGACTTGTTATTCTTGATATGTATGTCATATAGTTTCACATATATTAAATCTAGAATCTTTGATTAAGTTTTGAAACTTTTTATTTATTATTTTTCTAGTATTAAGGTTTAATACTCATGGCCGTATCTTGCATGGAATGTACTCGTATCTTGTCCTTAAATCTAGTCTTGACATGTTGTATAACATATATTAATTTGAGATCATTTAGATGAGTTTCAAAACCTAGAGATTTTAATTAAATGAAATAATTAAAATCCATTTAATGGCTCTTTGGTCTTGATTAAGTTTCTAACCTTGTATTCATGATTTCCTTGACAAGTTCTTTCACGCGTATCAAATTGAGAATAATCGGATAAGTTTTGAAACTTATATTTAATTATTTCCTTTGTATTGGACATAATTCACATAGTCGTATATTGTATGAAATTAACTTGTAACTTGACATTAGACTTGGCCTTGACATGATCCTTGACATAACTTGTTCGTAGAACATTTGAACTTGCATTGTAATCTTGACAATTTAATCCCTTAAGTAGATTAAATTTCCTTATATGCTTCCATCCCGTTAGTCATGCTTTGATATTGAACTCGTGTTAACTTATGAATCGGACTTGTATTTCAAGTACTTTCTTCTTTTTATCAAGCATCGTAAACCCTTGTATCTTGACTTCATTAATGTGTTTAATGACCTTGTATAATTGTCTTGGAATGATTTAATTATTCATGTATTGCTTAGTAATAATTAAATCATTAATCTTGTACTTGTGGTATGTTTACTTCAATGGATTCCATGTGCTATATATATCACGGTTCTAATCTATATTGATGCAAACTATGATTTCTTGACATTTCACATGCCATGATAGTTGATGAACTTAGGGCATGACTTGTGTGTTCCAAAATCTTGGTTGTGCATGAGACGTGGTTAATGCATTTCTAGTATTTTGATACTATCTTGGTTTGCACAACTTGTTGATTTTGGGACTTGGAGATATCAATCAAGAATTGACATGGCTAGGACTTGGTTCAAGTACGGGGGAATGTTCTCCTACACTATAGTGAGCACTAGGGGAAAGGTACCCATGGGTTAGTAGCCCTAAAGTGATCTCAAGAGTACGGTTTTAATCTGGGAGATATCTGAGTTTCCACATTGGTTGATTTCACTCTTTAAATTTCAAATTGCTATTTCTTGAAGATTTAAACTTGTTGTGTATGTGAAATGCTCCAATCTTGTTTACTTGCATAGATATTATGCCTTATTCTTGATTTCATGTATAACTCTTTTCACGTTTCATGTAATGTTCCATCCTTGTTTAATGGCATAGATATTATGCCTTGTTCTTGATTTCGTGTATTACTCCTATCGTGTTAACTGGAATGCTCCAATCATGTTAATTGCATTAATAAAGTAATTCTAATTAACTCATGTCCATGTATACTTCTTATCTAGTTAAACTAGAATGCTCCAATCATGTTAAATTGCATAGATATTATGCATTATTGTTGATTTCATGTATTACTCTTGTCTTGTTAATTAGAATGTTCCAATCTTGTTTACTTGCATAGATATTATGCCATGATCTTGATTTCACGCATTTCTCTTATCTTGTCAATTGAAATATCCCAATCATTTTAATTGCATCGATAATGTAATCCCTGTTAGCTCGTATTCAAGCATCCTTCTTGCCGTGTTCCTTGGATTATCCCAATCTTGATTTGTTTCATACATGTATATGTATCATAATTCTTGTTATTAGTACTCAAGGGTAGCTTAGCATGCTCCCTGAGGCTCATTTTGACATAGACGTTAGGCGGTATGACCATCTTGAACTGTTCCATGTAGTCTAAAAATCTCTAAAGAAATCGAGTCGATGCATGCTCATTCTCTATGAGTAAATGGAATGTAATGAGGCCGTAGGCCATTGTAGCATGTTTAAAATGTCATATTACACTTGCGTGTATGTTCACGTCATCACACATTAGCTTATAATGCAAATTGATTATGCCATGGGGGTTTCAAATAAGACTTAGAGTCATTTCTTCATTTTTGGTGCATAACAGGTTCATATGCACATTTTCGACAGTTTCAGTCGACCGGTGGCTTATTTCGGTCGACCGAACCCCTTTTGATTTCAATTGTTCAGCAAAAACTCCAATTCTAGTAGCCATTTTACTGTTTGAGGCTCATTTCGGTCGACCGGTTCTCTACTTCGATCGACCGAAGCACCATCTTTCATTTCGAGCCACAAACTAGTGGACTGGTTTGTCACTTCAGTCGACCGAACTGAAGGCTCATTTCCCCTTCTTTTCTTGGCTCATTTCGGCAGACCGATGCTCCATTTCGGTGGACCGAAATGGAGCTGTCTTGTGGGTCTTGTTTGGTTTGTTGCCTAGACAGGTTAACTCTGTTTTTTTGTTTCCACAGGACCTTGTTTATCTTATTTAAGCCATTTAATGGCGTACATGGTCTAGTTGGAACTAGACTTTGTTCCCTTGGGTGTCATTAGTGCCATAGGGTACCATTTGACCTTTTCATTCTAGCTTTCACTTCAGGTTATTTCCTTGGGTTTCGTGACCTCATGGAAGGTCATCTTAGGGTCTTAGAGGTGTGTTATGCCTTGGGAGGCCATTGATTTGTTTCTTACCTCCGTATTTGGATCCGTTATCGGGTCAATCTTCGGTTCATCAGTGACCCACCGGGTTAAAAAAAAACCCAAGTTGTTACAAGTGGTATCAGAGCGTCCAGGTTCGAATACCTTGGACGACGGGTTTTGGGTGCATATCATGCTCATGGTGTTTTACTTTGATATGTCATTTGTATCTTGATAACATGTCTTGTTTGATAACATATCTTGTATGATAACATGTTCATATGCTCAGGGGTTTTGAGACATCTATTATTTGTTAAGCATGCTTGATGTGTATATATGCTTCCTGATAACATGATCTGGGTTTTTATCATGTCTGCGTGCTTATGTTAGCTTAACTGTATGCGACGTATGTCGGCAAACCTTACATTTTTCATTCGCGTTTGTTATCGTACCATGTCGTACGTGCTTCTTGATAACATGCCTTGATCTGATAACATGTCTGTTTGCTTATGTGGCAACTTGTTTAGAAGCTTATCTTGACTGTCTGGTTAGGATCTGTCGTTTCCCTTGGATGCGTTCTTGTTTCACGAGTTTCTTCCTTAGATAGGAGAAATTCATTCTATAAGGACCCATGTTGGGAACCTTCTTGTCGGTTTTCTTGGTTGGGTGTTTCGAGACCTTAATCTGGCAATTGATGTGAGTAAGGCTCATGTGAGCGTAGAGGACTGCGATTCATTTCCTTTTCCTTCGTGGCTTCTAGATCTAAGGTCTTAAGCGTAGCGGTGCCTATAGCATTATTGTCAGAGTTTTGGGATTAGTTACCCCAACTCTCCCAGATACCTGGTTCCCGGGGTGCTTTTGGTAATGATCATTTTTGACATTGATGTCATCCGTATCAATAGGTTTCTTAAAGTTGACCTGGTTTAGGGCATGTTATGGACTAGTGCCTTATACTGTCATGCTACCTTGCTAATGAGTAAGTGTGGGCGGGTTTTGGTTACTGTTCGTACTGCCTTGTCACTCTCTTCTTCTATCGTGTTTCAATGTCTCGTTGTTTTGGGATTCTCTCGGTAGTTGGCGTTGAGTTAACATGCCGATTCGTATGAAGTGTTGTCTCGATTCGTGGTTTTGCGTTCCTTCAGTTGATCTTGAAATCTCTTGGGTTGTCCTTCAGTTCCTTATGAGCTGTCTTTGGTTTGACCTTCTGCTCGATCTTTGCTCTACTCTTGTTCCAGTATGTTCTGAATTTCGGGGACAAAATTCCTTTAAGAAGGGTAGGTTGTAATGACCCGGTCATTTGTGTATGAGACGTGGTTAATGCATTTCTAGTATTTTGATACTATCTTGGTTTACACAACTTGTTAATTTTGGGACTTGGAGATATCAATTAAGAATTGACATGGCTAGGACTTGGTTCTAGTACGGGGGAATGTCCTCCTACACTATAGTGTGTACTAGGGGAAAGGTACCCATTGGTTAGTAACCCTAAAGTGATCTCAAGAGTACGATTTTAATCCGAGCAATATATGAGTTTCCACATTGGTTGATTTCACTCTTTAAATTTCAAGTTGCTATTCCTTGAAGATTTAAACTTGTTGTGTATGTGAAATGCATAGATATTATGCTTGCATAGATATTATGCCTTGTTCTTGATTTCTTATATAACTCTTTTCGCGTTTCATGGAATGTTCCATCCTTATTTAATTGCATAGATATTATGCTTTGTTCTTGATTTTGTGTATTGCTCCTATCGTGTTAATTGGAATGCTCCAATCATGTTAATTGCATTGATAATGTAATTCTAGTTAACTCATGTCCATGTATGCTTCTTGTCTTGTTAAATTGGAATGCTCCAATCATGTTAAATTGCATAGATATTATGCGTTATTATTGATTGCATGTATTACTCTTGTCTTGCTAATTGGAATGTTCCAATCTTGTTTACTTGCATAGATATTATGCCATGATCTTGATTTCACGCCTTTCTCTTGTCTTGTCAATTGAAATATCCCAATCATGTTAATTGTATCGATAATGTAATCCCTGTTAGCTCGTATTCAAGCATCCTTCTTGTCGTATTCCTTGGATTATCCCAATCTTGATTTGTTTCATACATGTATATGTATCATAATTCTTGTTATTAGTACTCTAGGGTAGCTTAGGATGCTCCCTGAGTTCTCATTTTGACATAGACGTTAGGTGGTATGACCATCTTGAACTGTTCCATGTAGTCTAAAAATCTCTAAAGAAATCGAGTCGATGTATGCTCATTCTCTACGAGTAAACTAGTTTACTCACCCCGAAGTTACTGGGGGATTTGTTCAGGTACGAAGACTTGGTTCGTGATGCTTGTCGTTCATTGGGATGGCTTGTAACTTCGAGTTTCCATTTCATGCAAGTGTTAGCATGAAATATCATTTGGTAGCTTTATGTATCAAACTTGTATTCTTTGATTCCATTTGTGTAATATGTACATAAGTACACTCTTTTCATTGTATTCAACATGCATAACATGAGGCCAAGGCCAAGCATGTTCATATTTGCAATAGTACTCATTTGGTGCCACCTTTAGTTTAAAAATGTAATTTTTCCTAACTTTTAGGTTTGGCATGTCAAATCTTGTAAATGGAATGTAATGAGGCCGTAGGCCATTGTAGCATGTTTAAAATGTCATATTACACTTGCGTGTATGTTCACATCATCACACATTAGCTTATAATGCAAATTGATCATGCCATGGGGGTTTCAAATAAGACTTAGAGTCCTTTCTTCATTTTTGGTGCATAACAAGTTCATATGCACATTTTCGACCAGTTTCGGTCGACCGGTGGCTTATTTCGGTCAACCGAACCCC
The DNA here is from genome assembly GCF_030987335.1 of Cornus florida. Classification (NCBI taxonomy): domain Eukaryota; kingdom Viridiplantae; phylum Streptophyta; class Magnoliopsida; order Cornales; family Cornaceae; genus Cornus; species Cornus florida. The sequence continues at coordinate 4,630,714 of NW_026775571.1, forward strand.
TTTTAATTTCAATTGTTCAGCAAAAACTCTAATTCGAGTAGCCATTTTACTATTTGAGGCTCATTTCGGTCGACCGGTTCTCTATTTCGGTGGATCGAAGCACCATCTTTCATCTCGAGCCACAAACCGGCCGACCGGTTTGTCACTTCGGTCAACCGAACTGAAGGCTCATTTCCCCTTCTTTTCTTGGCTCATTTCGGCAGACCGATGCTCCATTTCGGTCGACCGAAATGGAGCTGTCTTGTGGGTCTTGTTTGGTTTGTTGCCTAGACAGGTTAACTCTGCTTGTTTTTTCCCACAGAACCTTGTTTATCTTGTTTAAGCCATTTAATGGCGTACATGGTCTAGTTGGAACTATACTTTGTTTCCTTGGGTGTCATTGGTGCAATAGGGTACCATTTGACCTTTTCATTCTAACTTTCACTTTAGGTTATTTCATTGGGATCCGTGACCTCATGGAAGGTCATCTTAGGGTCTTAGAGGTGTGTTATGCCGAGACCATTGATTTGTTTCTTGCCTCCGTATCTAGATCCGTTATCGGGTCAATTTTCGGTTCATCAGTGACGCACCGGGTTGAAAAAAGACCCGGGTCGTTACAATGACCCTTCAATGCATGGAATCCCTTATAATCCCTAAACAAGCTTTAAAGTTAAACTAGCATACATGTCATATAAGTGTCTTTGGCCCTTGGCCTCATTACATATACATCCAAAGAGTGGCAAAAGGTGCACTTAAGTGCACATAACATAGCTTAGATAATAAATACAAGTTTTTATACAATGCACCAAAAAAAATCATGATATGCTAATAAGTGCACATTCAATGTCACCAAAAGTACTCCAAGAATTGTAACAAGTCTAAGAGTATTGTGCATCCCACAATAAAGCTTCTTTACCTACAAAACACCAATAACTTCGGAGAGAGTAAACAAGTTTACTCGTAGGAAATGAGCATGCATAAGTTTAACTTATTACAAAGTTTGCAATTCAATAGAATTTAGTCCATGTTATTAATTTGACATTGGAACTTTTAACATAGCACAATGGGATGCAATATCACATAGTTATCAAGTTTGGAATTTAAATGTGAAATCAAACCAAAGTAGATACTTGGACATCACGACGGATCAAACCGACACCATAGTTACTTTAGGGTTACTAGTCCATAGGTAACCTCCCTATGTGTGCACTAGACTTGCAGAGGGACAATCCCCTGTACTAGAACCATGCCCTAGCCTTAGCCATAACAACGACATCCCAAGTTTTCAAAATCAATAATTTGTGAAACAACATATATGTATTAGCATAACATATATATATATATATATAATGTAAAGCCATCTACCATGCACAAACCAATTTTGGAAACGCAATACATGCCCTAAGTTCACAACTGCAATGGCATAAAGAATGTTGAATAATCATTATACAATTTTGTTACTCTTTATAACAATATCATCCAACAGCAAGAACATAGTCTCACAAGTACGATATAAGTTTAAAATCATAATTTAAACATGCAATCAACATAGGATACATACTCATTCACTAACACAACAAGAATATGAATTAATTAAATAAAACAACTAATTTCTCTAGATTTCATTTCTCATCCAAACATGTTCAATTTAATATATGTTGTAGTACCTATCATGGACATTACAAAAATCACTTCAAAACTTTATTTAAATCATAAGAACATAATAATGAAAATTAATTAACTAATTTCTCTAGATTTCAAAACAACCTTAAATGACTTCAAGTTAAAATATGTTATGAATCAAGTCATGGCCTTTCCAAAAATCATGTCCTAGCTAAATTTCATGCAAGATATAATTCACTACTCATTTAAATTTTAGATTAGAGACATGTATTCCATTTGTATCAAGATATTAAAACATATAAAACATCAAAGACATAATTTAGAACACCCCTTAACTCACAAGAGGATTGTTCCTCTTGAATCAGGAAAGCAAAGGAATTTCAAGTTTTCCTTCTAGGGTTATGAAGAGGAAGATGCGGCAAGGCTTTTGTATTCCATGCTCAATGATCTAAGGTGAGTGCAAGGAAGTCAAAATTGAAGTCAAAGCCTTAAACCAAGCTTGTCTTTAATGGTGGCTAGGTTAGGGTTCTTGAGAGGAAAGAGATGAATGATCTAAAATATGAAAACCCTAAGTTAAATGTGGTGTAATCCTCCACTCACTAGGTGCACTTGCACTACCTCTCACACACACACAATGCAAGACTTAATGTGAGACCTACACTTGTCATGAATCTAAGTAAACTTCCAAGATTTAATATCAAGCCTACACTTGTCAACCATCCAAGCCAACATATGGTCCAATCCTAGGCCAACAAATGGGTGAATCTTCACCCTCCATGTGTCACAAGATTATGCTCCCAAGTGGTTCCACCACAAGATCAACATGTGGCACCATGAGAGTGTGACACTTGTCACATTTTTCAAAAATTACAAAAAGGTCCTTTTTGAAAATATCTTTCAAATTAAATTACAAAATGATCCCTAAGACAAAAAATAATTACTTTACATAATTACACTAAAACCCCAAAAGTTTAAGAAAATTACCAAAAGTTATGCATCCATGCCCTTTACAAGAAAAGTAAACATTTAGCATACTTTTATATAAAAGTAAAAATGTAGATATTATAGAAATTAAATATCATGGATGCATGCAAAGCCATAATCAAATCCGAGCACAAAAAGTGAGGTTATGCAAGTAAAAATAAAAAACGAGAAAAGGACGAAATAGGGAAAAAGACGAAAAAAGAAATTACTGAAAAAAAGAAAAGAAGTAAACTAACCGAGTCATTACAGTTAATAAATTTTGAATTATTTGAACTTAAGTTTTTCTTGCATAAATATTTGTTTAAATTGGTGTTGATAATGCATATTGGAGTTGGATATTTTTCTGGAATAATCTGGGACTTAGTTAAGACCATTAGAGATCTTAATAGAGATGGTCAAAATGATTGGAAGTCACTGGAGATGAGAACGATGGAAGATAGCCGGCTCCCTCTTAGAGGGAGGCGGCTCCCATGGATGAAGAGAAGGCTCCCCTTAAGGGGGAGCCGGCTCTAGGTGATGGGGAGGGGGCTCCCTTACAAAGGGAGCCAGCTCCATGATGGAAGGAGGTGGCTCCCTTCCTCAATTTTGTTTTGTATTTTTTTTTTTTGTTTCGAGTTTTGAGTTCTGTTTGGCTATGTAGAATTGTTCTTAGTTGTTTAAGTTGCTATGAATGATTTAAATAACTGTTATAGACATGTAAAAATACTTAAAAGCATGATTTACATTAATAGGCTAAGGAATGGAGCAACATGAATTTCAAAAATAAATCTGCATGTTAATTATTGAATAAATGATTTAATTGCTTACCATTGTTCTAGCAATTTTTCTATGTATGATTAAATAGTGTTAATCGTGTTTCAGCAGTGTAATAAGCATAGTTAACTATCTAAAAATTGTTCTGCTTATTTTGGATTAATTGATATTTTAATTTATTATTTACTTCGTCAATTATTGGATTTGTGGATTATATGCACCGGTATGGGACGGTGGCATACTAGGAATGGATTAGTTCAAAATACTAAGTCCTACCTATTCTATTGTAAGAAAATGGATTAACTATAAAAGTTAAATCCTACTTATATTTGTATCAGGTCAATAAACCATTGAATGACATACCTTGGTTTTGAATGGATTTATATATATATATGATTATGGTACCGTCATATAAGTTTGAGTCTTAGGATCATGGTTAGGGTGCGTATATCACTTAGGATAGATAACTGGACATAGTAGACACCTGGTCCCCTGGTAGGTCTACGTATACATGCCTACTTTATGTGCGATTTGCATGTTACCTTCTATTCAGGTTGAGATAGACCTATGGACTAGTGAACGTCCTACAGTGTGTATTTATACATATCTGGACTATTTAGCCATTGTTGAGCTGTCTAGGATGTACATGTGTATCAGGTCTTTGCTTAGATTGTAGTAGAGTAGAACTTGTTCGTGGGCCTGACCCACTATTATTTTTCTCAAGTGTTCGACAGTTTCAATCTTAGAGCTTGAACATGCTGAGCAGAGACAGTCACTCACTCTTCCAATGATATAGGACTTTTTTTATGCTTTAGTTTTGGGATTTCCTTTCAGTTTAGTTATTTTTGTTTTTCCAGTTGGGATATTAGTATGGGTCCACTAAATGAAATCCCGAGTTGTAATAATATTGGAGGTTTTGGATTATATTATTATTACTTTGAGGATTGATTATTTAGAATTCTTCAGCTTAGTTAATCTTATTTTTGTAGAGTCTTCTTGTAATCTATGTTTGTTTATATACTTAATTGTTTCGTATCCCTCAGATCTGTTCTCGGACTTGATCACCCATGGCTCTAGAATCGAGGGGTATCACAGTTGGTATCAGAGCACTCCAGGTTCAAGAGTCTCTAGGGTTATTTCGTAATAAGACTTCCGCGTAGTGTATTCTCTTATTTAGAGCTTAAGTTTAGGATTCGTTGTATTCCTTTATGATTCGTTTAAAATCGGGCTGATGTCTGTCTTTCTATGTTAACAGAATGATTAACGCTAGAAACAGACAAAACAATAGGCAGCGAAGGGAAGTGGCACGTAGGCAGCAAGATCTCCTGCAGCGTCAGCTAATAGAGGAAGAGCAATAATTTTCTGGGTTTCAGGATGATGATGGTCCGTTGCATGTAGAGCAGGAGGAAGTTCAGCGACTCGGGATCAGGGAAGAGATCCAGAGTATCCTCTTCATCTCAATGACCTCATTACTCGGGCTATAAAAGCAGGTGTAATAGCTGCACTTCAAAATCAGACACAGGTTCAGCAAGCACCTATACCAGCACTAATGGTTCAGACCGATCCTTAGGAAAAGGATAGGAGTTCTTTCACAAAGAGGAGCCCACCTGAGTTTACAGGCTCTACCGATGCGAAAGCAGCTCACCAGTGGAAGAAGAATATCGAGTGACATCTTCGTATAGTTCAGTGCATAGAGGTTCAGAAGCAGATGCTTGCTAAGTTCAAGCTTGTCGGAGATGCACTATAGTGGTGGGAGTCAGTTACCACCGCAGAGGAAAAGACTTCATTGACTTATGATTAGTTCAGTGCTCGCTTCAATGAGAAGTACTTTCCTTATGCAGTCAGGACAACTATGAAGACAGAGTTCTTTAATTTAGATCAGGGGAACATGACAGTGGCAGAGTATGAGCAACAGTTCACGTGCTTATCTTTTTTTGCTCCAGATGAGGTGGATACAGAGGAAAAGAAACGTAATTGTTTCGTTAAGAGACTTATGTGGTTTATTAAGCGAGCTATTATAGGTAGTCTAGCCTACACTACTTATGCTCAAGTGGTAGATGCTGCTCTACAGCAGTATCAGTTGATTGTGGACTTCAGACAGGCTAGAGGTGAGAAGTGGGGTGACAGAGACTCTACTAATCAGCCAACTAAGAAAGGGAATGGCAATGGACATCGACATAATAATAAGGGCAGATTCCAAGGACAACAAACTTAGAAGAAGCACAAGGGTGGTTCAGATACTCACATGAATGGGGCACCTATTCAGAGGCAGTAGGATGGGGGACCACAGGCAAGACAGGGTCAGCCACAGGTTAACCAACAGAGGAAGAAATTTGGCACTTTCCAGGGTAGTTGCTATACTTGTGGAGAGTGTAATACCCCTAATTTTACAAGGATAGTCTCGGTATATATTTTTTTGTAACGACCCGAATTTTTCAACACGGTGCGTTAGAGATGAACTAAAAATTGACCCGGTAACGGGTCCGAAATGCGGAAGCAAATGATAAACCAAAGTCTTTAGAGATATAAAACATCCCTAAAACACCAATGTGTCCTTCCATGAGGTCATGAAACTTAAAGTAAACAAAAGAGCAAACAAGAGTCAAAACGGGCAAAATCCGTGAATCAAGGGGCAAAATGGTCAATTCATAAGAAAAAGGAGGAACTTGACTCTAAACAAGTCAAACAAGGTGAATACAACCTAATCTAATCATTTCACAACATTCCAAGAGGTTCTAAGACTTTTGGACATGAATCCCACAAAATACCTTTTTCCCGGCTTAAGCAAAAACTGACACCCTCTCACTAAAACTTGAATAACTCCCACTATGATTTGAATCTCAGAATGGCATTGATACCATTGGAAATTTGACTCAAAATTCATGAATTTAGGCTCAAGAATCACCCCATTTAGGTTAGAAATGAAGAAGTTATGGCCGTTTGAAGTTGGAAGATCAGTACTGAAACTCAACAGAAGCTACGCTCGGGATCCAGCAATTTCGGTCGACCGAAATGAAACATCGGATGACCGAAATGGACAAAATCTCTGCTGAAAACAAGTTTTTAAAGGTTGGTTGGTTCGGTAGACTGAAATGAACCATCGGTCGACCACAATAGGCCATCGGTCGACCGAAATAGGTCCAAACAATACATTTGGCTACTAGAAAGTGTGTTTTTGAAGTTCAATCAAATACCAAAAGCCATCGGTCGACCAAAATGAACTTTTGGACGACCAAAATGGCTCAAAAAGCTGCTGCAATGCTAGGGAAAAGGGTCTTAGGTTCAATCTTAAGGTGGTACATGCATCCCACATAATCCATACATGCTTAAAAACATTCTTTGGCCTCAAAAGAGCATCCACATCATGCTAAAACAAAAGGAAACTAAAAACATACACCAATGCATGAATTTCTTTATAGGGATTCATAATTTATCCATAGGTAATTCAAAAGTCAAAACTTAAGAGTTTTGTGAGATGTGAGCACGCACACAAACATAAAATGATATTTTAGACATGCTACAATGGCCTACGGCCTCATGACATCTCAATTACAAAATTTGACATACCAAACCTCCAATGTTGATAAAAAAAAAATAAAAAATAAAAAAATGCATTTTCAAGTAAAATATGGCACCAATTGAATGCAAGTGCAAATATAAACTTGTTTGGCCCTTGGCCTCATGTCATACATATCAAATAGATCCCAAATAGTGTATCTAAGTACACTTTACACATAAAAAGGCATAAAGAGTATGTTGAACCTAACTAAGTGTTACAACATCAAAAGTGAAACTTAAACATGCTAACACTTGCATGTGAACAAGAATGCATTAAAAGAAACTTCAAATCTCCAAATCATCTAAGGCAAGTGCAAATCTCTGAATCTCGAATCCTGTACCTGAAAAATGTCCCCACTACGTGGGTGAGTAACATAAAGCTACCCGTAGGAGATGAACATGCATTGACCTAGCATTTTACAATTATATCACTTGAAGGTGAAACATGTCAAAGGGGCTTATGCCACCTAACGTCTATGTCACAATGAGACTCAAGGAGCATCCTAAACTACTCATGCAATTGAAATGAACAACGGCACACAAGTATACATGCTCAAGTGTACTAAACAATGTCAAAGCATGTTATACGACATACAAGAATACATTTCCAAGTATACTAAAGCATATTGAGACAAGTCATGCAATGTCTAAGCATCTCTACACAAGTATGCATTTAATATGGAAAATTCGTAAATCAAGTACACACAAGTACACTAAGCTAATAGGAACTCACATATGACAAGTATACATAGCACAAGTATACTAGATGAAATTTAACTCATGGAGTAAGTATACAAGTTTAAGCATACTAATTAGGATTCAAATATCAAAGGCAAGTATCAATTCTCAAGCTACAAGTAATCCATGATTAACAATTTGAAATTAAATGCAGAAACAAATAGTGGAAAGACTAGCACATGCGGTCGCTAGACCAAGCAAGTATTTCTGGGTAATTACGACCCACAAGGTACCACCTAGTGCGCACTTATTACTTAGAGGACACTTGTCCACGTACTAGAGCCAAACCCTAGCCATCACATAAATTATGTCCTCACAAGCTTTCCAAAATCAATAAGTTCAAAACTTATACAAAATCAAATGCAAGTTACCACATTCCATGCACAAATAAGGTTGTATCCACACAAACCATGTCTTAGAGTTCAAGTCTAAATAGCATATGACACGTAATGTCCTCAATATGCAATTTATACATAAAGCAAGAATATTTTACAATAATTGAGCCACATTACCATTCTAAGCCACAAGTACTAAATAAACTTCAATTTAGCAACAAGCTTCCAAGGTAGACAATTGTAATATTCTAACAAGCTATATTATTAAACTAAATATATTTAAACAAGCTATTCAAGACAATGATATCACATATCATGCTAAGTCAAATTACCATCTTTGGAGACCACAAGTACTAATTCTACAACAAGTTAGTAGCATACTCAAAGGTAATTAATTGAACTACATTTCATGAAATTATCACCTTAACGTGAAAGTCTCCAGATTTCAATTCAATTCCAAATAAGTTCAAATTAATATATGTCAAAACTTATAACATGGTCTTCGCATATATTATACCCAAAATCAATTTAAGCGACTACAACACTTAAAATAAAATTAATTAAGCTAATTAATTAATTTTCCTCTAGATTTTCAAACATATCCAAATGTCATCAATTTAATATATGTTAAAGAACTCACCAAGGCCCACTTTAATATCACATTACAAGTTGATTTCATGCCTGATACAACTATGTGAATTAATCTTTCACCAAAGATAAATATTAAATAAGTTTTGCAATTCTTATTCAAATGCTCCAAATTTAATATATGTTAACTATCATACCAAGGCCTAATTTACTAGCATGCCACAATTTAATTCTAAACAAGATACATCCATGTGAATTAAACCTTATACAAAGAATAATTAAATTAAATCTCTAGAACTTGAACAAGGCATGCTCACAAGTTGTATATGCTCATAAAACGATCAACACAACTCAAATAAAAACCTATAACATCCCCTACCTCAATTTGAGATGAAAACCTCAAATATCCACCGAAATAAAAGTGCTCTGAATCCAACGAAACTTCTAGGTTTTGCCGGCGACAACACCGTGAACAAGAATCCCAAAGAAGCCCCATGAAAATCACAACTTGATTCCAAACCCGAACTCAAAATTTGGCCAAAACAAGATTCCAATCGGTTGGAATCGAAGTCCTCATCAAGGTGAACAAAAAAACCTAAGAGATCACCACTTTTTAATGAAGGGAAGAAGTCCAAAAGAAGAGAGAGAAGATGGCAGCCATGGCTGCCATGGAATCCGGCCAAGAGAGAGGAGAGAGAGAGAGAAAAATCTGATTTTTCATCTACTAACCCCCTATTTATAGAAAAACCCTAAAAGTGCCCCGAAAGGGCCCTACTGGGTCCGAAAAAGTGGAATTTGAGCAGACGCACTCAAACGGAAAAACTCCGTGAACAAAAAAGATTCAAAATGAGAAAATATGAATAACGGAAGAAACGGTGTCAAAAATTGAGTCCCAAGCAGAAAGTTATGCCCAAAACAAGTTTGGCACAAACCGGGGTCGAAAACCTGAAAACTGTAGGGTTCGACCGCAAGACAATTCTAAGAATACACGACTTGACGAAATGTGGAAATGAATCCTGTATGAGGATTCAAGCCCCAAGGAGACACTTAGCAATTAACTTCATTAATTGCACAAAGGCCCCTACACAAAAGGATAACTGCACAAGTGACCCAGAATGAAAATATCTTTCAAAAGATATTTTCTTAAAAACCCCTGAAATAAAATATCTTCAAAAGATATTTATGAAAAACACCCCAAGAAAAGAAAAAGATTTTGAAGAATTGTGCATCCATGCCCCTATGGACACCGGGAGCAACCAGAGTACTTTTCTGCAAAAGTAAAGATATGAATTTCGTGAAAACCACTTAAGATGAAGAGACAAGAAGTCAAAACCCAACTCCGAGCATGAAAAGTAAGGTTGTGCAAAAAAAAATGACAAACGGGGAAAAGACAAAATAGGGAAAAGGACGAAATAGTGTATAGTGTCCGAAAAGTGAAAATGTGGAAATGACTCGTTCCTCAAAGGAAGGTGTCAATCCAAGGGAAAGAGACTCAGAAACCATTTCTAAGAACTCGAGACAACACTAAGCGACGAGAAATTGAACTCAGACAAGAAATTTCAACGAAAAAAAATTCATCCGTAAAATTCTAAGGAAAAAGAAAGGGAAGGAAATGACCGGGTCATTACAACCTACCCTCCTTAAAGAGATTTCGTCCCCGAAATCAGGAACAATCCCAGAAGAACCGAAGAAGGACCATACACAAGATCACACCAAGGAACAGATCATAAAGTACCCAAGGACAACTCCAAAGATCTCAAGATCAACGAAAAGACACGAAACCACGAACCGTGAGACACCTCTCCAATGAATTGACATACTAATCCAATGTCAACCACCCCAAAGGAGATCAGGGCAATAAGAAGTCGAAATAAAAAACACCCTCAGAAGCAACATGACAACACGAATAGTGACTAGAACCAGCCCACAACGTACTCAAGGTGTGGTAGCATCGACAGCATCAAGTGCCCGCCCACACTCACATTACTAGCTAGGTAATGCAAGGTAGCATCGACGGCAACTAGTACTCGCCCACACACAACCTGTACGGTACCATAACAGTATATAGCCCTAATCCGTCACCTGCCCCCAATAAGCTCACCCGTGAAACCTATCAATACCAATGACATCAATGTGAAATAATCATTACCAAAAGCACCACGGAAACTAAGCATTTTGTGAGAGTTGAGATATGGTCCAAAGATGTCCGGCCGGACCATTCTGGCCAATCTCAAAACTCTGACAACAATGTCATAGGCACTGCTCCGCTTAAGGCCTTAAATCCTCAACACTGTAAAAACTGACAATCCCAAGTCTCAAAACACCGTTGTCAACCATACCAATCACGAATCCAAATCCTGACAAGTCTATGCCCTCAAGCCAATAGATCGGACTTTACAAAATCAAATAACATCGTCATCACTCTAGTCACAATGACTCCCAACAAGACAATGCACCCAAAATCCTCCACGTCGTCCTAAAGCTGACCTACTACAAGGTTATGCCTAGGAATCAAGACATCGGATCAAGCTCACACACACAATCCCGACAACCAAGGTTACACAACCCCAAGCACAGTACGAAATTATAAAAATGAATAATCTAATAAAGCAATTAGTCATGAAACACATATATACTCATGTGCAAGTATACATTCACAAGTATACTAAGAAATATCAAAACGGAAACGCAATATACGTACATGTACAAGTATACGTTCACAAGTATACTAAGTAACATTAAATCCATGGAAAACAAGTATACAGACTCAAGTATATTAAACCAAAATGAAATGAAATAAACAACGTGCAAGCACATTAGGAACAGGTATACTAAACGTAACTGAAAACCCACATGCCATATAACTAAACATATAGTGTACAAGGGCAATCGAATATGCTACCTATCACACAGGGGTCAAGCATCAGAGACATGCTACACATCAATTATGACGCTAGCATGACAAACAGATATATCAAATGGGAAAACACGCCATCTTTATCAGTACATAACTACCAAATAGTCATATTCCCCTAAACATGTTTCTAAGGCATGCTCAAAACAACAAGGCATATAAACATGTAAGATTGACTATGCAAATAACAATCCCATAAAATCATAAGCAAGAAAGGATGGAATGCCTCTCAGAAGGATAAACTCACCGAAAGTGAATCCCAAAAACACGGATGAGTCCGATTCCTCACCACAAGGAAGTGAATCATCTCCTAGAATGAACACTAAGGTCCTCAAAACAAAGAATTTACAAGTCTTTCCCAAGACTGGATTAATCCCAAGGTGGAATCCTAATGTCACACAAAACAAACAACAATGTAATGGATGGTCCCAATACTAACGATTACAAGACACCACAAGAGAACTCAACTCAAGACACCGATAAGCTCGATAGGAACTTTACAGGATCCTATTGGAACCCTAAACACAACCCTGAGTCTTCCATGACATGGGAGAGTAATTAATTGCACCAATGCAATTAATTACACAAAACCACTCACACCCCAACCTCAGCTCGTAAGAGCTATCTAAGGCAAGACAAGAAGAGATCTTAGGTCAACGCACCTATCAAATCCCTAACCATCACTCTAAGAAGAAAGGACACGAGGAACTCGCCATTGAGGCTCACGAAAATAAAACTCCCAATCCCCAAGGAAGAACTCGAGTTAATTTGACTTATTGTCCTATGACGCTAGAAACAAGACCCCCAAAGACATTACCACATCAAGGTCACCACGAAACTCCAATAGATGATGCCCTAGCATCAATCTCAACCAACCAAGCTGGAACAACCTACAATGCCTAAACAAGACATAAAAGTAAGCAGTTAACACGTAACACAGCAATGGACTACATACTTACACAAGTAGTAAAGGATCATATAAAGTATATCAATGTATGCATCATACAATCATGCTAAGAATAACAAGTATATGCAATACGCTAAAGTAGACAAGCATAACCAACATACTAGGCAGACAAGCGTCAGTCAATATGCTAAAACAGACAACCATATACCATGTACTGAGGCCGAAAAATATACAGTATGCTAAGGCAGACAAGTACATACAATAATCTAAAACTTACAAGTATATAAAATGTACTAAAGTAAACAAGCACATGTATCATGCTGAGACTGTTAAAGTAAACTTCTAAACATACGTCCACACAAGCACGTAAACATGTTATCAAGAAGCAACTAAACACCTAGAGCATGGCAACACAAGCATGATATGCACCCAAAACCCGTCGTCCTAAGGTTTTCGAACCTAGGAGCTTTGATACCATTTGTAACGACCCGAATTTTTTAACCCGGTGCGTTAGTGATGAACTAAAAATTAACCTAGTAACGGGTCCGAAATGCGGAAGTAAATGATAAACCAAAGTCTTTAGAGATATAAAACATCGCTAAGACACCAATATGACCTTCCATGAGGTCACGAAACTTAAAGTAAATAAAAGAGCAAACAAGAGTCAAAACGGGCAAAATCCGTGAATCAAGGGGCAAAACGGTCAATTCATAAGAAAAAGGAGGAACTTGACTCTAAATAAGTCAAACAAAGTGAATACAACCTAATCTAATCATTTCACAACATTCCAAGAGGTTCTAAGACTTTTGGATATGAATCCCAAAAAATGCCCTTTCCAAGTTTAAGCGAAAACTGACACCCTCTCACTAAAACCTAAATAACTCCCATTGTCATTTGAATATTAGAATGTAATTGGTACCATTGGAAATCTGACTCAAAATCCATGAATTTAGGCTCAAGAATCACCCCATTTGGGTTAGAAATGAAGAAGTTATTTCCGTTTGAAGTTAGAAGATCAGTGCTAAAACTCAACAGAAGCTATGCTCGGGATCTAGCTATTTCGGTCGACCGAAATGAACCATCGGACAACTGAAATGGACAAAATCTCTGCTGAAAACAAGTTTTTAAAGGTTGGTTGGTTCGGTAGACCGAAATGAACCATCGGTCGACCGAAATAGGCCATCCGTCGACCGAAATAGGTTCAAACAGTACTATTGGCTACTGGAAAGTGTGTTTTTGAAGTTCAATCAAATACCAAAAGCCATCGGTCGACCGAAATGGCTCGAAAAGCTACTGCAATGCTAGGAAAAAGGGTCCTAGGTTCAATCTTAAGGTGGTACATGCAACCCACATAATCCATACATGCTTAAAAACATTCCTTGGCCTCAAAAGAGCATCTACATCACGCTAAAACAAAAGGAAACTAAAAACATACACCAATGCAAGAATTTCTTTATAGGGATTCATAATTTATCCATAGGTAGTTCAAAAATCAACACTTAAGAGTTTTGAGAGATGTGAGCACGCATGAAAACGTAAAATGATATTTTAGACATGCTACAATGGCCTACAGCCTCATGACATCTAATTTACAAAATTTGACATACCAAACCTCCAATGTTGATAAAAAAAAAAAAAAAAAAAAAAAATGCATTTTCAAGTAAAATATGGCACCAATTGAATGCAAGTGCAAATATAAACTTGTTTGACCCTTTGCCTCATGTCATACATATCAAATAGATCCCAAATAGTGTATCTAAGTACACTTTACACATAAAAAGGCAAAAAAAATATGTTGAACCTAACTAAGTGTTATAACATCAAAAGTGAAACTTAAACATGCTAACACTTGCATGTGAACAAGAATGCATTAAAAGAAACTTCGAATCTCCAAATCATCTAAGGCAAGTGCAAATCTCTGAATCTCGAATCATGTACCTGAAAAATGTCCCCACTACGTGGGTGAGTAACATAAAGCTACCCGTAGGAGATGAACATGCATTGACCTAGCATTTTACAATTATATCAGCTGAAGGTGAAACATGTCAAAGGGGCTCATGCCACTTAACGTCTATGTCACAATGAGACTCAAGGAACATCCTAAGCTACTCATGCAATTGAAATGAATAACGGCACACAAGTATACATGCTCAAGTATACTAAACAATGTCAAAGTATGTTATACGACATACAAGAATACATTTCCAAGTATACTAAACCATATTGAGACAAGTCATGCAATGCCTAAGCATCGCTACACAAGTATGCATTTAATATGGAAAATTCGTAAATCAAGTATACAACACAAGTACACTAAGCTAATAGGAACTCGCATATGACAAGTATACATAGCACAAGTAAACTAGATGAAATTTAACTCACGGAGCAAGTATACAAGTTCAAGCATACTAATTAGGATTCAAATATCAAAGGCAAGCATCAATTCTCAAGCTACAAGTAATCCATGATTAACAACTTGAAATTAAATGCAAAAACAAATATTGGAAAGACTAGGACATGTGGTCGCTAGACAAAGCAAGTATTTTCGGGTAATTACGACCCACAAGGTACCACCTAGTGCGCACTTATGACTTAGAAGACACTTGTCCACGTACTAGAGCCAAACTCTAGCCATCACATAAATTATATCCTCACAAGCTTTCCAAAATCAATAAGTTCAAAACTTATATAAAATCAAATGCAAGTTACCACATTCCATGCACAAATAAGGTTGTATCCACACAAACCATGTCCTAGAGTTCAAGTCTAAATAGCATATGACACGTAATGTCCTCAATATGCAATTTATACATAAAGTAAGAATATTTTACAACAATTGAGCCACATTACCATTCTAAGCAACAAGTACTAAATAAGCTTCAATTTAGCAACACGCTTCCAAGGTAGACAATTGTAATATTCTAACAAACTATATTATTACACTAAATATATTTAAACAAGTTATTCAAGACAATGATATCACATATCATGCTAAGTCAAATTACCATCTTTGGAGACCACAAGTACTAATTCTACAACAAGTTAGTAGCATGCTCACAAGGTAATTAATTGAACTACATTCAGGAAATTATCACCTTAATGTGTATGTCTCCAGATTTCAATTCAATTCCAAATAAGTTCAAATTAATATATGTCAAAACTTATAACATGGTCTTCTCATATATTATACCTAAAATCAATTTAAGCGACTACAACACTTAAAATAAAATTAATTAAACTTAATTAATTTTCCTCTAGATTTTCAAACATATCAAAATGTCCTCAATTTAATATATGTTAAAGAACTCACCAAGACCCACTTTAATATCACATTACAAGTTGGTTTCATGCTTGATACAACTATGTGAATTAATCTTTCACCAAAGATAAATATTAAATAAGTTTTGCAATTCTTATTCAAATGTTCCAAATTTAATATGAGTTAACTATCATACCAAGGCCTAATTTACTAGCACGCCACAATTTAATTCTAAACAACATACATCCATGTGAATTAAACCTTATACAAAAAATAATTAAATTAAATCTCTAGAACTTGAACAAGGCATGCTCACAAGTTGTATATACTCATAAAACAATCAACACAACTCAAAAGACAACCTATAACATCCCCTACCTCAATTTGAGATGAAAACCTCAAATCCCCACCGAAATAAAAGTGCTCCGAATCCAACGAAACTTCTAGGTTTTCACAAACCGGGGTCGAAACCGGGGTCGAAAACCTAAAAACTGTAGCGTTCGACCGCAAGACAATTCTAAGAGTACATGACTCTACGAAAGGTGGAAATGAATCCCATACGAGGATTCAAGCCCCAAGGAGACACTTAATAATTAACTTTCATTAATTGAACAAAGGCCCCTACACAAAAAGATAACTACATAAGTGACCCAGAATGAAAATATCTTCCAAAAGATATTTTCTTAAAAACCCCTGTAATAAAATATATTCAAAAGATATTTATGAAAAACACCCCAAGAAAAGAAAAAGATTTTGAAGAATTGTGCATCCATGCCCCTATGGACACCGGGAGCAACTAGAGTACTTTTCTACAAAAGTAAAGATACGTATTTCGTGGAAACCACTTAAGATGAAGATACATAAAGTCAAAACCCAACTCCAAGCATGAAAAGAAAGGTTGTGCAAAAAAAATGACAAATGGCGAAAAGACAAAATAGGGAAAAGGACGAAATAGTGCATAGTGTCCGGAAAGTGAAAATGTGGAAATGACTCGATCCTCAAAGGAAGTTGTCAATCCAAGGGAAAGAGACTCAGAAACCATTTCTGAGCACTCGAGATGACACTAAGCGATGAGATACTGAACTCAGACAAGAAATTTCAACAAAAACAAAATTTGTTCGTAAAATTCTGAGGAAAAAGAAAGGGAAGGAAATGACCGGGTCATTACATTTATAGTTTTGGTGAATTTTTAAATTTATTATTTGAATATTTGTATAATTTTTTAATTGTTTAAGTGACTAATTGAATTATTTGTTTTAATTGTTTTTTAATTTAAATTGTATGCTTTATTTGAATAAATTGATTAATTGAATAATGTGATTAAATGTTATGTTCTATCTGTTTTATGTGTTAAGTGTTTAGTTGATATTAATTACATTAAATGTTTATTTTATTTTACTTAAACGGCGTTGGGCTTGGATAGGAGCAATGGAGTACTTGAATATGGGATTAAATGGGTACAGTTTTTACCCATGGATAGATGTACATATATATATGGGTATATCTGTATATAGGGTTAGTTTAATTATTAGTAATTATTAATAATTAAATTAAGTATTATTATTCATTATTTAATGTATAATATAATATTAGGGTTTTATATCTTCACGGGTTAGCCGACTTAGTTAAATTGTTGTTTCTTTTATTTTCTTTCTCGTAATATAAACTGAATTAGGTTAAGTTAGTATTGTCTATATATATATATATATATATCATTGTATTGTCTGCCTAAAGTTAAAAACATAAACCCTATCATGTATATGAAGAGACAGAGAGAAATAGCTGAGGTTTGAGAGAAAAATAGAGAGAGGAACTTAGGGTTTTGGCTACTGATTTAAGGTCAGACGAAGGAGGAAGGAAGGGATTTGCTTGTGGGTTTGAACCAGAGCAGTAAGAGGTTTGACGGTGGTCGGCAGTCGTCGGAAAACTCAGAGACGACGGTGCTAGGTTTCAAATTGAAACCTAAAGGCAAGTTTTATATCTAACTTTCTCCCTTTGACTCGTGTTCTTTACATGCCTAAAATAATTCTAGGAGTAAATAAACGTTAAATTAATCTGGAATACATGTTAGATTCGATTAAATCAGTATGTATATTAACGAGTTTGTAATAACTTGATTTTAAGCTTTCTTGTATGAATACTTGTTTTATTTAATGTTAATCAACGCATAAAGGAGTTGGATAATTTTTTGTAGATTAATCTAGGTCTTAGTTAGGACCATTAGGGACCTTAACAGAGGAACAAAATCAATGGAATTCGCTGGGATGAAGCAGATAATGAAATAGGTGTAGAGCAAGCTCCCTTTTGAAGGGATCAGGTTCTTTTTGGAAAAGTGGTGGCTCCCCCTTATGGGGAGCCCGCTCTACAAGGCAAGGAGGTAGCTCCCTTAAGGGGGGAGCCGGCTCCATTAAGTGGGGAGCCAGCTCCCTTTGTAAGGGAGGCGGCTCTTTCCCTATTTGATGGGTTTTAGGTGTTTTCGGGCCACTGTGTTTGGTTTTTGGGTTTCCAGATTTAATTAGGACCTGTTTGTGGGGAATCTAAGTGGTTTCTAAGGGTTTACTAGGATTTCAGAGTGTATATTAATGTATGATATATCTTAGGGTGCGACGAACTGCAACAATATGAAGTTTTGAATGAATTTGCATATTATTGGTTGTTATAGATTATTTAAATTGCTTACCTTTACTTTAGCAATTTTCTGTGAATGGATATACAGTTTAATTATGTGTTAATGGTATCAAATAAGCATGTTAATTTACATATTTTTATTACGCTTATTGTGGATTAATTGACGTTTACATTTATTTTCTATATTGTCAATTATTTAGACTTAATTGATGTTAGATTAATTATTTATCTCATCAATTAGTGGATTTATGGATTATATGCACCAGAATGGGAGGTGGCATATTAGGGATGGATTAGCTCAAAATGCTAAGTCCTACCTATTCTGATATAAGGGAATGGATTTATAAGTCATACTTATATTCATGTCAGGTCAATAAATAGTTGAATGACATACTTTGGATTTGGATAGATTTTTAAATATATATTTATGTTACCACGATATGTGTTTGAGTCTTAGGATCGATGGTTAGGGAGCGTATATGCATTGGGATTCATAGCTAGCTATGATGGTTGGAGGTGTACCCTATTAGGTCTAGGTACACTTTAGGTGTGTTTTGCACGTTACCTATTAGTCAGGTTAAGACCGGCCTGTAGACTAGTGAAAGTCCCTTAGAGTAGAGTAGAACTTACTTGTGGACCTGACCCATTCTTATTTTTTAGGTATTCGTTAGTTCCAGGCTTAGAGTTTGTTCGTGCTAAGCAAAGATAGTCACTCACTCCTCCAACTACGTAGGATTTCCCTTCATGATTTAGCTTTCGATTTTATTTCAGTTATTTACTTTCAGTTGGGTTTTATTAGGGGTCCACTAGGTAGATTCTCGAGTTGTATCAAATAATAGAGGTTTTGGCTATATTGGATTTTATAATTTTTAAGGATTTTTATTTTTAGAATTCTTTTAATTTATTTATTAAATACTTTTTGTAGTCATGCTTGTTTAACTATTAATTGTTTGGTATCCTTCGGATCTGTACTCGGACTTGATCACCCGTGGCTCTAGAATCAAGGGGTATCAGAGTTGGTATCAGAGCACTCTAGGTTCAGTGTCTCTAGGATTCTATTGTATAAGACTTTCACGTAGTGCATGACTTTTGTTTAGAGCTTAAGTTTAGGATTCGTTATATTCCTTTACGGTCTGTTTATATCGTACTGATGTCTGTCTTTCTGTGTTAACAGAATGGTTAACGCTAGAAAGGGACGGAACATGTAAGGGAATAGACAGCAGAGAAGAGCAGCACGTAGGCAGCAATATCTCCTCGGCGTCAGCAAATAAAGGAAGAGCAGCAAATGCCTGAGTTTTAGGATGATGATGGTGTAATAACCCGGTCGTTTTTCTTCCTTTTCTTTTTCTCAGATTTTAACGGAATTTTTTTTTTTCCGTTGTCTTTTCCTTTTTGGGTTCGGTTTTTCATTACTTGATGTCGTCTCGAGTGCTCTGGAATGATTTCTGAGACCCTTTTTCTTGGATTGACAACTTCCTTTGGAGATTGTGTCATTTTCATAGTTTATTTTTCCGAACATTATTCACATTTTGTCTTTTTCTCGTTTATCCTTTTTCCTTACACAACCTCACTTTTTGTGCTCGCATTTGATTCCGGTTTTGCATGCATTCATGATATTTGATTTCCATAATATTGGTATTTTTACTTTTCTAGAAAAGCATGTTGATTGCTTACTTCTTTCATAAAGGGGCATTAATGCATACTTTAGTGTAATTATTCTTAACTTATGAGGTTTTAGTGTAATTAAATAAAGTAATTATTTTTCATCTTGGAGACCATTTTGCAATTAAATTTGGAAGATATTTTCAAAAAGGACCTTTTTGTAATTTTTATAAAGTGTGACAAGTGTCACACTCTCATTGGTCCACTTGTTGACATTTGTGTGGAAACATTTTAATGCATTAGATGATAACATTTGGAGGGTGAGGATTTACCCACTTGTTGGCCTAGGATTGGTGCACTTGTTGGCTTGGATGGTTGACAAGTGTAGGTGTGGGATTAAGCCTAGGAATGAGCCATGGATTGGTGACAAGTGTAGGTTCACAATTTAGTCTTGCAAATATCTTTAGGCCACTTTGGGATTATGGTTTTAAAGGAGGGTTTTTGTGCAATTGACCATAGATGTGTGTGTTGACCATGGTGCAAGAACACATAGTGAGTGAAGGATTTCTATTTCCTCCACTCACACTTAACCACATTATTTCATTCTCTTCCTTACAAGAAAACCCTAGCCTCCATGGATGGAGCTTGAAGCCTTAGGCATTAACCTTGATCTTTGAGGCCCTTCCACTTACTTTAGACCATAAAGCTTGGAATACTTTTTGTTCCCCTCATCCTCCTCTTCAAAACACTTGAATGATCTAGCCTAACTCCTAGTTTTGCTTTGGTATCTAGAGATTCAATTCTCTAGTGAGGTATTGATCTATTATTTTGAAGTATTTTTATGTCATTATTGAGTGTTTTACATGCATAGAAGAGAAGGACTTGTATTTTTCCCTTAAACTGTTTTAACTTGAAATTAATCTTGTCAAATTAAATATAAAATATGAAAATATACTCAATTAGCTTTCATTTAGTTTTGGTTTCATGTAATTTGGATTTAAAATGAATTAGTTATGAATTTTTGAAGTTGCAAGCTAGTTGCTAGAAATTTGAAGCTTTTCCTTTTCGGTCTGGAAATAAATTTTTATATGGAGCTGTGGTGCTTCAATTTCCTTAAAATTTTTACTGAAACTTTCCCCATGGGTTTTACACTACTCAGAATTTCTTCACGATTTTAGAGCATTTTTAAATTTTTTTAAAAATCCGAAACTATCTGCTGTCCATGTTTTTATTGGAGCTGGAAAACAAATTTTTAGATGATTTATTTCACTAACCTTTTGACATTGGATCATGGCTTAAATTTCTAGTTTTACACTCTCATATGTTTACTTCCAAAATAAATTAGGTTTGCCCAATTTGGATGTCAAATGAATTTTTCATGAATTTTCAAAGTTGGAAGCTACAGGCTGAAAATGTGTTTTCTGGGTAGAATTTATTTCAAAGTTATGGGTCAAAACTGTTTTAATTGGGAAAATATTTTGTTAAACTAAATTGATATTATCAAATTACAGTGTTTAAGCTTTCATTGGGCTTTGGATTCATTCAATTTGGGTTAGAATTGAATTTTTTATGAATTTTACAAGTTGAAGGTAGCAAGCTGAAAAATTTGTTTTGCGGACCAAAAATTTGGGGTGATTTCATTTCGGTGGTAATTGGGATTTTCATTCCAATTGAGGTAGGGAATGTTTTATGATTATTTGTGTGTTGTATTGTGTATTTGCCATGATTATACAACATATATGTATGCATTGTATCAAATCTAGAAAGTTAGTAATTTTTATTTCTTTGTATAAGATTTAAAATTTATGATGATGTATAACTTTGATTTGAATTGTAACATGTTAGGAAATTATGCTTAGATATGTTGGTTAACATATATTAAATTTGGATCATTTGATTAAGAATTACAACTTTTATTTAATATTTATCTTTAGTGAAAGTTTTATTCACATGGTTGTATCAAGCATTAAATCAAGTTGTAATGTGGTATTTAAATAGGCCTTGGCATGTTCTCTAACATAGATTAAATCGAGGGCATTTGAAATTGTTTAAAAATCTAGAGGAAATTAATTAATTAGCTTGATTAATTTTGTTTTAAGTATTTTAATCACTTAACTTGTCATTTGATGTTATATATATGATGACCATGACATGTCCTTCAATATATATTAAATTGAGATTATTTGGATTAACTTGGAATTTAGAGAATTTAACTATTTATGTTTAATTAAATTCTACTTTATTACTCCATGGATTTAATTGCATTTTGGAAGTTGTTTCTATATTTAAATCATGGATTTGGATTTGATGTATGTTCACTTGATTACTTTTGAGCATTGGATAACATAGTTGTTACTTTTATATTCATGAGAATATGTTTTTCCTTATTGAATATATTGTTGCTATGTGTAAGGAATTGCACACTTTGTATTTGACATCTTACATGCCACAGTAGTTGTGAATTTTGAGCATATATTGTATAAGTTTCCAAAATTTGGATTGTGCTTGGTAAATAGTTGATATCTTGTATACACATGTTGATATATATACGTTATTGCACAATTTGTTGATTTTAGAAACTTGGGGATGTCGTTGTTTGGCTACGGCCAGGACTTGGTTCTAGTACGGGGGATTGTCCCTTTATATAGTCTAGTGCGCACATAGAGAGGTTATCCATGGGCTAGTAACCCTAAAGTAACTATGTTGTCGGTCTGATCCGGCGTGACGTCCGAGTATCCACTTTGTTTGATTTCATATTTCATTTCAAGTAGATAACTAGATGATATCGTAACTTGTTGTTCCTTATTTGATTTCCTATTTTGAGCTTAAGATGTAGCTTTGTGAAAGCATGCTTCATGCGTTGTATTGGAAGTTTCATTGTTGGTTAAATTGCATCGATATCATAATTTGTGTTTTAATGTTCAAATGTAGTTTAGGAATGACCTTATAGATTCATTTTGAACATAGACGTTAGGTGGCATGATCCATACTTGTTGTTTTCATATTTTGGATTTCAAGTTAAAGACTTTGAGAATCTATATCTTGTTACCTTGTATAACATGTTTCCATGTAGTTTGAATTGTATGAACAAAGTGATTATAATATAAATGATCTAGGTAGCTTAGGATGCTCCCTGGGTCTCATCTTGACATAGACGTTAGGTGGCATGAGCCCCTTTAACATGTTTCTCCATAAGGTGATAAAATTATAAAATGCTAGGTCGATGCATGCTCATCTCGTACGAGTAGCTTTATGTTACTCACCCCTACGATGCTGGGGCATATTTCAGGTACAGGACTAAGGATTTGAAGATTCCATTGCTCCTTGGATGGCTTACAGTTTCTAAGTTTCTATTTTATGTAAGTGTTAGCATAAGATGCCTCTTTGTAGCCCTATTTATTTAAACTTCTATTTGTTGATTCATATATGTAAAGTGTACGTAAGTGCACTCTTTTCAATGTATTTAACATGTATGAGATGAGGCCGGAGGCCAATGACATGTATCTCGTTTTCTATGCACTTTTGTTTTCAAAGTTTATTATGAAAATATTAGAAAATGTTAAATCATTACTTCATAACTTTCGCATCGGGTGTTGGAATTTCATATCTTTTCTGCCCGGACTCATAATCAGACGATTCTTGAGTCTAATTTGGTCATTTTTCGTTGTCCTTCCAATGGTGTGCACGGTGGCATACTTTTCAGTGAGAAATGACCATTTTGCCCTTAGTTCATCTCTTTTCGGGTTAGGCATTCTTGCTTCATTTGCTTGGCTCATTTGAGTTTCGTGGCTTCATGAAGAGTCATTTTGGGGCCTTAGGGATGACGTACATCTCTTGAGGTCATTTAGCTTCTTTCGCTTCCGCATTTCGGGTCCGTTATCGGGTCAACTTCCGGTTCATCACTAATGCATCGGGTTGAGAAATCTGGGTTGTTACAGATGGTCAGTTACATATAGAGAAGGAGACAGTTCAGTAGACTCAGGATCAGGGAAGAGATCCATAGTATCCTCCTCATCTCAATGACCTCATTGCTCAAGCTATAGAAGTAGGGGTAACAGCTGCACTTCGGAATCAACCACAGGTTCAGCAGGCACCTATACCAGCACCAGTGGTTCAGACTGATCCTTGGGAAAAGGCTAGGAGTTCTTTCATAAAGGGGAGCCCACCTAATTTGCAGGCTCCACCGATACGAAAGCAGCTCACCAGTGGAAGAAGAACATTGAGCGACATCTTTGTATGGTTCAGTGCATAGAGGTTCAGAAGCAGATGCTTACTACCTTTAAGCTTGTCGGAGATGCATTATAGTGGAGGGAGTTAATTACGACCGCAAAGGAGAGGACTTCATTGACTTATGATCAGTTCAATGCTCGCTTCGATGAGAAGTATTTCCCATACGCAGTCAGGTCAGCTATGAATACAGAGTTCCTTAATCTAGATCAGGGGAACATGACAGTGGCAGAGTATAAGCAGCAATTCATGCATTTATCTCTTTTTGCTCCAGAGAATGTGGATACAGAAGAGAAGAAATGTAATAGTTTCATTAAGGGACTTATGTGGTCTATTAAGTGAGCTATTATAGGTAGTCTAACCTATGCTATTTATGCTCAGGTGGTAGACGCTGCTTTACAGCAGTGTCAGTTAACCGTGGACTTCAGACAGGCTAAGGGTGAAAAGTAGGGTGACAGAGACTCTGTTAATCAGTCAGCTAAGAAAGGATATGGCAATGGACACCGACAAAATGACAAGGGCAAATTCTAGGGACAACAGACTTAGAAGAAGCACAAGGGTGTTTCAAATGCTCACAAGATTGGGGCATCTTTCAGAGGCAGCAAGATGGGGGACCACAGGCAGGACAGGGTCAGCCACAGGCTAACCGACAGAGGAGGCCATTTGGTACTTTCCAGGATAGTTGCTACACTTGTGGAGAGTTTGGTTATACTTCCAGGCAGTGTCCTATAGCAGGATATGGACAGGGACAACATGTGCAGCAGGGATAGAGGGTACCAGTACCTTTACTCACTCCACAGATTCCACAGATTCAGGGATAGACATATCCGACTTTACCAGCACCGTTGCAGCCTCAGGGATAGGCACCGCAGTAGTTACATTATGGCAGGGTGTTCAACCCCTTGCCATAGGGCGTTCAGGCACCTCAGGCTGTTGAGGGTATGTTTCTTATACATAGTACAAATAATCAAGTTTTATTTAATACAGGTGCGACACATTCATTCGTGTCTAAATATTTTGTGGCATTATCTGGGATGACGACGCGAGTATGCGATAGATCTCAGGGTATTTCTACACCTCTAGGCAATACTGCCATTTTACATGAGAATGATGGGCCCGTGATACTAGACATTGGTAGACTCAGCTTTCTAGCCAATCTATTGGTCCTGGACATGCATACTTATGATGTGATACTTAGGATTGATTGGTTATCTCATTACTATACCCAAGTTAATTGTTATGATAGGTCTATTATTTTCACCATACCTGGTCAGGATATGTACGTCATCGCTATGCCACGTTCTAACGAGGTTACTAACACTTATTTTTTCTATATGGAGGAGGAAACAGAGGAGGAGATTACTGTGTCATTGGATAGCATACCGATTGTATAGGAATTTCTGAATGTTTTTCAAGAGATTCTGGGGTTGCCACCTAGTCGAGAGATAGACTTTGTGATTGACTTAGCTTCAGGTACTACACCTATTGCTAGAGCACCATACAGGATGGCACCAGTGGAGATGCGAGAGTTGAGGGATCAGATTCAGCAATTACTCAGCCAAGGTTTTATACATAGGAGTACTTCTCCCTGGGGAGCACCAGTTTTGTTTGTGAAAAAGAAGCATGGTTCACTTCGCCTGTGTATAAATTACAGGGAGTTGAACAATGTGACTATTCGAAACAAGTACCCTTTCCCTAGAATTGATGATCTTTTTGATCAATGGAAGGGAGCTATATATTTCTCTAAGATTGATCTGCATTCTAGATATCATCAACTTCAGGTTAGGGAGTAGGATGTTCCTAGGACAGTGTTTCTTACTAGATATGGTTCTTATGAGTTTCGTGTCATACCTTTTGGGTTGACTAATGCACCAGCAATCTTCATGGATTTAATGAATAGAGTCTTCAGGGTTTACTTGGATCAGTTTGTCATCGTCTTCATTGATGATATCTTGATTTATTCTAAGTCGGAAGATGATCATACTAGACATCTTCACATAGTGCTACAGACGTTTCGTGAACACCAGTTATATGCCAAGTTCGAGAAATATGAATTTTGGCAGCGAAAAATGAAGTTTCTGGGTTATGTAGTGTCAGAAAGGGGGATAGCAGTAGATCCAGCCAAGGTATTAGCAATGGTAGAGTGAGGATAACCTACTTCACCGACGGAGATTCAGAGTTTTCTGGGATTGGTGGGATATTATCGTAGGTTTATTCAAGGGTTCTCGAAGATAGCGGGACTACTCACTAACTTAACTAAGAAGGGGGTACGGTTCATGTGGGATGAACACTGTCAGCAAGCTTTTGAAGAGCTAAAGAGCAAGTTAACTTCTACACCAGTTCTGTCTCCTCCATAGAGCGGGATAAAGTATCTTGTCTACACAGATGCTTCTTGGCAAGGTCTTGGGTGCGTGTTAATGCAGGAGAAATGACCAATTTCATATAAATCTCGTAAACTTAAGCCTCATGAGCTTAATTATCTAACACATGATTTGGAGTTGGTAGCTATAGTCTTTGCCTTACGCATTTGGAGGTATTATCTGTTAGGAGAGTCCTTCATGTTATTCAGTGATCACAAGAGTCTGCAGTATTTGTTTACTCAGCAGGAGCTAAATATGAGACAGCGCAGGTGGTTAGAGTTTGTGAAAGACTATCATTTCTTTATACAGTATCATCTAGGGAAAGCAAATGTGGTGGCAGATGCACTCAGTCGTCGACCTTAAGCGAGTCTTTCGGCTTTATTCGCCACTGAGTGGAATGCTTTGAAGACAGTTGATGAGTTGTCAGATGCTTTTATGGCTTGTATTATCGTTACAACTTCTATCATTCACAAGGTCTTGAAGGCATAACTCATGGATCAGCAGTGCATTGACAAAGTTGTAGAGATAGCTTCTAGGGAGGTTCCATTTTACTATATTGGGACTGATGGAGGCTTGAGGTACAAGGGATGATTAGTGGTACCTTATGCTGATGATTTAAGGAAGGATGTGATGACTGAAACTCATCATTATGAGTTTTCTGTGCATCCAGGAGGAGAAAAAATGTACCAGGATATGAAGCGGCAATTTTGGTGGGTAGGTATGAAGAAAGACATTGCTATTTTTGTCTTTTATTGTAGTACTTGTCAAATGGTCAAGATTGATAATCAAAGGCCGCCAGGAGCTCTACAACCACTACCTATATCAGAGTGGAAGTGGGAGAGCATTTCTATGGATTTTGTAGAGGGATTACCTAATTTGTTCAAGGATCACAATTCCATATTGGTCATCGTTGATAGGTTGACTAAATTAGCTCATTTCTTGCCTATTTGCACTGATTTCGCTTCGGAACAGTTGGCGCGACTTCACATTACAAAGATTGTGAAGCTACATGGCATTCCGTTATCCATTATATCGGATAGGGATTCGAGCTTTGTGTTAGGATTTTAGAAGAGTTTTTAGCAAGCTTTGGGTACAGAGTTATATCTTAGTACTGTTTATGATCTTCAGACTGAGAGGGTTAATCAGATCATGAAAGTTATGCTTCGTTCTTGTGTTATTGAATTCAAGGGCCACTATGAGAATTATTTGCCACTTGTGGAGTTTGCGTATAATAATAGCTTCTAGAAAACTATTAGTATGGCACCGTTTAAGGCATTGTACAACCAACCATGTCAATCTCCTATTTGTTGGATGGAGGTTGGCAAGAGCAAATTTTTGGGTCCTGAGTTCATTAAGGATACCTCAGAAAAGATCGCTCTTATTAGGGATTGCATGCGCACTGCTTATAATAGGCAGAAGAGTTATGCGGATCGTCGTACTCGTGCATTGGAGTTTCAGGTTGGGGATCAGGTTCTCCTCAAAGTGTCTTCTATGAAAAGAGTAATGCACTTTGGGAAGAAAGGGAAGTTCTCACCGCGGTTTATCAGTCCATTCATGATTACGAATCGTGTTAGAGATGTAGCTTATCGGTTGGCACTTTCAGATCATTTGGATCGTGTGCACAATGTGTTCCATGTTTCCATGTTGCAGAAATTTCTGTGAGATGAGGATCGGTATCAGCATATCGATGTTGGGGAGATTGAGTGCAGCCGGATGCAACATATTTGGAGCCACCGTGGGGATCAGATTCTTCGTAATAAGTTATCCCTTTAGTACGTGTTCAGTGGAATCACTACAATGAGGCTGAGTCAACTTGGGAACGGGAGGATGTCATTCGCTTGCAGTTTCCAAAAATTCTGGAAGAAGGTAAGAGCGAATTCCGAGGATGAAATTCCTTTTGTTAGGGGGGAAGAATGTAATACCTCTAATTTTAAAAGGATAATCTTTGTTTTTATTTTATGGTTTTGGTGAATTTTTAAATTTATTATTTGAATATTTGTATAATTGTTTAATTGGTTTAAGTGACTAATTGAATTATTTGTTTTAATTATTTATTAATTTAAATTGTATGCTTTATTTGAATAAATTGATTAATTGAATAATGTGATTAAATGTTATATGCTATCTATTTTATATGTTAAGTGTTTAGTTAACATTAATTACATTAAATGTTTATTTTATTTTATTTAAATGGTGTTGGGCTTTGATAGGAGCAATGGATTACTTGAATAAGGGATTAAATGGGCACAGTTTTTACCCATGGATAGATATACATGTATATATGGGTATATCTGTATATAGGGTTAGTTTAATTATTAGTAATTATTAATAATTAAATTAAGTATTATTATTCATTATTTAATGTATAATATAATATTAGGGTTTTATATTTTCACGGGTTAGCCGACTTAGTTAAATTGTTGTTTCTTTTCTTTTCCTTCTCATATTATAATTTAAATTAGGTTAAGTTAGTATTGCCTATATATATATATCGTTGTATTGTCTGCCTAGGGTTAAAAACACAGACCCTATTCACATATACGAAAAGACAGAGAGAAGTAGTGGAGGTTTGAGAGAAAAACAGAGAGAGCAACTTAGGGTTTCGGTTACTGATTGAAGGTCAGACTATGGAGGAAGGAAGAGATTTGCTTGTGGGTTTGAACTAGAGCAGTAGGAGGTTTGACAGTAGTCGGCAGTCGTCGAAAAACTCAGAGACGACGGTACTAGGTTTCAAATTGAAACCTAAAGGCAAGTTTTATATCTAACTTTCTCCCTTTAACTTGTGTTCTTTACATGCCTAAAATAATTCTAGGAGTAAATAAACATTAAATTAATCTGGTATGCATGTTAGATTCGATTGAATCAATATGTATATTAACGAGTTTGTAATTGCTTGATTTTAAGCTTTCTTACATGAATTCTTGTTTTATTTGATGTTGATCACCGCATAAAGGAGTTGGATAATTTTTTTTGGATTAATCAGGGTCTTAGTTAAGACCATTAGGGACCTTAATAGAGAGGAACGGAATCAATGGAAGTCGCCGGGATGAAGCAGATAATGAAACAGGTATAGAGCAGGGTCCCTTTTGAAGGGAGCAGGCTCTTTTTGGAAAAGAGGCGGCTCCCCCTTATGGGGAGCCAGCTCTATAAGGCAAGGAGGTGGCTCCCCTAAGGGGGGAGCTGCCTGGGGAGGCAGCTCCCTCTGTTGGGGAGGCGGCTCTTTCCCTATTTGATGGGTTTTGGGTGTTTTCAGGCCATTGTGTTTGGTTTTTGGGTTTCCAGATTTAATTAGGACCTGTTTGTGGGGAATCTAAGTGGTTTCTAAGGGCATACTAGGATTCTAGAGTGTATATTAATGCATAATAAATCTTAGGGTGCGATGAACTGGAACAGTATGAAGTTTTGAATGAATCTGCATATTATTGGTTGTTATGGACTATTTAAATTGCTTACCTTTACTTTAGCAATTTTTTGTGAATGAATATATAGTTTAATCAT
The DNA here is from genome assembly GCF_030987335.1 of Cornus florida. Lineage (NCBI taxonomy): Eukaryota > Viridiplantae > Streptophyta > Magnoliopsida > Cornales > Cornaceae > Cornus > Cornus florida. The sequence goes on from NW_026775571.1 coordinate 4,660,667, forward strand.
GTATTAATGGTATCAAATGTGCATGTTAATTTACATATTTTATTACGCTTATTGTGGATTAATTGATGTTTACATTTATTATTTGTATTGTCAATTGTTTGGACTTAATTGATGTTAGATTAATTATTTATCTCATTAATTAGTGGATTTATGGATTATATGCACTGGAATGGGACGGTGGCATATTATGGATGGATTAACTCAAAACGCTAAGTCCTACCTATTCTGATATAAGGGAATGGATTTATAGGTCCTACTTATATTCATGTCAGGTCAATAAACAGTTGAATGACATACTTTGGATTTGGATGGATTTTAAATATATATTTATGTTACCACGATATGTGCTTGAGTCTCAAGATCAATGGACAGGGAGCGTATATGCATTGGGATGCATAGCTGACTATGATGATTGGAGGTGTACCCTGTTAGGTCTAGGTACTCATCCCCACTTCAGGTGCATTTTGAATAGTGCCTACTAGTCAGGTTGAGACCGGCCTATAGACCAGCGAGAGTCCCTTTGTGTGAATATATATATATGTATGGATTATATAGTGATTGTTGAGTTGTTTAGGATGTACATGCATATCGGGTCTCTGTTTGGATTGTAGTAGAGTAGAACTTGCTCGTGGGCCTAACCCACTCTTATTTTTCAAGTGTTCATCAGTTCTAGGATTAGAGTTTGTTCGTGCTGAGCAAAGACAGTCACTCACTCCTCTGACTACGTAGGATTTCCCTTCATGATTTAGCTTTGGATTTTATTTCAATTATTTACTTTCAGTCGGGTTTTATTAGGGGTCCACTAGGTGGATTCCCAAGTTGTATCAAATAATGGAGGTTTTGGCTATAATGGATTTTATAATTTTTAAGGATTTTTGTTTTTAGAATTCTTTCAGCTTATTTATTTATTCATTAAATTCTTCTTGTAATCATGCTTATTTAAATATTAATTATTTGGTATCCCTCGGATCTGTGCTCGGACTTGATCACCCGTGGCTCTAGAATCGAGGAGTATCATAGAGAGTTTGGTCATACTTCCAGGCAGTATCCTAAAGCAGGACAGGGACAACAGGGACAGAAGGCACCATTACTTTTACTCGCTCCATATATTCCACGGATTCAGGAACAGACATATCCGACTTTACCAGCACCGCTACAGCCTTAGGGACAGGCACCGCAGTAGTTGCATTACGGTAGGGTGTTTAACCCCATGCCACCGGATGTTCAGGTACCTCAGGCTGTTGAGGGTATTTTTCCTATTCATGGTACACAAGGTCATATTTTATTTGATACGGGTGCTACACATTCATTTGTATCTAAATCATTTGTTACATTATTTGGGATGACGACGCGAGTATACTATAGACCTTATGGTATTTCTACATCTTTAGGTGATACTGCCATTTTACATGAGAGTGATAGGCCTATGACATTAGATATTGGTAGACTCAGATTTGTAGCCAATCTATTGGTCTTGGGCATGCACACTTATGATGCGATACTTAGGATGGATTGGTTATCTCACTACCATGCCTAAGTTAATTGTTATGATAGGTCTATTATTTTCACCATACTTAGTCAGGATATGTACGTCGTCACTATGCCATGTTCTAACGGGGTTACTAGCACTTATTTGTTTTGTATGGAGGAGGAAACGGATGAGGCGATTACTGTATCATTGGATAGCATATCAATTGTACAGGAATTTTTGGATGTTTTTCAAGAGATTCCAGGGTTGCCACCTAATCGAGAGATAAATTTTGTAATTAACTTAGCTCCAGGTACTATGCCTATTGCTAGAGCACCATACAGGATGGCACCAATGGAGATGTGAGAGCTGAGGGATTAGATTCAGTAAGTACTGAGCCAGGCTTTCATTTGTAGGAGTACTTCACCCTAGGAAGCACTAGTTTTGTTTGTGAAGAAGAAAGATGGTTCACTTCGCTTGTGTATAGATTACAGGGAGTTAAACAAGGTAACTATTTGGAACAAGTACCGTTTACCCAGGATCGATAATCTTTTTGATTTGTTGAAGGGAGCTACATACTTCTCTAAAATTGATTTGCGTTCTGAATATCATCAATTCTGGGTTAAGGAGCAAAATGTTCCTCAGACAGCATTTCTCACTAGATATGATTCTTATGAGTTTTGTGTAATGCCTTTCAGATTGACTAACGCACCAGCAGTCTTCATGGATCTAATGAACAGAGTTTTCCAGGGCTTACTTAGATCAATTTATTATCGTCTTCATTGATGATATTTTGACTTATTCTAAGTCGGAGGAAGATCATGCCAGACATCTTCGCATAGTGTTGCAAATGCTTCGTGAACACCAATTATATGCCAAGTTCGAGAAATGTGAATTTTGGCAGCATGAGGTGAAGTTTCTGGGTCACGTAGTGTCAAAAAGGAGAATAGCGGTAGATCCAGCCAAGGTTTCAGCAGTGGTAGAGTGGGGACAGCCTACTTCACCTACTGAGATTCGTAGTTTTCTCAGATTGACAGGATATTATCGTAGGTTCATTCAGGGTTTCTCAAAGATAACAGGACCACTCACCCATTTGATTAAGAAGGGTGTACGGTTCGTTTGGGATGAACATTATCTAAAAGCTTTTAATGAGTTAAAGAGTAAGTTGACTTCAGCACCGATTCTATCTACTCCACAGAGATGGAGAATCTTGTCTACGCAGATGCTTCTTTGCAAGGTCTTGAATGTGTTTTGATGCAGGAGGAACAACCAATTTCATATGGATCTCGTAACTTAAACCTCATGAGCTTAATTATCCAACACATGATTTGGAGTTGGCAGCTGTGGTCTTTGCCTTACGCATTTAGATGCATTATCTATTGGGAGAGTCCTTCAGATTATATAGTGATCACAAAAGTCTGCAATATTTATTCACTTAGCGGGAGCTAAATATGAGACAGCGCATGTAATGACCCGGTTATTTCCCTCCTTTCCTTTCTTCGGCATTTTTTATTTTTTTTGTCTTTTTTCCGGTTTCCGTTTTTGTTGCATAACCTCACTTTTTGTGCTCGGATTTGATTCCGGCTTTACATGAATCCATGATATTTGATTTCCATGAAATACGTATTTTTACTTTTGTAGAAAAGTATGCTAGGTGTTTACTTTTCTTATAAAGGGTATGGATGCATAGTTTATTCGGAAACATTCTTGACTTTTGGGGTTTTAGCATAATTAGATAAAGTAATTATTTTTCGTCTCAGGGACTATTTTGTAATTTAATTTGGAAGATATTTTGGAAAATGACCTTTTGTAATTTTTAAAAAGTTTCATAAGTGTCATACTCGCATGGAGCCACTTGTTGGCATTGTGGTGGAACCACTTGGAGACTTAGGATGATGACACATGGAGGGTGGAGATTCACCCACTTGTTGGCCTAGGATAGGTGCACTTGTTGGCTTGGATAGTTGACAAGTGTAGGCTTAGGATTAAGCCTAGGAAGGAGCCATGGATTAGTGACATGTGTAGGCTTTATTTTTGGTCTTGCACTATGTGTGTGTGAAGACCATGGTGTAGGATCACCTAGTGGGTGGAGGAATGCTAAATCCTCCACTCACCTTACTTTATTGTATCTTCCTCACCATTTTGTTCTCAAACCCTAACCTAGCCTCTATTGAAGGAAAAGCTTAACATAAAGCTTTTAACTTCATTTTGGTCTCCTTCCACTCACCTTAGACCTTTAAGCTTGGAATACTTTTGCTTCCTCTCACTCTCCTCTACAAAACCTTAGTTTGGTTTTTCATTTTAAGCTTGGTTGCTTTGGTTTATAGAGATTCAATTCTCTATTAAGGTATGGGTGATTTAAGTTTATGTTTTTGATGTTTTGTATACTTTACAGCTTGTATGAATTGAATACATGTCTTTAATCTAAATTTTAAGTTGGTAGTTAATAGTACCTTGCATGAAATTAAACTAAGACATGATTGTTAGAAAGGCCAAGACTTGATTCATAACTTATATCAAGTTAAAGTCATTTAGGGTTGTTTTGAAATCTAGAGAAAATAAATTAATTAATTTAATTAATTTTCATTTATATGTTCTTATGATTTAAATCAAGTTTTGAAGTAATATATGCAATGATCATGATAGGTTCCTTAACATATATTAAATTGAGCATGTTTGGATGAGAAATGAAAATCTAGGGGAATTAAGTATTTTATTTAATTAATTTCCATCCTTGTTGTATTAATGATTTGAGTATGTATTTTGTGTTGATTGCATATTTAAACCATGATTTTAGACTTGTATCACAATTGTGAGATTATGTTCTTAATATGGAATAATATTGTTATAGAATGTAACAAGTTGTACAATGATGATTCAATATTCTTCATGCCATTGTAGTTGTGAACTTAGCGGATGTATTATGTTTCCAAAATTGGGTTGTGCATGGTAGATGGTTTTACATTGTATATATATTTATATGTTAATATATATGCGTTGTTGCACAATTTGTTGATTTTAGAAACTTGGGACGTCGTTGTTATGACTATGGCTAGGGCATTGTTCTAGTATGGGGGATTGTCCCCCTATAAGTCTAGTGCGCACATAGGGAGGTCACCCGTGGGCTAGTAACCCTAAAGTAACTATGTTGTCGGTCTGATCCGGCGTGATGTCCGAGTATCCACTTTGGTTTGATTTCGCACTTTAAATTCCAAGTTGATAACTTTGTGAGTTTGCATCTTATTGCATTATGTTGGAAGTTCCAATGTCGGTTAAGCATTTTGGATTAATTTACATTGAATTGCAAAGTTGTGTAAAGATAAGTTTATGCATGCTCATTCCCTACGAGTAAACTTGTTTACTCACCCCAAAGTTACAGGGTTGTTTTTTAGGTAAAGAAACATTATTGTGGGATGCACAACACCCCTAGGCTTGCTTGACTACTTGGAGTAATTTTTGTTATATTAGAATATGCACTTGTTAGCATATCATGCTTCATTTTGGTTTATTATGTCAAAATATATATTTATTGTTCAAACTAGGTAATGTGTACCTAAGTACACTTTTTGATACTTATTTTGTATGTGTAACATGTCGCCAAGGGCCAATTTGCATTTGGATTCACCTTTATGTATTATCTCTGGAAAATTGCTTTTAAAGGGAAAAATTGTAAAACCTAAGGTTTTTAAGTATCATTTTGCATCGGGAGGTATTTTTGAGGTTATGAATTTACTTTTGATGTCTATTTATTTTATTTGAGGTGTGTCCAAAGACCAAATGCCTTTCCAAACTTGCTTATGTTCATAGTCTCCATATTTTACGTTTTTAGATAAATTCTTGTGAAATAGAGGTTTGGTAGGTCACTTTTTGCATTGAGTGTTTTCGGAGGCCGTGCACCATTGTCACATATCTAAGTAGATATAATATCTTTGTGCGTATGTTCACTTGGGCACAATTCACACCATTTCATGAAATGAACTTCCCTTGGACACTTTTTGACATTTTATTTACAAATCTGCTGCAAGGGCATTTTGGGAATTTTACCTTGACAAATGAATTCCGATTTTGACATGGTCACTTAGAAAATGTGATTTTAGGGGGGTTTTCTTCACTGACTTTTTCAAGAAACGTCATCTTGGTCTTGAAAATCCCATTTCAATCCCATTTTTCTGTTTTTTTACTGTTTCTACACAATCAGGTTGGGTCGAACCGGTTCAGATGGGCTGAACCGGTTCAAGGGTCATTCTTGGGTCCAACATGGGCTCTCTACCCATGTTAATCCAGTTCAGGGTTGCTGAACCGGTTCAGGATCTCCAGAACACTTTTTTTAAGTCTAGCTTTGGTCTTCAAATTTCAAACTATCATAAATTTTTTGTTTTAACTCCAATTTAGTTTGTTCTTAAGTCTAAAAAGATCAAGTTGAAATAAGCTTTCCAATGGTACCAATTTTAGTTTTAGATTGTTCTTAAGTCTAAAAAGACCAAGTTGAAATAAGCTTTCCAATGGTACCAATTTTAGTTTTAGATTCTTCTCCTAACTTAAGATATACTCGTTTTAGTGAAAAGGTGTCAGTTTTTGGTTCGAACCGGGATAGGGTTCTTTCGGGATTTCTCTTCTTTTGACCTTGGGACCTCATATAAGGTTACCAAAGGATGTTTTGGAATATTTTTGATCTCATTTGACTTGTTGGGAGTCAAATTCCTTCCTCTTGGGGTAAAATGACCATTTTACCCCTAGATTTAGTTTTTAACCGTTTTGAGACCTAGCTTCCGCTTTTGTTTTTCTTTGTGCCTCGTAGCTTCTCAAGAAGGCACTTTTAGGTCTTAGAGATGAGGTTCACCACTGGAGACTACTTCATTTCCTTTCATTTCCGCATTTGGGATCCAATAACGGGTTAGTTTTGAGTCACTCGCTGACGCACCGAGTTTTGAAAACTTGGGCTATTACAGCGTAGGTGGTTAGAGTTTGTGAAAGATTATCATTTCTCTATACAGTATCATCCAGGGAAAGTGAATATGGAGGCAGATGCACTTCGTTGCTGACCCTTTGCGAGTTTTTCTGCTTTATTCACCACTGAGTGGAATGGTTTGAAGGCAATTAATAAGTTGTCTGATGCTTTTATAGCTTGTATGGTAGTTACACCTTTTATCATTCATAAGGTTCTGAAGGCACAACTCACAGATCAGCAGTGCATTGACAAAGTCACAGAGATAGCTTCTAGGGAGGTTCTATTTTATTATGTTGAGACTGATGGAGGTTTGAGGTACAAGGGACATTTAGTAGTACCTTCTGCTGATGATTTGAGGAAGGATGTGATGACTGAAACTCATCATTCTGAGTTTTCTGTTCATCTAGGAGGAGACAAAATGTATCAGGATATGAAGCGGCAGTTTTGGTAGGCAGGTATAAAGGACATTGCTATTTTTGTCTCTCAGTGTCGTATTTGTCAGATGGTTAAGATTGATCATCAAAGGCCGCCAAGAGCTCTACAGCCACTACCTATGTCGGAGTGGAAATAGGAGAGCATTTGTATGGACTTTGTGGAGGGATTGCCTAATTCATTCGAGGATCACAATTCCATTTGGGTCATCGTTGATAGGTTGACTAAATCAGGTCATTTCTTGCCTATTCGTACTGACTTCACTTCGGAGCAATTGGCGAGAATTTACATTTCAGAGATTGTGAAGTTACATGGCATTCCGTTATCTATTATATCGGACAGGGATTCGAGCTTTGTGTTAGGATTTTGGAAGAGTTTTTAGCAGGCTTTGGGTACAGAGTTGCATCTGAGCACTGCTTATCATCCTCAGACAGGTGGTCGATCAGACCGAAAAGGTTAATCAGATCATGGAGGATATGCTTCGTTCTTGTATTATTGACTTCGAGGGCCACTGGGAGAATTATTTGCCACTTGTGGAGTTTGCGTATAATAATAGCTTCCGGAAGACTATTGGTATGGCACCGCTTAAGGCATTGTGCGGCCGACCATGTCAATCTCTTGTTTGTTGGATAGAGGTGGGATAGAGCAGATTTTTGGGTCTTGAGTTCATTAAGGATACTTCTGAGAAGATTGCTCTTATTAGGGACCGCATGCGCACTGCCCAGAGTCGGCAGAAGAGTTATGCCGATCGTCGTACTCGTGCATTGGAATTTCAAGTTGGAGGTTAGGTTCTACTCAAAGTGTCTCCTATGAAAGGAGTAATGCACTTTGGGAAGAAAGGGAAGTTGTCACCGCAGTTTGTCAGTCCATTCATGATTACGGATCGAGTTGGAGCTATTGCTTATCGGTTGGCACTTCCAGATCATTTGGATCATGTGCACAATGTGTTCCATGTTTCCATATTGCGGAAATTTCTGCGAGATGAGGATCGATATCAACATATCGATGTTGGTGAGATTGAGTTGCAGTCGGATGCAACATATGTGGAACCACCGTGTCGTATTGTAGATCGTAGGGATCAGATTCTTCGCAATAAGATTATACTTTTATGCATGTTCAGTGAAGTCACCATAATGAGGCTGAGTCTACTTGGGAACGGGAGGATGTCATTCGTTTGTAGTTTCCCGAAATACTGGAAGAAGGTAAGAGCGAATTATGAGGACGAAATTCCTTTTGTTAGGAAGGAAGAATGTAATATCCCTAATTTTAAAAGAATAGTCTCGATATTTATTTTATGATTTTTATTGCATTTTTAAATTCATTACTTGGTTATTTGGCTATTTGTTTAATTGACTTATTTGTTTTCATTCAAATTATATGCTTATGTGTAAAATGAACTAATTGTTTTATTTAATTAAATTGATTTTAAGTGTTTAGTAGTAATTCATTGTTTAAATTAAATGTTTATTTTATTTTAAGGAGTTGGGCTTGAATAGTTTGGATTACTTGGATAGGAGATTAAATGGGTACAGTTAATACCCATAAATGGTTATACATATATATATGGGTATATATGTATATAGGGCTAGTTTAATTATTAATTTTTATTAATGATTAAATTAGTATCATTATTCATTATATATGTATAATATAGTATTAGGGTTTTATATATTTTTATGAAATCATGTGGTGGGTTAGCTAACTTAGTTATATTTTTATTTTATTTTCTTTTCCTTCTCTAAGTATAATTAGAATTAGGTTTTTTAAGTCTATATATATATCATTATATGTCTGCCAAGGGTTAGAAACCCTATTCACGTACACACAGAGGCTGAGTGATATACAGAGAGGTTTGAGAGAAAACAGAGAGAACGAGTTAGGGTTTTGGTGGCTGAACCGAGGAGGAATAATTGAAGCTTGCTCGTAGGTTGAACCAAAGGCAACAGGGGAGTTGAAAACAGGTAAGGATTGCCGGATAATTTAGGAAGACGATGTTGAGATTTTTAATCTGAAATCTCAAAGGCAAGTTCTTCTTCTAACTCTCTCCCTTAGGGTTTATGTTCTTTATATGCCTAAGACAATTCCAGGAGTAAATAGATTTTAAAATTGATCTTATTATACATGTTGATTCTGATTATAACAGTATGTATGTTAATGAATTTTGAATTGCTTGAACTTAAGTTTTTCTTGCATAAATATTTGTTTAAATTGGTGCTGATAATGCATATTGGAGTTGGATATTTTTTTGGAATAATCTGGGACTTAGTTAGGACCATTAGATGATTGGAAGTCGCTGGAGATGAGAATGATGGAAGTTAGCCAACTCTCTCTTGGAGGGAGGCTGCTCCCTAACAAAGGGAGCCAGCTCCATGATGGAAGGAGGCGGCATGGAGCCGGCTCCCTTCCTCAATTTTATTTATTTATTTATTTATTTTGAGTTTTGAGTTCTGTTTGGTTATCTAGAGTAGTTCTAAGTTGTTTAACTTGTTATGAATGATTTAAATGACTGTTATAGACATGTAAAAATACTTGAAATCATAATTTACATTAATAGGCTAAGGAATGGAGCAACATGAATTTCAACAGTAAATTTGCATGTTGATTATTGAATAAATGATTTAATTGCTTACTATTGTTCTAGCAATTTTTTTATGTATGATTAAATAGTGTTAATCATGTTTCAGCAGTGTAATAAGCATAGTTGACTATCTAAAAATTATTATGCTTATTTTGGATTAATTGATGTTTTAATTTATTATTTACTTCATTAATTATTGAATTTGTGGATTATATGCACTGGTATGGAACGGTGGCATACTAGGAATGAATTAGTTCAAAATATTAAGTCCTACCTATTCTATTGTAAGAAAATGGATTAACTATAAAATTTAAGTCCTACTTATATTTGTATCAGGTCAATAAGCAATTGAATGACATACCTTGGTTTTGGATGTATTTATACATATATATATATATATATATAATTATGGTACCATGATATGAGTTTGAGTCTCAAGATCATGGTTAGGGTGCGTATATCGCCTAGGATGAATAACTAGACATAGTAGACACCTGGTCCTTGGTAGGTCTAGGTATACATACCCACTTTATGTGCGATTTGCATGTTACCTTCTATTCAAGTTGAGACAGACCTATGGACTAGTGAACGTCCTATAGTGTGTATTTATACATATATGGACTATTTAGCTATTGTTGAGTTGTCTAGGATGTACATGAGTATCGGGTCTCTGCTTGGATTGTAGTAGAGTAGAACTTGTTCGTGGGCCTGACCCACTATTATTTTTCTCAGGTGTTCAACAGTTCCAGTCTTAAAGCTTGAGCGTGCTGAGCAGAGACAGTCACTCATTCTTCTGACGACGTAGGACTTTTCTTTATGCTTTAGTTTTGGGATTTCCTTTCAGTTCAATTATTTTTGTTTTTCCAGTTGGGATATTATTAGGGGTCCACTAGATGGATTCCCGAGTTGTAAATATATTGGAGGTTTTGGATTATATTATTATTACTTTGAGGATTGATTATTTAGAATTCTTTCAGCTTAGTTAATCTTATTTCTTTAAAGTTTTCTTATAATCTATGCTTGTTTATATACTTAATTGTTTGGTATCTCTCGGTTCTATGCTCGGACTTGATCACCCGTGGCTCTAGAATCGAGGGGTATCACACTATATAAATCAAATGGCCATCTCAGGGTGAAAGGTTTTATAGATGATGACTGGGTGGTTCTTCGTTAGATAGGAGATCTACTATAGGCTATTGCACATTTGTAGGAGGAAATTGATGAGCACTGAAAAGTGCGCATTTAAACCCGTTAAGCTTAAGCATTCTAGTACCTTTATCTATCTTACTTTGCCATTTTAGACTTATTACGTGTTATTTATATTTTCAGGCACTAATCCCAAAATTTAGCTAACTCAGCCAAATAAGAGCTTAATTGAAGCAATCCTGAGATAAACCAAAGGAGGGAGCAAAGTGGAGAAAGAAAGGAGCAAAAAGGAATCAAGTTGTGCAGCTGAAAAGTTCGATCGATCCAACTTAGAGTTCGATCGATCGAACATCTATGATAGATCACAGTACTTCTCGATAGATCCAACCTTAGCCTTTGTTGAAATTCCAAGTTCGATCAATCGAACATCACCTTCGATCGATCGAACCCTATTTTGTCCTATTCAAATGATTGATCTTATCCACAGCTGTACGCCTACCAACCACTTTTGTCTTTTTCCCTATAAATATCTTGAAAATATCCCAGCCTTGTCATTATCCGGAGGAGTTAGACCACTTCGATCGATCCAAGATGCAGTTCAATCGATCGAACCCATTTTCGATCGATCCAAGTTAAGGTTCGATCGATCGAACTTCCTCCAACGAGAAAAAGTTAAAGTCCAGCTCATTTATTCCGTCCTTCATCCAATCATTGGAGAAATATGCCTTGCAAGACCACAGCTCATCATGGGGTGTATTTGACCTACCTCTATAAGGAATATGATACACTTTTTGAGTGAGTCTCTTGTCACACATTGAAAATTGATCTTAGAGGCTATTCTTGGAGAGGAGGAAGGAGGGAAGCTAGAGCACCATTGGAGGAGATCTTCACCAACAAGGAGCAGCCATGGAGTTAGCCCTTGAGGGTTGGATCATCACTACCATGAGTGGCTAGACATCCTCTTGGGGCTAGAGTTAGCCCCAAGCATGCTTTCTATACTCTAATCTTGTGTATTATTGAGGGATTAGTGTTGTATGATACATCTTGATATTCATGTATATATAAATCTTGATTATTTCATGGTTTGTATGGTTTAATGCTTCCAATTGACTATTCTATTCTATCCATATGTCTATGTATGCTAGAGTAGGGTATTCATGTGCTTATCCCTAGATTTAGTGTTTTTGATGCATGTCTATGTGTATTGATGCTATAGATCTAGAGATTATCAAGATGATATGCTTAATGAATGTTATTTTGGTTCATTTGATGGTTTATGCCTATTCTTGATGGTTTGTGCCTCTCCCCTAGTCTAGATAGCTTTATTTTCATGCTAGTAGTGTAAATTTAGTGTAGTAGTAGTGTAATGTTAGATAGGAGGACAATCTACTCTTGATGTTTGATGTTCCATGCTTGTGAGTCCAAATGGCATATTCCTCTAATATTGTGTTGTATGTGGATTGTGAGCTTAATGAAGGATTAATGACTTGTTTTGATCTATTGTGCTATCCCCATGTTGTCTAGACAATATATGCTCTATTGTTTAGATATATTATGCTCTTCACATGATGTTTAGACAATACTTGCTTGATTTGTCATCCTTGCCAATTGAATCAACCTAATGCACACACACCCTTATCATATTGCAACACCTCCATTACCCTTAATTGATCACTTGTTAGTAGTATAGAAAAGTATTGCTTGGTGGTGATCTCTACACCCCAAGACCTCTCTCTCTCTCTTGTTTACTTCATATTATTTTATTTAGTTGAATTCAATTTAGCTTAATCAACCAACCAATCAATTGTGTGATCACTCGACCTACTAACCCTAATTACCATAGTTTCACAATTCGATACACCATCAAATCCCTTGGGACGATCCCTACTGGCCCTATCTATATTTTATATAGAGAAATGTAGTAGTGGCTTTCTATAAATGTAAAACTTGGCCACCTCCTAAATTCACAACTCTTCAAGCTTGACTTGGTATCGTGACCCTTGTAAAGGACCGGTCAGTTTTTGGCGCCGTTGCCGGGGACTTTAAATTGGCAACGTCGAATTGTGAAATTCAATTAGGATTAGTACTCTTTTGATCGTGTCTTTACTTTCTTTTTATTTTCTGTTTTTGATTGCTTATTGAATTTGTTCTCCATTGACTAAATGCATTGAACAAGGAGCTAGCAAAGTAATTCCAAGCTAAGGAGCAAAGCAAAGCAAAGGAAAAATGCTTAAAATGAAAAATTGTTAAGTAAAATTGCTAAGCTAAGCTTTTAATTTTGGAGTTGAAGTGCTAAAGGACTATTGTGAGACCTTCTTACTCAATCTCCTTAGTTAAATCGCGGGCCTACGTGGAGGCTTTTATTTGACATACATTGCATTTGAAAATTGTGGTTGTGAAGTTTAATTGCATTGTTGAGAAAGTTGCTTATTCGTGTTGCATTGTGCATGCATGGTCATCGTTCATTGAGACCTACTCTTGTCCCTCTTGATTTGCATTTAGAATCCAGTATTAGGAATCCAAGGGGAAGAGAAAGTTCACATAGAACCAATCTACCAATGGACGCTCTCAATGATGATCATGTTGAAGACCTTGGTCACATAGACCAACAAGGCATCCTTCATCCTAATGTGCAAAATGATAATATGCAAGTTCCATTAGGCATGCCTAGGCCATACATTCATCAACCTCCTCAACAACAAGGCCAAATTCCAATGGGAATTCCAAGGCCAATGTATGCACCACAACCCCCCATCATTAATCAAGCTCAATATAACCAAGGTGTCCATGTTGCACCTCAAGTTGCTAATCCACCACTCGCATTGAGAGATCACTATGTGCCTAATGAGTATAATGCACCCACATGCATTCAATTGCCACCATTTAGAGCACACCATTATGAGATTAAAGCACAAACTATCCAAATGCTACCTAACTTTCATGGACTTCCTAGTGAAGAACCTTACAAGCATTTGGATGAGTTTCTTGAAGTTTGTTCTACCGTTCGATACACGGACATGCCGGAAGAAGTTTTAAGGCTGAAACTTTATCCATTCACCCTTAAAGATAAGGCGAAGTATTGGTTTAACAACCTTAGGCCTTTTTCTATAACTTCTTGGGCAGAAATGCAACAAGAATTTTTGAAAAAGTACTATCCGATTTCTAAAACCAATGCTATGAGAACCGCCATTAGAGAATTCACACATGGGGAGGGAGAAACTTTCCACAAGGCATGGGAACGCTTCAATGAATTCCTTAGGAAGTGTCCTCACCATGACATGCCTAAATGGCAATTGGTCCAATTCTTCTTTGAAAGCTTATCGGACAATTATAAAGGCATGGTTGATGCTTCAATGGGAGGTTCTTATATAGACCGGCAAGAGGAAGACGTGTGGCGTCTTTATGAGAGCATGAGTGAAAACTCTTTGCATAGAACATTGTCATCTAGGAATGGTAGAAATTCGCAAGGTAGGAAGAGTGTTGGCTTGTGATCGGTTGGTCAATCATACATCAACCTTCGCAATAGCACGAATCATTGTAAAATAGGGCTATTGGTCGGGTAAGTCGAACCACAGGGACTACGCTAGTCTAATACAACCTAAATGTCTAGAATCATTTTTAGAATGATGAAGGGTGTATAGAGGTTTTGTTGGATGTCACTTAAGCTAGGAAATTAAAAATGCATAAAACAGTAAATTGCAAGAATTTAAGGGAGTGAGTACAAGTAAAGAAGGCTAGGGAAATGAATCCACCTCCATCCCTATACACATGCTAGGTTAAGATTAATTTAAGGGGAAAACAACATATATGATAGTCATGATACATAACAAAACTAGGTTGCTATAATATCCTTAAGAAGTTCATTTAATTAGAAAGGCAAGAATAAACCATCAAAGGTTCACATGATCAACTACCTAAACTAAAATGTAGCTTAGAACATGCTTACTAAGCCAAGGATTATCAAGCCCTAATTTAAATGGTGAATGCACATAAAGCTAAGAATCAAGTATAGCCCATCAAAGGGAAACCCTAAGCCATGAACTATCTAGGTTCTCCAACTCCATGCCATTAAAACCATTCCATGATCTAACTTCCATTGTCACCATGGAAGTGCAAGCAATATGATTAAGAAAGGCAACCATCCAAGACAAGATGAGTAACTCACAATAATCATTTAAAACATTCAACATTCATTACAACAAAAGTGAGGCTCTTGACCATGGAAAGACTATCAAAAATACATTGTAATCCCCAAAAATAAACTATACTAACACATGCTTACAAGGGAGGGGTTTCATCACCTCCCTAGATGAGGTTTAGTTACCCATTGGTGAGCTAGAAGAAGGAAGAAGCATCATCCTCATCTCCACTTTTCGAGCTCCTACTGTAGCACTCAAGAACACCCTCTCCTTGCTCTCTTCTCTCTCCTTTCTCTTGCTCAAGATAAAGCTTAATGATATATGTGGCCTTTGGGTAGCCTTTTATGCTCCAACCATACCCTCTCTCCTCCAAGGGACACCTCCAACCACTTCATAAAGAGGGAAGATGGCATTGAGGAATCCAATGTGCAAGTGGGCTGAAATGAGCCATTTCCGAAGGGCATTCTTCCTGATTTTCGAGCGCACGCTTGGTGACTTCGAGCACTCTAACTTAGTGCAATGTGTAACATGCTCCTCTTGCTTAGTGCTGACCTATTTTGGGAAAACTGCTATAACTTTGTGCCCCGAACTCCGAATGACGATCTGTTTGAAGCTTTGGAGAGCTGATTCAGTGCTTTAAAAACTTCATGTTTTGATGAAGACCCAAATCTCAATTCTGGTTGGTCGAAAATGGGGAGAAAGGCAGTACATCAGTGCTGCCAGGCAGTTCTGCGCACCTCTGTTGTGAAGATCATAACTCTCTGCTCCGAACTCCGAATGATGAACCACTTGAAGATTTGGAAAGCTGATTCAGAGCTCTAAATCTTTCATGTTATGAGGGAAGTCCAGTTCTCGAGTTTGGAAGGTCAAAATGGCAAGCAAAGACCAGGCTCTACTGCTGCCAGAATTCAGCATTGGCACCCTTTTGTTGCTCAAGACTCCACAAGGCCTTATTCTTGTTCCATTTTGGCCAATGAACCTGAAAATGCATAAAAACATAGAATTGGAGTTAATCTACATAAAATAATTAATAACTGGACTTTGTTAATGTAATTTAGGGCGCTTGAATATACATTATTCGGCGCTCATCACACCCCCAAACTTACATTTTGCTAGTCCCTTAGCAAAAACTACAATGAAAAACATAAAGAAAAGACAACCATGGGCATGCTACTACAAAGAATATCCTCCATGGTAAAATGAGATAGATACATAGCTCAAATACAACTTGAAACAGACAAAAACTAGAGATGGGGTCATTGGGAAAACTACCTTGCATATATGAAGCATTGATACAAAAATTGGCTAAATACATTTCCACATACATGCATCAACATCAAAGTCCATATAAATAACTCAATTATCATCTCTTGAATGGAAATCAACTCTAGCTTCAGTGAAAGTGAATTGGATTCTCAACATGCGGCTTTTACTTTCTTTTCCAATTCCAAGGTACAAGTTTTCAAGTCAATGAATTCCCTTTTACATGAAGTCCCTAAGGCATGATTTTATTTTCAAGACAACTTTTGTTGCTTGTTAACAATTTATTTCAACACATAAGCGAAACATAGAATGGTTGTGCAATGCTGAAGTCCCTTAAGCTTTCTAACCAACCCTTGTAGCAAGCGTTAGGCCAACAACTCCCAAACCAGATGGCTTTAGGGTGCTAAGTGTAGAGACACTCCTAGGGCTTAATAGCTCGAGCTGGAAAGGCTACGAACTCCAACGAACCATGTTTATTACTAGTTTAATTTTTTTTTGAATGACCGTGCAATGTTTAAGTCCCTTAAGCTTTCTAACCAACCCTTGTAGCAAGCGTTAGGCCAACAACTCCCAAACCAGATGGCTTTAGGGTGCTAAGTGTAGAGACACTCCTAGGGCTTAATAGCTCGAGCTGGAAAGGCTACGAACGTCAACTGGTCATTATTATTATTATTATTATTATTTTTTTTTTTTTTTTTTTTTTTTTTTTTTTTTTTTTTTTTTTGAAAAAAACATGCCAAAGGTATCCATCTATCAGGTTCATCAAATCAGATTAACTAGGCCAAGGTCAAGGTCAATCAAGTTGCATGCCTCACAGTTAAGTTTCCAATGTGCATCTGTGCATTGTGAAGCTTATAAGAGTGTAAATCCAGCAAGAATCTAATTGAGGCATTTATACAGACTACATTGTATTTACATGATCATTTCAACTCAAATTTTTCTTTATTTTCAAAATTTTTCAATTGCTTCTATACACAAGGTATTAAACATATGTTTCATCTCCGACAAGTGTCAAGTTATACTATCATTGCTTTAGCAAAAATTATGGAACCAAAAATATGCCAAGAATGCTTGATGCACCCCCAAACTTAAACGACACAGTGTCCTCAATGTGGACATGGATGCAAGTGAGAGACAAAAATGACAACGAGTACAAAAGGAACAACAATACCCGGGGGAGGGAATGGCATTTGGAGACATAAACCCCCAAACTTGAACCGGACTGCGCAACCTGGAAAGCAATATGAAGAACCAAAAGAAACAACCACAAACATATTAATAGCACAAGCATAAAGACAGAAAACGAATGTATCGAAAGTTAACAGAACATAAAGAACTTGCATTGCATAAAGAGTTTACATGATGACAAAAAGAACTGTACAGGGATCATGTCGACCAGAGTAACCTATACATAGCAAATTCTTACAGTTTAAAAGGAAAACAAAATATACAAGAGAAATAGGTACAGATGAAACAAAAGAGAAGGTCCACACGCGCAACAAGCTACTGGCCAGAAGGTAAACGGGCGAGGATGGAATGGAGGAGAGATTGAGTCTTACGCCGTTCAGCGGAAGCCAAACGACGGTCCTCAGCGGCGACACGGCGGTCTTCAGCAGCAAGACGACGATCTTCCTCAGCACGTGAAGAAGACTCACACAGAGCCTGAGTGCACGCGGACAAAGAATGCTCAAAACGATCTAGTCGCGCATGAATACCGGCAATGGAAGCTCGGATGAAAGCCTGGTCCTGGTGAGAGTCGACCGAAGGCTCTATCCTCGCAGTGGCTGCGGCGGTGGAAACTGCCTCAGAAGGAGGAGGAGGTGGAGCGTGGATGAACAGGGGGGCAGGAGGCGGAGGGGTACTAGAATGGCTCAGAACATTGATCCACCGGCGCTGGGTAAAAATTTTGATTTTGTCGCCTCTTGGTTCGTGGGGAGGAACAACGAAACCCTTGTGCTGAAGGAGTCGAGTGATGAAAAACGGCAAAGGCAATTTCCGATTTTCAACTCGCGGAGCCCGTGCATTATGAGCATCATGCCAAAACTTCATAAAGGTGGACCAAATGAGCTCTGGGATGGAGAACCATTGGCCTTGGTCCATGGCATATAAGGCTTGCAGAAAGAGGCCCCGACGCTCGGTGCTGTGCACCAAAGGGCAAACATTGTGCTTGAAGACAGTGTCAATGAACCATAGGCGTTCCGGAAGATTGGTTTTGCGGATAAAAGACCGGGGCCGAGAAGGATCGTCAATAGGGCAAATGGCAGCGGCAATCTGCGCCACAGTTAATGTATCCGGCTCCTCATATAAAGGGAGATTCTCACGATTGACAATGTCATCGGGGCACTCAATGGGGCAACCAGAAACCTGAATGATGTCGGTCATAGTGAAAGCATAGGCGGTGCCGTCAATGGATGTAGTGAGAGAAATGGGTGGCTCTTCAGGGCACTGGAGATTCTGGTAGAAGAGGCGCACTACACGGGGGTAGGCAACCCTGGCAAGGGGTGCGCAAATGTGCTGCAGACGCCGGTTAGTCAATTCGGCGACAGCCCACGAAGTTGTGGGTAGAATGTCAAAGGCATCCGTGAGCGGAAATGAGAGTTCGTAGTTGAGTTGTTTGCGATCCCAAGGATCACGTGGTCGCTCACGAGTGACAGCACGGGCACCTGAAGAGGGTCGAGGAGGGCGAGAAGGACCGGCACGAGACATTTAGAGAGGTGGACTTGGTTGAGGAATTTCAGCGAACACCTGGCGTGCACCACAAAAAGGAGAAGAGGAAAGTGAGTGGGATGGAGGAGCAAACCCAAAATTTTTAACAAGGAAACAAGCACTAGCATTGACAAAGCAACAACAAATCATCAACAAAACCAAACTCCAACATTACTAGCCCATCCTCCGTGTAAAACGCCATGAATGAACAAAGGAAAAGAAAAACTAAGGAAGAGGACACAAACCTGAATGTCAGGGTATCCGAGAGCAAGAAGGAAGGCAGGAAGAGGGAGGTGAGAGGATGGGGTGGTGAGGTATGGAGGTGGGTTGGTTATGCAAGTGGATGCTGAAGGTGGTGGGTGGAGGAGTTGGCTGCGAGGATGATGGGTGTTGGATGTTCATGCAAACAAGGTGTGTTGCATGCTGGTGGTTGTGCACTTGGTTGTGAGTGGGAGGGAGAGAAAAGCTGGTGTGGTGTGTGAGAGGGTCGAGCAGGTGGTTGGGGAAGGTAGAGAGAGAGAGAGGATGTGGGTTTGAGAGGTGAGGAAGTTGGAGCCAAGAGAGGGGGAGGAAAGTGAGGTGGTAGCTTCGGGGTTTAAAAGAGGGAGAGTGAGAGCTTGGTTCGAGCACTCGAAGGCCCACTTCGAGTGCTCGAAATGGGGGCAGAGAGTTGGGTGAGGGGCTCGGGTGTGTGAAGGGGAGTTCGAGCACTCGAGGCTGGGTCTTCGAGTGCTCGAAGTTTGAGCAGTGTGAGGGTTTGAGGTTGGTTGTGAAGGTTGGTTGGGATGGTTGGTAGGAGGGTGGTGAGGGGTGGAGGCCGAGAGGGGTGGTAGTGGTGCAGGGTGTTGGAGGGTGTGTTGTTGAGAGAGAGAGAATGTGGGTTTGAGAGGTGGCATGCATGCATGGACGTGCATGCATGCATGCATGGTGGGGATGTATGGTTTGGTTTGGGAAGAGAGAGAGAGGGGAAGGTTGGTGTGCATGGTGTGAGATAGAGTTGAGGGTTTGCATGCAGGGTGTGGTTTGCATGGGATGGCTGCGAGGGCTTGGGATTGAGTGAGCTGAAAGCTGAACATGGTTGGTGGGTTTTGAATGGTGGTGAGTTGAGGGAGCTTGAAGTTGCCGAGAGAGAGAGAATGTGGGTTTGAGAGGTGGTATGCATGCATGGACGTGCATGCATGCAGGGTGGTGAGGTATGGTTTAGAGAGAGATGGTGGGTTGATGGGGTTGTCTGCAGAGATGCCGAGAGGAGGTGGATGGTTTGGGTTGTGGTGCGTTGGGTTGAGGAGAGAGATAGGAGTTGAGGTTGGAGTTGATGCTTGCATGGTTCTATGTGTGCGAGGTGGTGAGGTGGTGCAAGGTGTTGTGCATGGTTCTATGGGTTGCAGAGAGGTGGGATGATGTTGGTTAGGGTGGGAAGGGTGGTTGTGGGAGGGGTGATGAGGTGAGAGGGGTGGCATGCACGCAGGGGCGTGCATGCATGCAGGCAGGGTGGTGGAGGTTGAGAGGTTTGCTGAGTGGGATGGAGTCTTCGAGCACTCGCAAGGGGGAGGGCGAGTGCTCTGCATGGAGACAGCAGGCTCGAGTGGGTTGCATAGGGAGTTCGAGCACTCGGAAGAGGAAGCTCGAGTGCTCGAAATGAGAGCAGTGAGTTGGCCAAGCAAATGGTGAAGCTTCGAGCACTCGAAGCTTGGGCTACGAGTGCTCGATTCTGAGGCAGTAGCATGCAGCTGCGGAAGATGGGCTAAAAAGCTTAGAGCACTCCAACTGGGAGCTAGAAAGCTCTAAATGAAGGCAGCAGGCTCATGATTGTTGGTGCTTGAACCTTGAATGGAGCTTGAATGCTGTTGCATGGCCATGCATGAGCTTGCATGGATGGAAAAAATAAATTTTTTTTTTTTTTTTTTTTTTTTTTTTTTTTTTTTTTTTTTTTTTTTAACTTTGCACTGCACACAATGCATGGATGAGTTTAAGAAAATTTTCAAGCTTTTGGCAACATGATGCAAAAGGGATAGAATTCTCAAAAATGAAAATTTCAAACTTAAAACATTTCGACATGATGCAAAAGGGATAGAATTCTCAAAAATAAAAATTTTAAGCATAGAGAATTTTTGAAAATTTGCATGTCAGTCCTAAATTCAAGGCATGCATGGAAAATTTGAAACTTGACACATTATTCCAATCCAATGCATGGATGGATTTTTAGAGAAAATTGGAAAACTTTTCAACTTCTTTCTAATGCATGGATCAAATTGGAAATTTTTTCAAAATGTAACACCTCTCCAATGCATGAATAGAAAATTTTTGGAAAAATTGTCAAATTGCTCAACATTTCTAATGCCTGGATGAAAATTTTTCAAACTTTGCATTTCATCCCCAATGCCTGGAAAGTTTTGAGAAAATTTTCAAACCTTGCAGCTTCTCTCTAATGCATGAAAATTTTTTGAGGAACCATGATTCAACAATGCATTGAAAAGGAGAGGTTGTGCACATGAGTTGCATGCCATAGGTCCTATGAAATTGTTCAAAAGCGATAGAAATTTCCGGGAATGAAAATTAGAGTTAAGAAGGTCTAAGAGGCCAGTCTAAAATTGCGAAACACAACTGAAGACCATTTTAGAAAAATCAAATTTTTGGCTTATCGAAACCATTTCCCAGAAAATTTCAAGGCACGAGCAATTTAAGAAGGTAGGGAAGCTTGGAACATCGAAAGAATTTCTTCCCTTGCTTTGCTAAATTTAATGTCGATAGCTAGACCAAGCTAGAGCAGGCACTATTCCTCATAAATGGGATCCGTCAAGGGGACTTCCTCAACTTTTCGGGTTAGAATTGTGCTGTCAATGCAAGGCTTAAGCCTTTGGCCATTTACCTTGAAGAGTGATCCACTTGCAGGATCATGAAGTTCGATTGCTCCATGAGGAAAGACGGTAGTGACAATGTATGGACCATCCCATCTTGACCGGAGTTTACCGGGAAAGAGTTTCAAGCGGGAATTGAAAAGCCAGACCTTTTGTCCCGGGGCAAAAGACTTTTTGACGATGTGTTTGTCATGGAAAGCTTTAGTCTTTGCCTTGTAAATTTTTGCATTTTCATACGCGTCATTACGCAATTCCTCAAGTTCATTCAATTGCAACGCACGATTAGAGCCGGCTTGTTTGAGATCAAAATTGAACCTTTTTATGGCCCAATAAGCACGGTGCTCTAATTCTACCGGGAGATGACATGCTTTGCCAAAGACAAGTCGATATGGTGACATGCCAATGGGTGTCTTATAAGCTGTCCGGTAAGCCCAAAGTGCATCGTTTAGCCGTAATGACCAATCTTTGCGATCCGGTCTAACCGTTTTTTCTAGAATGTGCTTAATCTCCCGGTTAGAAATCTCTACTTGACCACTCGTTTGAGGGTGGTAAGGTGTAGCAACCTTATGAATGACTGAATACTTAGCAAGGACGGATTTGAGATAACGATTTCGGAAATGAGATCCGCCATCACTAATGATTGCTCGGGGTGTACCAAAACGACTAAAGATGTGAGATTGAATGAAATGGATCACGACTTTATGATCATCGGTTTTGGTAGCCGCGGCTTCAACCCATTTAGACACATAATCCACCGCTACAAGGATGTACTCATAGCCATAAGAAGATGGAAATGGTCCCATGAAGTCAATCCCCCACACATCAAAAATTTCAACAATTAAAATGTTGGTGAGGGGCATCATGTCTCTTCGGGACATGGATCCAAGTTTTTGACATCGTTCACACGATTTGCAAAAATTGTATGCATCCCGGAACAAGGTAGGCCAAAAGAATCCGCTTTGAAGGATTTTGTTAGCGGTCTTTTTGGCACTGAAATGGCCTCCACAAGCAAGAGTATGGCAAAAATTTAAAATGCTTGTGGCCTCGGTTTCAGGAATACATCGCCGGATGATTTGGTCCGGGCAATACTTGAATAATTC
The DNA here is from genome assembly GCF_030987335.1 of Cornus florida. Taxonomy (NCBI): domain Eukaryota; kingdom Viridiplantae; phylum Streptophyta; class Magnoliopsida; order Cornales; family Cornaceae; genus Cornus; species Cornus florida. The sequence continues at coordinate 4,683,305 of NW_026775571.1, forward strand.
CGGATCTTCCCAAAAGAAATGCTTGACTTGGGAGAAAAACCGGTCCCTCTCTTGTTTGGACCAATGAGCTGGAATTTTGCCAACCGCAAGATAATTGACAATATCCGCAAACCACGGAAGAGTAGAATGTGAAACTTGAAGAAGTTGCTCATCCGGAAAGGAATCACGGATGGCTGCAAATTCCGAAGATTTCTCAATAAGTAAGCGAGAGAGATGATCGGCGACAACATTGTCGGTCCCTTTTTTGTCCCGGATGTCAATGTCAAACTCTTGAAGTAAGAGGATCCATCGAATTAAGCGGGGTTTTGTCTCTTTTTTCGCTAACAAATGCCTAAGGGCGGCATGATCTGAAAAGACGATGACCTTGGAGCCAAGAAGATAGGAGCGAAATTTATCCAAGGCGTACACCACAGCTAGCAATTCTTTTTCAGTGGTGGTGTAGTTCAATTGGGCATCACAGAGAGTTTTGCTAGCATAATAAATGACATGCGGAAGTTTATCCACACGTTGGCCCAAAACCGCCCCTAATGCATAATCGGATGCATCACACATGATCTCAAAGGGAAGAGACCAATTAGGGGGTTTCATGATCGGGGCAGAGGAGAGGAGAATGCGAAGTTTGATGAAAGCTTCCATGCAAGCGTCATCAAAATTGAACGGAACATCCTTGGCTAAGAGATTACACAAGGGCCGTGAGATTTTGCTAAAATCTTTGATGAAGCGACGATAGAATCCGGCATGGCCAAGAAAAGAACGGATTTGACGGACGGAATTCGGAGGAGGAAGATTAGAGATTAACTCAACTTTTGCCTTGTCTACCTCGATTCCCCGCTTAGAAATGACATGTCCTAAAACAATGCCTTCTTGGACCATAAAGTGGCTTTTCTCCCAACTTAGAATGAGATTCGTCTCTTTGCATCTTTGGAGCACAAGAGATAAATTTTTGAGACACGAGTCAAAGGAGGGGCCAAATACGGAAAAGTCATCCATGAAAACTTCCAAGAACCTTTCAACCATATCGGAGAATATGGACATCATGCACCTTTGGAACGTTGCCGGTGCATTGCATAGACCAAAAGGCATGCGTCGATAGGCAAAAGTACCAAAGGGACATGTGAATGTTGTTTTCTCTTGATCTTGGGGGGCGATGGCCACTTGGTTATAGCCGGAATAACCATCAAGAAAACAATAGAAGCTTTGGCCGGCTAACCTTTCTAGGATTTGATCAATAAATGGGAGCGGGAAATGATCCTTCCTAGTTGATGAGTTGAGTTTACGATAGTCAATGCACACACGCCACCCGGTGGTGGTTCGTTGTGGCACGAGCTCGCCCGCTGAATTTTCAACAACGGTGAGCCCGGATTTCTTGGGGACAACTTGTGTGGGGCTCACCCACTTGCTATCAGAGATAGGATAGATGATTCCCGCATCTAGCAATTTGATCACCTCTTTCATGACTACTTCCTTCATGTTTGGATTTAACCGGCGCTGGACCTCTCTAGTAGGCTTTGCGTCATCCTCCATATGAATGCGGTGCATACAAATGGAGGGGTCAATTCCTTTCAAATCTGCCACTGTCCAACCAATAGCTTCTTTATGCTCTTGGAGCACTGCTAAAAGGTTGGTCTCTTGGTCTTTTTGAAGGTCCGAGGCAATAAAGACCGGAAGGGTTTGCTTTGGACCAAGGAACACATACTTGAGATGGGCCGGGAGCGGCTTAAGCTCAAGTTGTGGCGGAGATAACAATGATGGGACCGGAGGAGTGGTGGAAAGTTGGGGAAGTGGTTCTTTTGGAATTTTCCAAGGAGGTACATCCATGATAGCATTAATATCAAGCAAGGAATTGACTTCTTGAATGGCTTGATCAACATCAAAGTTTGAGAAGTCAAAATGAGACATGCAAGTTTCAAGGGGATCTTTGCTTAGGATGAAGGGGAGAGATTCTTCGACCACTTCATCAATGACATCCACAAGAAAACAATCATCCTCATTGGAGGGATGTTGAGTTGCATGAAAGATGTGGAGTTTGACTTGCATGTTTCCAAAAGCAATGTCCATCACCCCGGTTCTGCAATTAATTGATGCATTAGCCGTAGCCAAAAATGGTCTACCAAGGATCACGGGAATGTGCTTTTTTGGGTCATGGACTGGTTCCGTATCAAGAACCACAAAATCTACCGGGAAGTAGAATTTGTCCACTTTGATGATGACGTCCTCAAGAATACCTCGTGGATGCTTGACCGATCTATCGGCAAGTTGCAAAACCACGGAAGTCGGCTTAAGATCGCCCAGACCAAGTTGTAGGTAGACCGAGTATGGAATTAAATTCACACTAGCTCCTAAGTCAAGGAGGGCCCTCTCGATTTTGCTGTCACCAATGACGCACGAGATTGTGGGGGCACCCGGATCCTTATACTTCGGGGGAGTGCTGTGCTGAATAATAGCACTAACATTTTCAGTCAACCTCACTTTTTTTGGCAAATGATTTTTAGAAGTGCGCTTTTGAGTGCACAAATCTTTGAGAAATTTTGCATAGGGAGGGATTTGCTTGATAGCATCCAACAGGGGCAAGTTAATCTTCACTTGCTTGAAGACTTCCCACATGTCTTGAATTTTACAATTCTTGTTCCCAAAGTGTGTCGACTCTTGAAGACGTTGAGGAAACGGAGCTTTTGGCTCATAAGTAGTTTCCACATTTGGGGAGACATGTGTGGGATATCCGTGAATGGTATTGGGACAAGAATTTGGATTAGAAGAGCTTGAATTTGGATTTTTCAACGGCGAAACTTCTTCACTTTTGTCTCCATCGACCTTGTTGTCCACCACTCTACCACTCCGAAGGGTGGTGATAGCTTGAACTTGTTCATGAGTCGGCCCACTCGGAGGAGGGGTTTCGTCAATCACATGCATTCCTCTAGGATTTTCAAAAGGTTGAGAGGGAAGCTTGCCCTTGTCCTTTTGAAGCAATTGATTCACCGAGTTAGCTATTTGGCCCACTTGATTTTCGAGATTAGCTATGGATTGAGTATGAGAGTGGACCATTTGGAGAGTAGGCTGCAAGGATGTCAAGAGTTGCTTGTTGGCATCCATTATTTGCTTATTTAATGATTCCATCATTTGCTTGTTTGCAGCTACTATCTCGTCAGTTGGACACACAGGAGGTTGATTGGAGACATTTGGATTGTAAGGAGGACGGTAGCTTGAAGAGGCTTGGAAAGGTCTACCTTGATATTGAGAAGAGGGCTGATTTTGCCGCCCTTGGTTTTGGAATTGGGAATTCTGTGGGGCTTGTTGCCGCCATGAGAAATTCGGATGATCACGCCAACCCGGATTGTAGGTGTTGGAATATGGATTGTTCCCGGGCCGCGAGAACATGGCATTAGCTTGCTCTTGGTTGGGACTAGGAAATTGCTCCGTTGTGGGGCAATCTTCCGAGAGATGGAATGGACTAGTACATGAAGCACAAACTGAACTTGCCGAATTTTGAGACAATGAAGGAGGAAGATGTGGTGCCATCAATTGATAGAATTTATGAGCGATGGCATCCACTTGAGATGATTCCTCCCTTATTGACTTTGGTTGACAAGGGTTGGTGTTGCTTGGAGTGGTTGCGGTCGGAGCCCTACGAGAATTGTGTTGAAGTGAATTTTCACTCAAATTCTCAAGTAAGGTCCAAGCCTCATCCGCATTCTTGGACATGAACATCCCACCACAAGAAGAATCAACCATGAATCTATGGGTTTCGGTCAAGCCGGCATAGAAAGCTTGCACTAATTGCCATTTTGGGATCAAATGATGAGGACACTTCCGAAGAAGATCTTGTAACCTTTCCCAAGTCTCGTGGAGTTGTTCTCCATCAACTTGAGAAAAGCTTAGAATGGAACGCCTCATTTGGTTGGTTTTACTCACCGGATAATACTTCTTAAGAAATTCTTGTTGCAATTGAGCCCAAGAAGTAATAGAGTTGGGAGCGAGGGAGTTCAACCAATATTTTGCCCTATCTTTTAGGGAGAATGGGAAGAGATGGAGATGAAGTGCATTGTCCGGAAAACCTCTCAACCGGATGGTTGAACAGATTTCAAGGAACTCATCAAGATGCTTGTATGGATCTTCATTATCAAAGCCATGAAATGATGGAAGCATTTGAATGGTACTAGACTTGATCTCATATTGAGCTGCATCGATGTTTGGCATCACTATGCAAGATGGAGAAGCATAGGTGGTAGGGATGAAATGATCTCTAAGAGTCATTGGCTCGATATTAGGAATTTCAGCCCTTTCATTCCCCGGATTTCCTACGTTATCCCCCATTATATTGAATTCAGTTTCAAGGTCCCTTGTAAGAGTGGGTTCCCTAAGGTTCCGTCTAAGAGTTCTTTCAAGAGAATTGATATCAATGGGCGAATCGATTGTGGGTAAGGAAAGTGACCTACGACCGAACATCAACAATAAAGCATATACTCAATCAAAGCAATTCATCAACCACAACTCCACATACGATGTTCCCTTTCTCCTCAATTATCAAGACGGAAAATGTAAATGGCCACGACAAGGACCGATGCTTTAACACAAAATTTAAACAGGATAAGAGCCTCAACAAGGGCTTCACAACTAAACTAAAACTAAATTTAACACATGCACAATATTCACAACTCGAAACTAGAAGTCACGAGACTTACCTGGGGTCCTCTAGACTTACAATATGCTAGCATTCCCATGGCGAGCTTCGAGTCCCTAGAATCTTACAACACTTAAAACACAAAGGTGGTCAAAACACACAAGGAATATTCACAAGACACAGTATTCACAATCAAACTAAATTTAACCCTAAACTTTGGTTGCTAAACCGTTTGCAGTCCCCGGCAACGGCGCCAAAAATTGATCGGTTGGTCAATCATACATCAACCTTCGCAATAGCACGAATCATTGTAAAATAGGGCTATTGGTCGGGTAAGTCGAACCACAGGGACTACGCTAGTCTAATACAACCTAAATGTCTAGAATCATTTTTAGAATGATGAAGGGTGTATAGAGGTTTTGTTGGATGTCACTTAAGCTAGGAAATTAAAAATGCATAAAACAGTAAATTGCAAGAATTTAAGGGAGTGAGTACAAGTAAAGAAGGCTAGGGAAATGAATCCACCTCCATCCCTATACACATGCTAGGTTAAGATTAATTTAAGGGGAAAACAACATATATGATAGTCATGATACATAACAAAACTAGGTTGCTATAATATCCTTAAGAAGTTCATTTAATTAGAAAGGCAAGAATAAACCATCAAAGGTTCACATGATCAACTACCTAAACTAAAATGTAGCTTAGAACATGCTTACTAAGCCAAGGATTATCAAGCCCTAATTTAAATGGTGAATGCACATAAAGCTAAGAATCAAGTATAGCCCATCAAAGGGAAACCCTAAGCCATGAACTATCTAGGTTCTCCAACTCCATGCCATTAAAACCATTCCATGATCTAACTTCCATTGTCACCATGGAAGTGCAAGCAATATGATTAAGAAAGGCAACCATCCAAGACAAGATGAGTAACTCACAATAATCATTTAAAACATTCAACATTCATTACAACAAAAGTGAGGCTCTTGACCATGGAAAGACTATCAAAAATACATTGTAATCCCCAAAAATAAACTATACTAACACATGCTTACAAGGGAGGGGTTTCATCACCTCCCTAGATGAGGTTTAGTTACCCATTGGTGAGCTAGAAGAAGGAAGAAGCATCATCCTCATCTCCACTTTTCGAGCTCCTACTGTAGCACTCAAGAACACCCTCTCCTTGCTCTCTTCTCTCTCCTTTCTCTTGCTCAAGATAAAGCTTAATGATATATGTGGCCTTTGGGTAGCCTTTTATGCTCCAACCATACCCTCTCTCCTCCAAGGGACACCTCCAACCACTTCATAAAGAGGGAAGATGGCATTGAGGAATCCAATGTGCAAGTGGGCTGAAATGAGCCATTTCCGAAGGGCATTCTGCCTGATTTTCGAGCGCACGCTTGGTGACTTCGAGCACTCTAACTTAGTGCAATGTGTAACATGCTCCTCTTGCTCAGTGCTGACCTATTTTGGGAAAACTGCTATAACTTTGTGCCCCGAACTCCGAATGACGATCTGTTTGAAGCTTTGGAGAGCTGATTCAGTGCTTTAAAAACTTCATGTTTTGATGAAGACCCAAATCTCAAGTCTGGTTGGTCGAAAATGGGGAGAAAGGCAGTACATCAGTGCTGCCAGGCAGTTCTGCGCACCTCTGTTGTGAAGATCATAACTCTCTGCTCCGAACTCCGAATGATGAACCACTTGAAGATTTGGAAAGCTGATTCAGAGCTCTAAATCTTTCATGTTATGAGGGAAGTCCAGTTCTCGAGTTTGGAAGGTCAAAATGGCAAGCAAAGACCAGGCTCTACTGCTGCCAGAATTCAGCATTGGCACCCTTTTGTTGCTCAAGACTCCACAAGGCCTTATTCTTGTTCCATTTTGGCCAATGAACCTGAAAATGCATAAAAACATAGAATTGGAGTTAATCTACATAAAATAATTAATAACTGGACTTTGTTAATGTAATTTAGGGCGCTTGAATATACATTATTCGGCGCTCATCAGCTTGCATCAAGTTGACCACTCAAATGATATAACCGCCGAGATGAAGTCTTTATCTCAAAAGTTTGATCAATTAATTAATCAAAACTTGGCGAATTAAGTGTCTTCCTTTCCTAACCATTCTCCTAGAGCTCAAAATGAATCATGTATGACTTGTTCTAGTGTTCTTCATTCTACTTCTAATTGTCCTCATGGACAAATTCAAAATGAACCCATTGAGCAAGTTAATGCAACATTTGTGAACCAAGGGAACAATCCTTATGGTAACCATTACAATCCCGGTTGGAGGAATCATCCTAATTTTTCTTGAAAAAACCAAGGGGAGGGCTCAAACTCTTCCCAAGGCGGTTTTCAAGGGAAATACATTCCACCTCCACTTCAAAACCAAGGATCCCAAGGTTCAAGACCATATAACTCATAAGGAAATTAATTTGCTAGTTCTCATTTTCCTAACCAATCATATTCTCAAGGAAATTCTAGAGGTTCCGCTTTTGAGGAAAAGGTTTTAAATGCTTTGGGCACTCTAGAAGCAAATACTCAATTGTTGCATTCTCATTCTCAATCAATTACCAAGCTAGAAACCCAAGTAGGGCAAATAGCTGAAACACTTAATGCTAAAGAGAAGGGAAAGATGCACATGAATGCCCCAATCAAACAACAATGTGTTGTAGAAACCAAATCCTCATTGGAAGGGCATAATGTTGAGCATGTCAATGCGGTAACAACCTTGAGAAGTGGTAGGGTAGTAGACAATCAAGTTAGAATGCCTAATGAAGAGAGTGAACCGGTACAACCTCAAGTTGTCACCCGTCCCGTTCCACACACTATTCCTCCTTCATTGCATGTGCATGATCTTGAGAATGAGAAGCCCTCAAATTGTGAGTTAAAAGATGATTTCCAAAGAGATTCATTGAAAACAGTGTTGAAAAATGTGTTTGAGAAAAGTTCTTTGAAAAATGTTATTCATGATTCTTCTTTGAAAAGTGATTTGAAATCCAATGAATTGAACAAGTCCAATGCTGAGAATTCTTTGAAAGAAAATGCTGAAAGAGTTTTTGAAAAAGCTCCATTTCCGGACGCCTTGAAAGGGTTCATTTCAAAAGAAAGGCAAAAGACCAAGAATAATGAGATAATGGATATGTTTAGGCAAGTCAAAGTCAATCTTCCACTTTTGGATGCAATTAAGCAAATTCCGGCTTATGCCAAATTCTTGAAGGACTTATGCACCCAAATGCGGAAGAACAAGAGCCAAACATCAAAGAAAGTGGTCTTAACCGAATAAGTGAGTTCCATTCTACAACACAGCACTTTGCCAAAGTTTAAGGACCCCGGTGCACCTACAACATCTTGTATCATTGGTGAACATGTCATCAACCTGGCACTTCTTGACTTAAGGGCTAGTGTTAACCTTCTTCCCTATTCGGTTTATGTCAAATTGGGCCTAAGTGAATTTAAACCGACGTCGGTGGTTTTACAACTTGCCTACCAATCCATTAAGAAGCCTAGGGGGATAATTGAGGATGTGTTGATTAAGATTGATAAGTTCTTCTTTCCGGTTGACTTTATCGTCATTGACACAGAACCGGTGCCCAATCCAAAGAACCAAATTCCGGTTATCCTTGGCCATCCTTTCTTGGCAACCTCAAATGCCAACATAAATTGTAGGACGGGGATAATGAAGATTTCTTTTGGGCACGTGAGAGTGAAGTTGAACATCTTTAACCCCACACCCAATCCATTTGACAAATATGAGGAAGAGGTTAATGTGGTAGAGGAATATCATGATCTTGCTTGTGAAAGGAATGAGCTTTTGTGTATGAACAATGTTTCAAAGCCTTCATCTTCATCTTCAGCATTGCATGCAAGAAAAGTGATTTCGAACTCTTGTTGTGAAAGGGCGTGGAAGCCCAAGGAAAGTTTTGACAAGGAACTCAAGACGTCTTTTGAGTTTACCCCAACAAGTTCTTCCAAGAACCATTTGTTGGGAGTGACTCGAAACATCTCTCATCCCAAAAAGGAGGGGATGCATTGCAAGATCTTTGATCCGGGTTAAAAGAACCCTAGGTCTTGCTAGAGACGTTAAAGACTAGCACCGAAATTCGTAGGATGTCAAAACCCTATTCCTCCCTCATTTCTATCTTGCATTTTAATTCTTGCGAAGTCTAGATACTGTTTTTGTGGTTCATATACATTGGAAGGAATTGGGTAAGGGATTACATGAGCATTCAAGTCATTTTGAGCATTTAGGCATAATTTCGATCGATCCAAGTTTTGGTTCAATCGATCGAACATTGGTTCGATCGATCCAACTATGGACTCGATCGATCCAGCTCTCATTTTGCACCCAACACTTAGAAAAATTTTGGACCTGCATCCAAATTCCAAAATGCATGCTCTCGGGATCTCCAAATTTTTAAAAGTTCGATCGATCGTAAACCATTTCGATCGATCGAACTACCTTTCGATCGATCCAACATGTGGTTCGATCGATCATGAGTCCCAACACTTAGAAAAATTTTGGACCTGCATCCAAATTCCAAAATGCATACTCTCGGGATCTCCAAATTTTTAAAAGTTCGATCGATCGTAAACCATTTCGATCGATCGAACTACCTTTCGATCGATCCAACATGTGGTTCGATCGATCATGAGTCCCAACACTTAGAAAAATTTTCAGGCCTCATCCATTTTTCAAAAATGTATGCTCTCGGGACTTTTCAAAATTTTTCATGTTCGATCGATCGAATTCCAAGTTCAATCGATCCAAGGTTCCAACACGTGTCAACTCTTGAGCCCTTAAACTTGTACATTCTTTATCCTCTTCGATCGATCGAAATTTGCATCTCATTAATTTAATTTCCTTTGATTTTTCAAAATTCAAAATTCAAATTCAAAAAAATAAATAAATAAATAAAATAAAATTTTAGAGTGGAGACCTAGGTTCGATCGATCGAACTCTGCATATCGTGTTTTTAAAATAAAACCGAGTTGGATCGATACACTTGGATCGATCCAACCTCGAAACAAACCCTAACCCTAAGTCTCCCTTTCTCTCAATCTCAAGCTCAATCCGGCCAACCTCCATCCCAATCATCTTCCCCATCTCCGGCGAGCCAATTCCGCCAAGGATAAGCTCCATTTTCATCGCGGCTTTGCCCCTTCTCTCTCATCTCATCTCTCTCGGTTTAGAGGTAAACCGAATGCAATTTTCTTGATTCCAAGCTTAAATTGATGCATGTTATTGATTGTTTATGTTAAATCATGTTCAATATGTATGAATCATTCATTATTGAAGCTTCAATTTCATGATTACATGCTATACATACACACATGCATTCGGCCAAACCAAAATTGGGGTTTTTTTTTTATTTGATTTGAAGTTGAGGAGTGTTTGGGTGTTGTTGATTGTATGAATGGTGTGTAGATGGGCCCACAAACACGTTTATGTGGGCCCCGTACTCTAGATCTCACAGATCTGCGACTTTTCAAATTCGGCATTCGCACAGTTCGATCAATCGAACTTGTGCTTCGATCGATCGAAGTAGTGAACTTCATTTCACTACCTTCGATCGATCCAATCTTGTGCACTTTCATGCTTCGATCGAAAATTTTCAGTGATCGATCGAACTTAAAGTTCGATCGATCGAGCTTTCAAAGATCACACATACACACTCCATTCATCTTGTATCGTCTTTATGCTATCTTTATATGCACAATGCCTGTGATATTCAACATTGGATGCATTTCATACCTACATTGCTTAGCATGACTCACATTTCATCATTATCATAGATTCATGTCATCCATATTTTGTCTATCTTATTTGACATATATGTTTCTATTATGCATTTAAATTCTTATATATCTGGCACTGACTTATATATTGAAATTTTCTTGTCTTTTTACAGATCATGCCTCCGCGGTTCAAGACAGTAGCCAGGCGATCTTCGGGGCCACAGCGACCCCGTAGACATATACGGCCCAGGATAGAGATGGTTGCAGAGCCATCTCATGCTCAGGAGGAGCCCGCACAGGCTACTCCCCCTCAGTCCCCATCCCACGAGGCTGAGGAGGGAGCTGACCACGTGCCATCTACATCCTAGGCTCCTCCAGCCTTCATACCATCACCTTCTCATGTGCGCCATCAGGCAGATGCAGCCGTCATGCCATCACCGCAGCCACCTCTACCGGCTCAGCGCCGTGACCAGTTGCTGCCGAGATATGCAGCCATGACCGTAGCTCAGGAGTCGTACTTTGATACTGAGTACTTCTCCGAGTTTATCCTGACCCGGTCTGGCTATCAGGATATCATGCAGCGGGGCCTCTCAGCCATCCTTGCCCCAGTCACCGGCCTTGTATACCCGCGACTAGTGTGGCTATTCTTTCAGCATCTCCGGCCCTCACCACGATCTACCGCGGAGATGATCACTACAGTGGACGGCCACAAGATTGTCATCACAGTTGACACTCTGGCCCGTGCTTGCCGGTGCCCACACCGGTGTCCACCTGAGCTTGCAGAGATATACCCGAGGCTGCATAGGATCTTCATTTTCTGACATGGCTGTCTCCTTGACAGGCCATCATGCCGGTGGTCAGACATTCGCCACCAGGACCTTCTTGCCTGACGACCTCTGGTTCATCGACACAGTTCTCTTCCAGAACATTTATATGGCGGGCCACAAGATCTAGAGGCGTTATGACTACTTGACAACTCTTTACGTTTTTTACACGGACTGCTGGGTATCTATCCCAGTCCTCATCTGGAGCGTGATGAGGTTGCTGTATGATTCTTTCATTTCCAGGGAGGACCCTAAGCGGTCCAAGGTCCTGCCCTTCGGACACCTCATCACGCAGATCCTTCTTGACCAGCGCTACAGAGTGCCCCCAGATGAGGAGCCCCTTGCACGGTCCAGCTTCTATGGGAGGAGCGACTGGAAGAAGAGCTACAATGCTCTTATTCGAAGTCTTCAGGAGCCAACTGTAGAGGCAGTAGCTGAACTAGAGGAGGAGGAGGCAGCCCAGGCACAGCCGGCACCTCCAGCAGCAGCAGATATCACAGCGGACGACGCACCAGTCGGTCCGGCTGCCGATCGCATCGACATTGACCTGGAGTGACCTGCGGAGGAGTATGCCGATGCTACAGATGATGCTGATGCCGATGATACCAGTGATCGAGCTGCTGCTCAGGAGCAAGTTCGGGAGTCTTCTTCAGAGGCATCTCTGCCTGAGTCTCCATTTTCCACTCCCGGATTCGGAGCACACTTGCAGACACTGGAGGAGGACGTAGCAGCGATGCGAGCCGACATCACTGCCCACCGAGTTAAGTTCACCTTTTTCAGGGCGGATGTCATGGCTTACTTTGCCGATCTCTCCAGCCGACTCCCTGCACCTGCACCCGCACCTGCACCTCCAGCCACTGCAGATCTTCACGATCAGGCCTCCTGAGACTCCACTTCCAGTTGTTCTATGCTTTCATTTCTTTTATTCTGGATCTGTATTATACTGTCACTGTTACTGTATTATACTTTGCGGCCGGTCTGTCGGCTTTATTATTTTATTGATGTACCTGCACTTTATATTCTCTATATATTGCTTTTTGATTATGGATGTCTCTTAGTATCTCATATTTGTATGTTTGACTCCATCAGGTACACCACAGTGACTTCGGTGAGAGAGTGCTGCCCAATTTTTCAAGACCACTCTTACACCTCTCTCTCTATTCTCTATTTATCCCATTTTACACTTGCATGTCCACTGTGCACTGATTATCCTATCTTGTTATCTAATGAGCTTAACCGAGTGCAATCTTTTTAGGACCACAGTTTATCCCAAGTTTGGGGGGGCCATGCCACCCACTTTGGATACTTCTATCCCGATCATTCATGTCTAAAGCACTGGTATACTCTTTCCTTTGTTCTCTTCACACATTGAGGACAATGTGCAGTTTAAGTTTGGGGGTATTGATGTATGTTTCAGTGTTGCTTTAAAATTCAAATTTTGAGCATGTCTTGTGTATTTGAGGGATATTTCTATACTTGGTCCATTTCTAGCTATGATTTTGATCTTTTGAGGACTATATTGCTTAAAATTTAAAAATTGCTTGACTTGAGAGTCCAATACTCCTTGTATGCCTTTTGAATGCCATTTAAGAGTAAATTTTTCAAAAAAAAAAAAATTAATATCATGCTTGCACTTGTGGTCCACATCATCTTGATTCTGTGATTATTTTGAGATTCATTCTAGGATTCTACACTAGCACCGGCGCACGCTAGCATTCAATTGTGGGGTACATGCTTTGTTGATTATTGAATTGGTTATATCCCAATTAGGCTAGTAGTGCATTGAAAGCTTTCATTCTTGATAAAGGTGGATAACAACCCCTTTTGATTGAGTAGTCGGGATTCTTGCCTCATTAAGCAGTGAACTTCTCATGCCGAAAGGTGGAGGGCCCAAACTCTAGGTTAATAATTGGAAAAAAAAAAAAAAAAAAAGAAGAAGAAGAAGTTGCAAAAAACAATAAAAGTTAGGACTTCTCCCAAAAGGCGAGAAGTGGGAAATGATTAGATGGTTGTTGTCTTGATTTGTAGCCTAGTTGATTTGAGTTTGTAAGTCCGTTGGGGTGTCTTAACACCTAATGCCCTAAAGCCATCTGGTTTGGGAGTCATTGACCTAAAGCTCGCTACATGAATCTTCTAGAAAGCTTAAGAGATCAACACATTGCACAATATTTCCATCTTTGATCCTCAATAAAAAAAATAAAAAAAATAAAAAAAAAAGAAGAAAATGAGTGAAAAGAATAAGCGCACCTAGAACAATAAAGCTTTAATAAAAGATCCATTCTCTTATCTTGATGATCGGTACTAGATTTGTGTGCTAGTTTGAGGGTAAGGATGTGATTACTTCTCTAGTTGGCTAAGATAGCAACACACTTGATGCCGGACCTCTCACATGGATTCTAGACTTGTTTCGATTTTCATGATCATTTTCTTGATATGTGGAGGACCATACTTGCTTGCTTGATATTGAAATTTTGGGAGATTGCTTCGAAACGGTTGAAAAATTGCATACTTGAGGTAGTTTTCTCCCAATGCTTGTTTGCAATATTGGTGCCTCTTTTGAAAGAATGAGCTTAATGTTTGTGGGGACCATTTCTGGAAACCCTCACGAGACTTTACTCATCCACTAGGGGTAACCTAGGGGTTTAAAAGGCTTGTTGCATATGCTAAATGCAATCGTGTTCCCTACGAAAATGGTGTTATCATTTTACTTGCTTTCCAGTTTATACTTGTATAGTTGTTTATTTCATTCCTTTACCTCTTAGTTCATTGCTAGGGATCAGATTCTTCGCAATAAGATTATACTTTTATGCATGTTCAGTGGAGTCAACATAATGAGGCTGAGTCTACTTGGGAACGTGAGGATGTCATTCGTTTGTAGTTTCCCGAAATACTGGAAGAAAGTAAGAGCGAATTATGAAGACGGAATTCCTTTTGTTAGGAGGGAAGAATGTAATATCCCTAATTTTAAAAGAATAGTCTCGATATTTATTTTATGATTTTTATTGCATTTTTAAATTCATTACTTGATTATTTGGCTATTTGTTTAATTGACTTATTTGTTTTCATTCAAATTATATGCTTATGTGTAAAATGAACTAATTGTTTTATTTGATTAAATTAATTTTAAGTGTTTAGTAGTAATTCATTGTTTAAATTAAATGTTTATTTTATTTTAAGGAGTTGGGCTTGAATAGTTTGGATTACTTTGATAGGAGATTAAATGGGTACAGTTAATACCCATAAATGGTTATACATATATATATGGGTATATATGTATATAGGGTTAGTTTAATTATTAATTTTTATTAATGATTAAATTAGTATCATTATTCATTATATATGTATAATATAGTATTAGGGTTTTATATATTTTTATGAAATCATGTGGTGGGTTAGCTGACTTAGTTATATTTTTATTTTATTTTCTTTTCCTTCTCTAAGTATAATTAGAATTAGGTTTTTTAAGTCTATATATATATCGTTATATGTCTGCCAAGGGTTAGAAACCCTATTCACGTACACACAGAGGCTGAGTGATATACAGAGAGGTTTGAGAGAAAACAGAGAGAACGAGTTAGGGTTTTGGTGGCTGAACCGAGGAGGAGTAATTGAAGCTTGCTCATAGGTTGAACCAAAGGCAACAGGGGAGTTGAAAACAGGTAAGGATTGCCGGATAATTTAGGAAGATGATGTTGAGATTTTAATCTGAAATCTCAAAGGCAAGCTCTTCTTCTAACTCTCTCCCTTAGGGTTTATGTTCTTTATATGCCTAAGACAATTCCAGGAGTAAGTAGATTTTCAAATTGATCTTATTATACATGTTGATTCTGATTATAACAGTATGTATGTTAATGAATTTTGAATTGCTTGAACTTAAGTTTTTCTTGCATAAATATTTGTTTAAATTGGTGCTGATAATGCATATTGGAGTTGGATATTTTTTTGGAATAATCTGGGACTTAGTTAGGACCATTAGATGATTGGAAGTCGCTGGAGATGAGAATGATGGAGGTTAGCCAGCTCTCTCTTGGAGGGAGGCTGCTCTCTTACAAAGGGAGCCAGCTCCATGATGGAAGGAGGCGGCATGGAGCCGGCTCCCTTCCTCAATTTTATTTATTTATTTATTTATTTTGAGTTTTGAGTTCTGTTTGGTTATCTAGAGTAGTTCTAAGTTGTTTAACTTGTTATGAATGATTTAAATGACTGTTATAGACATGTAAAAATACTTGAAATCATAATTTACATTAATAGGCTAAGGAATGGAGCAACATGAATTTCAACAGTAAATTTGCATGTTGATTATTGAATAAATGATTTAATTACTTACCATTGTTCTAGCAATTTTTTTATGTATGATTAAATAGTGTTAATCATGTTTCAGCAGTGTAATAAGCATAGTTGACTATCTAAAAATTATTATGCTTATTTTGGATTAATTGATGTTTTAATTTATTATTTACTTCATTAATTATTGAATTTGTGGATTATATGCACTGGTATGGAACGGTGGCATACTAGGAATGAATTAGTTCAAAATATTAAGTCCTACCTATTCTATTGTAAGAAAATGGATTAACTATAAAATTTAAGTCCTACTTATATTTGTGTCAGGTCAATAAACAATTGAATGACATACCTTGGTTTTGGATGGATTTATACATATATATATATATATATATATATATATATATATATATATATAATTATGGTACCATGATATGAGTTTGAGTCTCAGGATCATGGTTAGGGTGCGTATATCGCCTAGGATGAATAACTAGACATAGTAGACACCTGGTCCTTGATAGGTCTAGGTATACATACCCACTTTATGTGCGATTTGCATGTTACCTTCTATTCAAGTTGAGACAGACCTATGGACTAGTGAACGTCCTATAGTGTGTATTTATACATATATGGACTATTTAGCTATTGTTGAGTTGTCTAGGATGTACATGAGTATCGGGTCTCTGCTTGGATTGTAGTAGAGTAGAACTTGTTCGTGGGCCTGACCCACTATTATTTTTCTCAGGTGTTCAACAGTTCCAGTCTTAAAGCTTGAGCGTGCTGAGCAGAGACAGTCACTCATTCTTCCGACGACGTAGGACTTTTCTTTATGCTTTAGTTTTGGGATTTCCTTTCAGTTCAATTATTTTTGTTTTTCCAGTTGGGATATTATTAGGGGTCCACTAGATGGATTCCCGAGTTGTAAATATATTGGAGGTTTTGGATTATATTATTATTACTTTGAGGATTGATTATTTAGAATTCTTTCAGCTTAGTTAATCTTATTTCTTTAAAGTTTTCTTATAATCTATGCTTGTTTATATACTTAATTGTTTGGTATCTCTCGGTTCTATGCTCGGACTTGATCACCCGTGGCTCTAGAATCGAGGGGTATCACACTATATAAATCAAATGGCCATCTCAGGGTGAAAGGTTTTATAGATGATGACTGGGTGGTTCTTCGTTAGATAGGAGATCTACTATAGGCTATTGCACATTTGTAGGAGGAAATTGATGAGCACTGAAAAGTGCGCATTTAAATCCGTTAAGCTTAAGCATTCTAGTACCTTTATCTATCTTACTTTGCCGTTTTAGACTTATTACGTGTTATTTATATTTTCAGGCGCTAATCCTAAAATTTAGCTAACTTAAGAGCTTAATTGAAGCAATCCAGAGATAAACCAAAGGAGGGAGCAAAGTGGAGAAAAAAAGGAGCAAAAAAGAATCAAGTTGTGCAGCTGAAAAGTTCGATCGATCCAACTTAGAGTTCTATCGATCGAACATCTATGATCGATCACAGTACTTCTCGATAGATCCAACCTTGGCCTTTGCTGAAATTCCAAGTTCGATCGATCGAACATCACCTTCGATCGATCGAACCCTATTTTGTCCTATTCAAATGATTGATCTTATCCACAGCTGTACGCCTACCAACCACTTTCGTCTTTTTCCCCATAAATATCTTGAAAATATCCCAGCCTTGTCATTATCCGGAGGAGTCAGACCACTTCGATCGATCCAAGATGCAGTTCAATCGATCGAACCCATTTTCGATCGATCCAAGTTAAGGTTCGATCGATCGAACTTCCTCCAGCGAGAAAAAGTTAAAGTCCAGCTCATTTATTCCGTCCTTCATCCAATCATTGGAGAAATATGCCTTGCACGACCACAGCTCATCATGGGGTGTATTTGACCTACCTATATAAGGAATATGATACACTTTTTGAGTGAGTCTCTTGTCACACATTGAAAATTGATCTTAGAGGCTATTTTTGGAGAGGAGGAAGGAGGGAAGCTAGAGCACCATTGGAGGAGATCTTCACCAACAAGGAGCAGCCATGGAGTTAGCCCTTGAGGGTTGGATCATCACTACCATGAGTGGCTAGACATCCTCTTGGGGCTAGAGTTAGCCCCAAGCATGCTTTCTATACTCTAATCTTGTGTATTATTGAGGGATTAGTGTTGTATGATACATCTTGATATTCATGTATATATAAATCTTGATTATTTCATGGTTTGTATGGTTTAATGCTTCCAATTGACTATTCTATTCTATCCATATGTCTATGTATGGTAGAGTAGGATATTCATGTGCTTATCCCTAGATTTAGTATTTTTGATGCATGTCTATGTGTATTGATGCTATAGATCTAGAGATTATCAAGATGATATGCTTAATGAATGCTATTTTGGTTCATTTGATGGTTTATGCCTATTCTTGATGGTTTGTGCCTCTCCCCTAGTCTAGATAGCTTTATTTTCATGCTAGTAGTGTAGATTTAGTGTAGTGGTAGTGTAATGTTAGATGGGAGGACAATCTACTCTTGATGTTTGATGTTCCATGCTTGTGAGTCCAAATGGCATATTCCTCTAATATTGTGTTGTATGTGGATTGTGAGCTTAATGAAGGATTAATGACTTGTTTTGATCTATTGTGCTATCCCCCTGTTGTCTAGACAATATATGCTCTATTGTTTAGATATATTGTGCTCTTCACATGATGTTTAGACAATACTTGCTTGATTTGTCATCCTTGCCAATTAAATCAACCTAATGCACACACACCCTTATCATATTGCAACACATCCATTACCCTCAATTGATCACTTATTAGTAGTATAGAAAAGTATTGCTTGGTGGTGATCTCTACACCCCAAGACCTCTCTCTCTCTTGTTTACTTCATATTATTTTATTTAGTTGAATTCAATTTAGCTTAATCAACCAACCAATCAATTGTGTGATCACTTGACCTACTAACCCTAATTACCATAGTTTCACAATTCGATACACCATCAAATCCCTTAGGACGATCCCTACTGGCCCTATCTATATTTTATATAGAGAAAGGTAGTAGTGGCTTTCTATAAATGTAAAACTTGGCCACCTCCTAAATTCACAACTCTTCAAGCTTGACTTGGTATCGCGACCTTTGTAAAGGACCGGTCAGAAATCTTGTTACATAAAGAAGTAAAAAGCAAACAATGGTAGTTTGATCTAATGCTGAAGCTGAGAACAGGGAAATGGCCTATACAACTAGTGAGTTGATACGGATACAAACATTTTCTGGAGGAACTTGGGTTGACATTTAAAGCTCTTAGTCCATTGTTCTGTAATAATCAAGTAGCTGTTCAAATTGCATCAAATCCTGTGCTCCATGAGAGAACCAAACATATTGAAGTTTATTGTCGCTTCATCCAAGAAAAAATATTAAATGGAAGTATCTCTACTCCATTTGTGAAGTATGAAAATTAATTAGCTGATATGTTTACCAATGCTTTAGGTCATAATCGGTTAAAGACTATTTATTCCAAACTGGGATTATATAATATATATTCTCTAGCTTGAGGGAAAGTATATTAGAACATTTACATATATATATATATATATATATATATATATATATATATATATATATTTATGTTGGGTTAAATTGTAATTACTTATAGTTTATGGTCATTATGTAATTAGGTCTCTCTTACACTTGCATATAATCCCTATTTTGTTTAGGGTTTACTATAATAAGAATTATACAATTGCAGCCTTCGTATCTCTTTCTCTCTCAATCTCTACATCACAAAATAAATTCGAAGGCATTCGTGCATTTTAGACAAAATTATTTTTATGTATTTATTTACTAAATTATTATTTTTGTCAAACAATTATCCGATAGCTATTTATTCAAAGAGGAGTTAAAGTGCAAAATTGACTTAGTGATTATTTACTATTTGATTGGAGATTAATTAATTTCTTTAAGTGGAGTAGAAATTAATTTATGAATTAAATGAATTGGATTCATGGTATAATGGACCGGGTCAACAATTATTAATTTATTTGAGGCAAAAGAATAGTAAGCCCAAAGGATTCTCACATATAACCCAACTTAATATTGGAAGTGAATAGATTGGAGATAGCACTTACATTATAGAGATTGATAATTACTTTTGACACATCATATGACTATAAATACATATATAATATGTATTGTTAGTAAGTTTTTGGGCATCATTAGTGTGCGGAAAGAAATATTTCTCTCTAAAATTTTAGGGTTTGTGTTCTCATCTAATGAAGACTCCTACAAGCTATGCTTACAAGGTTTTCATGGAGGTTATATAGGTGATTCCTAAAGGCAAGACTACCATAGTAATGTTGGTGACCTAATGAGGAAGAAGGAGTTAAAGTGATCTTCATAAGGGAGAACATTTCCTTTGTGGATGGTTTTGAAGTTTAGTCGAGCTTTTAAGTAAGTTTTCTAAATCTAATGAATGTATCATTATCTTTTTCTTACATTAAAGAAGCTCCTAGAGATGGATCAAGATCATTTGATGAAAAAGCTTAATCTATTAGGTAGGGCTAATACCCATTCGGATCTAATGTGGAACAAAACTACCTTGGTCCGACCACCCTGCCTACCCTGGGGTTCTTAACCGAACACCTCCGGGTGGATGCAAGGGCTGCTCGAGCCTTAGGCGAATTAGGCGGCCGCCTAAGGCCCCAGCCAATAAAAAGGCCCCAAAATATTATAGTTGTCTAGTATATGATATATTGTAATTGTTTACTTATTGAAACACTAATTCTAAAAAATTTATCTACTTCTTTTTTTGTTTTCTCTCTCTTTATCATTATTCACGCCTTTCATTAAACTTTAACCAAGAGAGAAATTATTTATCTCCTAAAATATCTCCTATATATATTTTTTTATTTATCTCCTAAAATATCTCATTAATATTTTATTTCTTTGTCTATTTTATACACGTCTTTTTTTTTTTTTTCTTTTTTTTTTTTAATACCAGCACTATATATATATTTAATATTTTTTTGTAAGTTACACCACAATAAATATTTAGCCATTGTATTAGGAAGTAAACAAACTTTCCATATTCTCTTTTTCTAGATTTTTTACTTTATTTATTCATTTTTTCTATCCTCACGTTCGTTTTGAATTCCAATTTCTCTCTTCTCTCAGCAAACTCAACAAGTTACTTACAAGTTACAAGTAATCTCCCTTCTTAGTCCTCTCTCATTACAACTTTACAATTTTCTTTCTTCTCGACTCAATATTCATTAGCCTTAAATCTCAATTTGAACGCACTTTTCTTTTATTGAAGAATTTGCAGCAGTATTGAATTAGGGCTTTCTAAATCAGGTTATATTGTTCTTTTTTCTTTAATTATTTTTTAATTTTACTAACTTTTGTTATTATAAATTTGTATATTTCTATATTTTTCATATATATGTATATTTGTTTGTTAGTTGTGTTATTTTTTAATATGTCTGCTAGAAAGTATGAATCCGGATTTGAAAAACTTTAAAAAAAAAAAAAAAAAAAAAAAAGAATAGATAAACTAATTCAATCTCAAAAGGGAGCTATTCATAAATTTGTTACAACTAATAATCAAAACCTAACAAAAAATTTAGGTGAAAGTTCAGCAAATGAACAATCAAATCATCTAAAAGAATGAGAAGATTATACAATAGTGAAAGAAAAAAATACCAATGACTTGATTCACAATAATGATCAAGAACAACAAAAAGAATTAGAAGAAAGTGAAAAAAGTAATCGAAAATCATATTCTAAGACTATTCCCACAAATATATATGATCCTAGACAATGGAAAAATATTGATACAAAAGTAAGAGATTTATTAGTAGAAAATGGTCCAATTAGATTTAATGATTTTAATTTTCCAAAAGACGAAAGCTTTAGGCATTTTTCCACTTCATATTATATTTGAAAATTACCAAATGGAGAGAAGCACGATAGAAAATTGCTTGTTTATTCAAAAGATTTAGATAGAGTATTTTGTTTTTGTTGTAAGTTGTTTAATTCAAAGAATAACACGAGTCAATTAGCTAGTGATGGAACTAGAGATTGAAAAAATCTTAGTGCTAAGCTAAAAAATCACGAAACAACAAATGAGCATATTACTAGCATGAACTCTTAGGTAGATTTAGAAGCAAGGTTATTAAATAATAAGACAATTGATAAAAGCATCCAAGATCAAATTAATAAAGAGAAAGATCATTGGAAAAAAAGTTTTACAAAGAATTATTGCTATTGCGAAAAATCTTGCCAAAAATAATTTGCATTTTGTGGAAAAAAAAAAAAAAAGAGAAAATATATCAAGAAAATAATGAGAATTTTTTAAGCCTTGTTGAAATGATTGTAGAGTTTGATCCAATAATGTAAGAACATATATGACGTACTCAACATGGTGAGACTCATAATCACTATCTTGGACATAACATACAAAATGAATTAATAAATATATTAGCATTTGAAATAAAAAATGTAATTATTAAAAAAATAAAAGAAGCAAAATATTTTTCAATTATACTTGATTGCACTCCAGATGCAAGTCATCAAGAGCAAATGTGTCTTGTATTACGATGTATGGATATTTCAACAACTCCAATAAAACTATAAGAATTTTGTATAGAATTTCTAATAGTTTTTGACACATCTGGAAAAGGCCTTTTTGATGAACTTATAAATGCAATAAAAAACCTCGAGCTTGATATTAATAATGTAAGAGGACAATGATATGATAATGGATCTAACATGAAAGGAAAAAATCAAGTGTACAAAAAAGACTACTAGACATGAACCCTAGAGCATTCTATACACTATGTGGTTATCATAGTCTTAACCTATTACTTTGTGACATGGCCAATTCTTGTCCTAAAGTTATATCTTTTTTTGGAGTGGTGCAACGCATATATTCATTTTTTTCTTCATCCACAAAACGGTGAAAATTTTTACAAGATAATGTACCCGGTTTAACTATTAAGTCGTTGTCACAAACCCGTTGGGAAAGTCGAATTGAAAGTGTTAAAGCAATAAGATTTCAAGCTCCACAAATAAGAGATGCTTTACTTCAATTAGAAAAAGTAAGTGAAGATCTTAAGACAAGAAGTGAAGCTAAATTTTTAGCAATGTACGAATTTGAAAATTTTGAGTTTTTATTGGGTATGACTATTTGGTATGACATATTATTTGCAATTAATTCAGTTCGTAAAAATTTACAATCTCAAGATATGCACATTGATGTTGCAATCAATTAAAAGGTCTTATTTCTTTTTTCACAAAATATCAAGAAAATGAATTTACATCCGCTATCATTTCAGCTAAAGAAATTGCTGATGAAATGGAAATAGAACTTGTTTTTCATGAAAAACGTATAATTCGTAGAAAAAAAAAAAAATTAGATGAGAATATAGATGATAAATCAACTCAATCACCTGAAGAATTTTTAGGATAGATTATTTTATATATATAGTTGATCAAACTATTTCTTCAATTCATAGAAGGTTTGAACGATTTAAAATATATGAAGATATTTTTGGTTTTTTGTTTAATTTCAAAAAGCTAAAATCATTAGATGATGAAAGTTTGAAAAAATATTATCTTAATTTAGAACTATTTTTAAAACATGATGAGTCTTATGATATTGATGGTTTAGATTTATTTTTAGAATTAAAAGTTTAAAAGAAATTTTATACATAGAAATAAACACTTCAATTGAAATATTAAATTATATTAAAAGATTAGATTCTTTTCCAAATGCATGCATTGCTTATAGAATATTATTGACAATACATGTAACTGTTGCGATAGCAGAAAGAAGTTTTTCAAAATTAAAGTTGATAAAATTATATCTACGATCAACTATGTCACAAGAAAGATTAAATGAATTGGCTATATTGTCTATTGAAAAAGATATTTTAACCACACTTGAGTATAAGAATTTAGTTAGTAAGTTTGCATCTCAAAAAGGAAGAAGGGTGATTTTTTATTAACTATTATTTAA
Source organism: Cornus florida (assembly GCF_030987335.1). Classification (NCBI taxonomy): domain Eukaryota; kingdom Viridiplantae; phylum Streptophyta; class Magnoliopsida; order Cornales; family Cornaceae; genus Cornus; species Cornus florida. The sequence continues at coordinate 4,706,795 of NW_026775571.1, forward strand.
TAATTAATATATTGCATATTATGATATGAAAATGTCACTTTTTTTTTTTTCGTCTAATGCCCCGATTTACACCGTACCAAGGACTGAATTTAACTATAATACTAACTGTAATGGGTCGGGTGCTTTGTGATCCGACCTAAAAAGCTTAAACTATTAAATGGGACTAACACCCAATTCATTTATACCTAATTCACTTTTGATCCGAATTGATGTGGGACAAGACTCCCTTTATAACATTGTATGAGTCTACCGTACTAGAGAATTATGGACTAAATTAAAATCACTCCAAAAACATGAACAACCAAGGCAAGATTATTATTATTATTTTATTTTATTTTTTAGAGAACAAAAACACCTTTGGAACACTTCTAAACTGAGACATAAAGAAATACAGTAAAAATTACAAGTCGATAAATACCAATTTTTGGACAACAAAATTTGGCAACACATCTAATATAAGATATAAAGAAATAAAAATTACAACTGGATAAATACAAATTTTTGACAACAAAATTTGGCAACACAGAATTAAGTTTCTAACCGGAATAACTTTAATGCATGTTTGAGATAATTGTGAAACAGTCCCATGGAGTCGGCCTAAACTGTTGTTTGGATAACATTTTCCTAAATAAGAGGATGAGGAGAATATTATTTTAGTGGGAAAAAAAAGAAAAACAATTTTCATGTAATAATTAAAGGTTAACGCGGAGTAATCATAGTCAGAGCAATGCCAAGTATGATAATCACATAGGCCAGCAAAGCCCAGCAATGCCATACATTAGAGTTAGAAAAGAGTCCTGATTAGGTCACCAGCCTGTGACATCATTTTTTAAATCCTTTCCACTAGAAAAAAAAAAGTAATCTAAGACCCCCCCATTTGCAGCAGACCATGCCAAAATAAAAAACTCATATATATATATATATATATATATATATATAATACTCTGTATTATCTTAGTGGAGTATTTTAATTAACCAAATTGTTCACACTGCACCAGCCTTTAGAATGGTTCAATAAGTAGCATGTGAACATCGGGTGGGAAAAATGATACGGAAAAAATAACACGGCGTTGACATTCTTTAATCCTAGCATTTGAAACAATATCTTTTTTATATAACTCATTTAACAGCAAATGTATCAAATTTTGTTGTTTGATATGAACAAGTATAACAAAAAATAATAATAATAATTGTTAGGGGACTGAAAAATTATGCTATATATCCACGTAGCATAGTAAAATACCAAGAAATTAAAGTGTCATACAAATCCTATATACTTTTTTTTTTTTTTAGGTAGGTAAAGATATGTAACACTCCCAAAAAAAAGAAGCTATGTATGGAGTCTATGGACACTTCACTTTTGCCATATTTACATTCAATTGAATTTTTAAAGAAGAAATTTACAAAATTATTGGTAATTAAAAGCACCCAAAGTGTTATGGAGTCTATGTGACTACTTATATATCAAATATAATGGGATCCATTTTAAAATATAAGGTAATTAATTATTTAGAAAGTTGTAATCCATTTTTTAGATTTCATCTTAATATAGTATCTTGTTGGCGATTAAATATTCAATTACTATGTATATCAAATTATATATGTGTTTTATATATACATCACATTGCATCTCACTAAGACATAAATATTTAAGATTGCAACTCACTAAGGCATAAATACTTAAGATTGCATCTCCTACATATAATTAGATAGGCATTTGTTCATTATTATAATGTTCAAAACTAATGATCTATGTAACTCCATAAACAAAAACAAAGAGAGAAATTTAAAGAAAAATTATAAAGCATTGAAAAATTGAAAAATATTGGAGTTTTTATTCTAGATTTTGTACCAATTAAATTCTTATATTTGACTACCATGAAAGTTATTGTGCAAACGAAAAGAAAATGATACAGTTATGGAAAACTGAAAAGATAAGGAAATGAATTATAGGAAACTGAAAAGATAAGGAAAGGAATTATGGAAAACTGAGAAGATAAAGAAAGGGAAATTGACGTATTTTATGGAAACAAACGGAAGTAATAATGATGTTTATTTAAGTTGAAATTTTTATAATAATATTGTGTTTTAAGTCGGGGTATTAAAATAGTCAATAATATCATTTTCCTTTCAAAAATCATATAAAAGCCATTGATGGTAGGTCACATTTACAGGATTAAGAAAAAAAAGTTTTAGAGGTCACATACATATACGCGGTCTTACTTATAAAAAGTTTGAAAGGTCACATTTATACAATCTTATCTACCTATAAAAAAAAATTATTTCGGATTTTAAACTCAAAACTTCCATCTCACCAAAAATAAGTTTACCATAATTAGGGTGTACATGGTTCAGATTGAATTTATTTGAAAATATTTTAGAACCAAACCATGGTTCCGTTCCACGGTTCTAAGCATTTTTTAGAATTTAATAAAATTAAGCATATATATTACATATAATATAATTTTTTATTATATATTATGATATATAGTTGAATAGTTTAAAGGTACTCTTATTATTCTATTATTTATAATACAAAATATATAAATAATTAAATATATATATAATTTTTAAAACGATTCGCTTTTTAATATGCTCTTGTAAAACTTCAAATCATAATCCAACGGTTTATAAATGATTCTATATTTTAAAAGTGGTAACTAAATCAAAATGTGAAAAAAAATCAAACTAAATCTATCCACCCGGTTTGATCCCATCGGTTTAACCGGTTTGTACACCCTTAACACCCACCTCAATATAAAAATATAAAGTATAAAAAATATAAAATATTTTCAAAAACCGTATAAAAATATGGTAATAAGAAATTAAAGAGAAATTTCCGCTTGGTAAAAAGTAAGGTGCGATCCCTTGAGCATACAAGTCAAAGATTGACTGAGACAGACCAACTATATAAGTATAATATATGTCTATTTATATTAGTTTCTCCTTAATTGTGTGTTTTTCTAAAATATCTATGTGCTCTGGTATTTCGATCCTCTGTGTTTGATAGACAAACAGTTACATTTTCAGACACAGACGAGACAAGGTGAGTTTCTCTTTCCCCAAAGTTCTGCCAACTTCTTTGATTTGACCTCAAACCCTAGATTTTTTTGACTTCATACTTTTGCCTCTTGGTTGATTTGCTCTCAGGACTGGATTTTCATCGGTTTCACTACTATTTTCACCGATTAGTCTCTAGAATTGAAAATTGATGTTGATTCTTTTTGATGTTTCAATTGATAATTAATGGTTTTGCTTGATCGGGTGATATTTTGTCGGTTTTTTGGATTTTGATCTGGATTGGGTGAACTGGATCAAATGGGTAACTGGAACTGCATTATGATTCCTTTCATTCACATAATCACTGTACGATGAGATAATGTTTCGTAAAATTGACTTCTATGGACAGTAATCACTGCAATGAGTAGTAATAAACTCTTAATTTTGACCTTTATTTTTGTTCTATGCCAATTTTTGGTCGCTCATAAACTGGAAGAACTTAAATTAAATAAATAAATCAAAATTCAGACTTTACTTTCCCTGATGTTGTAATTCATGGAATTTACATTCTTAGAGCAACTTCAGAATTTTATTCTTTTATTTTTCTTTGATTGACGAGAGAAACAAAGAAGCCTACTGGATAATGGGCAAGAGTAACATATGAGGAAAATGGAATTGGATTGTCCTATTCTTGGAGTTCTATGAGATAATGTTTCGTTAAATTGACTTTTCTGGACAGTAATCACTGCAAAGGGTAGTAATAAATTCTTGATTTTGTCCCTTTATTTTTGTTCTATGCCAATTTTTGGTCGCTCATAAACTGGAAGAAGTTAAATAAAATAAAATAAAAATTCAAACCTTACTTTCTCTCATGTTGTAATTCATGGATTTACATTTTTTAGAGCAGAAACAAAGAAGCCTACCAGATAATGGGCAAGAGTAACATATGAGGAAAATGGAATTGGATTGTCCTATTCTTGGAGTTCATCAGATATATTGACTAGTAATTTAGAAAGATTTTGATCATCATCTGTATGGGTTTTTGTCGAGTCTTATATTGCATTGATCATTGTGATCACTAGGAAAATGGCAGGTGATATACGTGTGTTTAATGGAGATAGTAAGTATGTTGCTTTTTTCTTCCTACCCTTACTTTTCGTATGATGTCAAAGGTACAAGGGTTATAGTTATGGCATATCACTTTAATTGCAATTTTAGCTTCATCTGATAGCCATAATTTCAGCATCATTGAGTGAAATTATGTAATTAAAATGCATGTCTTCTTGGTTACAGAACAACACATTAAATCAATTTTAGTTTGTTATTCCCTCTCAGTCTCTCTTTATCTTGTTATGTCTATCAAAATATAACTTTTTAGAAGTTGCACTTTGTCTTATTTCTTATGTGCTCACAACGTCTGCTGTCCTGGCCTAGTGTAACAAAAAGTGACCTTTAGATACGGCCGCCAGTGCAACTGGATTTGCCTTTACTCATGCTAAAACAGTTTTGTATTTCATATCATCTGGTGATCATGGAATATGTGTTTGCTCTCTGCTTTTATGTTTAAAGTTTAAATTTATTAGAAAAAGTAAAACAGAAAAGGAAAAAAATAATGTCTATACCATAAAGGAATGCATTCTAATACTGATGTGGGATGTGGTCTTTTTACTCATTGTACTTGCCCCCGTATCAACTCCACTATCTTCCTGTCAAATTATTGTTTTTCAAGAATTGATATTTGTTTACATTTTCAGCGGAAGGCATTTTCTAGCTCAACAGCTTTTCATTTGAAGAAAAGGAATCATGAGCTGCTTTGGCTGTTGTGCAGAAGATGATATGCAAAAAGCTACTGATAATGGACCATTCATGGCGAATAATTCAGCAGGTGAATTTTTTGCATGAGAATGAGTTTTTAGATGAATTACAATGTTCATATTTTCATTACTTGGCTTGGTGAAAATGTTTGTTGACTAAATTTGGAGAGAGTTATAATGCTGATGTGTTTTTTCCTACTGCTACTAGGTAGAAAGTTGAACATGTCCTTTTTGATAATTTATCTTATGTTGATTTGTTTGTACAATTATCAATGTTTGGTTTATGTTATATGTTCTTCTTTTTTAATTTTTGGTTGCCTGCATCAACATGTGATGCAATCAAAGTCATCATGTGTTTGCATCTTGCACTACTATTTCATTTTTTTTTCTCTGTACTTTAAGTCTACTGATTTTATGAATATGAAACTGAGGGAAAGTTCATCATGTAGGAAATAATGGAGGTTATCGTGCCACAGAAGCTGCACCAAAGGACACGCAAACTGTAGATATTCAGCCTATTGCTGTCCCTGCTATTCCAGTGGATGAATTGAAGGATATCACGGAAAATTTTGGCACAAAGGCTTTAATTGGTGAGGGCTCATATGGAAGAGTATACCATGGTCTTCTGAGAAGCGGACAGGCTGCAGCTATAAAAAAGTTGGACTCCAGTAAGCAACCAGACCAAGAATTCTTGGGACAGGTTGGACCTAGTGCAGCATGTTATGTTTCACTAAAAGCTACATCATATGTAACTTTTTCTATTCAAAATTTTCATCAGTTCATTCGTGACTTTACAGATTTCTATGGTATCGAGGCTAAAACATGAAAATGTTGTCGAGCTACTTGGTTATTGTGTAGATGGTGGTCTCCGTGTCCTTGCCTATGAGTATGCTTCAAATGGATCCCTTCATGATATTCTTCATGGTTAGTAGTGTTAAGTATTTCCTATGTCAAGCTGAATCTTGTTCCTTGCTAGTACTGGTAATATAGACTGATTCAAATCGGTCTTCCGACTTTGGAATTTGGAATCACTGCTAAATGTACTTTTTGGTGTTTTTAAGTGATGAAGGTTTATATTTGGGCGAATGTTATAGCTTTCGGCTTTAGCATGTCCTGGTTAGTTTTCACGACTTTGAGAATAGATAGTGACGGCAGCCTCTTGCTGTGAACCTTATTAGAGAGGAGAGATGCATTCCTCCATTCTTGCCGCAATACAATTGCTCTCTCTTAAATATGTCCTAGTATTACCTGAAAGATACTTTAGATATCCAGAATGCAAAAGCATTGCAACCCTCTTTTGTTTTGTGGAGATAGTTCCTTGAAGTCAATTTTGCCACTTCTGTTCCAGTTTCAATCCCTTTGTTTTTTTATTGTGTGTGTGTGTGTGTGGCAAATAGCTGGGCTACATGAAAAGGCACTTTCCTTAGACCTTCCAACTCATTTGGGGGTTGGATTCTATTAGAAGACTTCGGGGCTAGCTGGCAGCTTCTTGCCCTCTCTGTTTGATTATATATTGTTTTTGTCAGCAGCAATTAACTTTTAGCTTGGAAATAAGGAAGCGCATCATTTCTTTTTAATTCTGTCTCCTAAGCTTCTTCACATGTATCAATGTCAATTAATGAAACTGCAGTTGAAATATGACGACTTGGTGATGTTCTCTTATTATTTATTTTTTGTTCCATTATTTCAGCGGGCTGCTTGTTTTTGAATATTAGACTATTAGGTATTCTCACCTCCTTGATGTATGAGTAATGTTCTTCAATTTGTGGATGTAGGACGGAAAGGTGTCAAAGGGGCACAGCCAGGTCCAGTTCTATCATGGGCACAAAGGGTTAAAATTGCTGTTGGGGCTGCAAAAGGACTTGAATATTTACATGAAAAGGCACGACCTCATATTATCCATCGCGACATTAAGTCAAGCAATGTTTTGCTTTTTGATGATGATGTTGCTAAGATTGCGGATTTCGATTTGTCAAATCAAGCCCCTGATATGGCAGCACGTCTTCATTCCACTCGTGTTCTTGGAACGTTTGGTTATCATGCTCCAGAGTAAGCTCTTGTTTTGCTTTGAAATAGGGCGGTTGTTGAGAATCAACTCACTCCACCAAATACAGGCAATTTGGGTAGCCCCTTTGCCATGAGCTCATCTATGCTTTTAGTTGACAATTGGTCTACCCATCTGATAACATGACATTTTCTACTATGAAGTACAATTTACTTTATCCCAACCCCCATTTGTCTTTCTTCATATTATTATCATGAAGTTGGCACCTTAGCAAATTCATAATGGTTTATGTTTTCTGATGTTGGTATTGGCAGATATGCAATGACTGGGCAGCTTAGTTCAAAGAGTGATGTTTACAGCTTTGGAGTCGTCCTCTTAGAGCTCTTGACTGGGCGTAAACCTGTTGACCATACATTGCCACGTGGACAACAGAGTCTTGTGACATGGGTGCTCACTTTACCCTAGTTTATTTATTTATTTAAAGTTTTTTTTTTGGAAATGCTTGCATGCTTTATTTTGAACTTTCAGTTGATTAGTCTTTTCTTATTATTTTCAATCCAAACTGATTCTTTCACACCTGAATTATTTTTAGGCTACACCAAAACTCAGTGAAGATAAGGTGAAGCAGTGCGTCGACACTAGACTAGGAGGGGAATACCCTCCCAAGGCAGTCGCAAAGGTAATTTGGATGTGGTACTTGATTACATCATGGTCTCGGCTTTTTCTTTTTCTTTTTTATTATTAGTTGATGGCCAGTGGGCAGTGATATTCGGTATTGCCATCTTCATATTGAAGCACTACTGTCTGTACCTCTGATGAATAATCAATTGAATTAGAACCTTTTAATTTCTGATGAATTTCTGAACTGATATTCTACTCTTGATTTGTTTGTTATTGTTGTGTGCTGGAAACAGATGGCTGCCGTTGCTGCCTTGTGTGTGCAATACGAAGCTGATTTCCGGCCAAACATGAGCATTGTCGTAAAAGCTCTCCAACCTCTGTTGAATGCTCGAGCTGGACCACCCAGTGAAACACCAAACTTGTGATTTTCCCCTCTTTGATCAAGTCTCTCTTGCCAAATATGTCATAAAGATTTGTTTTATGATAGGTGGTTGTAGATCAGGTATCGTTTACTTGATACCCTCAAGTCATCGGAGAACTTAATGGAATTTCTTGTGTAATGAATAGAATCTTTGTTCAGAAGCACCGTGAAATGGCACGGCAGTTTTTTCATTTGGCTTGTATTTAAGGTTTTGATTTGCTTACAACAGCCTTGTATTCTTTGACTATTTTATGGTCTTGAAAGATTTTCTTAACACTAATAGCAAGTGAGAATTATATATATAATTATGAAGTATGGACATATCCAGCTGATTCTGATCTTTTGGTGAATTAGGTGCCTCCATAATAATTAGTGCTTCTTGATTTTCATGGTTGTGTGTTGTGTTCATGTATTATATCTGGACTCTCTCTCTCTCTCTCTCTCATGCTCCTGGTATAAAGTTGAAATCTGCCTTGCATGGCATGCATTTTTAATGGATGGCGCGTGGAATGTTATTCAAAACAGCGGAAGTTATGGTCAGACTGACATTAGGCTGGTCGGATGCCCACAATTGGAGCATTCCTAGCATCCAATGTAACCACAACTCCAGACCATACTTGCAAACACAAATTTGACAGCCAAACACAAATTTGACAGCCAAAGGTTTGAGCTTCAAAATGTCCACAAATTGTAACCGAAAATGCTTTTCCATCCTAGGAAACCCATGTCCACAAATCTTCCACTGTAACCGGAAATGCTTATCCATCCTAGGAAACCCTAGCCACCTCACCTGCCAACCATGGGGCTCATACCCTCGTGCCTTTCGCTAGGGGTGGCAAATTACAACACGACACGAGTTAAAAGGATTTGGATTTGGTATAAACAAGTTTGGGTCATAAAATGGTTGATACGATTAATTCGCTTATTTAACCGTGTTGAATTAGGGTTGAGGAGTTTAACCCGTGTAACTTGTTTATAACTCATTTAACTCAACATGTTATAATCGTGAATATGATCTATGTAATATGTTACTTGTTTAAACCCACTTATTATGAATAGTTAAGTCACTTCAACATAAACATTATCTATGCCTTATGATTTTATTATTATTTTTTTAATATTTTGGTTAATTATGACAATTTTTTTCTATTATTTAGTATTTAATTAAATATTAAATGTTTCGTTTTGATAAACAGATTATTAAACGAGTTAACGCATTTACTTGTTTAATAAACAGGTTGGGTTAGTATTGAAAATTCTTGACACGATTATTAAATAAGTTGGGTTTGGATTTACCTATTTAGTATAATACCCTTATATCGACACGACACAAACACAAATTGCCAACCCTACCCTTCACCACTCTTTTGAGGAGTTATATCAACTAGACTAATGGTCGTTTTCAAATTTCTTTTATTAAGGACTAACTTTTTTAGGATGACTAACAGCAACTTAAAGAGGGACCATTTTCAGGAAATTTTCCTAGAAACACTTTCTAACATTTTTTTTTTTGGTTGTGTAATTTTATTTTTTAATAAAATTTCAAAAATTGAGAGTCAATACAAATGTGAAATGTGAAATGTGAAAAGAAAACCGGAACCAGGTACCAACATAAAAGTCTTTCCCAAGTTTTGGATACTCAGATTGGGGGTGCAGTGTCAATTTTCAATGTGCTGAAAAATTTTCTTCAATGCACTCACAAAATCATATCCTTTGATTTTATGCTGTTCTTCACAGCAACTCATTAATAATCCTCCTATGAACAAAAAAGTTTTACAACACAAAAAGAAGGAAAAAAAAAAGAAAAAAAAAAGAAAGAAAAATGGAAAAAAAATTGACAATATGTACAAAGTACCAGTTGTACGGGTATTTCATGATGATTCTATTTTCATGACAAAATAATAACTCTCCTCAACATCTACAGGTAGGAAATAAGAAACCAAAAGACAAAATATGCTACGCCTTTATAGCTCAGCTTCCGGCCTGTTCATCCAAAATGCAGATCCACAAAACTCGAAAAGATCGAAGGGGAGGTATGACCCTTTAGCTAACATTGCTCAAATACATTCAATTACTTGCCCGTTTGGTCACACCTGGTGATTCATTCTACTCTCTGACCTTGGGTCTGGATTGTCACCCCCATCTGTGTCAGAAATCTCCCTCTGTGATTCACCGTCTGTGGTCACAGTCTGACTTCTCCGTCGTCTTCGATCCTGAGAGTTCAAATGTGTTACAGGCTGAGGGGGGTTTGATTAAATAAAACCATGTTGCAAAATAGAGTTCAAAAATTTTTGGAAAATTAAAACATAGGAAGAAGCATTTTATAGTAAAGTACATGCTTATTGAATAATGAATTAATATGGACTTTATTTTGATGAAAACTTTTAATTTATTTCAGGACAATATCTGAAATGCCACAGGTTTCACATCTTCTCTATATAAAAGATTCTTCTAGTAATAATATAACATCAGAAATGGTGGTGTTAATGTATTTTAAATTTCAGAGTCGAACCTCTCGTGGTATGGGATATTCCTCTGATTCAAGCATACGTACAACCTGACCCATCTTTGGTCTCTTGTCAGCATCTGGATCAACACACCTCAAAGCAGTTAATAGAGCTCGTTTAAGGGCGCTTGTAGATGGCCTCATCTCAATAGTTGGATCAACAACTTCTTCCGAGCGCCTGCTGCCAACCATCATCTTGAGCCAATCAACCAGATTTACCTGCAAGAGTCACAAAATTCAGAAATCAGGACACTGCATGACGCCATTCCAAACACTTTCTTAGAGGGGTATGTGTTCTGAAGATAAATGGGCAAATAAATATGAAAGATACCCAGATCGCAAGTGGTTTTCATTCAACGGGATCAATGATATCAGTTTCTGGTGGAGTTTTAATCAAAGAAGTAATTTCATAATGAGGGAGGGATAATTTCATGGAAAACAGCTTCTTCAAACAACAATACTCCTATACGGAATTCATACCCAAAGGTTAACACAATTCTTAGGGGAGAATAAAACCCCTGTATTTTAGTTCATCAATTGAGCTCATAAAACAGGAAATTTGGTCTTCCCTGATACCTTTTCACTACTCCAAGAAATGATGTACTTGTAAGTTATCCATATTTAAGATTTCTATTGCATTAGATTGCTCCTATATCAAGAATGCAACCAAATTTGTTCCTTTACCTCCCTAAATAAAACATAATCCGTTTAACAACAAATTAGGAAAGAATTAGTACAATAAAGACATTTTAAATGACCAGATTGTATTAAGTTTATTCAGTCCTGGGAAGAGAACAAATTATGCCAATTTTCTATTGAGCATTAAATACATCAAAGACCAACTAATCAATTCAACTGAAATGTAGTTGTGCACTGTGTACCTCAACTTGTGTAGCTTAATCCCGTAAGCTGGCAATATGTAAATTACAATATTTAAAATATGCATGTATTTCCTAATTATACACAAATGTGAGCAAGTACTAATTCAAGTAAACTTAAAATTGGTAGGCTGAAATGAACATCTCTCAATCATAGTTCATCAACATGAAATCCAGGGTAATTGCCTTTGGAAATTCGGCAATTCTCTCATGATAAAGGAATTGATAATCTTGCATACCTCAGGTGCAGGGCGACCATAATCAACTGGATCTCTTCCAGTAATAGCTTCCAGAAGCACAACCCCAAAGCTATAAACATCACTCTTCTCATTTAGAAGGCCACTATTTGCATATTCTGGAGCCACATATCTGTACAATTAGAAATAAGTCAAAAAGGAAAGAAAATGATCATAGTCCACAATTATTGACCATTTGAGTTTGCTTAAAAAATATTTAAGCATAAAAAATGAAAGAATATGATGAGACAGAATGAACTACAGCATAGCCATTAAAAATTATACTCACCCAAAGGTACCCATAACTCTAGTTGTAATATGACTTTTTCCAGCACCCAACAACTTGGCCAGACCAAAGTCAGAAATTTTAGCATTGAAGTCATCATCGATCAGTATGTTGCTCGACTTGATGTCTCGATGCACTACTTTTGGCTCAATTGCTTCATGCAAGTAGGCAAGTCTGCAACAAGTATATCAAGTGTGAAAAAAGATACAAAGCCAGGGCAACTGTTACTAAGTTATATTAACCTATGAATGCATGAGCTTACGCCTTTGCAGTGCCAATAAGTACTTTCATGCGGGCTTCCCAAGTAAGATATCCATGCTGACGCATAGCTCCATGAAGCCATTGCTCCAAGTTGCCATTGTTGACATACTCATACACCAACAATCTGAAATTTGATTAAAATAGAGAAGTAAATCAAAATCCTATAATAGTAGGAAGCTGACACATTTTCAAAGTTCAATTATCTGGTCACAAATAATATCTTCTCAATAGATTCAATTCAAATGAAAACTTCTAATATATTCAATTCGAAGAAAATGCATTAGGTAATTACAGTAAAATCAATTGATATATAACTAGTAAACCTTTGTTTTCTGTAAACAGGAAGCCCATTTAGCAAGTACAAGGCCATCGGCCATCCTAATCAAAAAAATGGTGCAGTCATTTGGATATTATAGGCTGGTGGAGAAAGTTCTTAATCAATTAACTAATTTATAAAATGTTTTGCACCAGGGGTTGTTCTTTCCGTGGAAAGGAATTTGGCATTTGAGAGCCCCACTAAAAGTGGCCTTTTTTGGTTGGACAGCGACGTTGGGAAGTAACTTGACCATTGACAATCTGAGAAGGAGACATTAGATTATTGTCAATTGGTGTGGTATTTGCAAGCAGGCTGAGGAGTCAATAATAAGTGGATCATATCCTTCTGCATAGCCCTAGAGCTAGGGATGGGTGACATTTGCTTTGTGCGGGATCTAGAGGGTCATGCCGAAGTCCTCAGTGAGCTTGATTGATGCTTGAGGAGGTTGTCGTGTGCGCCCCCAACTCAGAGATGCGTGGAGGACAGCTCCTTTGTGCTTGTGGTGGGCTCTTTAGAAGGAGAGGAATAGGAGATCCTTTGATGTCTTGGAATCTCCTTGGAGGTGGTTAGATTTTCTATTCTTAGTTCTTTATTCTTTTGGGTACAGGGCTCTAATTGTAAATCTATGGAGATTCTTTTGTCTTTTATGGAAAGCTTGAGGCTATATTTCTTGTTTAGTTGTTCTGGGTCGCATCGCCCTTTTTGGGCGCTCTTCAGTGAACTCTTACTTATAAAAATAAAATAAAATAAATTGATTAGCATCACCACCAAAAAAAAAAAATGACAAAGATCATAAAATATTGTTAATATTTTTCACTTGTCATGAAAAATACAAAAAAACCTGCATTAAAAGAGCTGTAAAAATTATTATATGGGTTTTCTTTCTCTACGCTAAAAGACTATCTAGTCTGTCATCCCAAATAACAAAGAAAGAGCTTAAAGGAATATGGTACCTGTGGGTTCCTTCAATACAGTACCCCAGAAGTCGAACTAAGTTCTTATGTCGCACATGACCGATAGCCTCCACTTCTACCCTGAATTCCTTCTCTGCTTGTCCTCTATATAAATTATAAGTAATATCACATAAGCTAGTTAGTTACAAAAATAAAGATGTGTATTGGATAAGATAAGAAGTTATCTAGCTCATTTGAAAACTTACAGATTGTTGAGGAGCTTCTTAACAGCCACAGGATTCCCATTGATCAGATGGCCTCGATAAACAACACCATAACCACCCTCACCGATAACATTTTCCTTTGAAAATCTGTTTGTTGCTACTTCTAGGTCCCTTAACGTAAACCAATGACCCCAACCGAGGTGAGAGAATTCAGGCAGACCAGATAGAGGAGAAGGAGCAGTTATAGGATGTGAAGAAGGTCTGTACATATTAATGGTCCCAGCAGTTCCTTTTTCTCCTGATTGTGACCCATCACCATCCTTCTCAATATGACTGAACGAGCCTGATTGACTGCTATTATCTGCATTGTTTGTCTTCTCCGCACTTAAATGCGTCAAAAGCTTATCCGAGTCTTTGTCACTGAACTTGTCATGAAGGACTAGAAATTCTGCATCATGAGGAACAAAGTTGTTTGCTGAATTTCGATCAACCCCTATCTCTTTGATCTCTTTAGATACAGTTGGAATTTGGCTAATCGGAAGTTTTTCATTAGTCCTTCTGGATTTCTTTCGCGAAGTAAGACAAAAAGATAGCACCAAGAGAATAATTACAATGAACACTCCCACAAAGATCCCTATCACAACCCACACTTTAAGATTGAAAATCTCTGTTCTCTGAGAAAGTTCAGTTTTAAGATCAGACGCCATTTTTCCAATACCAAGATGCCTGCAAGTTGGAAAATAGAATAACTTGATAAGCAATTCCATATATGCATTTCCTATGTCACATGTGTCTGTAATCTGTATTCTGCTTCTAGTTCAAGCATTATCTGTATTCTGCTTCTAGTTCAACAGATGATAAACAGAATCATTTACCTAAGAATATGAATACCTAATAAGTTTTAGATTAAATGCATTCTGGTACTATGTAGCATTATTAAACATTTCACCATTTCCTTCAGCGCTCCAAAACTCTAAATTGAAATTAGAATGTGAAAGATAAAGGACCCATATTCTGATTTATATACATACATATATATTTATATATATATATATATATATATATATATAGAGAGAGAGAGAGAGAGAGAGAGAGTGAGAGAACGGGACCATTCCCAATCTACCAAAGATGAAGCGAAGCGCACACAATTCACACAAAATAAAAGCGAAGGAGGAAAAAAGTACAATTTTTTCTTTCAGCTTTACCCATTTCCTATGTCATCTGTACTCTTCTTCTAGTTCAAGCATTATCTACTTTTGTAATGACTTTTTTTCCCCCAATTCTTATTTATCACTATCCCATCAACATATGATAAACAGAATCATTTACCTAAGAGTATGAACACCTAAATAAGTTTTAGATTAAATGCATTCTGGTACTGTGTAGCATTATTAAACATTTCACCATTTCCTTCAGCCCTCCAAAACTCTAAATTGAAATTAGAATGTAAAAGATAAAGGACCCATATACAGATATGTATACATACATATATATATATATATAGAGAGAGAGAGAACAGAACATTCCCAATCTATCAAAGATGAAGCACACAATTCACACACACACTGACGCGCACTCAAAATAAATAAATAAATAATAAATAAAAAATAAAAAGAGGAAAAAAGCACAAATTTTTCAAAAACCAATGAATAACAGAAATAAAACTGAAAGAGAAACAGAACATGTCATCTATTACTTTCCATATACCAACACAACCAACCAAATAAGGCTATACGTCTCAATTTCTAAAATTATACAAACATGAAACGTTAATGAGCATATATACACATACCTGTATGTGATGTGATTCAGAAATAAACAGCCTCCAAAAATCTTTTTCACACACTCCTCTAGGGTAATGAATCAAAAGTTTAAACCCTAGATCTCTTATAGGCAAAGCCCTATAACACATTTAAAAGTGAACCCATTGATTGAAAACACCATCAAATCAGTCCCATTGCCAAGAATCCCAAATATATAGTCAGTTTTGTGGGATTCCCTATCTGAGTCTTTAATATTGCTGAAATGGGTATCTGTAAATCTTTGAATACCCTATTGAAAACCCCTAATTAAATGAGATGACAAAGTGAAATCCCTCGTTTTCAAGTTGAAGGGAATTGCACACAACACACAACAATGCACATGGAATTCTGGGTTGTGTGGAAATGGTGGTGGTGGGGATAATAAGAAGAAGCCATAGACTTATCAGTGGTAGGTAATGCCTTACATACAGTAAAAGAGAAGCATCAAAATTGCAATTCTTTTTTCTTTTTCTTTTTTATTTAAATTTTTTTTAGCAATATATGACTTTTAGAAAGTGACTGTTACTGATTATTAGAAAATTTTAAACAACATGCGTAAATAAATTAAAATTAGACGGTTACGTAATTCTGAATTATTTTTCTAAACCCAATTGTTAAGTCAAACAACAATGCCAATATTAATATGAATATAGATATAAAAGTGAGTAGTAATTATGATCAGAGGAGACAAGTAATCAGTGTGATGGAAGAAAATGTAAATGCAATCTAGTGATAGGTGAGAGGAGGTCAAATGAACAGACTGGACACCCTATTAGGCCATGTGTGTTATTACTAATAAGTCCCTCACATTTATGGGTACTTTGAAATTCAAGAAAATTGATTATAATTCCTCCTTGGTCTCTGTGAAATTTTCATTTTTAATATTTATTGATGGATGGGCTGGATAGTCAAAGAAACAGACTGGACACCATACCAGTTTTTGTGATTGACTTAAATACCCCTTCTTTATTTTGGGAGATTGCCCTTGTTATGTTGTGTTTGTGGGGAAGGTGTCGTATGTATGGGCATGTATCGAACCATACAGTACCTACCAAAGACAACAAACACAACATATTGCTGAAAACTCTCCTTTAAAGTCACTTTGAATTTTCAACAGTGCTCAAACAACATAGCATGATAACTGCAATAATTGTATATCTAAGAATTGAGGTGAAGAGGAATCATGGTGGTATGGGGAAGCAACAGATAGATGAGTGAAAAAGAAAAAGCAAACACAATGTTTACAGTCAAAGCATTGTGTCATGCTTCACATCTTTTACTTGAATGCTTCATTATTATTATTATTATTATTATTATTATTATTATTATTTTTAGGTAAGTTTTTACTTAAAGCTTTTATGTGTTGAATACTTGAGAAAATTTGTTTTGTAAAGTGTTGCACTCTGTTTTCTTCACAAATTTGAAGCCTATTTTTCATTTATTTGCTTTGATTCAAGATTTGTATGTCTTTTTTGACTTAGCTTTACGTCTCTGTACTGCTATTTTGGCTTTAGGCCTTTGAATCGTTGAATGACAATATATATACTCGAGGAAATTAAGCTGCGCAATGGAAATGTGAGGAATTGGATTCCAATCTGTTCCTTTCATGGTAATTTATGTTTTTTTTTAAAATAATAATAATAAAAAAATAGCTTAGGTATAGTATAATTGTGTGATCTACTGCATTCGAGTTCCACAAGTCTTACATATGCGAACTGGGCGTGCACACGTAGGAGGATTATGAACTCTCATATGCAGTACACCACTTGCAGAGGATCTGAAAAACCAAAAGTCAAAATTGCAGAAAAAAAAAAAGTGATCTTTGCTCAAATATTTCATGAACTTTCAAAAGTGCGGTGCTCGCCCGCGGGCTACCTAATAACTCAAAATAAGTTTGTAAAGTGGTAAATCGTTTGGTCACTTTTAAAGTCAGGTATTTTGTTCACACATAGAAAGTTCAGATTTTTTATTTTATTTTTTTTATTGCTTTTGCCAAAAATAAATAAATAAATAAAATGTGAACCTATCTCCTATCTTTTTATAACTATCTGGAGTCACTACTATCTTTTCATGCCTATATGGAGTCACTTTGAATTTTTAATATGGGGGATGCAACAGAGATGAATGGAGAAAGCAAGCCCCACATTTACAGTCAAAGCATTGTGTCATCTATGAGTTATTTAATTTGCTATGCTTTTATTTTTTGAATGATAGATTTGATTGAATTGAGCATGGTAAAAGCGAGAGAGGCTGTGACAATTTCAAAAGGATTATAATTATTAGTGGTATTTCTTTTTTGTTTCCATTGGTAAAAAATTCATGTAATCGTAGTTCTATAGTATTAGTGGTATCACTTTGTGATGTTTATTAATTATCTAAAGGTTGTTTTTATTTGTGACGTAAAAAGTTTGAAAAATGATACAGCATTCGAAAGTCAAACGCATTTGACTACACTAATGTGAGTAGAGCGTGAGTTCCACCGACATTGGTACATTTCAAACCTTGTATCACGACTCTATTAGTCGATGTGTCAAGCATCATATTGATAATTTGAACATTTAAGATTATTTTGTGTCTACAATGAACAACGTAACCAACATATAGTGATCCCTTTTGGCCTTAGATTCAAGAGCTGAACATCATGTGATAACTATTTAAATGCCAAATAAAAGTTAAGAGGCTTCACGCCTATAGTGCATCTCAAGTGGTCCTTGAGTGGACACTACATTTGTAACAATTTCATGTTCACAGGCATGGTGAGAATTATATTATCAGTATTGTTGTTGTTATATACAAGATGAGAAAAATATTATAAATCTCATATAATTAATGATGGATTAGGCTTCTTCCTCCATGGATCAGGGAAAGAAAATCCCCAACCCTATACAGAGAACCATGAATACTCAGCCAAACTAGTGATTGCATCATCACAACCATATAATTAAATTAAATTTTGGTCCAAACCATTTTGAATATTTTAAAAAAAGAATATTCAAATTGAATGAGGTTGCACTAAATAAAGTTATTTATATTACATTTCTTATTAATATTATAAGATTGCATTTTGAAGAGGTCATTTTGGAATACAGGCACAAGGCCTAATACGGCCTCTTCAAATAGGAGGGAATCCACTTCTCTTACTGTTAATCACTGAAGATGATAAGAGTAGAAAATCGGAGTCAGAATACGAAGGATTAGACGTTAGAGGTTGAATATCATTACCTATTAAAAAGAAAATGGAGTAATGAGTATTTCTAACAAGCTTAAGGCTGTTTTCTTTAAAATTAGTTTTAGCGATCTCATTTTCTTGATGAACATTGCCCTGTAATTTGGCAATTTTCTATGACACTGGTCATCTCATGTGCCCTAAACCTAGTTGTGTGTAATGTTAGACCCATAGGTTTTTATATTTAATATATATATATTTAAAAAAGAAAAGTAAAGAAAAGAAAAAACAAAGCCATTGTATAACATGGAAAGCTTTGGATGTTGTTTTTTATCCTGTCTGTATTATTGATTGTTATGTATAGTGTTATATACTTTGCAATGATAAAAAAACAAAGGTAATTAATTGCCTTCTATAATCAAGTGATTTGTTTTAAATATTGCATTTGTCCCCACAGTCTCTAAGGCAAAACCAAAAAGCAAAAAGCACTACAGGGGATAATCCATCTAAACTAAAGTGGAGATTGGCTGTATAAGTAAAGGTGTAATCACATCACATCCAAAGATAGTTTAGCAAAACAAGTAATTAAATTTTAGGAATTCATGTCATCAACCTAGTAGTCCATAGGTGGTGCATATATATGTATCATTTTCAGAAATACAATAATATGAAGGATGTATCTTGAAATTAAAATGCACCTTAATCATTTCTGTTTGTTGTAAGTCACGGGTCTAGAGTTGTTGCCCCCCTAAAGTTACACGCACCTAGATGTTGCGTGATATTAACAAATTTTATTAACTAGACCTTCTGGGGATCAACCCACACTGAGTCTTTTTTAAACTTACTTGATAAAATAAATACCGAAATTGTTTAGAGTCAACTCCAAATGATCCGATCCGAAGGGATTTAGTCCCTTTGAATTATTTAGAGTTCGGCCTACGTGTCAATCCAAAAATGAACTCTGTGTAGAGATATCGTCAAAGAATTAACCTAAAATAAACCAAATTTAAACCAGAGAAGCGGAAAAAAAGAAAAAGAAAAAGAAAAAGAAACGAAATAGTAGTGTTTGGACCTAAGAGTGCTACATAAGGGAAAAGAATATTATAATTTTCAGTCACAGCTAGATGGCAGCAATTGTTGGACAAAAATCATGGCCATAGCTCAAATCAACCAAATGAACTAAGATTCTTAGACTAGTAGTGTCTTGTCTAATATTGGCTACCTCACAATAGCATGGCACATTTATTGTCTTCTAAGTCCAATATTGCTGCTTGCAGTTTCAGGAGAGAAAAAAAAAACTAAAAATTGAGGTACACAAGGGCACTCCAAAGCTTCTCAGCATTCCCATGGGTTTTTTGCTCCATTCCTTCTTCAAAAGGGTCTCTGAGTGCTTCAATAAAATGACACACAGTGACCAAACCGGTATATGATAAAAGGGTATTTTAGTACTTGTACTATTAACCGACAATCCATTCATGTTTCTCAGATAGGACTAGTGGTAGAATATATTATACTCTAAATTAAAGATCCAAAAACAAGAGGAGAAAATTAATTTTACCAACCCATGATAACAGATGACATTTTTGTGTTATAATATATTTTATATACATACATATATAGATATAAATGGGGATGGATACAAGTATTAAGAAGGACTTCTTAATCTGAAAATAATGTCAGAGGTTAGTTATACAAACACGTAAGATTGTCTACACTTCCCCTTCTGCAAATTTTTCAATGACAAAAATCTTGTGCACTGAATTTATCATTTTAGTTACAAAAAATCATATTTGTTGCCATAAGCAACCGATAGGCCATGGTTAAATAATGTTGGTGTGGGTATAAACAAATAACAGTGATTTAGGAAAAAAAAAAAAAAAAACACAAATAACAGTACCTTTTATTCTATACATTTGAAATACCATATATATTTTTTATTTTTTATTTATTTTTATAGTTGTCCTGTTAGATTCCTCCCCTGCTGCCACAGTCTGCAAGGGACCTTAATGCCCTATGTTCGTAGGGCAAACGTGCAATGGGGACAGGGTTTCAAATAAAATTATCTCAGAAGACGCAATATATGGGACATGGTCCAAGATCATAGGGTTGTTATAAAGCAAAAGCAAACAAGAACCGACTTTGAATTGGATTGTATGTGATGTTACGGGCATAGATTTGCTTCTGATTGTGTTCGCGCACACAATAAACACACATACAGATACACTTTTATTTATTTATTTATTTTTATTGTAACCTAACGTTTATAAACCAAACATGTGGGTGGAGTCAAATGAGTTGGAATAGTAGATGTTTGGAAGCTAGGAAAATGGAAATCTCTAGGGAATAAAGAAGGCATTGGTCTCCCTTCTTGCATGGCTGAAGTTTCTTGGAAGAGAGAGGCACGAGGAATGGCCTTTCCTGTGAAATGTTTGTATATATGATACTAATCATTTGCATTAGTTGTTAAATGGTGCATTGTCTATTCAACTAATTTGGTGGGTGGATGGTTGCATCAAAATGATTTGTGATAATAAGATCTTAACAAAAACTTTATACGCATTTAATTATATATGATTTGGTCTCTTTCACAATCAAGAACAGAACTTGTCTTTTTATACCATGTTTCAAAGGACGTAGAGGAGAAAAAGGAGAGGGGTAGAGGTAGGATGAGACCATGGAGAAAAACTACAATCCAAACGAGTCACCCAACAATTGAATTTCATCATATAAGTACATATATATATATATATATGGACCCATACAATGCACGTAGTTGGTTACATGACATTTAAAATTTAAGGTACAATTACTCGTGGAGACAGTTCTAAGGTACAATTACTCTTCTTTTATTACATTAAATCAATTTAATTGAAACAATTCATTACTATGGTCACGAAAAGAAAAAGAAAAAAAAAAATCTGGTGCCACAACTCTCTTTAGTTTTGCTCTTTATTTATAATGCCCTTTATTTGTCGGCTTGGTCAAACTCCATTTTAACTCATTAAAATTGGACTAAACTAAAAAAACAAGTAAAGTGAAACTAAACTTATTCCCCCCCCCCCCCCCCCCCCCCCCTAATTATAATTGAACCTATTATAATTGAAATGTTTTGACAACCGCTTCCTGCAATTGTGCAATGCTAATATTACGTAATAAAAAAAAATTAAAAAAAATCATAGTAAAATGGCATTTTTGCTAATTTTCTCATGTAAAAATTTGGGGTTTTGTTCAGTTTTTCTATTTTGAGTGAATATAACAAAAAAATAAATTGAAAGCAGTTTTCTAAAAATTTAATTTAAATAAAAATCTTTAGTTTCATATCACCATCCCTTTTTAATTATCTAAAATTTGCTCTTATTTATTTTTTAAAAATAAACTAAACAATACTAAACTAAATAAAACCCTATAAACATTTTGGAAACCTAACGTTTATTTTCTAAACAGGAAGTGAAGCTTCATGTCTCTAAATTTTTTATAAAAACCCATCAGGTAAATTTTTTCAAAGAATTGAAAGCATCCAAGAACAAAAGCTCAGTGTAAAGCATTCACGACCAACCTTTTCTCATTACCTTGAGAGAGGAAAAAAAAAAAACAAAGAAAAAGAAAGGAAAAAAAAAAGAAGGCAAATTACATACATGATTTTTTTTAGCCTAATTTACACATTGAATTAGCATATGTTGATTCCGCAAGGTCATAACTTAAGCACAAAAAAATAAATTAAAAAAAAAAAAAAACTACACTTAAGTAGATTTAATGAAATAAGAGAGAAGATTATAGACGTGTTGACACCCATTTTGGTAAATTACGTGGCAGTGAGGTGGCATGATGATGTGGCAGCTATATACATATTTTGGGTTATAAAGGGATAATTGGAATTGTTAAAAGAAATAATTAAGGATTTATTATAAGAGTTTTGGATCAAGTAGAATTGTTATTATCCTTAATTATTCTTATCTTGTGGAAGATAAAAGAAGAGATATATCATCATATTTTTTTCAATTAGGTGAATTTGCAAGGAAGTGATATCAAGAAGGATTTTATCAGAATATGTAATCTTTTCAAAAGAGTTAGCACATTGGATGTGATATGTCTTATCTAATAGAGTTTATTTAGGAATTATTTTCTATCTTTTTATGTAGTTATTCATTTTAGGACTCTTTATGACTTGTATAAATAATTGTAGAAGTATTCGTTGTAAGAGATCCAACACCCTCATAATCATTTTATTATTATTGTTGCTTTCTCAAGCACTTTTCCCAAATAGCATCCTTGCTATCTCTATCTCTCTCCCTCTCTATTCCAGTCTCGTTCTATTTCTCTCCCTATATCTCTGTCTCTCTATCTCTTCTCCCTATCACTTTCTATATCTATATTTTCTCCCCTTTCTATTCTCATATTTTATTATATATTATTCACTGATAAAGTTCTTTTAATTAAGGCAATTAGAACTCAAAGAGGAGTTATATTTGTTCTCTTTCTCCATCGTCTGATAGTCAATATTCTCAAAGAGATTGCAGTTGACAACTCATACTTGAACCAGTATTGGTTCTGGCACACCCGCACTACATCAATTTAAGATCGGCTCTAGCCGACCGATTTTAGCGTTAACATTCTTGGCACGCCCGGTGGACATCAATTTAGAATCGGATTTTAGGAACTGATTTTAGCGTCAACATTTTTGGCACGCCCGGTGGGACCCCACTAGGTTAGTGATTTATAGTAAAAATATGCAGTTGGCTTCTCAACTGACATATAAATATTCTGATCAGTCAAATCAGCCAATGTACCAATATTCTAATCAGCCATATGGTTGGCCAGACAATTATCAGCAATCAGTCGCTGATTATCGGCATGTTCCAGAAGTCGCTGATTATCGGCATGTTCCAGAAGTCACTGATTATCGGCAAGTACCGATAGTTAATAATCGGCATGTTCCAATAGAAGCCGATTATCGGTAGATGCCAACAACCGCTGATTATCAGCATGTTCCAACAGTCACCGATTATCAGAAAGTTTTAGCAGCCAATTATCGGCATATTCCAACAGTCGATTATCGGCAAGCACTAATAGTCAATTATCAGCAGACGCCAACATTCGATTATTGGCAGACGCCAGCAACCGATTATTGGCAAGTGGTAAATCAGCATGTTACCCCCGTATCACAGTCTTCGGTACTTGGGGGGCAACCGATGGCTAATCAGCAAGAAAGTTGGCCAAAATTTAAGTAGATGATGAAAACACTAATGGCTCAAATACAACGCCCACCAGTTATGCCAATTCCCCCTCAAAGAAAGCAGCAAGAAATGGGGGAGATTGATCAAGAGATTAAAGAATTGATAACTCAGCTTATCCAGGCTGAGGTAGCTCAAGGGCGTAAACGTGCTCAGCCTATGTAGAGGAAACTTTATCCTGACCAAGTGGTAAATTATCATGTCACCCCTGTATCACAACCTCTGTTACATGAGGGGCTGTTGATAACCAGTACCAAAATTGGCCAGTCTTGCCGATCTCGGCAGGAAATTTTACTAGAAAATCGGCAACAAAGTTTGCTAGAATATTATCAGTTACCGACTGCCGATTATCGGCAAGTTTCAGCAGCCTATTATAGGCAGGCGGTAAATCAGTCACAACAGATGACTTATCAACAACAAAGTTGGAAAAGCTATCAGCATGTTACTAATGGATAGAAAGGTACAAATCGGTTGAAAGCAAAGCGGCCTATGTACCAAAATTCTTTGCCGATTGTGACATCTAATAATCGGCAACAACAATCATCGGCTGAAAGAATTGTTTTATTTCGCTGTCCTCAACCCAACTTCAAGAAAAGAAGAAAAAGACTAGCCGATGTTAATTTCAAAAGGGTACTTAGAAATTGGTTGAGAAAATCGGCTAAAAGAAAATCGGCAAAAAAACCAGTGGCTGCGGGGGGGCATGTGATTGCAAACCCCCAACAAAAGTTAATTGATCCATACACTCCACTTCAGCCTACCGATTATAGTGAGGTCATGTTTGCCGATCAGTGGATTTTTGGGCATGATGCAGTCCTACCGATTGAGCTGAATGTAAAATCAGCAAAGGTTATTCTACGACATATTTCGACTCATACTGATTATAGTGAGGTCATGCTTGCCGATAAATGGACCTTTGGGCATGATATAGTCCTGCCAATGAAGCTGAATGCGAAATCAGCAGAAAGGAAATCAGCTAGGAAAACTCCGTCCTGGCACAATATCATAGAGATAATAGGTAGATCGGCTAGAATGACGCTTCACAATAGTTTAATCCCTGCCGATCATAATCATGATTTGCTAATGGAGTTAGAATGCATAGGGGCTCCTGGGTTTATGCGCAGGCGATATCGGCAAACTTTTTGAGAATCTAAGAAGAAGCCTAAATCAGTAGATTTGGCTAATATGAAATAAAGATCATCATAGGGTGATTCAGAAGAAATAAAGTTTTGGAACTCTTTAATTTGCAATCTTATTCCAAGTGATTAGCTCAGCCATTAATTTCCTTCCAATATATTTTAAATTTCAAATATCTTATCGGCTTGAGTGGCCAACAGCCGATAAGACATTTAAAATTAGGGGGCATTGTTGACAGCCATTTTGGTAAATTATGTGGCAATGAGGTGGCATGATGATGTGGCATGTAATGACCCGGTCATTTGACTCCCTTTCCTTTTTCCTGAAATTTTACGGATAAATTTTTTTCCGTTTAATTCTCTTTTCTGAGATCTGTTTCTCGTTGTTTAGTGTCATCTCGAGTGCTCAGAAGTGGCTTCTGAGACTCTTTCGTGTGGATTGACAACTTCCTTTGAGGACCGAGTCATTTCCGCATTTTCACTTTTCGAGACACTATTCACTTTTGTCCTTTTCCCTATTTCGTCCTTGTCCCTATTATATCTTTTCTCCGTTTGCTAGTTTTTGGCAAAACCTCAATTTTCGTGCTCGTAGTTGGTTTTTGACTTCACGTGTCTTCATCTTCAGTGGTTCCCTCGAAATACGTATCTTTACTTTTGCAAGAAAGTACTCTGGTTGCTCCCGGTGTCCATAGAGGCATGGATGCACAATTCTTTGGAATTATTTTCCTTTCTTGGGGTGTTTTTCATAAATATCTTTTGAAGATATTTTATTTCAGGGGTATCTAAGAAAATATCTTTTGGAAGATATTTTCATTCTGGGGCAATTTCGCAGTTAACCCTTTTTGTAGGGGCCATTATGTAATTAACGAAAGTTATTACAAAATGCCTCGTCTGGAGCCTGGATTATCGTACGGGATTCATTTTCATATTTTATCGAGTCATGGACTCTTGAAAATTCCTTCTGGTCATTTTTCTCCAATTTCAGAGTTTCTGGACCCGGTTGCCGCCGAACTTGTTCGGGGCATAACTTTCTGCTCGGGACTCAGTTTTCGACGTCGTTTCTTCCATTGTTCATATTTTTTTTCATTTTGAATCTTTTTTATTCACGGAGTTTGGCCGTTTGAGTGCGTTTGCTCAAAATCCACTTTTCCGGACCCGGCGGGACCCTTTCGGGGCACTTTTTGAGACTTAATATAAATAGGATGCCCTAAAGTGAAAAATCACTTTTTCACTCATCTTCTCCAGCTCTTGGCCTGTAGCCATGGGAGCTTCTTGGTTGCCACCCTTTCTCCTTCTCCTCCACTTGATTTACTTGGTAGAAATCCTTCGGCCTTTACATTTGTTGTTCGCCTCGTCGTGCTTTACCATTACCCCTTACTAGAAACCATTTCTGACCAAATTTCGAGTTCGGGATTGAGGTCAAGTTTGGATTTTCATGGGGCTTCTTCGGGATTCATATAGATCGTGTTGTCCCCGACAAAACCTAGGAGTTTCGTCGGATTTGGAGCTATTTCAATTCGGTGGGGATTTAGGATTTTCATCTCAAATTGAGGTAGGGGGTGTTATAATTTACTTTCTTGCTCTATTACATGCTTGTGATGCTTATTCAACTCAATTGCATGCTTGGATATTAAATCTAGAATTTTTGATTATTTATTTCCGAGTATGAAATTTAATTTTCCCGGTGAGTTATAGCATGTTTTAAACTTGTGGCTTGACATTATATTATACTTTGATATGTTGATTAACATATATTAAAATTGGAGCAGTTGGATAAGAAATGAAGATTTTATTTAATATTTATCTTGAATAAAATATTAATTTATGTGGCCTTAACTAACTTGAAATCAATGTGTACTAGCATATTATATTTGGCCTTAGCATGCTCTTCAATATAGTTGAATTTGAAAGTAATTGGAGGTGTTTTGAAAATTAGTAATTTTTAATTAATTTGATTAATTAATTTGCCCCGAGTGCACTATTCACTCCATTTGAATTCCGACTTGATATTCTTGATCTACATGCCATATAGCTTCACATATATTTGATTTAGAATTTTCGGTGAGGTTTTGAAACCTTTCATTTAATTAATTTCCTTTTTTAAGATTTAATCCTCATGGTGATATACAACTTGGAATTGAATTGTGGCATGCTAGAAAATTAAGCTTTAGTATTGTTGTTCACATATATTAAATTGGGATTAATTGCATGAGAATTGCAACATTTATTTTATATTTAACCTTAGTGAAAGTTTAATTTACGTAGCTGTAACTTGCATGAAATCAACTTGTAATGTGATATTGAAGTAGGCCTTGATGAGTTCTTTAACCTATGTTAAATTGAGGACATTTGGAGTTGATTAAAAATCTAGAGAAAAATTAATTAATGAGCTTAATTAATTTTATTTTAAGTATGCTGGTCACTTAAATTGATATTGGATGTAATAGGTTGATAATCCCTTAAGATGTAGTCCGTTTAATCACCTTGTGAACATATTACTAATTTGATGTAGAATTAGTATTTGAGGCATCTTAGAATGGTAATTGGACTTAGCATGATATGGAATATCATTGGCTTGAATAGTTTGTTTAAATATGTCTTGTATAGGTATATAGTTTATTAAAATATTACAATTGTTTATCTTGGAAGCTAGTTACTAAATTGGGACTTATTTAGTACTTGTGGCTTAGGATGGTAATGAGGTTCAATTGTTGAAAAATATTCTTGCTATATGTATAAATTGCATATTGGGGACATAACATGTCATATGCTATCTAGACTTAAATTCTAGGACATGAATTATATGAATTCAACCTTACTTGTGCATGTAACGTGGTAACTTGCATTTGATTTTGTATACGTTTTGAACTTATTGGTTTTGGAAGGCTTGTGAGGATATAATTTATGTGACGGCTAGGGCTTAGTTCTAGTACGGAGACAAGAGTCTTCTAAGTCATAAGTGCGCACTAGGTGGTACCTTGTGGGTCGTAATAGCCTGGAATAACTTATGCATGTGCGCACTAGGTAGTGCCTTGTAGGTCGTAATTAACCAGAAACACTTGCTTGGTCTAGTGACCGCATGTCCTAGTCTTTCCACTATTTGCTTTCGCATTCAATTCCAAGTAGCTAATCATAGATTACTTGTAACTTATGAATTGGTGCTTGCTTCATGTATATTGATCTCATTTAGTATACTTAGGACTGTATACTTGCTTCGTGTATTTGATTTCATTTAGTATACTTGGAACTGTATACTTGCTTCGTGGGTTTTGATCTCATTTAGTATGCTTGGACTAGTATACTTGTTTATGTATTCAAGCCTATTTTAGTGTACTTGAACTTGTATACCGACTCCGTGAGTTTAGATCGCATTTAGTGTATTGTGCCATGTATACTTGTCTTATGCGTATCTCGTTTAGCTTAGTATACTTGTGTTTGTATACTTGATCTATGAGTTCTCTGTATATAACTCATACTTGTGTATGTGTGCTAGATATTGCTTATCCCATTTAATATGATTCAGTATACTTGTGAGCATGTGTACTTGTAAATCGTGTATCATGTTTTACTATGGTTTAGTATACTTGTAAATGTATGCTTGTATATCGTATACCCTGTTTTGATATTGATTTACATACTTGAGTATGTATACTTGTAGGCCATAGTTTAATTCAACTGCATAGGTAGCTTAGGATGCTCCTTGAGTCTAACATTTGACATAGACATTAGGTGACATGATCCCTTTTGAAATGATTCATGTTGTCTAAATATCTTAAAGAAATCGAGTCATGCATGCTCATTCCCTACGAATAAACTTGTTAGTCTTGTTTATTCACCCCGAAGTTACTGGGTGTTTTGCAGGTAAAGAAGCCTTGTTGTGGGATACACAACGCTCCTAGACATGCTAGAAGTCTTGAAGTATTTTGATGACATTGAATATGCACATGTTAGCATATCATGTTTACCTTTGTTTATTTTGACAAAACTTGTATTCTTGATTCTATATGTGTAAAGTATACATAAGTACACTCTTTTCAATGTATTTGACAAGTATGACATGAGGCCAAGGCCAATATACTTTAAACTTCAAGTGTATGTATTTAAATTCCAAATCATGTCTTTGAAATGTAAACTTTTCCAACTTTAGAGGTTTGACATGTCAAATTTTGTAAACGGAGTGTAATGAGGCCATAGACCATTGTAACATATTTAAACTACCATATTACACTTGCGTGCATGTTCACATCATCACACTTTAGCATATAATGTAAATTGAACATGCCATGGGGGATTCCAAGTGGACTTTCAACCATGGGTGCATAACAGGAGGTTTGTGCACTTTCTCGAGTCATTTCGGTCGACCGAAGCCTTTTGGGTTTTGTTTGAACCTTGAAGCTTCAATTTCCAGTAGCCAAAGTCAGCATTTAGGGTCATTTCAGTCGACCGATGGCTCATTTCGGTCGACCGATGGTTCCTTTTGGTGTATCAAACCAACCAAGCCTTGAAAACATGATTTCAGCACAAATTTTGTTCATTTCGGTCATCCAATGGGTCATTTTGGTCGACCGAAATAGCTAGATCCCGAGACTAGCTTCTGTTGAGTTTCAGCACTAACTGAAATAGTTAGATCCCGAGACTAGCTTCTGTTGAGTTTCAGCACTGATCTTCTAACTTCAAATGGCCATAACTTCTTCGTTTCTAACCCAAATGGGGTGATTCTTGAGCCTAAATTAATGAGTTTGAAGTTATCTTTCCAATGATACCAATCACGCAGTAAAAATTTAACTGTGGTGAGAGTTATTTAGGTTTTAGTGAGAGGGTGTCAGTTTTTACTTAAACCGGGAAGGGGCATTTCGTGGGATTCTTGTCCAAAGTTCTTAGAACCTCTTGGAATGTTGTGAAATGATTGGATTAGGTTGTGTGGACCTCATTTGACTTGTTTAAAGTCAAATCTCCCTTGTTAATTGTAAATTGACCACTTTGCCCTTGATTGAAGGGTTATGCTCGTTTCTCTTCATTTTGTTGTTTCTCCTTCGTTTGGACTCCGAATCATGCGATTCTTGAGTCCATCTTGATTAGTTTTTTATTTCCTTTCTAGTGGTGTGCTCGGTGACACCTGAATTCATACTTTCATAAATGACTACCTTGCCCTGGGCGCTTAATTGTCATTCTTCCGGTCCTTTGCTTCCGCACCTTGTTTCTTTGAGTTTTGTGACCTCATGGAGGGTCATCTTAGGGTCTGAGAGGTGTGTTGTGCCTTGGGAGACCCTTGTTTTGTTTATGCTTCTGCATCTGGATCTGTTATCGGGTCAATCTTCGGTTCATCACTGTACACACTGGGTTGAAAAATCCAAGGTCGCTACATGGCAGCTATATACCTATTTTGGGTTATAAAGGGATAATTGGAATTGTTAAAGGAGATAATTAAGAATTTATTATAAGAGTTTTGGATCAAGTAGAATTGTTATTATCCTTAATTATTCTTATCTTGTGGAAGATAAAGGAAGAGATATATCATCGTATTTTTTTCAACTACGGTGAATTTGCAGGGAAGTGATATCAAAAAGGATTTTATTAGAATATGTAATCTCTTCAAAAGAGTTAACACCTTGGATATGATATGTCTTATCTAATAGAGTTTGTTTAGTAATTATTTTCTATCTTTTTATGTAGTTATTCATTTTAGGACTCTTTATAACTTCTATAAATAATTGTAGAAGTATTCGTTGTAAGCGGTCCAACACCCTCAGAATCATTTTATTATTATTGTTGCTTTCTTAAGCACTTTCCCCAAATAGCATCCTTGCTATCTCTATCTCTCTGCCTCTCGATTTCAGTCTCATTCTATTTCTCTCCCTATATCTCTGTCTCTCTATCTCTTCTCCTTATCACTTTCTATATCTATATTTTCTCTCCTTTCTATTATCATATTATTACTATATATTATTCGCTGATAAAGTCTTTTTAATTAAGACAATTAGAACTCAAAGAGGAGTTATATTTGTTCTCTTTCTCCTCGCATCGCCTGATAGTGACTTGTATGTGATAGTAGGCCTTCCTTTTTATGGCAAACAATATGAAGAAATTATCCCTTCCATGAAATAGTTATCAGATTCAGACAAAGACGGTAAACTTTTCCTTCCTCTTAGTTGTCGGTACTTATTTTCTACCTTCCACCAGCTTTGTAAACAGCATACGAAGGAGCAGAGATATTCAACACTCAAATGTTTTGGGGGTTGCTGAAGTGACTAGTCAAACTATGGAAGCAGTTAAAAATGTTGGTATAGATCGCATAGCTATCCCTGACTTGCCTATAAGAGAACAGGGTCCACCCTTGAATTTGAAATGTCAATTTTCAATGTAAAAGAGATCGTTCTTGACGTTCATCGCCGTGCTACTTTATTCTTTATTGATTTCATAAAGGGTATCATATGCTATACTCCTACCGACAAAATGTTGTCTCAAGCACCTAAGCTTCAAACACTTTATGAGGGACTCACAAAACTCCCTAGAGATCATTCAGCTTTGAAGAGGCGAATTGACTTGGAGATCATTCAGCTTTGAAGAGGAGATCATTCAGCTTTGTATAAGAGATCATTTATTTTTATTTGTTTAGCCGTTCACAGTTTATACTCTTGCGGGCCAAGAATTGTGCACATTTTTTCATTGTACTGAACTTAGAATAAAATTCTAAGTTGCCTACATACCCTCAAAAGAAGGATCAAGTCATCACATAGTTCAATAGAGACATTATTATTATTTTTTTTTTTGCAATCACAGTTTTAACTCATGTGGCCAGGAGCATAGTGTAGTTTAAGCTCATATGATCAAGAGCATAGCTTTCATGGGTAGTAATGCTACAGGAACTTGCCATTAATGGGCATCACTCCTACTCTATCTTCATTAATAAGGAGATATGCGCCGTTAGTATAAACTTCACAAACAACATATGGTACATCCCATTTGTATACAAATTTATTTCCCTTACGATGATTCATGATAATTGGTCTAAGAACAGCTAATACTAAGTCTTGAACTTGAAATGACTGAGGTTGAACTTTCTTATTGAACGCTTTAGAAAGTCGAGCTTGATAACACTCTAGTTGTTGTTAAGCTTTTAATCTCTTCCCATCCAATGCTTCCAGTTCTTGAAGACGTAAGATGACATTTTCTTCACTTGTAAGGCCTTCTTGTATGGCAATCCTTACTGAAGGGATCTGTTGTTCCAATAGAAAAATCGCTTTTACACCATTGACAAGAGAATACGGAGTTGCTTGATTAGGTGTATGATGCGTAGTGCGGTATGCCTATAATGCTTCTTCCATTCGCTCATGTCAATCTCTCTTTGTCTGGTTGACTACTTTCTTCAATAGCTCACAAAGAGTTTTATTGAATGCTTCTGTAGGACCATTTGTAGGAGCATTGTACACAGAGGATTTACGTTATTTGAAGCCAAACTTCTCATAAAGGTCAGTTACCCAACTATTTTTTAAATTTGTCCCATTATTAGTGATGATGTATCAAGGGACACCATATCGATAAATAAGGTTAGACTTGATGAAATCAACAACTATTTCCTTTTTCATATGTTTATAGGGTACAACTTCCACCCATTTAGAAAAATAATCAATAGCAGCCAAGATATACAAGTGGCCTTTTGAAGGCTTTTCTAGAGGACCAACTACATCTAATCCCCATGCATCGAATGGCCATGACGTCACAGTAGGGTGTAACGGCTCCAGTGGTTGGTGTATAAAGTTAGCATAAAATTGACAGGCTTGACACCTTTTCGTATACTCTAAGCAATCTTTGACTATGGTGGGCCAATAATAACCCATTTTTTTAACATGAAAGTGAAGTTTTGGACTAGATTGATGGGCTCCATAAATCCTAGAATGTGCCTCATTTATTACGTAGGTTGCTTCATCATTTCTAAGGCAGCGAAGGAAAAAGGTTCTTATATGAACGCCTATACAGCGTATCGTTGTAATAGATGAAACGAGGTGCTCATCTTCGTATTTCAGTCTTATGGCATAGGTCTACAGGAAGCTTTCCATATTCTAGATAATCAATGATAGGGAGTCTCTAGTCTTCTTCCTTTTGTGTCCAACAAAAAACCAAATGACTTTCTTCAAACTTATCTTCCAGGACTTGTGGCAAGACCCATCATTGACATATAGGAACATCAACTAGGTCCTCATTAGTTAAAGCCAATGTTATAGCTAAATTTGCTAAAGCATCAGCTATCCGATTTTCTTTCCTCAGAATGTGCTCTAGCATGACGCTATCAAATTGTTCCAATAAATGAGAGGCATAATGATGGTACGGGACTAGATCATCTTTCTTAACCTCATATTCTTTAAGAAGTTGGTTGATCACCAACTTAGAGTCTCCATATATTTTGACATCCGTGATCTTCATCTCATTCACCATTTGAAGGCCGATAATCAAGGCTTGATATTCAGCTACATTATTTGAGCAGTTTTTAGCGAGTGCAAAAGAGTATAGAATAACATGTCTTTTTGGAGAGACAAAAACTACACCTGCTCTAGCCCCATCTGATCGTGCTGCCCCATCAAAAAACATCATCCATGGAGGGAGGATGTCCATAAAGAAGCCTTCTTCATCAGCAAAATCTTCAGAAATTTCCCAATTGGCTAGAATAGGATGGTCAGCTAAGTGCTAGGACTTATCTTTTCATTGTTTTTCGTGGCACATAAACAATTTCAAACTCATTAAATAAAATTGACCACCTCACCAAGCATTCGGAAAGGACCGATTGAGACATGACATATTTAAGAGGATCAGCTCTTGCAATAAGATGTATCATATGAGCCGAGAAATACTACCTCTATTTCTTAGAAAGATAAGCGCAAGGCATGTTTTTTCAATTGGAGGATAATTTTGCTCCGACGGTATGAGCCTGTAACTTAAGTAATACAAGGCTTTCTCTTTATGGTCTTCATTATTCTGAGCAAGTAGAGCACCTAGTGATTCTTCTTGCGCAGCAATGTAAAGTATGAGTGGTTTTCCAGGTACATGTGCTCCTAATACCGAAGAATTGAGAAGGTACATTTTGATGCTATCAAAATCATTTTGGCAAGATTGGTCCCCATTGACTAGGGTGTCTTTCTTCATGAGTCAGTTAAAAGGCTGACAACGACCAGCTAAAAATGAGATGAACCAACAAATGAACGCAAGTTGACCTTGTAAACTTCGAAGCTCACGTAAATTCTTTGGTGGCGGCATCTTTTGAATGGCCTTAACTTTATTAGGATCAATCTCAATACCATAATGACGTATGACGTACCCCAGGAATTTCCCTGAAGTCACACCAAATGCACATTTAAGGGGATTCATCTTGAGCTAATATTTTCGGAGGCGATTAAAAACTGTACGTAGATCCTGTAAATGATTTCTTTGTTCTTTCGTCTTAACCACCAAGTCATCAACATAACATTCAACAATCTTATGGAGTATGTCATCGAAGATCCTTTGCATGGCGTGCTGGTATGTTGTTCCCGCATTTTTGAGTTCGAAGGGTGTAAATTTGTAGTAATATATGCCTTTAGGAGTGCGAAAGGTAGTTAGTTCTTCATCTTTCGGAGTCATTCTTATTTGATTATACCCAGAGTAACAATCCATTAACAAGAGAGCTTCATGCCCCGTGGTTGCATCTACGATGAACTCAGGGATGGGAAAAGGAAAATCATCTTTTGGGCATGTCTTATTCAAATCCCGAAAGTCCACACAGATTCGAATCTGTCCATTTTTCTTCTTTACTGGAACAGTGCTCGAAATCCATGTCAGATATTTGACCTCACGGATGAACCCCACTTCAATTAATTTGTTGAGTACTTCTTACATCCTCGAAACTAGCTCTGGACGGAAGAAACGTTGAGACTGTTTAATCGGACGTGTCCCATGTTTGACAGCAAGATTGTGCACTGTAATTTTAGGGTTAAGACTGGGCATCTCTTTGTATGTCTAAGCAAAGACATCTTTGTACTCATACAATAATTGAAAGTAATCATTTTCTTCTGAGGGGTTTAAGAATGCACTAATGAAAACTGGTTTGGGTTGATCATCAGTCCAAAAGTTGATTTCTTTGAGTTGATTAACAGTAGTCTGCCCCACATCTTCTAGTGTTGGTAGAGTTTCCTTGATGTCATCTGGTTGTTCAGAGTCAGTTTCCTCTTCAACAATAATGTGATATAAAGTAACATAAGATGATTCGCTAATGTCTTCTGTTCTATCTACTTCTTCTGATTGATTAGTGAATGCAATGGTTTGCCTTCGAGCTTTTAGTGTAACATCATTGGTGATTTCTACCTCTGTCTTACGTTTAATTCGCGAGGGCACCAGGCTCTGAACTTCACTATTGTTCACCACGTCGATGTTAGCTTCCTCTGACTTTCCACTCTTGCTGCTTCTTAGCGGCACATCATTAATAGTACCAATTCGAGAAAATATTGACTTTCGAGATTGAGGTTGTGGAGATTTTCTTCCTTGGTCATGAAAGCTCATTCTATTAAAAATAAAGGTATGAGGTAAACTGCTTACATGATAACTTGAGATATTTTATTATTGGCTTGACAACCGGTTAAATATGCATATTTGATCGCATGGAACTCCTATACGGTCGAAGATTAATTTTTAATGCATAGTCTGCTGATTTTGTTCATCCTCGACTTCTTCAAACCCAATGTATAAGGTGTTTGACTTCTTATCCTTTTTTGTGATTTGAATTCAAAGTGGCTCGGAAGTTATGAAACCGAGACCAGACTTAGGTGGAATGATTTTATGCCCTTGTTCTTTCAACCACTTTTGTATCTCATTAAGGCCATGCATTTTCTCATTGGCGACCTCAGAATTAAGTTTTCTAAGGCTTACAGGATTTGTAAAATCATACCCCAACTTAGCCAAGAGTTGGTATGCTTTAGGATCGAATCCTTTAATAGTCTTTTGTTTTGGAAGTGATCCATGTTCGACCAGAGATTGAGAAGGCCATACGAACCCTTTTAACGGAGACTTGGAAGGTAAAGACTTTTGAATCTTAGTGAGAGGAAGAGTTAACTCTCCTTGCGGCTTTTGCAAATCTTCTTTTTCCTTGGTTTACGACATTTTCACTTTAAATTCCTTGGTTTCAAGCATCTCGATGACAGGTGACTGCCCTTCTTATCGTTAAGATTTTGGAACATACTTTAAAATAGGTTTCATCCGATGTGCTTTTATCGAGAAACCTCGCATTTTAACTACCTTTACAATGTCTGTCACTGAAACATCTAATGGATCACTTAATGTTTCTTTTGTTTTTGTAGATTGAACCTCTTGTGTAGACGGATGGCTTAAGATAGGCACTTTCGAAGGCGTATCGGGATCAATATAGAACTTGGCATCGGCAAAATAAGATTTTGCTTCTATAAATGGTTTATGGTCCACCACAACTACTTGTACACCATTCTTGTAGAATTTAAAACACTAAAGAAGAGTTGATGGAATGACGTCATTAATATGTATCCAAGGCCTTCCTAACAACAAATTGCAAGACGTCTTTGCATTAATAACGTGGAATAAGGTTTCAGCTTGGAGCTCACCAATAGTTAGCTTCGCCCAAATCATACCAATAGTTCTCTGTCCTCATTGGTTAAAACCTTAAATAATAATACGGCTACGAGATAACTAGTCGACTTTGATGCCAAGATTTTTCATTGTAAATTTTGGCATGAGATTCATCGCTGATCCACTATCAACAAGAATTCGAGTAACTTTTTGTTCTTTTATGTAACTGGAAACGAAGAGAGGACAATTATGCGGCTTCAAACCCAACTGAAGATCCTCGTCAGTGAAAATAATTGGTGTATAACATGAATCAAGCGTACCTCTGACTACTTCATCATCATCAGACTTTTCAATGATGGCGGCATCTTTTGCATGGCTCTCTATAGTCCAGGTTTCATGATAAGCGTCAAATATTGTATATTTAAGCGCCCTTAATTGCATAAGTTAAGTCCATTATTTGATCTGTTTATATAGATTAACTACATTTTTATATTTTTGTGTTTTAACAGGTCTTATTGCTAAAAAGGAATAAGAATAAAGTTTTAAACGGTTTTGAAGCACAAGTCATATCAGGCCTACATTTTAGTGATCATCAAAGAGAAATGACATTTAGAGGCGATAGATGCAACCAAAGCTAAAGAGAAGTCTGTGCTAGAGTAGCATGCTTGGTGTCTGGAAGCAAAAAAAGGCATCCGGATGCCATCCTCCAGAAGCTCGCGTCCGGATGCCAAATCATCAGGGCCTCGCGTCCAGATGCCAGTCTACAAGTCTGGACGCGAGACCATAGGCCCCCATTTTATTTAAGTCCGATTTTGTCTATCCTAAGATGGGATTCAAATTTTAAATGTGGGATTAGGTATTTTGAACTGACGGGAGGATAAAATAGGGGAAAAGGCTGGAAGAAAGGAGTCTTGGTTTTTGTTTTGAAAAAGATACAGAGGGAGAGAGAGGATTTTTAGGGTTTTTGGAGGCTGAGCTTGCAACAATGGTGAGAGAGGGGATTTCTTTCTCTTCATCAATCCTAGAGGTTGCTGCCATATTCATGAAAAGCTAAATCCCTTTTCTAGGGAGTTGATGTAACCTAGGCCAAGTAAACATGTTTTGATTTGTATTTCAATTTGGGGATTATTATTGTATATATTTAGTTTCATAAATTAGAAGTATTTACATTGACTTAATGTATGTTACATTGAATTAATGCATGTGTTTATCATATGAATATATGTTCGTGTTGATTTTTTTTCTTGTCTTAGAAATCATATTGATACAAATATTACACTTGATTTCCTATAGTGACAATGGGAAAGAATTTATGGAATGGTTATATTGGTATGAAATTAAGCATTTATATAGGTTATACCTAAGGAAGATGGATCATGCTACACCTTTAGATTCATGTAGTTAGGTAGATGGTCCATACCAACTGAAGATAATCTATGATATTTAATTGATTTCATGTGCTATAACATATAATTGAAGGACCTTGATTGGCCATGCATAGGGAAGATGGTTCATACCACAACCTAGTTTAGGTGGATGAACCATGCCAACCAAAGATAGGTTATGCTTAGTCCTGAAATGTATAATCTTCTTGATGATGTTGTGGTAGTTTTATGCTTATACACATCATTTTATATATATAATTGTAAATCCCCAAGTTGAGTGCAAGTTTAACATGTTTGCAAGGTTGAGGTGAAGTCAATTCCCTAGCCTTCTCTTTATAAGTTCAATCCATTTTTATTTACTATTTTATGAAAGTTAAATTCGTAGATTAAGTGACACACCAATCGATTTATCATCTCTTTTGTCAAATTAAGAAGTAGTTTTATAATTCTGTTTGCCATAAACTAGCAATCATTGTGGTTCGATAACCCCCTACTTTAGCATTAATCTGCAATGATGAATGTACTATTGTTATAAGTGGTACTTTTAAAGTGGAACACATTTATACGCTTCAACTTTTTGGCACCGTTGCCGGGGAATGCATACGATTTTGTAATCAGAACTTAAAGATTGCTTCATTGTTTGATTGTATATATGTTTTCATGTTTTTAATGTTTTTGTGTTGCTAGGGACTAAAGACTTTCCAGGAGATTTAATTGCAAAAGTTGAAGTCTTAAGGACTTTGGGTGAGTTTTTGAAGTCCTATTTATTTACTTGTTTGGCCTTTGTCGAGGCTATTGTGATTTCTTGTTTTATTCAAAGCATAGGTCCTTATCGTGGCCAATTTAATCTATTTTTCATTATTGTTGAATTGAGGAGAAAGGGATCAATGTATATGGATGTATTGGTGAAGGGTTGTTGTAATTGTTCTATTTGATAGTTGATGGTAGGTCATAGATCATCGTCTTTACCACATCTAGAGGAATCAATTGATATTGTTTTACTTGAAAGAACTCTTAGACAACGAAGAAGGAACCTTAGGGATCCTAAAATTTTAAGAGAACTTAAAATTGAAGTAGGCAAAATGGCTAATGAACAAGATAATCTCGAAATTCCTAGAGCTAAAAATGAAAATTTAGCCCCAATGACTCTAAGGGATCATTTTGTACCTTCTACATATACATCTCCATATGCATTGTCATGCCTAATGTTGAGGCTCATCATTATGAGATCAAATCTACCACAATTCAAATGCTTCCAACATATCATGGGTTTGATAATGAGGATCCTTATAAACATCTTGATGAGTTTTTGGAAATCTGCTCCACCATCAAGATGAGGGATTTTCCCAAGACGCACTTCACATGCTTCTCTTCCCATTCTCTTTAAAAGATAGAGCAAAATATTGGTTAAATTCTCTTGTTACAAATTCCATCACTTCATGGATCTAATTGCAACAGGAATTTCTTAAAAAGTACTACCCTATGAGTAAAACCAATCGATGAATTCTTAGTTTCTCCCAAATTGATGGGGAAATATTCTATGAGACATGGGAGAGACTTCAAGATTTTCTGAGGAAGTGTCCGTACCACCAAATTCCAAAGTGGCAATTGGTGCAAACCTTCTATGATAGTTTAACAGAACTACATAGACAATTAATCGATTCTTCATGTGGGAGCATGTTTATATCCAAAAATCCAGATGATGCATGTACTCTACTTAAGAACATAAGTGAAAATTCTACGCAATATAGTTCTTGTAGAGCATCTACATCAAATGTGATTAAACCCTCAAATCCGTGTCAACCACTGACTCTTAGGGAAGAATCTTCTCAAGTGGATGCCATAGCCCATAAAGTTTTTCAGCTTTTGGCACCACATCTCTCATCTTCTCAGAATTCTTCATCAAGTGTTGTGTGTGCACATTGCACAAGTACTTTTCATAATGCAGAAGATTGCCCCACACCGGGGTAATTTTCTGAAGGTATGCTAGAACAGGTTAATGCCATGTTCTCTCGCCCTGGAAATATCCTTATTCCAATACTTACAATGCGGGTTGGAGAGATCATCCAAATTTCTCGTGGAGGCAACAAGCCCCACAAAATTCATCATTTCAAGGTCATGGGCATTCAAATCAATCTAATTCTCAGTCCGTGAACCGGCCATTTCAAGCTTCTTTAAGCTATCGTCCTCCTTCCTATAATGCAAATTTTTCTAATTAGAATCATGTTCCTTCTCAACAGTCCTAATTGGAAAAGCTAGTAAATTCCAACAAGTAGATAATGGCTGCTATTAGTGGTATGCAATCAACTGTGCAATTGGTTAGTACTCATTCTCAATCAATAGCTAATAGTGAAACTCAACTGGGACAATTGGCTAATTCAGTAAATCAACTTCATAAGAAAGACACAGGAAAACTTCCAGCTCAACCTGCTGTGAACCCGAAAGGGCAGTACATGATTGATGAAGTCACTCCTCCGAGTGGATCAAATCTTGAGCAAGTCCAAGCAATCACCACGCTTTGGAGTGGAAGAATTGTGGATAATAAGGTTGATGAAAAAGTTAAAATTCTTGCTCCCAAGGATTCAACTTCTTCATCCAAAAATCTAAAAGTTAGTCCAGAAATTCCAAATCCGCCAATCCAAAATGTCGAGACATCTTATGAGCCCAAGGCTCCTTTCCCTCAACATCTCATAGAATTAACACATTTTGGGAAAAAGAGCAATAAAATTCAAGAAATGTTTGAAGTCTTTAAGTAAGTAAAGATCAACATTCCTCTCCTTGATGCCATTAAGCAAATTCCACCTTATACAAAATTTCTTAAAGATTTGTGTACTTTAAAACGCACTTCTAGAAGCAATATTCCTAAAAAGGTGAGGTTAACTGAGCAAGCAAGTGCTATCATTCAGCATAATACACCTTTGAAGTTTAAAGATCCAAGTGCCCTGACAATCTCGTGTGTCATTGGAGACCATGAGATAAAAAAGGCCTTCCTTGACTTAGGATCAAGTGTAAATCTAATTCCTTACTCAGTATACTTACAACTTGGCTTAGGAGAACTCAAATCCACTTCGATTGTCTTATAACTTGCGGATAGATCTGTAAAGCAACCTCATGATATCATTGAAGATATACTCATCAAGGTGGATAATTTCTACTTCCCGGTAGACATTGTGGTCCTAGATACTGAACCAGTCCATAATCCAATAAAACATATCCCTGTGATCCTTGATCGGCCTTTCTTAGCCACTGCTAATGCTTCAATTAATTGCTAAACTAGCGTGATGGATATTTCTTTTGGAAATATGAAGGTGAAGCTTAACATCTTAAGTGCTTCTCAACATCCTCAAGGAGAATATAAGTGTTTCTATCTTAACATCATTGATGAAATGGTTGAAGAATCTCTCCCATTTATTTTAAGTCAAGATCCTCTTGAGACCTGCTTGCCTCATTTTGACTTTGAAAATTATGACATTGATCAATCTATTTGTGAAGTCAACTCTTTGCCTGGAGCCAATGTAATCTCAGACTTTCCTTCTTGGAAAGTGCCAAAGGAACCTCTTCCATTAATTTCTAGCATTCCTCCTATCCCTTCATTAAAATCTCCACCTCAACTTGAGTTAAAGCCACTCCCGGTTAATCTTAAGTATGTATTTCTTGGTCTAAACAAAACTCTTCCGGTCATTATTGTGTCGGATCTTTCTCAAGCCTAAGAAAACAACCTTTTAGTGGTGCTACAAGAGCACAAAAAGCTATTGGTTGGTCGGTGGCTAATTTAAAAGGAATTAACCATTCCATTTGCATGCACTGTATTCTTTTGGAAGAATAAGCTAAACCTTCCCGAGAGGTGCAACATCAGTTGAATCCTAACATGAATGAGGTTGTCATGAAAGAGGTAATTAAGCTATTAGATGCGGGAATCACCTACCCCATTTCGAATAGCAAGTGGGTAAGTCCCACTCAAGTTGTTCCAAAGAAGTCTGGCCTCACCATTGTTGAAAATTTAGTGGGAGAACTTGTGCCACAACGTACTACCACTAGTTGACGTGTGTGCATTGATTACAAAAACTAAACTCTGAAACTAAGGAAGATCATTTTCCACTTCCATTCATTGATCAAATCCTAGAAAGGTTAGCTGGCCAGAGCTATTATTATTTTCTTGAAGGTTATTCAGGCTATAACTAAGTGGCTGTATATCCTTAAGATCAAGAGAAGATCACCTTCACTTGTCCTTTTAGAATTTTCGCTTATCGTCACATGCCTTTTGGGTTATGTAATGCGCCGGCCACTTTTCAAAGATGCATGATATCCATATTTTCTGATATGGTCGAAAAATTTCTTGAAGTTTTCATGGATGATTTTTCTATCTTTGGATCTTCTTTTTATTCTTGTCTCTATAATTTATCAGTTGTTCTTCAAAGATGTAAGGATACAAATCTGATTTTAAGTTAGGAAAAGAGTCACTTCATGGTGCAAGAAGGGATTGTCCTGGGACACATCATCTCTAAAAGAGGGATTGAGGTCGATAAGGCAAAAGTTGAATTAATTCATAGCCTTCCTCCTCCCTCTTCGGTGAGACAAATTCAATTATTTCTTGGTCATGCAGGCTTTTACCACTGTTTTATCAAGGATTTTAGCAAGATATCTATGCCTTTATGCCATCTTCTTGAAACGGATACTAACTTCAACTTTGATGAAACATGTTTGGAAGCTTTTAAGAAGCTCTGTTCACTACTCTCTTTTGCCCCAATCATGAAACCACCTAATTGGTCTCTCCCTTTTAAGATCATGTATGATGCATCCGATTATGCACTAGGTGCTGTTTTGGGCCAGCGTGTGGATAAAACTCCTTATGTTATTTACTATGCTAGCAAGACTCTTTTAAATGCTCAAATGAATTATATAACAACTGATAAAGAATTACTAGCAGTTGTCTATGCCTTAGATAAATTCCGTTCATATCTTGAATCCAAGGTCATCGTTTTCACAGATCATGCTGCGTTAAGACATCTACTTGTAAAGAAAGAGACCAAACCTTGTCTCATTCGTTGGATACTCTTACTTCAAGAGTTCAATATTGAGATTAAGGACAAGAAAGGAACTGATAATGTAGTCGCAGACCATCTTTCTAGGCTTCTCATTTAGAACACTTCTGATTTCTATCCAGTTCAAGACTCCTTTCCAGATGAGCAACTATTCCAGATTTCTCATGAGTCGCCTCTTTGGTTTGCTGACATCGTCAACTGTCTTGCGGTTGGAAAAATTCCATCAAAATGGTCTAAGCAAGATAAAGACTAGTTTTTCGCTCAAATCAAAAATTTCTTTTGGGAAGACCCAGAATTGTTCGAGTACTGTCCGGATCAAATAATCTGGAGATGTAGTCCTGAATCCAAAGTCCAACGCATCTTGAAATTCTGCCACACTCTTGAATATGGAGGACATTTCAATGCCAAAAAGACTTCATCTAAAGTCCTTCAGAGTGGATTTTATTTGCCTTCATTATTCA
The DNA here is from genome assembly GCF_030987335.1 of Cornus florida. Classification (NCBI taxonomy): domain Eukaryota; kingdom Viridiplantae; phylum Streptophyta; class Magnoliopsida; order Cornales; family Cornaceae; genus Cornus; species Cornus florida. The sequence continues at coordinate 4,750,038 of NW_026775571.1, forward strand.
GGGATGCTTATAACTTTTGTAAGACTTGTACACGATGTCAAAATCTTGGGGCCATGTCTAAAAGGGACATGATGCCATTGAAGTCCATTTTAATTATAGAAATCTTTGATGTCTGGGGAATAGATTTTATGGGACTATTTCCATCTTTATATGGTTATTTTTACATTCTCATAGCAATGGATTATGTATCTAAGTGGGTAGAAGTTGAGGCAACCATAACCAATGACCATACTGCAGTGGTCCAGTTCATTTAAAAGAACATATTCAGTCGATTTGGCACACCTCGAGCACTCTTGAGTGATGGAGGATCTCATTTTTGCAATCGTTATCTTCGATATGTTCTCCTTAAATACTCTGTCAGTCATAAGGTTGCCACGCCTTACCATCCTTAATCGAGTGGTCAAGTAGAAGTTTCTAATCTGGAAATCAAGCATATTCTTGAAAAGACGGTTCGACTAAATCGCAAAGATTGGTCATTATGACTGAACGTAGCATTTTGGGCTTACTGAACTACGTTTAAGACGCCAATTGGCATGTTACTATACCGGATTGTTTATTGTAAGGCATGTTATCTTCCGGTTGAATTAGAGTATCGTGCCTTTTGGTCATAAACCAGTTTAATTTTAATCTTGATCAGGCCGGTTCTAACAGAAAATTACAGCTCAATGAGCCAGAAGAAATCTGGAATGAGGCTTATAAAAATGCAAAAATTTGCAAAGCAAAGACTAAAGCATTCCATGATAAACATATCATTAAGAAGTATTTTGCTTCAGGTCAAAAGGTTTGGCTTTTCAATTCTAGATTGCAATTTTTCCCAGGGAAGCTTTGATCATGCTGGGAAGGTCCTTTTCTAATCACTTCTGTATTCTCTTATGGTGCAATTGAGCTGCAAGACCCAAAGAATGGGAATCTTTTTAAGGTCAATGGTTAGCAGCTTAAGCCTTACATTGATAACCTAGTCCCAGTCAGATATATGGATTCTGTTATCTTGATGGATCCAATTTATGAGGACTAAAAGGATTCCCATAATGTTTAGCTATTGACGTTAAATTTAGCATTCCAAGGAAGCAATTCTTTCTATTCGACGCTTCCTTCTATACTTGTTACCATGAACCAACAATTCTTTATAAATGGCTAAATAGAATTTTCACTTTGCATTCTTCAAGAATCATTTACATGTCCATTCAAATGGCCATAGTGGGTTTCTATAGTTATACAAAAGTTTGGAAACATTCTGGGGTGTTTTTTTATCAAGAATTCATCAAAGCTATTGGCGAATCTCGCATTCGAACACCATCCCTTGCGTCCAGACACCAATCATCACCTCATCTCACGTTCGGACACCACATATAGCGTCTGAACGCCATCACCTGGAAGCACTCGCGTCTGGACGCCGCTACAGTTCACGTCTGGATGCTATGGCTTGCGTCCAAACGCGACAGCCCATGAAGCCAACCCTAACCCAGCTCGGGTTTTATAAATTTTAGTCTTTCATTCCCCTCATTCATAACCTAAACCTCCCACTTCATAACCCTACCTTCCACAGCCTCTAAAATTTGTTTTTACCCCTCTCAATCTCCATTATTCATCAAATCGTCCTCTTTCATCATCCTCTTCCATCATCATCATTCAACCAAAGAGGGCAATGTTTCCATCTCCAAATTGAGGTAAGTTCTTTTCTATTTAATCTTTTAATTCTAGAATAGTTCATAGAGATGACAGTTAGAACTTCATCTTGTGGGAAATTAATTCTTTTTAAGTGAGGAAAGGTTGTGTTTTCCTTCTAGATCCATGCTTATATATTCAAATAATCTAATATTCACAAGTGTTCTTTACTTTTCAGTCTTGCACACTTCGTGTTCGACAAAAGTCCTGAACTAACTTTCTTCAGTCAATTGGCTTATTATTCTGCTTCTAAGTGCTCTCGTAAATCCAAGGGTTCTTCTGAGGACAATACTAATCCGGATTGGTCTAAATGGCCCCTTCAATTTGAAACTGCATTTGATGTTAGGAATGTCTTTCGTAGACGTGCTGACATAGACTAGGCAGTCAAAAATCTCATAAAACGTGGACTGGCATCCATTTTTTAGCCATGTCACAATGTGTTTTATCCTCACTTAGTCCATCAGTTTTACCAGAATCTTTCATACAGACCTCAGGAACCAACCAAGCTTTTCACTACAATTGATGGCACCATGTTTTCAGTTACCTTGGAGGATATTGAAGTTACATGTGGATATCCAATCAACTCCTCAGTTGATGTGGACGGTCAGCCTCTCTTTACTCCCCCACCGAATATTCTTAATTTATTAGATGACTTAACCGATGTTTTAAAAGAAGTAGTACATAGCAATCTCAAGAGTTTAGATAGCACTTCACTTAAAAGATCTTTTGTTCCACCCCAGATTTGGTTCATTGAGGTTTTACTGGCTACGAATGTTCTTCCGATTGGGAAACCTACAGAAAATAACAGTGTCCTTTTGGATTGTCTCTTTTCAGTAGAGAATGAATTTTGGTTTTCCATTCCCACTTTGATTATGAATCAAATCTTGAAGGTTTATAACAAATTGATTGTCCGCAAAAAGGAAAGCGCTTTGACTTGGTCATTTTCGTTTCCTTATCTAATCACGAAGCTAATTAAGAACCAATGGTTGGCAATTTCATGTAATGAGAAACAAGAAACTACAAAGAAGGTTCACAATTTCAAAGATTAGAAGGAGCAACTTCTTGCTCGCACTGGTGAAGGCACTAAATGATCCTGCTCCTGAAGGAGCAGACATTTTGTAATGAACCCGATCATTTGTCTTCCTTTCCTTTTTCCTAAAATTTTACGAATGAATTTTTTTCGTTTAATTTTCCTTTCTGAGCTCTGTTTCGTGTCGCTTAGTGTCATCTCGAGTGCTCAGAATTGGTTCCTGAGACTCTTTTCCATGAATTGACAACTTCCTTTGAGGACCGAGTCATTTTCACATTTTTCGTTTTTCGACACTATGCGCTATTTCGTCCTTTTCCCTATTCTGTCTTATCTCTGTTTGTCAGTTTTTGGCACAACCTCACTTCTCATGCTCGGAGTTGGTTTTTGACTTCACGTGTCTTCATCTTGAGTGGTTTCCACGAAATACGTATCTTGACTTTTGTAAGAAAGTACTTTGGTTGCTCCCGGTGTCCATAGGGGAATGGATGCAAAGTTCTTTGAAATTATTTTCTTTTCTTGGGTTGTTTTTCATAAATATCTTTTGAATATATTTTATTTCAGGGGTTTTTAAGAAAATATTTTTGGAAGATATTTTCATTCTGGGCCATAAGTGCAGTTTTCACTTTTTAGAGGGGCCATTGTGCAATTAATGAAAGTTATTGCAAAATGTCTTGTTTTGAGCCTAGATCCTCGTACGGGATTCATTTTCACATTTTGTCGAGCTGTGTACTCTTGGAATTTCCTCCTGGTCGATATTTTCCAGTTTCAGGGTTTCTGGCCCCAGTTTTCGCCAAACTTGTTTTGGGCATAACTTTCTACTCGGGACTCAATTTTTGACGCTGTTTCTTCCGCTGTTCATATTTTATCATTTTGAATCTTTTTTGTTCACAAAGTTTTGCCATTTGAGCGCGTCTGCTCAAATTTTACTTTTTCGGACCCGGCGGGACCCGTTCAGAGCACTTTTTGATATTTCTATAAAAGGGGGGTGATATATTTCATTTTGATCTTCTCACCTCTTCATGCATGACCTGGAGCTCCCATGGCAGCCCAAGGGGTGCTGCCATCTTCTCTCTCCTCTTTTGGTTCACTTTTCCTTGATGGAAAGTCTTCGGCCTTAACGTTTGTTGTTCCTCTCGCCGTGCTCTACCTTTCCCCCTTATTAGAATTCAGTTTTGACCATTTCTTGAGTTTGGTTTTGAGGTCAAGTTATGATTTTGATGGGGCTTTGATGGTGGTTATGTTCACGGTGTTGTCCCCGACAAAACCTCTCGGTATCGTCGAATTCAGAGCACTTTTATTTTGGTGGGCCTTTGGGATTTTCATCTCAAATTGAGGTAGGGGATGTTTTAGGTTTAAATTCTTGTTATATAGCATGCTTGTGATGCTTATACTACTTGTTTGCATGATTAAATATAAAATCTAGAGATTTTATTATTTATTTTTCTTGTACGGGATCTCATTTTTCCGGTTGCTCATGACTTGGTTTAAACATATAGCATGATTTTATATTGCCCCTTGATATGCTCATTGTCGTGTATTAAAATTGGAACATTTGAATAAGTATTAAAGATTTTATTTAATATTTATCTTAGGTGAAAGATTAATTCACATGACCTTAACTAGCTTAAAATCAATATGTGTTAGCATATTAAATTAAGCCTTTACATGCTCTCCAACATAGTTGAATTTGAAATTAATTGGAGGTGTTTTGAAAATTAGTAATTATTAATTAATTTGATTAATTAATTTGCCCCGAGTGCACTAATCACTTTATTTAAATTCTGACTTGATATTCTTGACTTACATGCCATATAGCTTCACATATATTTGATTTAGAATATTCGGTGAGGTTTTGAAACCTTTCATTTAATTAATTTCCTTGTTTAAGATTTAATCCTCATGGTGATATACAACTTGGAATTGAATTGTGGCATGCTAGAAAATTAAGCTTTGGTGTGGTTGTTCACATGTATTAAATTGGGATTAATTGCATGAGAATTGCAACCTTTATTTTATATTTAACTTTAGTGAAAGTTTAATTTACATAGGTGTAACTTGCATGAAATAAGCTTGAAGTGTGATATTACATTAGTCCTTGGCATGTTCTCTAAGATATGTTAAATTGAGAGTATTAGGTTAAGTTTTAAAATCTAGAGATCTTAATTAAAAGAATTAATTAAAATCTATTTCGTGGTCCCATTAGCTTAATTAAGGTTTTAACTTGATATTTGTATTGGTCATGACTTGTTTACTAGTATATATTAATTTGGGACTATTAGAAGTTGTTTTAGAACCTTGGTAATTAAATTAGCATGATTTAATTAAAGTTCTACTTTGTTGTTCCAACAACCTAATTGAGTTTTAGAATTGATATAGGTGATGCCCATGCCATGTCCTTTAACATGTATTAAATTGAGGTTATTTGGAATTGAATCAGAATCTAGAGAATTTAATTGTGTTTATCTATTTAAATTCTATCAATTTGCTCCATGATCTAGTTGTGTTTTAGAAGTGGTTTCTATATTCAAAGCATGGACTTGGACTTGTTGTATATTCATTTGGTTATGTTTTGAACATTGGATAACATAGTTGCTATGTTTGTATTCATGAGAATATGTTTTCCTTATTGAATATATTGTTGCCTTGTGTAATGATTTGCACACTTCGTGTTTAACATCTTTCATGCATAGCATGTAACGAATCGCACACTGAAGATTCGACATTCATCATATCATATTAGTTGTAGATTTAGAGCATGTATGGTATAGGTTTCCAAATTTGGTTGTGCTTAGTAGATAGTTGATTATCTTGCATATTCCTGTTGATATATGCGTTGTTGCACAACTTGTTGATTTTGGAAACTTGGAAATGTCGTTGTTTGACTATGGCTAGGACGTGGTTCTAGTACGGGGGATAGTCCCTCTATATGGTCTAGTGCGCACATAGGGAGGTTACCCATGGGCTAGTAACCCTAAAGTAACTATGTTGTCGGTCTGATCCGGCGTGACGTCCGCGTATCCACTTTGTTTGATTTCGCATTTCATTTTCAAGTTGATAACTAGATAATGTTGTAACTTGTTGTTTCTTATTTGTAGTTCCATTTTAAGTTACAGGATGTTAACTTTGCGAAATTATGCTTTATGCGTTGTATTGGAAGTTCCAATGTTGGTTAAATTGCATCGATATTGAAAATCGTGTTTTAACATTCTAATAAAGCTTAGGATTGATCCTATTGTTTCATTTATAACATAGACGTTAGGTGGCATGAACCACTACTGTTATTTTATGCTTTAGATTCTAAGTTGATGGCTTTAAGAACTTAAACCTTGTTGCATTGTATAACATGCTCTTTTGTTGTTGAATTGCATAGATAATGTGATTCTTGTTAACTTGTATTCAAATATGCTTTTGTCATGTTGTATGGATTACTCTAGACCTAGTTCAATTGTATTGAAAATGTAGTTCATGTTAATCTATGCTCAAGCATTCTTCTTGTCGTGTTCTTTGGATTATCCCAACCATGATTCGTTTCATACACGTATGTATACATGATTCTTGTTGCTTAGACTCTAAGGTAGCTTAGGATGCTCCCCGAGTCTCACTTGGACATAGACGTTAGGTGGCATGAACCCCTTTAACATGTTTCACCTTAAGGTGATAAATTTGTAAAATGCTAGGTCGATGCATGCTCATCTCCTACGAGTAGCTTTATGTTACTCACCCATATGATACTGGGGCATATTTCAGGTACGAAGACTTGGTTCGTGAAGCCTAGCATTCCTTGGATGTCGAGTAGCTTTCAAGTTTCCATTTCATGCAAATGTTAGCATGAAATGTCATTTTGTAGACTTATATGTCAAAATATGTATATTTGATTCCATGTATGTAATGTGTATTTAAGTACACTCCTTTCAATGTATTTGACATGTATAAGATGAGGCCAGAGGCCAATGACATGTGTATTGTATTCTATACAACTTTTTAACTTCATGAAATATTATGAAAACCTTGAAAAATCACAAGTCATTACTTCACCACGGTTGCATCGGGTGTGGGAATTCCATTTTCATTCTTTTATAGGGTCTTATTAATCTTGTATGAAGTGTGACCAAGGGCCAAACAGTCATTTGATCCCGTTTTGCATTTTTGGATTCCATGTTTTCCATTCCAAGTCCATTTTTGCCTTTTTGCCCGTTGGGGGGTCGGATTTTGCATCAGCTATATTTTAAGCCATGGACCATTGTAGCGCGTCTAAATAGGTAAGTTACGTTTGCGTGCATGGTCATTTCCGGGCAAAACCTTATCGTTTGTGTTTTGAGCCTCTTGTGAATTCATTTCGCATTTTTTTTGCATATTCTGATCTAGGGGCATTATGGACCTTTCACATCAGTTTTATTTTCTTCTTTTGACATGGTTGAATAGAAAACATGATTTTAGGGGGGGTTTCTTCTTCGTGTTTTTCCAGAAAATGTCGTCTTGGTACCGGAAATCCCTCGTGAAGTTTCAGCTTCCAGTTTTCATTTTGCAACTTTATGACCCTCTTATTCAGTTCTAATCTAGGGGCATTTTTAGGATTTCACATTGAGTTTTTTTCGATTCCGTTCACGTTGTCGGGTAGAAAACTCGATTTTAGGGGGGGGTTTCTTCTTCATGTTTTTCCAGAAAAACTCGTTTTGACCTCCGTTTCAAGCCTCAGTTCTGGGCCGATCAAAAATAATGTAGCAGCAGCCAAGGGCTACCACCATGCCATGTCTTTGGGTGCCGGTAGGCTCGCGCATGGGCGCTGTGTGCGCCATGGCCCCTCGTCGGGCCGCCGCGACGTCAATTCTTCTTTTGGGCTTTTCTCCTTCGTCCGGACTCCGATTCAAGTGATTTTTTTTTGAACTTGACTAATTTTTCGCTGTCTTTCCAACGGTGTGCTCGTTTGTACCCGGTTCTTCCTGGATAATTACCAGTTTACCCTTTTTGCTTTAAGTGCTCATTTTTCTTCGTCATGCCGTTTCTCCTTCGTTCAGACTCCGAATCATGCGATTCTTGAGTCCATCTTGATTAGTTTTTTGTTGTCCTTCCAGCGGTGTGCTCGGTGGCACCCGAATCTACAGTTTTCAGAAATAACTATTTTGCCCCTGGGGGCTTATTTGTCATATTTTCGATCTTTTGCTTCCGCATCAGTCCTTGTTGAGTTTCACAACCTCATGGAAGGTCACTTTGACTTCTTAGAGTCTTGTTTTCTGTTTTCGCTTCCGCATTCGGATCCATTATCGGATCATCCTTATGGTTCATCACAGGACACGCTGGCCTAAAAACCAGGGTCGTCACAGGTGGTATCAGAGCGTCCGGGTTCGAATACCTTAGACGACGGGTTTTGGGTGCATATCATGCTCATGTTGTTTTGCTTTGATTTGTCATTTGTATTTTGATAACATGTCTTGTATGATAACATGTTCACATGTTCAGGTGTTTTGAGACATCTATCATTGGTTGAGCATGCTTTTGTGTATATATGCTTCCTGATAACATGTTCTGTGTCACTATCATGTTCTGGTGTGATAACATGTCTGCGTGCTTCTTGATAACATATTTGATTTGATAACATGCATATTTGTTTATGTGGCAACTTGTTTACTACTTGTGTGAGTAGATAGTTATGCTATGTTGCATGCTACTTGTTTACTTTATGTCAGGTTTTTGCATTGTCTCTTAGGATCTGTCATATCCCTTGGATGCGTTCTTGTTTCACGAGTTTCTTCCTTGGATAGGAGAAATTCATTCTGTGAGGACCCATGTAGGGAACCTTCTTGTCTGTTCTGTTGGTTGATGCGAGTGAGGCTCATGTGAGCGTAGACGACTGTGATTCATTTCCTTTTCCTTGTCTGGTGGAGTGAGACGTGGGCCAGGGAGGCACCGTTTCATTTCCTTTTCCATCGTGGCTTTTAGATCTAAGGCCTTAAGCATATGGTGCCAGTGTCATTGTTGTCATAGTTTTGGGATTTGCTACCCCAACTCTCGCAGATGCCTGGTTCCCGTGGTGCTTTTGGTAATGATCATTTTCGACATTGATGTCATTGGTATCGAAAAGTTCCCTTCTGGGGCATGTTACGAACTAGTGCCTTATACTGTCATGCTACCTTGCTGACGAGTAAGTGTGGGCGGGTTCTGGTCACTGTTTGTACTGCCTTGTCACTCTCTTCTTTCACTGTGTTTGACGTTTTGCTTTCTTGGGATTCTCTCGGTGGTTGACGTTGAGTTAACGTGCCGATTCGTATGAGGTGTTGCCTTAGTTCATGGTTTCGCGTTCCTTCAGTTGATCTTTAGACTTCAGGATTTGTCTTTCAGTGCGTTGTGAGCTGTCCCTTGATTTGACCTTTTGTTCGGTCATTATTCTGTTCTCTCTGGTGTGTTCCTAATTTCGGGAACGAAATTCTTTTAAGAAGGGTAGGTTGTAACGACTCGGTCATTTGCCTTCCTTTCCTTTTTCCTAAAATTTTACGAATGAATTTTTTTCGTTTAATTTTCCTTTCTGAATTCTGTTTCGTATCACTTAGTGTTATCTCGAGTGCTCAGAATTGGTTACTGAGACTCTTTTTTGTGGATTGACAACTTCCTTTGAAGACCGAGTCATTTTCACATTTTTCGTTTTTCAACACTATGCGCTACTTCGTCCTTTTCCCTATTCTGTCTTATCTCTGTTTGTCAATTTTTGGCACAACCTCACTTCTCATGCTCGGAGTTGGTTTTTGACTTCACGTGTCTTCATCTTAAGTGGTTTCCACGAAATACATATCTTTACTTTAGTAAGAAAGTACTTTGGTTGCTCCCGGTGTCCATAGGGGCATGGATGCAAAGTTCTTTGAAATTATTTTCTTTTCTTGGGGTGTTTTTCATAAATATCTTTTGAATATATTTTATTTCAGGGGTTTTTAAGAAAATGTTTTTGGAAGATATTTTCATTCTGGACCATAAGTGCAGTTTTCACTTTTTGGAGGGGCCATTGTGCAATTAATGAAAGTTATTGCAAAATGTCTTGTTTTGAGCCTGAATCCTTGTACGGGATTCATTTTCACATTTCGTCGAGTTGTGTACTCTTGGAATTTCCTCCTGGTCGATGTTTTCCAGTTTCAGGGTTTCTGGCCTCGGTTTTCGCCAAACTTGTTTTGAGCATAACTTTCTGCTCGGGACTCAGTTTTTGACGCTGTTTCTTCCGTTGTTCATATTTTATCATTTTAAATTTTTTTTGTTCACAAAGTTTTGCCATTTGAGCCCGTCTGCTCAAATTTTACTTTTTCGGACCCGGCGAGGCCCGTTCAGGGCACTTTTTGAGATTTCTATAAAAGGGGGGTGAGATATTTCATTTTTGATCTTCTCCCCTCTTCATGCACGACCTGGAGCTCCCATGGCAGCCCAAGGGGTGCTGCCATCTTCTCTCTCCTATTTTGGTTCACTTTTCCTTGATGGAAAGTCTTCGGCCTTAACGTTTGTTGTTCCCCTCGCCGTGCTCTACCTTTCCCCTTATTAGAATTCAGTTTTGACCATTTCTTGAGTTTGGTTTTGAGGTCAAGTTATGATTTTGATTGGGCTTTGATGGGGGTTATGTTCACGATGTTGTCCCCGATAAAACCTCTCGGTATCGTCAAATTCGGAGCACTTTTATTTTGGTGGGCCTTTGGGATTTTCATCTCAAATTGAGGCAGGGGATGTTTTAGGTTTAAATTCTTGTTATATAGCATGCTTGTGATGCTTATACTACTTGTTTGCATGATTAAATATAAAATCTAGAGATTTTATTATTTATTTTTCTTGTACGGGATCTAATTTTCCCGGTTGCTCATGACTTGGTTTAAACATGTAGCATGATTTTATATTGCCCATTGATATGCTCATTGTCGTGTATTAAAATTGGAACATTTGAATAAGTATTAAAGATTTTATTTATTATTTATCTTAGGTGAAAGATTAATTCACATGACCTTAACTAGCTTAAAATCAATATGTGTTAGCATATTAAATTAGGCATTTGCATGCTCTCCAACATAGTTGAATTTGAAAGTAATTGGAGGTGTTTTGAAAATTAGTAATTATTAATTAATTTGATAATTAATTTGCCCCGAGTGCACTAATCACTCTATTTAAATTCCGACTTGATATTCTTGACTTACATGCCATATAGCTTCTCATATATTTGATTTAGAATATTCGGTGAGGTTTTGAAACCTTTCATTTAATTAATTTCCTTGTTTAAGATTTAATTCTCATGGTGATATACAACTTGGAATTGAATTGTGGCATGCTAGAAAATTAAGCTTTGGTGTGGTTGTTCACATGTATTAAATTGAGATTAATTGCATGAGAATTGCAACCTTTATTTTATATTTAACTTTAGTGAAAGTTTAATTTACATAGGTGTAACTTGTATGAAATAAGCTTGAAATGTGATATTACATTAGTCCTTGGCATGTTCTCTAAGATATGTCGGGTAGAAAACTCGATTTTAGGGGGGATTTCTTCTTCGTGTTTTTCCAGAAAAACTCGTTTCGACCTCTGTTTCAAGCCTCAGTTCTGGACAGATAAAAAAAAATGTAGCAGCAGCCAAGGGCTGCCACCATGCCATGTCTTTGGGTGCCGGTGGGCTCACGCATGGGCGCCATGTGCGCCATGGCCCCTCGTCGGGCCGCCGCGACGTCAATTCTTCTTTTGGGCTTTTCTCCTTCGTCCGGACTCCGATTCAAGTGAATTTTTTTTTGAACTTGACTAATTTTTCGTTGTCTTTCTAACGGTGTACTTGGTTACACCTGGTTCTTCCTGGATAATTACCATTTTACCCTTTTTGCTTTAAATGCTCGTTTTTCTTCGTCATGTCGTTTCTCCTTCGTTCGGACTCCGAATCATGTGATTCTTGAGTCCATCTTGATTAATTTTTCGTTGTCCTTCCAGTGGTGTGCTCGGTGGCACCCGAATCTACAGTTTTTAGAAATGACTATTTTGCCCCTGGGGGCTTATTTGTCATATTTTCGATCTTTTGCTTCCGCATCAGTCCTTGTTGAGTTCCACGACCTCATGGAAGGTCACTTTGACTTCTTAGAGTCTTGTTTTCTGTTTTCGCTTCCGCATTCGGATCCGTTATCGGATCATCCTTACGGTTCATCACAAGACACGCTGGCCTAAAAACTAGGGTCGTCACATATTTCACCCTCTATTTTGTAGGGTGAACTGATTTTATCTTTAGTTATTTAGTTTATGCTATTTACTTCTGTTTTGTGTGCTTTGACTAATTTTAGGATTTAGGCCATGTTTGGCATGACAATTGTGAGTGCACTTTTTGATGTGCACATATTTTGTTTTTCTTTTCCAGTTTTGAATAAAGCATGACGTAGTACTTTATATTTATATCTTTATATATGTCTATGCTTTTATGCTTGGTGTATAGTTTTTCTGAACAGATTATCAGGTCCAAGTTTAGGGGAAGAAATTTCGCTGTTTCATTACCACTGGTTGCACTGAAGTCGTTGTTTCGCACTCGGTAGTTTATCTCTTTTTACACTTCTATGCATGCTTAGTTTCTATACTTGTTTTCATACATTAAGGACAATGTATCATTTAAGTTTAGGGGTGTTGGGAGTTGGCAAATTGTCATTGTTTATTTATGGTTGAATTAAAAAAAAAAAAAAATTGCATGCTAGCTTAGGCAAATGACTTTTGGTGTTGTTAGAACTAAGTTTGGGGGGGGGGGGGGTGATTAATACAACTTATATGATTATATAGGATATCAAGGAATGATTGAAAATTGTTAGTATGATTGTTCAAATGAAAAATGTCCATTGCATAATTTAAATATTTTATTTTAGAGTCTTTCATCTCTAAGTGACTTCACAATGCACATTGAGCACACCGAAAATTGCATTCCCTTCCTTGTGGTTTTACTTAATTGGCTCCCTAAATTAGTAAGTTGGATGAATGAAATAATCCTTAGTATTGAAAAAAATAAAAATAAAATAAAATAGAATTGAATAAAACTGCATTCTTTCAACATGTCAACTGATTAAAAGGAAGACAAGGAAAGAATATAAGATGTATGATTAGTTTGAGTTCGTAACCTAACCATTTTGAGTCATTACACCCTTAGGAGTGTCTTTACACTTAACGCCCTAAGACCATCTGGTTTGGGAGTCGTTGGCTCAATGCTTGTTACATGGGGTGGTTAGAGAGCTTGAGGAACTTAGACATTGCACATGGTCATACATAAAAAAATAATAAAAAATAAAAAAACCAACAACACAAAATGTGTTCAAATAAATATATGCCTTGGATTATGATTTCAAAAGATAAATTAAGGATGTGAAAGACTTTGTATGAACCATAAAAGGGTTAAAAGTACATTATAAAGAGAAAATTAAAATTTGGTTCACTTCTAAGGAACTTGAGATGAAATTCTATTATAAATGAGATGTTGAAGATCAGGTATGTAGACTAGTTTGTTGATGCATGAATGTTGGGAATTGAATATTGTTTTGAGATGTCATTGTATGCATACTTGTTGTAGTCTTCATTATAGAGTCTTTCCCCAAAGTCATATGTTTCAATGTACACTAGAATGAGCCTTGTTGCTTAGTGTTTATGGGTATCATTTCTGGTAAACCCTCACAAGACTTCATTCATCCTCTTGGGATACTTAGGGGTTAAAAAGCTTATTGCATATGCTAAATGCAACCATCACTCCCACGAAAAAGGAGAAATTTATGTTTTAATTTTGTTTTGCTAAGAGACTAGCAAAATGTAAGTTTGAGGGTCTAATAAGCGTCAAATATTGCATATTTAAGCGTCCTTAATTGCATTAGTTAAGCCTATTATTTGATCTGTTTATATAGATTAACTACATTTTTATATTTTTGTGTTTTTGCAGGTCTTATTGTTAAAAAGGAATAAGAATAAAATTTTAAAGGGTTTTGAAGCACAAGTCATATCAGGCCTACATTTCAAGTGATCATCAAAGAGAAATGACATAAAGAGGTGATGGATGCAACTAGAGCTAAAGAGAAAAGTCTGTGTCAGAGTAGCATGCCTGGTGTCCGGACGCAAGAAATGGCGTCCAGACGCTATCCTCCAAAAGCTCGCGTCCGGACACCCATTTTGGCGTCCGGACGCCAAATCATCAGGGCCTCGCGTCCGGACGTGAGACCACGGGCCCCCATTTTATTTAAGTCTGATTTTATCTATCCTGAGATGGGATTCGAATTTTAAATGCGGGATTGGGTATTTTGAACTGACGGGAGGATAAAAAAGGGGAGAAGGCTGGAAGAAAAGAGTCTTGGTTTTTGTTTTGAAAAAGATACAGAGGGAGAGAAAGGATTTTTAGGGTTCTTGGAGGCTGAGCTTGCAACAATGGTGAGAGAGGGGATTTCTTTCTCTTCTTCAATCCTGGAGGTTGCTGCCATATTCATGAGAGGCTAAATCCCTTTTCTAGGGAGTTGATGTAACCTAGGCCAAGTAAACATGTTTTGATTTATATTTCAATTTGGGGATTATTATTGTATATATTCAGTTTTATAAATTAGAAGTATTTACATTGACTTGATGTATGTTACATTGAATTAATGCATGTGTTTATCATATGAATATATGTTCGTGTTGATTTGTTTTCTTGGCTTAGAAATCATATTGATACAAATATTACACTTGATTTCCTATAGTGACAGTGGGAAAGAATTTATGGAATGGTTATATTGGCATGAAATTGAGCATTTATATAGGTTATACCTAAGGAAAATGGACCATGCTACACCTTTAGATTAATGTAGTTAGGTAGATGGTCTATACCAACTGAAGATAATCTATGATATTTAATTGATTTCATGTGCCGCAAAATATAATTAAAGGACCTTGATAGGCCATGCCTAGGGAAGATGGTTCATGCCATAACCTAGTTTAGGTAAATGAACCATGCCAACCAAAGATGGGTTATGTTTAGTCATGAAATGTATGATCTTCTTGACGATGTTGTGGTAGTTTTATACTTCTACACATCATTTTATATATATATAATTGTAAATCCCCAAGTTGACTGCAAGTTTAACATGTTTGCGAGGTTGAGGTGAAGTCAATTCCCTAGCCTTCTCTTTATAAGTTCAAGCCATTTTTATTTATTGTTTTATGAATGTTAAATTCGTAGGTTAAGTGACAAACCAATCGATTTATCATCTCTTTTGTCAAATTAAGAAGTAGTTTTATAATTCTGTTTGCCATAAACTAGCAATCCTTATGGTTCGATAACCCCATACTTTAGCATTAATCTGCAATGATGAATATGCTATTGTTATAAGTGGTACTTTTAAAGTGGTACACATTTGTGCATATCACTTCATCTTGATCCTCGCTATTCTCATCATCAGGGCTCCTTTTCTTAGTTGAAACCATGTAAGCTGTCACAACTTCATCATCTAGATATCTTCTTGGAAAGAACTCTTGCAAAGTAATGGACTTCTGGATCCCTTTGCTCATAGAGGCGTGTTTGGATGACTGCATCTTCTTGACCCATTTTCTATTATGGCCATACTGTTTATGGCGGTATTGAGGTTTCTTCTTTCTTTGCCCCCTGTTAGAATAATTAGTCTAAAAAATGTTAGCTCGTTGCTTTCGTGGTTTCTTTCTTGTTACCAGAGTCCATCTTTCTTCATCATCCTAAGGAAGGATCCTTCGAAATGTTGAAACCTCAAGTACACTTCCTTGGCCAAGATAGATGGGGATTGGTTTGAATGAGCCAAACTGGATAGTTGTGCAATATACCTCAGAATTTGAAGGTTGAGAATGAGTGAGCACTCCCCACGACAGAGGTTGTTAAAGTAGCAGTAGTGTGATTTGAAGTTATAACTTCATCTGTGTCCAATAAGATTTTTCCTTGTTTTGCCAGATTCATCACCACTTCCTTAAAGATAAAACACTTCTCAATTGGATGATTGACAATGCGATGATATTTATAGTATTTTGGGTCGTTAACACGTCCCATCTCTTAAAGACATTTGCATTCAGGGAGTTCTATAATTTTACTTTCGAGTAAGCATTCCAATATGCTAGGAACATCAGAATCAGGGAATGGATATTCCTTCTTCTCTAATTCCTTTAGCGTAGGACGCTGTCTTTCCCCCTTTTGAAACTGGTGAGGCTTTTTATCATCCTTCTTGTTATCTCTAACAGATATCTTGATTGGGATAGTTGAGATAGCCATGGAATCTTTAGCAGCGGTCTTTGATGACTTGTCACCCTTCTTCCAGTCCTTCTTGTCTTTGTGTAGTTTTATGGTCACCGGACCTTTGTCGTCATGGGACTCTATACTAATCTCTATGTCATGGGCACGCATAGCCAATTCTTCAAATGTGCGAGGTTTTATGCCTTGAAGAATGTAAAGAAGGCCCCAATGTATTCCCTGTATACACATCTCTACAACAGAGATTTTTAATAATCGGTCCTTGCAGTTAAGACTGAGTGCTTGCTACTGATTAATATAGTCGATTACAGGCTCATCCTTTCATTGCTTTGTGTTAACCAATTCTATCATACTAACAGTACGACAAGTGCTATAAAACCTGTTCAAGAATTCTAATTCCATGTGGTCCCAACTATCAATTGCATCTGACTTTAGGTCGGTGTACCACTCGAACGCGTTTCCTTTAAGGGAGTGGACAAATTATTTAACTAGTAAGTCCCCATCAGTTCTAGCATTGTTGTAAGTCTCGACAAAATGGGCAATGTGTTACTTGGGGTTGCCTTTTCTGTCAAATTGCTGAATCTTCGGAGGTTGGTATCCTACATGCATCCTCATACTGTCGATTCTCCTTGTATAGGGCTTTGAGTACATGAGAGTGCTCTATGAGATGCCTTCATATTAGGCTCTGATTATATTCAATATCATATCTTGTAATTGTTCAACAGATAATAAAGAGACTGAAGAAGTATGATTGGTTTGACCAGCTGTCTATTCTGTCACGGATGTCTGTCTGGGTCCTCTGTACGAGTACTTGTGCTGTAGAATTAGGATTCCCAGATAGCACTGTTGTGGAAGATGTAGGATTCCCAGACGGTGGTGATGTGGAAGTTGCAAAATTCCCAGATGGCACTGCTGTGGAAGCTATAGGATTCCCATATTGTACCGGTGATTCACTGAAGGTCTGAACTTCCAATTTGTTCATCAATGTAGCGATTTGCATGTCCTTTTCTTCAATAGTCTTTATGAGGTTCTCAATGGAATGAGCCATAGTTGCTAGTTGTTCTTCCACCATGGTAGCTCCAGTCATCATAGTAGCGACTATATCTGAGTATGATAGGCTTAAGAGTCAATGTTCCTTGAAGTGATTGATTGCTCTGAAGTCTGATGTGGTGACTTTAGGGGTGAACCGATACTAAAGCGAGCATCATGGATGGAATGAGGTGAATCTAGTGGCGGAATCTCCTCTGGAACAACGTCAGGGTTCTTAACATGTTGAGTTTTCACGTTCGCCGACTTTGCAGGGTTGGTTTTCACCAAGTCTTGCTGATGTTTGGATGACGCGATTGCCTGGGACTTGCTACGTGTTACAGGGCCCGCCAAGGTACTTCCATCACTTGATTTGGCCTTCGTGCCACTTTTCATAGTGGCTTTGGCAATTATCTTTGCAGTAGCGGTGTTCTTTTGGGTTTTCTTGTCTGTCTGAGCCTTAGGGGGAGCAATAGAATCTGACAGAGAAGAAACTTGATAGTAGGAGAAAGAGAAGAGAGACAAAGGATGTCCCACCGGGCGTGACAGAAATTTGTACACATAAATTTTGTAGTCTACAAATAAGAACAAAATATAGAGCAAAAAATAATATTTTACTAAATTAGAAAAAAATTGGAGTACAATCCTCTGTAATTTTTCTTTACAAAAGAATAAGGTCCTCTGATTTGATCTCCTTTTTTTTGGTTAGATCCAAGGGTTGCACGAGCTTGATCTTGAATCACCATGGAATTTGGATAAAGAACGACATGATTTGATGTGCTTACTGTTGATCACCGTAAAATTTGATGAAGAACAGCACGATTTGATGTGCTTGGTGTTCTTCGCTTTTGGGCAAAGTTTCTGTACTTCTCTCTGGAATTCTAGATTTCTGAATTCTGAATTAATGTCCCTTCTTCCCTCCTCTAGGCCTCTAATTATAGGCTTATTGGATTCATAGGATGATGACACGTGCCTCTCATGATAAAGATGAAATCATAACTGAGCCAAGCCGGTTATATTATGATAATTATCCTTAAAAATAATTATTCTAAATATATTTTATTAGGAATAATTATATTTTTCATTTAATCATCTGGGTTGGGCTAATTAAATAATTTAAGTGGACCAAGTTTGGGCCAATTAAATAACTTAATTAAATATTAAACCCATATTTGATGGATCAATTTGTCAAAACCAAAGTCCATTAAAATTTTAGTGTCTACAGTGTCTTTGACTTAGACAGTCGATAGGATGTTTGAGAGGCAATGAGCTCCTCATTTCGAGTTTCATGCATTATTAGGTGCACATATATTTGTTGGCAAGGACGAAACCAGAAAAAATTTCCAGGGGGGGCACATTATAGTATTGTATACCATAACATATACTTACAATATAATGTACATGCATATAATTCAATATTTATGAGTATATATATATATATAGAAAGAGATAATGATATTTTTGGAAGGAAATTAATTTACAGATATAGAATATAAGGATTAAGGAAACAATTTAGAAGAAATTTAGGAGAAAAAAAAAATATGAAATATATATAAAATTCTACGAAAAATGAGAAAATTCAGGGAAGTCACTTTCCATATTTTTATTAAAAAACATATATATTATTATAAAATATATATAGGATATAAGAGATGGAAAAAATCCAGGGGTGGAAAGTGCCCCCCCCCCCCCCCCCCCCCCAGCGGTTGTTAACTGTCTTTATTCCTATTTTTTGGAGTATGCTAGTTGATAGTTGGTTATGACATGTTACATGTTTTATGCCTTATGATGTATACTAACTGTTAAGTATGATTAAGTGTTAAGTGTGTATGTTGACTTTGTGTTAGGTTATGAGCGTACTAGTTACTACTTGCGTTGTTTGTTTTGATTTATATCTACTTGCTACGTGACCTAACATATGTATATGGATTGTTTAATACTTGTTTAAGTATGTAGCCTTGTTACCATGTTGTATGCTAAATGTTCAGTGTTTTTATGCATGTAAGTGAATGTAATCTATGTGTTTAACCTGATTGCAGTGATAGCAAGAGATGTAGTTTGGTAAAGTGTACTATTATAAGAATTTTTGATGTGATGTGTATGATCTTAGTGGCTATATGCTTATTTAGTACTTTATTTTGATTTTGTGTATTGTTCATGCTTGGTTGGGTGAGATTAATGCTAGGGCATTGTCTTTGGGAGTCCACAATATTCTTAGACGCGTCTTTGTCATTTAGGACCTCTTCTTTATATAAGGGGAATTCGTGTTGTAAGGTCTCCATGGTGGGTGCCTTCTTATCTGTTTTGTCGGTTTGTGAGTTTTGAGATTTTAGGTTGATGGTTGTTAAGAGTGAGGCTCGTGTGAGCATAAGGTTGTAGTCTCTGTTTGGTAGAATAAGACATGGGATATGGAGGCATCGTCTCATCTCTCTTTTTTTCGTAGTTTCATGACATGGTCATAAAGTGTTTGAGGTGTTGGTATCATCTCATAGGGGGCTTTGTGGTGATCTTGATGTGGTGACACCATTTAGGGTTTCGTTTCTAGTGTCTTGGAGCAATGAGTTAGGATTGACTTGAGTCTCTCCTTGGGTAATGAGAGATTTGTTTTTGTGAGCCTCAACGGTAAGGTTCTCATGTCTAGTCTTCTTAGAGTGATAGTTTAGGGACTGATAGGCTTGTTGACCTAGGATCCTTCTTGTATTGCTTTGGACAGCTCTTATGAGCTACGATTGGGATGTGAGTGGTTTCGTGTGATTAATTGCATTAGTACAATTGATTACTCTCTCTTGTTATTAGAGACTTGCGGTTATATGTTAGGATTCTGGTAGAATCCTATAGAGTTCCCATCGGACTCATTGGCATCTTAAGATACGTCCTTCTTGTAGATGTCATGTGATGGTTAGTGTTGAAATTATCCATTACATTGTTGTTTTGTTGTTTAGTGGTCGTTTTGAGAAATGATTCATTTCCTTGCAGTAAGAGATTGGACTCATCCGTGTTGTGAGATACGCTTTCTGCAAGATCGTCCTTTTAAAAGGCATTCCATTTTCCTTTTGATTTTGTGACATTTTTATATGTTGTCACTCTTGTATGTTTATATACCTTATCATTTTTTAGCATATCTTAGGAACATGTTCAGGATATGTGACTACGTGTTGGTTTATCTGATGATAGAAATGAAGCATTTCTCACATGTTGTAGTTTATGTCGTGCTAGTATCATTGGTGATATCATTGTGGATATTTGTGCACATATGTGTTTATATATTTTTAAGGTATTTGATTGGATGTCTACTTGAGTAGTTGTACATTTATATTGCATTGAGTACATTGGGTGCGTAATAAGTCATTCATGATATGTTTATATATTATTTAGTAAGTAGATGTTATCCATGGGATACGGAAGGGCATTCATTTGTCGTAGGTACGGAATGTGATTCTATTGATTTCAACAAATCATTTATCGCAAGTGGGGAATGTGATTCTGATGATTCCAGGAAATCATTTGTCGCAGGTGCGGAATGAGATTCCGATGATTCCAACAAATCATTTGTCGCAGATGCAGAATGTGATTCCGGTGATTCCAGCAAATCATTTATTGCAGGTGCGGAATTTGATTCCGGTGATTCCAGCACATCATTTGTTGCGAGTGCGGAATTTGATTCTGATGATTCCAACACATCATCGTTGCAGTTGCGGAATGTGATTCCGGTGATTCCAGTACTACGTTATCTTTTTCGCATCATATGATTCACATGTATAGGTTGGGTCATGTGTTCTGCTTTATGAGTACCTGCTACTTGAGTGTCGAGTACATACATATGTGCATTGTGTTGCATTGGAGTTACATACACAGTGTACATTTGTTTTGAGATTGTGGCATGGTCACTATATATATGTTTGTTTTATAACTAGGGACATGGTCTTAATTCGACATTTTTATGCTTGCATTTTGTTTTGGTGTTTCATTCACGAGTTTTATCATTACATGGTGTTCATGTTATATTATTGTTCCTGCATTGATGCGTGGAGTTTTTTGACCTTGGTTGTCAAGATTATGATATGTGAGCTACGTTGTGACGGCCCAAGTTTTGCAACCCGGTGCGTCGGTGATGAACCGAAAGTTGACCCAGTAACGGATCCAAAATGCGAAAGCGAAAGATAAACCAAAATCCGGCCTAGACAAAACAAAAGGCGAAAAGAAAAGATCAACAGAAAAAAAATATCCGTAAAAATTTGAGAAAAATGGAAGGTAGGAAAATGACTGGGTCATTACAGCCTACCCTCTTTAAAGGAACTTCGTCCCCGAAATCCGGCCTAGATAAAACAAAAGGCGAAATTAGGATAACTATGGAGTATATCTCCGAGTATCCCACACAACATGCTATAAAAGCAATCCCAGAATTGAAAGACAACGTACAAACCAATGTCATTCGCACCCACGTGCTCATGACAGGACAACCTCTCAAAAGAGAAGTGACCACACGGCTACACGACAAGTCGAAACTCACACACCAAACCCAAGGTCAGACAAAGGGTCGAAAGACAATAACCGTAAGCATCCCTCTTGATGAACCATCATATCGATCCAAAAACAACCACCAAAAGAACTCCAAATTAACCACGTATCAAATCAGGGTACCGAACAAAGACGATGTGGCAATACGAATAGCGACCTAAACCCACCCACAACGTACTCAAATGTGTGGTAGCAATGACAATGCTTAATGCCCGCCCATACTTACTCATTAGTAAGGTAGCATTGACGACAACTAGCACTCCCCCATAACACACAACTTATAAAGTAGCATGACAGTATAAGACACTAACTCATAACCTATCCCCCCACTAGGTCTACCCACGAAACCTCTCGAAACAAATGACATCAATGTCAAAAATGATCATCACCAAAAGCACCACGGAGACCAACATTTTGTGAGAGTTGAGATATGGTCCAAAGATGTCCGGCCGGACCATTCTGGTGAATCTTAAAACTTTGACGACAATGCCATAGGTACCACTACACTTAAGGCCTTAAATCCTTAATACAACAAAACAAACAACTCCAACGTCTCAAAATACTATAATCAACGACCTTAATCAAGATTCCAAAGCCTGACTAGCAAATTAGCACCTCCAAAAATCAAAACGAATCTCACAATAAGACATTTCATTGAAAGTCCCACACATCTCCCTGAAATACATCAACTACAAGACCATACCGTAATCAAACATCGAATCCACATCCCTATCATGGATAACTAAATCCTTAAAAAATAAGTCCACCACATGGCACACATATCAAAATCCTAACAACTAAGGTCACAAAACGAATCTCTCGAAACCGTGCTTAGCATCACCAAGCTAAATCAAAATTCCTCAATTTCCATACAAGAACAATTACTGGAACTACAATTCCTCAAGACCACGCCTAGTCATAACTAGGACGAGAAAACTTCACAAACAAGCCATATCCAATAGCGATCCTCTAAAACGTCTCCTAAGAGTCAACCACATCCAGGTCTCTAAAATTGAAACAAGTCTCCAAAAGACATTCTTAAAAGAGCATCGAGGTCACCTCATGAATTAAATAAATCCTCAATGATATGGACACAAGTCCTCACAAAATGATCTCACACTAATCCACTCACACCGAGCATACCAAACTCCATCAACAACCACGGTAAAAACTCCCCAAGGGAAGACACGAAGGAAAAGAACCACCAGTTCTAAGAAAGATAACTCCACGACTCCATCTCTGAAATGAAAGACAACTAGGTCAAAAACTTCACCACCTACATGGAAGTAAGTCAACCAAAATGTAACGACCCTGGATTTTATAATCTAGAGTGTCCCGTGATGACCCGAAACGGATCCAAGATGCGGAAGCAAAAGAAGCAAAATGGCCTCAAGAGATGTATGCCATCCCTAAGGCACCATGATGACTCCCCATGAAGTTACGAAACTCGAATGAGCCAAGCAATTGAAGTAAGAATGCAGAACTCAAAAAGAAATAAACCAAGGGCAAAATGGTCATTTCACATAGAAATGGGTGCCACTGTGCACACCATTGGAAATACAATGAAAAATGAACCAAGCTAGACTCAAGAATTGCCTTATTCTGAATCCGAACGGAAAAAAATATGAAATTAAAACAAAGTGGCCTTCTCCATTTAAGGATTACCACAATCCTATCTCACTTGAACTAGAATAACTCTCACTATAAGTGGAGTTTTGATGTGTGGTTGCTACCATTGGAAAGCTGACTTCAGGCTCTAGAACTTAGACTCAAGAACGACCCAATTTGGATTTAAAACAAAGGAGTTATGATCATATGAAGTTGGAACCACAAGGTTGTCCAAGGAAAAGATGCAGATAATGCTTCCAGGAAGGATCGGTTGACCGATGGCGAGGATCAGCCGACTGAAAGTGCATCATCAGTCGGGCGAACCCCCATGGTCAGCCGACTGAAATGCCATTTTTCACAGAAAGGCTACTGGAATGGACCCTCGAAGCTTGTCAGCCGACTGATGGACCCTCATCAGCCGACCGATACATCTGCTACAGTAGAAAAAGCTGTTGCAATATGTGTGTGAGGTACTTGGGCCAATCCTAGGGTTCTACATGCATTCTACATGATCCGAACATGTTTCAAAACATTTCCTAGCCCCGTTCAAGCATCCAAAACAAGGAAGATCTCAAAATGACACCCCCATGCATGAATTTTTCATGAAAATTCATAAAAACGCCCAAAAATATGTCAAAAGTAGAAACTTAAGAGTTTTGTGCAATGTAGACGTGCACGCAAACGTAAAAAGACATTTAAGACGCGTCCCAATGGTCTGCGGCTTCAAAATAACCCCAATGCAAAATATGACCTCTTAACGGCCAAAAATTCCTAAAAACACTATAAATGGAACAAAAATGCATAACCTAGAGCAAAATGGTGTTTGGCCCTTGGCCACACCTCATGCATGATCATAGAAACCCTATGAAAGAAAAACAATGGATTTCCCACACCCGATGCAAAAGTTATGAAGCAATAACTTAGCATTTTTCAATATTTTTATATTAAACCATAAAAATGAAAGTGCATAGAATACAAGATACATGTCATTGGCCTCCGGCCTCATCTCATACATGTCAAATACATTGAAAAGAGTGTACTTATGTGCACTTTACACAAATGGAATTGAAGAATACAAGTTTAAACATATGAGGTTACAAAATGACATTTCATGCTAACATTTGCATGAAATAGAAACTTGAAAGTTACAAGTCATCCACGGAAAGATGAGCATCATGAACCAAGTCTTCGTACCTGAACAAAACCCCCAGTAACTTCGAGGTGAGTAAACAAGTTTACTCGTAGAGAATGAGCATGCATCGACTCGATTTCTTTAGAGATTTTTACATTAACTTAAAATAATTCAAAAAGGACATGCCACCTAACGTCTATGTCAAAGTGAGACTCAGGGATCATCCTAAGCTACCTTAGAGTGTTTCTAGCATAAACCACATCATTCATGCAATTGAAATGAGATACACAACATACAAGCATACCGATTACAAGTGTACTAAACGAAGATGAAAACATGCTTTGTAAGTATACAAAACACAGGTATACTAAACGAGATCGGAAACACATAAAGCAAGTATACAAGTGTGATGACCCTAGATTTTTCAACCCAGCGTGTCCAATGATGACCCGAACCGGATCCATTATGCGGAAGCAAAAGAAGGAAAAATGGCCTCAAGAGATGTACATCATCCCTAAAGCACCTAGATGACTCCCCATGAAGCTACGAAACTCAAATGAGCTAGACAATGAAGTAAGAATGCCAAACTCGAAAAGAAATGAACCAAGGGAAAAATGGTCATTTCACACTGAAATGGGTGCCACTGAGCACACCATTGGAAAGACAACGAAAAATGAACAAAGTTAGACTCAAGAATCATCTGATTCAGAGTCCGGACAGAAAGGTTATGAAATAAAACAAAGTGGCCTCCTCCGTTTAGAGTTACCACGAACCTATCTCGCTAGAACTGAAATAACTCTCACTATAGGTGGAGTTTTGATAAGTGGTTAATACCATTGGAAAGCTATCTTCAAGCTCTTGAAGATAGACTCAAGAATGACTAGATTTGAATCAGAAATGAGTGAGACATGATCCTATTAAGTCAATGCAAGAAAACTATCCAAGGAAACTGGAAGGAGATTTTCCCAGGGAGGATCGGTCAACCGAAATGCAACCATCAGCCGGCCGAAACTTAACCGTCGGTCGGCCGAACCCCAATCGTCAGCCGGCCAAAACAAGGGTTTTCCCTAAAAAGCCTACTGGAATGGTCTCGAGGGAATCGTCAGCCGACCAATGGAGCTCCATCAGCCGACCGACACCTCTGCTGCTGCTAGGAAAAGCTGCTGCAAGGTGTGTGCAAGGTGCTTGGGCCATTGCTAAGGTTCTACATGTATCCTACATGATCCGAACATGATTGAAAACACTTTCTAGCCCCGTTCAAGCACCTAAGACATGCCAAGACAAGGAGGAACTTCAAATGACACTCCAAGGAGGAATTTTTCATGAAAATTCATAAAATCGCCCAAAAATAAGACAAAAGTTGAAACTCAAGGGTTTTGTGCAATGTGGACATGCACGCAAACGTAAAAAGACATTTAAGACGCGTTCCAATGTTCCGCGGCTTCAAAATGCCAAGAATGCAAAATAAGACTTCTCAACGGCCAAAAATGCCTAAAAATGGAATAAATGGAACTACAATGCAAGACCTAGAATGAAATGGTGTTTGGCCATTGGCCACACCTCATACATGATCATAGAAACCTTATGAAGAAGAAAGAATGGAATTACCAGACCCAATGTAAAAGTTATGAAGAAAAGACTATTGATTTTTCAAGGTTTTCACAATGTTCTTAAAGTTAAAGAGTGCAATGAATACATAATACATGACATTAAAGAGTGCAATGAATACATAACACTGAACAGCAAGCATCACGAACCAAGTCTTCGTACCTGATCAAATCCCCCAGTAACTTCGAGGTGAGTAAACAAGTTTACTCGTAGAGAATGAGCATGCATCGACTCGATTTCTTTAGAGATTTTTAGGACTAACATGATATAATTCAAAAGGGATCATTCCACCTAACGTCTATATCAAAGATTAGACTCAGGGATCATCCTAAGCTACCATGGAGTATAAGCAACAAGAATCATGATATATATTCATATATGAAACAAGTCAAGATTGGGATAATCCAAAAACACGATGAGAAGGATACTTGAAATCACGAATAAGACATAATATCTATACAAACGACAAGATGGGTACATTCAAATGAACACCACAAGAATAACACATGGATTCAAGAACAAGGCATAATGTCTATGCAAGTAAACAAGATTGGGATATTCCAATTAACACGACGTGAAGTATACTTGAAATCAAGGACAAGACATATGATCTATGCGATTAAACAAGGATGGGACATTCCATGAAACACGAAAAGAGATTATACATGAAGTCAAGAATAAGGCATAATGTCTATGCAATTATACAAGGATGAAATATTTCATACAACACGAAAAGAGGTTATACATGAAATCAAGAACAAGGCATAATATCTATGAAATTTAATATGATTGGAACATTCCAAGTAACACGATAAGGAAAACACATGAATCCAAGAACAAAGCATAAAATCTATGCGATTTAACAAGATTGGTGCATTTCACATAACACAATAAGTTTAAATCTTCAAGGCATAATTAAAGAGCGAAATCAACCAATCTGAAAACTCGGATATCGGCCGGATTAAAACCGTACTCTTGAGATCACTTTAGGGCTACTAACCCATGGGTACCTTTCCCCTAGTGTGCACTATATTGTAGGAGGACAATCCCCTGTACTAGAACCAAGTCCTAGCCATGACAATTCTTAATTGATATCCCAAGTTCCAAAATCAACAAGTTGTGCAGGTTAAGATTGTATTAAAATACAAGAAATGCATTAACCACATATCATGCACAACCAAGATTTTGGAACACATAAGTCATGCCCTAAGTTCTCAACTATGATGGCATGTGAAATGTTAAGGAATCAATGTGTGCATTTATATAGACCACAACCAAGAAAAATAGCACATGGAATCCATCGAAGCAAATATACCATAAGTATAAGATACATGATTCAATTGTATACTAAACAACACATGTGTGAATAAACCATTCCGAAACAAATGAGCATGTTCATTAAGCACATTAATGAAACCAAGATACAAGAAGTCTAGATACATGATATCAAGGCATAATTAACTCGAGGGAGACATAAAAGGAAATTTAATCTATTTAAGGGATTAAATTATCAAGGTTACATGGAAAATCCAAATGTTCTACGAACAAGTTATGTCAAGGATCATGTCAAGGCCAAGTTCAATGTCAAGTTTCAAGTTCATTTCATACACGACACAACCATGTGAGTTAAGTTCCATACAAGAAAAATGTAATACACGTGAAGGAACTTATCAAGAAAATCATGAATACAAGGTTAGAAACTTAATCAAGTGCATAGAACCATTAAATGGATTTTAATTATTTCATTTAATTAAAATCTCTAGATTTTGAAAGTCATCCAAATGACCTCAATTTAAAGTATGTTATACAACATGTCAATACTTGTTTTAAAACCATGATACAAGCAAGTTCTAAGCAAGATACTACCTTGAGTATTAAACTTTAATACTAGAAATATAATAATTGAAAAGTTCCAAAACCTAATCAAATATTCTAGATTTAATATATGTGAAACTATATGGCATGTAAATCATGAATGTCAAGTCGGAATTCCAATGGGGTGAATAGTGCAACCGGAATAAATAAATTAATTAATCAAATAATTAATTATTCTCTAGATTTTAAAACATCCCCGTTTACTCTCAAATTTACATATGTTGAAGAGTGTATTTAGGCCTAATATAATATACTAAAACATATTGATTTCAAGTTAGTTAAGGCCATATGATTTAATATTTTATTCAAGATAAATATTAAATAAATTCTTCATTTCTTGTCCAAATGATCTAGATTTAATATATGTCAATGACCATATCAAGGGGTAATATATTATCATGCCACAAGTTTAAAACATGCTATAATCCACCGGGGAAATTAAATCTCACACATGAAATTTAAAATTAATAAAAATTCTAGATTTGATATCCAAGCATGTAAACAAGGAGTACAAGCATCCATAGCATGTTATATAGTAAGAAAGTAAATTATAACACCCCCTACCTCAATTTGAGATGAAAACCTCAAAGGCCCACAGAAAAAAAAGTGCTCCGAATCCGCGGAAACTGGAGGGTTTTGTCGGGGACAACACGATCAACATGAATCCGAAGGAAGTCCCATGAAAATCACAACTTGACTTCAAACCCAAACTCAAGAAATGGTCAAAAATGAATTCTAATAAGGGGGAATGGTAGAACACGTCGAGGGGAACAAAAAATGTGAAGGCCGAAGACTTTTCACTTAGGAAAAGTAGATCAAAGGAGGAGAGAGAATGTGGCAGCTCCATAGGCATCCATGGCTGCTTCAGGTCGTGCAAGGGGAGTGGGGAAGATGAAGAATGAAATATCTCATCCCCCTTTTATAGAAATCTCAAAAAGTGCCCCAAACGAGCCCCGCCGGGTCCGAAAAAGTGGATTTTGAGCAAACGCGCTCAAACGAAAAAACTGTGTGAACGAAAAAGATTCAAAATGAGAAAATATGAACAACAGAAGAAATGACGTTGAAAATCGAGTCCCGAGAAGAAAGTTATGCCCCGAACAAGTTCAGCAGCAACCGGGTCCGGAAACTCTAAAACTGGAGAAAAATGACCAGAAGGAAATTCTATGAATTCACGAGTCAACGAAAAGTGAAAATGAATCCCGTACGAGGATCCAAGCTCCAGACAAGACATTTTGCAATAACTTTCGTTAATTGCACAATGGCCCCTACAAAAAGGGTTAACTACGAAATTGCCCCAGAATGAAAATATCTTCCAAAAGATATTTTCTTAGATACCCCTGAAATAAAATATCTTCAAAGAAGTTGTCAATCCACATGAAAGAATCTCAGAAGCCAATTCTGAGCACTCGAGATGACACTAATAGACGAGAAACAGATCTTAGAAAAGAGAATTAAACGGAAAAAATTTATCCGTAAAATTTCAGGAAAAAGGAAAGGGAGGAAAATGACCAGGTCATTACGACAAGACATGAGTATACTAAATGGAATCTAGATACAAGAAGCAAGTGCTCAGTTTCAAGTATACTGATTGAGGTTTAAATACACAAAATAAGCATAATGTCTATGCAATTAAACAAGATAGGAAATACTCCATATAACACGATAAGGTTCTTATATCTTCGAGAGATATCACTTGAAATCTAAGGGTTTAGAGATTTTGCATATTGATAAAAATCATTACATATAGACCATGCCATCTAGTATCTAAGTCAAGTTACATGTATAGGATCATTCCTAAGTCACGATAGCATAAAGTAACATGAAATGAGATAACTAAGAATTTAATGAGATTGAAACAATTCAATTGACACAACAAGGACAAGGTGTGAAATCAAGGATAATGCATAATATCTATGCAAGTAACAAGAGTGGAACATTCCAATTAACACGATAAGAGTTATATATGAAATCAAGAATAAGGCATAATATCTATGCAATTAACAAGATTAGAGCATTTCACATAACACGACAAGGTTTAAATCTTCAAGGAATAGCAACTTGAAATTTAAAGAGTGAAATCAACCAATGTGGATACTCGGATATTGCCCGGATTAAAACCATACTCTTGGGATCACTTTAGGGCTACTAACCCATGGGTACCTTCCCCTAGTGCGCACTATTATAAAGACCTAGTCATTTTCCTTCTTTTTATTTTTTAGAAATTTTTTTTCGTCTTTTTCCCTATTTCGTCCTTTAGTCGTTTTTCATTTTTCCTTACATAACCTCACTTTTTGCACTCGAATTTGATTCCGGCTTTGCATACATCCATGATATTTAAATTCTATGATATCTACATTTTCACTTGTGTAGAAAAACATGTTAAATGTTTACTTTTCTTGTAAAGGGCATAAATGCATCACTTTTGGTAATTACTCTAAACTTGAGGCATTTTTTTGTAATTAAATAAAGTAATTATTTTTCGTCTTAGGAACTATTTTGCAATTTAATTTGGAAGATATTTTCAAAAAGGATCTTTTTGCAATTTTCTAAAAAATGTAACAAGTGTCACATTCCTAAGGTGCCACTTGTTGATTTTGTGGTGAAACCACTTGGAAGCCTTGTTTGATGACACATGGAGGGTGGAGATTCATCCATTTGTTGGCCTAGGATAGGAGCACTTGTTGGCATGGATGGTTGACAAGTGTAGGTTTGATATTTAATCTTGGAAGCTTACTTAGATTCATGACAAGCGTAGGCTTCACAATTGGTCTTGCATTAGTGTGTGTGAGAGGTAGTGTAAGAACACCTAGTGAGTGGAGATCCCCACCACTTTTAACTTAGGGTTTCCATTCTACTTTAATTCATTCACCACTTTCCTCTCAAGAACCCGAAGAAAACCACCATTGAAGCTAAGCTTGGTTTAAAGCTTTAAGCTTCATTTTGGAGCCCTTTCACTCACCTTAGAGCTTTGAACTTGGAATACTTTATTTTCATCTCACTCTCCTCTATAAAACCCTAGCTTGGTTTTCCATTTTGAGCTTTGTTGCATTGGATTATAGAGATTCAATTCTCTATTGAGGTAGGGGGTGTTTTACTTTATTTTTCTAAGTGAATACATTATTCTTGCAATGATATACAAGTTGTATGCATGACCTATGTTAAATTAAGAAATAAATGACTAATGGTAGCCTGCTTATAATTCACTTTGAACTTGACATATGGAATGGCCATGAATTGAATCTTATTGTGTATTAATTTGATAGGATTTAAATAAGCTTTTAAATCTAAAGAATTAATTAATTTACGTTGGTTTAAATTCTACTTATTTGTACCATGCTTGTATTCCAATTTGGACTTGATATATGGCATGGCCATAATTTACTTCTTGTTATATATAAAATTGGAATCATTTGAACAACTTTTGAAATTTAAAGAAATTAACTAGTTAGTCTACTTAATTTCTACTTTATTGATCTAATGATTTAGTCATAATTCATGGAGCTTTATTGTGTTCATATCACATGTCATGACTTGTTGCTTAACTTATTAATTTTGGAAACTTGGGATATTATCAAGAACTTGACAAGGCTAGGACTTAGTTCTAGTACGGGGGATTATCCTCCTACATTATAGTGCACACTAAGGGAAAGGTACCCATAGGTTAGTAGCCCTAAAGTGATCTCAAGAGTACGGTTTTAATCCGGGCAATATCCAAGTATCCACTTTGGTTTGATTTTGCACTTTAATTTCCAAGATGATAACTTTGTGAAATTACATCTCATTATGCTATGTTGAAAGTTCTAATGTACTTTAATAATATGGATTGCATTATATTGAATTGTAAACCTTGTGATAAATTAAGCATATGCATGCCCATTCCTTATGAATAAACTTATTTATTCACCCTGAAGTTACTGGGTGTTTTTTAGGTGAAGAATCAATATTGTGGGATGCACAACAATCTTAGAGTTGCTAGACTACTTGGAGTATTTTTGCTATGTTAGAATATGCACTTGTTAGCATATCTAGTTTCATTTCGCTTATTATGACAAAATATGTATTTATTATTCAAACCATGTAATGTGCACTTAAGTGTACCTTTTGATACTCTATGGATGTGTGTGTAATGAGGCCAAGGACCAAACCTGTTTACTTTCACACTTGTATACACTTGGTGCATTAGTTTGCCTTAAAAGCATACTTTAACTAACTTTAGAGATTTAGCATGTGAGATTCTGTAAATGATGTGTATAGGGCCATGAACCGTTGTTTTACGCATAAACAATTCATATTAAGGTTATTGCCATGTCTACACATCCATATTTCATTACAAATCAGTTTTAAACATTCAATTTTGAACCAAATCATCATTGGAATCAAAGTATAGGTTGAACCTTAACACCTTGGGCCTTCAACAGCCTTACAACAGCTTTTCGAGGAGTTTTGGTCGACCGAAACTCTATTTCGGTGGACCGATGGCCTCAAGTCGGTTTACCGAACCAACCAACCTGTAAAAACATGCCTTCAGAAAGTATTCTGTCCAGTTCGGTCGTCCAAACCTTTATTTCGGTCGACCGAAAACCCCCCACGCGCCTGTCTTCCAGATTTGTTCCAACACTGATGGTCCAACTTCGAAAGGTCATAACTTCTTCGTTTCTAACCCAAATGGGGTGATTCTTGAGCCTAAACTCAAGGATTTTGAGTCAGATTTCCAATGATACCAAACCCATTTTCAGATTCAAATCACAGTGGGAGTTATTAATGTTTTAGTGGAATAGTGTCAATTTTCACTTAAACCGGGAAAAGGAGTTTTGTGGGATTTTTGTCCAAAGTTTCTGGAACCCCTTGGGATGTTGTGAAATGGTTAGATTAGGTTGTATTAACCTTGTTTGACTTGTTTAGAGTCAAATTTCCCTTCTCAATTATAAATTGACCATTTTGCCCTTGATTGATGAATTTTGGCCGTTTTGACTCCTAATTCCTTTTTTTGCTCTCTTTAACTTCCATGGCTTCATGGAATATCACGTTGGTGTCTTAGAGATGATTTATATCTCAAGGGACTTTAGTTTCATCCTTTGCTTCTGCATTTTGAATCCGTTATCGGGTTAACTTACGGGTCATCACTGACGCACCGGATTGAAAAACCTGGGTCATTACAACTTAGTGTAGGGAGCTCTCTATCTCTCGTACTAGAACCAAATCCTAGCCATGTCAATTCTTGATTGATATCCCAAGTCCCAAAATCAACAAGTTGTGCAAATCAAGATAGTATCAAGATACGAGTAATGTGACTGCCCAAGTTTTTCAACCCGGTGTGTCAGTGATAAACCGAAAGTTGATCTGATAACGGATCCGAATTGCGGACGCGAAACCAAAAACAAGGTCTATAGGGATATCATCATCCCTAAGACACCCAAATGACCTTCCATAAAGTCATGAAACTCAAAGAAATAACAAGAAGAGGAAACTAGAGGAGAAAGGTCAAATGGTACCCTATGGCATCAATGACAACCAAGGGAAACAAAACCTAGTTCAACTAGACCACATATGCCGTTACATGGCCCAAACATGATTAACGAAGTTGAGTGTAAGAAAACTAATTGGTGCAAGCCTGAAGAGACAACAACCAAACAAAATTAACAAGGCAGCTCCATTTCAATCGACCGAAATGGAGCATCGGTCTGTTGAAATAAGCCTGGAAAAAGAAGAGAAAATGAGCTCTCAGTTCAGTCGACCGAAGTGACAAACCGGTTGACCGGTTTAAGGCTCGAGATAAAATAAAAAAAAATGAGTTTCGGTTGACCAATGTAGAGAACCGGTCGACCGAAATAAGCCTCGAAGTGAAAAAGGCTACTGGAATTGGGATTTTTGTTGAACCATGAAAACCAAGAGAGGTTCGGTCGACCGAAACAGGCCACCGGTCTACCGAAACTGGGCAAAAATGCAAAGATGAACCTGCTATGCACCAAAACTTGAAAAAGAGACTTTAAGTCTCATTTGAATCCCTCAAGGCATGATCAAATTGCATTAAATGCAAGTGTGTGATGATGTGAACATACACACAAGTGTAAAATAACATTTTAAACATGCTGAAATAGCCTATGGCCTTATTACAATTCATTTACAACATTGGACATGTCAAACCTCTAAGTTAGAAAAATTATATTTTATAGGCAAAACTTAAACATGCTAACACTTGCATGTGAACAAGAATGCTTCTAAAGAAACTTCAATTCTGCAAATCACCCAAAGCAAGTGCAAATCTCCAATCTTGTATCCTGTACCAGAAATATGCCCCAGTAACTTTGGGGTGAGCAACATAAAGCTACTCGTAGGAAATGAGCATGCATCGACCTAACGTTTTACAATTTTATCACCTTAAGGTGAAACATGTTAAAGGGCTCATGCCACCTAACGTCTATGTCAAGGGTGAGACTCGGGGAGCATCCTAAGCTACCCTAGATGATTTCTAGCATAAATCACATCATTCATGCAATTCAAATGATATAGAAGCATGCTACATACAAGGCAACAAGTTATAGATTCTCGAAGTTATCAATTTGAAATCTAAAATATGAAAACAACCAAAATGGGTCATGCCACCTAACGTCTATGTTCCAATGAATTTATAGGATCGTTCCAAAGCTACATTTAAACAACAAAACATGAATCACAATATCTATGCAATCAACCAACATAGATGCATGCCATACCAAGAAACAAAACATAGATTCTCAAAGTTATCAACTTGAAATCTAAAAATGTGAAATCAACTAAATATAGCAATTTAGTATAATTAGAATTTCTAATACCACACATCAAGACATAGATTCTCTAGGTTATCAACTAGAAATCTAAAAGTGTGAAATCAACTAAATATAGCAATTTAGTATAATTAGAATTTCTAATACCACACATCAAGACATAAATTCTCTAGGTTATCAACTAGAAATCTAAAAGTGTGAAATCAAATAGTAGAATACTTTGACATCTAAGCTCGGAATTCTGCCGAGACCTCAACGGCTATTACGGGCACTAACCCGCTGGTAATACCACCCCTAGTGCGCACTATCTCGACGGGGAGAACTCATACCTCCCGCACTAGAGCCAAACTCTAGCCATAACACAGTAACAATGTCCCAAGTGACTCCAAAATAAATAAGTCAACAACTTATATACGTAATAATTAGTACACAAAACTACTTTCATGCACAAATAGGTTGAAACCGCACAAATAGGTTGAAACCACAGAATACATGCTCTAAATCCACAACTACTATGGGATGACAATGTCGAATCTTCAGAGCGCGAACACGCTAAAATAACATAATCCAATATTGAAAACATAAACTAAATAATCTAATACAAATCCAAAATCATGATTTAAACATATAACCAATGCCAAACACATGATTATATCATTAACGCAATAGAAATATAAATTAATTAAATAAACTAATTAATTTCTTTAGGTTTCAAATCTCAATTAAATGGCTCCTCCAAAAAGTAAAAACTGCACTAATGGCCCAGAATGAAAATATCTTCCAAAATTATTTTCTTAAAAACCCCTAAAATAAAATATCTTCAAAAGATATTTACGAAAAACACCCCAAGAAAAGAAAAAGATTCTGAAAAACTATGCATCCATGCCCCTATGGACACCGGGAGCAACTAGAATTCTTTCTTGCAAAAGTAAAGATACGTATTTCGTGGAAACCACTTAGGATGAAGGTACGTGAAGTCAAAAACCAACTCCGAACACAAAAAGTGAGGTTATGCCAACAAAGTGACAAACGGTGAAAAGACAAAATAGGGAAAAGGACAAAATAGGGAAAAAGACGAAAAAGTGAATAGTGTCGAAAAAGTGAAAGTGTGGAAATGACTCGGTCCCTAAAGGAAGTTGTCAATCCAAATAAAAGAGTCTCAAAAATCATTCCAGAGCACTCGAGATGTTACTAAGTGACAAGAAACTGAACTCAGAAAGGAAAGATTAACGGAAAAAATAAAAAAATAAAAAAATATCCGTAAAAATCTGAGAAAAGAAAGGAAGAAAAAAGACCAGGTCATTACAAGTAATGCATTAAACCACATTTCACGCACAACCAAGATTTTGGAACGCACAAGTCATGCCCTAAGTTCTCAACTATGATGGCATGTGAAATGTCAAGAATTCATAGAGTGAATCTATATAGACTACGAATTAGGATTTAAAATACAAGGGATCCATTGATGCAATTATACCACTAGTATAAGATTAATGATTTAATTATTTGTTTAACGACACTTGAACAATTAAATCATTCCAATGTAAGGGTGCAAGTTCATCAACTACATTAATGAAGCTAAGTTGCAACAAGTCACGATACATGATAATAAAGCAAAAGTCCCATGAAATACAAGTCTAACTCATTAGAACCCTAAGTAGAAATTAATTAACATAATTAATTAATTTCTCTATAAATCAAAGTTGTCCAAAAATTCTCAAAATAATATATATGAAATCATATGGCGTGCACATCAATAATATCAAGTCGGAATTCCTATGGAGTGAATAGTGCACATGGAATAAATTAATTAATCAAATTAATTAAATATTACTAGATTTCAAAATATCTCCGATTACTCTCAAATTCACCTATGTTGAAGAGCATGCTAGAGCCTAATATAATATGCTAACACATATTGATTTCAAGCTAGTTAAAGCCACATGAATTAAATATTTATTCAAGATAAATATTAAATAAAATCTTCAATACTTGTTCAAATGCTCTAGATTTTATATATGTCAATGAACATATCAAGGGCTAATATAATGTTATGCTACAAGTTTAAACCATACTATAACCCACCGGGAAAATCAAATCTCATACAAGAAAAATAAATAATAAAATCTCTAGATTTTATATCAAGACATGTAAACAAGTTGTATAAACATCAATAGCATGCAATACATCAAGAAAATAAATTATGACACCCCTACCTCAATTTGAGATGAAAATCTCAAATCCCCACCAAAGGAAAAGTGCTCCGAATCTGACGATAAAGCGGGGTTTTGTCGAGGACAACACGGTGAACAAGAATCCCAAGGAAGCCCCATAAAAATCACATCTTGACTTCAAACCCGAACTCACAAAATGGTCAGAAATGGGTTCTAATAAGGGGGAAAGATAGAGCACGACAAGGCGAACAATAAATGTTAAGGCCGAAGACTTTTCACTAAGGAAATCAAGTGAAGGAGAATAAGAAAAGGTGGCAGCCCAAGGAGCTCCCATGGCTACAGGCCAAGAGGGGGAAGAAGATGATCAAAAAGTGACTTTTCACTTTAAGACATCCTATTTATAGGAAAACCATAAAAGTGTCCCGAAAGGGTCCCGCCGGGTTCGAAAAATTGGAATTTGAGCAAACATGCTCAAATGGCAAAACTCTATGAACAAAAAAGATTCAAAATGAGAAAATATGAACAACGAAAGAAACGACATCGAAAACTGAGTCCCGAGCAGAGAAATATGCCCCGAACAAGTTCGGTGGCAACCGGGTCTAGAAACTCTGAAACTGGAGAAAAACGATCAGAAGGAAATTCTAAAAGTAATAACTTTCGTTAATTGCACAATGGCCCCTCCAAAAAGGGTTAACTGCACTAATAACCCAGAATGAAAATATCTTCCAAAAATATTTTCTTAAAAGACCCTGAAATAAAATATCTTCAAAAGATATTTATGAAAAACACCCCAAGAAAAGAAAAAGATTCTGAAGAACTGTGCATCCATGCCCCTATGGACACCATGAGCAACCAAAGTACTTTCTTGCAAAAGTAAAGATACATATTTCGTGGGAACCACTAAAGACGAAGGAACGTGAAGTCAAAAACCAACTCCGACCATGAAAAGTGAGGATGTGCCAAAAAGTGACAAACGGGGAAAAGACGAAATAGGGAAAAGGAAAAGTGAATAGTGTCGAAAAAATGAAAATGCGGAAATAACTCGGTTCTCAAAGGAAGTTGTCAATCTAAACGAAAGAGTCTCAAAAACCATGTTCGAGCACTCGAGATGACACTCAGTGACGAGGAACAAAACTCAGAAAAGAAAATTAAACGGAAAAAATTTATCCGTAAAATTTGAGAAAAAGGAAAGGAGGTTAAATGGCCGGTTTATTACACAAAATCCATCAAATCCTCACCAAGGACTCAAGACAACAATAGTGATCCTCACAGACCGACCAACCCCAAAACTGTATACAACACAATGAAGAGAAGAGACTCACCCCTTGTGAAGTCCCTAACACGAACCAAGAAAAGGAGGAGAAACCCTATTCTCCCACAAGTGTCAACACGACAAACATGAAAATAGAACATTCTTCCCACCTTAGGGAAGTGGACAGCTCAAGATAAAATAAATGTGATAACTCATTTACAAGGAATTTCACAACGAAACCATTATGGAAACCCGCATACACACTACGTGCGATCGAGGGGAATAAAAAGGAAAAAGACTAAACATGGAAGTCATGCAAATAATAAGAAAATGCAACCACCAAGTAAGTAAATCTACTCAAATAGATAAATTCAAGGGTACATGCAGTACGTCTCCACGTAAGCACAACATCATGTCACTAAAGCATAGTAACAACATGGTATCTCTAAGCATATAAATAAGGCATGCTAATGCCACGCAACAAGAAAGCAAATGTGGATACACCTCCACCTACTCATGTATTGCAATATTATAAATCATACTACTAATATGGTAGGAAATGAAACTACAGAAAATAAAATGATACAATAATGAACCCTATGGACATCGTGTCCTAGAGTGTCTAGGTAAAAAGAAAGACCAGTCCTAGCTATAAACTAACTCCAAAAACCAATGCGACAACAACCTGTCTCAAAATAAATGTGAGTCCTTACCACAATGGTAAGACTCTAACATTCTATCTCCGAATCTAGAGGTGACACTACAAGTGACACTAACAATGTCATACTTTCTCTACCCAAAACATCAATCAATTGACTTGATCCAAAAAGCGTCATCACGCAAGGAGAACTCAAACAAAATGGCAACTATAGCCATACCAACAACAACCAAATCAATCACTACGATTGATCTCCAAAACAACCATCTTTATCATCAATCAAAAGGACTACGCCTATCAAAACAAAACTAACATTGATTCCATCCGAATTGCACTTGTAGCTAGCCAGTACGATAGCATGATAGTGTTATGCACCTGTCCACAAACGTACCCGCCCACAAAAATCGCAATCCCAAAGGAATCATCCCGAACAACCAAGGATCCTAAGAGATTCATAACCTCATCATGGCCCAAAACTAACAAATCCAGCACTATGGCAATGCCTAATGACTCAACTCACAAGAGCCTAAACAAAAGGTGACCGTCCACCTATCCAAAGCCAATGCTAGGTTGATAACAACCTATACTACCACAAAAATGTGACTACAATCACCATTAACCTCAACTCGTGCCTTAATGACCAATCCCGTGTCATGCTAAATATGCAACACAATTATGCATATACAAATCTAATCTAGCATACATCATATGTCATGCTCTTTACATTAGAATAAAATCATGCTGAACAAACGACATGCTACATATAACACATAAGCACATAAACATGTTATCAAGCCAAAACATGTTATCAAGAAGCATATAAACACATAGAGCATGGCAACAAAAGCATAATATTCACCCAAAACCCATTATCCATAGGTTTTTGAACCTAAGAGCTCTAATACCATTTGTGACGGCCCAAGTTTTGCAACCCAATACGTCAATGATGAACCGAAAGTTAACCCGGTAACGAATCCAAAATACGAAAATGAAAGATAAACCAAAGTCTCTAGAGATATACACCATCCCTAAGACACCAATGTGACCTTCCATGAAGTCACATAACTCAAAGAAAACGAAAGAACAAACGAGAGTCAAAACGGGCAAAATCCGTTAATCAAGGGCAAAATGGTCAATTTTCAAGTAAGAATGGAAATTTGACTCCAAGCAAGTCAAATGAGGTCCACACAACTTAAACCAGTCATTTCACAACATTCCAAAAGGTTCTAAGAACTTTGATCAAGAATCCCACAAGACTCCCATTTACGTTTTAAACAAAATCTGATACTGTCTCACTAAAATATGAATAACTCCCACTGTGGTTTAAATCTGAGAATGGCATTGGCAACATAGGAAATCTGACTTAAAATTCTTACATTTAGGCTCAAAAATCAGCCCATTTGGATTAGAAATGAAGGAGATATGACCATTTGAACTCAGAGGAATAAAGCTGAAACAAAGCTGAAAGGCATTTGTGTGAAAGCTATTTCAGTAGGCCGAAATGGCCATTTTGGTAGACCGAAATAAACCCAGAAAGACCAAAAATCTGGAAAATGAAAGAAAAACACTTCAGTAGGCCGAAATAAAGAATCGGTCGACCGAAATGAGCCCAAACAGCGTTTTTAGCTACTGGAAAATGAGTTTTATTATGCAAATGAAATCCAAAAGCCATCGGTCGACTGAAATGACCTTTTGGTCGGTCGAAATGACTCAAAATGGTGCCAAAAGACCTGTTATGCACCAGAATTGATGAGGCTTAACCCAAGCCTCAACCCCCATCATGAAATGGTCCAAAAACAAAATTTAAAGCTGTGCAAGATGACAACAAATGTACTTTACATATTGAAATGTGTTAAAATGACCCAAAGCCTCATTTCATAACATTTACTCCAAATCACATGCTAAACTTCTAAAGTTGGAAAAATTACATTTCAAAGACAAAACTTGAAATTTAAACGCATACCTATAAACTTTAAGGTTAGTGGCCTTTGGCCACGAATCATACATATTAAATAGGTTCCAAATAGTGTATCCAAGTACACTTTACATATTATAAGGCAAAAACGGCATATTGAACCTAACTAAGTATTACAACTTTGTAAGCAAAATTTAAACATGCTAACACTTGCATGTGAACAAAAATACATTTAAAAGAACTTCAAATCTACATATCACCTTAGGCAAATGCAAATCCCCAAATTTTGAATCATGTGCCTGAAAAATGACCCTGATAACTTTGGGGTGAGTAACATAAAGCTACTCATAGGAGATGAGCATGCAAGACCTAATGTTTTACAAGTTTGCATAATTTAATCATTGTGGTTCATTCCACCTAGCATCTATGTCAAGACTGAAACCCAAGGAGCATCATTAGCTACCATAAAAGATTTCTAGCATTTACCACATTTTTA
The DNA here is from genome assembly GCF_030987335.1 of Cornus florida. Lineage (NCBI taxonomy): Eukaryota > Viridiplantae > Streptophyta > Magnoliopsida > Cornales > Cornaceae > Cornus > Cornus florida. The sequence continues at coordinate 4,790,954 of NW_026775571.1, forward strand.
TGCAAATAAACAGTATAAGAGTATACGGTACAATACGACAATATATAGATTATCAAAGTTATCAACTTGAAATCTAAAATGCGGAAACAACTAAAGTGGGTCATGCCACCTAACGTCTATGTTCCAAATAAATCTATAGGATCATTCCTAAGCTACATTTAAACATTTTAGCATAAATGTACTTAACAACATCAAAATTGCAATAATTCATTAAAAATCATAATGCATAAATGTACTCAACGACATTAAAACTGCGATGATTCATTAAAAATCATAATGCATCAATGTACTTAACAACATCAAATCACCATTAACCAAAACCACAAGTCACAATTAAACATTGGTTGTCAACTTGGAATTGAATGCGAAATCAAATAGTGGAAGACTTAGACATCAATTCTCGGAGTAAAACCAAGACCTAAACGGTTATTTCGGGCACTAACCCGCTGGGAATACCACTCTAGTGCACACTATAAATTGGGGAGACCTCATACCTCCCGCACTAGAGCCAAACTCTAGCCATAACAATGTCCCAAGTGACTCCAAAATCAATAAATAAGTTCACAACTTATACATAATTAAATAATGCATGAAACCACATTCCATACACAAGTAGGTTGAAACCACACAATCCATGTCTTAGGGTTTCAATTCTAAAATGGCATATACAATGTCAAATACGAAGTGTGCAATTCATTACACAAAACAATAATATATTCAATATTGGAAACACGTTCTCATGAATATAAATTTACCAACAATGTTATTCAATACTTAAAGCACCACCAAGTGAATACACAACAAGTCCAAAATCCAAGATTTATACATTGAAACAACTTCTAAAACATAATTAAATCCATGGAACAATTAGATATAATTTAATTAAATAAAAATAATTAAATTTTCTAGATTTCAAATCAATTCCAAATGGCCTCAAATTAATGTATGTTAAGGAACATAGCATGGTCATCAACAATATCAAGTTAAAAATCCAATTAAGTGGCTACAACACTTAAAATAAAATTAATTAAACTAATTAATTAATTTTCTCTAGATTTTAAAACAATTCCAAATGTTCTCAAGTTAACATAGGTTAAAGAACATACCAAGGCCTATTTTAATATCACATTATAAGTTGATTTCATGCTAGTTACAACCATGTGAATTAAACTTTTATAAAAGAAAATTATTAAATAAAGTCTCAATATTTATTCAAATGTCCTCAATTTAATATATGTTAATAAACATATCAAGGCTAAATTTAATAGCATGCCACAATTTAATTTTATCACATATACAACCATGTGAATTAAATCTTATACATAGAAAATAATTAAATTAAATTCTAGATTATGAACAAAAGTATGCATACAGGTTGTATAAGCATCAATAACATGCAAGACAACAAAAATATAAACCTATAACATCCCCTACCTCCATTTGAGATAAAATCTCAAATCCCTACCGAAATGAAACCGCTTCGAATGCTACTAAACTTTTAGGTTTTATCGGGGACAACAAGGCAGACATTAAACACCAAGGAGGTCACACCAAAATCCAAAATTGGCTTCGAACCCGACTCAAAAAATGGCTAAAAAGGGATTCCAATCAGTTGGAATCAAAGGACTCGTCAAGGCAGACATTAAACACTGAGGTACTACGGCATTTTACTAAAGAAAGTGGCCGGAAAAGGAAGAAGAAGGGTGGCAGCCCCTTGGGCTTCCATGGTAGCTGGCCAAGAGGGAAAAAGATGGAAAAGTTTGACTTTTCCTTGTGACACTCCTTATTTATAGAAAAACCCAAAAAGTGCCCCGAACGGGTCCCGCCGGGTCCGAAAAAGTAGAATTTGAGTAGACGCGCTGGAAAAATACCTTAAATGAAAAAGAACCGAAATGAAATAAAATGACTAATAGAAGAAACGGCGTTGAAAATCGAGTCCCATGTAGAAAGATATGCCCCGAACAAGTTCGACGGCAACCGGGGTCAGAAACCCTAAAACTGGGGTAAACGACCAGAACACAATTCTAAGATTACATGACTCGACGAAAAGTGAAAATGAATCCCATACAAGGATCCAGGCTCAAAATGAAATATTTTGCAATAGCTTTCATTAATTGCATAATGGCCCCTACAAAAAGTGATAACTGCAAAACTGTCCAGAAAACCCCTGAAATAAATATCTTCAAAAGATATTTATAAAAAACACCCCAAGAAATAAGAATGTCTCTGAAGAATCCTTCCATCCACGTCGCTGCCGGAAAAGGAAACAACCGGCGAGCTTTTCTCCAAAAGTAAAGCTACGCATTTCGAGAAAATCAACTGGAATGAAAACTCATGAAGTTAAAACTCAACTCTGAACATGAAAATTGAAGTTATGCCAACAAAGTGACAAATGGGGAAAAAGACGAAAAGTGAATAGTGCTGAAAAATGAAAATGTGGACATGACGCAGTCCTTTAAGGAAGTTGTCAATCCAAAGGAAAGAGTCTCGAAAACTATTCCCGAGCACTCAAGTCAACACTAAGTAACAAGAAACCGAACTCAGAAAAGAAAAGATCAACGAAAAAAAAAATATCCGTAAAAATCTAAGAAAAGGAAAGGAAGGAAAATGACAGGGTCATTACTTATGTGGTAGGCTTAGGTTTTCGAGGATTGGTTGTCCATGATAGGGTTTTTAATCCAGTGTTATGATTTTGGTGTGTTACTTTTAGGTGGATCTGTTTCAGGATAATGTTTTGCACAGTTTTGTTATCATTGAAGGCTTGTTTAGAGAGTTTAACTTTTGAACTATTTTGGGGGACTTGTCGATACTTCGGGTTTTCTAATTCGTTCAAGGTTTCTCACATTAGTGACAGGTGACTACTTTATGGTGACTTCTCTTTTCGATTCTCTCGTGGAGAGATTTTGTTTAAAGGATAGGTTCAAGATATGATACTCGATTTGGAGACTTGTTATATTAAGGAGACTTTGTGTGTAGGATTTTTGGTGTATTGTCTTATGGTAAGGATCATTGTGACTTGGGAGATATTATTGCTTTTATAATTTTATGGAGTTCGATCTATTGTTGCTTGAGGACATAGACTTATCAGGCTTTGGATTTATGTTTGAGAGTTGTTTGATAGTGGAGTTTTGGAGAATCCTTAATTTGGTTAGGTGATTTGATCTAAGTGTTTTGTGATTCATGAGTTGTCGGTTTTCTTCGTATTGAGGATTTAAGGCCTTAAGCGTGACGGTGCCTATGACATTGTTGTCGGAGTTTTAGGATTGGCTGAGATGGTCTGGCTGGATGTCTTTGGACCATACCCCAACTCTCACAGGATGTCTGGTTACCACAATGCTTTTGGCAATGATTGTTTTATGGCATTAATGTCATTTGTATCGAGAGATTTTACGGGTAGACTTAATGGGGGCATATTTTGAACTGGGGCTATATACTGTCATGCTACTGTACAAAATTGTGTGCTGTGGGCGGGTGCTAATTGCCGACAATACTACCTTACTGACGAGTAAGTATGGGCGGGCTCTAGATACTATCATGGTACCATACATTTGAGTACATTGTGGATGAGTTCTAGTCACTATTCATTATGCCACGTTGCCTTTTCGAGGTACCTTGGTTCATTTTATTATTGTTGGTTGGAGTTCTTTGGTGATTCTCATTGGATTGCGTATTGATTAAGTTAAAGATGCGTCTCACGGTTTTATGGATCTCTGTTCCTTCGTTTGATTAAGGTTTTGGGAGTTGTACTTTAGAACTTGATGTGGTGTTTCTGGGTGTGACCTTGTGGTTGGTCCTGGTTTTGTCCGTCATAGGATGTGTCTGATTTCAGGGACGAAATCTCCTTAAGGAAGGTAAGTTGTGAAGACCGAGTCTTCTTTTTCCTTTTCCGTTTTTCGGTATTTATTTTTTATTTATTTATTTATTTTTTTATTTAATTATTGATTTATTCTTTTCCGCGTTGCCTTAGGGTTTTGATTGACCCGAGGTAGGTTTCGGTGTCCGGAACCGATTTTCGGCGCCACGTGCATTACATTATATTATCTTTTACTACCCGCGTAAGTCTTAAATTTATTGAAAAGCATGCTCGTTTATTTTTATTTTCTAGGGGTATGAATGCATAGTTTCTTCAGAAATATTTTTGTTTTTCGGGGTACTTTGTGTTATTAAGTTTTTGAGATATTTTGTCTTACAGACTTTTGTGCAATTATTCTTTGAGATATTTAGTGGAGGGATTAACTTGTAATTTGGGAAAAAGAGTGACAAGTGTCACTCATTCATTGGACAACATGTTAACTTACCATTGGAATACTTGTTGCCTTAAGAAGGTGACAACTGTAAAACCTAGATTTAATCTTGTGACGAGGCCTATGATGGTGACAAATGGAGGGTGGATGTTTGTGTATGTGAGAGAGGTAGTGTTACTTTAGTGTGTTTGACTAACCAAAAGCCCTAAAGTTAATGGAATTTCTAGAGATAGTGATAGTCATCTCTAACCTCTCACTAAACTCCATTGAAAGACCTTGAAACCCTAGCCACCATTCTCAAATTTCGACCCCCTTCCTATGAGATTTTGGTCTTCCACCTTGAAGACGAAAGTTCCCTCTCTTCCTTTTCTAGAACACATTTTCACAGTTTCTTCATTTACTTTCAGTTGCCTTAGATTTTAGAGAAACAATCCTCTAGTGAGGTACTCTGATAAACCCTGAAACCCTAGCCTCTATTTCTGATTTTTGACCCCCTTTCTTTAAATTTTTGGTCTTCCACCTTGAAGACCAATTCTTCCTCTCTTCTTTCTCTAGAATGCCTTCACTCGGTCTTTCCATTTGATTTCATTTTCCTTGGATTCTAGAGGTTCAATCCTTTAGTGAGGTAAGGAATGTCTTATGTTTATACCCTTAGTGTTTTATTGTGTTCTTGGAGTTGATATACATTGTTTACATGTTATTTTCAAATTTTAGGGTTGTATATAGATGTATATAACATGAAATTAACTTAGGGCTTTGTTTTATGTAAGGCTTATACTTCATCTTTAACTTGTATTAACTTGAGTTCATTTAGTGATGTTTTGAAATCTAAAGATTTTAATTGTATAATTTTAGAAATTATATGTAATTATTTCCATTGATTTAATTGTGTATTTGATGTTGTATTGATGTTTAAATCATGGATTTGGAACTTGTTGTATACTTACATGAATGGATTTCATGTATTGATATCATAGTTGTAGGTTTATTTGATTCACATTGTAGACTATAAGTTGTAAATGTCATTGTAGTTGAGGACTTAAGGCATGATTTGTGTGTATTCTAACTTGTTTGTGCATGGTGAGTGGTTAAGTGCATTGTGTACTTAGTGTAAGTTGTTTACAATTTGTTGATTTTAGATTCTTGGGGCGTCGTTGTTGTGACAAGGCTAGGGCACGGCTCTAGTGCAGGAGTTCTCCCCAAACTTAGTGCGTACTTAAGGAGGTTACCCATGGGCTAGTAACCCAAAATTAACCAAACACGTTGGTTTTATTCCGGCGAGATGTTCAATTATATCCACCATTTGTTTGATTTCACATTTTCGTTCCAAGTTGATAACATTAAGACGTTGTAACTTGCTGTTTTGTATTAGCTATTCCAATGTAGTTTAATTGCTTTAATTATTGTGGTTTGTGTTTAAAATGTCTTATGATAGCTTTAGGATGATCCCATAGTTCCACTTGAACATAGACGTTAGGTGGCATGTACAACATGTAACCGTTTATATTACACTTGCAAAACCGTTAAAACTTTAGGTTATACGCATACGCATTATCTTACAGAGTAACTTGTTTACGCACCCTAGTTGATTTGGGTTTTTTTTAGGTAAAGAGACATTGTTTTTGAATGCTCAACATCCATAGCTTGACTTGGCTCACTTGGACATTTTTGTATATTTTTTGTCATACACGTGTTAGCATGTTTTGTTATCTTTGATGTCATTAAAGTTTAACTTGTTTAGAAGCATGACTTGCTTCATTTTGGGCATGTAATATAAACTCAAGTGTCTTATTTTGACTCTACTTTGACATATGTATAATGAGGCCAAGGGCCAATCTCTTTTGATGTATTAACTATATGTAAAAATTCAGCATGTTTTTTATTCTCTTGACCTGATTTATCTTAGGGGCATTTTGGTCATTTTAGGTTGCAAATTATTTTTGGTTCGGACCATGGTTGATTAGAAAACTCATTTTTAGGGGGGGTTTCTTCACAAACTCTTTCCAACAAGTCCCGTTTTAGCCCTGAAAAATGTGCGTTTCGACAAAAACATGATCGCAGCAAATTCACTGTTCACTGGGCACATTTTTGGTAAATTTTTCTAAATTTCGAAAATTCATATCTTCTTCTTTCTAACTCCAAATCAACTGATTTTTAACTCAAAGTTTATTAATTTTTTTGTTTTCTATCCAATGGTATGTACAGAAGTATACACTTTTTTTTTTTATAAGACCATTTTAGCTCTACAGGCATAACTTGTCCGTTTTAAAACCTTAGCTTCCACGTTGTATTCTTTTGAGTTCTGTGACTTCTTGGGAAGTCACTTTAGTGTCTTAGAGGTGGTATTCACCTCTAGAGACCCTTTCTCTTTTTTTTTGCTTTCGCATTTGGGATTTGTTATCGGATCAATTTTGTGTCAATCACAAACGCACCAGGTTCACAGAGAAACCTTTAGCCGCCAATATCTCACAATAAAAAAAGTTTGAATACAATTATAATATAATCAATTCTAAGACAAGAGATTAATTTCATTAAAATATATTACAATCATTAAAACCCAATTGCTTAATACAACTAAGTCAATTGCTCACAACCATGCAATCAATATACATAATTTTGAAAATTTTCCGAAGTTAAGAATAATCAAACCATGCTACTTGGCTAGGGTTGCATTAATTCCCTAAGATTGAATTTAGCTATTCATAGAGGGGAATGATGTCTTCATTGTTGTTGTAGAATCCATCTGTATAGACCACCAAAAATTCCTTAGGATCATTGATGTGTGTTTTTATTTATCAATAATAAATTACCACTCGTAATAGAACGAATTCTTTTAGGATAGGGCTATGTTAAGGGTGTCAAACCTCAAGGACTATGGTAGTTTATCAAGTTTTCAATTTATACTATTTTAATTTAGAAATATGATTTGATTTGTTTAATTGTGATGCAATTCAGGAACATAAAAGAAAATAAACGGAATAAAAGAATTGAGATCAAGAGAAGAAATACTTAGGAATTGACTTCACCACGAACCTTATACTATGGTCAACTATTCAACCTTGGGATTTCAATAATTATGTATTATATGGAATTAAACTCAATAACATTCGTTTAATTCAGATTTAAAGAAAGATGTTCCATAAACTTCAATTAACTATAAACTATATTCGGTTGGCACGAATTATCTACCTACCTACTTTTAACTAATTTTGAAGTATAACTCGTCTTCCTTAGGTATACACTATGAAAACACTCATTCATGAAAATATTTGAACACCATTACATGATCTCCATTCTTATATCCGATAGGCCTCCACCAAATACCATCCAATAAGAATGGGTTGAGTATAATTTAAGAGCAATTAAATCTAAGACAATGTATTAATCATTCAAATACTATTTAATCATTAAAATCCAATTGAATTAAGTCAATTGTCCATAATCATGCAATTAAAATACATAATATATTAAATTCCTAAAGTACAAAACAATCAAACCATAGTATTCGGATTTGGGCTACATCAATGGCCTAAGATGGAGTTTAGCTACTCATGGAGAGGAAAGATGTCTTCGTTGATGTTGTAGAAGCCATCTCCATGAACCACCAAAAACTCCTTTGGATCTTCTTCTTCAAAATCCTACTAGCCGCCACTAATTGAGAGAATAATAACTAGCAAAAATGATATATGATCTATGGCCTTGTGCCTCCTTTTATAAAAGAATTAACTTCTAATAAGGGTTGGATGGGCTTTTAGGTCTTCTAATGTCTTTTGGCCCATCTTGGATGAAATAAGACTTAATAAGGACAAATCCCGCATCTAAAAAGTCTAATATGTCATAGAGAACTTAAGCTTAAAAGGTTAAACTCGAGCTTTATGGATTAGGGCTCTAGCTTTTAGGAACAGGGCTTGAGCTTTTTGGAACATGGCTCGAGCTTTATGGAATGGTGCTCGAGCTTCACTTTTATACTTAGCCAAATTTCTTAAAATATTTTTCGAAACGTCTTTTCCATCAACACTTAGAATATTTTTGGATTTTGTCTCCTGTAACGACCCAGTCATTTTACTTCCTTTCCTTTTTTCGGAAATTTTCTTTTTTCGTCTTTTCCTTATTTCGTCATCTTCTCGTTTTTCACTTTTACTTGCATAACCTCATTTTTGTGCTCGGATTTGATTCCGGCCTATGATATTTAAATTCCATGACATCTACATTTTTATTTTTGTAGAAATGCATATTAAATGCTTACTTTCTTTGTAAAAGCCATGAAAACAAAATTTTTTGTAATTATCCATAACTTGAAGGGTTTTTGGGTAATTAAGTAAAGTAATTATTTTTCGTCTTAGGGACCATTTTGCAAATTAATTTGGAAGATATTTTCAAAAAGGACCTTTTTACAATTTCTGGAAAATGTGACAAGTGTCACATTCCTATGGTGCCATTTGTTGATTTTGTGGTGGAACCACTTGGAGGCTTAATCTCATGACACATAGAGGGTGGAGATTCACCCACTTGTTGTCCTAGGATTGGTGCACTTGTTGGCATGGATAGTTGATAAGTGTAGAGGTAATATTTAATCTTGGAAGCTTACTTGGATTCATGACAAGTGTAGGACTCACCTTTAGTCTCGCATTAATGTGTGTGTGTGAGGTAGTGCAAGAGTACCTAGTGAGTGGAGAAGCCCACCAATTTAGCTTAGGGTTTACATATTTTAATTCATTCATCACTTTCCTCTCAAGAACCCTAAGGAAGCCACCATTGGAGAAAAGCTTGACTAGTAGCTTTGACTTCATTTTTGGTGCCCTTTCACTCACCTTAGAACTTTGAACTTAGAATACTTTAGGTTCCTCCCACTCCCCTCTACAAAACCCTTGTTTGGTTTTTCCTTTTTAAGCTCGGTTGCCTTGGATTCAAGAGGAACAATCCTCTTGTGAGGTAGGGGATGTTATCATTTATCTTCCAAGTAATTTAATTGTTCTTATAGTGATATCCAAGTTATATGCATGTCTTGTATTGAAATAAGAAATAAATGACTAATGGTAACTTGTATGAAATTCACTTTAGACTTGATAAATGGCATGACCATGACTTGATCCTTGTTGTGTATTAATTTGGCATGATTTAAATGAGCTTTTAAATCTAGAGGATTAATTGATTTATGTTGATTTAAATTCAAATTAATTATACCATGCCTGTAATTCATTTGTGACTTGATATAAAGCATGGCCATGCATTACTCCATGTCATATATTAAATTGGAATCATTTAGACAATTCTTGAAATCTAGAGAAATTACCTAGTTGGTCTACTTAATTTCTACCATGTTAAACTAATGATTTAGTCATGTAATCCAGGGAACTTATTGTGTTTTATCACATATCATGACTAGTTGCTCTACTTGTTGATTTTGGAAACTTGGGATATTATCAAGAACATGACTAGGCTAGGACTTGGTTCTAGTACGGGGGATTGTCCCTCTACAACTATAGTGCGCACTAGGGGGAGATACCCATGGGTTAATAGCCCTAAAGTGATCTCAAGAGTACGGTTTTAATCCAGGCAATATCTAAGTATCCACTTTGGCTTGATTTCACATTTAAATTCCAAGTTGTTAACTTTGTGAATTCACATCTCATTGTGCTATGTTGACAGTTCTAATGTTACTTTGATAGCATGAATTAAATTGTATTGAATTGCAAACTTGGTACAAAGATAAACCCATGCATTCCCTACGAGTAAACTTGTTTACTCACCCCTAAGTTACTGGGTGTTTTTCAGGTAAAGAAGCCATAATGTGGGATGCACAATAATCTTAGACTTGCTAGACTACTTGGAGTATTTTTTGCTATGTTAGAATATGCACATGTTAGCATATCTTGTTCCATTTTGCTTACTATGTCAAACACTTGTGTTTATTGTTCAAGTCATGTAATGTGCAATTAAGTGCACCTTTTGATACTTATTTTGAATGTGTAATATGTGGCCAAGAGCCAATTTATATTTAGATTCACCTTTATTTATTATTCATGGAAAATTGCTTTTAAAGGGGACAATAGAGAAACCTAAGGTTTTTAGGTATCATTTTTGCATTGGGAGGTATTTTTAGGTTATGAGTTTTCATTTGAGGTCTATTTACTTTATTCGAGGTGTGGCCAAGGGCCAAACACCTTTCCAAATTTTGCATATGCTCTTAGTCTCCATATTTTATGTTTTTAGACAAATTCTTGTGAAATGGAGGTTTGGAGGGTCACTTTTTGCATTGAGTGTTTACGGAGGCCGTGAACCATTGGCGCATGTCTAAATAGATATAATACGTTTGCGTGCATGCTCACTTAGGCACAATTCACACCATTTCATGAAATGCACTTCCTTTGGACACTTTTCAACATTTTAATTACAAATCTGATGCAAGGGCATTTTGGAAATTTTACCTTGACAAATATATTTCGTTCTCAACTCCTTCACGTAGAAAATATGATTTTAGGGAGAGTTTCTTTTTCATATTTTTCCCAAAAATGTCATCTTGACCTCAAAAACCACGCCCCAACCTCAATTTTCTGCTAAAAACACTATTTCTGCATTTTTTGAGGTTCCAGACCACCCCACTGCCTCATTTGGCGGGCCCCCGCAGTGTTCTGGCGCATGCCCGCGAGAATCTGCCATGTTTGGTGGGCCCTCGCAGTGTTCTGGAGGGCGCCCGACAAAATCTGCGGTGTTTGGCGGGCCCCCGCGGGAACAGTTCCTGCTCTAGACATCTTTCTTCAATGGGCCATATCTCACTCGTTTTAACTCCGAATTGGTCCGTTCTTGAGTCTAAACTGACCGCGTCGAAATCAGATTTCCAATGATACCAATTAGAGCTTCATATTCCATTTGTAACTCAAGTTATTCAAGTTTTAGTGAGGTAGTATTAGAATTTGGTTTGAACCGGAAAGGGGTTTTCTTTCCTTAACTTCAAGACTTGATATCTTCTTCGTCCGGACTCCAAATCAAGTCATTCTTGAGTCCCTTTTTATTAATTTTTCACTGTCTTTCCAATGGTATACTTGGTAGCATCCATTTCTGTACGAAATGACCATTTTATCCCTAGGTTTGTTCTTATCCGTTTTTGAAACGGCGCTTCCGCACTTGTTTTCTATGGGTTCCGTGACCTCATTGAAGGTCACGTTGGTGTCTTATAGACATGTAGTATCTCTAGAAACCATTGTTTTACCTTTTGCATCCGCATTCCGATTCATTGTTGGATTTACGTTCGGATCACCGCTAATGCACCGGGTTGAATATAACTCGGGTCATTACATCTCCAATAGTGATTGATCCCTTTTGATGGTGCTCAAGCCCTAGCTCTTGGGCTCGAGCTTTTTGTCTCAGGGCTCGAGCTCTATGGAACAGTGCTCGAACCTTTGAGTCTTGGCACGAGGTCTTGGAAGCATGGCTTTTCTTAAACAACTCTTCAAATTTTTGACGCCTGATGGGCTCGAGCTTTTAGGCAAAGGCTTGAGCACCTTTAGGTTGAGCTCGAGCTCTTGAGATCAAGGCTCAAGCTTTGCTGCCTTAGTTGAATTTCTTGTTTCTTTCTGCTGAGCTCGAGCCTTAGAACTTAGGCTCGAGCCTTGGCATTAAATTCTTCCAAATTTCACGATTTTGACTCTTAGCTTGCTTCGGATGATTGGCAACGACTTTGTAAGCTTCGATATCAATCTTTTCATCTTAAAGTCCCAGTTTTAACCATATCTTTGGGAAAGTAACTGTAAACACAAAGTAAACATAAATCAGTCTAACACTGGATAAAAGTATTACTTAAGGTCTTAACATACATATATTTAGGGGTTCAAATATGCAATATTCAGCGCTCATCACACCCCAAACTTACATATTGCTAGTCCCTTAGCAATATAGAACTAAAAACCCGCTTTCGTGGGAATTACGGTTGCATTTAGCCTATGCAACAAGCCTTTAAACCCTTAGGTTACCCTAGTGGATGAGTTATAGTCTCGTAAGGTTTCCAGTGATGGTACCCACAAACATCTCAACTCAATGCCTTACTTACACAATAGGCTCATTCAGACTTGTTTTCATATCATAATATCCCAGTTATGCATTAATCAGTCAACTATAACAAGTATAAAGAACTATATTAAATAGGAAAAATGTCAAACTCTCAATACCATGTTAGCAGCTGTGGTCCCCATATGTCAGTTTAATCACATATTTAACAATCCTGATCCCCAAAATCCTTTTTAATAGTGAACTCACAATTTTAAACATATGGCTTCCTATCCATACTTATAACTGACTCATGATATCCCTCAATTCACAAGTAGACCTTTCAAATTCTAATCCGTAAGGTGTTTTTCTTAACTTTATATAGGTATGCATTTATTCCATTCATCACTCATTTTTAAAAAAAAGGTATTGTGTAATGCTTAGGTCTATTAAGCTTTCTAAATCACTCTTGTAACGAACTTTCAGCCAATGACTCCCCAACTAGATGGTTTTAGGGTATTAGGTATTAAAACACCCCTAAGGACTTAATCGTTCAAGCCCATTTAGGTATAAACCCAAACTTGACCCTTTGTTTCTCTCTTTTCATTTGTTTCTTTCACATTGGTGAATAACCTTTTTTTTTTTTTTTTTTTTCATTGCATACATACCATTTTATTTCTTTCAATATATATATTTGTTTATTATACCTTGGTTCTCAAAATCATCAAATTCACCTGTTCATTTTAGTTTAACACAAATCATAATAAGATTTCAAGTTTATACCTCACAGAATGTATGTAAGTGTAAACATGTGCAAGGTGAATTATTCTAGGAAACAGAATCATCAAATTGTACCTACCCTGACAAAGTGGACCGCAAGCCACCAACTGATATAAATTTTTTTCAAAAATCCCTATTTGGCATGAATTCAACATACAAGCCATCTTAAACTAATATCAGACTATATATGGACATCATAACAATTAATAGATTCAAACTCATGCTTAAAACAGTAAAAATGCATCCTCTTGTGCATATCATATCACAAAAATATTTTGAAGGACACTACCTTACCCCCAAACTTAGGGTGCACATTGTCCTCAATGTGCGAAAACAGATGTAGAGTTAGAAAGATATTACCAAATAAGTAGAACCAGCAAAGATCATGAATTATAGCACAGAAGGGTAAAATCGTCACCTCACCTCCCAAACTTAGTCCTTACAAGATAATCGTATTCCAAAGCACACATCAAAGTATCAAGTATATGGAGTAAAATAGATATATATCATTATATACAAACCAATCTTTTTTTTTTTTTATTTTAAACAAAACAAACCTAAACTAACCTAAACTAAAAAGAAAAGAAAAATACTCGAATAAACTTAATTACAAACCTACAAATGTTAAGTTTAATGTCGATAGCTCAACACTAAGCTAAGTTTAACGTCGCTAGCTCGACGATACACCACTCCCTAGCCTGTATCTATCAACTCAACTACCTCCCTTATCCCAATACCAGTCCTAAAGGTGATTATGATATTTGAAATAGGAAAAACCAGTGTAGTTCCATCAAGAACCAAGAAAGAATACTTAAGCTTATTCGGGAGTGGCTTAGGCTCAAGTTTGTGAGAAGACTCACAAGAAGAACTAGGAGGACAACTTGAAATCAAAGGAGAAGGAGGATCTTTTATTGGAAAGACTGTGACTGAATCCTCATCAATAACATCAAGAAGGAAACACTCATCTTTCTCTAAGGAATATGGAGTAGCATTGAAGATGTTTAATTTGAGCTTCATATTCCCAAAAGAAATATCCATAGCCCCAGTCCTACAATTAATGTTGGCATTCACTGTAGCTAAATATGGACGACCAAGAATATATCTATTGGGATCGTGAATAAGTTTTGTATCCAGGATATGAAAGTCAATCAAAAAATAAAACTTGTCCACTTTAATAAGAACATCTTCAATTAACCCATGTGGTTGCTTCATAGATCGATTAACAAGTTGCAACATAACTGATGTGGGTTTAAGCTCTCCTAAGCCTAATTGCTCATACACCGAGTAAGGAAGAAGATTAACACTCTCTCCTAAGTCAAAAAGTGCTCGGTCTATCACAGTGTTTCCAATGGTGCACGAAATGGTAGGAGCACCAGGATCTTTGAACTTAGGAGGAGTGTTGTGCTGAATGATTGCACTGGTTTTCTCACTGAGATAGATTTTCTTAGAGACTTGGCTTTTTGATTTTCTCTTTTAGGTGCATAAGTCTTTTAAAAATTTGGCATAGGATGGGATTTGTTTAATGGCTTTAAGGAGAGGAATATTGATTTTAACTTGTTTAAAAACCTCCATCATTTCTTAAATTTTCTCTCCTTACTTACCATAATAGGAAGGTTCCATGAGACGTTGAGGAAAAGGCACTATTGGCTCATAAGTTATCTCAAGGTTGGGAGCAGATGAAGAAGTGACTTCACCTTCAATTCCTTTGGAGCTTGATGGAGTAGGATGTGAGGGAACATCTCTGGGATGTGGAATTGGAAGAATGGGATTAATGTGAATCCTACTCTTCTCTTTTTCTACCTCTTGTTCCTCAATTTGATTATCTATGATATTTCCACTACTTAAGTGGTGATGACATTAATTTGCTTATGACGAGTACTTGAAAGATTAGTCTCATTAATCATGTAAGTTTGCCTGACTGGATTTGCAATTGACTGATTTGGCAAAGTTCTTTTCTCTATACGAGATAGAGCATTTTTGTTATTTGCCCCACTTGAACCTCTATCTTGGCTATAGATTGGGAATGGGAATGTACCAATTGAGTGGTAGAATCAAAATTGCTAAGTGTAGTCAAGACCTTCTCTTCAAATTTAGACCAGTACCTAAGAAGAGGAGGATCTAGAATAGCCTGGTTCCTAAATTAAGGAGGACAGTAGATAGAAGATTGATTGAAAGAATTACTTTATAAATGATTGGACGAATTGTGGTACTGTCCCTGAGATTGGGGAATAGTTTTGCCTTGGCTTTGATTCTGCCATGATATATTGGAATGATCTCCCAGCCAGGGTTAAAAATATTGGGATTTAGATTGTAGCCTAAACTGGAGAATGTAGCATTGGTTTTCATTTGTGGATTTTCAAAAGATTAACCTATAAGAGGACAACTGGCAGCATAATGAGATGGACTAGTATAGACAGAACACACCTCCTTTGGTAAAGAGGAGTGCTGAAAAGAACTAAGAGCACTGACAGCTGACAAAACTTTGCCAAACTTTCAATTCAACACTTCCATTTGAGTGGCAAGCTCTCTAAATCTTTCTGCTTCATAAAAACTTTCAACTTCAAGGATACCAGGTGTAAACCTAGACCTAGAGGAAGAAGCATGTTGTACAGAATTTTCACTTAGGGCCTCAAACAGTTCCCAATCGTCATTTGGGCTCTTATGCAGGAAAACACCATTACTAGAAGCATCTACCATGTTCCTTTGTGGATCAACTAATCCATCATAGAAGATTTGCACCAAATGCCATTTAGCAATATCATGATGTGTACACTTTCTCAGAAGATCATTGTATCTCTCCCAAGTATCATGAAGTTGTTCATTCGGGATTTGGGAGAACGCTGTGATCTCTCTTCTCATTTGTGCGGTTTTACCCACAGTGTAGTATTTATTCAAGAACTCTTGTTGCAACTTATCCCATGTGCTTATGGAATTATGAGGTAGGGAGTGCAACCAAGTTCTAGTTTTGTCATTGAGAGAAAATTAGAAGAGTCTCATCCTAAAAGCATCATAAAAAAAAGTGGTTAACTTGGTAGTTGATCACAATTCCAGAAATTCATCTATATGCTTATAGGGATTTTCAGTAGCAAACCCATGGAAAGTTAGAAGCATTTGGATCATAGCTGGCTTGATCTCAAAGTGGGTTGCATCAGATTGTGAAAATTGAAAGCAAAAAGGGGATGTATATGAGGTGGGAATGAAGTGATCCCTCAATGGTGGTTGTGGTGGAGGAACAAGTGTTTGTGGCACATGTGCCCCATTTGGATTATCACCATTATTAGTCATTTCTAATTTAGAGAATTCTCATAACAATTTAGGCTAAGTTCAATGATAACAAGTAAAAAAAAAAAATTTCAAGCAAAGAAATAAATCGAAAAGAAATCATAAAAGGTCCTAAAACCGTAACTTCTTCTCCTTAAGCTTCGTCGCCCTTTCTCCTTAATTCCTATACTTGAAAAGAAAAAGAAATAAGGTGAGATGTCAAAAAGTCCTAAAATTATAAATTAAACTATAATTAATCTAGAACTCAACAAATCCGTAACATAGTCCCCGGCAATAATGCCAAAAATTAATGTGTATTTTTATTTATCAATAATAAAATACCACTCACAATAGAACGAATCCTTTTAGGATAGGGCTATGTTGAGGGTGTCGAACCTCATGGATTGTGGTGGTTTATTGAGTCTTCAATTAATACTATTTTAATTTAGAAAGAGGATTTGATTTGTTGTGTTGTGATACAATTCAATAATATAAAAGAAAATAAATGGAATAAAAGGATTGAGATCAAGATTAATTTGATGGTTTATACTTAAACTTGATGAATTGCACTACACTTTAATTATGCTTGTAGTTAGGTAGACAATTCATACTTAAATTTGATGGTCATGTTGATTATTGCAATTAGTAGTCACATTTGGTTTACGACATAATTTTCCCCAATTAGATGAAGACTTGAGGTTTAATGCATGAGCTTAGTGGTGATTACTATACCCTAAGACTCCTCTCCTATCTCTTTCACCCTAATCATTTTAGTTTTATTACATTGTATGTTTCTAAGTTCAATTGTAGTTTAAACAAACCAAACCAACTCTCTTTACAATCTCATTAGCACTAAAGTTCGATTTGATTCCAATATGTGTTCAATCTCTTGGGACAATCCCTTCTCACTATACTTCATTGTATTAGTGTTAACTGGCTTTTATAAATTTTAAAAGGTGATGCCCACTTGGTATTTTTTAAAGTAACAACATTTTTGTGCACACGCACGGGTAGCATCAACTTGTATTTTGACTCAAGGTGTATTTAGATAATGTATTTGATGACACATGCTTGTAATATTCTTTTGGAGGGGGAAAATAACTTAGGAACTCACCCATCTATCTTTAGGAGTTCTTATGAAAATTCCTCTCTTATCTCTACTCATATAATCCCTTAACATTATTTCTCACTTTATGGATTGTAACATGGTGGCCATGACTTATGTGGTGGGATTGAACAATTATTGCATGATGTATGTAAATGGGTTCACTTAAATAGTCTAAGGTATGTTGTTAATTAAATATATTTGCACATTATTATTATTATTATTATTATTTTTTGAATGGTATACTCGGGTCGTTGAAGGGTAAATAGCAGGGACAACATTATAAATCCGTGGATATTATTGTATGATTATTCACCTTTGAATAAGGGTATATATGAATGACATCAGTTTTTCTTCAATTAATTATTTATCTATTTAATTATTTAATTATCTATTTTTATTTTATTTCTTCACGACTTGAGTCATGGGATTTTGGGCATGACATTCGCGGTAAAGTTGGGTGACAGATGGGGGACAAAAGGGCAAAATGGTCTTTATATATATTTGAGGGCAAAATGGGCTTTCGGCAATTTTAAATTGCTGACATCATCAATTAATCAATGGAAGTTTGTTTTAGGGGAAGCAAATGATATTTTGAATAATTGAGGGATAGGTGTTTGAATTTTTAGCTAACTCCTGAATGTAATTTACCCTTTGATTTTTTATGACAATTGCACGTAGTAACTTTATGCCCGCGGTAAAGGGGGTTAAGGCCCCGTTTGGGAAGTGTAGTGTGATGTAGTGTACTGCTCTAGCTTAGAACAGAACAAGTGTTTTGTAGTGTGATGTTCTGAAACGAGAACAAAACATGTTTGGTGTTCCATATTTGTTCTGAGAATTTTGAAACAAAAACATGGTAGAACATGTTTGGTAATGTATATTGTTCTAAGAAATATGAGAACAAAACATGTTTAGAAGAATAAAAGTGTAACCAAAATCACTAAAAAAAAAAATCATGAAATATATATATTTTTTAAGTGACAAATTCCAAAACTATAAGTTACCAAAAAAAATTGTTGGGTTTCCTTTGTTAAAAAATTACCAATAAAAACTTGTAAATATTACCAATAAATTTCATTGCATGAAATTAGTACGAGTGTTGGATTTTTTTAATTTAAAAATTACCAATAAAAACCTGTAAATAAAAAATTTGCTTCTTCAGTACCTTTTTACTAAAAATAGAAAAACAAATTTAATCATATATTATATTATCTAATAATAAGTCACAATTATTTTCTTTCTCCATTTAAATTTAAATTTTTTAAATTTCAGATGGACAAATATAAAAAATGAGGATTCAAGCTATTTTGATATATATATATATATATATATATATATATATATATATAGAAAAAGAAATTTTATTATATATTATATTATATAATAATAAGTCATATTATATATATATATATAATTTAAGATAATATATATAATTTAATAAGTCATATTATATATATATATATATATATATATATATATAATTGTCTTTTGTGCATTGAAGTATGCAAGAGGACAAAAATTAGCTGGATGGGGTTTTTACGAAAATAGAGAGAATTCGTTATTTTAGAGTGAGATATGCACAGTTCATTTTCCTTTTCCATTTCCATATCCATTTCCATTTCATGTTTTATTAGGAGTTAATTTGATAATCATGGTCTACGCAAGAGATTTGAAAAAATTGCAAGAGATTTGAGAATTTGGATCAAACAAAAATTCAGTTAAAAAAACGCAGACGTGGGGTTCGTCGGAATCGGCAGACGAGAGCGCACAAGAGCTTGCTGGAGTGACAGATCTACGCGCCGAAGCTTTGGGTTCGCCGGAAAACACAGAGGTGGGGTTCGCCGGAAAACGCAGAGTTGAGATAGTTCTTGAAAGAGGAGGGGGGCAAGTTCACAGATCTGCTAGATTTTGTAGTTTGCAATTGTAGAGAGAGAGGGGGCAACTTCAGAATTGAGAACGAGAATAGAGATGGAACTTCTGATTCTTTTAGATTTTGTAGCTTGCAGTTGGAGAGAGAGAGGGCAAGTCAGAGTGTTTTTTCAGAAATTAGGGCAAGTTCACAGTTGAGAACGAGAATAGAGATGGAGGCAAGTTCACAATTAGGCTGTTGTTCTAAGAATTCTTAAATATGTGTTCTAAGAATTCCTGCACTTTGGGTTGTTGTTCTCCTTTCTACAGTGAATAGTGGGCCGGCTGAAATTTGGGAACACTTTGGAACATGATTTTTTTGTTTCAGAAATTGGCCCAAAAACAGAAATTGTTCAAATACTATTGGACACAATACAGCCCATACCAAACAAGTTGGTGTTCTCAATAGTGTTCATTTGCACTGTAGGAAAGGGCATAGAACAATATGGAACATCCCCCAAACACGCCCCAAGTAATAGCCCCCAAATGGGCCACGTAGATGCTCCCAAGTCCCAATCTTCTTCATCCACTCCATTTTCTTCAAACGTTGGAAAGGAAGGAAAATAGGCGCAATCAGTGATGACGTCGCCGTCGGCATTGTTTTCTCTCTCATTCTCCTCCTCCCTCCTCCTTTCTCCTCTATCTTCCTCTCAAGACAAGAATAGTTCCTCCACAGTCAAACCCCCAAATTCTAGGGTTATTTTTCACTGTGCATTTGCATCGCCCACCACTTCTTCTTCTACGACTTCGGTGCCCAAGAGGAGGCACTGGAAGGAAGGAGAATACCCAGGAGTTTCAGAAACTTCAATTGGCGGAAGATCGAAGAGAACCCCCATAAAGAACATCAAGAAGAAGTTGGACCGCAAGAACAACGGCCGGGCTTGGGCCAACACTGTCACTGAAGCCCTGTCGGACCGCATTCAGAAAAAGCAATGGCTTGAAGCCCTTGAGGTATACGTATGCTCAGGAATTACCCTTTTTGTGTTCTATCTCTACTTCATAAGGTTACTCTCTATATATCTATCTATATGAATTACCCTTTTGTGTTTTATCTCTACTTCGCAAGCTTATACATGTACAATTGTACATGAATGACCCTTTTGTGTTTTGTTTCTAGCTATTCCCTTGAAAATTTAATCTATATATATATATATATATATATATATATATATATATCTCTAAATGTGTATGCATTTGAATTACCCTTCTCTGGAAACTTTACTATACATGCAATTATTTCTTAATTTTCTGCTAGGTTTGGTAGCACATTTGCATAGCAATGCATATTTTATAGAGCTTCCATTGATTGATTCTATTACCTTGTTTGCATTGCTGAAGACGGTATTGTCGTAGCTTCAGTCTTTTTTATTTATTGAATGATATTTGAATTAGTGCTATCATATATAAGTTTCTGTTGTGTTTAATATCATCCCTCAAAATGTATAGTGTTTGCAAATTCTTATGCAAAGACAGTTTTTAAAAGTTAACTTATAGGCTTATAGCTGAATTGAAACCATAATGGGTTTATTTCGTTGTCTTGTTGATAAGGTTTTTCCCTTTAGTTTTTCCATTTCTGTCTTGTCTCAGTTTATCAAACAACCAATGCTGCCTCAATATTTATACAAAAACTAATAGGTTTGTGTGTGTGATATATAGTTTGGTTTAGACTTTCTTTTTGGATAGGTAAGACTCACAACCCCCAATGCACTAATACACCCACTATTGTCCCAGTGGGGACTTGAACCCTCAACCCCATGTGGGAGGAGGAGGAGATGTCACTTGAGCTAGGCCCTTGGAATGACAGTGCTCCATTTGAATTTTCAGGTATTTGAAATGCTCAAGGAGCAGCCTTTTTATCAACCAAAAGAAGGGACTTACATGAAGCTCCTTGTTCTTCTTGGGAAGTCTGGCCAACCCCAACGTGCCCGTCTACTTTTTGACACAATGATTGAAGAAGGGTTAGAACCCACCTCAGAACTTTATACGGCCTTGCTAGCTGCTTATTGTCGTAGCAATCTAATTGATGGAGCATTCTCAATTCTTGACCATATGAAGACCTTACCTCTCTGCCAGCCTGATGTTTTTACATACAGTATCCTGATCAAGGCTTGTGTTGATGGTTCACTATTTGAATTGGTTGAGTCCCTATATGAGCAAATGTCTGAACGATCAATAACCCCAAACACTGTCACCCAAAACATAGTGTTAAACGGCTATGGAAAGGCTGGAAAATTTGACCAGATGGAGAATGTGCTCTTGAGAATGCTTGAGAGCACCACATGTAAGCCTGACGTATGGACTATGAACACTATTCTTAGCTTGTTTGGTAACAAGGGTCAGATTGAAATGATGGAGAGATGGTATGAGAAATTCCGCAATTTTGGAATTGAGCCAGAAACACGCACTTTTAATATTCTGATTGGTGCTTATGGGAAGAAAAGGATGTACGACAAGATGTCATCAGTAATGGAGTACATGCGTAAGCTTTCATTTCCGTGGACAACCTCAACCTACAACAATGTGATTGAGGCATTCTCGGATGCAGGCGATGCAAAGCATATGGAGTACACATTTGACCAGATGCGTGCTGAGGGTATGAAGGCAGACACCAAGACCTTATGCTGCCTTATTAAAGGATATGCTAATGCAGGCCTTTTTCATAAGGTGGTCAGTACAGTCCAGTTTGCTGGGAAGTTGGAGATACCAGAGAACACCTCATTTTATAATGCAGTTATTTCTGCTTGTGCAAAGGCAGAGGATTTGATGGAGATGGAGAGAGTTTTTAAGCGAATGAAAGATAAGCAATGCCCACCAGATTCCACAACTTACTCCATAATGGTGGAGGCATATAGAAAGGAAGGTATGAATGACAAGGTCTACGATCTGGAGAAGGAGAAACAGATGATGGCTGCTAATGGTCCTAAAAGTAATGAGGAAATAGAAATGGAGGCTTTAGTTGATATCTAATTGAGGGCTAATGGTGTGACTGCTTTCTATTAGTGTCCAAGTTTTGTATAGGACTTATGGCTAAACTGATGTCCTGCATGCCACAATGGGCTTATCAGTGTAGTTACTAATTGATCTGGTCACCGGGCTGTCACTTCCTGGGTTGGATAACTGCAATTACAGACGCTTCCGTGTATTATGTGAAGCATTGAGGTTTCCTTTGAATAAGCAAATTGTCCAAGTGAACTATTTCAGCGTCTTTCATGTATATACAGTGTTCATGTTTTGATCAAGGTGATGTTTGCCTTTCTCTGGACCTGTGGGTTTTTCTTTTTTTAGAAAGAGTCATCTGTTCCCGTGAAATACCAATTGTACTGTTATTGCTGTTTTTTACTTTACTATGTTTGTTCAAAGAAGGAATGCATGACTTCGGATTTTCATGGTGTTCAGATCTGCTTGCATTTATGCTGTTGCATTCATTATTTAATGTGTGTCCATTCACGAACTCTGCTTCTGTCATCATTTTAAGTTTTAATGCTGACCTTGGTACATTATTATTTTTTTAAGTAACAGCTACCTTGGTACATCATAAGCAATCATGTCATGTGTAGAGCAAAACAGAAGCAGGAAATGTCTAAAGTCTTCCCAATTCTTACTCCTCTCCTCTCTCTCTCTCTCTCTCTCTCTCTCTCTCTCTCTCTCTCGCACACACACAAAAACAAACAAACGCGCGTTCATGTTCTAACTTCTAATGGCTGACTTACATTGTTCGTGTATTGGGTATCTATAATAAAACTACATCTTTTTCTTTGCTATGCCAACTTCTTGATTATGTTTTGAACGTTTAATTTTTTTTTGTGGTGGTAGTTGTCTTGATGAGGCATCTGCATTCAACTCTAGTTTGTGTTGAGGGCAACTGTATTCTTTGTAGTCCATTTAATTTTTATTATCTTTTGTATTGGTTAATCCAAGCATGATCTTGTACCTAAGAAATCGCGTGCAAGAATGCTTGCAGGTAATTAACCACCTTAAGCTTTCACCTAGAGGTCCTGGATCTCATAAGATTTCTAGTATCAATAACACTCAGCCTCTCTAGTTAGTCTCTTTTGTCGTCGCACACTTGCATGGGAAGTTAGGTTGCATTATATATATTCAGTCCTCTATTTTATTTATTTTTTTTTTGGCAACTTATCTGACTTTGGTTATGATGTCATCTATGTTCTAAATGGATGTCAATTGAAAGCACTTGCTGTGTGCCATGGGACTGTTGTTATGCACAAAAGGAAAACTGTAACTAATAGGTTGCAGGAAGTAATGGGAATGTTCATGTTAGGTATCTGCCTTTTTAAGGAAACTATCTGGGCTTAATGGTGGAACTCACAGTCTATCTTACAATGATAGCACCACCAACCCATTTGGCCTAAATTGTGTTCTCTTCCATGAAAAATTTCCAGGCAAATCCTCTCATGAAGCTGAGATTAGGTGGATTACTATTTTGGATGGTTGTCAATAATGGTCTTGCAACCACTTGGGTGACAGAAAGACATGTAATTTAGATGAAAATGGAAAACAACTGAGAGCCTCTTCTGAAAAATGAATTCTGAGTAGGAATAGCTCTTTAAGAACACATGTGCTTGTTTCATGGTTTCAAGTTTAGCGGGTAAAGTTCGCGAGCTACTTTAAGACATCCATGACCTGGGTTTCCGATACTGTTAAGTAATACTGTGACTGCATCCTCAACTTATGACATCCAAGGTGACTAAAATGAGTGTGTCAATAGAAACATTTCTTGTTACTTCATGAAGCATGGCATTCCTTTTCTATTTGATGCATTTTACATGACATCTATGTGTTATTAAAAAAAAAATGCTTGTTTCTTTTCTCTGGAAAATTGTCCATTTGCTTCTGATGTATAACCATTCTTGTTTATGCAGTAATGTTCCATAGTATTGATTTGTTTATGTAAAATGATTAAAGACACAAAAATTCTATTAATTTTATGTTCTCTTTTCAGATATTGATGCTGTCTAAATAAATCTTCATGTCACACTTGATGAAGAGTACAATTTTAATTCTATCCATATTAAAGGAACCCAAGACAGATATTTCAAATGGTCATTGTATTAGTTCTTATGACTAGACAACAATGACAATCTCTCTGTTCTTTTTCTTCTTTTTTTACCTCCTTTGAAAATTTAGTTTCCCGACAGAATATGCAAAAAGAGAAGCAAATAAAAGAGGGAAGATGGTGAGAATGACAGTCACAACACCTAATCTATCTTGGTAATATCCAAAATAGTCTTGTAAGAAGGAATTGATTGCTTTTCTTTCTCCAAATGCTGTTATTTCTTGTCTTATGTTCCCATATTGTGATGTAATGATAGCATTTAGGGACCATGATGTTGGTGAAATCCAGTAGCACCACACCCACCACTTAGGAAGAGCCTGCAATAAGACAGCATATCAGAATAATATTACCATCTACTCCATCAATCTTGATGAATCTCTATAAAGAAGTATATTTTATATAATATATATATATATATATATATATATATATATATATATATATATTTTGATAAGTATTTTTTATATAATATTTAGCAAACTCTTACAAATCAATTTCAGATAGATGATTATGATATTATCATAGCATTCTGCAGTTGTGGTCTTTATTCACTAATTTTTTAATAATTCTATTGAATCTAAAACCAAAAGTTTGTCCAAATTGCCCCTTTTTTCTTTTTATTATGCGATCCAATTTTCCGGAGTTCCACTGAATTAACTAGTTTTTACACTTGTAATCAAAATAATCAGGATTAGATGACTTTTCCAATTCTCCCTCAACTTGCAGGAAAAAAAAGGAATTAAAAATAAAATGAAAACAACTAAATAGAACTGCTGAGTTATTTTTCACTTCAAGGTTTTATCCTTAATAAAAAATGGACAGCTTGTACAAAACTCGGTTGAAACTGTACTTACTGATGAACGTAGCTTTTACGACTGTTGCTGTCGGTCATTTGATGTCTCATTCATTAACTAAATAATCAATTAATATTGTTAAACCATAAGGCATAAGCACAGGAGAGATATGGAATAGAGTAGTTGACTCACCGGTTCTGGTATTAGGAATCCTGAGAATAGATTAAGAATGGTGTAGCTTGCTGTTGCCAATATGGAAGCTACCTTTGCATTTGGGCTTAGTGACACAACAAGCATTCCGAGGTAAGTGTAGTAGAGCAGTGTGCAAAATGTTGCATAGAAGTACCGGACTACCTTGTCCACTGACCAGTAGAACCCTATTGCAGGATAGGTAATGATCACAAATAGAACTGCTTGTACTAATATGTAAGGAAATTCAATGGTCACCTATAACAACAAAGGAATGAGTGTCATGATTTCTATGGAAGCCGTGAGAAGCCTTCATAAATAGAAGCCAGTCAGAGTAATATAGTTGTGCAGGGAAAAAATGAGAGTAATATAGCTGTATGTCTATGATTACTCTTACTTGTGCAAATGAGTAGGCCCATGATGAGTACATTCCAGAAAACTTCTCACGGTACAGGACAGATTGTTCCCTTGACACAACTGGTATGACTGATGAACAATTGCTCGTGCCTAACAATTGCAATACCATGGACAATGATGATATTATGTTGAGCATGCCCTGCTCATCATGTCTTCCAAAAAAAGGAAATTGGAAAGAAATATCACTTTGTTTGTTTGTTTAGTTCGGTACAATAAATAGTGCTTTACTTCCAATACTATAGAGATATAGCTGTATTAAGATATTAGAAAGATTGGTGTTTCTTATGGCCTTCCATTTCTCTCTGTACTGAATTTGTTGTATTAGGACAAGCTATGATTTCCCATTGGCTAGCAAGTTATATATAAAGGCGGATTAAATATAATAAAAGAACCATCCTTTCTACACATTTTTGGTGTTTTTCATTCATGCATTTAAGTTCACAATATAAATGGGTGACTTACATTTTCATCCCTTTCTGCCACATAAGTACTCCCAGGAACACTGATGAAATGATCATAAAGCTGAAGCGTGTGAAGTTGTATGCTGGACTTCTCCAATATGATAAATTTTGTTTCCAGAGGCATGCTTTATATTGCTCCCATGAGTTGCGCGCGAAACGAGTTGGAAAATGCATTTTTCTTGTGCCTGCTGGTGGCTTTCTTAGTTGCTTAATAAGTTCTGTGTTTTCTCTGCAAGCAAAGGAGATCTGGTAAGGTAATCTAATGCAAATCATTAGCATCAACATTGGTCAGAAAAATATAATGATATTTGTCATTTCAATTGTAGTCCTTGTTTTAATGATTGATGAGCAGTATAAGCATACCTATTTCACTTTCTGCAAGATGAATAGATTATAGACAAAACAGTTCACAAATAGAATGATTATACAAACTCATTCAATTGTAATACTCACCTATACTGCTGAGACTCCTTATAAACTTGGGCAAAATTTACACCAATTTGTGCCTCTACAGATTCTGTGGTGATGTCTAGCATCCATGTTGCTGGATTATAGTTTTTTTTAATCTTTGGGATGCCAGGAATTCCCTGTGACGAAGGGAATGGATGGTCATTATAGATCATGGACATTATATCTTGAGCTTAAATTTCATTGAAATTACATATCTGTATTATTAGTACTGTATTGCTAACTGACCTCAAAATAATCAATAAGATTACTTGAATGCTGACCCAACGGTCCTGAATAAATAATCTGTCCTCCCTTCTTCATTAGAATCAACTGCACAGAGAGTAACCTATTACTGGTACTTCTTGTTTTTAGGGTTTCATAAACAAAAAATATGCCGTTGTTAATTTAAGAGAGCAAATTTCTTTGGGTGCATAAAACAATTAATACTTGAACAATGAGGACTGTTGAGTACCGGTAGTTATATAAAATCTTAAATTTTAATAAAAAAAAAAACCTTAAGATTTTCAGAATAATTAAATCTTCCATGATACAACAGAGAACAGCTGATCTTCCAATGCTGACCGTAAAAGTTGTCATCAGCCATCTTGTTGGTTTAGTTGTACACAGTTGGGAAATCTTCCTGATGTGGTAGGGGACATCTGATCTCTCCAAGGTGATAAATACATTTTTTGATAAGTAACAATTCATTAAAAGCACTCAAGAGGGTTGCACGCCCAAGGAACAAAGCATACGAAAAAAAGAAAGTTATACAATCAAGCTATCTACAAACTCCAAAGGACCCCCCACATATTTCCAATATGATTCTTATATATTTGTTGCAGACAAATTATGTCATCTCTGCAATTCTATTTTAGCCAGTTTTGTGGTTAGGAAATTTGTTACTATTTGTAACCATTTAGCAGAATTCGTTCACAATTTCCTTAGATTTAGGGGCTTTGTGACCCAGTAGTGTCCAACCAACATTAGCTTATTCTTGCTGGAATCACCTTATGAGTGTTTTGCCTATATGTCGAGTGTACTGTTTCATTGCTGTAAAAGCCTGTATTCATAGCATGATTTATTCAACTGCATTGGAAGACAAAGCTGGTTGAATACACCCTTGAACCTTTTCTGATAATTCTATTTGTTGCTGAATAAGATATAGTAATCAGTAAAGAATTTTTTCATACCTCATCAAATGCCTCAAATATATCAATGCTTGGCTGGTGGATGGTGCACACAACTGTTCTTCCTGTGTCAACTACATTTTTCACCGCACGCATAACAATTGCAGCTGCTCTAGCATCCAAACCTGATGTGGGTTCATCCATAAATATGACTGAAGGATTAGAAATAAGCTCCACTGCTATGGTTAGTCGCTTCCGTTGCTCATTTGATAGACCACTTATGCCAGGGATGCCGACTAAAGCGTCTTTAATTGCATCAAGTTCAACTCTTCCAAGTACATCCATTATGAATTCCTGCACGTGTTCTACATCAGTTGAGAAATCTCTCTCTCTCTCTCTTATTTATTTATTTATTTTGGGTCAATCACTCCAGAAATCTCAGAAAGCCAGATGCATTCTAGTTGCTTTTGTACCCCGAGTTTGGTAGTTCAAAAATGGATTTGCCACAATATTGCGAAGTGGCTGCCCTTGCTTAATTGGGCAAGACCTTGATGTTGCGAATCTGGTGGTACTCAATAGAGGTGTAAGGCTTACAGAAGTACTGAAACAACCACAATATGAACCAGTTCCAATTGAAAAACAAATTCTAATTTGTGCAAACTGCGGAGAATGCCAGGTATTTTGTGTTGGCATATTATGTATTTTTACTCCCTGCAGTTTAATCTCTTAGTTAAATGCGAGTCATACTGTCTTGGCTATCGAAATGGCAAATGAAAATTTTTCAATATAGAATGTGTTATCATTTTCTTATGCTAAACTTAATGTGTTTTGAGCACCGTATATGAAGTATACCGATGATAATAAACTAGTAATTTTATATAAAACTTGTGATGGACTAGTGTGATATCCTAATCCTAATATTTAATTAGGCCTTTTAATCATGTTTAGTGATTCTTAATCGTGCTTAGTGGCTCTTTTTTTTTTTAATTAGTAAATCGTGCTTTGTGGCTCTTAAACATGCTTAGTGACTCTTAATCACGATTAGTGACCTTTAATCATGATTAGTGACATTGGGTATAAAGTATGATTTATTGAAGTTATGGGATTTTATTTGGAGGCCTTTGTGTGGTTATTTAGTTGGTAGGGAGAGGTTGCAATAATCCGAAATCTGTCTTAGTGGCAGCAAAGCCATATGAGTCTTCCTAACACCTGATCTTATATCACAACCCAAGAGACACATGACTCTGCACAACCTTACACCTGTTGCTGCGTTCCTTTTGTTACAGCACAAACCAAAGGAAAAGAAAGAGAAAAACAAGAGGGAGAGCAAGGAAGAAAGGGAAACAGGAAGAAAGTGTAGGATTCCTTCTTCATAGTATCTTCATCACTCTTGCGTTCTTTATAGCTTGAATGGCTGGGAGTGATTTTGCTTCAAATCTCTTTATTGACTGTGAAAATAATTGTTTTGCTTAAATTGGATATATGTATTTTGCTGATATATTCACAGGCATATGTATAGTTTGTGAAGCTTATTATTCATGAAACCTCCTTGAAATTCTTGTTATGGTTTTTCCTATTGGGACTTTGTCTCACCCCACCATTTTTAAGGTACAAAGGTCCAAGTGGAGGAGTTTGCATGCTGATCTGTTTTGATATTTGGAGCTTACCTTAACCATGTGTTTTAGGTTGTAAGCTGTTTTGTGAGGTAGTGCATCAGAGTAGCGCAACGGTCATTTAATGTATGATACATATATTCTATGAGGATCATTTGATGTAATTGAGGATTATTAATGAAATTGATGTTTTTGAATTCGGGTTGTTACAACTAGATTGGCCTGCTTCCTAAAAGGACATTGTTCATTTATGAGCTATTAA
The DNA here is from genome assembly GCF_030987335.1 of Cornus florida. NCBI lineage: Eukaryota > Viridiplantae > Streptophyta > Magnoliopsida > Cornales > Cornaceae > Cornus > Cornus florida. Next base: position 4,820,622 of record NW_026775571.1, read on the forward strand.
GTGTCACATAATATTGCCTTTGGGCTTGAGTGGTAAAGGGGTGAGATGAGTTTGGGGTAGGTCTTGCCAAACAAATGTTATAAATAATAATACATTTTATGACATTTCCAAACAGTGAAAACATGTCTTTGAAATATTCAAGGCATTAGCTTGTAACTAGATTTTATGTAGTTATGCACTAGTAGAGCATTAGATCAATAGGCCTTTGGTCGGCTTATAATAGGAGGACAACCTGGAATGTTTGATTTTCCAGGCTTTTCAAGATTGGGAGTTGGAGGATGTTTTTGGGTTCTTGGATTTGCTTCAAGAGATTGTGGGTGAGGGAATGGATTATTGTGTCTAGGTCGCTTCTATGCAGGGGAGATTTGTTGTGTACTCTTTCTACAGGTGTCTCATGGATGGTTGAGGGCCTTCTTGTCGTCAGGGGCTTATTTGTTATTACTTATATAATATTGGGGCTTATGTGTAATTTTTGAAACTTATTAGTATAAATAGAATGTGGTTGAAGGATGAAAGAATTCTTTCTTTCTTTCCCCATCTCTCTCGCTCTATTTCTCTCATCCTCTTTCTTCTCTTTTTCTTCTTCTTCTTCTTCTTCTTTTTCTTCTTATACTTTACTCTTGATTTGATTATATCTTGAAGTCAACATGCTATCGAAGCATGGTTTGTAAAGGTCTAGGTGTGTAGTTGAAACCCTAGGGCAAGTTTGTGTAAATCCTAGTGGGTGTGAAGGGTTTTGAAGAGATTCCAAGATGGGATTTGTTTGCAAGGAAGTAGTGTTAATCACATCCACACTTACCGCGGATCCAACTTGGGATTTTTGGACTTGTTTTGATCTGTTGCAGTCTCGATTGGTGTTTTTTACGTGTTCGTGTGGTTCTGCAATAGTGGCTTTTTCTTCGTCGTTCATGATTCTGGTATGGTCTACTTTGTTGCTTTCTAGGGTTTGTGTGGTGACTGTGTAGTTGCTTTTTTATGCATCTCATAAGACGGTAATCTTTCTAGTTGAAGTTTGTGTGTCAGAGAGGTGGTTCTCTACATATTTTGTTGCTGCTTTTGTTTTTGAGGATTGTATACCTAGAAACTGTTTGATAAAATGTCTGGCTCAGAGGTGACTTCAAAAGAAGCTGGGTCTTCTCCTACTTATCAAAAAAAAAAAGAAGCTGGGTCTTCTCGTAGTCTGACTCCAGTATTGGGAGGTAGTAGTGATCACAATCCAGGCATTTGTATTTCCACCATTAGGTTGAATGAGACGAACTATATGGATTGGCCTTTTTTTGTTTTTTGTTTTTTTTTGCCTGGACGGTTGTTCTAGGGAAGTTTCTTACTCTGGACAACCTCAGAAGGAGGAATCAAATTGTTGTTAATTGGTGTAATATGTGCAAGGATACGAGGAGACGGTTGATCATATTTTGCTGCAATGTCCTGTGGCCCAAGACAGTTGGGGGCCTTCTGTTGAGTTTGTTTGGGGTCCATTGGGTTTTGCCTAGGTCCTCTAGGGATTTGGTTGAGGCTTGGAGAGGATATACAGTGGATGCCCAAGCCCGCAACTTTTGGAGGCTAACGCCACTGTGTGTTTGGTGGTGTTTATGGACATAAAGGAATAGGAGATCCTTTGACAACAAGGAGATCCCTATTGGAGCGCTAAAGTTCTCTATTCTTTGTTCTCTTTTTTGTTGGGTTTTGGGGAGAAATTGTAACTCCACGGGGTAGAGAGTAGCTTTTTTGGACTCTTTGAGAGTTTAGTGGCTTTTTTGGATCTGTTTCCGGTTTGAATACTTTCTAATACAATCTTATTTATCAAAAAAAAAAAAAGAAAAAGAAAAAAAAAAAACCAATAGGGTGTTGGTTGGGAAATTCTGTATAAAATGGAGTCTGTAATCTTGATTTTTATTTTTTATTTGTTTATTAAAAGTTAGCTAAGTTAGTTGAGTTACCTCTATCTTAGGGAAAATTGGTGAAATTTAAAGCTAGAAGTAAGGGCAAAAAGGCAATTATCATCTCCAACGGAATTTTCTTTGGGGTGGAAGGGGTGATGAGTTCAAGTATCATCTTGTCAGGTGGGAGCATGTTTGCAGGCCGTTTCAATTGGGGGGGCTTGGTCTTAGGAGGATGATCCCTTTTAATAGGGTGCTTCTTGGGAACCGGTTATGGAGATTTGGTAGTGAGAGACATCGCTTATGGAAGAGGGTTATAGTGTGCCGCTTTGGGGAGGAGAGAGGGTGATGGTCTTCCAGGCCGGTGAGATTTGTTGCCGGTGTGGGAGTGTGGAAAGCTATTTGTAAGGGTTGGGATGAGTTGTCTAAGCATATTAGATTCAAAGTTTGGGAGGGCAGGGATGTTAGGTTCTGGGAGGATTGTTGGTGTGGGGATGTCCCCCTGTCCTGGTTGTTTCCAAGACTTTTTAGCATTGTTGCGGATAGACATGCTATGTTAGCTGACTGTTATCGGCTTGATAGTAGTAGGCTTACGTGGGATGTGCGTTTTCGGTGATCTTTCCAGGATTGGGAACTTGAGGATGTCCTTGGCTTGTTAGATCCTTTGTATGGACAAGATGTGGATGGTAGAGGGCTTGATTCCTTGGTTTGGAAGCCTTCTCCTCAAGGGAGGTTTGATGTTCGCTCTTTTTTTCTTTGCCTCGCTGGTTTTCAGGGTACTAGCTTCCCGTGGAAGACGGTTTGGCGTTCAAAGCTCCTCTTAGGGTGTGACATTTTTTGCTTGGATTGCGGCTTTGGGTAAAATTTTAACTCTGGACAATTTGAAAAAGAAAAGACAGATCATACTCAACTGGTGTTGTATGTGTAAGAAGGATGGAGAATCTGTGGATCACCTTCTTTTGCATTATCCTATGGCTTATGATTGCTGGAGCCTTTTTTTGGTTTGTTTGGTATTCATTGGGTTTTGCCTCGTCTTCAAGGGAGTTGATTGATAGTTGGAGGGGCCAAAGGGTGCGGGCTCATGCTCATGATTGTTGGAGGATGATTCCCCTTTGTGTTTGGTGGAGCATTTGGAAAGAGCATAACAAAAGATCTTTTGAGGGGGAGGAAACCCCTATTGGGACGCTGAAATTTTTTATCATTAGTTCCCTTCTTTGCTGGGTAATGGGAAGAAATTGTATATCTCTAGATGAGATAGTGGACTTTTTGGGTTCGTTGGGCTCTATTTTTGGGTTTGTTTTGTTTTGTTTTTTGTTTTTTTTTGTTTTTGTTTTTGTTTGGTTTATTGTATTTATATTGGGATGTGTTTCCCTCTTGAACGCTTTCTAATACATTTTAGTTATTAAAAAAAATTAAAAATTGGGCAAAAAGGCAATTAGATTTCTCACTTATGCAGTCACCCAAATAGGATTCATGATTTATGATTCATGTGTGTCATTTCATTACACATATTAGGTGTTTTGAAATTATGTGTGATCCACAAAAATCCTTTTTAGGATGCCTAAAATTGTTTTAGAAAGTTACTATTTTAGAAATCCTTAAGTATCCAGGACTACCGCAACTTTGGTCAACTGAGGGATCAATTGAAGGCAACGGGAGTACTTTTGATTGATTGAAGCAAGATCTGCGGGACAACAGTGTCCAGATCTCATTCAAACTCTATTAACTTAAACCTTTTCACCTTCCAAGTTATATAGATCACAAGTCTTCAGAAAACCTATGCGGAGAAATGCTAGCACTTGGAGCATCATATTTTTTTGTGAGGCAATTTAGGGTGCATTATAGCAATCCAATTGCTAGACTTTTCTTTCATTCATCATTTATATAGGTGGTGAGTCTTGAAACATGTTAGATTTAATTATTGTAGTAATGAGTAATGGTCATGGGTATTATTGTACTTTTGCTAATCTTAATAATAATATATAAGCTTGAGGGGTGTAGGTTTTTACACACGCCTCTTATTTTCCTATCAGACTTCTCTTCTTTCGTATCTTTTCTTTTCTTCCTTTATTCCTCTAATCTTTAACCCTAAAACACACATATACAAATTTTAACTTGGTATCAGAGCAGGAGATTGAGGATATAACATTTTTTTTATCAAGTTGTAGGACATCAGAAAAGTTGAAGGTTGTCATCCGTATGCTGATGTCAGCATGATGCCTTGCTGACGTTAGCACCTACCGTTCAACTACCACATGGTCTGACTCACCAGAACTTTCTGGTAATTATGGTGGCTTTGGTTCTTCGTTTTCACGTTGTTTGAGTGCAGTTTCAATTTTTTCTAAACAATTTTGGTATTTCGGCCCAAGATTTTTCGATCTGCAGATTAGGGTCCTTTTTATGTTTTTGTTCGTTGAAACCTAACCTAAAGGGACCATCTAGACTTTGAAGGCACTTGGTTAGTGTTAGTTTGTTGCTTCACTGCTGCTGGAGTGTTTTTTGTCTGAAAAATTGGTTTGACATTTACCTTCTTGCCTTCAGCAGTTATTCACCTGCTATTTTTGGCCTTAAAATCCCTCTGTAAGTGCTCTAAAATCTGTTTGGATGCTTGGGCTATGGAAATCTGCATCAGAATTGGGGTTTTTAGACCTTGATTTGGTAGCATGATTGATGATTGGATGGTTGTTTGTTGAATCTACATACTCGACCCCTGAACAGTCAGAATTACACCAATTTGCTTGTTTGTTATGAAAGAAATTCAATCCTTGATTTGTCAACTGGGAGCTCAACCTCTGAGTGGCTAAGAAACATTGTATGAGCAGTCTTCTGTTATAGTGAGTTGGTATTGCCTTGATTCTTGTGTTGCTAAGAAAACTGGATTTGGACTTTGAATCTGATATCACACTTGTTCTGGACTGATAATTCTCCTTTCTTTTCTGATCCACAATTTTGTTCATGGATGATTCTAAACCACAATCTTATTTTTGTGGAAGTTCCCGTGTTGGTGGCTTTTCTAGTGGTCGTGGTGATAGTAAGTGTGATCATTGTGGTGGTTCAAACCATAGTGCACCTTACTGCTGGAAAAAATCTGGCAAGCCAAATTTCGTACTTCAGACACGTAATAGTTCTAGACATATAGCTTCTAATTTTGGTTCTCAAGATGCACTAATCAATCAACTTAGTGTGCTTATTCAAAGGTTAACTACTTTTCCATCCGCTACTACTTCTACCTTGGCTAATACAGGTGACATTGCATGTGTGGCTCAATCTTCTCAGTCATGGGTCATCGACTCTGGAGCTAGTTCACACGTTTGGTACATCATCTCTCTTTTCAAATTTAAAACCTATTAAACATCACATTGTTTTAGCTGAAAGTTCCTCTTGGCCTGTTCTTGGGCAAGGTGTCCTTCACCCTACCGATTCATTATCATTACATTCTAGTCTTTATGTTCCTTGTTTTCCTTTTAATTTGATTTATGTAAGTTAATTGACTAAAAAATTACACTTTTCTGTAACTTTTACCCTGACTTCATTCATTTTTCATGACCTCAGTACAAAGAAGATGATTGGTTCGGGACATAAGAAGGACGGGTTATATTACTTGGATCTTGGTCAACCTCGGTTTGTCGTATCATCAGCTTTGAGTGCGACAGTCTCTCCTCTTTAGTGGCATTTTCGTTTGGGTCACCCATCTTTGGCCAAGTTGAGGTTAGCTATTCCTACGTGAGTCCTGTGTCTGTTTTAGAGTGTGAAGCTTGTTATTTAGGGAAGCATCATCGTAGTTCCTTCCCAAGTCATAGTCAAAATCGTTAGACTAAGTCCTTTGATTTAGTTCACACGGACATCTGGGGTCCTTCTCGAACTGCCAGCTTGAATGGGTTTTTATATTTTGTCATCTTTGTTGATGATTATTCTCGATTGACATGGTTATTCTTGATGAAAGAGAGATCTGAGTTACCTCATATTTTTACTAAATTTTATAACGAAATTCTAACTCAATTTGGTGAACATATTAAGGTTATTCAATCTAATAATGCATTGGAGTATACACAGTCCGTCATCAATTCCTTATGTGCAGATCGTGGTATCATTCATCAGACTAGTTGTGCACACACTTCTCAACAAAATGGTGTTGCTGAAAGAAAGCATCGCCAGCTGTTAGATGTTGCTCGCACCTTGTTATTTAATATGAAAGTACCAAAATATTTTTGGGCAGATGCAGTTCTTACTGCTTATTATCTCATTAACCGTATGCCCTCTGCTGTTTTGAATAACAAGTCTCCTTTCTCTCTTTTATATTATGATTGCTCTTTAACTTACTCGTCGTGTCTTTGGTTGTGTCGCCTTTGTTCACATTCTAGATCCTAGTCATGGCAAACTGTCTCCTCGTGCTCATAAGAGTGTTTTCTTGGGGTACTCCTACACTCAGAAGGGGTATCATTGTTACAGTCCCGAGTCTCGATGTTACTTTGTGAGTGCGGATGTTACCTTTTTATGAGTCCACTGCTTTCTTTACATCATCTGGTCAGCATTTGACTTCTGATCTTATATCTTCTTGTGAGGGGAGTCTTCCTTATCTTTACCTACCCTTTCGATGTCGTTAGCTCCATCTACTAGTCCTCCTCCATTATCTAATCCACTTTTGCAGGTTTACCGACGGTCACAATCTAGGTCTGTTGTTTCTTATGGTCCGAACACGTCATCTTCTCAACCAGAGGTTCTCATTCCTCTATCATCCACTTCCGCCACGGATTATTTACCAATTGTATTACGTTGAGGTAAACGTACTTGTACTCAACATCCCATTGCTAATTTCATTTCATATGATCGTGTTTCCTCCTCCATGCAATCTTTTGCTTTTACCTTGTCATCTATCTCTACTCCTTCATCTTATAAGCAAGCTTTATCTATGTCTGGATGGAAGCATGGTATGGATGAGGAAATGAGTGCTCTTCACACGAATCAGACTTGGGAGCTTACTGTTCTCCCTTCGGGAAAACGGATTGTCAGTTGTCGTTGAGTTTACACTGTTAAGTATCTTCCTAATGGTACTGTTGACCATCTTAAGGTGCGTTTAGTTGCCAAAGGGTATAGGCAGACCTATAACGTTGATTACTCAGAGACCTTTTCTCCTGTAGCCCGTCTTAACTCTGCACTAATTCTTCTTTTTGTGGCAGTTTGTTGTTCCTGGCCTTTATATCAGCTTGCTATAAAAAATGCAATTCTTCATGGTGACCTACATTCTTGAGGTTGCCCGGCTGCCGAGGATTTCATTGGGGGGATGTGTTAAGTCGGCGCTTCCCCATCGAGGGCCCTCATTGTATCTTGACGAGGAATCAGTGGAAGGGAGAAGATCGATGCTATCATCTTGTTTGGTAGGACGTTTTGATAAGGAGGTTGGAGGTTGTGATCGGATTAAGGAGTGGGCGGCAAGGGCGTGGAATACATCGTGTGGGGTGGGTGTGACACCATTACCGGATTCTCTCCTTCTGTTCAGGTTTCCTTCTCTAGCGGAGGCGTGAAGGGTTCTAAAGGAAGGACGACGGCAATGGGGATCTGCCACTTTAAGGATTGATGTGTGGTCGTTTCGGGTTGGGTGTTGTGAGGTGCTTAAGGGCAGAGGGCTTAAGTGGATTAGGTTGTTTGGGCTCCCTTTGCATCTCTGGTGCCATGAATTGTTCGTTGAAGTGGCAGATATATGTGGTGGTTTCGTCAGCGCGGAGGCGGATGAAACGAGAGATGCTGAAAGTGTCAGGATCACAGTGAGAATAGGGAAAGATTGTCCAAAGTTTGTGCACGATAACAGATTCTGTTACAGAGTTCCGATTTAGGAAGAGGTGTTTCTAGATCTTGTTCCCTCAATGGAAAGCTTAGAAGGCAGTGATGGGGCTCATCTGATGACAGAGGAAGAATGGGATAGAATATTTAGTAAAGGAGAGGAAGGTGTCCGTGAACTCCAAAATTGGCTGAAGGAAAGGGAGAGGCAGAGAGTGGTGAGGTATGTGGGAGGAAGAAGATGGGGGAGTCACGCGTCAGACATGAGTGTGATGAATGAGTGGAGGAAGGTGCCACATGGAGAGAGTAGAGGAGCTAAGCTATATTTTCTTTCCTTATCTTCAGCGAGATTTGAGGATAAGGTTAAGTGGGTTCATGAGCAGGCTCTTTGGAAACGGGATAGATTGGGCCAAAGGGTAGTAACGAGGGATGAGGATGAGTCCATGATGTGGGCTGAGGCCTTTTAATGGGAAGATGGGCCCGGTGAGGGATGGGAAGAGGCTTAATGATGGGGGTTCACATGTGGGCCGGAGTGTTCTGGGTTAGGCATATGGACCAAGGTTTGGGGGAGGGGGGGTGAAGTCTTTTGGGCTGTATAGGGTTAATGAGAGTGGGCTTGAGGGGGAAGGACATAGTATTGGGCCTGATATTGGTCCAGTGGGGGTTTTGGGTCTTGGCCTAGACCAATATGGGAGTAATATGAGGCCTGAAGTTAATGTATCTGAAGATATGGGCATAGTGAAGGTTTCGACGCATAGCTTGGCAATGATTTTGTTGGGGGGGGGGGGGGGGGGGGGGGGGCGGCCGTGATTTTCAGATACGTAGCCGGACGATAGGAAAGAAGTGGTCGAGAATGCTGGTGGTGGAGGTTCAGGTATGTTCTCTGTGTTGAACTCTTCTCCCTCTACACATGCTTCTTCTTCTTCTATTCTGTCTTCTGGTGTGGTGAGGATAGTAGGTAAGAGGGTGGGGAGGGGGAGGGCACTGGTGGGTCAGAGACTTGAACCGATACCTGAAGTGAATGATGAAGGGAACGGTTTTATAGATTCAGTGAGGAAGGAGTTGATTCACGTAGAGGAAGAGAGGGGGTTGATAACGCTGTTGACAAATGCTTTTGAACATAGGGAAGATTTTATGCCAAAGGGGGGCAGTTGTATGGTGATTGAAGATGTAGGTACTGATTATGTGCGAGCAGAGTCTAGTGTAGACAGTGGGTTGGATGGTTTTGATATAAATGAGGATGTTTTGGAGAATACGGTTCAGATATGGGATGCCAGGGCTGAGGGTAAAGAGAGTATGGTAGGAATTCACACTCCTTTGGCAGTTTTGGCAGTGATTAGGGATGGTTAGAAATACTCGGGGATGGAGGGGGTTGAGGATAACTAGTTTATGAATGGCATTGAAGAGGAAAGTAAGCTTTTGGGGTTGATGTGGAAAGGGGAGGAGGTGAAAGTGATGGAGTTGTTTCAAGCAGTGCCTCGATGAATAGGCGAGGAAGAAGGAGAAGAGTGTGAATGTGTTGAAGGGGGTGAGAGAGCTGAAAGGGTTGTTTCTGAAGTGAACTATGAGGGAAGGAGTGGAGCAGGGAGAGTGAAGAGGAGTGGGGGAAGGAAGGAGAGTGGAAGTGTGAGGATATATATATATATATCCTTCCCTTTTATATTTATTTATTTTAATTGCATTTTGTTATGTTGTGCGGCCTAGGTTGACTAGTGGGTGAGATATGTGTGGATGAGAATGTGTGTGATATGTATACGTGTGTTTGTTTAGAGTGAGAAAGTGGAAGACAAACCAAACCCTCTCATTCTTCCACTCCACCGACACTTTCTCTTCTCTCTCCCATTCTTTTCTTTTTCATTTTACTTCAACCATTTCTCCACCATTTCACCACCATTTCACCTCCAATCTTTGAGGTTTTGAGCTTGCCATAGAAGGGAAGTTGACGAGGACTACAAGAGGAACAAAACCCCTCAATCAATTTCGGATTTGGAGCACATTTTTCCTTTGGATTAGCTAGGGTTTGCTCTTAGCTTGAGGTAGGGGTGTATTATGCTTATAACCTAGGAGTTCTTGGAATTTTATGACCATTGTGTGAGTTATGCATACACTTGTGTGTGGGGGTTGGATTAGAGAGCTTATATAATGATTTAATTGCATGTCCATAATGTTTTATTGAGTTCTTATGTTAATTTTCATGTGTAACATATTATTTGTTTCATTTTTGATATAATTGATGTTTATTAAAGTGTTAGATTTTAGTATGTACAATTACTTGTAATTAAAATGTCTTATATGTTGTGGTTGTTCATGGATTTTTATGTATTTGTTATCTTGTATTGGTTAACTTTGAATATGTACATTTCTATAATGACATTAAACTTTTACATACTTGAAATTTGATATAATAACAACATGAAATCACATGACTTTAAAATACCCAATTTGTTGACATTGCATCAAAGGGTATGCTATTATAGTGATTTGGACCATAAGACATGGATTGTGTGATTAGTATAATTTATATGCGCATGTGAAGTGCAATTTGGGCATATCATGGTATATGGATTATTTTGTGGACTTGTTTGTTGATTTTGGGAGATACTCGGGGGTTGTTACTTTGAGAATGCGAGGGCTTGGCTCTTGCGGGTGAAACATGAGTTTCCCCACTTTATATTGGCCAATCGGTTAGTTTCCGGCGAACTAATAATCCGAAAATGACTATTTTTATTTAGGCGCATAGCATGGCTATGTGACTAGGAGTGTGGGTGTGTTCCGAGTTATCCCATTAATTGATTTCGACTTTTATTTTCAAGTTGGCATTTATGTGTTATTGCAACTTGTGAATTTATGTACATTACACTATATCATTTATGCTTGTCTTGATGAATGAATTTATATTATTTATGCTAGACTAGGATGATCCTATTTAGGTTTCCCTTGAGACTAGACTTTAGGGAGCATGTCCCTTGTATTGTATGGCCATGCAATGTTTGTAAAATTTTGAGAAACCTAGTTTATATTCATGAGACATTCCTATGGAGCAATTCGTTGCTCACCCCGTTGATTCTTATATTTTTCAGGAAAGGGCATTGCCCAAGAGGAAGTTCCTTATCCCTAGCTTGATTGGGATGTTGGCAATATTTTTGAGCTACTTGTGATAATTGTGACATCCATTGTGTAGCTTACTTTTGGACTTGTATATTGACACATGGTGGATATTATAATTGATGACATGCTTGTAATATTCTTTTGGAGGAGGGAAATGACTTAGGAACTCACCCATCTATCTTTTGGAGTTCTTATGGAATTTCCTCCCTTATCTCTACTCATGTAATCCCTTAACATTATTTCTCACTTTATGATTGTAATGAGACCATGGAGACTATAACTTCTATTTGGATCATATATATTGTTTAGAAGCTATGTTCATGAAATTATAATGAAGGCATGCGTTGGGACTTGTTAGAATATTTTGAGTCATTATGTAATTGCATATAGTTGGTAGGGTCATTGTGTAATTAGTTGAGTCTTATATCTTTATATAAGCCATTGTAGGCTTAGGGTTTTGTATGTATGAAATACACATTTGCTATAGCCACCATGATCTCTCTCTCTCTCTCTCTCTTTAGTTTGAACATGGTATCAGAGCTGTACGAAGCAATGGGAAACTAAGATTGTGGTTGTGATTGCGTCTGTGGTGTTCTTCTACAAATCAAAATTGAGATTCTGTTCTTCGTGGAAGGTTTGGCTGTCGTTCTTTTCGAGCCGGAGGTTTGAAGCTGCCGTTGTGTTCAGCGCTTCTTGTCTGACGTTCTCAGATCTAAAGCCCTTCGTTTTGTTGGCCGAGGCTGCCTTGGCTGTCGCAAGTTGCAGAGGTTCCATCATCGTGAACCCTCTCTGCTCAGTTGTTAAATCACCGCTTGTGTTGGGTTGCCGTCGCCGCTGCAAGGGCTAGGGTGTGTACTAGCCTTGATTCTCCATTGCGAACCTCAGGTGTTGGAGTTTATTATCGGTGGCATAGTTCTGGTTCTTGCCTGCGCTGATTGTGAAGGAGAAGGGTGGTGTTTGGCTGCAGGCGTGAAGTTATCCCAACCTTGGTTTACTAAAACCGGAATAGCAGAGAACTGGTTTTGATTTGGTCCGTTTGCCCAGATCCAAACCTGTTTGCCTAGGTCTGGCCCTTTTGCCCAGATCCGGCCCGTCTGCCCTGATCCGGATTATTATTATTTTTTTATTTTTATTTTTTCCCAGGTTTGGTTTTCTTCTCTCTCTTTCCTTCTCCATGGCTGTCGGTTCAGACTTGCTTTCTTCTGCTTCTTTCAATTCTTCCATGACTTCGGTCAAGCTCAATGGCAAGAATTATATTTTATAGGCCAGGTCAGTAGCTATTTTTCTGAAAGCCAAAGGCCTTGGCTCTCATTTGGTTAAAGATAAGCCAGTGATGCTACTCTATCTAGTAATAAGACAGTGATGCAGATTTCGGTTCATAGGAACAAAGGGATGCTCAGATCATTTCCTTAATGCTGAATTGTATTGAACCAGATATCAGCTCCAACCTGTTGTATTTGGATACTGCCAAGGAAATATGGAACCGCCTCCAATAGCTATATTCAGGGACTGGTAATATCACCAGAATTTATAAGGTGTGCAGACAATTCTTTGACCTCCGGCAAGGTACTCACAGTTTTGCAGAATATTTCTCCCAGTCAATGGGAATTTGTGAAGTAATGAACTTGTATCAGCCTATCACCTCTGATGTGAAGAGCATGCAACAACAACGTGAGGATTTTAATGTTGTTCGGTTTCTCAAGGGGTTGTCACCCGAATATGAATCCGTTCGTGCACAGATTTTGGGTAGCCCTACACTTCCCTCTCTTCCTGATATGTTCTCCAGACTCCAGCATGCTACTCTAACTAGTGGCACTTCCGGGAGTGCTTCAAGTGGTGTCATTGCTCCTCCTAGCAGTGAACGTTCTGCATTAGTTGTGAACCAGGGTGGTTATCAGCCTTCTCGTGGCAATGGCGGTCGGTTTACCCGTGGTCGTGGCTGTGGCAGAGGCAGAGACTCAAAACTCTGCACTCACTGCGGTCTTACTAATCACACTGTCAATTACTGTTGGGATCTTCATGGGAAACTGCCACCTTCTTCCTATGCACATCAAGTAACCTCTAATAAAGGGGATTCTTCTTTCTCTGCCAGACCAACTACTCCACAAGTGGCTATTGAGCCTGCTATGGTCACCATGACAATTTCCCGCGATGAGTATGCTCAGTTTATGTCTCAACAACGGCCTTCCACCTCATCTTCCATGGTTTCCTTTGCCCAATCAGGTAGTGCACGAGAGATCTTCTGGGGGTGCGTGGGCAATGGCAGATTTTTCTGAGATTGTGGATGCTAACAGGCTGTTGGACCTTCCCATGGTGGGAGGAGATTTTACATGGTCTAGTGGGAGGGATCCTCCTTTTTCTAGGCTGGACATATTTCTGATTTCAGTAGGGATGGAGGAAAAGTTCGCGGATGTGGCTCAAGTGGCGTGTGTACGGGCAATTTCTGATCATATACCTATTTTGCTTGATTGTGGAGGGATTAGGAGAGGGCGAACTCCTTTTAGATTTGAAAACATGTGGCCATAAGTTGATGATTTCAAAGAAAGGGTTATGAAATGGTGGGGAGCTTATGATGTTAAGGGTAACCCAAGTTTCAAATTGGCTTCAAAGTTGAGATACTTAAAGGGAGATATTAAGGTTTGGAATAAGGAGGTGTTTGGTAAGTTGGAGTGGAGGAAGAATCAAATACTGTTGGAGATTTCAGAGTTGGATAGGAAGGAAGGTGGTGAGGGGATTTCAGTGTTGGAGAGGAGTAGAAGGGAGGATTGTTAGGCTGAGTTTAAAGAGATTGCAGTGATGGAGGAAGTTTTGTGGAGACAAAAGTCGAGAGCACTGTGGCTTAAAGAAGGGGATAGAAATACTCAGTTTTTCCATAGATTACCTAATGCTCATAGAAGAGGGAACAATATGGGGAGAATATGCTTTGACGGTGTTATGGCTGAAATTGAGGAGGAGAATCGGTCAGGGTTTGTGGCATTTTATGAGGAGCTGTTTACGGAGTCTGTCTCTTGGAGGTCAGGGATGGATGATATTGTGTTCGATAAAATTTCTGATGAGGATAGAGGGGATTTGGAGACGCCATTTGGGGAGGAGGAAGTGTTGGAAGCTCTAAGGAGTTGTGATGGAGATAAAGCGCCGAGGCCGGATGGTTTTACAATTCCATTTTTTCAAAAGAATTGGGAGGTGGTGAGAGAGGATGTGATGGGTGTTATGCATGCTTTTTTCGAGGAGGGGTGTTTTGAGAAGAGTTTGAATGCCACTTTTATTACTCTTTTACCTAAGAAGTGGGGAGCGGTTGAAGCTAAGGATTTCAGACCAATTAGTTTGGTGGGTGCGGTGTACAAGATTATTGCGAAGATTCTGGCTAATAGGTTAAGGAAAGTGATGGATGGGGTCATTTCGGAGTTGCAAAATGCGTTTGTTGGAGGAAGACAAATTCTCGATCCGGTGCTTATTGCTAGTGAATGTATTGATGCTAGAGTTAGGAGTGGTGAACCAGGGATTGTATGTAAATTGGACATTGAAAAAGCATATGATGATGTGAATTGGGCGTTCTTATTATATGTGTTGGAGAGGATGGGGTTTGGTACAAAATGGAGGGGGTGGATTTATCATTGTATTTCGACTGCTCGGTTCTCTATCTTAGTGAATGGTCACCAACAGGCTTTTTTGCAAGTTCGAGAGGTTTACGACAGGGGGACCCATTGTCCCCTTTTCTTTTCATTATTATAATGGAAGCTCTTAGTAGACTCAGGAAGAGGGCAGAGATTTTGGGATTTATTCAAGGTTTTGTGGTGGGTTGTGCGCCAAATCAGATTTGTACATCTCACTTACTCTTTGCTGATGACACTATTGTGTTCTGTGATGCTACTGTGAATCAAGTGAGACATTTGAGGTGTGTTTTGGCCTGTTTTCAAGTGATTTCGGGGTTGAAGATTAATATTGGAAAGAGTGTGATTGTTCTTGTAGGGGATGTGGGACATATTCAGGAGTTGGCAGCTATTTTGGGTTGGAGAATGGAGGTCCTACCTATGTCTTATTTGGGGCTGCCACTGGGTGATTCTTTGAGGAGAGTTGATATTTGGGATCCAGTGGTGGAGAGGTTTCAAAAGAGGTTATCGGGGTGGAAGAAGCGGTATTTGTCAAAAGGGGGCAAACTTACATTGTTGAAGAGTACCTTAGCTAACCTTCCTACTTATTTCATGTCTTTGGTTCCTATACCTAAAGCAGTTATTGGGAGACTTAATAAGTTTAAAGGAAACTTTTTTTTTTTTTTTTTTGGGGGGGGGGGTTGGGGTTAGTAGGGGAGGAATTTAAGTAACATCTTGTGAATTGGGAGAAAGTGTGCACTCCGATTCAAAGAGGAGGCTCGGGTTTGCGCAGATTGGAAATGTTTAATAAAGCTTTATTAGGAAAATGGTTTTGGATGTGAAAGGACAGTTTTTTAGAGGCGTGTTATTGCTTGCCGGTTTGGGGAAGAGGAGGGAGGGTGGGTGTCTAGAGGTGTGAATGTATGGGAGTATGGAAAGGTATTAGGAGGGGGTGGGATGAATTTTCTAAGCGGATACGGTTTCGAGTTAGGGATGGTAGTTTTGTGAGGTTTTGGACGGATGTTTGGTGTGGGGATGTGACGTTGGCTTGCAGGTTTCCTAGACTTTATAAGATGGTTGAGGTTGTTCAAATTCATGGGAGAGAGAGAGAATTCTATGTCACTGTATTGTATTTCACCCTTCAGCCAAATGAGGCTTATATAAAGGAATAGAGTTATAACCTAATTACATAATGCTACTTAATTACACAATAATCCTAACTATTATGGGTAATTACATAATGACCCAACATAAGTATATATATACATAAACATTCTAACACTCCCCCTCAAGCTGGAGAATATATATCAAATAATCCCAGCTTGGAATAGATAGTCCTTAACCGGTTATGATCCAGTGCTTTGGTAAACATATCAGTTAGTTGATCTTCAGACTTCACAAATGGAGTAGAGATGCTCCCACTTAATATTTTTTCCCGAATGAAGTGACAATCAACCTCAATATGTTTGGTCCTCTCATGAAACACAGGATTTGATGCAATATGAATAGCTGCTTGATTATCACAGAACAATGGAGTAGGAGCTTTAACTGTCAACCCAAGTTCTTTTAGAAAATGTTGTATCCATGTCAATTCACTAGTGGTATGGGCCATTGCCCTGTACTCAGCTTCAGCACTAGATCGAGCTACCACCATTTGCTTTTTACTTTTCCATGTAACAAGATTTCCTCCTACAAATATACAGTAGCCTGTAGTAGATCTCCTATTTGAAGGAGAACCAGCCCAGTCAGCATCTGTAAAACCTTCCACCCTGAGATGACCATTTGATTTGTATAGTAACCCAAAACCTGGAGCTTGCTTGAGATATCGGATAATCCGAAGAACAACAATCCAGTGTGGCATTCTTGGAGCTCCCATAAACTTACTTACAACACTAACTGCATATGAAATATCAGGTCGAGTGATATTGAGATAAATTAATTTCCCAACAAGGCGACGAAATCTGCCCGGGTCATTAAATAGATCACCCTCATCAGACACAAGTTTTGTATTTGAATCCATAAGAGCATCAACTGGACAACCACTTAACATACCCGTTTCTTCTAGCAAGTCCAACACAGATTTTCGTTGAGATAAACTTATACCCTCCTTTAATCTAGCAACTTCAATACCTAAGAAGTACCCAACTTTACCCAAGTAGTGTGGAATCGATTTTGCAGAAACAACTTCAACTTAGCAATACCTGCAGAATCATCACCTGTGATCACAATATCATCTACATACATCACAAGAAAAATGAAGCCAGCTTTAGTGCGCAAGTGAAATACCGAATGATTGGTCTAGCATCTGTTAAGACCAAATTCTAATGCCGCCACCAAGCCCGTGGAGATTGTTTCAATCCATACAGGGCTTTTTTTGGGCGACAAAATAGTGTGACGATACTCTCCCTGATCAACAAACCCAGGTGGTTGCTCTATATAAACTTCTTCAACCAGGTCACCATGTAAGAAGGCATTTTTGATATCCAATTGAAACAACAGCCAGTTACAATTGGCAGCAATGGAAGTAAGAACCCGAATAGAAGAAATCTTAGCAACAGGGGAAAAAGTCTCATCATAATCAATACCATAAGTCTGAGTGTACCCCTTTGCCACTAGACGAGCCTTCAACCGCTCAATAGACCCATCGTGAAGGTATTTAACTATGTAGACCCACTTACAACCAACCGTTTTGGAGCCCGGAAGTAAGGGAACAAGATCCCATGTTCGATTATGGTGAAGGGCATCCATTTCATCTACCATAGCTTGTCGCCAACCCGAATCAGAGAGAGCATCCTGCAAAGTCTTAGGAACAAAAGTAGCAGACACTTTGGATAAAAAAACAAGATAAAGAGGATGAAATATGATGGTAGGAGACAAAGTTAGAAATGGGATGTGGAGTAAAACACGACCGAATACCTTTACGGAGAGCAATAGGCAAATCATCAGGTAAAGGCGTCGGATCCGAAGACTCTGAAGGAGATGGAGGGAGCGAAGTAGGCGGTCGAAGTCGTCTAGTATAAACCTGCAATGGGACAACAGAGCGAGGTGGTGCGGAAGCAAGAAACAGAGAGGGAACCGTTGGCATAGGTGGCTCAGAAGTAATATCGAGAGGAGTAGTAGAATCAGAAAAATATGGGAGACTCAGAAAATGTGACATCAGCACTAGTGAAATAGCATTGAAAATGAGGACTGTAACAACAATAGCCCTTCTGAGTGCGAGAATACCCAAGAAAAACACACTTAGTGGCACGAGGGTTGAGTTTATCCAAACCGGGTCCAAGGTTATGGACATAACACACACATCCAAAGACTCGTGGAGTAAGATTAAATGATGCGGAGTCGGAAAATAGAACAGAATGAGGAGATTTACCTTTTAACACTAACGAGGGCATCCGATTAATAAGATGACATGCTATAAGAGCAGCATCACTCCAAAACCGTTTGGGAACATGCATATGAAATAAAAGGGCACGATAAACTTCCAGGAGATGACGATTTTTACGTTCAGCTACTCCGTTTTGTTGTGGAGTATAAGTACAAGATGATTGATGAATGATGCCTTTAGCATGAAAATAAGTCTCAAAAGGATCCGAGAAATATTCTTTGGCATTGTTAGAACGTAAAACTTTAATGGAACACCCAAATTGAGTTTTTATTTCTTTGCGAAATATTTGAAAAATAGAGAACAACTCAGAACGATTTTTCATTAAAAACAACCAAGTCATCCGAGAATAATCATCCATAAAAGTCACAAAATAATGAAATCCATTAATAGAAATATGTTTTATTGGTCCCCATATATCTAAATGAACTAACTGAAGGACTAGCAACACGATTATTATCTCTCGGTTTGATAGATACACGGCAGTGCTTACTAAGCTGACATGTTTCACAAGACATGGACTCAATACGACTAAGACCGGGGACCTGACGCTGCAAAATTGATAATGATGTGTGGCCGAGACGACAATGTCACTGGAAAGAAGACAAAGATGATTGAAGAGCCGTGGGAGATGGTGCAAGATCGAAGTAATACAAGCCACCTACTTGATGTCCCGTACCAATCCTTTTCTTCGTCTTGAGATCCTGAAAAAGACAACATGTGGGATAAAATGTAATGGAACAGTTAAGAGATTTAATTAGCTTACTAATGGACAACAAATTAAAAGGGAATTGAGGAACATATAATACAAAGGAAAGGGATATAGAAGAGGTAAGATGAATAGTTCCCAAACCCAAAACTTTAGTTGATGATCCATTAGCAAGAGTAACACTTTGAGAGGAAGGAACGGACTGAAAATGAGATAAGATATGAGAACTACCAGTCATGTGATCGGATGTGCTAGAGTCAAGAATTCAAGGACTCTGACTAGAGGACAAAAGACATGTAGGCAAAGAACCCCATGAAGGATGAGGTGGAAGTCTGTTGTTGAGACAGAAACTGAGCATACTCATCTTGGGGAATCGTGACCATAACAGTCTCAACAGCCACATGTGGATCAATGGGTGTGACAGAGAAAGAAGAATCCTCATCATTAGAAGTCACTTGATGTGTATAGGAAGAAGGTGGTGGTTTCCCATGAAGATCCCAACAGTAATTGACATTGTGATTAATAAGACCGCAGTAAGTGCAAAGTTTTGAGTCTCTGCCTCTGCCATGACCACGACCACGGCCACGACTACGAGTAAAACGACCACCATCGCCACGAGAAGACTGAAAACCAACCTGGTTCACAACTAAGGCAGAACGTTCACTGCTAGGAGGAGCAGTGACACCACTTGAAGCACCCCCTGAAGCACCACTAGATAAAGTAGCACGCTGGGGTCTGGATAACATATCAGGAAGAGAGGGAAGTGCAGGGCTACCCAAAATCTGTGCACGAATAGGTTCATACTCATGATAACCATGTGAGAACCCGAACAACATTAAAATCCTCACGTTGTTGTTACATGCTTTTCACATCAGAGGTGATGGGTTGATACAAGTTCATTTCTTCACAAAGTCCCATTGCTCGTGAGAGGTATTCTTCTAAACTGTGAGTCCCTTGCTGGAGGTCAAAAAATTGTCGACACACCTCATAAATTCTGGTTATATTACCAGTACCTGAATATAACTGTTGGAGTCGGGTCCATATCTCCTTGGCAGTGTCTAGATATAGCAAGTTGGAGCTAATATGAGGTTCAATACAATTCAGCATTAAGGAGATGATCTGAGCATCCCTTTGTTCCCATGAACTGAAATCAGCATCACTGTCTTTGGGTTTATCCTTAACCAAATGAGTGCCAAAGCCTTTGGCTTTTAGGAAAATGGCTACTGACTTGGCCCATAAAATGTAATTTTTGCTATTAAGCTTGACTGAAGTCATGGGAGGATTGAAGGAGGTAGAAGATAATAGGTTTGAACTCGTAGCCATGGAGAAGATAACAAAAAAAACGAACCTGGAAAAAATTGCAGAATCGGGCCGGATCTGGGCAATCGGGCTGGATCTGGGCAATCGGGCCGGATCAAAACCAGCTCTCTACTATCTCGGTTTTAGTAAACCAGGGTTGGAATAGCATAACCACGTAGCCCAACACGACTGTTCTTCTTCACCCACTGACAGACGTCGGCAAGCATACAGCGGCGAACCTCTGCAACTTCTGACCAAGAAAAAAGACGAATCGATGAAGCCTCACCTCTGCAAATAACGATGGTGGATGTCGGCAAGCTTGCTGACAACCAAAGCGGCAACGACACGAGCGGCCAAAGGGGCTTCAGATCTAACGACGAAGGAGGCTTCAGATCTGACGACGACGGCGACGAATGATGCTCTCAACCTGCCGACGACCAGAACTTCCGGCAAAAACACCAACAACACACTTGCGATTCTGATCGCGATTCCAATCTCATACAAGGACAATACAATTGTCGTTTCCCACACCCATGAATTCATATAGCTCTGATACCATGTTCAAATTCATGAGAGAAAGAGAGAGAGAGAGAGAGAGAGAATTTTGTGTCACTGTATTGTATTTCACCCTTTAGCCAAATGAGGCTTATATAAAGGAATAGAGTTATAACCTAATTACACAATGCTACTTAATTACACAATAATCCTAACTACTATGGGTAATTACATAATGACCCAACATAAGTATATATATACATAAACATTCTAACGGAGGTGAAGCATGCGGTGGTGGCAGATATGGGAGAGCTAGTTGGGATGTGAGATTTCGCAGAAATTTTAACGATTAGGAGTTGGTGGAGTTAACTGATTTAATGGGATTAATTTATTGTCAAGTGGTGGAGGGGGAAGGAAGGGATGAGATGGTGTGGAAGGGGGATTCTAGAGGGGTGTTTAAGGTGAGGCTGTTTTATAAAAGTCTTATGATTCTGAAAAGTAATGAGTTTCCTTGGAAGGCTGTTTGGAGGACTTCAGCTCCACTAAAGGTGGCTTTTTTCACGTGGACAACGGCGCTTGGCAGTTCTCACTTTGGATAATCTCTGAAAAAGACGCCGAATAACAATTAATTGGTGTTGTATGTGTAAGATGGCGGGTGAATCGGTTAACCATCTCTTGTTACATTGTAGGGTGGCAGCGGATGTTTGGAGTATGTTGCTGATTATTTTTGGGGCGGAATGGGTAGTGTCCAGTAACATGTTGGATATGTTAGAAGCTTGGAGAGGGAGTAGGGTGGATAGTCGGATTAGGAAGGCGTGGAGGGTTGCACCTCTTTGTACTTGGTGGGGGTCGTGGAATGAGAGGAATAGGAGATCTTTTGAAGGCCAGGAGTTGTCTGTGTGGGTTATCAAGGCGAATATTCTTCATTATCTTTATTCTTGGGTTAATGGGATAAATTGCCCATCTGTAGATAGTTTATTGGATTTTGTTGACAACTTATTGTTGTATTGACGTGTTTACATTCTTTTATTTTATTTTTTGTTAATGGTTCACTCCTCTCTGAGTGCGTTTTTGTTAATATATCGTTAACTTATCAAAAGAAAATGAGGAGGTTTACATGGATCAACCACCTGGTTATGTTGTTGATGGTAGTGAGCACCTTGTTTGTGGACTGCGGAAGGCTCTCTATGGCCTAAAACAGTCCCCACGTGCTTGGTTTGATAGATTTAGTGCTATGGTGATTGAGTTTGGTTTTCAGCGCTCTACTTCTGATCATTTCATCTTTATTCATCACTCTTCTGCTGGTAAGATTGTTTTGATTGTTTATGTCGATGATATTATTATATCTGGAAGCGATTCAACAAGCATTGTAGAATTGAAATGATATCTGGGTTAACATTTCCATACTAAAGACTAAGGCGCTCTTTGCTATTTTTTTGGGATTGAAGTTGCTTGTTCTCGTCAAGGCATCTCCTTGTCTCAACGGAAATTTGTTCTTGATCTTTTGGCTGAGATCAGTCTTTTAGGTGCTCGACCGGCTGATACTCCTATGGACTCTATAGTCAAACTTGATGGTGAACATGGGGAGTTGTTTGCCGATATTGGCTGATATCGGTGCCTAGTTGGGAAATTGATCTATCTTACTATTACTCACCTGGATATTACTTATGCTGTTGGTGTGGTCAGTCAACATATGTATGCCCCTCGCCGACCTCACTTTGAGGCTGTTTGTCGTATTCTGTGTTATTTGAAGGGTGCACCTGGTAATGGATTGTTGTATAAGCCTTCTTCTTCTTTATCTGTAATAGGTTTTAGTGATGCTGATTGGCTACATCTGGTTGTTGCACCTTTGTTGGTGGTAATCTTGTTACTTGGCACAGTAAAAAGCAGACGGTAGTTGCTCGTTCTAGTGCGGAGGCTGAATATCGTGCCATGGCTCACACCGCCTCTGAGATGTTATGGGTTCGCTCTCTTCTCCAGGATATGGGTATTAATGTTCCTACTCTATGTCGATGCATTGTGATTACCAGCCTACTATCTTCATTGCTAGCAATCCTGTGTTTCATGAGCGTACCAAGCATATAGAGGTGGATTGTTATTTTATTCGAGATTTTTTTTTTTTTTGATAAGTTATTTTATTCGAGATTTGTTGATGCGGAAACAAATTGTTACTCCATATATTTGCTCTAAGGATTAGCTAGGTGATATTCTTACGAAGCCGTTGCCTCGTGGTGCATTTCAACGGTTGTGCTTCAAGCTGGGCATGTTTAATCTTTATGCTCCAGCTAGAGGGGGAGTGTTAGATGTAATTATTGTAGTAATGAGTAATGATCATGGGTATTATTGTACTTCTGCTCATCTTAATAATATATAAGCTTGTAATTCCTAAAGCTTCAAGGATTTCAACACTACATCAAGTTTCACACAACAAACCAACAATCAGACACTACTAGTCATTGGAATCAAATCACAGGTTGAAGAGTGGATTACTTGAGGAGTGGATTCGTTGACTGATAGAAGCATAGATCGGATTGGATCGTATGACGTGAGTCTGGGTTAGAGGTAACAGGGGATTCTTGGGTTTAGAATTTGGTTACTCTAGTGTGTAATACTTTTCTTCTGTTAGTGGATTTGATT
This sequence comes from Cornus florida, assembly GCF_030987335.1. Classification (NCBI taxonomy): domain Eukaryota; kingdom Viridiplantae; phylum Streptophyta; class Magnoliopsida; order Cornales; family Cornaceae; genus Cornus; species Cornus florida. The sequence goes on from NW_026775571.1 coordinate 4,843,494, forward strand.
TGCCTCGACTAGGTCCTCTTTGTGGGGGTTTCCCACTTAAAAATTGGTGTTCGTGTGTGTGGATGAATTTTTTCCTTATGGTGTGTGTATTTTGCTCTTTATATTTCTGCACTCTATCTATTTTTACATGCTTTTCGATTGATAGTTAAATTTCAGTTAATTGTGATAGTTGAAATTTAAAAATTGATTAAAGTTTGTTGTTTTGTTTACAAGACCAATTCACCTTCCCTCTAGGTCTAGTTAGGCATAGCCTACTCTAACATCAGAGCCTACGGCTAATCCTTCAAGCACCAGGCACAAACTTCAAATTCTCCAGTACAGTGAGCTTTTCCAAAAAGTCAATAAATCTTCAAAAGATGGAGAAACTATGTGTAGATTGAGTTGAAATTGAATATTGTAGAGGCGCATTTCATCATAATATATAAAAAAACACATCTTACAGTTCTTATTTGTGTATCAATTTGAGGGGGTAGCCGCAACCAAGCTGAGAATATCACAGATTCCTCTACAGTAATTTGGGGAGAATGAATATCAGTCTGCTCGCAGTACCCTGATATCCTAGCAAATGTTTCTTGGACCTTGGGAAATCCTCCAATTCTGATATCTCCTTCTGTAGAACCACTAATTTTCCTTCCAGCAAGTACATCCATGAGAGTTGTTTTTCCAGCTCCGCTTACACCCATCAAAGCTGTAAGAATTCCTGGCCTGAATGCTCCTGTCATGTCATGAAGAAGCTGGAGTCTTCTATCTGTGAATCCTTGTCTTCTCATTTCCTGCGTCAAAACAAATGCATCAGAAACAGTGACCAACAAATGGTATCTTTAACTCATGAGAGTCTAACATGAAAATGAATAATTACCAGTGGAGTATCAACAAAATACTGAACACGTTCAAATGTTAATGTCATAGGCTCGAAGGGTAAGACCATCCTTGCTGCATCTTCAGATATTGAAGTTGTAACAAAAACTGATTAGCTTTCCTTTTTGAGTCCATATTGTTTGTCATCTTTTTATAAGAAATAGGTTGAATACAGGGAAGTATCATCTCACCCGCATTTCCTGTATAATGTAATGCGTGTGTTTTTGAAGGTGGTTCTTTATCCTTGTGTGTCTCATCTTTGCAATCTTCATCTTGTTGCAGCTGGCAGAGTTTTTCATAAGAAATAATTGCCCGGGATGTTGCTGGAGCTAATTTCATACAAATTTTTATTGCGGGTCAGCAGTCTTCATTCTCAATCTATAAACAGAGATGAATACGAAGCAGAGGCAAACTTACACTTAAGGTATGTCAAAGCTAAGGTAAATCCAATATTGAAAACTATTGCGAATCCAAACAGTGCACCCAGTGATATCCAATAGAAGTAAGCTTTAAAGTTCACCCCATGGCGTGACAGAGTTTCTTGTCCAACAGTCAAGTTTCCTGATGTGACCTATAAACAGTAGTAGTTGTAGTTGACGAACAATAAATTTAACATTTGTTTTAGTTTTGTTAACAAAGGACTATAGTATTCTGTGGATAAATTCTGACCTTTTCCCATCTTGGAGCTAGGAATTCGTTTATGGACACTCCTATTTCTGCATATGACAATGGACAAGTCCAAAAACCCCACCACAACCAAGGTGGCAAAGAAGCTGTCAAGTTTAAGATTATATTGATCAGAAAACGATTCATATGGCTCCAACAGAAATTAGTGAAGGAAGTTTCAGACGTCCTTACATTGTGGAATAATGAATCCGCCAAGCAACAGCATAAAAAGTATGGAGATGTTACAGCTAAATATTGCAGCCATCTCAGTTTGACAAATTGATGCAAGGAAACGAAAGAGGGCTATTGATGCTTGATGTAGAGCGAAAAACAGAAGGAATTGGCACAAAAACCTAGAAACAACATTAAATTGAAAGAACTTTAGGCAATGTGATTTATGTTGGCGAATTTCATGCCAAGAGCTGGAAGTCTGTAATTTTATTTTATTTTTAGATAGATTTTGAATGTTAGTTAGAGAGTGAATTGGTTACCTCTTGTCTAAGGGCATATTCAAGAAAGCAAATCTACATTCAAGGGAAAAATTAAGGTTCATGCATTCATCAACTAGGATTTCATAGTTTCTTTGTTTGATTCATAAAATCCCTTTTTGATATGCATTAAAGTGTTTTTGGAAACTGCTTAGAATAAAATCCTGGTTTGAAGTAGCACAAGGCACTTCAATCAATCAAAGAATCAGTCCAAGGTCACTGGACAACTGTCGGCTTGTCTCGGTCATTTACAATATACGAAAATCAGTTTCCTTTTCAAGACAAATCTCTTAAATCCCCAACTGTTTTATAATGTTAAACTCTATATAAAGACCTCTTGTGCTGAGGCAAGTGTTTTATAACGTTAAACTCTATAAAAACCTCTTGTGCTCAGGAAAAACTAAACAAGCATAATATTTTTTCTCTCTGAGCATAACTTAGAATTAGAGCATATAGCGTGAGTTGAGAGTGAATTTTAGCAGATTTTTGCTAGACTATTGGTTTATTTCATCTATCCAAAAAGTTTGGTGAGTTTGCATGTAAGGTGTTGATCGTCCATTATTACTGAGCTTACACTGTACTCGGTACCAAAGAAGATACTTGGATTGGATGACTAGTCATGGAGATCAAAGTGCTTGTGGAGAAGAAAATCAAGTGAAGCGTGGATCTGTTGAAAGAGGAGTTGAATGGCTTCGAGACTTAAGTGAAGTTTGGTATCAGTCTGTCAAGAGGTAATTAGGTTTTTTTCTAGGAATTGGGAAAACCGATTAACCTAATTGTAATACTTCTTTCATTAGTTGATTTGATCTGTGTATCAGGTCCCGTGGTTTCCCCCCTGAGGTTTTCACTCGAAAAACTGTCCATTGTGTTGTTTTTACCTTACTTCATTGTTTTTGTGATTTGTGAGATGATGGATTGAGTTATTAGTTTGGCAGTTAAGATTAACTATTTAAATTTCTATTAGTTTAGGTAAATTTAAAAGTTAGTTAAAAGATTCAATTAATTAACCTAGAAAGACCTTTTCACCCCCCTTCCCCTTCTAGGTCTGGATCACGGCCTTGCGCTACCCTCTGGCGGAGCTTAGGGTTAAAATCCTATATCCCTCAAACTTAATTAGCTTTGTGTGCGTGTTTGGAGGGAGAAAGTGCAATTAGGTGATCTTTTCTTTCTCACCTTTCTACTTCTGGGCTATATCCTATGACATAGTATGTAAGAGCTGTCCAAGTAAAGGACTCCACCAGGGAAAAGGGGATCTTCAGTAGAGAAGCTGGAATTGCATAAGCCCATGCAGGATAGAAGTTAAAATCCCTCTGTTTGTAAAAAACCGCAAGTCTAGAGACAGTCATAAACAATTCTTCAACTCCATTGGTCAGGATTCTGATAATCCCATAAAACAAAGAGCCCATAAAATAATTTGAATGCTTCAAGTCCACATCCATCCTGGTACGCAGATATACTGTCATTGTTATGAGTGCAACAATCACGAGCTGCAATAGGGGAAAAAAGAACGCTTGCATAAGGATTCATTCCTGTAAGTAAGTAGCTAACAAATGGAATACCCAAGACTAAATCTGAAAACTAAATTACCTGTGCTAATTTGAATACGTGAACAGATGAATTTCGTCTCATAAGTAGAACTTCTCTGTCAATGCAAGCTTTGAACAACTCCCATCTGGTCACAGAGTATTTGCTGTCATTGCTAGGGGAAAGGAAAATCTGCTGGGACTGGAAATTGTCAAATGTCTTTGAAAGTTCCTCATCTAGCCTTTGTCCAATATGAGATGCCTTAAATTTTTCAGAGAATTCATCCACTGTAATATATCTATAAGGCAACTCAATACTGTACCAATAATGTTCCTGGTCCTTAATGGAGATTACCTGTGCATATTGTAGCTGGGCATGTGAAATAAGGTAAATCTGAAGAAGAAAAAGAATGTACGATATTTGATGTATGTACCTCTTGAAGAAATTCAGCAACACCCTTTCTTTCTGGGCACCTGAAACCGCAATCCTCAAAAAACTTTAGAATATCGGCTCGAGGGCCATGGTATACTATTTTTCCTTCCGCAAATAAGATAATGTCATCAAAGAGATCAAAGGTTTCTGGTGCTGGCTGAAGAAGTGAGATCAATGCAGTAACATCTGTGACGTGCACTAATTGCTGAAGACAAGTTACAATTTGAAAGGTAGTGGAGCTATCCAAGCCATTTGAGATTTCATCCATAAAAAATGCTCTTTTTGGACTGACAATCATCTCTCCTACCATAGGAAATACACAATTGGAACTTAAGCCTAGGTAAGGAGAAAACAACTGAAATATATGATGGAAAATAAGCTGAGAAATCTTGCAAATGATGATTAATGTGAAACTAAAATTCAGTATATATTGCTGTTTGTAGAAGGGCTTTAGGACCTGATGGTGTTTCTATTGAGGTTTGGAAGTGTCTAGGAGAAGTTGACTTGTCTTGGTTAACAAAATTGTTTAATAAGATAATAACAACTGAGAAGATGTATGGTGAGCCGTGCAGGCAATTCTATTGAGGTTTTGAAGTTCTAGGAGAAGTTGGCTTGCGTTGGTTAACAAAATTGTTTAATAAGATAATAACAACCAAGAGTATTATAATGGCTGTAGATAAAAATAAAGGGGATTTACAAAGTTGTAATAATTATTGTGGCACTAAATTAATTAGTCACACTCTGAAACTTTGGGAGAGAGTGATTAAAAAATGCCTAATACGAGAGACTGAAGTGTTGGAAATCAATTTTGATTCATTGTGGGAAGGTCAACGATGAAGGCTATTTACTTGTTGAGGAGACTAATGGAAAGAATAGAGAGAAGAGAGATCTAATATGGAGGGTTTTAGAAAAGAAAGGAATCACAAAGAAATTTATTGACGCAACAAAAGACATGTATGATGGTTAAGTATAGTTAGACACCTGTAGGGGAAACAAGTGAATTCCCAATTACTGTTGGCTTACCTCAAGGGTCAGCATTAAGCCCATACTTTTTTGCCTCGGTTATAAGGGAGTTGACAAGATACATCCAAGATGATATTCCATGATGTGTTACTTGCTGATGATATTGTTTTAGTCAATGAGATTAGAGGAGTTAATGCCAAATTTTGGAGGTTTAGAGAAGCATTAGAATTAAAAGAGTTTAGGCATGCTTCCGGATTGCTGCTGATAGGCATGCCTTGATGGCCGACTGTTATCAGCTTGATAGCAGGAGGACTACCTGGGATGTGCGTTTTTCGAGGGATTTTCAGGATTGGGAGTTGGAGGATGCCCTGGCTATTTTGGAGATGTCGTATTGCCAGGAGGTGGATTGTGGTGTAGTTGATTCTAGAGTGTGGGTGCTCTCTTCTCATGGGAGGTTTGATGTGCGTTCTTTCGATAGAGCTCTCTGATCTCCCGGCGGTTGCTTTCCCTTGAAAAGTTGTGTGGTGCACAAAAGCACCCCTCATGGCCTTTTTTGCTTCGATGACAAATCTGGAAGGATCCTGACTTGGACAATCTGAGGAGGAGGGGACATGTTATTGTCAATTGGTGTAGCATGTGCAAGCGGGATGAAGAGTCGGTCCGGTATAGGCTACAGAAGCCCCTAGTAGTTTACCTTTTAAATTAATAAGTCGGGTTGATCATCTCTTGCTGCATTATCTTGTGGCTAGGGAAAGCTGGGGCTTGCTTTTTTGCTTTGTTTGGCGTCCAGTGGGTTATTCCCCCGTCTTTGTTAGGCATGATTGAGGCTTGGAGGCAGTGTATAGTGGGTCCCCAAGCCTGTGATTTTTGGAGAGTGGTGCCCTTGTGTGTTTGGTGGTGCTTGTGGAAGGAAAGGAACAAGAGATCCTTTGATGGGGAGGAGACTCCTCTCGGGGCGCCGAAGTTCACTATTTTTAGTTCTCTTTTTTGTTGAGTTTCTTGTAAAAATTGTAAATCCCTGGGGAGAGAGTTGATTTTTTGGACATATTGAGAGGCTAAGGGCCCTATTTGGTCCTTGATTGTTTTTGTGGGCTGCGTTCCCCTTTTGAACTCTTTTTAATTCAATCTTACTTATAAAAAATAAGATAAAATAAAATAAAAGAGTTTAGGATAAGTATAAATAAAAACTGAATACATGGAGTGTAACTTTAGTAAATCTAAAAATACACATGAGAATGTAGTTCGGATTGAGAATCAAGAGGTTAAAAAACTGAACATTTTCGTTATTTAGGCTCCAATTATTCATAGTGAAGGAGAAATTTGAGATGACATTAATCATAGAATCAAGATAGGATGGGTTAAATGGAAGAGTGCATCGAGTGCATTGTGTGATAGGTGTATCACGTTATGATTGGGTGGGAAGTTCAATTGAATAAGCACGTGCATTAGGTGAGTGTAGAGAAAATAGAATATTGAGACAGATGTGCGGTAAGACTAGAAATGATAGAACTAGAAATGATCACATTCGGGAGATGGTTAAGTAACAGGCCCTTACTTCCCAAAGGGAGGTCAGGGGTTCGACCCTCCATGGAGATATGTGTGTGAGTACCAATTTAGGGAAAAACAGATGGTTAAGTACCACAAATTGGAGATACAATTTAAAATAAAAAATAAAAAATGGTTAAGATGGTTTGGACAATGCGCAAAGAAGACCTTTAAGTTCGCTAGTTAGGAAGAGTGACATAGTCACATTGAGGGTAATACTAGGGAAAGAGAAAGACCAAAGTTAACGTGGGTAGAGTTAGTAAGGAAGAATAAGATAGCATGTGGTTTGACCGAAGCTATGGATTTAGATAGAGCAAAATGGAAACATAGGATTCATGTAACTGACCCCAAGTACTTGCCTGGTAGTTGTTGTAGTAGTTGTATTGCTGTTTATAGTACATTTCAAACTTCTGTAATATTAGATCATCATGTGTTGATATTTTCACTGACCTAGCAATTCAACTTTTTCTTGTATTGCTATTTTTTTTAGCTCGATATATAAATATTAGAGGAGATATGGTATTTAATAGAAAAGAGTGGGAAAAAGAATATGTGGCCAGCCCCATCTATATGGGAAAAGCTAAGGATGATCATGATGATAATGTTTGATGTATACGTGTGTGGACTACAACTCCAGTTGTTTCAAGAATCATATTGGAATAATGAAATGCACCACCTTCTAAGAGAATTATATATCATGTTATTGTAAAATTTTTGATCCTATGTTCCTTTCATTATAACAACAGTCAAATTCCTAGAAATATTTCCTAAAATTGTTTTGCTTAATACTAAATTGATTCTAAATAATGGTCTCTACTAAAACTTTTGTTGTGTTGATAGCCATGGGGTCTGTTCTATTTTTGTTAATTCACAAGGTCAGATTGATCTAGTTAATGGTGTCAATGTCTTTATCAAGCTTGTATAGTAACAATTTAAATATGTTGACGCAGAATGAAGAGGATATTTGAGAATTTAAAGCTAAAGAATGGATGTAATAAAAAAATGTATAAAATTCGCTGACCACCCACCGGTTGCCAGCCTTCTCTTCTGACCACCCGATATGCCTCGTCTCATGACATCACCTACAAGTGTATCAGCACAAATATCCAGTCCAAGGATCTGAGCAGCAATAAATATGGTATCAAAATGGAGAACAGATTAAAAGCAATGGTTCTTGCACAATTTGCTGGTATCACTACATCAGAACGCTTCATCCCATTTTATACAGGATTCTGTATTTCCGGAAATCCTTCAAGTTACCTTCAGAGTGTAATCAGTTTGAAGGTTTTTCTCTAGCCCACTGATTGATATCGCCTGTAAAGGAGAAAACATAGTGTATTTTTCCTCAGACACTGCCCACTTACATGGCAATGATATATATGTTCCTATACATTATTAGCTTAAAAAAAAAAACTTCTGTTTCTTGAAAAAAGATATATATGAACAAATCATATTTACCTTCATGTATGTATCTATGTCTGGATCAGGAATAATTCCTGCATGCTTCTCCCTTTGACTGATTTCCACCATGATTCCTTTACAGAGAGACCGAGAAGTTAGCTAATAGACATCTGTGATATCAAGCTGCATTGCCTATGGCAAATCGGAGATTGTTTCAGAGGCCAAGAAAAGAGTACCTACCTGTCCTGCTTTCGACACCTTGGCAACGAGCAGAGAAATCAATTGTTTCCCGTACTGTCATCTCAGGAATAAGCAGGTCATATTGGCTTATGTAAGCTGTTGTTTTCTGAGTCGTAAGATTATTATCCGGCCTGCATCCATTGTAAGAAATTTCACCAGTGACCTGAACAGAAATCGACTCTGGTTGGTCACTGATCAGAACTTCAAAAGACTTCCCATTAAGTTGTCTAGCAATTAATGTCATGACAGTTTGTCTGCCCCTCTGTGTTTACAGATTCAAAAGTATGCATGTTGTATAGTTGTGATTGCTAGCCAGAGATCTTCCTGTTCTCATGGGTAATCTTTGTTACAAATGTGGTTCACACTGTACTAGGGATGTTAAGTGCCTTGTTTGTTTTGCCAACTATAACACACTTAATTTGAATCCTTAAGCATTAACAAGTGAGAAGAACATATATATGTATGTTTGAACAAATATTAGAGAGGAGGGGAGGACCTTCAGAGATTTGTCTAGTTTTCCTGCAAGGGCCTTTAGTAAAGTGGTTTTCCCACACCCTGGAGGGCCAAGCAACAGGGTCATCCTACTATAAAACGTCAGTGAGAAACCATTTACTTGTGTAACCGGAAGTTGGGAACACATAAACAGAAACAACATTGTTAAGTATGAATTATTCTTTATGTGTATGTCTGATGCATGTGTATGAATTTGTGCATATACGGTGATTTTACCACCTTGAAGGTTTGATTATCCCACTGGCTCCTTTTGTGATACTAATTTTTGCTTCCTCTGGTTTGCAGAAAGGAACTTTGACAAAGATCTGCCCATAATCATACAGATGAGAAGCTTCGACATACGAAAGGTAAAGTAAAGCAAGTTCATTTTCAACACTGCCATGGTAAGTTCTAGCAAGAAAAGTTCAAGCCAGTCCAGTCCACTCACAGAAAAGATGCTCTTCAGAGAGTTCCATAAAGTGGGAAGAGGCTTGCCATGTACCACTTGGCATTGTGCTTCCACACACAGGTTCATGAATCTGACCTCCACGGTAGGCAATTTCACACCAACCCTACAACAAAAATCTATTTGTTCAAGCAATGACATTTCATAAATCTAGGTTTGACATTTTAATAATAATTTCCGTGTCACCCCTTGTCCACAAAAATCTTCTCTGTTAGAACTTAGAAATGGCTGGGAAATATAGGAATGATTTCTGTTTTTCTACAAATTCATTTGAAAAGCATTGGGTGGTGACCAATGTCGTTGTGCAAACCATGGCATTCATATCTATAAGATTAACCTAGCAATCTTTTGCTAGATTCAGAATGTGATTTTACTTTTATTAGCCAGCAACTAACTTCCCTCAGAAAATGCTAACGAACCAAAGCTTGTAGTTTTGTAGGTGTTTAGTGTACAACTTTGAAGTTGTGTATAGAATCACTGGACTGGTTATATAATTTGAACATTGGCTTAGATTAAAATTGCATGGACTTTTTCCCCAAAGAACATACTGCGGTTATGTCTGCATAATGTATTCTTCATATATAATGCATCCTGTTCTAGATTTTGAAGGGTTAAGTTCAAACGTTATTCGTGATCTTTTTTAATCGAGTGTGTTGGAAGGATGGACATTTCATATTGTTTTAGAAGAAGTGGTTGTCTTTGTTGGATTCGGAAGAACATCATGTTGGGCAGTTCAAGCTTTTGTTGCTGGTTAAATTAGATGACTCACTCCTGTTGGGGTGATTTTGAGATCTTCATGATAGGGTTTAAAGTTAAGTTTCTTTCACTGGTTTTGCGTCATACATGAAGATATATAGAATTAAGATTCATGTAGTCGACCCAAATAATTGGGAAAAAATGTTTGATTGTTTAGCACTCTTTCTATCCATGCACCCAAAGTCACATGAAGCTTCCTGTACAATTATTTAACTAACTGTGCATTTGGCAGCAAGACAATGTTTTACAAGAGAATACTAAAATGCAATAAATAAATTAATATTAAAATAATAATAATAATAATAATAAAACAGAGCAAATATCTATGTATTGATGTTGGACTCATAAGAAAGGCAGCTCCGACAGAAACTTACCAATGTTTCATAACATAGTCCAAACCCTCTTTCTTGGTGAATACAGCCAAGTAAATTATTTTTTTGGGACTGGGGTTTCATCGATAACACAGCCAAGTCAACCTCAAAAAGTCGAACTACAGGATACTATGCTGTATAATATAAAGATTAATTTAATTAAAAACAACCCAAATCATGTGCATATGACTAAATTATTATAAACGAGATACTCCATGATGCGGTGGTTGTGATGACGTCAGATATATTGTCGGTAGGGTGTAAGCTTGACCGGTATGTCAGAACATTGTGTTTTTTATATTTATGAAATGTACAAGTTAGGATGGTCACGTATCGAATTAAATATTAATTTTAATTCGATCCACTTTTAACGGATTAAAGAAAATGAATCTGTCACTGTGAAATAATGAATCGAATCAGATTCGTGAAATGACAGATTGAATCCATGGATTACGGGTTTTTTTTTTTTTTTTTTTTAAATTGTCTAATATTATTTATTTTAACCATAGTCTAGTAGATAAAATTTAATTTATAATATTAATTAATATATTTAAATGATAATTGACTAATAACATTCTTAGAATCCATTAAATGATCATCAACTAACACGATCAGACTCACAAATCATATTAGATTTTAATAGTCTAATCCGTAATACGATCCGTGAGTTACAAATTCAATTTTTTTGAATCTATCATTGATCCGTATGTGTAATAATTCGATCCGATTTGGACGGATGGATCGAATTTGCGGATTCACATATTATTTATCCACCCCCTAATAAAAGTTGTCCTATTTATTGATATAACAATGTACATCAAAATATAGCTTAATAATTAAGAGAGTACTAAAAATTTATAATTTAGTAATATTTTCTCATCTTAACTTTTTGAAGTGAATGTTGACGAGTGTGTGTTATTTGTGCCACCATCTCACCTTTGGCTTCGAATCTACAGCTGGATTGGTATTATTTTCAATTATTTGAGATTCATATAGTTGTTAAAAGTCCAAATTTATCTTGTGATTAAATCTATTACCCACTTGCGGCAAATATATAATAATAATATTGCAATCAAAGAGATTAACCGTACATAGCAAACATCTTCAATATTCTTTACTTGACCCTGTATCTTAGTCGATCAATTTGTCGCACTTGGGACTTAACCTCTCTGGGAGGAAGGGGTTATACTATTTCAAGTACACATATATAACTAAACACACAAATATATATATATATATATATATATATATATATATATATATACACACACACAGATATTTTCCAATTGTTAGTGTTGTCAATAATAATTAATTATTAATTAGGAACTACCAAACCGATATTTTTCTAATGACACAAATAATGTATCATGTGTTTTTTTTTTTTTTTTCTTTGACAAAAAATTCATGCACCGATTTGTTGATAAACTCAAACTCTCACCTTTCAATTTCATTCAGAATGGTGGAGGGAATAATAGGCTACAGCAAGTGTCCAGCAGAGTTTCGGGATGTTGGAGAAATCCCAAATTATTGTATTGAGGAGATTTTTCTACCTTAGAAAAACATATATTTTCATATTTTTACTTTTATTTTTTTCTTGGGGCTGGTATAAAATGACTTTAGAATGTTGTATCCCTAAGTCATTTTTGTTGAAATGGTGAAAAATATTTTATAGGTAAATTTTTTTACTCAATTTTATGTGTAATCAAGCATCGAAAAATGGAAAAAATATTTTACATAGAAAGAAACTAGCCTATAATAATAATAATAAATTACTTTGATCATTTAAGTAATTTTATACTGGGCCAATTATCATTGAATATGCAAGCAATAGTTTTAGAAATGTGTAAAAAAAAAATTAACTTTTTACTTACATATCTAATTGTGATTGGCCAATGCCAATAATTCATACATTTAAAATTTTCTCCCTTTTTTTTTTTTTTTTATTCGATTTTTCTTTCATTCATCAAGATGGTGATGTCAAACCAGGGGTGAAAATCACCTCTAGTGATATAGTGTGTTATTTCCTCCATTTTGAAAAGAGTGTTCAGAAATGGCCACGTTAGTTATGTTTGGGATGCACAGTAGGAAAATATTGGAATGCACTCTAGAAAAAAGTTGGGATGTACTTTCACTCACAAAAATAAAGGAAATGAATTACTGTGCAAATGGAGAGGATCCTTATTCGTCAAACAAGTGGCAAGCCAGTACTTGGGTGACAAACCAATCCTAAAAGGCCACTTATATATATATATATATATATATATATATATATATTGGGCTTAAAACATCAAAATATAACTTAAAAGGGCGAAGTACCCTATTTGTCCTATTCTTTAGTCATATTATTGTTTTGTACGTGGTTACTTGCATGTCAAGTTATCATCAATCAATAGATCCAATGCACACCAAAGTGTTGTATGTGTAAGCGACAAAAAATTCAAAACTTTAAATCGGAGGTTAACAATTTCCAGTGCCTCTAAGACATGCATTGAGTTCTATTGTTGGGATGACACAATCCTGTTTCATACTTGCACAATTTCAGCCAAGAAACTAACTAGTATATTTGTAGTGTATCAAACCATGCAGGCCTACTCTCCCTCTCTCTCTCTCTCTCTCTCTCTCTCTCACACACACACACACACACACACATATATATATTCTCTCTCTCTCTCACACACACAGACATATATATTCTATAGTGTCACATTTGCATGGAAGGACGGATTCAGGGGTGGGTTCATGTGGGCTTAAACTCACCCCAAAACATTTTTATTTAAGTACACTCCTTTGATAATTTTTCTTGGTATAAAGATTAACAAGAAAAGAAGTCACAAACTGGAGCAAATACTGAAAAGTGTTCACTATTTTTTTTTATTTTTCACGAGTTCGTTCACAAACATTTGTTCATCAACTGAGTGCTATTATTCCAAAAAAAAGCTGAACACAAGTCATTCATAAATATTTGATTCCACATTTAGTTGAATATTATGTCATAAGATACAGAAACTTACTTGTCCATGCGTTCTCTCATCTTAAGCAACAATCGACCATTATCTACTTCAACGTGGTTGATGAGTTTCTCCATGAACACTTGTCTCTGAAGTGGGCAAAGCTTAGTAACATCTTTCACTGTCTTGCCTTGTTTGCCGTTGATACTGTTTTCGCCATCATCATCATCAAATAGAGACATTCTAAGCCGTCTGATCGTGGGTAGTCTCTCAATGGCAGCCCATTGTAGCTCAACCTCATCATCATCTCTTTCACTTGATGAAAATCTAGCTGAGCTAGATATCTGAAGAAGAGATGAAGACCTTGCCATTTCTACCTCCATGTTTTAAGGCCTCTTTGCTATACTAAACTTATTTCTTAAAATTATATGAAGACTTGATCGATTGTCTTCTTATATAAACAACACCCATGTATATTTAGATAAATATATACATATTATATATATATATATATAGAGAGAGAGGGTCATAAGATTCGTTAGGAGTGCATTAAAGAAGATTGATTTTAAATTTATAAACAGACAAGTTGCAATTCCCGAAGTTTTTCATGCATATTAATACAATAATGCCACCATATATATTTGGTTGTTATGAAATATATCAGACATAGACATATGATCAGCCAAAACTCTCTGTGCCGGTGTTATAGAAACCTTACAACAAAATGAAATTTCTTACAATTAATTAATTAATTAATTATACTGTTACTACTATTATATTAGTGTTAGGGAAGTGATAGTCAAACCTATTGTTGTTGGAGATTTGAGAAGTTTTTTGAACTTCTTTATTGTACAAGTTTTCTATTGGGCCTATTTAATTTTATGGGTTAATTAATTGCACTAACACCTTGCGCGCAGTCCCATCACCCCCCTCAGATTTGAAAAGTTTACAAACACGCTCCTTTAGGCTATTGTAGTATTAAAACATTATCAAAATGCCCCCACTCATGAAATAACTCATTTAACCTTTCTAACTAATGCCATTTAACTTCGAAACCAACCACCACCACAACACCTAGACACTACCACCACCATCCCAAATAGAAGACCCATTCATATACATGGCCAAATTATTTAATTAGCCCAATCCAGATGTTTAAATGAAAAGATAATTATTCCTAATAAAATATATTTGGAATAATTATTTTTTAAGGATAATTATCATAATATAACCGCCCCGGCCCAGTTATGATTTTATCCTTATCAGAAGAGGACACGTTTCATCATCCAATGGATACAAGAAGCCTATAAATAGTGGCTTGGAGGAAAGAGGAAGGCACATAAATTCAGAATTCAGAAATCCAGAATTCCAGAGAGAAATACAGAAACTCTGCCAATACTCATCCCCAATATCCAAACCCAAAAGCGAAGCACACTAAGCACATTAAATCGTGCCGTTCTTCATCAAATTTTACGGTGATCAACAACAAGCACATCAAATCGTGCCGTTCTTCATCCAAATTCCATGGTGATTCAAGATTAAGCTCATTCAGCCGTTGGATCCAACCAACGAAAAGGAGATCGAATCAAAGGGCCTTATTCTTTTGTAAAGAATATTACAGATGATTGTACTCTAATTTTTCTAATTTAATAAAATATTATTTTTGCTCCATATTTTGTTCTTATTTGTAAACTACAAAATTTGTGTGTACAAATCTCTGGCACACCCAGTGAGACATCCTTTGCCTCTCAATTTCTTTCTCGTACCATCAAGTTTCTTCATTATCAGATTATATGGCTCCCCTTGAAACTCAGACAAATAAGAAAGTCCAAAAGAACATCGCTATTGCAAAGGTTAACGCCAAAGCCACCATGAAAAATGGCACGAAGGCCAAATCAAGTGATGGAAGTACCTTGGCGAGCCCTGTGACACGTAGCAAGTCCCAGGCAATCGCGTTATCCAAACATTAGCAAGACTTGGTGAAAACCAATCCTGCAAAGCTGGCGAACGTGAAAACTCAACATGTCTAGAAACCTGACGTTGTTTTAGAGGAGATTCCGCCACCAGATTCACCTTATTCCATCCATGATGCTCACTCTAGTGTCAGTTCACCCCCAGATCTCAAGGCCTATCATACTCAGATATAGTCGCTGCTATGATGACTGGAACTGCCACGGTGGAGGAACAATTAACAACTATGGCTCGTTCCATTGAGAACCTCACAAAGACTTTTGAAGAAAAGGACTTGCAAATCGCTACACTGATGAACAAATTGGAGGTTCAGACCTTTGGTGAATCACCAGTACCGTCTGGGAATCCTACAGCTTCCACAGCGGTGCCATCTAGGAATCCCACATCTTCCACAGCAGTGCCATCTGGGAATCTTGCAACTTCTACACCACCACCGTCTAGGAATCCTAATTCTATGGCACAAGGTACTCGTATAGAGGACCCCAAACAGACATCGGTGATAGAACAAGCGGCTAGTCAAACCAATCATGCTTCTTCAGTCTCTTCATTATTTGTCGAACAATAGCAAGATATGATAACGAATATAATTCGAGCCCAATACGGAGGAGTCTCATAGAGCACTTTCATGTACTCAAAGCCCTATACAAAGAGAATCGACAGTATGAGGATGCATGTCGGATACCAACCTCTGAAGATTCAGCAATTTGACAGAAAGGGCAACCCTAAGTAACACATTGCCTATTTTGTCAAGACTTGCAACAATGCCGGAACTAATAGGGACTTACTAGTTAAACAGTTTGTTCACTCCCTTAAAGGAAACGCGTTCGAGTGGTACACCGACCTAAAGTCAGAATCAATTGATAGTTGGGACCAAATAGAATGAGAATTCTTAAACATGTTCTATAGCACTCGTCGTACTGTTAGTGTAATAGAATTGACTAGCACGAAGCAATGGAAGGATGAACCTGTAATTGACTACATTAATCGGTGGCGATCACTTAGTCTTGATTGCAAGGACCGATTGTCAAAAATCTCTACTGTAGAAATGTGTATACAGGGAATGCATTGGGGCCTTCTTTACATTCTCCAAAGCATAAAACCTCGCACATTTGAAGAATTGGCTACACGTGTCCATGACATAGAGATTAGTATAAAATCCCATGACGACAAAGGTCTGGTAACCATAGAACCACGCAAAGACAAGAAGGACTGGAAGAAGGGCGACAAGTTATCAAAAATCGCTGCTAAAGATTCCATGGCTATCTTAATTACCCCAATCAAGATATCAGTTAAAGATAACAAGAAGGATAACAAAAAGCCTCGCCAGTTTCAAGAGAGGGAAAGACAGCGTCCTATGCTAAAGGAATTAGAGAAGAAAGAATATCCATTCCCCGATTTCGATGTTCCTGTCATATTGGAATGCTTACTTAAAAGTAAAATTATTGAACTCCCTGAATGCAAACGCCTTCAAGAGATGGGACGTGTTAATGACCCAAAATACTGCAAATATCATCATATTGTCAGTCATCCAATTGAAAAGTGTTTTATCTTCAAGGAGGTGGTGACGAATCTGGCAAAACAAGGAAAAATGTTGTTGGACACAGACGAAGTTGTAACTTCAAATCATACTACTGTTACTTTGACAACCTTTGTCGTGGGGAGCGTTCGTTCTCAACCTTCAAATTCTGAGATATATTGCAGAATCATCCAGTTTGGCTCATCGGAACCAATCCCCATCTATGTTGGCCAAGGAAATATATTTGACGTTTCATCAATTAGAAGAATCTTTCCTCAGAATGATGAAGAAGGATGGACTTCGGTAACAAGAAAGAAACTACGAAAGCAACGAGCTGACATTTTTCAAACTAATTATTCTGACAGGGGGCAAAGGAAGAAGAAACCTCAATATCGCCATAAACAGTATGGCCATAATATAAAATGGGTCAAGAAGACATAGTAATCCAAACATGCCTCTATGAGCAAAGGGATCCAGAAGTCCATTATTTTGCAAGAGTTCTTTCCAAAAGGATATATAGATGACGAAGTTGTGACAGCTTACATGGTTTTAACTGAGAAAATGAGCCCTAATGATGAGAATAACAAGGATCAAAATGAAGCCCAGACTATAGAAAATCATGCAAAGGATGCAACCATCATTGAAAAGTCCGATGATGATGAAGTAGTCAGAGGTATGCTTGATTCATATTATGCACCAATTGTTTTCACTGACAAGGATCTTCAGTTGGGTTCGAAGCTGCATAATTGTCCTCTTTTCATTTTTGGTTACATAAAAGAACAAAAAGTTACTCGAATTCTTGTTGATGGTGGATTAGCGGTGAATCTCATGCCAAAATATACGATGAAAAATCTCAGCATCACAGTCGACGAGTATCTCGTAGCCGTCTTATTATTCAAGGTTTTAACCAAGGAGGACAGAGGGTTATTGTTATGATTCGGGTAAAGCTAACTATTGCCTTAGATACATAGTAATGACGTCATTCCATCGAATCTTCATCAATGTTTCAAATTCTACAATAATGGCGTATAAACGATTGTGGAGTACCATAAACCATTTACAGAAGCAGAATCTCATTTTACCGATGCCAAGTTCTATATCGATCCTGATACACCTTCGGAAGTGTCCATCCCAAGCCATCTGTTTACACAAGAGGTTTAATCTACAAAAATAAAAGAAGCATTAACTGATCCATTAAGGGTCCGTTTGGATGGCGATAACGTTATATGTTATGGTTTGGTATGATATGTAAATAACTGTTTTGGTATTGGTATATTTTTAGTAGAAATCGGATCCATGTTTGGTAACGATTATTTTGTTTTTGATAATTGTATATCAGAAACATGATAACGCGTTTGGTATTGTCATGCGTTTTAAGGAATCCGGAAACAAAACATGTTTGGGACTAGGTGTTTTGTTATCAAAAATTCTGAATCAATAACAGAATACCTGTTTGGTAAAGACTGTTTTGTTTCTGTTTTGAAAAATTATATATATGAATACAATTATAAGTTTATATGTAAATAGTCCATTTTTCTTTATGATTTGAGATAATTTGTTAAAATTAAAAAAAAAAAATATTCTGCATTAGAGTTGGGAAAAAAAATTATGAATAAATTTACATGTATAGTGATAACCAAACTACAAATCTAAAACTTTGTAATAATGAATAAATCTGTATAAACATGATTAATGGCAACCAAATTACAAATCTAACTTTGTAATAATGTTTCAATGAGAGCAGATCTTTGCACTCCATTTATCTTTTTCTTTTGGCTTGCATTCCATTTAACTTTGTTTTGTTTCATATATATATATATAAATTCATGATGAATGTGAGAGAGAGAGAGATCCTTGTAGTTAAAACTAACAAGAAACAAAGCCAAAACGTTGATATTCTTGAATTGGTCAGAGTTGATATTTGGTGGACATTAAAGCTTGTAAATAGTTTTACTTCACTTAGATTAGTTTGAAATTTTGTAGTGGAGGTCCTTCAAATTGGTAATATTTTTTTTGTTTAGTCATGAGACCATTTTCTCTTTTCTTGAGTATTTATTTTGATAACGGACTTGTGAATATTTCATACAATATCCAACCATAAGCAGAATTGATAAATATGAATAAAGATTAAAAGCAAGCAATCAAGGAAGATCCCTCTTACAAGACTGAACAACATTCACATATATACTTCCACATATAGTTTTGCTTTGTACATCACAATCTTAAGAATTTGAGGGTTGCACCATTCACATATATACTTCCACATATAAGGAGCTAGACATTCCTTAAAAATAGTATGTGTGTACACACACACTTCATTACACTTACATAAAATGTACACACAACTGGAGATCACTAATATTCATTCCATAAAATGTACACCCACTTCTTTATACTTGCATAGGCCTCCATTTGATTAACTTAGAGATCACTAGCTTTCTGGAGTTACAGCAACTGGAGAATGCTTCCTATCAATCCCACTAATGCCACTGCCTACAACTTACTGCCATGTCCTTCAATGTAGTAGCAAAAAATGAATTTGAATGTAAAACAAGACATTACCTATAGTAGTAAAATATAAAGCAGAGTTAAATTCAATTTTTTTTATTTTATTTTTAAAAAATCCGGCATGATTTCCCCTTAAAAATGGACATTTCCAAAATTTCAAAACACAATAAACACAAGCGACACCACCCACAAAATTAATTCAATAAGGGACACCGTCCACAAAATTCATTTAACAAGGGACACCGCCCACAAAATTATTTCAATAAGGGACACCGCTCACAAAATTCAATTAACAAGGGACACCATCCACAAATTTAATTCAAGCAAGATATATCTAACCTTCTTTCAGGCTAAGCTACAAATTTGGAGTGTAAATGACCTCATGCAAAATAAAACACATGAACAACATTAGAGAAAAATAAAATAACACACGGTAGGAATGAAATAATTAGAAATAGTAAACAAGATATATCTAACCTTTTTTCAGGCTAAGCTGCAAATTTGGAGTGTAAATGACCTCATGCAAAATAAAACACATGAACAACATTAGATAAAAACAAAATAACATACGGTAGGAATGAAATAATTAGAAGTAGTAAACAAGATATATCTAACTTTTTTTCAGGCTTAGTTGTAAATTTAAAGTATAAATGACCCCATGCAAAACAAAACACATGAACAACATGAGATAAAAACAAAATAACACATAACACACGGTAGGAATGAAATAATTAGAAGTAGTAAACAAGATATATTTAACCTTTTTTCAGGCTTAGTTGTAAATTTAAAGTGTAAATGACCTCATGCAAAACCAAACACATGAACAACATTAGAGAAAAATAAAATAACACACGGTAGGAATGAAATAATTAGAAGTAGTAAACAAGATATATCTAACCTTTTTTCAGACTTAGTTGTAAATTTAAAGTGTAGATGACCTCATACAAAACAAAACACATGAACAACATTAGATAAAAACAAAATAACACATAGTAGGAATGAAATAATTAGAAGTAGTAAACAAGATATATCTAACCTTTTTTTAGGCTTAGTTGTAAATTTAAAGTGTAAATGACCTCATGCAAAACAAAACACATGAACAACATTAGATAAAAACAAAATAACACATAACACACGGTAGGAATGAAATAATTAGAAGTAGTAAACAAGATATATCTAACCTTTTTTCAGGCTTAGTTGTAAATTTAAAGTGTAAATAACCTTATGCAAAACAAAACACATGAACAACATTAGATAAAAACAAAATGACACATAACACACGGTAGGAATGAAATAATTAGAAGTAGTAAACAAGATATATTTAACCTTTTTTCATATTAAGTTGCAAATTTAGAGTGTAAATGACCTCAGTAACAAATTTTACAAATGCCCTAAAGCTCACTCCCAAAATGACAGAGAAGAGAATACAACAGCAACTAATACGCAGTTCAAAATATACCATTTAAGTATATATTACATACCAAATGAAACACAGGAAATTAACTAAATACGTATTACATGTCATATATTACAAAAGATGGAAGTTTATCTAACTTCATCTTTCAATAACAACGACAATGAGCAACAAGAGGACAATCACAATAAACATGATTGTGATAGCAAGACATCCACAACCTAGGAAGAGCATGTATTTCTGTCTACATTGTTCATTTTAAATCATTGCAATGACTCTGTCCAAGTCAGATTGAACCTGTTCTTCAACTTGTGCACCTTGGTGTAACTCATCCACCCATATAAATGCATTCATATGTGACTACAAGAAATATAAATTATACAATTAGGAAACAGTAACAGAAATAACACCTAAAAGTTTAAAACCATACCTCCCGAGCTGGACAGCTATAGAATTGTCGACCATCATTTTTTGGAGTTCGAGCCCTATACAGATGCATAGGACCTTTACCACATGCACATTGTGGTCGCTCACCTTCAAGCCTATACATAAGTGCGCCTACAAGTACTAAAGCATTTAATATTTGATATCCTAATATAATTAGTTATTACAGTTATCCATAAATAAGGAGCATCTGAGTTTAATTTACGTAATATAATTAGTTATTACAGTTATCCATATTAAAATTCTACACACTATTAGACAGTTTTATAATTAGTGATTACAGTGCTCCCAAATTAGGTTGGCAATACCATCACGATAAATATCCATCTATCGTATCTGTGTATTAGTAGCACTGACCACCTGAACATCGTCATCCACATCAGGTTCATTTTGTGAAGATTGAGGGGTTTCAGAATAAAAAATTTCATCAGATTCACCTTGGGATCTTATGAAATTATGCAATGTACAACAAGCAATGACAATAAGAACTTAAGTGTCAAAGTGATAAGGGGGCATTTGCTTCAATATATCGAATCTCATCTTTACCAACCCAAAACATTGCTCTATGATATTCCTCAATGACGAGTGCCTAAAATTGTATACCTCTTCTCTACCATGTGGTCCTCTAGTATGTCTACGATATTCCTGCATGTGGTAACGTCGACCCCGGTAATGGGCCAAAAATCCCGGTTGATTGGCGTACCCAGAGTCCACTAAATAAAACTTAGCTGTCATGTTAAGTATGTTAAGTATTAAAATTAATGTATTTGTAATGATAAATGCATAAATAATGAAAGGTAATATTTTTACCTTCGGGTGGTGATGGAAAATTGAAATCCTCATTCTGGATGCACTCATTTAAAATCTTCGAATCATTAGCAGACCCTTCCTACCCTGCTAGAATGTATGTGAATTTCATATCAAATGAATAATGGGCCTTGACGGACTAGTAAAGATGTGTTCCAAAGGAATAGTGGGTCCTGACGAACTAGATGCGTTCAACGGAATAGTGGGTCCTGATAGACTAGATGCGTTCCAACGGAACAATGGGTCCTGACGGACTAGAAAGGATGTGTTCCAAAGGAACAATGGGTCCTGATGGACTAATAAAGATGTGTTCCAATAGAACAATGGGTCCTGATGGACTAGATGCATTCCAATGGAACAATGGGTCCGAGAGGGACTAGTAAAGATGCATTCCAACGGATCAGTGGATCCAAAAAAAAAAAAAAAAAAAAAAATTTGCTTGAAAAAAAAAAGAGAAAAAAAAAAAGAAAGAAAATAATTGCGTGGAAAAAAAGAGAAAAAAAAAAATGAAAAAAAAAATTGCGTGAAAAAAAAAGGAGAGAAAAAAAAAATGCATAAAAAGAAGAAAGAAAAATCATACCAATTATTTGTTCGAGTAGAGGCCGCAATCTATCAAGTCTTCAGAGGCTTTGGAATTGATAGCAAACCCTATAACATTGGTGGTATATATAGGTAACAAAATACCTCATATTTGTATTAGGATTTATATAATTCAAATTCAAATTGGAAAGTAAAATTCTAATCCAAAGTTCGATAAAAAAGGAAAAGAGGAAATCTTATAATCCAAAATTAGATAGGAAAGCCTTTTACAATTCAAAGACCAAGTTGGATACTTCAAGTCACACTTGAAAAAGGAGACAAGTCCTGTCAAACATGGGACTCAAAGTGGGGCCAATTTGTAGACACTAAAATTTTAGTGGGCTTTGATTTTGACAAATTGACCCATTAAATATAGGTCTAATGTTTAATTAAGTTATTTAATTAGCCCAAGCTTGGTCGACTTAAATTATTTAATTAGTCCAACCTAGATGATTAAAGGAAAAGATAATTATTTCTAATGAAATATATTTGGAATAATTATTTTTTAAGGATAATTATCATAATATAACTGGCCCGGTCCAGTTATGATTTTATCCCTATCAGAAGAGGACACGTGTCATTATCCTATGGATCTAAGAAGTCTATTGTTGGTACTAAGTTACCTTAAGGAATATTTGCCTTTTAATGTCAAAAAGTATTGCAATGCTTTAGCCTCGGACGTTCAGTAGCTGCAGGTGCTCAGCCTCGGACAGTGAAGGTTCAGCAGCTACAGGTGTTCAGCCTCGGACAGTGAAGGTTCAGCAGCTACAAGTGCTCAGCCTCGGACAGTGAAGGTTCAACACTATACGTATGCTCAAGTACCTGCGTTGCATTGAAATTGAACCTGCATTGTGAGGAATACAACCTCGGCTCTATCACAGTGCTGAGTAGTATTAAATCTGTTTTGAGGGCAGTACGGTCTTTTCCAGCTATACTCAAGAATGTGACATGTCTCAGTGGTCCTAGAGAAGAATGTGACATGTCTCAGTGGTCCTAGAGAAGAATGTGACACATCTCAGTGGTCCTAGAGAGCTGGTATATGTAAGAATATTTCATACTTAGTGGCTAAGTTTGGACAGAAATGGAATCTAGTACTCAAACTTGTAACCTACTGTAGCTGGAAGAATAGTGACAAAATTAGCTGAGGTGGCAGGTCTGCATTGGTCCATTGCTCTGAAAATATTTGAAATGTGCTCTCTCAATCATTGGCTAGTGGTGACAGGTGTATATCCGTGGAGTGTGAGGCTTTGTGTGATTCAGTATCACAATAAATATACTGTTATAAGGCTCCTTAGGGTTTAAGCCTCTTGAATTACATTGCACATTGAGCTGCTACTGAGAAACCTCAAGTATACTATGTCAAGAAAGATTTTCTTTGCTATTTGATGATGATCTATGCAAGAAAACCTCATTAAATCCACTATGAGGTTTGTACTAATTACTGAGATAAGCCTGATATCAAAGTTGCTGATACGAGGGATGTATTGAGTAGTGACTTAGTGCTTCAAGCTGCTGTGATCGATTTTGAAGGTTGACACATGTATAATTTATCTTTTTACACTTGTTCAGACTATGTGTGTGTGTTAAGAATATGCTGAAAATGAACTTAGACGGTGTGGTCACTAGTGAAGCTTGTTTTTCTGAAGAAATCTTGGATTCAAGTGCTATTTGACTATAATTAGCTATTTCATGATGATTAATGTTGTTAGCTAGTATATTTTGATGAATCAAGATTGATAAAGTTGAGTTTGTGACAAAGATATGGCATGATTTGGTTTTAAGTATTCTATGCCGAAGCTATTCGGTACTGAAGTTAATTTATGTTGAGGCTATTCTGTATTGAGGCTATTCTTTGCTGAAGCTTTCTGTGCTGAAGCTATCTATGCCAAAGCTATCTTATGCCAAAGTTTTTTATGCTGAAGCTGTTATTTTCTAAACCAAGAACTTTGACTGAACTTTGTGATATACTCATGCTGTGTTTGATTATGCAAAGCTATGAACATGAGTACAACAATGAAAGAAGATTATATGAGGCGCTGGTGAATTGATCTTAAAAGGAATTTCCTATTTTACCCTTTAAACCATAGATGCAGCGGATTGTAGTTCTGAGGCAGTAACTTGGAATTCTGTGTTGCCCAGTCTATTCTAATTGTTGCAAAAATTCATTGTATTTAGTGTGTTAACACTTACTGTAAATGGTAGTGAGGCATGATCCCTCACCCCATGGTTGATTAAGCTATTGAGAGCTTTTTGGGTCCAAGCGTGGTTGCTTAGGACAGGGGGAGTGCGTGGATGCACTATGGTATACTAGTGTGTGTGTGTGTATTGGTTGTGAAAACTAGTGTCTACTTTGGTACATGGGTGTGTGTAAAGAATGAGACAGCTGAGTGTGTAACAAGATACATACAACTAGTGGATTGTTGATTAGCTGAGGCCAAGAACCAAGGTTTTCCCTAATTAAGAAGGTTTCCTTATAAATCTTGTGTTATCTATTCTTTGATTGCTAGCTTAGTGTGCGAGAAAATTTTGAAAGCAAAGTTTTAACCAATTCACCCCCTCTTAGTACAACAATTGGTATCAGAGCTTTAGTCTGCATTGTGAGGTTCTAATAAGCCTGCAGCTGATCCCAACAATGGAGGAAGGTCAAGTTATCAACAAAGCTCCAGGGTTTGAAGGTTCAAACTATAATTCTTGGAAAACTAGAATGGAAGCCTTCTTAATGTCTCAGTCCAATGATGTTTGGCATGCTACCGTACATGGTGTTTTGATTCTTAATCCTGATAACCCTTCTGTTGAAGATAAATTAGCTGTGGCTAATGATGGCAAGGCCAAACATGTTTTCTTCTGTGCCTTGAGGCAACAAGAGTTTACCAGAGTTAAAAATTGTAAAACAGCCAAGGAAATATGGGATTCTCTTCAGATAGCTCATGTAGGAAATAAGGTTATTAAGGAGAATAAGATACAGCTATTCAAAGTTCAGTATAAGGTTTGTAAGATGGAAGAAAGAGAAACTGTTACTGAGTACATGTTCAGGATCAATGACCTTGTCAGTAATATGAGAGCTCTTGGTGAAGATATTAAGGATGTTAATGTTTGTAAGAAGATACTGAGGTCACTCACTTCTAGATTCAATCCTAAAGTGACAATTCTTGAAGACAAATATCTTTCTAGAATGAAGATTAACGAGCTTCAGGCCTCTCTCACTGCTTATGAAATGAGAATTGGTGTTCCAGTTGTTCATAGAAGAGAAGCTGCTCTTAAAGCAAAGGAAGTTGTTGAAGAAACTGAAACAAAGTCTGAAGATGATCATGAGGAAGATGAGGTAGTCTACCTTGTTAAGAAATTCAGGAAGTTTAGGTTTAAAAAGAAGAATCAGCTACAAAATGTAACCTGTTATGGTTGTGGTAAACCTGGTTCTGTTGTATCAAATGTTTGAACTCAAAGGGGCAAAGTCAGAAGAAGAATGAGGGAGGTAACTATAAAGGAAGGTTTAGTAAAAAAGCACTTATCAGATTGGGATACAGCTCCTGAAGAAGATAAATTCGAGGAGACACAAGAAGATAAAGGTCTCTTTATGGCAATTCTCGAAGCACCACAAACTTCAGTTCAAGTTGAAGAAGATAGTGACATTGAGATTAAGGAAATTCTTGAAGAATGTGAAAGGCTTATAGTGAAGTGTAATCAACAAAAGTCCCAGATAAAAAGACTCAATTCAAAATTGTTAGAGTCCAAACAAATTCTTACTAAACATCTTAAACTTAAACTTTCAATGCTATGTTCAGTTTCTCTTATTTTTCAAAGCCTATTGAAATCTCAAGTCAACACTCAGTGGTCTACCAAGAAGTGTAAAGAAGAACTGTCTCTCATTCTTGAAAAAAGATCCCTAAAGATAGTTGAGATCCAGAAGCAATTCACAAAGCAAATTGGGAAGATTGGAATTGGCTATATGTGTGATTCAGCCACGAAGGTCAATCAAACTCACTTTGTATTTGTCAAAGCCATATCTGGTGAAGTGTATACACGGTTTCCTATCATAAAACCTCCAAGGTTCAAGGGTGAGTTACTGAATAACACCTGCAGTGCTCTAAACTTTAACAGGAGAGACTTTGTTACCTCGGCTATAAGGAACTTCAAGATAACTAGAATGTATGTTAAGAAGTCAGACTTAGCTTCGGCTTAGAAGGTCAAGGACAAAGGATCATTGGTGAAGACGAAAATGATGTGGATTCCTAAGAAGCTGAACTCTGTGAGTCTTCTTGTGTATACAGCCTTTAAAGCTTGTAATATTCAGGACAAATGCTATGTTGATAGTGGCTGCTCAAGATACATGACAGGTGATGGTTCCAAATTTAATTCTTTAAAGCAATTTGATGGTGGAAATGTTATCTTTGGAGATAATCAAAGGACTAAGATTGTTGGAATTAGTACTGTGAGTAAGTCTGAAGAATTGCCAGAAATTCAAGAAGTTCTATTGGTTGAAGGACTCAAACATAATCTCCTTAGCATTAAGTCAATTGTGTGACAGTGGGAAGGAAAGCTTGCTTCAATAAAGAAAGATGTAATGTGATTAATCTTGAATCAAAACAAGTTTTATTCTCAGCTAATAGATCTTCAGAAAATGTGTACATAGTCACTGAAGCAAGTCAGGTCTCTCAATGTAATTTAACAACCTGTGATGAAGCAAAGTTGTGGCACAAGAGGTTAGGTCATCTTCATTCAAGAAATATGTCCAAGATTTTAAAACTGAAAGCTGTTAAAGGACTGCCTAACATCAGTTTTGAGGATGATCACCTTTGTAGAGCATGTCAACAAGGAAACAAACCAAAGTGTCATTCCCTTCCAAGGAAATCAATACCTCTAAGGCTCTTGACTTGATACATATGGATCTTTGTGGCCCTACCAGAACCACAAGTGTTGGTGGTAGTAAGTATTTCATACTGCTCATTGATGATTTCAGTAGAATGGTGTGGGTTTACTTCTTGAAAGAAAAGTCTAAAGCTATTACACACTTCATTAAGTTTATCAATCTTGTTGAAAATGAAAGAAGCTATACTATAAAGAAGCTCAGGTCTGATTTTGGTTTAGAGTTCACCATGAAAGAATTTGAACATTATTGTGATGACAAAGGGATTAAGAAAGAATTCTCTGTTGTAGCTACACCTCAACAAAATGGAGTCGTGGAGAGAAAAAATAGACAATTCAAGAAATGGGGCGAATAATGTTGCTTGAAAAAGGTTTGGCAAAGGGTTTTTGGGCTGAAGCTGTGAATACTATTGTGCACATCATAAATAGGGTTCTTCTCAGACCTAATTCAATCAAAACACCTATGAATTATGGTATGGAAGACCTACAACTGTTCACTACTTCAAGGTGTTCGGCAGCAAGTGTTATATACTAAGCCACACTGATAGTTTGGGAAAGCTTGATTTAAAGGTTGACGAAGGCATATTCTTGGGATATTCTATAAAAAACAAGGCTTATAGATGCTACAATCTCAGGTCTTCGAAGGTGATTGAGTCAATTAATGTGAAATTTGATGAGAATCCTCAATCAACACTTATTGAAGACAGTTACAACACATCTGGTTCAAATGAAGCCAGTACCTCAGTTTTTGAACCTGAAAACCCAAAAGAAATCACCTATCCAGTGCTGCAGAAGCAGGTTTAAGCTGAGAACATCATTGGTTCATCTCAAGCCGGAGTTCAAATGAGAAACAAAAAGAAGCTGAAAGATTTAGAAGCTAAAGATAGTCAAGAATACAGTCACTTTGTTATGCTGCCATCCATAAAAGTAAAGATTAGTTAGCTGTAATGCAAGAGGAACTTGATTAAATTCACAATAATGATACCTGGACACTTGTTCCCAGACCTGAAAACAAGAATGTGATAGGTTCAAAGTGGATTTAAAGAAACAAGATGAATGAGAAGGGATTAGGAATAAGAAATAAGGCAAGATTGGTGTGTAAAGGTTATGCTCAGCAAGATGGAATTGATTATGATCAAACTTTTGCTCTAGTTGCTAGAATGGAATCCATTAGAATGCTTCTGTCTTTTGCTTGTCACAAACAAGTCAAAGTATATCAAATGGATGTTAAGTCAGCTTTCCTAAATGAAGACTTAAATGAAGAAGTTTACCTGAAATAGCCTAAAGGTTTTGAAGATTTGAAGTATCCTTCTCATGTGTTCAAACTAAGTAAGGCCTTATATGGTCTCAAGCAAGCCCCCAAAGCCTGGTATGAGAAGCTGCATCAATTCTTAGTTGAACAAGGATTTCACAGAGGCAATGTTGATAATACTCTTTATGTAAAAACTCATTAAGAACAGTTCTAATTCTGCAAATTTATGTTAATGATATCATGTTTTGTGGCTTGGATACCTCATTAGCTTCAGAATTTGCCAATCTCATAAAGACAAGGTTTGAAATGTCACTCTTGGGGACTCTCAGATACTTTTTAGGCCTGCAAATTACACAAACTTCCTCTGGAATCTTCATCTCTCAGCAACAGTATGCCTTGGAGCTACTTAAAAAGTTCAAAATAGATGATTGTAAGGCTATCTCAACACCACTATGTCCTAATACCAAACTCTCACTGGAGTGCAACATTGAAGTTGTTCCTTTAACACTTTACAGGTCAATCATTGGTAGTTTGCTGTATCTTACTGCTTCAAGGCCTGATATAATGTATTTAGTGGGTTTAGTGGCCAGATTTAAAAGTAATCCAAAGGTTTCTCATCTTCAAGCTACCAAAAGAATCTTCAAATTTGTCAAAGGCACCATTTCATATGGTCTATTCTACATTTACTCATCCTCAATGTCTATTGCAACCTTCTCAGATGCTGATTGGGGTGGATCTTTACCTGACAGAAAAAGTACCTCGGGTTGTTGCTACACTCTGGTTTCAAATATGGTCTCGTGATTGAGTAAAAAATAAGACACTATATCTCTTTCAACTTCTGAAGCTGAGTATATAGTTGCCTCACAAGCTAGTTTATAATTACTTTGGATGAAAACTACTCTCTCAGATCTTGGCATTTAATTCTCAAGACCTCCTAAACTTTTCTGTGATAATCAAAGTGCTATTGCTATCAGTAAGAATCCCATACTGCATTGGAAGAGTAAACACATTGATATCAGGTATCACTTTCTCAGAGATAAAGTTCAAAAAGGTCTTATTGATATTACCTATTTGCCTACTGAAGATTAACTTGCAAACATCATAACCAAACCTCTTCTTCCTCAGAGATTCTCAACACTTCGAGCTCTTCTCAGGGTTGTTCCTCCTCTATCTTGAACTTATATTATTGGTCCTACTCACCTTCTGACCTTTAATGTTAAAAAAGGGGAGAAATGGACTGAAATAAGGATAGTTTCAAGCTATTCCTTTACATTTGGGTTGTTTTACTTACTGAACCTTTATCTTTAAAAGTTTTTTCAAGATTATTTGGTTTTTGTCATTAAAGGCAAAAGGGAGAGATTATTGGTCCTAAGTTACCTTAAGGAATGTTTGCCTTTTAATGTCAAAAAGTATTGCAATACTTCAGCCTCAGACGTTTAGCAGCTATAGGTTCTCAGCCTCGGACATTGAAGGTTCAGCAGCTATAGGTGTTCAGCCTTAGACAGTGAAGGTTCAACAACTACAGGTGCTCAGCCTCGGATAGTGAAGGTTCAGCACTATACGTATGCTCAGGTACCTGCGTTGCACTGAAATTGAACCTGCATTGTGAGGAATACATCTTCGACTCTATCATAGGGCTGAGTAGTGTTAAATCTGTTTTGAGGGCAGTACAGTCTTTTCTAGCTATGCTCAAGAATGTGAGACGTCTCAGCGGTCCTAGAGAAGAATGTGATACGTCTCAGTGGTCCTAGAGAGCTGGTATATGCAAGAATATATCATACTTAGAGGCTAAATTTGGATAGAAATGGAATTCAGTACTCAAACTTGTAACCTGCTGTAGCTGGAAGAATAGTGACAAAATTAGCTGAGGTGGCAGGTCTGTATTGGTCTATTGCTCTGAAAATATCTGAAATGTGCTCTCTCAATCATTGGCTAGTGGTGACAGTTGTATATCCGTGGAATGTGAGGCCTTGTGTAATTCAGTATCACTATAAATATGCTGCTATAAGGCTCCTTAGGGTTTAAGCCTCTTGAATTACGTTACACATTGAGCTGCTGCTGAGAAACCTAAAGTATACTATGTCAAGAAAGTTTTTCTCTACTATTTGATGATGATCTATACAAGAAAAACTCATTGAATCCACTTTGAGGTGTGTACTGATTGCTGAGTTGAGGCTGATGTCAAAGTTGCTGATACGAGGGATGTATTGAGTAGTAACTTGATGCTTCAAGCTGCTGTGATCGATTTTGAAGGTTGACACAGGTATAATTCATCTTTTTACACTTGTTCAGACTATGTGTGTTTTAAGAATATGTTGAAAATGAACTTGGATGGTGTGGTCACTAGTTAAGCTTGTTTTTCTGAAGAAATCTTGGATTCAAGTGCTATTGGATTATACTTAGCTATTTCATGATGATCTATGCCGCTAGCTAGTATATTTTGATGAATCAAGATTGATAAAGTTCAGTTTGTGACTAAGATATGGCATGGTTTGGTTTTGAGTATTCTGTGCCGAAGCTATTTTGTACTGAAGTTAATCTGTGCTGAGGCTATTCTGTATTGAGGCTATTATTTCCTGAAGCTTTCTGTGCTGTAGCTATCTATGCTGAAGCTATCTTATGCCAAAGCTTTTTGTGTTGAAGCTGTTATTTTCTGAACCAAGAACTTTGACTGAACTTTGTGATATACTCATGTTGTTTTTGATTATGCAAAGCTATGAACATGAGTACCACAGTGAAAGAAGACTGTATGAGGCGCTGGTGAATTAATCTCAAAAGGAATTTCTTATGTTACCCCTCAGACCGTAGATCCAGCGGATTACAGTTCTAAGGCAGTAACTTGGAATTCTGTGTTGCCCAACCTATTCTAATTGTTGCAAAAATTCATTATATTTAGTGTATTGACACTTATTGTAAATGGTAGTGAGGCATGATCGCTCACCCTACGGTTGATTAAGCTATTAAGCGCTTTTTGGGTCCAAGCGTGGTTGCTTAGGATAGGTGGAGTGCGTGGATGCATTATGGTGTACTAGTGTATGTGTATTGGTTGTGAAAACTAGTGTCTACTTTGGTGTATGGTGTAATACCACTAATTTTAAAAGGATAGTCTCGGTATTTGATGAGCGTTGAAAAGTACACTTTTAAACCCCTTAAGCTTGAGTGTTCTAGGACATTTATCTATCTTATTTTCCCGTTTTAGTATTTATTTGTGTTTTTGTCTATTTTAGGTCAATAATGTTAAAATGGGCTAAAAATGGTTTCTTAAGGCCATTTTGGAGTCAAACTAAGTCTTAGTGATGATCCGGAGCAAAAAGAGGATGATTTGGAGCAAAAAGAGGCTGATGCTAAAAATCTACCAAGTTGGATCCATCCAACTTTCTGAGAAAAGTTGGATCGATCGAAAATCAAAGTTGGATCGATCGAACTTTTGCTGGCAGTGAGCTGTCTTATTCCGTGTGCGCCCAAAAGTCCACCTATCACATAGCACGGGATTAGATATTTTTGGGCCTATATTACTGACTTAATGACTAAGAAAAAGACCTTCTATATAAAGGGAAGTGACCCATTTGTAAAGGAGCTTTTTATCTTTTTTATTTTTTACATTGTATTTTTTTTTTTCTCTCTCTAGCAAAGTTAAAGATTAGGGTTAGAACAAAAGGGGGAAGTGGAGGCACATCTCAAGATCCATCTCTAGACCATTCTCTCTCTCCATCTCTAGAGCTTCAAAGAAGAAGAAGAAGAAGAGAAAGAAGAAGAAGAAGAAGAAGAAGAAGAGGAAGAAGAAGATGAAGCCATATTTGGAGCTTAATTCCATGACCACATCCACCTCCTCCATGATTGGCTAGATCTACGCTTAGGGCTTGGATGAGCCCTAAGTCTTGTGTAATCTAAACCCTTGTATATCTATTTTTGGAGATTTATATATATTGTTGTGATTAGTATTCTAGCCTTGTGAATTTAATGAATCTTGGTATATTTCTATGATTTCTATGGTTTAATTCTTCCTATTAATTCTTTAGTTTATTTACATGTCTATGTGTGATTAAATTAGGAATTATTTCTTACATGATTCATATGGATTAATTCTTTCTATTAATTCTCTATTTGATTACATATTGTCTTATGTGTGATTATTTGGAAATTAATCTCTACACTAGATTCTCTATGTTGGTTGCATGTCTATGTGTGATTAATTAAGGATTTAGTGATGGCTAGACATGGGTTTTCATTGAATGTGTTTGTCAATTAATTTGATGGTTTATACTTATGCTTGATAGGTTGTTCTACAATTTAATTCATACTTGTAGGTAGGTAGACAATCTAAGCTTGCTTAGATATTCCATGGCTTATTATTGCAAATTCCATGATTCTCTTGATTGATGTTTGCTACAATTGTTGCTACTTAGATGGGTCATGCTTAAAATTGATGGGTTATGCTACACTTAGTTTAGGTAGACAATTCATACATAAATTAGATGGTCCATGCTTAATATTGCAATTGGTAGTCGCATTTTGTTCACAACAATGTATTCCCCATTAATGGAAAGCAAGTGGTTAATTATACGAGCTTAGTGGTGATTCCAACACCCTAAGTCCTCTCTTCATATCTCTTAAATCCCTATCTCTAATTAGTTTTATTTCACTTTCATTTTAATTAATTGCTTTCTAGAGTAATCAACCAATCTCTATCTTTTGCAATCTTGTGATATGCTAGAGTTGAAGTTAAATTCCAACACGTATAATCCCTTGGGACAATCCCTACTCACTCTTGCTACTTTAGTAGTAGTGTTGGTAGTGGTTTTTATAAATTTACATTTGACCTAAAAGGCTTTTCTTGAACCGCACATTCATTACATTATTTTGACGTATACAAGCGGCCTCGTCAAATTTTGGTGTGATGAGCGCTGAAAAGTGCGTATTTAAACCCCTTAAGCTTAGGCAGTCTAGCACCTTTATCTATCTTACTTTACCGTTTTAGATTGATTTCGTATTATTTCCATTTTCTGGCACTTATCCCGAAAATAAGCTAACTCAGCCAAATAAGAGCTTAATTGAAGCAATTCTAGGATCAAACAAAGAAAGGAGCAAAGTGGAGAAAGAAGAAAGCAAATGAAGCCAAAGGTGGGAAGTAGCAAAGTTCGATCGATCCAACTTCAAGGTTCGATCGATCGAATAATGATCGATCTCAGCACTTCAAGATAGATCCAAGCCTTGGCCCAAAAGCATAAAGTCCAAAAAGTTCGATCGATCCAACACCACCCTTCGATCGATCGAACACTTTTGTCGTTATTCAAATGATTGATCATATCCACAGTTGTACCACCCACTAACCACTTTTGTCCTTTTCCCATAAATATCTCCCAAAATATCTCAGATTTGTTTTTTCCCAAAAAGCTCAACCAGTTGGATCGATCTAGCCTAAGTTCGATGGATCTCAGCCAGTTCGATCGATCCAAGTCCAAGGTTCGATCGATCGAACTTCCTCCAGTGCCAAAAAGTTAAATTTCCATCTCATTGAAAGTTATCCTTTATCCAATCATTAGGGAATATTGTGTGCATGACCCCAGCTCATTTTGGATGTCATTTTGACCTACCTATATAAGGATAAGGATTGCTTTTTACAAGGGAAGAGCCAATATCATTTTCACATCATCTCTTGGAGAGCAAGCTTAAAGGAGGAGGAGGCTAGAGACACCATTGGAGTTCTTCATCAACAAGGAGCAGATTTTAACCATGGAGTTAGCCCTTGAGGGTTGGAGCAACATCACCATGAGTTGCTAGACATCCTCTTGGGGCTAGAGTTAGCCCCAAGCATGCTTTCTATATCTTAGTCTTGTGTATTATTGAGGGATTAGTGTTGTAATTGATATTTTGACACTTTGATATATATAGATTTTGTTTATTCAATGATTTATGTGGTTTAATGTTTCCAATTAATCATTTTATTTTATCCATATGTCTATGTATGCTAGAGTAGATGTTCATGTGCTTGTCTCTAGATTTTGTGTTATTGATGCATGTCTATGTGTATTGATGCTATAGATTTGGAGATTGTCAAAACATAGTGCTTAAAGGAATGCTTTTGTGATTCTCTTGATGGTTCATACTTATTCTTTGATGGATTGTGCCTCTCCCTTAGTTTATTTTCATGCTAGTAGTGTAGATATAGTGTAGTTATAGTGTAGTGTTAAATGGGAGGACAATCTATGTTTGTTGTTTGATGATCCAAGCTTTTGAATACAAGTAACCTATGTCTCTATCCTTGTATTGTATTTGGATTGTGAGCTTAATGAAAGGATTAATGACTTGTTTTGATCTATTGTGCCTTTCACATGTTATTTAGACAATATATGCTTCATTGCTTAGATATATTGTGCATTTCACATGATATTTAGACAATACATGCTTAACTAGTCATCCTTGCTTGTTGAATCAACCAAACATACACACACACCAATATTGCAACACACCTTTTGCCCTCATTAATCACTTGTCAATGGTATAGAAATGCATTGCTTGGTGGTGATCTCTAAACCCCAAGATCTCTCTCTCTCTCTCTCTATTACTTACTCTTAATTGCATTCTTTGTTATCACTTAGTTTAATTTAGTTGCTCTCTAATCAACCAACCAACCAATTGTTTGATCACTCGACCTACTAGCCCTAATTACGATTCCACGACATTGCTCGATCCTCACAATCCCTTGGGACGATCCCTACTCGCCCTAGCTATATTTATAGTGAAAGGTAGTAGTGGCTTTTATAAATGTAAAACTCTTAGCCCTCGCCTTAAAATCCACACACTCTCAAGCTTGATGTGGTGGGGTGGTACACTTGCATCAGTTTTTGGCGCTGTTGTCAGGGATTTGATTGATTTGATTTGGCAACGTCGGATTTGTGGAATTGATTAGGATTACTACTCTTTTGATCATGTCCTTACTTTACTTTTATTTTTCTTTTTGGTTACTTATTGTGTTGTTCTTACTTAATTAGGTGCATTGTTGGAAAGGAAGCAAGCAAAGGAACATTCAAGCTAAGCAAGCAAGGAAAAAAAGCTAAAAATTCTAAAATTTGCTAAGCTAAGCTTTAAATTTGGAGTTGAAGTACTAAAGGACCTTTGTGAGACTTTCTTTACTCAATCCCTTAGTTAAATCGTCGGCCCGCATGGAGGCTTATTTTTAATTGTTCTTGCATCATTGTTGTTAAAGCATGGGAGTATGAATTAAGTGTTTGTCGAAGAAGTCTAATTGCATTGTTGTGAAGGCATAGTGTTTTTTATTCTTTGTGCTTGTTGTGTTTTGCATTGTGCATGCATGGACGTCGTTCATTGAGACCAACTCTTGTCCCTCTTGATTTGCATCTTGAATCTATCGTTAGAAATCCTAGGGGAAGAGGAAGTTCAAATAGAGCCAATCTATCAATGGATGACCATAATAATGATCATGTTGAGGACCTTGGTCACATTGACTAACAAGGTATCCTTCATTCCAATGTGCACAATGAGAACATACAAGTACCATTAGGCATGCCAATGCCATTCATTCACCAACCACCACAACAACAAGGCCAAGTTCCATATAGAATGTCAAGGCCAATGTATGCTCTACAACCTCCTATCATCAATCAAGGAATTCAAAACCAAGGTGTTCATGTTGCACCTCAAGTAACTAATCCACCTCTTGCTTTAAGAGACCATTATGTGCCTAATGAGTATAATGCACCTACATGCATCCAATTGCCTCCATTTAGAGCACATCATTATGAAATTAAGCCATAAACCATTCAAATGCTTCCTAACTATCATGGACTTCCAAGTGAAGAACCTTACAAGCATTTGGATGAGTTTCTTGAAGTATGTTCCACCGTAAAATATACGGACATGCCGGAAGAGGTTTTAAGACTCAAACTTTTTCCATTCACCTTAAAAGACAAGGCAAAGTATTGGTTTAACAATCTTAGGCCTTTTTCAATCACTTCTTGGGCAGAAATGAACAAGAATTCTTAAAGAAGTACTATCCGGTTTCTAAGACCAATGCCATGAGAACCTCAATTCAAGAATTTTCACATGGGGATGGAGAAACGTTTCATGAGGCATGGGAACGCTTCAATGAATTACTTAGGAAGTGTCCACATCATGACATGCCCAAATGGCAATTAGTTCAATATTTCTTTGAAAGCTTATCGGACAACTATAAGGGTATGGTTGATGCTTCCATGGGTGGCTCATACATTGATAGGCATGAGGATGACATGTGGCGTCTTTATGAGAGCATGAGTGAAAATTCTTTGCATAGAACCCTATCATCCAAGAATGGTAGAAATTCACAAGGTAGGAAGAGTGTTGGCTTACATCAAGTCGACCATTCAAATGAAATAGCCGCCGAAATGAAGTCTTTATCTCAAAGGTTTGATCAATTTTTGATTAACCAAAACTCGGCGAACCAAGTATCTTCCTTTCCTAACCATTCTCATCGTGCATCAAATGAAACATGTATGACTTGTTCTAGTGTTCTTCATTCTACTTCTCATTGTCCTCACGGACAAGTGCAAAATAAACCTAATGAACAAGTCAATGCAGCTTTTGTGAACCAAGGGAACAATCCTTATGGTACTCACTATAATCTAAGTTGGAGGAATCATCCGAATTTCTCTTGGAAAAACTAAGGAGAGGGCTCAAACCCTTCCCAAGGCGGTTTTCAAAGGAAGTACATTCCACCTCCACTTCAAAACCAAGGATCCCAAGGTTATAGACCTTATCAATCACAAGGGAATCAATTTGCTAATTCTCATTTTCCCAACCAATCTTATTCCCAAGGTAATACTAGAAGTCCCGCCTTTGAAGAAAAAGTTTTGAATGCTTTAGGCACTCTAGAGGCTAACACTCAATTGCTTCATTCTTACTCTCAATCTATTGCGAAGCTAGAAACCCAAGTAGGGAAAATAACAAGCACTCTCAGTGCAAGAGAGAAGGGAAAGATGCCTATTAATGCCCCACCTAAGCAACAATGTGTTGTGGAAACCCATTCCTCAGCAGAAGGCCACACCATTGAACATGTTAATGCGGTGACTACCTTGCGGAGTGGTAGGATTGTAGACAATCAAGTTGGAATATCCAATGAAGAGAGTCAACCGGTGCAACCTCAAGTTGTCACCCGTCCCGTTTCACATCCCATTCCTCTTTCATTGCATATACATGATCTTGTGAATGAGAAAGTTTTGAAAAAGAAATTTTGAAAATGATGTTGAAAAGGTTTTGCTGAAAAATGATTTGAAACAAAATGATTTAAAAACTTTTTGTGTTGAAGAGAGTTCAAAAGAAAGTTTTGAAAAAGTGTTTGAACCAAAGGTTCAATTTCTGGATGCCTTAAAAGGGTCCATTTCAAAAGACAAGCAAAAGGCAAAAACCAATGAAATTGTGGAGATGTTTAAGCAAGTGAAATTTAATCTTCCACTATTGGATGCAATCAAGCAAATTCCGGCTTTTGTCAAATTCTTGAAAGACTTGTGCACCCAAAAGCAGAAGAACAAGAGCCAAGCA
Organism: Cornus florida; assembly: GCF_030987335.1. NCBI lineage: Eukaryota > Viridiplantae > Streptophyta > Magnoliopsida > Cornales > Cornaceae > Cornus > Cornus florida. The sequence continues at coordinate 4,881,535 of NW_026775571.1, forward strand.
CCAAGAAAAGTGGTTTTGACAGAGCAAGTAAGCTCGATTTTGCAACATAACACTCTTCCAAAGTTTAAGGACCCCGGTTCACCCACTACATCATGCATTATTGGTGATCATATCATTAATCGGGCGCTTCTTGAGTTAGGAGCAAGTGTTAACCTTCTTCCATACTCGGTTTATGTCAAATTGGGCCTAGGTGAATTGAAACCGATGTCGGTAGTTTTGCAACTTGCCGACCGATCCATTAAGAAGCCTAGGGGTATAATTGAGGATGTTTTGATTAAGATTGATAAATTCTTCTTTCCCGTTGATTTCATTGTCATAGACAAGGAACCGGTCCTCAACCTTAAGAGCTAAATTCCCATTATCCTTGGTCGTCCTTTCTTGGCAACCGCTAATTCCAACATCAATTGTAGGACGGGGATAATGAAGATCTCATTTGGCCACATGAAGGTGAAGTTGAATATCTTTAATCCCACGCCCAATTCATTTGACAAATATGAAGGAGAGGTTGATGTTGTAGATAAATGTCATGATCTTCAATGTCAAGGAAATGAGCTTTTGTGTAAGACCAAAACTTCCAAAGGATCATCTTCAACCTTGCATTCTCAAAATCTTGTTCCAAATTCTTGCTTTGAAAGGGCATGGAAGCCCAAAGGTTGTGATTGCATAGACAAGGGACCAAAAGTTTCTTTTGAGCTTAATCCAACAAGTTCTTCAAAGAACCATTTGTTGGGTGGAGTTCAAAGCATCTATCACCCCAACAAGGAGGGGATACATTATAAGATCTTTGATCCGGGCTAAAAGAGCCCAATGTCTTGCTAGAGACGTTAAAGACTAGCAAAGACATTTCGTAGGGTGTCAAAACCCTATTCCTCCCCCATTTCTATCTTAAATTTCATTTCTTGCGAAGTCTAGATACTTGTTTTTGGTTCATATGATTGAAAGGAACTTTGGTGAGGATTGCATGAACTTTCATGTCATTATTGAGCATTCTGCATAGTTCGATCGATCTCAAACTTGAGTTCGATTGATCGAACTCCATTCTGCATCCAACACTTAGAAAATTTTTCGACCTGCAGAAACCTGCATACAAATCACCTCTCTGTCCCATCGTTCGAACTAACTCTTAGATCGATCAAGAGACCTTCGATCGATCCAACTTTCAAGTTCAATCGATCTCATGATTCAACACTTAGAAAAATTTTGAGCCTGCATAAACCTGCGTATTTCACCTCTCTGTCTCATCGATCGAAACATTCCATGATCGATTAAGAAGTTCTTCGATCGATCCAACTTCCAAGTTTGATCGATCTTCATGTTCCAACACTTAGCCAATTTTCTGAGCCAAAAACCTGCATATTTTTGCTCTCTGTCTGATCGATCGAACTCTTGTTTCGATCGATCTCAGTTCTTTATTTCATTATTTTGACTTTGTTTTGACTTTTCAAATTTTAAAAATCCAAAAATATTTTCACTTTTATTTTATTTTCATTTTATTTTATTTTATTTTATGATTCAAAAAGTTTTCAAAAATATTTTAATTCGTTTTTAATTATTATTATTTATTCAATTAAATTTAACCAAAAAAAAAAGAAAATAGAAAAAAAATATATTTTATTCTATTTTATTTTACTCTATTTTCCAATTTTTAATTTTAATTCCAATTTCTAATTTTTCATTTTGCAAATTTCAAAAATCAAAAAATACTTCGAAGAGAGTTCATCAAAGTTCGATCGATCTCAGTTGAAGTTCGATTGATCGAACTCTGTCAAGAATGCTTTTAAAAATAGAATCGAGGGTTTTCTAGATCGATACCTTAGATCGATCTCACCCTCTCTACAAACCCTAACCCCCTTCTCTCGTCGTCGTCACTGTGCATCATCACCATCACCTCTCCCACCTCCAGTGAACTTTCCGGCGAGCATCTAAGCATCAATCTCTCTCTCCCTTCTCAGATTCATCTTCACTCTTCCACATCTCAACTTTTCCCATCGTTTGAGGTAAGATCCGAGAATGTCCCTCATGATTTAAGCTTCAATCTTGTGCATACGTGCTTTATATGTTGAATACATGCTATATACATGACAAAATCCTCCATTGTTGAAGCTTGAAGCATTTGTGTCTATATATCTATATATATATATGTATATATTTTTGATGATTTGATTCGATTTGGGAGTATGGGCCATGATTGGGTGATGGGATTAGATGATTTGTTGTGTTGATGGGCCCATGAACACATTCGTGTGGGCCCCGTGCTTCCAAAGTCACAGATCTGTGACCTTTGAGTTTTCATCGTCGCACAGTTCAATCGATTGAACTTGTATCTCAGATTGATCTTGAGAGATTGATCGAACTCATGTCCCCGATCGATCGAAGTTGTGAGATCGATCTCACTTATTTTCGATCGATCCAACTTTTATGATCGATCTCACTCTTTTTCATGATCGATCGAACTTCATAGATCTCACACACACACTTCATTCATCATATCTTATGTTCATGCTATCTTATATATGCCCAATGCCTGTGATATTCCACATTGGATGCATTTCATACTTACATTGTTTAGCATGTTTCATATCCTGCCACTTCCATAGATTTATGTCATATCTGTTTTGTTTATTTTTATTTGACATACATGTTTCTATATTGAGCTTTAAATTTCTTACTCTGGTACTAACTTCCATTGCAAGTTTTTCTTTTTCTTTTTGCAGGCCATGGTTAAGAGGAAGACCGTTGCCAACAGGTAACACGGGCCCCACTGACACATTAGACCACGGACAGAGGAGCCAACAGAGCCCTTTTATGCACGGGAGGAGCCAGCACAGGCTACCCCACCTCAATCACCATCTCATGAGGCTGAGGATGACCATATACCATCCACCTCTATGGCTCATCTTGCATTCACTCCATCACCATCTCCACCGCATACCGGAGCTGAGCATTCACCAATACCAGCTCAGCCAGCTCATCTGGAGCGTGATAAGCCCGCGCATAGATATGCGCACATGATGGTCGACCATGAGTCAGTGTTTGACATGGCCTTCTTTTCTAGATCGGTGCTGACCCAATCCGCTTACCATGATATCACTCAGAGGGGCCTGGCCGCTATTCTTGCCCCCGTCACAGAGCCGGTCTACCCGCAGCTAGTACAGTTGTTTTACCAGAACCTTCGACTATCCCCGCGTACCACAGCAGAGCTGGTCACTTCTGTAGATGGCCATCCGATCACTATCACAGTGGACTCACTAGCCCGCTCTTGCCGCTGTCCACACAGATGTCCTCCGGAGCTTCAGGACACTTATCCGAGGCTATTCAGGCCTTCTTACGCCGACATGACGGTTTTTCTTACAGGTAATCATGCCAGTGGTGAGACCTTCGCCACTCAAACATTCCTTCCAGACGACCTTTGGTTCACTGATTCCGTTCTCTATCGGAACATTTACATGGCGGGGCACAAGATTCAGAGGAGGGGCGATTATCTGACAACCCTCTATGCCTTCTACACTGGGCACTGGGTGTCTATTCCTGCGCTCATCTGGAGCGTGATGAGGAAGCTATATGACGAGTACATCAGCAAAGAGACGCCCGGACGGGCTAAGTCTCTTCCTTTCAGCCACCTCATCACCCAAATTTTGATAGATCAGCGTTACCCCATCCATCCTCGGGAGCACCCCGAGAGAGGTTCCTATCACTTCCTAAAGAAGGACTGGGATAAGAGCTACCGATCTATCATTACCAGACTGCAGGACCACGCGGTAGTGGCTGTAGCAGAGTTAGAGGAGGAGGAGGCCCAGGCAGAGGCACAGGCAGCAGCAGCAGATCCCGCAGTGGATGACGCACTAGTCCATCCAGCTGTAGATCATATAGATATTGACTTAGAGCACCCTGCAGATGATACAGAGTAGTACTCTCCAGCTGTGTCGCCCATTCATGAGCAGGAGCAGACTCAGGAGCTTTCTTCTGATTCATCTATGCATGAGGCTCCAGATCTGACCCCAGGCTTTGGAGTACGTCTGCAGACGCTTAAGGATACTGTTGTTGCCATCCGAGCTGATCTCACAACCCACAGAGCTGATTTTGCTGCATTCCGCACGGATGTGACGACCATGTTCCGAGATCTATAAAGAGATATCCACGGAGCCCGACCTGCCCGTCCTACCTCATCCTTCTGAGTTCCCAGTTCCTTCTATCTCATGATCCCTCTCTCCTATTGATACTTTATTTTTGTCACTGTACAGTACTATTATTTTTACAGCCGGTCTGTCGGCTTTGATATTTTTGCTGTACCTGCACTATATCTGTTTTATATATATCTATTTTTGCTATGGATGTCATATGATTATATTCTCATATCTGTATATTTGACTCCATCAGGTGCATCACAGTGACTTTAGTGAGAGAATACTACCCGATTTTCAGGACCACCCTTATACCTCTCTCATCTCTTTATCTGTTTATCCCATTTACACTTACATGTCCACTGTGCACTGATTATCTAATTTTGTTATCTGATAAGTTTATCCAAGTGCCAATTTTCAGGACCACAGTTCATCCCATGTTTAGGGGGGCCATGCCACCCACTTCGGATACTTCATTCCCGATCATTCCTGCTTAGTTGCACTGGTATACTCTTTCTTTTGTTCTCTTTGCACATTAAGGACATTGTGCCATTTAAGTTTGGGGGGAATGGTGCTTTACAGTGTTAGTTTTAAATTTCAAAATTTTGAGCATGACTTGTGTATTGAGGGATATTTCTATGATTAGTCCATATCTAGCTATGATTTTGATCTTTTGAGGACTATATTGCTTAAAATTTAAAAATTGCTTGACTTGAGAGTCCAATACTCCTTGTATGCCTTGTGGATGCCATTTAGGAGTAAATTTTTCGAAAGATTGATATCTTGCTTGCACTTGTGGTCCACATCATCTTGATTTTGTGATTGCTTTGAGATTCATTCTAGGATTCTACACTAGCACCGGTGCACACTAGCATTCATTTGTGGGGTATATGCTTTGTTGATTATTGAATTGGTTATATCCCAATTGAGCTAGTAGTGCATTGAAAAATTTCATTCTTGATAAAGGTGGATAACAACCCCTTTTCACTAAGTAGCCGGGATTCTAGCCTCATCAAGCACAGAACTTCTCGTGCCGAAAGGTGGAGGGCCCAAACTCTAGGTTAATAATTGAATATATATATATATATATATATATATATATATATATATAATCGAGTGAAAAGAATAAGCGCACCTAGAATAATAAAACTTTAATAAAAGGTCCACTTTTTGTCTTGATGAACGGTACTAGATTTGCGTGCTAGTTTGAGGGTAAGGACGTGATTAATTCTTTAGTTGGCTTAGATAGCAACACATTTGATGCCGGTCCATTCAAAAAGGATTCTAGATTTGTTTTGATTTGCATGATCATTTTCTTAATGTGTGGAGGACCATATTTGCTTGCTTGATGTTGAAATTTTGGGAGATTGCTCAGAAATGTTTGAAACATTACATACTTAAGGTAGTTTTCTCCCAATGCTTATTTGCAATATTGGTACCTCGTTAGAAAGAATGAGCTTAATGTTTGTGGGTACCATTTCTGGAAACCCTCACGAGACTTCACTCGTTCACTAGGGGTAACTTAGGGGTTTAAAAGGCTTGTTGCATGTGCTAAGTGCAATCGTGTCCCCTACGAAAGTGGCGTTATCCATTTATTGTTTTCTTAATTCATACTTGTATAGTTGTTCATTTCATTCCTTTACTTTCTAGTTCATTGCTAGGGACTGGCAATATTTAAGTTTGGGGGTGTGATGAGCACTTAAAAGTGCGTATTTAAATCCCTTAAGCTTAGGCATTCTAGCACCTTTATCTATCTTACTTTACCATTTTAGATTGATTTCGTATTATTTCCATTTTCAGGCACTTATCCCAAAAATAAGCTAACTCAGCAAAATAAGAGCTTAATTGAAGCAATTCTGGGATTATACAAAGAAAGGAGCAAAGTGGAGCAAGAAGAAAGCAAATGAAGCCAAAGGTGGGAAATAGCAAAGTTCGATCGATCACCACCCCAAACTTAAATATTGCTAGTCCTTAGCAATGAACTACGAAGTAAAGAAATGAAATGAACAACTAAACAACTATAACTAGAAGGCAATAAATGGATAACGCCACTTTCGTAGGGAACACGATTGCACTTAGCACATGCAACAAGCCTTTTAAACCCCTAGGTTACCCCTAGTGGACGAGTGAAGTCTCGTGAGGGTTTTCAGAAATGATACCCACAAACATTAAGCTCATTCTTTCAAAAGAGGCACCAAGTATGCAAGTATGCAGTTTTTCAACCCTTTCCAAGCAATCTCCCAAAATCTCAACATTAAGCAAACAAATATGGTCCTCCACTCATCAAGAAAATGATCATGCAAATCAAAACAACTCTAGAATCCTTTTTGAGTAGACCGTCATCAAATATGTTGCTATCTTAGCCAACTAAAAAATTAATCACATCCTTACGCTCAAACTAGCACACAAATCTAGTACCGATCATCAAGACAAAAAGTGGACCTTTTATTAAAGCTTTATTGTTCTAGGTGTGTTTATTTTTTTCACCTTTTTTTTTTTTTTTTTTTTTTTTTTTTTTTTTTTTTTTTTTTTTTTAGGATCAAAGATGAAAGCATGGTGCAATGTGTTGATCTCTTAAGCTTTCTAGTGATTCATGAGATCGAGCATTAGGTCAATGACTCCCAAACCAGATGGCTTTAGGGCATTAGGCGTTCAAACACCCCTACGGACTTACAAGCTCAAATCAACTAGGCTACAAATCAAAACAACCTCCATCTAATCATTTCCCACTTCTCACCTTTTGGGAGAAGTCCTCACTTTTTTATTTACTTTTGCAACTTTTTTTTTTCTTTTTTTTTTTTCAATTCAATTATTAACCTAGAGTTTGGGCCTTCCACCTTTCGGCGTGAGAAGTTCAATGCTTGATGAGGCTAGTATCCCAGCTACTTAGTGAAAAGGGGTTGTTATCCACCTTTATCAAGAATGAAAGCTTTCAATGCACTACTAGCCCAATTGGGATATAACCAATTCAATAGTCAACAAAGCATGTACCCCACAAATGAATGCTAGTGTGCGCCTGTGCTAGTGTAGAATCCTAGAGTGAATCTCAAAACAATCACAAACCAAGATGATGTAGACCACAAATGCAAGCAAGATATCAATCTTTCGAAAAATTTACTCCTAAATGGCATCCACAAGGCATACAAGGAGTATTGGACTCTCAAGTCAAGCAATTTTTAAATTTTAAGCAATATAGTCCTCAAAAGATCAAAATCATTGCTAACATGGATCTCAAATCTCAATAATGCATTTAAAGTTCAACTTTAAGTAGAATGCAACAAGACACCTTACACCCAAACTTAAACCGCACATTGTCCTCAATATGCAACGAGAACAATAGAAAAGATGGAAAGAGTATACCGTGGTGGCAAAAGTATGAAGCCCGGTAATGATCCAATATGAAAAGGGTCTCCCTCAAACTTGGAATCAACATCTCATTTGAATAACCACACTAGAAAACTCACATCAAATATCAAATGGGATAAGAATAATCAAATTATACATTCTAAGGCAATATAACACAAGATGCAAGAGAGATATGAGATCAAGCCCTAACTAAAGCATAAAGCATGCATGACTACACATAAGGGCACAATGTTGAAAAGTTTTTATGTTTTTCATTTTATGAAAGTAAGTATATACAAAATGCAAGAAAAACAAAGAATAAAATGCATGAACAAAATGCAAAAAGAAAAATAAAGAAGACAAAATGCAATGAAAGAATATATACAATGCAAGAAATGAAAAATCAATATGTACAATACAAGTATATACAAAATTTTCTTACTTTTTTTTTTAATTTTTTATTTTTTTTATGACATAACAAGTATGTACAATGAAACAAAATACAAGAAAAATAAATAAATAAAAAAGCAAATGGACATGAACTATACAAGAGATAAAAGACACAATGTGTCATGTGGGTGCTAAGTTTAACGTCTCTAGCAAGACGGGATGCTACATTGAAAAACCGTCTTTTTTATTTATTAATTTTTTTTTCGAAATTAAAAAATTAAAAATTAAGAAAAATTAAAGTTAAACAAAAAATATATATATATTTTTAAATAAGATAAAAGGAAATAAAATAAAATAAAAGAAAAGAAAAATATTTTTGGGATTTTTTTTTTTTTAAAAAGTTCGAAATAAAAATAAATCTTGAAAGTAAAAATGAAAATAAAATAAAATAAAAATCTTTTTGGAGTTTTCGAAAATAAAATAAAATAAACAAAATTTTTTGTATTTTTAACAAATTTTAAAACCTTTTTTTTTTCTGAGAGAAAATAAATAAAATAAAAGAAATAACAAAAGTCAAAGAAGATGAAAAATAAAATAAAATAAAAATAGAAAGAAGAAAAAGTCAAAAATTCAAAGGGGCAAAGCTGTGATCGATCTTGACTTGGATCGATCACACCATGATCGATCTATGCTCGCACGATGGGATAGAGAGTATGAAATTTGTAGTGCTTTGAAAATTTTTTTAAGTATAGAATCTCGATCGATCCAATAATGAAGTTGGATAGATCGAAGAACTTTAGATCAATCTAGGAATGTTTTCGATTGATCTGACATAGAGCTGAAATATGCAGGTTGATACAGGCTCAAAATTTTTTTAAGTGTTGAAACTACAGATCGATCGAACTTGATGTTTGGATCGATCGAAGGTTTTCTAATCTATCTAACTGAGTACTGAGATCTGATGATTTTCTTGGATCAATGAGACAGTGAGTGATTTGGATGCAGGTTTGATGCAGGTTTGAAGTTCGATCGATCGAACTTATGCAAAATGCTCAATTTTCAACATGAAAGTGCAGAAAATCCTATGCTAAGCCCCAATGATGGTAACAAAAATAGAGATTGAAAAATGGATGGAAGAATGTACACAAGAACGCAAAATAAAAATAAAAAGAAATGAGGTAGGAATAGAGTTTTGAAACTCTACGAATACTAGTGTTTAGCGTCTCTAGCAAGACGTTGGGTTAACTCACTAATCAAAAGAATCAAAAACCGGATATGAAACATCCTTATTGATCCTCTTTTCACTTTTCTCATTTAATGTCCCACTTATGACAATGAAATCATCCTCCAAAAGAATGACTTGAAAAGAAATGAAAGAGATGATATTGCTCCTTTCATCCACGGTCTTGAAAATAAAATCAATGATGAGGGGCCTTACACTTGACAAGGCAAAATCTTTCAAAGACTCAATTGGGATATCAAGAAACACATTCTCTTCCTCCTTTTCCTTTTCCTTTTCCTCAAAAATACCATCTCCTCACCTTCCAAGTTAGCTAAGGAGTCCATTAGAGAATTTATTTCATTTTTGGAGCTTTCAAGGTCAAAACCACAATTTTTATACATTTCAAAAAGGCATTCCTCAAGAGGGTCATTGGAGATAATAGAAAGAAGGCCCTTTTCTACGAGTTCATCCTCCTTCTATCCTACCTCAAGTGTGGTCAACATCTCCTCACTCTCTAAAGTAGTAATGTTCGAGATAAAATCATAATCAAAATAATGAAAGTCCTCATTAATCATGTTATGCTCTATTGGATTAGCCACTAACTCACTTGCCACTTCCTTCTCTATACAAGATAGAGTGCTAGGCATTAGCTCACTTGCTACTTCTTCCTCACCCTCCTCATCCTCATACATTGAAGTTCTTGCCATTTTTTCATTTGCCTCTTCCTCCTCCTCTTGACGAGAAAGAGTACTTGCAATTTGCTCAACTTGAGCTTCTAAATTGGCTAAAGTTTGAGAATGAGACTTAATAAGTGGAGCTTGTGAAATATGCACATCAAGTAAAGCTAACACTTTTTCTTCAAATCCGGGTGAGTACCTAGAAGGTGGTGGAGTTGGTTCATCATAAAATTAGGGGAGGGTAATAGTCATTAGAAGGATTAAAGGAGTGATCAAGTCCATAATAAGATGATGCATGAAATGAATTGGACTCAATCTCATAAGGATTAAAATATGATGGAGGAGTATAAGGTGAAGGGATATAATTTCCCCCCAAACTTGGATCAAATAATTCCTCTATTCACAATTAAAACCCAAATGCAACAAATAATGGCTTCAACATGGGCCTATGCTTGGATAAAAATTTAAGTAATAAAATGAGCCTCAACAAGGGCTATCACAAGCATGCAAAGAAGTGAAACAATTAAAATACAAGAGTTCCAAGAATTACTAAAACAGTCCTTAAGCAACTTCAAATTTTAATATTAGCTTTAAGCTCCAATTATTGCTTCAAGTTCAAAAGTTTGCCTTCCTTGTAGTCAAGTACCTAATTGAACAAATAATAATGAGAACAAGAGAAAAGAATATACAATGGAAAATAAAATAAAAAATAGAAGCAATCAAATGAACACTATTGTCTAGTTTAATTCCAACAAAACCGTTAATCTCCGGCAACGGCGCCAAAATTTGACGAGGCCGCTTGTATACGTCAAAATAATGTAGTGAATGTGCGGTTCAAGAAAAGTCTTTTAGGTCAAATTTAAATTTATAAAAACCACTACCAACACTACTACTAAAGTAGCAAGAGTGAGTAGGGATTGTCCCAAGGGATTATACGTGTTGGAATTTTAACTTCAACTCTAGTGTATCACAAGATTGCAAACGATAGAGATTGGTTGATTACTCTAGAAAGCAATTAATTAAAAAGAAAGTGAAATAAAACTAATTAGAGATAGGGATTTAAGATATATGAAGAGAGGACTTAGGGTGTTGGAATTACCACTAAGCTCGTGTAATTAACCATTTGCTTTCTATTAATGGGGAATACATTTTTGTGAACAAAATGCGACTACCAATTGCAATATTAAGCATGGACCATCTAATTTATGTATGAATTGTCTACCTAAACTAAGTGTAGTACAACCCATCAATTTTAAGCATGACCCATCTAAGTAGCAACAATTGTAGTACACATCAATCTAGAGAATCATGGAATTTGCAACAATAAGCCATGGAATATCTAAGCAAGCTTAGATTGTCTACCTACCTACAAGCATGAATTAAATTGTAGAACAACCCATCAAGTATAAGTATAAACTATCAAATTAATTGACAAACCCATTCAATGAAAACCCATGTCTAGCCATCACTAAATCCTTAATTAATCACACATAGACATGCAACCAACATAGAGAATCTAGTGTAGAGATTAATTCCCAAATAATCACACATAAGACAATATGTAGTCAGATAGAGAATCAATAGAAAGAATTAATCCATATGAATCATGTAAGAAATAATTCCCAATTTAATCACACATAGACATGTAAATAAACTAGAGAATTAATAGGAAGAATTAAACCATAGAAATCATAGAAATATACCAAGATTCATTAAATTCACAAGGCTAGAACACTAATCACAACAATATATATAAATCCCCAAAAATAGAAATATAAGGGTTTAGATTACACAAGACTTAGGGCTCATCCAAGCCCTAAGTGTAGATCTAGCCAATCATGGAGGAGGTGGATGTGGTCATAGAATCAAGCTCCAAATATGGCTCCATCTTCTTCTTCCTCTTCTTCTTCTTCTTCTTTGAAGCTCTAGAGATGGAGAGAGAGATTGGTCTAGAGATGGATCTTGAGATATGCCTCCACTTCCCCCTTTTCTTCTAACCCTAATCTCTAACTTTACTAGAAAGAGAAGCAAAAAATACAATGTAAAAAATAAAAAGATAAAAAGCTCCTTTACAAATGGGTCACTTCCCTTTATATAGAAGGTCCTTTTCTTAGTCATTAAGTCAGGAATATAGGCCCAAAAATATCTAATCCCTTACTATGTGATAGGTGGACTTTTGGGCGCGCACGGAATAAGACAGCTCGCTACCAGCAAAAGTTCGATTGATCTAACTTTGATTTTTGATCAATCCAACTTTTTCAGAAAGTTGGATCGATCTAACTTTGATTTTCTATCCATCCAACTTTTCTCAGAAAGTTGGATGGATCCAACTTGGCAAATTTTCAGCATCAGCCTCTTTTTGCTCCAAATCATCCTCTTTTTGCTCCGGATCATCACTAAGACTTAGTTTGACTCCAAAAAGGCCTTAAGAAACCATTTTTAGCCCATTTTAACATTATTGACCTAAAATAGATAAAAACACAAATAAGTACTAAAACGGGAAAATAAGATAGATAAATGTCGTAGAACACTCAAGCTTAAGGGGTTTAAAAGTTTACTTTTTAGCGCTCATGAGTATTTTAATAATTATTTTCTGGCATTTTAATTTAATTATTTGTTTATGTGCCTATTATTTTTATTTGTTTATTTGTTTATGTGCTTGTTTATTTTAATTAATTGATTAATTGTTATTTACTTAAATTGTTTGATTAATTAGTTGATTAATTGTAGGTTTATTTCTTTAATTGGATTAATTTAGTTTTAAAAGGTTAAATAGAATTAATTGGATTACATTAGTGTTATTAATTGTAATATTAAATTAGGTTTTATTTTTGAAGTCACGTATTGGGTAGCCGACATAGATTATAAATTATATTGTTTTCTGCTCCTTCTCGGTTCATAATTTGAATTAGGGTTATGTATACCTAAGCTTATAAATACAACAGTACGAGTATCTAGGGTTGGACAAACCCTATTCACGTACCAGAGACTGTGAGAGAAACAGAGAGAGATTTTGAGAAAAACAAAGAGTTTACAGTCAGGGTTTCGGCTGTGGATTAAATGTCGGACCTAGGATGAATGAAGGTTGAGCAGTAGAAGGTTGACAGTAAATGAATGTCGTCGGAAAGCTTAGGAAGATGGTGACGAGGTTTTGATTCCAAAACCACATAAGCAAGTTCTATTCAATCTCTCTTCCCTTGGCCTGTGTTCTGTGCATACCTAGATGATATCTAGGATTTTAATGGAACATTAATTGAATCTTGCATGCTTAGTATATGATAGATTATTCGCCTTTATGTGTCTAATTTTATCTGGAATAATTGCTGCAAAATTTGTTTTCATCATCGGACCTTAAAGCGTAATGAATTGATAATTGTTTCTGTTGTTGTTCTTGATGCAAACTATTTTAAGTAGAGAATTGGGATGATACTGGATATAAATTAGACTGTTTAGATCAATATTAATGAAGAACAGAAGGGTTGGAAGAGGCCGGAGACAAAGTAGGCAGTTAGAAACGGATCAGGGCTCTCAGAGAGGGAGAAAGCCGACTTCGTGGAAGAGGGAGCAGGCTCCCTCAAGTGTAGAGGGTTAAAGCTAGATCCCACCCTTCTAGAGCCTGCTCCACGGGGCATGGAGCTGGCTCCATGCTTTACAGAGCCTGCTCTCAAGTTCTGAGAGCAGGCTTTCTTATATAGATGCATTCTGGGATTTTCTTTGGACGCTGTTTGGACAAACTAAGTTTTCTGGACTTTTTGGAACTGTACTGGGGGGTCCTAAATACTGGTTTCATGTGCGATTAAAACCTTTTGTGGTCTAATTTATGCTTGTAGGCTAATGGATTAAACAGTATGAAAGTAAACAACTTTGCATGCGGTTAACGGATGGAAGGAAATTAATTGCTAAATTTGATTTTAGCAATTTAGCGGGATATAACATGATTATAAATCTTATTTTAGATGCACAGTAGGGTTATTTATTTATCAGATTTGACCTTTGCATACTCTGGATTTTAATTGCTGAAATATTAAACTAATTTCTACAATTACTTGGATTAAGGTTTGGATTTTAATTGCTGAAATATTAAACATTATTCTGTAAGTACATGGATTACTGTTTTGGACTTTAATTGCTGAATTATTATATTAAATTCTGTCAATTGTCTGGATGTTATGGATTGTATGCACCGGTATGGCACGGTGGCATACTAGGGATGGTTTAGCTCACAACGTAAGACCTACCCTATTGGAATAAGGGAATGGATTGTAAAAATTGAATCCTACTTATATTTTGGTCAGGTGAACTGAGTAAGTTGAGTGACTACACGGATTAATTGTTATTTGTGGTTAAGTCAGATCAACTGAATAAGTTGGGTGACTAACCGGATTATAAATCTTATGTCAGATCAACATATAATTGAATGACATAATCTGGTTTTGGACAGACTTTAAATATACGATTATGGTACCACGATATGAGCTTGAGTCTCAGAATCGATGGTTATGGCGCGTATATGCAGTGGATGCATAGTTGGCTATGATAGGTTGAGGTGTATCCTGTTAGGCTTAGGTACTTATGCCCACTCAGGTACGTTTTGGATATTGCCTTCTATTTAGTTTGAGACCCTTTTTGTAAACCAGTGAATGTCCCTTAGTGTGGATATATATATATATATATATATATATATATATATTTATGGATTAGATTGATACTGTTAGATATATAGGATGTATCTGCGTATCGGGTCACTATATGGATTGCAGTTAGAATAGAACTTGTTCGTGGGCCTGACACACTCTTATTTTTCAGGTGTTCGACGATTCCAGCCTTAGAGTTTGATTATGCTGAGCGGAGACACTCACTCATTCATCTAATTACGTAGGATTTCTCTCTATGTTTTAATTTAAGATTTTATTTTCAGTTATTTAGTTTCAGTTGGAATTTTGTTTAGGGGTCCACTGGATAGATTCCTGAGTTGTACTCTTGGAGGTTTTGGAAGGATTGGATTTTAGTAATCTTTATTTGAGGATTTTATATTTATAATTCCTTCAGCTTTAATATTTAATTCTTAAATCTTTTTGTATTCCTGCATGTTTATATATTGATTGTTTGGTATCACCTCAGCTTTGGGCATGGGCCTGATCAACCCATGTCTCGGAGTCGAGGGGTATCACAGTTAGTATCAGAGCACTCCAGGTTCAAGTGTCTCTAGGGTATTTCGTATTAAGACTTCCGCGTAGCGTTTTCTCTTGATTAGAGCTTAAGTTTAAGATTCATTGTATTCCTATACGGTCCATTTAAATCATACTAATGTCTATCTTTCTATGTTAACAGCATGGTTAACGCTAGAAAAGGACAGAACATGAACAGTTGACAGAGGAGAGCGGTACGTAGGCAGCAGGAATGCATGCGGCGTCAGCAAACGGAGGAAGAGCAACAAATGCCTGGGTTTCAGGATGAGGATGGTCAGTTCTATGAAGAGCAGGAGGAAATTCAGCAGACTCAGGATAGAAGAAGGAGATCTAGAGTATCATCCTCATATCAATGACCTCATTACTCGGGCTATAGAAGTAGGGGTAATAGCTGCACTTTGGAATCAACCACTGGTTCAGCAGGCACCTATACTAGCACCGGTTGTTCCGACTAATCCTTAGGAAAAGGCCAGGAGTTCTTTCACCTGAGTTCACAGGCTCCACCGTTGTGAAAGCAGTTCATCAGTGGAAGAAAGATATCGAGCGACATCTTCGATTGGTTCGGTACACGGAGGTTCAAAAGCAGATGCTTACTACATTCAAGCTGGTTGGAGATACACTACACTGGTGGGAGTCAGTTACCATCACAGAGGAGAGGACTTCATTGACTTATGATCAGTTCAGTGCTCGCTTCAATGAAAAGTATTTTCCTTATACAGTTAGGACAGCTATGAAGACTAAGTTCCTTAATCTGCAATAGGGAAACATGACAGTGGCAGAGTATGAGCAGCAGTTCACGCGCTTATCTCTTTTTGCTCTAGACGAGGTGGATATAAAGGAAAAGAAGCGTAATAGTTTCGTTAAGGGACTCATGTGGTCTATTAAATGATCTATTACCGGTTGTCCAGCCTATACTACTTATGCTCAAGTGGTAGACGCCGCTTTACAGTAGTATCAATTGACCGTAGACTTTAGACAGGCTAAGGGTGAGAAGCAGGGTGATAGAGACTCTGTTAATCAATCAGCTGAGAAAGGAAATGGCAATGGACACTGACAGAATGACAAAGGCAAATTCCAGGGACAATAGTCTTGGAAGAAGCACAAAGGTGGTTCAGATGCTTACAGGGATGGGGCACCTATTCAGAGGCAGCAGAATGGGGGACCACAGGCAGGACAGAATCAACCACAGGCTAACCAATAGAGGAGGCCATTTGGCACTTTTCAGGGTAGTTGCTACACTTGTGGAGAGTATGGTCATACTTCTATACAGTGTTCTAAAGTAGGACAGGGACATGGACAACATGTGAAGCAGGGACAGAGGGCACTGGTACCTTTACCCACTCCACAGGTTTTGCGGATTCAGGGACAGATATATCCGGCATCACCATTGCAACCTTAGGGACAAGCACCGCAGTAGTTGCGTTACATCAGGGTCTTTAACCCCATGCCGCAGGATATTCAGGCACCTCAGGCTGTTGAGGGTATGTTTCTTATTCATGGTTTAAAATGTCATGTTTTATTTGATACGGGTGCTACACACTCATTTGTATCTAGATCTTTTGTTGCTTTATTTGGGAAGACAACGCGGGTATGCAATAGACCTCAGGGTATTTCTACACCTTTAGGCAATACAGCCATTCTATATAAGAGTGATGGGCACGTGACACTAAATATTGGTAGACTCAGATTTCTAGCCAATCTTTTAGTCCTGGACATGCACACTTATTACATGATACTTGGGATGGATTGGTTATCTCACTACCATGCCCAAGTTAATATTACGATAGGTCTATTGTGTTCACCATACCTAGTCAGGATATGTACGTCGTTGCTATGCCATGTTCTAACGGGGTCACTAGCACTTATTTGTTCCATATGGAGGAAGAAATAGTGGAGGGGATTACTGTATCATTGGATAGTATACCAATTGGACAGGACTTTCTGAATGTATTTCAGGAGATTCTAAGGTTGCCACATAGTCATAAGATACACTTTATAATTGACTTAGCTCCAGGCATTATGCTTATTGCTAGGGCGCCGTACATGATAGCACCAGTGCAGACGAGGGAGCTAAGGGATCAGATTCAGCAATTACTCAGCCAGGGTTTTATTCGTAGAAGTACTTCACCCAAGGGAGCACCAGTTTTGTTTGTGAAGAAGAAGGATGGTTCGCTTTGCCTGTGTATAGATTACAGGGAGTTGAACAAGGTTACTGTTTATAATAAGTACCCTTTGCCCAGGATTGATGATCTTTTTGATTAATTAAAGGGAGCTACGTATTTTTCTAAGATTGATCTACGTTCTAGATATCATCAACTTTGGGTTAGGGAGCAAGACGTTCTGAGGACAATGTTTCTCACTAGATATGGGTCTTATGAGTTTCGTGTCATGCCTTTTGGACTGACTAACGCACCAGCAGTTTTCATGGATTTAATGAATAGAGTCTTCAGGGCATATTTAGATCAGTTTGTTATTGTCTTCATAGATGACATTTTGATTTATTCAATGTCTGAGGACGAATCATGCTAGACATCTTCGCATAGTCTTACAGACACTTTGTGAACACCAGTTATATGCCAAGTTCGAGAAGTGTGAATTTTGGCAGCGGGAGGTGAAGTTTCTGGGTCACGTGGTATTTGAAAGGGGAATAGTGGTAGATCCAGCCAAGGTTTCAGCAGTAGTTGAGTGGGGTCAGCCTACTTCACCTATCGAGATTTGGAGTTTCCTCGAATTGGCAGGATATTATCGTAGGTTCATCCAGGGGTTTTCAAAGATAGCAGGACCACTCACTCATCTGACTAAAAAGGGTGTACGGTTCATATGGGATGAACACTGTCAGGAAGCTTTTGATGAGCTAAAGTACAAGTTGACTTCTGCACTGGTTCTGTTTACTCCACAGAGTGGGATTGAGTATCTTTTCTATATAAATGCTTCTTTGCAAGGTTTTGAATGTGTTTTGATGCAAGAGGAGCGACCAATTTCATATGGATCTCGAAAGCTTAAGCCTCATGAGCTTAATTATCCAACACATGACTTGGAGTTGGCAGCTGTGGTCTTTGCCTTACCCATTTGGAGGCATTATCTGTTGGGAGAATCCTTCAGATTATTTAGTGATCACAAGAGTATAGTATTTGTTCACTCAGCGGGAGCCGAATATGAGATAGCGCAGATGGTTAGAGTTTGTGAAAGACTATTATTTCTTTATACAGTATTATCCAGGGAAAACGAAGGTGGTGGCAGATACACTCAGTCGCCGACTTGTTGCTAGTCTTTTTGCTCTATTCACTACTGAGTGGAATGCTTTGAAGACGGTGGATGAGTTGTTGGATGCTTTTATGGCTTGCATGGTAGTTACACATTCTATCATTTATAAAGTTTTGAAGGCACAACTCATGGATCAGTAGTGCATTGACAAAATTGCAGAGATAACTTCTGGGGAGGTCCCATTTTACTATGTTGGGACTGATGGAGGTTTGAGGTACAAGCGACGTTTGGTGGTACCTGCTGCTGATGAATTGAGGAAGGATGTGATGACTGAGACTTATCATTCTGAGTTTTCTGTTCATCCAGGAGGAGATAAGATGTATCAGGATATGAAGCTGCAGTTTTGGTGGGCAGGTATGAAAAGGGACATCACTATTTTTGTCTCTCGGTGTAGTATTTGTCAGATGGTCAAGATTGATCATCAGCGGCCGCTAGGAGCTTTACAGCTACTACCGATACCGGAGTGGAAATGGGAGAGCATTTCTATAGATTTTGTGGAGGGATTGCCGAATTCCTTTAAGGATCACAATTCCATTTGGGTCATCATGGATAGGTTGACTAAATCAGCTCATTTCTTACCTATTCGCACTGACTTCACTTCGGAGCAGTTGGCGAGACTTTACATTACAGAGATTGTGAAATTATATGGCATTCCGTTGTCTATTATATCGGATAGGGATTCGAGCTTTGTGTCAGGATTTTGGAAGAGTTTTTAGCAAGCTTTGGGTACAGAGTTACATCTTAGTACTGCTTATCATCCTCAGACTGATGGACAGACCGAGGGAATTAATCAAATTATGGAGGATATTCTACGTTCGTGCGTTCTTGATTTCAAGGGACATTGGGAGGATTATTTGCCATTGGTGAAGTTTGCATATAACAATAGTTTCCAGAAGACTATTGGTATGGCACCATTTAAGGCATTATACGGTCGACCGTGCCGATCGCCTGTTTGTTGGATGGAGGTTGGCGAGAGCATATTCTTGGGTCCTGAGTTCATTAAGGATACTTCTAAGAAGATTGCCCTTATTCGGGATCACATGCGCACTGCCCAGAGTACGTAGAAAAGTTATGCAAATCGTTGTACTCGAGCATTGGAGTTTTAGGTTAGGGTTAGGTTCTACTCAAAGTGTTGCCTATGAAAGGTGTAATGCGTTTTGGGAAGAAAGGGAAGTTGTCACCGCAGTTTGTCTATCCATTCATGATTACGGATCGAGTGGAGCTGTCGCTTATCGGTTGGCCCTTCCGAATAATTTAGATCGCGTACACAATGTGTTCTATGTTTCCATGTTACAGAAATTTCTGCGAGATGAGGATCGGTGTCAGCATATCGATGTTGGGGAGATTGAGTTACAGCCGGATGCAATGTATTTGGAGCCACCATGTTGTATTATCGACCGTCGGGATCAAATTCTTCATAATAAGGTTATCCATTTGGTTCGTGTTCAGTGAAGTCATCACAATGAGGCTGAGTCTACTTGGGAACGAGAGGAGGTCATTCGCTCGCAGTTTCCTAAAATATTAGAAGAAGGTAAGAGCAAATTCCAAGGACAGAATTCTTTTTATTAGAGGGGACGAATGTAATACCCCTAATTTTAAAAGGATAGTCTTGGTATTTTAATAATTATTTTCTGGCATTTTAATTTGGTTATTTGTTTATGTGCCTATTATTTTAATTTGTTTATTTGTTTATGTGCCTGTTTATTTTAATTAATTGATTAATTGTTATTTACTTAAATTGTTTGATTAATTGGTTGATTAATTGTAGTTTTATTTTTTTTAATTGGATTAAATTGGTTTTAATTGGTTAAATGGAATTAATTGGATTACATTAGTGTTATTAATTATAATATTAAATTAGGGTTTTATTTTTGAAGTCACATATTGGGTAGCTGACATAGATTATAAATGAAATTATTTTCTGCTCCTTCTCGGTTTATAATTAGAATTAGGGTTATGTATACCTAAGCCTATAAATACAACAGTACGTGTATCTAGGGTTGGACAAACCTTATTCACGTACTAGAGATTGTGAGAGAAACAAAAAGAGATTTTGAGAAAAATAGAGAGTTTACAGTTGGGGTTTCGGCTGTGGATTAAAGGTCGGACCTAGGAGGAGGGAAGGTTGAGCAATAGGAGGTTGATAGTAAATGAAATTCGTAGGAAAGCTTAGGAAGACGGCGACAAGGTTTTGATTCCAAAACCACACTGGCAAGTTCTATTCTGTCTCTCTCCCCTTGGCTTGTGTGCTGTGTATACCTAGATGATCTCTAGGATTTTAATTAAACATTAACAGAATCTTGCATGCTTAGTATATGATAGATTATTCGCCTGCATGTGTCTAATTTTATCTGGAATAGTTGCTGCAAAATTTGTTTTCATCGTCGGACCTTAAAGCGTAATGAATCAGTAATTGTTTCCGTTGTTGTTCTTAATGCAAACTATTTTAAGTAGAAAACTGGGATGACACTGGAAATAAATTAGACTGTTTAGATCAGTATTAATGAAGAACAAAAGGGTTGGAAGAGGCCGGAGACGAAGCAGACGGTCAGAAATAGATCAAGGCTCTCAGAGAGGGAGAGAGCCGACTCCATGGAAGAGAGAGTTGGCTCCCTCAAGTGCAGAGCCGACTTTGGGGGGTTTAGAGACGGCTCCCACCCCTCTAGAGCCGGCTCCAAGGGGCATGGAGCTGGCTCCATGCTTTACATAGCCTGCTTTCAAGTTCTGAGAGCAGGCTCTCTTATATAGATGCATTCTGGGATTTTCTTTGGGCGTTGTTTGGACGAACTAAGTATTCTGGACTGTTTGGAACTGTACTGGGGGGTCCTAAATACTGGTTTCATGTGGGATTAAAACCTTTTATGGTCTAATTTATGCTTGTAGGCTAATGGATTAAACAGTATGAAAGTAAACAACTTTGCATGCAGTTAACGGATGGAAGGAAATTAATTGCTAAATTTGATTTTAGCAATTTAGCGGGATATAACATGATTATAAATCTTATTTTAGATGCACAATATGGTTATTTATTTATCAGATTTGACCTATGCATACTCTAGATTTTAATTGCTGAAATATTAAACTCGTTTCTGCAATTACATGGATTAAGGTTTGGATTTTAATTGCTGAAATATTAAACACTATTCTGTAAGTACATGGATTACTGTTTTGGACTTTAATTGTTGAATTATTATATTAAATTCTGTCAATTGTCTGGATGTTATGGATTGTATGCATCGGTATGGGACGGTGGCATATTAGGGATGGTTTAGCTCATAACGCTAAGGCCTACCCTATTGGAATAAGGGAATGGATTGTAAAAATTGAATCCTACTTATATTTTGGTTAGATCAACTAAGTTAGTTGAGTGACTACACGGATTAATTGTTATTTGTGGTTAAGTCAGATCAACTGAATAAGTTGGGTGACTAACCGGTTTATAAATCTCATGTCAGATCAACATATAATTAAATGACATACTCTGGTTTTAAACGGACTTTAAATATATGATTATGGTACCACGATATGAGCTTGAGTTTTAGAGTCGATGGTTAGGGCGCGTATATGCAGTGGATGCGTAGCTGGCTATGATAGGTTGAGGTGTACCCTGTTAGGCTTAGGTACTCATGCCCACTCAGGTGCGTTTTGAATGTTGTCTTCTATTCAGGTTGAGACCCCCTTTGTAGTCTAGTGTAATACCCCTAGTTTTCAAAAGGATAAATTTAATTTTGATTTTTATTGCATTTTTATTTAATTATGTGATGTATGTGTTTTGTTTCCATAATTGATTAATGGTGAATTTGTTTTATGTGTATTTGCTTAATTAATTATTGTGTGTATTTAAATTAATTGTTAATTGTTTATGTGTCTTGAATTATTTAGTTAATTATATTTATTTGTTTGTTTTCCTTTGTTTATTTGTTTTAAATGTCATTATTTAATTATTTATTTAATTGTAATGGATGTAACTGTTTGGTCATTTGTTAATACAGTGTTTGCGTATATTTAAGTTTAGGGTTTTAATTTATGTAATTAGGGTAGCCGACGTATGAGTATGCTGGGATTAGGATTAGGGTTTTGCATGAGTCTATATATATAGAACAGTATGTCTGCAAGGGTTTTAAAAACCCTTTTCCTCGTAACTAGAAGAAGAGAGAAACAGAGAGGCTGAGGGGAAAACCACGAAGGGAAACTGAGAAAAGCTTTCAGTTATGGACTGAAGGTCATGTCAAGGAGGAAGGAATGGTTTACTGTGAGATAGAACTGGAGCAGTAGGAGGGTTGCCGGTAGTCATCAGTTCATCAGAAACCTTAGAGATGGCGTTGAAAGGTTTCAAACCAAAACCTAAAGGCAAGTTTCAGTCTATCTTTTTCCTATAAACTTGTGTTCTGTGCATTTTTTATAGTCTCTAGGGTTTAATTTAACTTTAAAACTGATGGTTGATGCATGTGTAGCAGACTGTAACTTGTTGTTTTTAAAGAACTAAAATTGGTTCCCTGCATACTGTGTTTTGTTTATGAATTGAAACTTTTGTAAATTAATTCATAATGGAAGGTGAAGAGTTTCTAGGACTATAAGAACTTAGATGGAACCCTAGGAATGTTAAAAGTGTTGGGACAGTGACTGGAAGCTTCGCCGGAAGCGCAGAAGGCAACCGGACGAAGCAGAGAAGACGCATGGAGTAGAGACGGCTCTCAGGTGGAGAGAGCCGGCTCCCTAAGTGAGGGAACTGGCTCCCATTAAAGTAGAGACACCTCTCCATGAGGGAGAGCCAGCTCTGGAAGATAAAGAACCGACTGCCATGGGGGGGAGCCGGCTCCCTTGAACAGAAACCCCTTAGGGGGTATTTTTGGTAATGTTTCTGACTTTAGGGGCTTGAACGGAGTTTCTGGAAAGTATGGGAGGTTGTAAATACTTAAAATTCACCTGTTAGATCTTTAAAATAGTTAGTATAAGTTGGTGGGTTAACTAGAGAAGATGGTATGAATTATAAAATATTAAATGTGAATGCCGTCGGAGGGAAAGAGGACTGTGTTACCAGTTGTTTTAGCAAATTCAATGAACTGAGATAACAGGTATGTTTAGGCTTTTATATCAAAGATATTTATGATATATTTAAGTTCCATGAGGGTTGGTTGGGTTGTAGTTGTGGACGTTATGTAATTTAAATACATGGTTGAATGCTATCAGGAGTGGAGGAGCTTTTATTTGCCGGTTTGTTTTAACCAGTTTATTTGGGTAAGTATAAAATACTGTTGGGGTTTTATATGATGTGCAGTGAGACTTTTTAGTTGACATATTATGTCAGGCATAGGTTTTAAGATGGAGGATTAAAAAGGACGTCATGTAATGAAACAATAATTTTCATGTCATCAGGGATTAAAGAGGACTTTCATTACTAGTCTTTGTTTTAATAATTTAAATGAACTAGTATGAGAGTATGGTTAGGGATTTCTAGTATAATGTGCTCAGGTCATATTTCTGATAGTCATTATACCATGATGTGGGCGTTAATTGATGAACTGTTGAAATTTCTGTTTTGTCAATTGGATGGATATGGATGGTTTAAATTGTCTATCAATGCTTTAACAATTTAAATGGAAGTTTTTTGATTATAATCATATACTGGATGCATTATAGAACCTTAATAATATCTGATTTCTATTATGCTGGTTTCTAGATATACTTGATGTCAATTTGAGTGCGCATCATTTATGGATCATATGCATTATATGCACCGGTATGGGACGGTGGTATATCAAAGATGGATCAGATCAAAAGCTAAGTCCTACCTCTTCATATATAAGGAATGGATTAACTAAAACAGTTAAATCCTACATAGATGCACGTTCTGTCAGCTAAAACAGTTGAACGACATAACGGATGTTTGCTTTATATTTTTCTGCAGTAGGAATGATAGGGATTTAATTGAAACATTAAAATCCTAAGTAAATGTCGTATCTTGGCAATGAACAGTTGAGCGGCACTTCATTGGTTTTGGATGGAATTTATATATATATATTTATGTTACCACGATATGAGCTTGAGTCTCAGGATCGATGGTTAGGGAGAGTATATGCGTTGGGATGCATAACTGGCTATAATGGTTTGATGTGTGCCCTGCTAGGTCTGCTAGTCAGGTTGAGACAGGCCTGTAGTCCAGGGAAAGTCCTGTAGTATGGATATATTTTTATTTACGGACTATTTAGATATTGCTGAGCTATCTAGGATGTATCTGCGTATCGGATTTATGTATGGATTATAGTAGGTTGGAACTTGCATGTGGGCCTGACCCATTCTTATTTTTCAGGTATTCATCAGTACCAGACTTAGAGCTGATCGTGTTGATGCAGATACAAACACTCACTTTTCCGACTACATATGATTTCCTTTCTTATTTTAGTTTTGGATTTGGTATTTGTATTTATTGCTCATTTGGAAATATTAGGGGTCCACTGGAAGGATTCCCGAGTTGTACGGATTTGAAGGATTTAAATAATATTAATTTATTATTTAAAGTTTGAGGATTTTTATTTTAGATTTCTTTCAGCGCATTATTATTTTATTCTTAATTCAGTTTTTATTTCTGCTTGTTTACATATTAATTGTTTGGTATCCCTCGGTTCTATGCTAAAACTTGATCACCCGTGGCTCTAGAATCGAGGGGTATCACATCCAATGAATGTCCCTTAGTGTGTGTGTGTGTGTGTGTGTGTGTGTGTGTGTGTGTATATTTATGGATTAGATAAATACTATGAGATATCTAGGATGTATCTGTGTATCGGGTCAATGTATGGATTGCAGTTAGAATAGAACATGTTTGTGGGGCTGACCCACTCTTATTTTTCAAGTGTTCAATGGTTCCAGCCTTAGAGTTTGATCGTGCTAAGCGGAGATAATCACTCATTCATCCGATTACGTAGGACTTCTCTCTATATTTTAATTTGGGATTTTATTTTCAGTTATTCAGTTTTAGTTGGGATTTTGTTTAAAAGTCCAGTAGATGGATTTCCGAGTTGTACTCTTGGAGGTTTTGGAAGGATTGGATTTTAGTAATCTTTATTTGAGGATTTTATATTTAGAATTCCTTCAGCTTTAATATTTAATTCTTAAATCTTTTTGTATTCCTGCTTGTTTATATATTGATTGTTTGGTATCTCCTCGGGTTTAGGCTTAGGCCTGATCAACCCATGTCTCGGAGTCGAGGGGTATCACACATGGATGTGTGTAGAGAGTGAGACAGCTGAGTGTGTAACAAGATACATAAAACTAGTGGATTGCTTATTCGCCGAGGCCAAGAACCAAGGTTTTCGATAATTAAGAGGGTTTCCTTGTAAATCTTGTGTTATCTGTTATTTGATTGCTTGCTTAGTGTGCGAGAAAATTTTGAAAGCAAAGTTTTGACCAATTCACCCCCCTCTTGGTTCAACACCTATAAATAGAGGCCTAGAGGAAAGAGGAAGACACACAAATTCAGAATTTAGAAATCCAGAATTCTAGAGAGAAATGTAGAAACTCTGCCAATACTCATCCCCAACATCCAAACCCAAAAGCGAAGAACACCAAGCATATCAAATCGTGCTGTTCTTCATCAAATTTCATGATGATCAATAACAAGCACATAAAATCGTGCCATTCTCCATTCAAATTCCACGGTGATTCAAGATCAAGGTCATGCAACCCTTGGATCCAACCAACAAAAAGGAGATCGAATCAGAGGACCTTATTCTTTTATAAAGAATATTACAGAGGATTGTACTCTAATTTTTCTAGTTTAATAAAATATTATTTTTGCTCCATATTTTATTCTTATTTGCAGACTACAAAATTTGTGTGTGCATATATATATATATATATATATATATATAACCCTATTTTATGAGTATTAATCAAAGATTTAAATCAGAAATGAAAAAAATGAAAATCTAAACCAACTACAACAAAAATGATTATTTACCGCATTTTATTTACCACATTAAGTTCTTAAACCTTATACAAAAATAATTTTTTGTTATTGAGATCGTACTTTATAGTATAGAAAAATAAAAATAGTGTCAAAAGAAATTTTGTTATTGAAACTTACATTTACCATATTTTTTTTCTTATTAACAAGGTTTATTTAACTTGTTTAATTGAGGCATGTTCAATTTTCTAATTTTATTAAGTTAATAAAGTAGCAAAGTTAATATAAACAAAAACTTTCTCATTTTCTCAATCCATTTTTACCCGCTGAACGAAACTCATAATTTAAACGGATGTGATCAATTGAGCATAACCTAAATCTATGCACTCATATCTAAGTAAGTTTCTCTCTATGTTTCTCTCTCTACATAAGCAGCAATGGCGTCCTCGCCCCCTCCCTCCGAAGCTCAACTTCCTTGACCTTCAAAAGTTGTATCTCAACTCTCAACTATCGTCTACGGTTCTCCCTTTGTCTATATATGCAATATATATATATATATACACATATAACTTCGTTAGCTTTCATTTATGTCGATCGATTGTTATGAGAAATTCAATTTCTCTACTTAAACGTAGAATCGGTGTTTGTGAAAATTTTCTAATTATACAATTCTTAGCATCTGTATAACGTGTGCATGTGTGTGTGTTTGTGTATATGTGTGTGTGTGTATATTTGCATATTTTCGTCAAATGCTTGAAATTGTGATGATTATTTTCTATTAGGTTTTATATTACATCCCCGGTCTTTGTTGCAAATGTGTATTTATATATGTATATATATATATATATACAAATTTATATTTACATGCTCTGAATCTTCTCTACTATTTTGTTTTTAGAAAATTATAATATACAACAATATGATTTCTATGTTCCGTTCTCTTTGCATTGTTTATTGCATGAAGTTGAATTGATTTGAGGATCTTCTCTGTAGTAGAGTATTTGAATGACTTTCACATGTTCAAATAAAATGTCTCTATAATGTTTCACTTTGGTATTTCTATATTGCTTGGCACTTGATATAATATATGTAATAAATGTGTTGTTATACAAGTGAAATGGCCTAAAACCATGCATGTGTTCTTTCTTTCCATCATTTTATTTTCATTTTTTTGCATTAAATTTAATTTACTTCAGTTAGACAGCCTTTGTCTTTTACATTTTTATTCTTTTAAATATGTAGACATTGTTTTGTGTTCCATTTCTCTCTTTTACTTGTTTTGATTATTGCTAATTAGTATTTTAAATTATCTAAATCCTTTAAGGCGCGGATGTATTGCTTAAGAAGGGAATGGGTGCCTATAGTTTAAGGCTCGTATTTATGGGGACAGTGTGTATGAATTTGTTTGGTTTGTGCATATGCGAATGCTTTATTGGTTTGATGTACATGTGTCACTACAAAACATGGTTTGTTTCATCCAAAGGTGAGATTGGTCACTTTTTTCTCTTTGTTTGATTTCTGGAGCCCTTTGTTATAAAAAGAGAATTGAATATGAACAAATTTAGAAGAAAAAAATAAAAAAGAAAAGAAAGAATGTGACCATGAAGACCGCGTAAAGGGAAAGGGAATTACATTGTGTTTTGGTCCCAATCACTCAAAGGAGCAGAACCGACTCAATCAAAGTCGAGGCCTTAAGGCTTAAACCAAAAACTTAATGAAAGTTTTCGACCAAATTTTTGAGACCTTTTTACGAAGCTTGAAATATTATCACAAATAGACGATATGTTGACTTTTTTACTTATTCACATATAATTAAACTTTATCAACTTAGAATCAAAGTTGGGCCTTTTCTTCCTAAGCTAAGGCACTCGAAAACCCACCACTTGCTTTAGTTATTTGGCATACCTATAGATAGGGAAGTGTGTATTCAAGACATTATATTTCATTTTTTTGGACTGGTAAATAATTGATTTGAAGAAACTCCAAAACTTTTGTATTAAAACTTTTATCAGAGATTTTGGAATGCTTTTGACTGAGCCTCTTCTTCTACGTTGTAGGTTTATATGGTTATGGGTTTCTTCTTCCTTTCTTTCGATCATCTGGTTAAGTATGAGGGTGTAGGGGCCATTATGGCCTATGATAATTGTAGTATGAGCTATGCAAATTTGGCACCTACATGCATGTAGTTTCCTAATAGTATAAAGTAATTGCATTATCTATCTTTGCTTTATAATAAGTCACACCCTTACCCCCCCCCCCCCCCCCCCCGCCCCTCTAAATTTCTTCATCAATAGCTCAGTTCAGCGTATATTATAATCTAAAGAACCAATTTTATGCACACACTCGCACACTAAACTAGTGAAAAAGTAATTTTGCTAATGATCAGTTCTCAAGGTAACCTGATTAAGTTCAAAAATAGGACTAATGGATGCCTCTATGCTCTCTTCTTCTTCTATTGAAATCAACAATGAAAAAGGAGATGATGATGTTTCTGGTTCTGGGTACCCATTGAACAGATTGAACAAGGGTCGGTATTAGATTCCAACCCCTTCTCAGATTCTCATTGGTCCTACCTAGTTCTTATATCCTGTTTGCTTCAAGACCTTTATGTAATAACCCAAACCCAAGATCTGAAACCTTAATCGGGTTATGACACGACTCAGAACCACCCAAGGGTAAAATGGTTTATTTGACCAATATCGTGCACTAAGGTGATAATGACACCATAATAATGATTATAAATCAATATGATTCACTTAAGGGTGAAAGAATCGACTGTAACCTTAAACCGGTCCAATTAGAGTTATAGGGGTAATTTGGTCATTTTGGACCATACAACTCATTGGGAACCTTATAATTGCCTTTTAAGTCATAAATAATCATTTGTGGTCACTTGAAATGGAAAGAAAACAAATTGGATTGAAGTCGCCCATTCTAGGGCTAAAAAGGGTAAAAATAACCTTTTAGGCCATTCTATTAGTAACTGGACGCGTCCATAGGGTTCCTTCATCCTAAAGGTCATGTAGGACCCACATAGTGAAGCTCGGATGGATCGGAGAAGGTTAAAAAAACCAGCATGGTTGTGACGGCCCAAGTTTTTCAACCCGGTGCTTCAGTGATGAACCGAAAGTTAATCCGATAACGGATCTGAAATGCGGAAGCAAATGATAAACCGAGGTCTTAAGAGATAGGAATCACTCCTAACACACTAATGTGACCTTTCATGAGATCACGGGACTTAAAGAGAGCAAAAGCGGAAACAAAGGTCAAAAAGGACAAAATTCGTTATCAAAGGGGCAAAACGGTCAATTCACAATTAAAGTGAGCGACTTGACTCTAAACAAGTCAAACAAGGCTAATACAACCTAATCTAATCATTTCAAGACATTCCAAAAGGTTTAAGAATATTGGCTAAGAATCCCACAAATTGCCCTTTTTCTGGTTGAAGTGAAAAACTAACACTACTCCACTAAAACATGAATATCTCTCACTGTGTTTGGAATCTGAGAATTTAATAGGTACCATTGGAAAGCTGACTCAAAATCCTTGAGTTTAGGCTTAAGAATCACCCCATTTGGATTAGAAACGAAGAAGTTATGGCCTTTCAAAGTTGGATCATCAGTGCTGAAACTGAACTAAAGGGCTGCGCAAATGAGGGCTATTTCGGTCAACCGAAATAGAAGTAGGGTGAATTTTTATTATCATCAAACCGTTAATATAACCACACTCGAGGTGACTCCTAGGCACCACGAGAGAATGATTGGCTAACTATCCCTGACCTAAGGTAACTTCTTAGCGTCATTTGGGGCATAGGTAACTCAACCACGTGTAGGGCAGTCTTCCTACATCCCCTCTAGGTTCCACTAATGCCACAAACACAAGGTAACTCTTTACCATCCAGTTTTTACAAACTTCCTTTCAAAACCTTTCCCTAGTCAATTTATCTTTTCAAAAATAATTTCCAAACTCACCGAATGTAAAGGCATGAATGCTACATTCCCTTTCAATGTTATGCCAACATGAATTCTCATACATTAACCACAATCTTACTTGCATGCTTGGGAGATAATTAATACATCAATTTCTATATAATCAACTTCACATTCATGACATTTAGACAAGTAGTTCATGTGACATTATCCATTAAGCATATCATTTCACAATAATTCACATAGTCACGCAATTTAACACATATATAGCACTTAAAACATGTATATATCATCACTTGCACAATAACTCTAACCAACAAGCTTCATATTCACATTTTACACATAGTCATGGCACATATAAGAGAATTAATTCACAAGAATCAAAGAATTTGAGTTTCATAAAACCCCTACCTCAAATTGAAGATAAAACCCCCAAAATTTGCCCAAAATTCAAAAATGCCAAATTCACCAAATTGAAAATCCGCTCTGATCAAATCGTACATCTCGTTAAGCTCGTTAACTTTGCCTTCAATGGCAAATTCCAATTCCTAGTGGAGATGGAGGAAATCTAAGCTCTTATGTAAGTAAAAATGGTGTGAAAAAAAAAAAAAAAAAAAAAAAAAGGGGGGGGGGGGGGGGGGAGAGAGAGAGAGTGGGCTGTAGTAGAGAAGAAGAGAAGCTGAAGAAAAAGAGGCCCCAAACACCCTTTTGTCCTCCACCACCAACATAGTTAAAGGTTGGGGCCCACCTTTGACCTCTAAAAGGTCCAAATTGCCTCTCACATAAAAATAAATCCCCATAATGCCACAACCATGTAAAAACCCACATATACCCTCACATATACATCAAATAACATGCAAGATATTTAATTAAGTCCAAAAAATATTTTTTGGACACCCAAATTTGGGCGTAAGACCCACACGGGACTTCCCGGACTAAAAATTCAAAAAATATTTATATGCACTTGTTCTTATTGCCATGCTGGCTTGATTTTCAAGAAGAAAGTGATATGTCTTATTTTAAATATTTAAAAAAAAAAAAAAAAAAAAAACTTTAATTTCAGCAAAATTATTAGTATATGTATTTGTTTGGTTTCCAGTTCTCTTTGAAAGTTTTGCATACTTCTAGGATGTTGCTGCTTATATTATAAATTAATATTAACAGTGCATGAGGAGAAGAGTAGTTGATAAAAAATAAAAATAAAAAATAAAAAAATCTAAATTTCATATATTTGACGTAACAGGTTTCAAGTAGGTTGACAAAGATGATAGATAAAGATTGGTCTCGCATTAGTAATAGGTTATTTCAGTTAGCACATAATGTATATATAATACCCCTAATTTCAAAAGGATAGTCCTGGTATTTATTTTGTTGTTTAAATTGCATTTGTTTATTTCTTTAGTGTGATTTAATTGTTTTAAATTATTTTAGTGCATTTAATTATTTTCTTGAGTTAAATTAAATTAATTGCTTATTATTATGTAATTTGTTTTAGTTACCTTAATTGGTTAATTAGGTTATTTAGTTATTTCACAGTGTAGTTATTTTATTTATCTGAATTTAGGGTTTTAGGTTTTAATGTTGGCCGACTTATAATTAGAGTTGGACTAGGGTTTGGTAAATTGAAGCCTATATATACATAAGCTTACTGGGGTTAGGGTTTTAGAAAAAATAGACCATAAGTTACGTCTGTATCATAAGGGACTGTTGAGAAACAGAGAGTGAAAGAGGGGGCATAGGAAGGCAGAGCAAGGGACAATTCAGAGACGACAATTTAGAGTTTGTAATATGAAACTCAAAGGCAAGTCTCTGTTATTCTCTTTCCCGTTAATTCGTGTTTTGTGCATGTCTAGTTGGACTCCAGGGATTTAAATAAAGATTAAAACGAACTTAAATAAAAGTAATAACAAGTCATTTATGCATATATGATTTTTCTTTAGTCTCGTTGATAATCTGGTTTGCCTAATCCTTGATGTTTCTGTTATTTATTTCTTCTCGGTGTTTATGTTAAACTTTGATTAAATGGAGATCATAATTGTGTATTGATGATTAGTAACTAATCTAGGGCAGAGATTAAACTCTTAATCAAGTAGTAAAAACAGTATTCAAATTTCACCGAAGAAATCCGTTTTAAATCGAATTAGTTTAGAACTGAGAATTCTGTAATTGTTTGCTTCAAAAAGGGTTGTGTTCTATACAAGTTAGGATTGGTTAACAATGGGTTAAGATTACCCTAGAACTAAGATTGAACCCTAGAAAAATCATTAAGAACCTTATAGAGGTCTGGAAAACACCGGAGTCGAAGAAGATGCAGCAGAACGGACGACGACAACTAAAGGGAGAAGAGCAGGCTCCAAGAAGAGGAGGAGCCGGCTCTTTCTACCTTAGAGCCGGCTCTTTCTACCTTAGAGCCGGCTCCAAAGGAATGTGGAGCCGGCTCTATCATGCTAGGAGCCGGCTCCTAGGATAGTTGAGCAGGCTCTTTTGAAAAAAAGAGCAGGCTCTTTATTTTGAATGAGCCTGCTCTCAACGAACGCACTTAGTTTGGTTTCTGTGCACTGTTTGGTCTGTATAGGGTATTGGAACTTTGTTTAAGCTATTTTAAATTGTTGTTGGGTCTGGAATAAACCTGTTATACTATGGAAAATATTAATCCATGATTAGGTTAAGGATTGGAGCAAATTAAATTTAAGAAATAGCGGGAGTTGCTAACTGTTTTGAACATTTAAACTATGTACTGGAACTTGGAATTTTTCTGGCATATATAATTTATTACTGTTTAGTTGTATTTAAACAGAAGTATAAGAATAGTAAATACTTGAAATCATCTATTCTGGATATGGAATAAATTGATAAGTATATTTTGTAAATTCTATTAATTTATGGATTTTATGGAGGACTTGAATGCTATGACTCATATTATCAATTTTAATAGATGGAATGTGATGTTTAGGTTCTGTAATGATTTTCCTAAAGTCATGTGATGTGATACCCCCGGATTTTCCGGATGCGGGTTGGCCAGGCCCACGCCCGATTACCCGAGGATATCAAACCAATTAGCAATAATCGAACACAGAATACAAATAAGAAAAACAAGAATAAATAAATTGCTGAAAAGAAAACTAGAATAATAATCCAAAACCTTAGAATAAAATTTAATTAACAAAGAATGATTTTGATACATCCTACTTCTCCATTTCTATTACAACTCGGGAATCCATCTAGTGGACCCCTAAAATATCTCACTGAACTCAAAAGATTGGAAATGAAACCCAAGTCTAAAATATGAAATAAAACCCTGGTCATCGGTAGAGTGAATAACTGTATCTGCTCAGCACGATCCAGCTCCAAGTCTGGAACTAACAAACACCTGTAAAAATAAGAGTGGGTCAGGCCCACATGCAAATTCTTCTCTAACTACAATCCAAACAATGACTCGATACGCAGATACACCCTAGATATCTCAACAATAGCTATCTAGTCCATACATATAGATATATCCACACTAAGGGACATTCACTGGACTACAGTAGGGGTCTCAACCTGAATAGAAGGCAACATGCGAAAACGCACCCAAAGGTGGGCATGAGTACCTAGACCTACCAGGGTACACCTCAACTACTATAGCCAGCTACGCATCCACTGCGTATACGCACCCTAACCAACGAGTCTGAGACTCAAGCTCATCTCGTGGTACCATAAATATATATATAAAGTTCGTCCAGAACCAGGGTATGTAGTTCAAATATTTATTGAACTGACATACAATAAACCAGCTAGTTAGTCTCTCAACTTATTCAGTTGATATGACTTAACTATCATCCATTAATCCAGGAAGTCATCCAACTTAGTTGCAGTTGATCTGACTTAGTCACAATTAGGATTCAATATCTTTCAATCCATTCCATTAGGTTAGGTTTATGCGTTTTGAGTTAAACCGTCCCCAGTATGTCACCGTCCCATACCGGTGCATACAATCCTCCATATCCATGTAAATTACAAAACATAAATAATGGACTAGTAATTTACAGTCTAAAACCAATATCCAAATCATTGCAGAAATATGTTTAAAATTTCAGCAATTTATATCCGAGCACTTAACCATATAATTGTCAGAAATGCTTTAATAAATCAACAACTAATATCCAGAGCATGCATAGATCCAATTTAATATATCAATGACTCTATCAAGTATTTAAATAAATTCTATAATCATATCATAGTCCGATACATTGCTAAAATAACTGCAGAAGATTGACTAATGCTTTAGCAATTTTAAACCAAGCATTAATCCATATAGTTGCATAAAGGATTTAATACTTCAACAATTAGCCTCCAAAGCATGTATAGATCAACTTCAATACATCAATGACCCTATAATGCATTTAGAACAATTTTTCATCATAATAGATCCCACTGGAAAATCCAAAAATAAGCTGAACCATTTAAATCTTCATCCATCCATTAACCGTATACAATGTGCATAAATTTTATACGGTTTGTTCCGTTAATTTAGAATTAAACTTTAATCAATTTAGGGTCTTAATAAAACCCAAAATTCATTCCTTAGTCTCTCTGTAAAGTTCCAGATCCACTCAAATAGTCTCCATGCTCCAACAATGTTAAACAGTACGTAGAAAAATTTAAAAAAAATTAAAACAAATCGTAAAATAAAAAGGGAGCCTGCTCCAAATTTTGGAACAGGCTCTTTTTCAGCCTAGAGCCGGCTCTAGGACTCCTTAGAGCCGGTTCTACTTGTTGTGGGAGCCGGCTCCCACTTCTATGGAGCCGGCTCTCACCTCATTTGAGAACCTTCGTCCCTGTTCTGCTCCGTTTCAGTCCGTCTGCTCCCTCTCTGATCAATTCCTACCACTCTGCTGGGTTCTAAAACTAATCTTAGGAGTCTTAATTGAGTCTAGAAGCATCTCCAAGGTTGTTTACAATAACTGAGACCAATTATAGAGGTTAGATTTAGCCATTAAACTAGCATGTTTACAGTACGAAACTTAAGCTAACTTGCAACGTCCATTCCATTCTAACTCCTCTGTTCCTCTTTACCCCTGAACCTAAAGATCTTATATCATCATAATAACATCCCCATGATTTATTTACAGAGGTTAAAGGCAATTACAGAGACTAAAATTACTTAAAAACATAACATGCTTAAAAGAGAAAACTGATTAAGGCTTGAAACAAGCTTGCACGCATTATACCATAACAAATTTAACACGTAAAGATCATCAATATATTATATAGGAAGCATGTAAGTTCCGATTTAAAAATTTATTAAACCCTAGAGATTATCTAGGTGCACAAAACACAAGCCAGAGGGAAGGAGGAAGAGAAGAACTTGCCTGTGATTTCAGTAATGAAATCTCGGCGTCGTCTCTAAGTTTCAAGCAACTGCTAGCTTCCTTCAAGCCTCCTATGGGTTTGACTTAATCCACCACAACCCTCCCTTGATCCTCTCTATTCTTCTCCTTGGTAGCTCTTATGATTTCCTCTGTTCTCTCAACTCTCTATTTATTCTGTTTTATTTCCACTGTGCCGTAAATAAGGTTCTCCCAACCCTCAGTAAAAACTCATACACGTATATATATAGGCACTTAGAAAACCCTAATTAAACTAAAGCTAAGACAGAAACCCTAATCAAACTAGAGTCAGCCGATAAAATCCTAATCATATACATATATAACAGATACCTATATGACGTCCCAATAAAACCCTAATCTTAAATAAAGAAATGAAAACAAATAATTAAATTAAAATAGCAAATCAAAGAATTAAAACTACATCATTTAAATCAACTTACCAAATAAACCAATTCAATTAAATCAAATAACCAATTAAATTACACAAATAAATCAAATAATGAAAGAAAACAATTAAACACCCAAGCAACTAGTCACGTAAAAATGAAATAAAAATAATTAAATTCCAATTTTATCCTTTTTTTAAAACTAGGGGTATTACATGTGATATGTATTAAATTGTATTTATGCATATTCTGGATAATGGTTGATAAATTATAGTAATTATCTTAATAATTATGTTGGATGGATTGGATTGTATGAACCGGTATGAGACAGTGACATACTAGGTATGGACTAGTTAAAACACTAAGTTCTACCTAATTTGGATTAAAGTATGGATTAATCATAAAGGTTAAGTCTTTCACCTACATGTGTCATATCGATTGTGAATTGAGTGACCTACTATGGTTTCAGGATGGATTTGTTATACATATATCAGACCACTATACAGATGGATGGTATTTTGTATTAGGAGGAGTACGAACTTTATATATATGTTATATGGTGCCGTGGTATGAGCTTGAGTCTCATGACCATGGTTAGGGCGCATATATCGCCTAGGATGGATAACTGGACATAGGTGTTGTTCCCTAGTAGGTCTAGGTACTTATGCCCACCTTAGGGTGCGTATTTGCATGTTGCCTTCTATTCAGGCTGAGACAGACCTACTGGACTAGCAAGTGTC
Source organism: Cornus florida (assembly GCF_030987335.1). Taxonomy (NCBI): domain Eukaryota; kingdom Viridiplantae; phylum Streptophyta; class Magnoliopsida; order Cornales; family Cornaceae; genus Cornus; species Cornus florida. The sequence continues at coordinate 4,918,073 of NW_026775571.1, forward strand.
CTATAGTGTGTACTATCTACATATATGGACTACTCTAGATATTGTTGAGTCTTCCTAGGATGTATCTGCGTATCAGATTACTGTTTGGATTATAGTAGATCAGGACTTGCATGTGGACCTGATCCACTCCTTTATTTTTCAGGTGTTCGTCAGTTCCAGGGTTAGAGCTTGGACGTGCAGAGCAGATACAGATATTCATTCCTCTGATTATATAGGAATCTTCTCTATGTTAGCTTTGGATTTATTTCTATTATTTTAGTTTGGTTTGAGAATTTTTGATAAGGGGTCCAATGGATGGATTCCCGAGTTGTAAACTTATGGAGTTTTGGATTATCGGATTTGATTAATTATGGTACAATGATTGTCTTTTAGTTTCTTTTAGCTTATTATATTATTTCGTATTTCACTTTGTATTTCGTGTTCGATTTAAAATACTTTAATTGTTTGATATCCCTCGGGTTTGGGCCTGGGCCTGATCAACCCGTGTCTCGGATCCGAGGGGTGTCACAGTTGGTATCAGAGCACTCCAGGTTCAAGTGTCTCTAGGATTCTATCATTTAAGACTTCCACGTAGCATTTTCTCTTAATTAGAGCTTAAGTATTAGGATTCATTGTATTCTTTACGATTCGGTTTAATCGTGGTGATGTCTGTTTTTCTGTGTTGACAGAATGGCTAACGTAAGAACCAGATGGAACAATTGGCAACGAAGGGAAGAGGCCTGTAGGTAGCGTCAGGAGGATGAAGGTCAGTTCTATGAGGACCAGGAGGAAGTTCAGTAGACTCGGGATCAGGAAAGAGATCCAGAGTTTCCTCCTCACCTCAATGACCTTATTGCTCGGGCTATAGAAGCAGGGGTAATGGCTGCACTTCAGAATCAGCCTCAGCCACAGCCGACACCGTTACCAGCACCAGTTGTTTAGACTGATACTTGAGAGAAGGCTAGGAGTTCTTTCACTAAGGGGAGCCCACTTGAGTTCACAGGCTCCACTGATGCGAGAACAGCTCACTAGTGGAAACAGGACACTGAGTGACATCTTCGCTTGGTTCAGTGCACGGAGGTTCAAAAGCAGATGCTTGTTACCTTCTAGCTAGTTGGGGATACACTACAGTGGTGGGAGTCAGTTACCACCATAGAGGAGAGGATGGCTTTGACTTATAATGAGTTTAGTGCACACTTTGAAGAAAAGTATTTTCCTTATGCAGTTAGAGCAGCCATGAAGACTGAGTTTCTTAATCTGTAACAGGGAAACATGACAGTGGCAGAGTATAAGCAGCAGTTCACACGTTTGTCTCTCTTTGCACCGGAGAAGGTGGATACAGAGGAAAAGAAGCAAAACAGTTTCGTCAAGGGGCTGATGTGGTCTATCAAGAGAGCTATTACAGGTAGTCCAGCCTATACTACCTATGCTCAGGTGGTAGACGCCGCTCTACAGCAATACCAGTTGACCGTGGATATCAGACAGGCCAAGAGTGAGAAGCGGGGTGACAGAGACTCTGTTAACCAGTCAGCTGAGAAGGGGAATGGGAATGGACATCAACAGAATGATAAGGGCAAATTCTAGGGACAGCAGCCTTGGAAAAAGCACAAGGGTAGTTCGGATGCTCCCAAGGATGTGGCACCTATTCAGCGACAACAGAATGGGGGACCACAGGCAGGACAGGATTAGCCACAGGCTAACCGACAGAGGAGGCCATTTAGTATTTTCCAGGGTAGTTGTTACACTTGTGGAGAGTATGGTCACACTTCTAGGCAGTGTCCTATAGCCAGACATGGACAGAGACAGGGATAGGGACAGCATGTGCAGTAGGGGCAGAGGGCGCCAGTGCCTTTACCAGCTCCATAGGTTCCACGGATTCAGGGACAGACTTATCCAGTTTTACCAGCGCCGCCGCAGCCTCAGGGACAGACACCATAGCAGCTATATAATGGCAGGGTGTACAACCCTATGCTATAGGATATGCAGGCACCTCAGGCTATTGAGGGTAAGTTTCCTATACATAGTTTTCATGGACGTGTTTTATTTGATACGGGTGCTACACACTCATTTATAGCTAGGACTTTTGTTGTTTTGTCTGAGATGACGACTCGGGTATGCAGTAGACCTCAGGGTATTTCTACACTGTTGGGCGATACAGCCATTCTTCATAAGAGTGATGGGCCTGTGGCACTAGATATTGGCAGACTCAGGTTTCTAGTCAATCTATTAGTCCTGGACATGCACACTTATGATGTGATGCTTAGGATAGATTAATTGTCTCACTACCATGACCAAGTTAATTGTTTTGATAGGTCTATTGTGTTTACCATACCTGGTCAGGACATGTATGTTGTCGCCATGCCGCGTTCTAGCGGAGTCATTAGCACCTACTTGTTTTATAAGGAGGAGGGAATGGAGGGAGGGACTATTGTATCATTGGATAGCATACCGATTGTAGAGGATTTCCCATATGTATTTCAGGAGATTCCCGGGTTACCACCTAGTTGCGAGATCGATTTTATGATAGACTTAGCTCCAGGCACTGCGCCTATTACTAGGGCACTGTATAGGATGGCACCATTGGAGATGCATGAACTGAGGGATCAGATTCAGCAGCTACTTAGCCAGGGTTTCATTCGCCGAAGTGCTTCACCCTGGGGAGCGCCAGTGTTATTTGTGAAGAAGAAGGATGGTTCACTCCGCCTGTGTATAGATTACAGGGAGTTGAACAAGGTTATGATTCATAACAAGTACCCTTTACCTAGGATTGATGATTTGTTTGATCAGTTAACGGGAGCCACGTACTTCTCCAAGATTGATCTGCATTCTAGTTATCATCCGCTGAGAGTTAGGGAGCAGGATGTTCCTAAGACCGCGTTTCTCACGAGATATGGTTCTTATGAATTCCGTGTCATGCCGTTTGGGACAACTAACGCACCAGCAGTGTTCATGGACTTAATGAACAGGGTCTTCAGGGCTTATTTGGATCAGTTTGTCATTATTTTCATTGATGATATCTTGATCTATTCTAGGTCTGAGGATGATCATGCGAGACATCTTCGGATGGTGTTATAGATGCTTCGTGAGCACCAGTTGTATGCCAAGTTCAAGAAATGTGAATTGTGGCAGCAGGAAGTGAAGTTTCTAGGTCACGTGGTGTCAGAAAAAGGAATAGCGGTAGATCCAGCCAAGGTTTCCGTAGTGGTTAAGTGGGGACAGCCTATATCACCTACCGAGATTCGGAGTTTTCTCAGTCTGGCAGGGTATTACAGGAGGTTCATCCAGGGTTTCTCAAAGATAGCAGGACCACTCACTCATCTGACTAAGAAGGATGTATGGTTCGTGTGGGATGAACATTGTCAGAAAGCTTTTGATGAGCTGAAGACTAATTTGACTTCTGCACTGGTTTTGTCTACCCCACAAAGTGGGATAAAGTATCTGGTCTACACGGATGCTTCATTGTAGGGTCTTGGATATGTTTTGATGCAGGAAGAGCGACCAATTTCGTATGGATCTTAGAAGTTTAAGCCTCATGAGCTTAATTATCCAACACATGATTTAGAGTTGGCAGCTGTGGTCTTTGCTTTACGCATTTAGAGGCATTATCTGTTGGGTGAGTCCTTCAGATTATTCAGCGATCATAAGAGTCTGCAGTATTTATTCACTCAGAGGGAGCTGAATATGAGACAGCGCAGGTGGTTGGAATTCGTGAAAGACTATCACTTCTCGATACAGTATCATCTAGGGAAAGCGAATATGGTGGCAGATGCACTCAGTCGCCAACCTGTTGGTAGTCTTTTTACTTTGTTCGCTACTGAGTGGAATGCTTTGAGGACAGTGGATGAGTTGTCGGATGCTTTCATGGCTTGTATGGTAGTTACACCTTCTATCATTCATAAGGTTTTGAGGGTACAACTCACGGATCAGCAATGCATTGACAAGGTTGCAGAGATAGCTTCCGAAGAGGTTCCATTCTACTATGTTGGGGCTAATGGAGGTTTGAGGTACAATGGACGATTAGTGGTGCCTTCTGCGGATGATTTGAGGAAGGATGTGATGATTGAGACTCACCACCTAAGTTCTCTGTTCATCTAGGCAGAGACAAGATGTATCAGGGTATGAAACGGCAGTTTTGGTAGGCAAGTACGAAGAGGGACATTGCTCTATTTGTTTCTCAATGTAGTACTTGTCAGATGGTTAAGATTGATCATCAGAGGTAGCCAGGAGATTTACAACCACTACCAATACCGGAGTGGAAATGGGAGAGCATTTCTATAGACTTTGTGGAGGGATTGCCCACTTCTTTTAAGGGTCACAATTCCATTTGGGTCATCGTGGATAGGTTGACCAAATCAGCTCATTTCCTACCTATTCGCACTGACTTCACTTCGGAGCAGTTGACAAGGCTTTACATTGCAAAGATTGTAAAGCTACATGGTATTTCGTTGTCTATTATATCGGACCGAGATTCAAGCTTTGTGTCTGGATTCTAGAAGAGTTTTCAGCAGGCCTTGGGTATAGAGTTGTACCTTAGTACTGCTTATCATCCTCAGACTGATAGACAGACTAAGCGGGTAAATCAGATTATAGAGGATATGCTTCGGTCGTGTGTTCTTGATTTCAAGGACCACTGGGAGGATTACTTACCACTTGTGGAGTTTGCTTATAACAATAGTTTCCAGAAGACTATTGGGATGGCACCATTTGAGGCTTTATACGGCCGACCGTGTCGATAGCTTGTTTGTTGGATGGAGGTTAGCGAGAGCCAATTCTTGGGTCCTGAGTTCATCAAGGATACTTCTGAGAAGATAGCTCTTATTAGGGATCGCATGCGCACTGCCCAGAGCAGGTAGAAGAGCTATGATGATCGCCGCACTCGTGCTTTGGAGTTTCAGGTTGGGGATCAGGTTTTACTCAAAGTGTCTCCTATGAAAGGAGTCATGCGCTTTGGGAAGAAAGGGAAGTTGTCACCGCAATTTGTTAGTCCATTTATGATTACGGATCGCGTTGGAGCTGTCACTTATCTGTTGGCACTTCCGGATAATTTGGATCGCGTACACAACGTATTCTATGTTTCCATGTTGTGAAAATTTCTACGAGATGAGGATCGGTATCAGTATATCGATGGTGGGGACATTGAGTTGCAGCCGGATGCAACTTATTTGGAGCCACCATGTCGTATTGTCGACCGGCTGGATCAAATCCTTCGTAACAAGGTTATTCCCTTAGTTCGTGTTCAATGGAGTCATCACAATGAGGCTGAGTCCACTAGGGAATGGGAGGACGTCATTCGCTCGCACTTTCCTGAAATTTTGGAAGAAGGTAAGTGTAATGACCCGGTCATTTTCATTCCTTTCCCTTTCTCAGATTTTTACAGATATTTTTTTTTTCTATTGATCTTTTCCTCTCTGAGTCAATTCCTCGTCATTTAGTGTCGTCTCGAGTGCTCTGGAGTGATTTCTGAGACTCTTTTCTGTGGATTGATAACTTCCTTTGAGAACCGAGTCATTTCCACATTTTTCTTTTTTTGGCACTATTCACTATTTCGTCTTTTTCACTATTTTGTCTTTTTCCCCGTTTGTCAATTTGTTGGCATAACCACACTTCTTGTGTTCGGAGTTGGTTTTTGAATTCACGTATCTTCATTCTCAATGATTTCTATGAGATATGTATCTTTACTTTCGTGAGAAAGTACTCTGGTTGCTCCTGGTACCCATAAGGGCATAGGTGCAAAGTTCTTTGGAAACTTTTTCTTTTCTTGGAGTGTTTTTCATAAATATCTTTTGAAGATATTTTATTTTATGGGTTTTTAAGAAAATATTTTTGGAAGATATTTTCATTCTGGGCCATTAGTGCAGTTTTCACTTTTTGGAAGGGCCATTGTGCAATTAATGAAAGTTAGTGCTCAATGTCTTGTTTTGAGCCTGGATTCTCTTACGGGATTCATTTTCACTTTTCGTCGAGTCGTGTACTCTTGGAATTTCCTCCTGTTCGATGTTTTCCAGTTTCAGGGTTTTTGGCCCTATTTGCGCCAAATTTGTTTGGGGCATAACTTTCTGTTCGGGACTCAATTTTTGACGTCGTTTCTTCCGTTGTTCATATTTTCTCATTTTGAGTCTTTTTTGTTCACAGAGTTTTTCCGTTTGAGTGCGTCTACGCAAATTTGACTTTTTCGGACCCGGCGGGGCTCATTCGGGGCATATTTAGGGTTTTTCTATAAATAGGAGCACTTAAGAGAAAATATCAGATTTTTCTCTCTCTCTCCTCTCTCTTGGCCTGATCTCATGGCAGCCATGGATGCCATGCTTCTCTTTTCTTTTCCGGTCACTTCCCTTGGTTGAAAAGGTGTAGTATCTTAGTGTTTATTGTTCCCCTTGACGTGCTCTACCATTCCTCCTTATTAGAATTCAGTTTTAGCCATTTCTTGAGTTCGAGTTTGGATTCAAGATGTGAATTTGATGGTGCTTCCTTGGGGGTTATGTTCGCGGTGTTGTCCCCGACAAAACCCGACAAAACCTAGGAGTTTCGTCGGATTCGGAGCGGTTTCCATTTGGTGGGGATTTGGGATTTCATCTCAAATGGAGGTAGGGAATGTTTTAGGATTAATTGTGTGTTGTATTGTGTGTTTGCCATGATTATATAACATATATGAATGCCTTGTATCAAATCTAGAAAGTCAGTAATTTTTATTTCTTTGTATAAGATTTTAAATTCATGATGATGTGTAACTTGGATTTGAATTGTGGCATGCTAGAAAATCTTGTTTTAATGTGTTGGTTAACATATATTAAATTTGGATTAATTAAATAAGAATTGCACTTTTTAATTAATATTTATCTTTTGTGAAAGATTAAAGTTCATGGCCGTACCTTGCATGAAATTGAGTTGTATTATGCTTCTAAATTAAGTTTTGGCATGTTTGTTAACATACTTTAATTTGAGAGCATTTCGTTGAGTTTGAAAATTTAGAGACTTTAATTAAGAGAATTAATTAAAATCTATTTTGTAGTTTCATGGGCCTAATTAAGCTTTTGTGTGAAAATATGTAATTATCATAATATTTCTTTTAACATATATTAAATTGAGGCCATTTGGGGATGATTTGAAATCTAGAGAGTTTGATTATTTTGATGTAATAAAATTCTATTTTGATGTAATAAAATTAGGAGTTGCTTCTATTTTAAGATCATGGATTTAGACTTGTGGTATATTCACTTGATTATGTTTTAAGCATTAGAAAGCGTTGTTAAATTTATATTCATGAGAATATGTTTTTAATATGAATATATTGTTGACTTGTGATTTCATAGCATTATGAATATGAAATACTTATTATGCACTATTGGGAGTTAAATTGCTAACTTGTTACTATGTAGCAGTAATATGTATAAGTTGTGAACTTATTTGGCTTATTTTGGATTCTCGTGGGACATTATTGTTACATGTGACATGGCTAGAGTTTGGCTCTAGTGCGGGAGGTATGAGTTCTCCCCAATTGAGATAGTGCACACTTAGGGTGGTTTTCCCTACGGGTTAGTGGCCTGAACAACCATTTTGTTCTCGGCAGAAATCCGAGACGTGATGTCCAAGTCTTCCACTATTTGTTTTCGCATTCAATTCCAAGTTTGCAATCGTGTTTATATTATGACTTGTGATTTTGGCTATTGGCGATTTGATGTTGTTAAGTACATCTATACTAAACTGGTATATTTAGTTGATCTCACACTTTTAGATTTCTAGTTGATAGTCTAGAGAATAAATGTCTTGATGTGTGGTATTAGATATTCTAATTATACTAAATTGTTATATTTAGTTGATTTCGCATTTTAGATTTTAAGTTGATTACTTGGAAAATCTATATCTTGTTGCTTTGTGTAAGCATATTCCTATATCAATGCTTGGTGTAAGCATGTTCTTATATTGTTACTTTGTGTAAGCATGCTCCTATGTTGTTGAAATTGCATGAATGAGGTGATTGATGCTAGAACTGATCTAGGGTAGCTTAAGATGCTCCCTGAGTCTCACATTGACATAAACATTAGGTGGAATGAACCACAATGATTAAATCATGTAAACTTGTAAAACGTAGGTCGATGCATGATCATTTCCTACGAGTAGCTTTATGTTGCACACCCCTACGTTACTGGGGCATATTTCAGGTGCAGGGATTTAAAGTTAAGACTCTCATTATGCTTGGATGATTGTGGAGTTGAAGGGTTCCATTTTTGTAAGGATTGGCTTGAAATGCCATTATAGCTTTATTTGTAAAAAAAATGTCTAATTTTGATTCTAATCATGTAAAGTGTACGTAAGTACACTCCTTTCAATGTATTTGATGTGTATGACATGAGGCCAACGACCATAAACTTTAAAGATTCAAGTGTATGCATTTAAGTTGCAAGTTTTGTTCTTAAAGTGTATTCTTTTCTAACTTGAGGTTTAGTAAATGAATTTGAGCAAATGCCATGTAATGAGGCTATAGGCCATTGTAATACATTTCAATATGTAAATTATACTTGCTAGCATGTTTATATAGCTTAAAATCTTGTTTTTGGATCATATCCATGTTGGAGTTTGAAGCTTGTGAGAAGTTTCATCAAATCTTGTTCATAGCAGGCCATTTTGCAGCATTTCGTGGTGTTTCGGTCGACCGAAACTCCATTTTGGTTGACCGATGTCAAGTGGAATTCTTTTGAACTTCAAATCATGCATTTCCAGTAGCCAAAAGTACTGTTCAAGCCTATTTCGGTTGACCGATGGGTTATTTCGGTCTACCGAAACAACCAGCCCCTTTGAACCATGATTTTAGCTCTCAGCATGTCCATTTTGGTCGTCCAATGGGTCATTTCGGTCGACCGAAATGACCCCTTTCACCCAGCTTCTTCAGTTCAGTTTCAACACTGATGTTCCGATTTCAAATGATCATAACTCCTTCATTTGAAATCCAAATGGGGTGATTCTTGAGCCTAAATTCATGGATTTTGAGTCGGCTTTCCAATGGTACCAATACCCTCCTCATATTCTAAACACAGTGGGAGTTATTCATGTTTTAGTGAAGTAGTGTCAGTTTTCACTTCAACCGGGATAGGGTATTTTGTGGGATTCTTGTCCAATGTTCTTAGAACCTCTTGGAATGTTGTGAAATGATTAGATTAGGTTGTTTTAACCTTTTTTGACTTATTTAGAGTCAAGTTTCTCCTTTTAATGGTGAGTTGACCATTTTGCCCCTTGGTTCACAGTTTTTACCCGTTTTGACCCTTATTTTCGCTTTCTTTCTCTTTGAGCCTCGTGACTTCATGGAAGGTCACATTGGTGTCTTAGAGATGGTTTAAATATCTAAATACTTCGGTTTCACCTTTTGCTTCCGCATTCGGATCCGTTATCGGATCAACTTTCGGTTCATCACTAACGCACCAGGTCGAAAAACTTGGGCCGTCACAAGTGGTATCAGAGCTCCTTGGTTTGAATACCTTGGACAACAGGTTTTGGGTGCATATCATGCTTTTGTTGCCGTGCCCTATGTGTTTATGTGTTTCATGATAACATGTCTTGGTTTGATAACATGTTTATGTGCTTACGTGCTGTATGTGATATGCTATCTGTTTAGCTTGTTTTAATTCTAATGTAAAGAGCATGACGTATGATGTGTGCTAGATTAGAATTGTATATGCATAACTGTGTTGCATATTTGGCATGACACGGGATTGGTTATTGAGGCACGAGTTGAGGTTGATGGTGATTATAGTCACAGTTTTGTGGTGGTGTAGGTTGTTGTCGACCTAGCATTGGTTTTGAAGTAGGTGGATGGTCACCTTTTGTTTAGGCTCTGGTGAGTGAGTCATTTGGTGTTGCCGTAGTGGTGAATTTATTGGTTTCGTGCCATTATGAGGTTATGGACCTCTTAGGATCCTTGATTGTCCAGGATGATTCCTTTGGCATTGCATTTTTCGTGGGTGGGTACGTTGTGGGCGGGTGCATGGCATTGTCATGCTACCGTACTGGCTAGCTACAAGTGTATTTCAGATGGAATCAGGGTTGGTTTTGTTTTGTTAGGCGTTACTCTTTGATCGATGATGATGATGGTTGTTTTGGAGATCAGTCGTGGAGATTGATTTGGTTGTTGTTGGTATGGCTATAGTTGCCTTTTTCTTTGAGGAGTTCATGCGTGATGACGCTTTTGGGATCAAGTCGATTTATTGATGTTTCGGGTAGAGGGAGCATTGCATTGTTAGTGACACTTGTAGTGTCACCTCTAGTTTTGGAGATGGATTGTTAGAGTCTTACCATTGTGGTAAGGGCTCACATTTGTTTGGAGATAAGTTGTTATCTCATTGGTTTTGGAGACATTTTATGGTTAGGAATTGTCATTCCTTTTACCTAGACACGCTAGGACACGATGTCCATGGGGTTCATTGGTGCATCAGTTTTACCTTCTGCAGTTTCGTTTTCTACCATGTTAGTAGTTTGACTAGGATATTGTGATGCATGAGTAGGTGGAGCTCTATCCATATTTGCTTTCTTGTCGTATGGCATTAGCATACCTTCTTTATGCGCTTAAAGATGCCATGTTGTTATTGCGCTTTAGTGACATGTTTTTGTGCTTACGTGGAGACGTGTTGCATGTACCTTTGATTTTTATCCATGTGAGTAGATTTACTTCTTGGTAGTTGCATTTCCTTGTCATATGCATGACTTCAAGGTTTGGTTTCCCTTTCGTTCTTCCCTCGGTTGCACGTAGTGCATATGTGGGTTTCTGTAAGGGTTCGTTGTGAAATCCCTTGTGGAGGAATTGTCACATTTGTTTTGTTTTGAGCTATCCACTTCCCTAAGGTGGGAAGGATGCTCCATTTTCATGGTTGTCATATCGACACTTGTGGGAGGATAGGGTTTCTTCTCTTTTCTGGTTCGTGTTAGGGACCTCACAAGGAGTGAGTCTCTTTTCTTCGTTGCATTGTGCACTGTTTTGGGGTTGGTTGGTCCGTGAGGATCACTATCGTTGTCTTGAGTCCTTAATGAGGATTTGATGGATTTTGGTCGACTTACTTCCATGTAGGGGGTGAAGTCTTTGACTTTGTTGCCTTTCATTTCACAGATGGAGTCGTGGTGTTGTCCTTTTTAGGACTGGAGGTTCCCTTTCTTTCGTATCTTCCCTTGGGGAGTTTCTGCCGTGGTTGTTGATGGTTGTGGTGCTCAGAGTGAGTTGATTGGTGTGAGATCATTTTATGGGGACTTATGTCCATACCATTGAGGATTCGTTTGATTCGTGAGGTGAGCTCGATGCTCTTTTGAGAATGTCTTTTGGAGACTTGTTTCTGTTTTGGAGACCTGTATGTGGTTAACTCTTAGGAGGAGTTTTGGAGGATCGCTATTAGATATAGCTTATTTGTGGAGTTTCTCGTCCTAGTTATGGCTAGGCGTAGTTTTGAGGAATCGTAGTTTCGATGATTGGTTGTGGATTGAAATTGAGGAATTTTGATTCAGCTTGGTGTTGCCAAGCACGGTTTTGAAAGACTCATTTTGTGACCTTGGTTATTGGTATTTTGATGTGTGTGCCACTTGGTGGGTTTGTATTTTGAGGATTTAGTTATCCGTAATAGGGATGTGGATCTGATGTTTGATCATGGTGATTGGTCCTGTAGTTGATATGTTTTAGGAAGAAATGTAGGACATTCGATGAAATGTCTTGTGTTGAAGTTCGTTTTGATTTCAGGAGGTTTTGATTTGCTTGTTAGGTTTTGGATTCTCGATTGATGTTGTTAATAAGAGAATTTTGAGACATTGGAGTTGTTGGTTTTGTTATGTTGAGGATTTGAGGCCTTAAGCATAATGGTGCCTATGACATTGTTGTTAGAGTTTGGGATTGGCCAAGATGGTCTAGAACGTCTTTAGATCATATTCCAACTCTTGCAGATGCCTGGTTTCCATATTGCTTTTAGCCATAATCGTTTTGCGTCATTGATGTCATTGGTATCGAGAGGTTTCATGGGTAAACCTAGTTGGGGGGGGGGGGGGGGGGGCAGGTTATGAACTAGTGCCTTATATTGTCATGCTACCGTACAAAGTTGTGTGTTGTAAGCGAGTGCTAGTTGCCGTCGATGCTACCTTACTGACGAGTAAGTGTAGGCGGGCACTAGGTACTGTCATTGCTACCACACATTTGAGTACGCCGTGGGCGGGTTTTGGTCACTATTCGTACTGCCATGTTGTGTTTGTTCTGTACCCTGATTTGATACGTGGTTATCTTAGAGATCTTCTGGTGGTCGTTTTTGGATCGGTATGATGGTTCATCTGGAGGGATGTTTACAGTTGTTGTCTTCCGTTTTTTTGTCTGACCTTGGGTTCTGTGTGTGAGTTCAGACTTGTCGTGTGGCCATGTGGTCACTTTTCCTTTGAGAGATTGTCTTGTCATGAGCACGTGGGTGCAGATGACACTGGTTTGTGTGTTCCTTTCAGCTTTGAGGTCGCTGGTATGGCGTGTTGTGTGGGGTACTCGGAGATGTACTCCGTAGTTATCCTGATTTTGCCTTTTGTTTTGTTTGGGCTGGATTTCGGGGACGAAATCCCTTTAAGGTGGGAAGGTTGTAATGACCCGGTCATTTTCATTCCTTTCCCTTTCTCAGATTTTTATGGATATTTTTTTTCCGTTGATCTTTTCATTTCTGAGTTCAGTTCCTCATCGTTTAGTGTCGTCTCGAGTGCTCTGGAGTGATTTCTGAGACTCTTTTCTAGTGGATTGACAACTTCCTTTGAGAACCGAATCATTTCCATATTTTTCGTTTTTCAGCACTATTCACTATTTCGTATTTTTTCCTATTTTGTCTTTTTCCCCGTTTGTCAATTTGTTGGCGTAACCACACTTCTTGTGTTCGGAGTTGGTTTTTGACTTCACGTATCTTCATTCTCAATGATTTCTATGAGATACGTATCTTAACTTTCGTGAGAAAGTACTCTGGTTGCTCTTGGTGCCCATAGGGGCATAAGTGCAAAGTTCTTTGGAAACTTTTTCTTTTCTTGGGGTGTTTTTCATAAATATCTTTTGAAGATATTTTATTTCAGGGGTTTTTAAGAAAATATTTTTGGACGATATTTTCATTCTGGGCCATTAGTGCAGTTTTCACTTTTTGGAAAGACCATTGTGCAATTAATGAAAGTTAGTGTTCAATGTCTTGTTTTGAGCCTGGATTCTCGTACGGGATTCATTTTCACTTTTCGTCGAGTCGTGTACTCTTGAAATTTCCTCCTGGTCGATGTTTTCCAGTTTCAGGGTTTCTGGCCCCTATTTGCGCCAAATTTGTTTGGGGCATAACTTTCTGTTCGGGACTCGACTTTTGACGTCGTTTCTTCTATTGTTTATATTTTCTCATTTTGAGTCTTTTTTGTTCACAGAGTTTTTCTGTTTGAGTGCGTCTGTGCAAATTTGACTTTTTCAGACCCGGCGGGGCCCGTTCGGGGCACTTTTAGGGTTTTTCTATAAATAGGAGCACTTAAGAGAAAAATATCAGATTTTTCTCTCTCTCTCCTCTCTCTTGGCCTGATCTCATGGCAGCCATGGATGCCATGCTTCTCTCTTCTTTTTCGGTCACTTCCCTTGGTTGAAAAGGTGTAGTATCTTTGTGTTTATTGTTCCCCTCGACGTGTTCTACCATTCCCCCTTATTAGAATTCAGTTTTGGCCATTTCTTGAGTTTGAGTTTGGATTCAAGATGTGAATTTGATGGGGCTTCCTTGGGGGTTATGTTCGCGGTGTTGTCCCCGACAAAACCTAGGAGTTTCGTCGGATTCGGAGCGGTTTCCATTTGGTGGGGATTTGGGATTTCATCTCAAATGGAGGTAGGGAATGTTTTAGGATTATTTGTCTATTGTATTGTGTGTTTACCATGATTATATAACATATATGAATGCCTTGTATCAAATCTAGAAAGTCAGTAATTTTTATTTCTTTGTATAAGATTTTAAATTCATGATGATGTGTAACTTGGATTTGAATTGTGGCATGCTAGAAAATCTTGTTTTAATGTGTTGGTTAACATATATTAAATTTGGATTAATTAAATAAGAATTGCACTTTTTAATTAATATTTATCTTTTGTGAAAGATTAAAATTCATGGCCGTACCTTGCATGAAATTGAGTTGTATTATGCTTCTAAATTAAGTTTTGGCATGTTTGTTAACATACTTTAATTTGAGAGCATTACGTTGAGTTTGAAAATTTAGAGACTTTAATTAAGATAATTAATTAAAATCTATTTTGTAGTTTCATGGGCCTAATTAAGCTTTTGTGTGAAAATATGTAATTATCATAATATTTCTTCTAACATATATTAAATTGAGGCCATTTGGGGATGATTTGAAATCTAGAGAGTTTGATTATTTTGATGTAATAAAATTCTATCTTGTTTATCCATGGATTTAATCATGTTTTAGGAGTTGCTTCTATTTTAAGATCATGGATTTAGACTTATGGTATATTCACTTGATTATGTTTTAAGCATTAGAAAGCGTTGTTTAATTTATATTCATGAGAATATGTTTTTAATATGAATATATTGTTGACTTGTGATTTCATAGCATTATGAATATGAAATACTTATTATGCACTATTGGGAGTTAAATTGCTAACTTGTTACTATGTAGCAGTAATATGTATAAGTTGTGAACTTATTTGGCTTATTTTGGATTCTCTTGGGACATTATTGTTACATGTGACATGGCTAGAGTTTGGCTCTAGTGCGGGAGGTATGAGTTCTCCCCAATTGAGATAGTGCACACTTAGGGTGGTTTTCCCTGCGGGTTAGTGGCCTGAACAACCATTTTGTTCTCGGCGGAAATCCGAGACGTGATGTCCAAGTCTTCCACTATTTGTTTTCGCATTCAATTCCAAGTTTGCAATCGTGTTTATATTATGACTTGTGGTTTTGGCTATTAGCGATTTGATGTTGTTAAGTACATCTATACTAAACTGTTATATTTAGTTGATCTCACACTTTTAGATTTCTAGTTGATAGTCTAGAGAATAAATGTCTTGATGTGTGGTATTAGATATTCTAATTATACTAAATTGCTGTATTTAGTCGATTTCGCATTTTAGATTTTAAGTTAATTACTTGGAAAATCTATATCTTGTTGCTTTGTGTAAGCATATTCCTATATTAATGCTTGGTGTAAGCATGTTCTTATATTGTTACTTTGTGGTGATTGATGCTAGAACTGATCTAGGGTAGCTTAGGATGCTCCCTGAGTCTCACATTGACATAGACATTAGGTGGAATGAACCACAATGATTAAATCATGCAAACTTGTAAAACGTAGGTCGATGCATGAACATTTCCTACGAGTAGCTTTATGTTGCTCACCCCTACGTTACTCGGGCATATTTCAGGTGCAGGGATTTAAAGTTAAGACTCTCATTATGCGTGGATGATTGTGCAGTTAAAGGGTTCCATTTTTCTGAGGATTGGCTTGAAATGCCATTATAGCTTTATATGTCAAAAACGTGTAATTTTGATTCTAATCATGTAAAGTGTACGTAAGTACACTCCTTTCAATGTATTTGTGTATGACATGAGGCTAAGGACCATAAACTTTAAAGATTCAAGTGTATGCATTTAAGTTGCAAGTTTTGTTTTTGAAGTGTATTCTTTTCTAACTTGTGGTTTAGTATACGAATTTGAGCAAATGTCATGTAATGAGGCCATAGGCCATTGTAATACATTTCAATATGTAAATTATACTTGCTAGCATGTTTATATAGCTTAAAATCTTGTTTTTGGATCGTATCCATGTTGGGGTTTGAAGCTTGGGTGAAGCTTCATCAAATCTTGTTCATAGCAGGCCATTTTGCAGCATTTCATGGTGTTTCGGTTGACCAAAACTCCATTTCGGTCGACCGATGTCAAGTGGAATTCTTTTGAACTTCAAATCATGCATTTCCAGTAGCCAAAAGTACTGTTCAAGCCTATTTCGGTCGATCGATGGGTTATTTCGGTCTACCGAAACAACCAGCCCCTTTGAACCATGATTTCAGCTCTCAGCATGTCCATTTTGGTCATCCGATGGGTCATTTCGGTCAACCGAAATGACCCCTTTCAGCCAGCTTCTTCAGTTCAGTTTCAGCACTGATGTTCCGACTTCAAATGATCATTACTCCTTCATTTGAAATCCAAATGGGGTGATTCTTGAGCCTAAATTCATGGATTTTGAGTCGGCTTTCCAATGGTACCAATCCCATCCTCAGATTCCAAACACAGTGGGAGTTATTCATATTTTAGTGAAATAGTGTCAGTTTTCACTTCAACCGGGATAGAGCATTTTGTGGGATTCTTGTCCAATGTTCTTAGAAACTCTTGGAATGTTGTGAAATGATGAGATTAGGTTGTTTTAACCTTTTTTGACTTGTTTAGAGTCAAGTTTCTCCTTTTAATGGTAAGTTGACCATTTTGCCCCTTCGTTCACAGTTTTTGCTCATTTTGACCCTTGTTCTCGCTTTCTTTCTCTTTGAGCCTCGTGACTTCATGGAAGGTTACATTGGTGTCTTAGAGATGGCTTAAATCTCTAAAGACTTCGGTTTCATCTTTTGCTTCCACATTCAGATCCGTTATCGGATCAACTTTCGGTTCATCACTGACGCACCGGGTCGAAAAACTTAGGCCGTCATAGTAAGAGCGAATTCCGAGGACGGAATTCCTTTTGTTATAGGGGAAGAATGTAATACTCCTAATTTCAAAAGGATAGTCCTGGTATTTATTTTGTTGTTTAAATTGCATTTGTTTATTTCTTTGGTGTGATTTAATTGTTTTAGTGCATTTAATTATTTTCTTGAGTTAAATTAAATTAATTGCTTATTATTATGTAATTTGTTTTAGTTACCTTAATTGGTTAATTATGTTATTTAGTTATTTAATTGGTTAATTAGGTTATTTAGTTATTTCACGGTGTAGTTATTTTATTTATCTGAATTTAGGGTTTTAGGTTTTAACGTTGGCCGACTTATAATTAGAGTTGGAGTAGGGTTTGGTAAATTGAAGCCTATATATACATAAGCTTACTGGGGTTAGGGTTGTAGATTAAACAAACCATAAGTTACGTCTGTATCACAAGGGACTGCTATGAAACAGAGAGTGAAAGAGGGGGCATAGGAAGGCAGAGCAAGGGACAATTCAGAGATGACAGTTTAGAGTTTGTAATATGAAACTCAAAGGCAAGTCTCTGTTCTTCTCTTTCCCGTTAATCCGTGTTCTGTGCATGTCTAGTTGGACTCCAGAGATTTAAATAAAGATTAAAACGGACTTAAATAAAAGTAATAACAAGTCTTTTATGCATATATGTTTTTTCTTTAGTCTCGTTGATAATCTGGTTTGCCTAATCCTTGATGTTTCTGTTATTTGTTTCTTCTCAGTGTTTATGTTAAGCTTTGATTAAATGGAGATCATGATTGTGTACTGATGATTAGTAACTAATCTGGGGCTGAGATTAAACTTTGAATCAAGTAGTAAAAACAGTATTCAAATTTCACCAAAGAAATCTGTTTTAAATCGAATTAGTTTAGAACTGAGAATTCTGTAATTGTTTGCTTCAAAAAGGGTTATGTTCTATACAAGTTAGGATTGGTTAACAATGGGTTAAGATTACCCTAGAACTAAGATTGAACCCTAGAACAATCATTAAGAACCTTACAGAGGTCTGGAAAACACCTAAGTCGAAGAAGATGCAGTAGAACGGACGACGACAACTAAAGGGAGAAGAGCAGGCTCCAAAAAAAGGAGGAGCCGGCTCTTTCTACCTTAGAGCCGGCTCCAAAGGAATGTGGAGCCGGCTCTAGCATGCTAGGAGCCGGCTCCTAGGATAGTTGAGCAGGCTCTTTTGAAAAAAAGAGCAGGCTCTTTATTTTGAATGAGCCTGCTCTCAACGAACGCACTCAGTTTGGATCTGTGCACTGTTTGGTCTGTATAGGGTATTGGAACTTTGTTTAAGCTGTTTTAAATTGTTGTTGGGTCTGGAATAAACATGTTATACTATGGAAAATATTAATCCATGATTGGGTAAAGGATTGAAGCAAATTAAATTTAAGAAATATCGAGAGTTGCTAACTCTTTTGAACATTTAAACCATGTACTGGAACTTGGAATTTTTCTGGCATATATAATTTATTACTGTTTAGTTGTATTTAAACAGAAGTATAATAATAGTAAATACTTGAAATCATCTATTCTGGATATGGAATAAATTGATAAGTATATTTTGTAAATTCTATCAATTTATGGATTTGATGGAGGACTTGAATGCTATGACTCATATTAGCAATTTTAATAGATGGAATGTGATGTTTAGGTTCTGTAATGATTTTCCTAAAGTCATGTGATATGTATTAAATTGTATTTATGCATATTCTGGATAATGGTTGATAAATAACAGTAATTATCTTAATAATTATGTTGGATGGATTGGATTGTATATACCGGTATGGGACAGTGACATACTAGGTATGGACTAGTTAAAACACTAAGTTCTACCTAATTTGGATTAAAGTATGGATTAATCATAAAGGTTAAGTCTTTCACCTACATGTGTCATATCGATTGTGAATTGAGTGACCTACTATGGTTTCAGGATGGATTTGTTATACATATATCAGACCACTATACAAATGGATGGCATTTTGTATTAGGAGGAGTACGGACTTTATATATATATATTATATAGTGCCGTGGTATGAGCTTGAGTCTCATAACCATGGTTAGGGCGCGTATATCGCCTAGGATGGATAACTGAACATAGGTATTGTTCCCTGGTAGGTCTAGGTATTCATGCCCACCTTAGGGTGCGTATTTGCATGTTGCCTTCTATTCAGGCTGAGACAGACCTACTAGACTAGCAAGTGTCCTATAGTATATACTATATACATATATGGACTGCTCTAGATATTGTTGAATCTTCCTAGGATGTATCTGCGTATCAGATTACTGTTTGGATTATAGTAGATCAGGACTTACATGTGGGCCTGATCCACTCCTTTATTTTTCAGGTGTTCGTCAGTTCCAGGGTTAGAGCTTGGACGTGCAGAGCAGATACAGATATTCATTCCTCTGATTATGTAGGAATCTTCTCTATGTTAGCTTTGGATTTTATTTCTATTATTTCAGTTTGGTTTGAGAATTTTTGATAAGGGGTCCAATGGATGGATTCCCGAGTTGTAAACTTATGGATTTTTAGATTATCGGATTTGATTAATTATGATACAAGGATTGTCTTTTAGTTTCTTTCAGCTAATTATATTATTTCGTATTTCACTTTGTATTCCGTGTTTGATTTAAAATACTTTAATTGTTTGATATCCCTCGGGTTTGGGCCTGGGCCTGATCAACTCGTGTCTCGGATCCGAGGGGTATCACAGTATACAAATATAAACTTTTTGTATTTTAATTTTACTTGTTTCAATAAATGAAATTATGAGTTTGTATTTGTAGAGCTTCAATATATTATAGAAATGGAGCTAAAAGGTTTGCTGATATGACTCAAGCTAATGTTGGAAACCCAGATAAGATTGTGTGCCCTTGTATGCACTGTTCAAATGCATGTTATCAGCACTTTGATATCGTGTTTGCACATGTGGTGATGTTTGGAATGGAACCAACATACAAAACTTGGGTTTTTCATGGAGAAAATCCTATGTTTAAACTTGGGTTGTCATCAACACCATCTCTTGCTATATATGTGTATTTTTGTGTATATATATTTATGATTCGCAACTTATATGTGTAGGCAGAAAGTAAAAAATTTAGACAAATGAGAGCTCAGCAGAGAACTCAACACACTATGAGTCGTAAAGGCTATGCTCGGTTAGAGGCTGAAATGGTGACACTAATTGTTTCATTGCACGTGCTTTGGGTTATAATAGATGCTAATGTAAATGTTGTACTCTGTATTTATAACTATTATGTAGAGAAATGACAGTGCTGCACCTGAATTGATATCAAGAGTTTATGTATGAATTAAAGGATATTTGAGAAAAATGGTCAACCACTTAATAAAACAACTCGGGATACAATGGTAAGCATGTTTCCTCCTTATTTAACTTAACCACTAATATTTGATAAACTAATAATCATATATTATGCACAATATTGCAGAGGAAAGTGCAGGATATTTCCAAGACTTTTGAGAACATAGGCACTATCCATGATAATGCTCTCTCAAAAGCATTTGGGCTAGAACGTCTGGGGAGAGTCCAAGGACTTGGTTTTGGGGTAACTCCCTCAAAAGTTGATCCACAAATACACCAACGCCGAACAATTAAAAAATAAATAAATAAATAAATAGAGGTTCAGATATAATATGTCATCAATCAACGAATGGAATCCTTTAGAGTGGAGGTTATGAGTGAAAATAATCAACTAAAATTCATGATGGTAAGTAATTTGCTTCATCCTAAAATGTTGAAGTACACAATGAGTTCTTTAATTTACTGAGATAAATAGTATAATGAATTTTATTTAAATTGTACATTCTGCTCTGTAAGTTCCTATCCTTTGGCAAAAGCCTTGGTGTAAATAGAGAACTTTTTTTTTGGATTTCAATGTAAATAGAGAACTTGTCTGAAAGAGCGACCAAAATTTTGCTTACTTGGTGTTGTTATGAACCGGAACCGGAATCATAAGAACCGGAACCGAATTTTCGGCTCTCGCGGTTCCGGTTCCGGTTTTTAAAATAAGCAAACTTTCAACTATGTGACTTTATCCCAAACTTCAGAAGGGTGTTTTTGTGCTTTACCTTATTCTATTTACTATGTTATTTGTATTTAATTTTTATTTTGTATTCTTGACTTTATTTTTATATCTTTTGTTCTTCCATTACTTTTACATATTTACACATTTTGCCGGCCACGAGATGAAAACTTGACTTGATACACAGTCTTTTATATCTTTTGTTCTTCCATTACTTTTGATAAAGTATTCTTGACAATGTTATTTTTTATTTTTATTTTTTTTATTTTTTAAATAACGATTTTACCACAGTGCAAATTAAAGGAATAGGATCTAATTTATATGACTTTATATTTCAATCTTCGTCAAATTTACATGCCGTTAAATATATCGAGTATTATTTACATTGTTTTGGTCGATAAGAGACTGTGAATCAAGTCAAGTTTAAAAAAAATACACACCACAGTCTCTTATATGAAGAGTTTTTATTTTATTTTATTATTAATAAAAATACACACCACTCATATACCTAATTTAAAAAACACTTTGAAATGGCAACATTATAGAACTTTTGTCCACTTCACAAGTCCAGCTGGCTGGCAAATTAAGGCTACCACAAGCAATCGCCACTTCACAAGTCCATCTGGCTGGCAAATTAACCTTTCGAATATATATATTCGAATATATATATAAAATATACTAGTACATGTGATCCATATGGTGAATTAATTATTGAAAAATGTAAATAATAATAATCATAATAATACAGCATCATATAAAATTATTATATTATATATAATAATTATAATAATAATAATGATGTTCATGCATATAATTAAAAATTACATAAAATAGTAAAAAATAAATATCAAGTTGTTAGAATAAAATAATAATATATGCAAATACAATTATAAAACTTAGGTCCACAACAATGACAATGAAATAAAAAATACATTAACAGAAAATTTGAAAAATGAAAGAGTTGATATTTAATGAAACTCTTCGTTTACAAGTAGAGTCGTAAAATAAAAATAAAAACCAAGGAATTCCATTTTTTCACTCATTACAATTTTAATTTGTATATATTTTGAAATTTTAAAAACTTTATTGTTAAAAAGTTTACATTACATTTGTGTTATTTCCAAACATTATTATAAAAGTTAGGTCCATAACAATGACTATGAAATAAAGAACGAAAATTTTAAAAATAAAGAGTTGGTAATTAATGAAACTCTTTGTTTACAAGGAGAGTTATAAAATTTAAAAAGAAATAAAAACCAAGGGATTCCATTTTCTTTTCATTAATTACACTCTATTTAATTTGATCCTTCATATTCTTTTACATATATGGCTTCTTCCATATATAAGTGCATAGATAATTTTGTTTTAAATGGATACATATACAAAAATATTATTGTTGAAAGATGTACATTAAATGTGCTATTCCCAAACATTATGGAAATTTTTTTTTTTTTTTTTTCCATTGATTACACTTCTTAATCTCATTCTTCATATTCTTTTGTACATACTTTTCGTATAGTGTATTTAAACTTATTATTAAAAGATTTACATTAAAATGTGTGTTATTTCCAAATATTAAGGAATTCTATTTTTTTTCTTCATTAATTACACTTTTTTAATTTGATTCTTCATATTCTTTTGTACATACTTTTCGTATAGTGTATTTAAACTTATTATTAAAAGATTTACATTAAAATGTGTGTTATTTCCAAATATTAAGGAATTCTATTTTTTTTCTTCATTAATTACACTTTTTTAATTTGATTCCTCACATTCTTTTGTATATATGGCTCTTTCCATATATAAGTGCATATATATATATTTCTTTAAATGCACACATATTTATTTCAGAACCTAAATAGTTGTTTCCTATTTTTCAATATTTTTAAAATTTAAAAAAATACAAAAGCATTATTGTTATAAAAAAAAATTACATTAAACATGTGTTATTTCCAAACTTTAAATAATTCCAGTTTTTTTTTTTTTTTTTAACTAATTACATTTTTAATTTGTATATTTCCTATTCTAAACAGTTTTAAAATTTTTAAAACATTATTGTTAAAAAATTTACATTAAACGTGTGTTCTTTCCAAACATTAAGGAATTCCAATTTTGTTTTTCACTAATTACATTTTTAATTTGTAAACATTATGAAAATTTTAAATTTTCAAAAATGCAAAACATTATTGTTAAAAAAAAAAAATTACATTAAACATGTATTATTTCCAAACTTTAAGGTAATTTCATACATATGAAGATACAAGAAAATATTCTCTATATTGGGGAAGAATTTTCTTAAACTCCAACCAAACCCCTTCTTTTCTCTCTCCCCCCTCTATTTATAGAAGACTACACTTGCCCTAAAATCCCTCGTTTAGTTTCTAAATTTAAAAACAAAAGTGGCATGATCCCTTCTTGGGCCGATCCATCACTCAGGACAGGCCCTGAGTGAGAACGAGTGGGCTGGAGAGTCGCTGGACTTCCTTCTTAACTGGTGGGGCGGGTCGAATTTGGCCCACTGGGATTTTATGTCCCTTCAATATATATATATAAACACAATTGCGAAAACTTTTTATTTGAAAAAATAACATATGTTTCACTAAGCAAGAAAACCTTATATAAATCATTGAAGATTCCACATGTAGCCTGTTGTATAAGACGTGATAAATTACACATCTTTATACTTTGAAAAGAAATAAAAATTATGCATCTTTATAGCCGTTATCTAAAATTTCAATATCAAAATAAAGATTACAACGGTAACATCTAAAATGTAAACATTGTAATAGAAACATATAATTCATTTAGGCCAAAATAAGAAGAAAATAAGTCAGCATTTTATTCTTTTGGCTTCCTTTGCTTCTACTCTTCAATTGTATTGTCTTCAAATGGAACTTATTTCTCGCTACGAAACTAGTTGAGACAACATCATATTTTGTGTTGTTTATCTTTAGGAAGAACAAAAAAGCCTTTCCTTTGCAACTTTTTATCTTCTCCTAAAATTCACTTGTCACATGTTGCTTGTGGCCAAATACTAGGGTTCGAATCTCCACTCCATCATTTAGTATTAATAAATAACTATTTAATTAAATTATTTACTTATAAAAATATATATATATATTCATTTGGCATATGTTATATGTTAGTTTGTTAATTTAATAATGGAAAAAACTTTTTAGTTTTGATTAAGTAAGTTAAAAAATTTTATCGTGGCTTTCAAATTTAGAAGTTTGTCGATGGAGTAATGAGTCAATGATTGAAAATCATTGAAAATTGTTAAAATAGATATTTAACAATAAAATTTAAAGATGTAAGTTTTCTAATAATTTCGCGTAGTGTAAGCTCATGAGCATTTTGAAAAAAGTTGAGACTTAGAATTTGAAATCAGAGAATTTATTTCCTTTCTAGATATATTCTCCTCAAACCTGCATTTAATTTTTTTTTTTTTTTTTAAAGAAATTATACGATGAATTAATTTGTTGATAATTGATGTTAATAGGAAATTTATATAAAATTGAGAGCAACATGCACAGAAAGGTAATCAATGACTGATCATCTTGCTGAAACCAATTCACCAAATTCAATGAGAAGATAAAATTTAAAATAACACAACCCATAAACAGCAATGAACTATAAAATGGCACACAACTAATTCATGATGTAGAAATTTAAAAGATTGCTAGTTCACAGCAGTGGACTTGAGAGTTGAGATATTATAGAAAAAGGGTTGCCAAAGAAGTGGATTGAAAAGGTGTTATAGTCCATTCACTAGAATACAATCATCATTTGCAAGAAACTTCAATCACATAAATTCCTAAAATTCAAAACTACTCCTTCACAAAAATATGCAGCGATAAAAATCTATTTTCTCCGATTTTTCATTTCTTTTTGATGAAATTTACAATGGAAAGCCACCGAAAATAGTATGAACTGAAACACCTAAGAGATCCAATACTGGGTAACGGGTTTGTCAAAATCCACCATCAACACGTTTTTGAAATTGACCCAAAAGCAACAAACTAAACCAAGACAAGCTGCTAAGCTACACTGAAAATAAGAAAAATCACATAATCCCAAAATAGCTGATACAAGGTACATGCAAGAAAATGTAAAATTTGTGAAATAGATTTAACAATCTTCATAAATATAAGTTTTGCCAAAATAAGTGTTCAAGTAGTTTACCATTTTCTCAATTTGTTTCGACGTAAAATATTCTTTTTGAAAAATATTTTTCTTTTTCAGGTAAAATATTTTTTTATTTTTACTTTGTCGGTGTTGGGCAAAGGTCTATGTCGAGGTTAAGGTCGAGTCCATCGGGCGAGACATGTAACTTGCCGAAAATTGATGGATAAATTATTTTTGTTAAATTTTAATTTTTTTTTTTTCGTAAATATTTTACGACAACCAAACACCAGAAAATATAATTCTTACGTTTAAATAGACGGAGTCAAGCTTCCTAGGTATTTGTTGTAAACTCTTGGTTGTCTAACTGATTATTCATGTTCTTTTCTCTCTTAGATGGAAGTATTGCTTTCATTACATTAATGTTGGCAAAGCGGTACCACCAATATCACATCCCACTCCAAAACCTTTGAATTTTCATCACAAGAAGTTAACTTTGGAAATTTCGTCAACAGATACCTCCAGAACCTTTGGCAAAGCAAAAATGCAAACAAATTTAAACAGTGTTAGGAAGAAAAAAATTAAATTTCTACAAAATGAGACATTGTTAAGCCAATTCAACTTCCTTAATGTATACAAAGGGAGAGATTAATTCACCAGATCATAGCCTTCTCCGGTTTAAGTTCAGATTATAATATAGAACATTTTAATATGGAACAACGATAATCAGTAACTAAAAAATCTAATATAGTTGACAAATAAAAATTGGACTTAGGAATGATAATTATGACGCGTCTATAGAGCCCATAAGGAGCCAAGGTAAAAGGGACTTAAAAGAACGTTTAAAAAAAAGAAATTCCCTTATACAAAATATGCAAAACATTAGATGGAAGAACGATAAGTAAATTTATATTAAAAACACGGTGTCATAAAACATTATCACATTCTTACTTGAGAGGTATTTAGAGTGGTTGTGACAAAGAATATAAGATATATATTTTGTAATTGACTAATTTCGTTGTCAAAACAAGTCCAGTTGTAATTTTTCGGTTCAAAATTTCAAAATTGAAGATCGGATGCGGGATGATGAGAATAATGCTTTGGGAAGTTTTTGTGAGTATGTGAGAACACTTACGAGGTTTTGGAAGTTTTTAAGAAAAAAAAATGCTTTCTGCCCAACTTGAACTAGTTTAACAATTCAGCAAATAGGTTCAACATCGGAGGGAACAGGTTCAAGAATTCAGCGAACAAGTTCAACATCCGAGGATTTATGAACGATTCAAGACTGACTATCTTGAACCGGTTTAAGAAATACTGAACTAATTCAAGAATCAAAAGGATTCTTCAAATTAAGTTCTGGTCATCTTGAACCGGTTCAAAGAATCCTAAACCAGTTCAAGAGTTGCAGATCAATTTAGAAACTTCAGTTTTGAACAATGATATTGTGATCCAAACAAATAAGGCCGCCTTACAAGATTCAAAACATGACCTCTTAATATTTAAATCATTTTTCTTGTAAATAAATGAAAACTTTGTCAAGTTACGTTGTTGGGTTGGATTCAATGTCTACAAAGCCCATCCGAAAGCCCAAGTAAAGAAAAGCCCTTCTAAAAACCCTTGATATAAAAAACCTAATCGTCTTCTCATTTGTCTCCTCTCTCATTCGCAGCACACAGACAGGGAGATGGTGTCGCTCAAGCTCCAGAAGCGGCTTTCCGCCAGCGTTCTTAAGTGCGGGAGGGGCAAGGTTTGGCTTGATCCCAATGAAGTGAACGAAATCTCCATGGCTAACTCTCGTACGTTTTCCTATCACTATACATGGATCAATATAAATATATATATATGGATATACTTATATACGCATTTTCTTAATTGTATCACTTCATATCTTGATGATATGTTCGCTCTTTGTTCGAGTTGATTCCGTTACATTTGTTACTATTATCAACTTAGCATATCAGTTTTAGATTGTTGTAAGAATGGAAAATAAAATGGTAAAGTTATTTATGAGCAAGATTGTGACTATGTTCATTTAAAGGGTATTGCAAAATTAGGATGAATTAAGGTCGTTAGGTCACTGTATATGCTTTCATACATATATGTAGCCCTTGTATAATTTATGCAATAGTCGGGATGTTTTTAAATCTAAAGTTATTCATGAACTTATGGTTCGATTTTGGAAAGGAACCAATCTTATTTATATCCTACAGTTCTTGATGATTGAATTATTATTTATTGGAATTAAAGTGATTTGTTGTAATTTTTTAAAAGAGGCCAAACCTGGGTGTTTGCACCAGTCCCTTTTTGTTTTTTTTGATAAGTGTTTGCACCAGTCCCTTAATCATTCAGTGTTGGTAATTTCAAAGTAAGGCCTTAAGCTCGAGTAGATATTGGGTGCGCCACTTGGTATGCCTGACCAATGACAATGCATCATTTCACAAAAAAGTTGGCCCACCTACTTGTAAAATGACTGATAACAAAATAATATTTTCCATTTGATTGGGTGGGTATACTTGTGACTTGGCATGCCTGGCGCACCCAATATCTACTCCTTTAATGTGAATGATTCACCTCTCTCTGATACTCACATAAGTTAAAACGCTCAAGTGTTATAATTATAGCCTTTCTAGGTTATGTTTAATTTTCTGAAGTTGAATTCAAGGATAGTGAATGGACAGTAATACATTATATGCTGTTAGTGCTCTTGTAGAATGTTATATGAGATTAATACTCAACACAACAAAGTTTTATCCTAACTACTTGGGTTTTTTCTTTTCTTTTTTTCATTCTACTACAAGACTAATATGTTATGTTTTTGGTTAGGTCATTTATCTTTCTTTTGGGGTCGATCTTTATTCCTTGTATTCTGGTTTATGTTAATGTAATTTGTTTGGTTTATTGCTTGTAGGGCAAAACATCAGAAAGCTTGTCAAGGATGGTTTTATCATCAGGAAACCAACCAAGATTCACTCACGATCTCGTGCTCGCCGGATGAAGGAGGCCAAGAGAAAGGGCCGTCACTCTGGATATGGTATTATTATGTTTTAATTATTTGAATTGCAACAATTTTGTTTTAAGTTTTCAGGGTACCATGAACCCTTTAAATTTTGTACTCTGTATTATTATATTGATTTTAGATGGGTAAATTTTCTATTAAGACATTTATATTAAAGTGTAAAAATCATATTTATCGAATAAAGTCACCCAAAATCATATTACATTTATATAGAAATTGTAACTATGAACATATTTATATGAAAAAATAACCATTAGATAAGATTTTACTCTTAACAGTAAACAAGCAGGAAAAAGATTGGAACAAAATAAAGAAAACAAAATTATTGTCATGGTAAAGTAGATATATTGGTTAGTGTTGGCTAGACTGTCGTCTTTCACTTTTATTCTTGTAAGCCTGTAATAGGTGCCATGCGGATTGGCACTCTGCTGTTCTTGCTACAGTTGTGGTTGAGTGGTGTGGAAACTCTTTTTTATGCTGTTTCCTCGAATGATTTTAGGTAAACGCAAGGGTACAAGGGAGGCAAGGTTGCCCACAAAAATACTATGGATGAGGAGGATGAGGGTGCTGAGGCGTTTGCTCCGCAAGTATCGGGAATCAAAGAAGATTGACAAGCACATGTATCATGACATGTACATGAAGGTGAAAGGTAATGTGTTTAAGAACAAACGAGTATTAATGGAGAGCATACACAAATCCAAGGCTGAAAAGGCAAGAGAGAAGACCTTGTCCGACCAGTTTGAGGCTAAGCGAGCAAAGAATAAAGCAAGCAGGGAAAGGAAGTTTGCTAGGAGAGAGGAGCGTCTCGCCCAGGTAAAACACATAGATCCTGGGAACCTTTATTTTATGAAAAATAGGAGATGGTTTTAAATATTTTATGTTAAATGTAGTCCTCCTCTGTCCCCAAAAATCAACCCATCTACACTACTAAAAATAGGAGATAGTTTTGTGATCTTTTACTGATGTGGTAGAACATGGTTGGCTTAAATATTGTGGAGGTGTGACAGATTCCATGTGATTAGTGGACTCTCTCTCGCACGTACAGATGCTTTTTAGGACGACAGTGAATAAGTACATACATTTTAACTCACTAAATTTATTTCTCATTTCATGTGCCTAGATGCCTTTATATGGTTAAATGAAAAACCTAAAGTTGTGGGTTTTTGATTTTGTGTTATATGGAGCTCTTGTTTATGTTACATGGAATTTTGATTGCTTATTGTTATGTTTTTCAATTAATCTCCAAGGGACCTGGAGAGAGAGCACCTCAGCCCCCAGCAGCGACAGCATCTGCACCTCCAGCTCAACCAACTCAGTAAGTATTAGGAAACTATATGTTGCTTACTAAAATAGGTGGTTGCGATGTTATTTTGATAACCGTTTTTTTTTTTTTTCTTTTTTAATGTAGGGGTTCTAAGAAATCCAAGAAGTGAAATCTGCACCGGAGAGCATTAAGGATTGAGGCTTTATATCGTTATAATGCCCTCTTACCATAGATGCCTAGTTTTTTTTTTTTTTTTTTCCACCTTATATGTTCTATATTTTTTTTTCTTTTCTTTTGAACTGTATTACTTCATATCTTAGGATGAAGGCTTAAAATTCTGATGCTATGGTAACTGTACTTTGTCTTGTTCTTTTGTTTGTTGTGTTTAATTTTTTAGTTGGATTTGGTTGCTTAAATCTGAGCGTTTATGGTTCACTGCTCAGGGTTTCAGATGGTATTGGTAACTCATTGTATTTGTTTATGTTGATAGTAAGATGCAGCAGATACAAACAGGGGGTTTAGACACTTCTAAAGTATTGGTGTCATGGTATTAAATATGCCTGATTTAGATGCTGAATTTAGACACTTAAAAAAGAATTTATACTTCAAAATGTCTGTTTGGAACTGAAATGCAGTTTAGACTAGCAATTTACGATCTCGTATATACTAATTCACTCAATTCTTATGCAGCTCTCACGCTTGTGGTTTCATTCATGTTCCAATTCTGTGTGACTTAGATTTTGTCGTTTTTGCGCTCTTATATTCAAATTCGCTCTTGTTTCCCATTCTGTTTGATATATCGGGACTTAGGTTATACTTTTCAAATATGAAGAAAGGACTTGTAAGTGAACAAAGTGGATGCCATGATATAGGCCGAATATAGTTAACCCTAATGGACTATGCTGAAAATAATTTAAAGCAGTAATAGAAAATTTTTAATGTATGGAGAAAATATAATCAGCTGTACAATTACTTTCTTTATTATAAAAGAATAAGAGACTAGGACTTAAGACTCCTTGGCAATTCTAAGTTTGAGTTCCTAGTTCATCCCTCGTCTTATCTTTCCTCTTTTCCTTTGCTTTTCCTCATCTCTCCTCTTTTCTTGTACACCAAACATAAGGGCCCGTTTACTAACGCTTTCACTTTCTTACTTTTACTTTCTTTAAAAGTAAAATCATAATTTTCATTACTAAAGCTGAAATATAAAGTAGAATTATGTTTACTAATTTTTTATACTTTCAATATTTTCAAAGCAAGAAATTAGAAAGCAAGTTTAATAATTATAATGTTGATTTTGCTTTATATTTGACAATCAATGTTATATATATATATATATATATATATATATCATCATTGCTGCAATTGATGCCGGGAATAGACTGCCACCAACCACGAAGAGATTGGGACGAAGATAACAAAATTTCAGATCTGCCTCACCCCAACCCTATCTCAGTCTCTCTCATCGCCCTCCTCTTCGTCTCTCTCATCGCCCTCCTCTTCGTCTCTCTCTCCCACCTCACCCCTCAAAATTTCAGATCTGCCTCACCCCAACCCCATCTCAGTCTCTCTCATCACCCTCCTCTTTTTTTCTCTCTCTCTCACCTTACCCCACAAAATTTCAGATCTGCCTCACCACAAACCCACCTCACCCCAACCCCATCTCAGCCTCTCTCATCACCCTCCTATTCGTCTCTCTCTCTCACCTCACCCCACAAGATCCCAAAACTTGGTTCCT
Source organism: Cornus florida (assembly GCF_030987335.1). NCBI lineage: Eukaryota > Viridiplantae > Streptophyta > Magnoliopsida > Cornales > Cornaceae > Cornus > Cornus florida. The sequence goes on from NW_026775571.1 coordinate 4,948,909, forward strand.
CACTCTCCCCACCACTCTCCGCCACCACTATTCCACCGGTCGAACCATCAAGGTCCAAACCACCCCCAAATCACCCCCAATTGAAGTCTTCGCCATTCAAGATGGACCCATCAAATCCAATAACATACTCATTGTACATGGGTTAGGTTGTGGTTCTTACTCTTTTCGCAAAATTGTCGAGTATCTGGGCCTCAAAGGGCTCCACGCCGTCGCTTTCACTTCTAGCAGGTTCTGGGTTTTCCGATAAGTTGACGGTTATGGTGGAAGAGAGCTCCGTTTTTCTTTTTTTTTTTTTTTTTTTTTTTTTTTTTTTTTTGTGACTGGTTGAAGTTAATTTGGATATACTGTTGATAGGTTTTGATGTGTATGAGAGAGGAGAGAGATGGTCGTGGCAGAGGCTATGGTGGGAGGAGGTGGCAGCGGCGATGACAATGGTGGGGAGGAGGTGGGTGGAGGAGATGGTGGTGAGAGATAGTTAGAATTTTTTATTTTTTATTTATTATAAACAGTGCTACAGTAGAGGAAGTAATTTTCGTGAACAGTGTAGAAAATTGAGAAAGTAAGGATTTCTAACTTTCTCTTCTTAGAAAGTACTTTCTTAATGTAAAAAAATAAAAGTATTTTATTAAACATGATCTTTACTTTTGATTCTCAATTTTAGGAATTGAAAGTAAAAATCAGAAATTATTCCTGTTACTAAACAGGCCCATTTCTTCACCAAACGCAACATTAATTTTCTTTTCCAAAAGTAAAATTTTTATTCTCTGGTACTGTAACGACCCGGTCATTTGCCTTCCTTTCCTTTTTCCTAAAATTTTACGAATGAATTTTTTTCGTTTAATTTTCTTTTCTGAGCTCTGTTTCGTGTCGCTTAGTGTCATCTCGAGTGTTCAGAATTGGTTTCTGAGACTCTTTCATGTGAATTGACAACTTCCTTTGAGGATTGAGTCATTTTCGCATTTTTCGTTTTTGGACACTATGCGCTATTTCGTCCTTTTTCCCTATTCTGTCTTTTTCCCATTTGTCACATTGTTGGCACAACCTCACTTCTCATGCTCGGAGTTGGTTTTTGACTTCACGTGCCTTCATCTTGAGTGGTTTCCTCGAAATACGTATCTTTACTTTTGCAAGAAAGTACTCTGGTAACTCACGGTGTCCATAGGGGCATGGATACAAAATTCTTTGAAATTATTTTCTTTTCTTGGGGTATTTTTTGTAAATATCTTTTGAAGATATTTTATTTTAGGGGTTTTTAAGAAAATATTTTAGGAAGATATTTTCATTCTGGGCTATAAGTGCAGTTTTCACTTTTTGGAGGGGCCATTGTGCAATTAATGAAAGTTATTGCAAAATGTCTTGTTTTGAGCCTGGATCCTCGTACATGATTCATTTTCACATTTTGTCGAGTTGTGTACTCTTGGAATTTCCTCTTGGTCGATGTTTTCCAGTTTCAGGGTTTCTGGCCCTAGTTTGCGCCAAACTTGTTTTGGGCATAACTTTCTGCTCGGGACTTGGTTTTTGACGCTGTTTCTTCCGTTATTCATATCTTATCATTTTGAATCTTTTTCATCCACAAAGTTTTGCCATTTGAGTGCGTCTACTCAAATTTTACTTTTTCGGACCCGGCGGGGCTCGTTCGGGGCACTTTTTGAGATTTCTATAAAAGGGGGGTGAGATATTTCATTTTTCATCTTCTCCCCTCTTCATGCACTACCTGGAGCTCCCATGGCAGCCTAAGGGGTGCTGCCATCTTCTCTCTCCTCTTTTGGTTCACTTTTCCTTGATGGAAAGTCTTCAGCCTTAACGTTTGTTGTTCCCCTCGCCGTGCTCTACCTTTCCCCCTTATTAGAATTCAGTTTTGACCATTTTTTGAGTTTAGTTTTCAGGTCAAGTTATGATTTTGATGGGGCTTTGATGGGGGTTATGTTCACGGCATTGTCCCCAACAAAACCTAGTAGTTTCGTCGGATTCGGAGCTGTTCCATTTTGATGGCTTTTGAGATTTTTATCTCAAATTGAGGTAGGAGATGTTCTAGGTTTAAATTCCTGTTATATAGCATGCTTGTGATGCTTATACTACTTGTTTGCATGATTAAATATAAAATCTAGAGATTTTATTATTTATTTTTCTTGTACGGGATCTAATTTTTCCGGTTGGTCATGACTTGGTTTAAACATATAGCATGATTTTATATTGCCCCTCGATATGCTCATTGTCGTGTATTAAAATTGGAACATTTGAATAAGTATTAAAGATTTTATTTAATATTTATCTTAGGTGAAAGAATAATTCACATGGCCTTAACTAGCTTGAAATCAATATGTGTTAGCATATTAAATTAGGCCATAGCATGCTCTCCAACATAGTTGAATTTGAAAGTAATTGGAGGTGTTTTGAAAATTAGTAATTATTAATTAATTTGATTAATTAATTTGCCCCGAGTGCACTATTCACTCTATTTGAATTCCGACTTGATATTCTTGATTTACATGCCATATAGCTTCACATATATTTGATTTATAATATTCGGTTAGGTTTTGAAACCTTTTATTTAATTAAATTCCATGTTTAAGATTTAATCCTCATGATGATATACAACTTGGAATTGTATTGTGGCATGCTAGAAAATTAAGTTTTGGTATGGTTGTTCACATGTATTAAATTGGGATTTATTGCATAAGAATTGCAACTTTTGTTTTATATTTAACTTTAGTGAAAGTTTAATTCGCATGGTTATAAATTGAATGAAATAAACTTGTAATGTGATATTACATTAGTCCTTGGCATGTTTTCCAACATAGGTTAATTTGAGAGCATTTGGTTAAGTTTGAAAATCTAGAGATTTTAATTAAAAGAATTAATTAAAATCTATTTTGTGGTCCCATTAGCTTAATTAAGGTTTTAACTTGATGTTTGTATTGGCCATGACTTATTTACTAGTATATATTAATTTGGGACTATTTGAAGTTGTTTTAGAACCTTGTGATTTAAATTAGTATGATTTAATTAAAGTTCTACTTTGTTGTTCTAACAACCTAATTGAGTTTTAGAATGGATATAGGTGATGACCTTGCTATGCCCTTTAACATGTATTAAATTGAGCTTAATTGAAATTGAATCGGAAATTTAGAGAATTTATTTGTGTTTATCTATTTAAATTCTATCAATTTGCTCCATGATCTAGTTGTGTTTTAGAAATGGTTTCTATATTCAAATCATGGACTTAGACTTGTTGTATATTCATTTGGTTATGTTTTGAACATTGGATAACATAGTTGCTATGTTTATACTCATGAGAATATGTTTTCCTTATTGAATATATTGTTGCCTTGTGTAATGATTTGCACATTTCGTATTTAACATCATTCATGCATAGCGTGTAACGAATCACACACTGAAGATTCGACATTCATCACATCATATTAGTTGTGGACTTAGAGCATGTATTGTATAGGTTTCCAAATTTGGTTGTGCTTGGTAGATAGTTGATTATCTTGCATATTCCTGTTGATATATGCGTTGTTGCACAACTTGTTGATTTTGGAAACTTGGGGATGTCGTTGTTTGACTATGGCTAGGACGTGGTTCTAGTACGGGGGATAGTCCCTCTATATGGTCTAGTGCGCACGTAGGGAGGTTACCCATGGGCTAGTAACCCTAAAGTAACTATGTTGTCGGTCTGATCCGGCGTGACGTCCGAGTATCCACTTTGTTTGATTTCGCATTTCATTTTCAAGTTAATAACTAGATGATGTTGTAACTTGTTGTTTCTTATTTGTCATTCCATTTTAAGTTACAGGATGTTAACTTTGCGAAATTGTGCTTTATGCGTTGTATTGGAAGTTCTAATGTTGGTTAAATTGCATCGGTATTGAAAATCGTGTTTTGACGTTTTAATAAAGCTTAGGATTGATCCTATTGATTCATTTATAACATAAACGTTAGGTGGCATGAACCACTACTGATATTTTGTGCTTTAGATTATAAGTTGATGGCTTTGAGAACTTAAACCTTGTTGCGTTGTATAACATGCTCTTTTGTTGTTGAATTGTATGGATAATGTGATTCTTGTTAACTTGTATTCAAATATGCTTTTGTCATGTTGTATGGATTACTCTAGACCTAGTTCAATTGTATTGAAAATGCAATTCATGTTAATCTATGCTCAAGCATTCTTCTTGTCGTGTTCTTTGGATTATCCCAACCATGATTCGTTTCATACACGTATGTATATCATGATTCTTGTTGCTTAGACTCTAAGGTAGCTTAGGATGCTCCCCGAGTCTCACTTGGACATAGACGTTAGGTGACATGAGCTCCTTTAACATGTTTCACCTTAAGGTGATAAATTTGTAAAATGCTAGGTCGATGCATGCTCATCTCCTACGAGTAGCTTTATGTTACTCACCCCTACGATACTGGGGCAAATTTCAGGTATGAAGACTTGGTTCGTGACTCATAGCATTTCTTGGATGTCGTGTAGCTTTCAAGTTTCCATTTCATGCAAATGTTAGCATGAAATGTCATTTTGTAGACTTATATGTCAAAATATGTATATTTGATTCCATGTATGTAATGTGTACTTAAGTACACTCCTTTCAATGTATTTGATATTAATGAGATGAGGCCGGAGGCCAATGACCATCATATTGTGTTCTATGTACTTTTTAACTTCATGAAATATTGTGAAAATCTTGAAAGATCGCAAGTCATTGCTTCACCATAGTTGCATCGGGTGTGGGAATTCCATTCTCATTCTTTCATAGGGTCTTATTAATCTTGTATGAAGTGTGGCCAAGGGCCAAACGGTCATTTGACCCCATTTTGTATTTTTGGATTCCGAGTTTTCATTCCAAGTTTCATTTTTGCCTTTTTGCCCGTTGGGGGGGTCGGATTTTGTATCGGTGGTATATTTAAGTCGTGAACCATTGTAGCACGTCCAAATAGGTAAGTTACGTTTGCGTGTATGGTCGTTTCCGGGCAAAACCTTATCGTTTGTGTTTTGAGCCTCTTGTGAATTCATTTCGTATTTTTTTTGCATATTCTGATCTAGGGGCATTATGGACCTTTCACGGTGGTTTTATTTTCTTCTTTCAATATGGTTGAATAGAAAACATGATTTTAGGGGGGGTTTCTTTTCCGTGTTTTTCCAGAAAATGTCATCTTGGCATCGGAAATCGTATCTGAAGTTCAGCTCTCAGTTTTTAAATTTAGCAGCTTTTTGGACCCTCTGAACCAGTTTTCTTGGGAGGGCATTTTGGGCATTTTGTAGTGAGTTTTTTTTTATTTTCCTCGTGAATCATGTAGAAAACTCGATTTTGAGGGGGGTTTCTTCTTTGTGTTTTTGCAAAAAAATTCATCTAGGCCTCCAAATTCAGGCTTTGATCTGAATTTTTTTGGAAAATAACCCCATAGCAGCTTTTGGGCTGCTGCTGCCAGCCATGGTGCACTCAGCGCGCGCGCGACGTGCATGGGCACGCGCATGGGCACGCGTATGGGGCTGTCATGGCCCCTCATCGGGCCGCTGCAACGTCAATTCTTCTTTTGGGCTTTTCTCCTTCGTCCGGACTCCGATTCAAGTGAATTTTTTTTTGAACTTGACTAATTTTTCGTTGTCTTTCAAACGGTGTGCTCGGTTGCACTTGGTTCTTCCTGAATAATTACCACTTTACCCTTTTTGCCTTAAGTGCTCGTTTTTCTTCGTCATGCCGTTTCTCCTTCATCCGGACTCCGAATCATGCGATTCTTGAGTCCATCTTGATTAGTTTTCGTTGTCCTTCCAGCAGTGTGCTCGGTGGCACCCGAATCTATAGTTTTTAGAAATGACTATTTTGCCCCTAGGGGCTTATTTGTCATATTTTCGATCTTTTGCTTCCGCATCAGTTCTTGTTGAGTTCCACGACCTCATGGAAGGTCACTTTGACTTCTTAGAGTCTTGTTTTCTGTTTTCGCTTCCGCATTCGGATCCGTTATTAGATCATCCTTACGGTTCATCACAGGACACGCTGGCCTAAAAACCAGGGTCGTCACAGGTACGGGTCGCTTGCATATGTCAAATTGTGTGTGTGAGAGTGGTTCAAGAAAGCCTTCTTGGTCAAATTTAAATTTATAAAAATCACTACTACTACTACTACTACACTATTATTACTAACATAGTAAAAAGCGAGTAGGGATCGTCCCAAGGGATTTGCAAGGTAATCGGAATCAAATTCGGGTTAGTATGTCGATTGATCAAAGAGAGTGATTTGTTAGTTGAATTAAACTACAATTCAATTAAAAACATGCAAAGTAAATAAGCTAAAAGTATTAGGGTGTAGAGAATGAGAGAGAGGTCTTAGGGCATAAAGTTCACTACTAAACTTCACCTTTCTAAACATCTAGCATTTGTCAATTTAGGGGGATTCAATATTGTAAAACAAGTGTGCGCGCCAACAATTGAAACAATAAACATAGATGACAAAACAAACATAAATTGTCTACCTAAGCTAGTGTGTAGCACAACTCATCAAGTTAAGCCATTAACCATTCAATAAATCAACAATTGATGTACACAAAAATTTAGAGAAATGTACTACTTGCAATCATAAGAATGGATCATCAAACACAAGTATGGATTGTCTACTTATCTAAGAATTTAAAGACAACTACACTACAATTATACCAATGACAAGGAAATTAAACTAATTAAGCTAATGAAGTAGAACAACCCATCAAGCATAAGTATAGTCTATCAAACAAATCATAAGAGTAACCAATAAGCCCTATGCGTTGACCATCATTAAATTCACAATTCCAACACAGATAGACATGCATCAAATTTGTAGAATCTAATGTAAAGACATAATCATCCATCCCATCATACATAGACATATGAATTAAATAAAAGATTAATTGAAAGAATTGATCCATAAAAATCATATAGGAACTCAAGATCTATATACAATCATAGGTCAAAACATTATTTACAACAAGAATCCCCTAAAAATAATAAAATACTAAAGTTCAGAAGGCAAGCCTAGGGCTATCTCTAGCCCCAAGAGGATGATCTAGCCAACCCTCAATGGCTTTCTTCAATGTTAGCTCCATCTTCTTCCTCTTGCTATGCTCTCCAAAAACCCTAATCTAGAGAAAGAAAATTATGTCTAAGCTATGAACAATTTTAGCTAAAGTTGGGAACAAAAGTTGGAACCCTAACAAAATGGTCCATTTTCATTTAAATACAAGCCTCTTTGAGTAGGCAATGTAACGACCCGAACCCTGGGGTCCGAATCACTAACCGGGTCCTTACCCGAATCCGAGGTCAACTAAGGACACTACCATCCTGTCCTGTGTCAATACATAATATACGTGTCATCCCAGGTTTTATATAAAAAATAATAATAAATAAATAAATAATAATAAAATGAGATCATAGTTACAAAGTATGTTAAAACGATCTACTAACCCATCGAACCCTGTGGAAGAGCGTCGTCAGCCACTTTCCGTCCGTGTCCTAAAAAATGTTAAATATAAAGAGTGAACAAATTGCTCAGTAGGAGGTGCCTAAGACACACCTCTTATGACCCCGTGAATCCATATAAAGAATAGAAAGCATGAAAACGGGATCACACTATACCAGGGATTTAAACCATAGCCACAACATCCAATATAAACACAAATGTCATCCAAGTCCTAAACACACCATGTATGCCAATGAAGTGCAATGCCATGCTCATGTCGCTCCCATTTCGGAAACTTTGCCATTTCAACTTTCAAACCGTTAATGTAATCCGACCCAAGGCCCGCCAAGGTGTCACGAGGGAGGGGTTGGCTAATCTTTCCTGACCACATGGCACCTCAATGGCGTCGTCTGGGTAGCTCAACCACACTAGAGTCTCTCTCTAACCCCCTCTAGATCACACTAACACCACGGACCACTAAGCGCCTCCTAGACTTCCGGGTTTTCGCAAACACTTTTCAAAACAATTTCCCCAAAATAGTTTCATTTGCTTTCAAAACATTTTTTTTCCTTTTTCATGCCCAATGTCATGTATGAATATCACATACTTTTCCAATGTAATGACAATAAAAGATTTTATATTACACAATTCAACATACTTACACATAGCAATTTCTAGCAAATTAATAAGCACCAAAGGTATGGAATTTAACACATTAGGCATGCTTGATGACTTTCCGAGCGTGTGCACAAAATAATGCACAACACTTTGAGTTTGGAAATTAGTGTAAAGTGGGCATCATACTTTAAATTTATAAACCGCTTAACACCTATACTATGTAGTATTAGTGAGAAGGGATCGTCCCAAGGGATTAAGGTGTCGTACTATATTGAGAAATCAAAATTAGGGTTAGTAGGTCGAGTGATCAAAATAGTAGTTGGTTGGTTGAATTAAACTAGATGCAAATTAAACTAAAGTAAACAATAATGCAATAGAGAGAATAAAAGAGAGAGAGAGAGATCTTAGGGTTTAGAGATCACCACTAAGCATAGCTTTTCTACACCTTTAATGAATGATTAATGAGGGGAAGAACATGTATTGCAACAAAGTGTGTGTGTGTGGTTGTTTCAACAAGCATGGATGACAAATTAAGTATATATTGTCTAAACAACATGGTGGATAGCATAACATATCAAATTAAGCCATTAATCCTTTCTTTAAGCTCACAATCTAAACACATCACAAGGTTAGAGATACATGTTACTTGCTTTTCATAAGTATGGAGCATCAATAACAAGCATGGATTGTCCTCCCATTTAACAATTACATTACAACTAAGCTAATGACATGAAATTAAACTAATTAAACTAAGGGAGGGATACAATCCATCAAGCAATGAGTATGAACCATCAAATAAACCACAAGAACATGACATTAAGCACTATGTCTTGACAATATCTAGATCCATAGCATCAATACACATAGACATGTATCAATAACACAAGAAATAGAGACAAACATATGAACATCTATTCTAGCATACATAGACATATGGATAGAATGAAATGATCAATTGGAAGCATTAAACCACATAAATAATTGAATAAACAAGATCTATATATATAAGAGTGTCAAGACATGAATCATAATACAAATCCCCTCAAAAATACATAAATCAAGAAGTTGAAAGCATGCTTAGGGCTAACTCTAGCCCCAAGAGGATGTCTAGCCACTCATAGATGATGTCCTCTAACCCTCAAGGGCAAGCTCCATGGAAGAAATCTGCTCCTTGGTTGATGAAGAGTCTCCATTGGTGTCTCTAGCCTCCTCCTCTTCTTTGCTTCCTCCCTAAGAGTTTTACAAGGTATGATATGATATGATGTAAAAAGTAATCCTTATCCTTATATAGGTAGGTCAAATGACACCTAAAATGAGCTGGGGTCATACAGTAAATATTCCCCAATGATTAGATAAAGGACAACTTTTTGTGAGCTAGAAATTTAACTTTTTCGCACTGGAGGAAGTTCGATCGATCGAACCTTGGACTTGGATCGATCGAACATGGCTGAGATCTATCGAACTTAAGTTGGATCGATCCACGATGGCGGCGCCTTTTTGGATAAAAACAAATCTAAGATATTTTGAAGATATTTTTAGGAAAAGGACAAAAGCGGTTGGTAGGGTGGTACAACTAGATAAGATCAATCATTTGGATATGGACAAGAATGTTCGATCGATCAGAGAAGGAAGTTGGATCGATCGAACTTTTCTTGAGATCGATCGAAGTTGCTGAAATTCCACCCTTTGCTTCTTTTTTGCTCTACTTTGCTCATTTCTTTGATTCATCCCAAAATTGCTTCAATTATGCTCTTATTTGGCTGAGTTAGCTTATTTTGGGGATAAGCACCTGAAAATGGAAATAACACGAAATCAATACAAAACGGTAAAATAAGATAGATAAAGGTCCTAGAATACCAAAGCTTAAGGGGTTTAAATACGCACTTTTCAGCGCTCATCAATGCTTTTCATACAAATTAATTAATACACATATTCAGAGATTTTATATTACACAGTTCAACATACTTTCACATAGCAATTTCTAGCAAATTAATAAGCACCAAAGGCATGGAATTTAACACATTAACCCTGCTTTTCTCACACAACAACAACAATACACATAATTATAATTTTCATATATAATAATTAAATCATATTAAAGAAAATTCATCACAATTATAGCATGCTATACAACAACACATGGAGAATAATTCACTAAAATCCAAGAAGTTATGGATTAAACACCCCTACCTCACTTAGATACAAAATCCCCCAAATGGGTCCTAAAATTTGAAATCCCTAGAGTGCACCAAACAAGGAATTGCTTGTATCAATGTGTAGATCTCGCCGTGCTCTCCGTTTTGCTGCAAACGGCATCCAAAAATTCCAAGAAACGAAGGAGTAATTAAATATTGAAGCTATGATGTAAAAAGAAAGAAAAATAAACCAAGAATGAGAGAGAGAAGAGAGCTTATGGGAGAGAGAATGAAAATGAGGCTAGAATGGCCTCTTGGCCATTAAAAATCAAGTGGTGGGTCCCTCAACTCACAAAATCCCACCTTTTTAATTTCTCCACCACAAAATATATATATATATATATATATATATATATATATATATATATATATGTATGTATAAATCATAAACATTACAATCTACCATCCTTAAAAGATTTCGTCCTCGAAATCTACCCTTCTTAAAGAAGGAGGCCCACAACCACATCCCTTCTAGAGAACAATTCACAAAACCCAAAACTATGAACTCACCAACATTATTGCCTTTGACACAGGACGTCACCAGGCAATCACACACCACTACCACAAAACACAATGCTCACCACCCTATGAGGGTACTCATTACTCACGACATCAGAACACGAGACCAACTAGGCCCTACATCCGACTCTCAACGGACATTAGTCCACTTTACACTACTACGAAAAACTCCGATGCCTGAAAGAGGAACGGTCTTTAGACCACCGAACATGACAATATCCAATCTCAACTCCTTCCTAAAAGGACACATAAAACTCCAGACAAAGACGTCCATCTCATAATCAAGCTCAACTCTAATCTATACATCTCTGTCAGACCGAACACTCACTACCTAATATTTAACTACACCATTACATACCCGTACAACGACTACCAACCATACCAAGCGGCAGTCACTAAACTTATCATCCTCAAGATGACTAAATAATGAATCTCCCAACGACTACATAATCATGAATCACCAGAACAATAAAACAAATTACCCTGTACCCAGGTCACAAATTCTCAAAACAAAATCTTCAATAATTAATGATCGAATCGCAAACCCTATACCAAACACTTGGTATTACCTAATACACTTCGTCACCCAAAACAAATCATCCGAATCCATACTGTCACACCGACACAACGCGCAATATCATGCTCTCATTACCCTTGACAAATTGAAACAATCATTGACCTTTGACCCGACATCGTGCTAAAAGGGACTAATTCAGGAGAAATGGTTGGCTAGGCCATTCTCATCATCAATCCAGTCTCAACATAGATGTCGTTCCTGTCCTCAGGTCCAAACCTCAAACACACTTTCACACAGTCCACAAGACAACCATGAGATTCACTCGCTATCAATCCATCGTTCTACGTAACCACAACGGCTAAATAGTCACATACTTACTCTAAAAATCCCAATCATGCTTTAATCATACAACCCTAATAAGCTAGTAATAATACAGCACCAAATGTCACAATCATCGACTAGCGTAAAAACTCTCTAATGATCTCATAGAACCTATACCAAGTAGACGACTCCGTAACATCATTCGGTTCAATTCTTACTTCTTCAAAACACATAATACGACCGTCTCATGCCTGAAACCTCAAAATCAAAATCAATCATTCCCATTATTCCTTAACAGAATCCCACATTCACTTTTTTTTTTTTTAATGTAGTTCTAAGACAACATCGACACTTGTCCTCAAGACACTACTCGAATCAGACGCCTATAAAAACATCCGAGTACATGACTCACATCACATCACCTAACCATCCTTAAGCTTACAATTCACGACACACCCCTAGCCATCACCGAAAGTACCAGACACCGGAAACTTACAATCTCCATTCAACAACTCGTACCTCACACACCACTGGTCAATACCACTCTCAGAAAAAGCACTACAAAAACCTAAAGACTTCACCTCCCTCCGTGGAAGTGAGTCAACCCCTCCAACTAGGACTTCTACCGTCGAACTTTAACAGCGCAACAAACAACACACGAGTCCGTCCGTTCACGGACATATGCAACTCTTACATGAAAGACAAGACATACAACAAACGATGTCCTTGCCAGGACTAGAACAAAGGGAAAGAGTAGCGACCTTATTCTCACCAGAGACTGATAACTCGTACCTAAATGCACCCGACACTTTGTCACACTTTGCTCACCACTCGTCCAACAATGGACACCCAATCTCACTTAAGGTGAACCAATTCCTCACACACAAGGTAAAGAACCAACTGAATACCCAAACGGAACTACAAACTCAATTCTAGGTGACCTTGCCACTAATAGACCGTCACACCCTATCAATACAGAAACCTCGCAAACGATACCCCGCAACACCTATGCTAACCAAGACCAATCAGATAAGAGCACCAATGCTCACGACACACTAACACTATAAACAATCATAGCCCTTTGGACACCGCGTCTCGTTTAACCTAGAATCAGTCACTCCCAAATTACAACCTCTAAACCATAAAAACCACTTTACCACCAATTCAATCTTTTCCTTCCTAGACGATACTGCCTCGATCCTTGTGCACATAAGACCCGTGACCTCAGCCACAACAACCCACTAACTCGTCAAAAGAAAAAGTGCCTAACCGGCTACATTGTCCTTACTGACTCTAATGACTAAACCGTCCACAATCGCCTCAACTAGTGCACAATCCCATCACCTATCTGACAACACACAACAAACAACTTGTAAGCTTTAATCCACCCTTGGATCATATCTTAAACCATTCCGCTCATCAGTACTAAACACCACACCATGACACCATAACATCCCTACAGCCACTCATTCCAACAACAGTTCAAACTTGTCATCCCACCGGACCATCAAACCACTACTCAAGGATTCTTCTTTACACATCCTTAAAATAATACCACCATAACAAAAGAATCAGCATTACTTTCGATACTCCCCCATAATGACCACTATTTACCACTAGAAAAGAACATCTATACGGTAATGCCATATCGACAAATCCTCAAAACCAAAAATTGAACACCAAAAATCTAGAATGCTCAACACCTAACTGTCTCCTTAAAACCATCAACGATACAATCAATCACTAATGTTTAACTGGTTACTCAAACCATTCATTCTAAGGCAATCAACATACCTAAACAATAAAACTTTACGCCCTAGGTTCAACATCATTACTTCTCATCATTCCCGTTCCTTAGAACACCCTTGGCCCCGATAAAAGCCAAATAGGGCTACTAATCAAACCTACAAGATTAACCTCGTCCCCATCATTTCAAATCAATAATCTACCACTTGAATCCTCAACACCCAGTATAATCACCTGATACTCTAAATATACCCGAAATACAACTCCAGCCCACAACTTTTAATTTCCAAAACATAACCTATTTGGTACACTATACTTATCATCTATCCTTCACCCACAAACGATCAAGCACTTCAATGACCCCATACTACCTGCCTTATCATGCAACCCTGCACTACACGGCTAAAACTAACCACTATACACCACTTCGAGACTCTCTTGACAACCAAGACAACCAATAACCCTGCTCATCCACCGAGCCATGCAATCAACTCACCGAGAGTTAATTACCCGCAATACACTCCTGTAGCTCTCTGAAATGGGAATCACTTCTCAACAAACCAGTTTCTAAAACAGACTTTTACATTCCACGAACTGAATCAAATCAAACGGTCTATCACACAACACTGGCATGACTCCAGTTAATGCCTACGTCACCCTAGACTTATAGAGTCCAACAAGTCCCCACAACCACTAGAACCAACACGTTTCCTTAGACCGCACCAGAATACTCGAAATACACGTCTACAACCCATAGACTACACCCATGACTCAAGCAACCTCTGTCACACCCACCTTAAACCGGTTCGAAAAGAACCTCTGCACTAAACCGTGACCCAAGTTACAAATACTAACCCCGTAAGGTAACACCTTTATCTAATAAAACCTTCACTCGCACACCTGACCCCCACGATCACAAGAACCTATACACCAATGCATGAAACTAACACACAACACAGCCACCGTGCCATAAAATACAAACCCAATCTAAAGTCGTGCTTTAAGCACCGCACAAATGCAACAAGGAAATCAAAATGACTACACACCAAATAGCTCAATCCACGAGCTAAAAACTAAGCAATATGTTCGATAAGAAGGGGTACCCAAACAATCGTGGAGCAACCGAGCTCCTCGCCTATTCAGGTCAAAACTCACATAACCATCAATGCCGTGACAAGTACTCTACTGTACTAGCAACTACCCCAATGCTCAACCGCATAAACATATATGAATATAGATATATACATATACAAAATGAATGAAACCCACAATGTTATGCCATGTTCATTACTTGTCACATTAGAATTTAATTTAGAACTGTACACACCGTACCTACCACTTTTTGTCACCATACTCCTCATACACAATCAACATGCTTTCCTTTTCTTTCATATTTCATTTACATGGTTAGATCATCTAATTATTCCTTATACATGGCCATGTAACATAAACTTTAGCATATAAACATATAAACGTGTAAACACATAGCAAGGGAGCATGTCTTTCAAAACCGTAAGCACATAAATATGTAAACAAGTAACAATTAAGCATGTTTTCCAATTAACAAAACACTTTAGCAAATAGCCTCATAAATAATGCAAATAACTTCCCACATAACCTTAGGTAGGCCTCTACCTATCATCCTAATGGTATTCGAATCATTGCTCTGATACTAAATTTGTAACGACCCGAACCCGGGGGTCCGAATTGTTAATCGGGTCCTTACCAGAACTCGAGGTCAACTATGGACACTACCATCCTATCCTATGTCAATACATAATATACATGTCATCCCAGGGTTTATATAAAAAATAATAATAATAAATAAATAAATAATAAAATGAGATCATAGCTACAAAGTATGTCAAAACGGTCTACTAACCCATCGAACCCTATGGAGGAATGTCGTCCGCCACTTCCCGTCCATATCCTGAAAAATGTTAAATATAAAGGGTGAGTAAATTGCTCAGTAAGAGGTGCCTAAGACACACCTCTTATAACCCCGTGAATCCACATAGAGAATAGAAAACATGAAAACGGGATCACACTATATAGGGGATGTAAACCATAACCACAACATCCAATATAAACACAAATGTCATCTAAGTCCCCAATACACCATGTATGCCAATGAAGTGCAATGCCATGCTCATGTCGCTCCCCATTTCCAAAACATTGTTGTTTCAACTTCTAAACCGTTAGTGTAATCCGACCCAAGGCACCTCTAAGGCATCACGAGGGAGGGGAGGGGTTGGCTAGTCTTCCCTGACCACATGGCACCTCCATGGTGTCGTCTGGGTAGCATAACCACACTAAAGTCTCTCTTTAACCCCCTCTAGATCACACTAACACTACGGACCACTAGGCGCCTCTTAGGCGTCCGGGTTTTCGCAAACACTTTTCAAAACAATTTCCCCAAAATAGTTTCATTTGTTTTCAAAACATTTTTCCTCTTTTCATGCCCAATGTCATGCATGAACATCACATACTTTTCCAATGTAATGACAATAAAAGATTTTATATTACACAATTCAACATACTTACACATAGCAATTTCTAACAAATTAGCACCAAAGGTATGGAATTTAACACATTAGGCATGTTTTTCATACAAATTAATTGATACACATATTCAGAGATTTCATATTACACAATTCAACATACTTTCACATAGCAATTTCTAGCAAATTAATAAGCACCAAAGGCATGGAATTTAACTCATTAGGCCTGCTTTTCTCACACAATAACAACAATACACATAATTATAATTTTCATATACAACTATTAAATCATATTAAAGAAAATTCATCACAATTATAGCATGCTAGACAACAACACATGGAGAATAATTCACTAAAATCCAAGAAGTTATGGATTAAACACCCCTACCTCACTTAGATGCAAAAACCCCCAAATGGGTCCCAAAATTTGAAATCCCTAGAGTGCACCAAACAAGGAATTGCTTGTATCAATGTATAGATCTTGTCGTGCTCTCCGTTTTGCCGCAAACGACATCCAAAAATTCCAAGAAACGAAGGAGTAATTAAAGATTGAAGCTATGATGTAAAAAGAAAGAAAAAAAAACCAAGAATTGGAGAGAGAAGAGAGCTTATGGGAGAGAGAAAGAAAATGAGGCTAGAATGGCCTTTTGGCCATTAAAAATCAAGTGGTGGGTCCCACTCACAAAATCCCACCTTTTTAATTTCTCCACCACAAAATCTATATATATGTATAAATCACAAACGTTACAGGCAACAAGTTAAAAAATAGGCCTTTGATTGGTCTAATCCAGCAGCTACAAAAGTTAGTAGAGTTCGGGGGCGCTCAGGAATTAAACAGCTCATTGCCAGTAGGATCTCGATCGATCGAAGATGGCTTCGATGGATCGAAACTTACTTCGATCGATCGAAGATGATGTGGCATAAATATCTTGACAGTTGGCGACCTTATCCACTGAGCTAGAACCGCCTTGATTTCGATGGATCGAGAAGACTTCGATCAATCGTGGGTCAAAGATACTCCAGTGGACTTTTTTAACTTTTTTCAGATTTTCTTCTTGACTCCAAAAAGGAGCTAATAAGCTCTTTTTAGCCTGTTTGAACCT
Organism: Cornus florida; assembly: GCF_030987335.1. Classification (NCBI taxonomy): domain Eukaryota; kingdom Viridiplantae; phylum Streptophyta; class Magnoliopsida; order Cornales; family Cornaceae; genus Cornus; species Cornus florida. The sequence continues at coordinate 4,965,868 of NW_026775571.1, forward strand.
CATTGACCTAAAATAGACAAAAACATGAATTAGAACTAAAATGAGAAAATAAGATAGATGAATGGACTAAAATACCCTAGCTTAGGTGCCAAAATGTGCAACATTTGAGCACTTATCACACCCCTAAACTTAGATATTGCTAGTCCTTAACAATGAACTACAAATCAAAGAAAGAAATAAATAACTACACAACTATAAACTAGAAATCAATAAAAGGATATATAGCGCCACTTTCGTAGGGAACACGGTTGCATTTAGCATATGCAACAAGCCTTTTCAACCCCTAGGTTACCCCTAGTGGACGAGTGAAGTCTCGTGAGGGTTTCCAGAGATGATACCCACAAACATCAATCTCTTTCTCACTAAAGAGGCACCAATGATCCAAACAAGCATTGAAAGAAAACTACCTCAAGTATGCAATTTTTCAATCTCCTCTAAGCAATCTTCCAAAATTTCAACAACAAACAAGCAAATATGGTCCTCCACATATCAAATAAGATGATCATGGAAATCAAAATAACTCTAGAATCCTCTTAAGTGAACCGGCATCAAATATGTTACTATCTTAGCCAACTAATGAAATGGTGACTATCGGCCTCAAGTTAGCACACAAATCTAGTACCAGTCATCAAGACAACGAATTAACATCTTTATTTCAATTTATTTCCTACATCCTCTCTTTGGTTTTCTTTTTCACATTTTTTTTTTAAGGATCAAAGACAAGATTATGGTGCAATGCAGTGATCTTTTAAGCTTTCTAAAAGATCCATTTAGCGAGCATTAGGTCAATGACTTCCAAATCGGACGGCTTTAGGGCATTAGTTGTAGAAACACCCCTAAGAACTTATAAGCTCGAATCAACTAGGCTACAAATCAAAACAACTCTCATCTAATCATTTCTTATTTCCCACTTTGGTGAGAAGTGCTCACTTTATTTGCTTTTGCAAATATCATTTTTTTTTTTTAGACTATTGTATGGGCCTTCACCTTTCTTGTGAGAGTTCGGTGCTTAATAAGGCACGAATCCTGGTTACTCAGTTAAAGGTTTGTTATTTAGCATGCAAGGTCATCTTGTCAAGAATGAAAGCTTTCAAAGCACTACTAGCTCAATTGGGATATAACCAAATCAAAGATCAACTAAGCATGTACCCCACAAATGAATACTAGTATGCGCATGTGCAAGTGTAGAACACTAGAGTGAATCTCAAAGTAATCTCACAAACATGATAATGTGGATCACAAAAGCAAACAAGATATCAACCTTTTGAAAAAATTTGCCCAAAAATGACTTCCAAAAGGCATACAAGGAATATTGGACTCACAAGTCAAGCAATTTTTAAATTCTAAGTATCATATTCCTCAAAAGATCAAAATCATCACTAAGCTCTCAAATCCTATCACATGTATAATAAATAAAGTGCAACATGCTAAAATATGCTAACACACCCCTAAACTTAATTTGTGCATTGTTCTCAATGTACAAAGATAGCAACAGATAGTGGAAAGAGTATACAAAATGGGCGTAGAAAATAGGACTTAGAAATGGAAGCTTAGCATTGGAAGGCGCACCCCCAAACTTAGATTCCAAAAACCTGTCTGAAAATAGTCACACTAGCAACTATCAAAGTATATGCATCAGTGATAGAAATGAGAGATATAATGGAGAACTGGGAATGAATGGGCATAAATCTATGGCATATAGCAATATCAAGCTCAGAATATCCAAAACGCAATTAAAATATCAATATCCTAAAAATCCAAAACCATGTGTATCTAATGCATGCATCGTAAAGTAATATCCAAACCAATGCAAAGATATCAAAATAGTGCAAATATCCCCAAAAATATCAATGTATTAGAATATCTAAGCAATGTCAGGATCAGGTAATGATAAAGAGAGAATGGTGGAATCATGGGACAACATCTAGCTCAAGCATATCTACAATGATCTGGAGCATGTCTAACATTTCTCGGCTATGTCGAGTAAGAGACCGTTGAACGTCTGATCGAAAATCTGTGATATCCATCCTTGTGTCTGCCACAACTCTCGCTAGGTGGTCAGATCGCCTCGCTAAGTCATCAGATCGCCTCGTGATATTAGATCTTAAAGAAGTAAAATCTGACTGCAGCTGAGTCAGCTCAACTCTATAGCTGGAATCTGAACTGGCATGGTGGGAACGAGTGTCTGCCTGGGGCATTGGCTCTGAATGAGGAATAAATAATAAGCTTGGCTGCTGAGATGGATGGGGAGGGAAAGGTGGATCCGGCTGAATAAAGGACGTGGAAGCTGAGGTGCGCTGTCTCTGTCTAGGTCTGGAAGAGGAAGGTGATCCCTAAGATCCTTCGTCTGCCTGCTCCTGTGCTCTCTGCTATGCTCGGAACCTTTTCTGCTCTATGTTCTGCCGACTCTTTAGACATGCATTGTAGCTCTTCTTCCATTGTTTGGCACCAAATGCCATTTTCTCTTTCTGCTCAGCCGTCTCTGAAATCTTAGCTGGATCAAATGAATTGCCCTGATCTGATAGGATCTCCGTAACCAGATGGCTAAATGGTGAAGTCCAGGCATCAGCTCTGTCATTATGCTTGAATATCAAATTCTCGCAGTAATTGTGTATAATCTCCCAGATGAGTACAGGAATAGACACCCAGCAGCCCTGGCTCAAATTGTATAGATGTAATACTCTTAATTTTAAAAGGATAGTCTCGGTATTTATTTAATTATTTTATTGCATTTTAATTGAATTACTTGGTTATTTGATTTCGTGGCCATTTTGTAAATGTGTTTTTATTTGAATTAAATCTTGTATTAGTTAAATGTTTAATTGTTGTATTATTTTTAATTGAATTAATTGTTGTATTAATTTTTATGGTTTATAAGTTCTATGGCTAAATGTTATATTAATTAAATGTTTAATGTTTATAAGTTATATGCTTAAAAGTTATATTAATTAAGTATTTAATGGTTGTAAGTTATATGTTATAAGTTAATGGTTGTATGGTTAAATGTTATATTAATTAAGTATTTAATGGTTATAAGTTTTATGTTTAAAAGTTATATTAATTAAGTGTTTAATGGTTGTAAATTATATGTTATAAGTTAATGGTTGTATGGTTAAATGTTATATTAATTAAGTGTTTAATGGTTATAAGTTATATGTTTAAAAGTTATATTAATTAAGTGTTTAATGGTTGTTTTAATTGTAAGTTTAAATACTTTATTAATTAAGTGTTTAATGGTTGTTTTAATTGTATGTTTAACTGCTTTATTAATTAAGTGTTTAATGGTTGTTTTAATTGTATGTTTATTAGGGTTATTTAATTTAATTAAATACTATTAGTCGGTGGATTCATATATGTATATAATTCTATATGTATATGATATAATATTGTTTAAATTAAATTACGTATTTAGGTATATATGTATATAGTATATTTATTTTCCTTTTTCTATTTAATTAATTTAAAGTAATTAGAATTGGGAAGGGAAAAGGATTATAAGTTATTAGTATATATATAAGTTGTATGTCTGTGAAAGGGTGGAAAACCCTATTCACACAGACACTAAGGGAGGTAGGAAAACAGGGGGGTTTGTGAGGGAAGAAAAAATAAGGTTTGACAAGAAAGAAGGGCTGAACTAAGGAGGGATCTAAGGGGTTGTTCTTAGGCTATACTAGAAGCAACAAAAGGTTGCCAAGGCAACCAAAGGGGTTGCCGGATTTAGAAAAGAAATGAAGGAGGAGATTTGGGGTTTTAAATCTAAAAATCCAAAGGCAAGTTCTATTTCTTCTCTTCCTCTTTGACTTGTGTTCTATACAGACTTAGATCAATTCCAGGATAATTAATTGGATTAAAACAAACTTTTTACATGTTTAAAGTCTGAAGTTACAATGTAAATATGTATGTAATGGGTTTGTATATTCTTTTATAATTTGATAAATTGATGTATGATTTGTGTTCTGGATTATTTAAAATATGTTCATATAATGTATATTGGGTATTGGGACATTTTGGGAAGAGGAATTAGAACTTTGAATCTCCAACAATAGAGGTTTGAAGAAGAACCCGTAGAAGTAGACGATGTACAGTGCCGTTTTGGCCGATCGAAGGACGGGTTCAGTCAACCGATATGTTGTAGGATTTGGGAATTCTTAATGTTATTTATACTGTTCATGTTAATAGTTGTATGGATTTGTTTTAATTATTTTAAATTGTTAAAATAAATTCATGGAGGTTATGGAATGCATGATTATAATTATTATGCTAAGATATTAAACAATATGAAATTTTAAATGGAGTTGCATGATGTTGATGGAGAGTATAATTGCTTAGATTTAATTTAGCAATTTAATGTGGTGTATATATGATTTAATCATGTAGTTGTAGCATATTATGATCATATACATGACTAATTTATATTATGCTCATCTCTGGATTTAATTGATGTGATATTATATTTATTTTCATCAATTGTGGATTGTGTGATGAAATGCACCAGTATGGGATGGTGGCATTCTAGGAATGGATTAACTTATCAGTTAAGTCGTACTTATTTTGTATAAGGGAATTGATTAACTAAAATGTTAAGTCCTACTTATATTCAAGTCAGGTCAACGGAACAAGTTGAATGACTTATAGAGGATTAATTATAGTTGGATATGATGTATTTTATATATATAATTATGGTGTCATGATATAAGCTTGAGTCTCAGGATCAGTGATTAGGGCGCGTATATCGCCAGGGATGTGTAGCTAGATATAGTGTAGTTATGTGCCCTGGTAGGTTTAGGTATTCATGCCCACTATATGTGCGTTTTGCGTGATGCGTACTATTCAGGTGAGGCAACCCTATAGTCTAGTAAGGTTCCTTTAGTGTGTATTTATATATATATACGGATTACTTGTTACTGTTGGATTGACTAGGATGTATACGTGTATCGGGTCTCTGTTTGGGATGTAGTAGATTAAAACTTGTTCGTGGGCCTGACCCACTATTATTTTTTAGGTGTTCGACAGTTCCAATCTTAGAGGTTGTTCGTGCTGAGCAGAGACAGTCTATCATCACTCTTTCGATTTGATGTAGGAGTCTTCCTTATGTTTTAGTTTGGATTTTATTTTTATTTCAGTATTTAATTTCAGTTGTTTTTGGTTAGGGGTCCACAAAATGGATTCCCGAGTTGTAATGATATCCGATATTTTTGGATATTGTCATTTAGAGGAATATTTAATAAGTCTTTTAAGGAGTTATGATTATTATTATTATTATTATTATTATTATTATTTTTTCCTTTCCTTTTATTTATTTATTTATTCTTAATCCTTCTTGTACTCTATACTTGTTTATATACTTAATTGTTTGGTATTCCTCGGATCTGTGCTCGAACTTGATTATCCGTGGCTCTAGATCTGAGGGGTATCACAGTTGGTATCAGAGTACTCTAGGTTCAAGTGTCTCTAGGATTTTTTTGTATAAGACTTCTGTGTAGCGTATTCTTTTATTTAGAGCCTAAGTTTAGGATTTATTGTATTCCTTTACGGTCCATTTAAAATCGTACTAATGTCTACCTTTCTATGTTAACAGAATGGTTAACACTAGAAAAAGACAGGATGATCAAAGAAACAGGCAGCGAGTGGCACGTAGGCAGTAGGATTTCCTACGGCGTCAACAAATTGAGGAAGAACAATAACTGCCTAGGTTTCAGGAGGAAGATGGTCAGTTGCACATAGAGCATGAGGAAATTTCGCAGACTCAAGAGTCTCAGGATTGGGGCTACAATCCGGGCAGGGATCCAGAGTATCCTCCTCATATAAATGATCTCATTGCTTGGGCTATAGAAGCAGGTGTAGCAACTGCACTTCGGAATTAGCCCCAGGTACAGCAGGCACCTATACCAGCACTAGTGATTCAAATTGAGCCTTGGGAGAAGGCTAGAAATTCTTTCACAAAGGGGAGCCTACCTGAATTCTCAGGCTCCACTGATGTGAAAGTAACTCACCAGTGGAAGAAGGATATCGAGCAACATCTTCGCATGGTTAAGTGCACAAAGGTTCAGAAGTAAATGCTTGCTACCTTCAAGCTTGTCGGAGATGCACTCCAATGGTGGGAGTCAATTACCACCGCGGAGGAGAGAACTTCATTGACCTATGATCAGTTCAGTGCTCGCTTCGATGAGAAGTACTTTCCATATGCAGTCAGAATAGCTATGAAGATAGAGTTCCCTAATCTAGAGCAAGGGAACATGACAGTGGCAGAGTATAAGCAGCAGTTCACGTGATTGTCTTTGTTTGCTCCAGAGGAGGTGGATACAGAGGAAAAGAAGCGTAATAGTTTCGTTAAGGGACTTATGTGGTCTATTAAACGCTCTATTATAGGTAGTCCAGCCTACACTACTTATGCTCAGGTGGTAGACATTGCTCTGCAGCAGTACCAGTTGACTGTGGATTTCAGACAGCCTAGGGGTGCGAAGCGGGGTGACAGAGACTCTGCTAATCAGCCAGCTGAGAAAGGGAACGACAATGAATATCGACACAATGATAAGGGTAGATTCCAGGGACAACAGTCTTGGAAGAAGCACAAAAGTGGTTCAGATGCTCACATAAATGGGGCACCTATTCAAAGGTAGCAGAATGGGGGACCACAGGTAGGACGGGATCAACCACAAACTAACTAGCAGAGGAGGCCGTTTGGTACTTTCCATGGTACTTGCTATATTTGTGGAGAGCTTGGACACACTTCTAGGCAGTGTCCCAGAGCTGGACAGGGACAGCAGGTGCAGTAGGGACAGAGGGCACCATTACCTTTACCCGCTCCACAGATTCCACAGATTCAGGGATAGACATATCCGGCTTTACTAGCACCGCCACAGCCTCAGGGACAGGCATTGTGGCAGTTACATTATGGTAGGGTGTATAACCCTATGCCACAAGATGTTCAGGCGCCTCAGGCTATTGAGGGTATGTTTCTTATTCATGGTACATATGGTCGTGTTTTATTTGATACGGGTGCTACACATTCATTCGTATCTAAATCATTTGTTGCATTATCTGGGATGACGACGCGAGTATGCGATAGACCTCATGGTATTTCTACACCTTTAGGCGATACTGCCATTTTACATGAGAGTGATGGCCCTGTGACACTAGATATTGGTAGACTTAGATTTCTAGCCAATCTTTTGGTCTTGGATATGCATTCTTATGATGTGATACTTGGGATGGATTGGCTATCTCATTACCATACTCAAGTAAATTGTTATGATAGGTTTATTGTTTTCACGATACCTGGTCAGGATATGTACGTCGTCGCTATGCCACGTTCTAACGGGGTTTCTAGCACTTATTTGTTCTATGTAGAGGAAAAGACCGAGGAGGAGATTACTGTGTCACTGGATAGTATACCAGTTGTACAGGAATTTTCAGATGTTTTTCAAGAGATTCCAGGGTTGCCACCTAGTCGAGAGATAGACTTTGTGATTGACTTAGCTCCAGATACTGTGCCTATTGCTAGGGCACCATGTAGGATGGCACCAGTGGAGATGCGAGAGTTGATGGATCAGATTCAACAATTACTTAGTCAGGGTTTTATTCGAAGGAGTACTTCACCCTGGGAAACATCGGTTTTGTTTGTAAAGAAGAAGGATGGTTCACTTCGCTTGTGTATAGATTACAGGGAGTTGAATAAGGTTACTATTCATAACAAGTATCCTTTGCCCAGGATTGATGATCTTTTCAATCAATTGAAAGGAGCTACTTATTTCTCTAAGATTGATTTACGTTCTTGATATTATCAACTTCGAGTTAGGGAACAGGATGTTCCTAGGACAACGTTTCTCACTAGATATGGTTCTTACGAGTTTCGCGTCATGCCTTTCAGATTGACTAATACACCAGCAATCTTCATGGATTTAATGAACAGAGTCTTCAGGGCTTATTTAGATCAGTTTGTCATTTTCTTCATTGATGATATTTTGATCTATTCTAAGACAGTAGACGATCATGCTAGACTTGTTCACACAGTATTGCAGACGCTTCGTGAACACCAGTTGTATGCCAAATTTGAGAAGTGTGAGTTTTGGCAACGAAAAGTGAAGTTTCTGGGTCATGTAGTGTCAGAAAATGGGATAGCGGTAGATCCAACCAAGGTTTCAGCAGTGGTAGAATATGGACAACCTACTTCACCTACGGAGATTCGGAGTTTTCTCGGATTGGCAAGATACTATCATAGGTTCATTCAGGGGTTCTCGAAGATAGCGGGACCTCTTACTCATTTGACTAAGAAGGGTGTACGGTTCGTATGGGATGAACACTGTCAGAAAGTTTTTGAAGAGCTAAAGCGCAAGTTGACTTCTGCACCGGTTCTGTCTACTCCACAGAGAGGGATAGAATATCTAGTTTGCACAGATGCTTCTTTGCAGGGTCTTGGGTGTGTTTTGATGCAGGAGGAACGACCAATTTCATATGGATCTCGTAAGCTTAAGCCTTATGAGCTTAATTATTCGACGCACGATTTGGAGCTGGCAGCTGTGGTCTTTGCCTTACGTATTTGGAGGCATTATCTATTAGGAGAGTTCTTTAGACTGTTTAGTGATCACAAGAGTCTGCAGTATTTGTTCACTCAGCGGGAGCTGAATATGAGACAACGCCGATGGTTAGAGTTTGTGAAAGACTATCATTTCTCTATACAGTACCATCTAGGAAAAGCGAATGTGGTGGCAGATGCACTCTATCGCCGACCCTATACGAGTCTTTCTGCTTTATTCACTACCGAGTGGAATGCTTTGAAGACAGTTGATGAGTTGTTTGATGCTTTTATGGCGTGCATGGTAGTTACACCTTCTATCATTCAAAATGTTTTGAAGGCACAACTCACGGATCAGCAGTGCATTGACAAAGTTGCAGAGATAGCTTCTGGGGATATTCCATTCTATCATGTTGGGACTGATGGAGGCTTGAGATACAAGGAGCGGTTAGTAGTACTTTCTGCTGATGAGTTGAGGAAGGATGTGATGACTGAGACTCACTGTTCTGAGTTTTTTGTTCATCCAAGAGGAGATAAAATGTACCAAGATATGAAGCGACAGTTTTGGTGGGCAGGTATGAAGAAGGACATTGTTGTATGTGTCTCTAAGTGTATTACTTGCCAGATGGTTAAGATTAATCACTAGATACCACCGGGTTCTTTACAACCACTACCTATACCGGAGTGGAAGTGGGAGAGTATTTCTATGGATTTTGTGGAGGGATTGCCTAATTTGTTTAAGGATCATAATTCTATCTGGGTCATCGTTGATAGGTTGACTAAATCAGCTCATTTCTTGTCTATTCGCATTGATTTTACTTTAGAACAACTAGCAAGACTTTACATTACAGAGATTATGAAGTTGCATGGCATTCCATTATCTATTATATCGGACAGGGATTCGAGCTTTGTGTCAGGGTTTTGGAAGATTTTTCAGCAAGCTTTAGGTACAGAGTTGCATCTTAGCACTGCTTATCATCCTCAGATAGATGGACAGACCGAGAGGGTTAATCAGATCTTGGAGGATATGCTTCGTTCTTGTGTCCTTAACTTTAAGGGTCATTGGGAGGACTATTTGCCACTTGTGGAGTTTGCATATAACAATAGTTTTCAGAAGACTATTGGTATGGCACCGTTTGAAGCATTATATGGCCGACCGTGTCGATCTCCTGTTTGTTGGATGGAGTTTGGAGAGAGTAGACTTTTGGGTCCTGAATTCATTAAGGATATCTCGAAAAAGATTGCTCTTATTAGGGATCGTATGCGCACTGCCCAGAGTAGGCAGAAGAGTAATGCAGATCGTCGTACTCGTGCTTTGGAGTTTCAGGTGGGAGATCAGGTTTTACTCAAAGTGTCTCCTATGAAAGGAGTAATGCGCTTTGGGAAGAAAGGGAAGTTGTCACCACGTTTTGTCAGTCCTTTCATGATTACGGATCGAATTGGAGTGGTAGCCTATCGCTTAACACTTCCGGACAATTTAGATCGTGTCCATAATGTGTTTCATATTTCCATGTTACAGAAATTTTTGCGCGATGAGGATTGTTATCAGCATATAGATGTTGGTGAGATTGAGTTACAGCCAGATGCAACATATGTGGAGCCACCGTGTCGTATTGTAGATCATCGGGACCAAATTCTTCACAACAAGGTCATACCATTAGTGTGTGTCCAGTGGAGTCACCGCAATGAGGCTGAGTCCACGTGGGAACGAGAGGATGTCATTCGCTCACACTTTCCAGAAATAATGGACGAAGGTAAGGGTGAATTCCGAGGACGGAATTCCTTTTGTTAGGGGGGAAGAATGTAATACCTATAAGTTTAAAAGGATAGTCTCAGTATTTATTTAATTATTTTATTGCATTTTAATTGAATTACTTGATTATTTGATTTCGTAGCCATTTTGTAAATGTATTTTTATTTGAATTAAATGTTGTATTAGTTAAATGTTTAATTATTGTATTATTTTTATTTGAATTAACTGTTGTATTAATTTTTATGGTTTATAAGTTGTATGGTTAAATGTTATATTAATTAAGTATTTAATGGTTATAAGTTATATGTTTAAAAGTTATATTAATTAAGTGTTTAATGGTTGTAAGTTATATGTTATAAGTTAATGGTTGTATGGTTAAATGTTATATTAATTAAGTGTTTAATGGTTATAAGTTATATGTTTAAAAGTTATATTAATTAAGTGTTTAATGGTTGTTTTAATTGTAAGTTTAAATGTTTTATTAATTAAGTGTTTAATGGTTGTTTTAATTGTATGTTTAACTGCTTTATTAATTAAGTGTTTAATGGTTGTTTTAATTGTATGTTTATTAGGGGTATTTAATTTAATTAAATACTATTAGTTGGTGGATTCATATATGTATATAATTCTATATGTATATGATATAATATTGTCTAAATTAAATTACGTATTTAGGTATATATATATATAGTATATTTATTTTCCTTTTTCCATTTAATTAATTTAAAGTAATTAGAATTGAGAAGGGAAAAGGATTATAAGTTATTAGTATATATATAAGTTGTATGTCTGTGAAAGGGTGGAAAACCCTATTCACACAGACACTAAGGGAGGTAGGAAAACAGAGGGGTTGTGAGGGAAGAAAAAATAAGGTTTGACAAGAAAGAAAGGTTAAACTAAGGAGGGATCTAAGGGGCTGTTCTTAGGTTATACTAGAAGCAACAAAAGGTCGCCAAGGCAACCAAAGGGGTCGCCGGATTTAGAAAAGAAAGGAAGGAGGAGATTTGGGATTTTAAATCTAAAAATCCAAAGGCAAGTTCTATTTCTTCTCTTCCTCTTTGACTTGTGTTCTATACAGACTTAGATCAATTCCAGGAGAATTAATTGGATTAAAACAAACTTTTTACATGTTTAAAGTCTGAAGTTACAATGTAAATATGTATGTAATTTGATAAATTACATACATATTTATCTTTTATAATTTGATAATTGATGTATGACTTGTGTTCTAGATTATTTAAAATATGTTCATATGATGTATATTGGGTATTGGGACATTTTGGGAAGAGGAATCAGAACTTTGAATCCCCAACAATGGAGTTTTTGAAGAAGAACTCGTAGAAGTAGACGATGTGCAGTGCCGTTTTGGCCGATCGAAGGACGGGTTCAGTCAACCGATATGTCATAGGATTTAGGAATTCTTAATGTTATTTATACTGTTCATGCTAATAGTTGTATGGATTTGTTTTAATTATTTTAAATTGTTAAAATAAATTCATGGAGGTTATGGAATGCATGATTATAATTATTATGCTAAGTTATTAAACAATATGAAATTTTAAATGGAGTTGCATGTTGTTGATGGAGAGTATAATTGCTTAGATTTAATTTAGCAATTTAATGTGGTGTATATATGATTTAATCATGTAGTTGTACCATATTATGATCATATACATGACTGATTTATATTATGCTCATCTCTGGATTTAATTGATGTGACATTATATTTATTTTCATCAATTGTGGATTGTGTGATGAAATGCACTAGTATGGGATGGTGGCATTCTAGAGATGGATTAACTTATTAGTTAAGTCCTACCTATTTTGTATAAGGGAATGGATTAACTAAAATGTTAAGTCCTACTTATATTCAAGTCAGGTCAACGGAACAAGTTGAATGACTTATAGAGGATTAATTCTGGTTGGATATGATGGATTATATATATATAATTATGGTGTCATGATATGAGCTTGAGTCTCAGGATCAGTGGTTAGGATGCGTATATCGCCAGGGGTGTGTAGCTAGATATAGTGTAGTTGTGTGCCCTAGTAGGTCTAGGTATTCATGCCCACTATATGTGCGTTTTGCGTGATGCCTGCTATTTAGGTTGAGGCAACCCTATAGTCTAGTGAGTTTCCTTTAGTGTGTATTTATATATATATATATATACAGACTACTAGTTACTGTTGGATTGACTAGGATGTATATGTGTATCGAGTCTTTGTTTGGGATGTAGTAGATTAGAACTTATTCGCGGGCCTGCCCCACTATTATTTTTTAGGTGTTCGACAGTTCTAGTCTTAGAGGTTGTTCGTGCTGAGCAGAGACAATCTATCATCACTCTTCCGATTTGACGTACAAGTTTTCCTTATGTTTTAGTTTGGATTTTATTTTTATTTTAGTATTTAATTTCAGTTGTTTATGGTTAGGGGTCCATATAATGGATTCCTGAGTTGTAATGATATCAGATATTTTTGGATATTGCCATTTGGAGGATTATTTAATAAGTCTTTTAAGAAGTTATGATTATTATTATTATTATTTTTTCCTTTCCTTTTATTTATTTATTCTTAATCCTTCTAGTACTCTATGCTTGTTTATATACTTAATTATTTAGTATTCCTCGGATCTGTGCTCGGACTTGATCACCCGTGACTCTAGATCTGAGGGGTATCACAATAAAGCCTTCAGAATCCCATCCTGCCTCTATGTACTAAGCCCTGATAGAAAAGCATTATGATGCAACACAAAATCAATGACCTAGAAGTGGGGATCAATATCAACCCGCTCCGCAAAGATGTTGCCTAAGTAGGCTGTCAACGGGGAGAGCGAAACAACCATAGTCATCTCTGAAGGGTAGTCTGTAATGATTCGTTATAGTGGCTCCTCAGTATCTGTAACCACGGGTGAGAGATGGGGACATTAGCAGGTTGTAACAATAACAGGGATAGATATGTTAGTGTCCTATCCATCGATGGTAGTGTGCATAAGCTGTCGATCATCTTCATCCATTCGGAGGTGCTGGAAAAATAGGGTAACCAACCAGGGGTATACTATGGTGTTTGTCGGTGTCATAATGGCAGCAATGCCCTTACGGGTGAGCTCAGCAAAAGACCACTGGGTCTGCTCAGACCGAGCAAATAACTCAGTGTCAAATATGTGCTCTACCTCCAATACTCTGTCAGAAAAGTAGGGGTCAGGCACTGCCAATGGGGCCCTGCGCATCCATAGAAGATGGCCCTAAAGAAGATGTAGCAGCCTCAGAATATAAAGAAGATTCCTCCTCTGAAGATGGAGGAGGCTGCGTAGTTTTGGCTACTCTTTTTTTGGCAAGGGTCTTTTTTCTACGTTGCATTTGCAATAACAACAAATATAAGTCAGTGCACATGTATAGAATGAGGATAAGTATCTGGAATAAAAACATCAAGCATGCTAAATTAAGTAGAAACAGATAGAATAGGCAAAGATTAACATACTTGTGTAAGAAATTATCAAGAAAGCTGCAGAAATAACATTCAAACCATTTTTCAACATTTTGGAACTAAAACATGCTTCAACAGACAAAGAATAGATCATAGCACGATAAGCATTTTAGATATGCAAGACAAGGCAATGGTAGTATAGAAGGCAGAAAAGTCACTTTTGAAAACATTTATGCAAGAGTGAGATCAAAATGACAAGTATAGGATGTGATGTGCATAAAGTATGCAACATGTATTCGCAAACCTAAAACTCAAGCAGAATTTACAATTTGAAGAAAGTAGACCTTAAGATGACATCGTATCAATTCCTAAGCAAGAATGTTTACAAATTCAACATTTAAGACCAATAGACCAAGCAGGGTGACATGGAGGAACAATTAAGGCAAATGTCTACCTATAACTCAAGAACCATGTATATCATGAAATAAAGACTAAGTGAAATGCACGGTTACAAAACACCTCAATCATAGGCATGTTATGATACACAAGTTCAAAGACGAATTCTGGACATGGAATGCAATTATGTGGCATTTCTAGGAATGACGCACAAATATCAATGTCAAACTCCAATAACAGAAATATCCTGTACTCCATTTCAACATAATCAACAACCTATGATCACTCATGGCTCGTGACCCCCTCTAAGCAATATAGAAGTAGAAAATTGATTGCTTATGGCTCGTGAGCCCTTTTAAAGCATAAATGAACCAAATAATAGTAAATAATAAGATAGATGAGGAACTTACCCCATTTTGGATCAAAACAATGACCGGTTAAGAACATTGGTCTCAAGTCCTTACTAGCTTTTCAAGAACGGATCAGAATGATATACAATCAAACAAAATGGCAATTCACATCAACTTTCCTAAACTTATCCACAAAAACCAGTTTTTGGATCAAGTTCAAACACATTTAAGCTCAAAACAACCTTCTACAGAAGCAATGATAGCAAACCTCCAAACTTATTTCAAATGGCATTTTAAAAGTCAACTTAAGTTCACAAGTGTTTACTAAGGCCAAGGAGCAAGAATGATATCCACGATATGCATTTTGAACTCAAAACATTCACTTCCCCCCAAACTTAGTCAAAGAACCATGTATCATTACATTGCGACAAAGCTTTATTGAAATATGCTTGAATAAACCAACAATGTGACAAAGTTTGCGCAACTTGTGATCAAGTATGTACAAACAAGTCATCTTGCATTTTATTGCACAAATCACACATTTATTCCAAGAAGGATCACATTTAGGCAAATTCAAACTTATTATGCAACATTGGAACATTTGATTTTTCACAAAAAATTCAAGTTCATGATCAATTAGCTCAAAAGATATCAACTAGATGCCCCTTATGGCAAGAATCAAGAATTGAACACAAACAAGCTCAATGGCACTTAGAACATGCATTTGGATGGAAAAGACAGCAAATGGAACAAGTTCAACTCATTTAAGGGCACTTTGGACAACTTTGGAAAATTTCAAGACTTTTGGGTCAAATTTAGAATTTTTAAAAACTTTGGGGTCCAAAACATTCATATGCATTATAGATAGGCATCATAACAAGAATCATGCATTGAACATTCAATATTTGAAGGAATTAAACAACTCGACTTCATATTTCAAATTCAATGTTTCAAGAATCCATTTTCAACTATTGGGAACCAACATGCTATGCACAAAAGTCATTTCCAACATTTCAAGAATTATTTCTCAACATGACCACCTTAACCATGAGCATTTATCAATTTAAGTTCAAAAACTTGCAAAAAGTTCAATTTCAACTCACTTTTATGCATTTAGGATTGACTTTGCATTTTCAAGACTCAAAAATTCAAGTATCAACTTCAAAGCACAACTTTCATACATTTATAAACAACTTAGAACAAACATCCATGCATTTTCTTACTAACAAATGAAATAAAATGTGATCATGCTCACTACTTTTCAAGTTTCAAAGCCAAATTGCAACTTCAAAGTTTTTCAAGAAACTTTCCTAGTTCAAAAAGTTAACAATTTTTTTATTTAATTCCAAATATTGCAAAACCAAATTCCATTTAACAATCATGCCTTAATATTCCAAAGCAAACGATTCAACTTTCACTTAAAACAAATTTCCATCAACAATAAAACATCGACAATTTAACTCTCCAAATTTTGCAACAAATTTCCAAGTGTCATTTTAGGCAATCATGCTTTAAGTTCAACTTATGAAACAACCATTCAAATTCCAAGCTTCAAAATTCCATGGCGCGCAACTAAATTCCAAATTCCAATCACAAGTCAAAATCTCAACACAACTTTCCATTTTTCATTTTTTAAAAGTCCAAAATGTCAAAACTCCATTTATAAATTTGAAAACACAAAACACAAGTTTATTTTTACAAAAATTTGGCATTAATTCCTCTCAAATTATATACATGCAAAATTAAATTCCAAACATCCACGCATCAACTATTTTTAATCCCATCCTCCGTTCAGTCACATGAAAAGGGACACAGCCCACAACAAAATTCATTGACAAAGCCCATCCTCCATCAATAATAAACATAAACATACTGTCCAAACAAAATAAGGGTCCCAACCCACAATACCACCATCATAGTTTCCAACATCACAGTGCATCCAATTTGTTCTCAAATCCAAGTTCTAATTTCCATTTGTCATTTTCAGTCCCAATTTTTCTTTTTAATTTTCTGTTTTTTCACTTTATTTTGATTTTTCAATTTTAATCAAACAAAGGACATAAAAATATATATATACATGGAATTAAAATTAAAACAAAATAAACATAAAGATGAAAATTAAAATTAAAATGGAATATATATATACATATCTGAATGAGGAAGAAAGAAGAAACAAGGAGAGATAGAGAGCTTGGGATTGAGATTTTGGCCAACCGCGGTCGGAGAAGGTGATGGGTCGCCTGAAAACTCGCTGGAGTTTGCAGAAACGCGCCGAAATGTCGCGGGCATTGAGATCAACTCTCCTTGGCCTTCTCGGCCGGAGATGGTGATATTAGAGAGCTTCTAAGAGTGAGATTGAGAGAACAAAGGAGGAGCTCGGCTTTAAGGCCAAGAGCTCACCAGAAATTGATGGGGGGCTTCGGTAGCGGCGAAGAGAACTTCAGAGCTCGCCGGAAATGAGAGGCGGCGAGAGGAGGGGTGGCTCATGGTGGGGTTGTGAGGGTTTCAGGGATGGTGAGTGGTGATGGGTTGGTTGAAGGTGGATGGTTGTGGAAGGAAGAGATGGAGTCGGGGAGAGAGAATGAGAGAGTGAGGGAGGAAAAGAGAGAAAGAGAAGAAAGAAAAAGGAAAGAAAAGAGGAGAGAGAAAAAAAGAATAAAAAATTAGGTCAGAAGCTAAACGTCCAAAGCAACATTCTCAAAATTTGAATAGATGTCATTTCGATCGATTGAAAACATCCTCGATCGATCGAGACTTATTTACAATCGATCGAAAGAAAAAATTGAAAGAATTGTGGCCCTAATTCGATCAATCGAAGTGATGTGTCGATTGATCGAAAATATTTTGATCGATAACCTGGGAGATGAAAAGTTTTAATTCATAGGTTTGATCGATCGATTGGTGCTTTGATCGATCGAAAAGGGGAGATCTCGATAGCTATTTTCAAGGCAAAATGAGGCTTTGCAGAATTCGATCAATCGAAGAGGGTCTTCGATCGATCACTGAAAGTGCAAAAATTGCTGAAAATTGCCCGAAAACTCAAACGAACACCTTAAAACATATCTAGAAGAAGCAAAAGAAAAAAAAAGAAAGAAATGAGGGAGGGAGGGATAGCGTTTGAAACCCTATGAAGGACTAGTGTTTAACGTCTCTAGCAAGACATTGGGCTCTTTAGCCTGGATCAAAGATTTGTTGGACATCCCCTTCTCAATGGGGGGAAATGAACTTTGAACCTCACCCAACAAATCATTCCCGAAGAAAATTGTTGGATTTGATCCAAGTATGCTCGACGGTTTTTGGTCAAAGTGACTCTTAGGCTTCCATGTCCTTTCAACATTGGATTTAAAAATAACACTTTGGAAAGACAATTCATTAGAAGGCAAAACATTTGATTTTTCAACAAGAGAAGGCAACTCAATTTTTTTAATACTTTTTTCAACACTTTTCTCCACAATAAGAACATTTTCATGCTTGTCAATTGATTAGGGGTTGGATTGAATATATTCAACTTCACTTACATGCGGCCAAAGGAAATCTTTATTACCCCCATCCTATAATTTATGTTGGCATTGGCGATAGCCAAGAAAGGACGGCCAAGGATAATGGGGATTTTAGATTGGCAACCGGCTCTGTGTCAATTACCACGAAATCAACTGGGAAGAAGAATTTATCAATTTTTATCAAGACATTCTCAATTATACCCCGAGGCTTTTTGATAGATCGGTCGGCTAGTTGTAAAACTACCGACGTTGGCTTTAAATCGCCCAAACCCAATTGGATATATACCGAGTATGGAAGATGATTCAAGCTCACCCCTAAATCCAAAAGAGCCCGATTAATGACATGGTCACCTATAGTGCAAGATGCAGTGGGTGAACCGGGATCCTTGAACTTAGGGAGAATGTTGTGTTGCAAAATTGAGCTTACTTGCTCGGTGAGAACAACTTTCTTTGGTGCTTGGCTTTCGTTTTTCTGCTTAAGAGTGCATAAGTCTTTCAAAAACTTTGCATAAGCCGGAATTTGTCGAATAACATCTAAGAGAGGAAGATTTATTTTGACTTGCCGAAACACTTTACTTATTTCATTCACCTTACTTTGTTGTCTTTCAAAAGATGTGGAAGCTTTCAAAGCATCTGGAAATGGAGCATTTGGCTCAAAAGATTTTTTAAAAACATTTGTTGATGCCTTCTCCACAATGGGATCCTCTTGCCTAAGTGAAGGAGGAGTAGAATTAGAAACGGGACGGGTGTCAACGCTAGGTTGCACCAGTTCACTCTCTTCACTTAGAACATGCACTTGATTATCAATCACCCTTCCATTTCTCAAAGTGGTCACCATATTAACTTATTCATGTTGGGGAGGACATCCCAATGAGGGAGTTGTCTCCACCACAAATTGTTGCTTAGGTGCGGGATTAAAAGGCATTTTCCCCTTCTCTCTTGCATTCAATGTGCTAACTATTTGTGATACCCCCGGATTTCTAGATGCGGGTTAGCTAGGGCCACGCCCGATTACCCGAGGGTATCAAAACAAATCGGCAATAATTGAACACAGAATACAACAAATGAAAATAAGAATAACCAACATGCTGATTAGAAACTAAATGATAAATAAAACCTCATAAATAAATTTTTATTAATAAATTCTTCGGATACAAAAGATCCTCCAATTTATACAACTCGGGAATCCATAAGATGTGGACCCTTGGAAAAACCAAAATTGAACAAATCACGGTCTACCACTAGATACAGAAATCATAAAGGGAACTCCTATGTAGACGATCCGGAAAAATGAAGTAGATGATCCCTGCTCAGTATGAACAATCCCTACTCCTGACGAATACCTGGAAAATGATGGTGGGTCAGGCCCACAAACAAGTTCTACTCTACTACAGTCCAAGCAAAGACCCGATATGCAGATACATCCTAGATAACTCAATAATAGCTAAATAGTCCATATATGTATATATGTACACACTATAGGACGCTTGCTAGCCTATAGTTCTGTCTCAGCCTAAATAAAAGGTAACATGCAAATCGCACATCACGTGGGCATGTATACCTAGACCTACCAAGGAATATCAACTATGTCCAGTTAACCATTCTAGACGATATACATACCATAACCATGATCCTGAGACTCAAGCTCATATCACGGTACCATAATCATATATATATATATATATATATATATATATATATATAATATTCTTCCTAATATAGAACATAAAACAAACATCCAATATGTCATTCAACTATTTTAGTTGACCTAACACAATATAGGTAGGACTTAACCTTTATAGTTAATCCATTCCTTATTCCAGAATAGGTAGAAGTTAGCGTTTTGATTTAATCCGTACTTAATATGCCAACGTCCCATACCGGTGCATATAATCCACAAAACAAAACCAATAATTGACAAATCAGAATAAACAGTTCATCAATTAAAATCCATAATAAGCAGAATAAAAATCTGATATGTATATGATCATATTATGTATTCAAAACAAGATTTAAAAATCATGTCACAGTCCGTTAAATTGCTAAAATAAAATGAAGCAATTAAATCCTTTATATTCGTTAACAGCATGCAAAATTGTTTAAACTTTCACACTATTCAAACCATTAGCAAATAGATATAATTTATGCAATAAGGGGTTTTAATACATCATGAAACAATATTTTGGATTCTCATTATTAACCCAACACAGTACAGGAACCCTAGAACATCCAAACTGTTACGGCCCAAGTATTTCAACCCGGTGCATCAGTGATAACCCAAAAGTTGAACCGATAACGGATCCGAAATGCGGAAGCAAAAGATGAAACCAAAGTCCTTTGAGATATAAATCATCTCTAAGACACTAATGTGACATTCCATGAAGTCACGAAACTTAAAGAGAGTGAAAGAGGAAACTAGTGTCAAAACAGGCAAAATCCGTTAACTAAAGGCAGAATTGTCAATTCATAATTAAAAAGAGCGAATTGACTCTAAACAAGTCAAACAAGGTGAATACAACCTAATCTAATCATTTTATAACATTCCAAGAGGTTTTAAGAACTTTGGCGAAAAATCCCACAAGACGTCCATTCCCGATTTAAGCGAAAACTGACACTACCTCACTAAAATATGAATAACCTCCACTATGACTAGAATCTAAGAATGGCATTAGTACCATTGGAAATCTGACTCAAAATCCTTGACTTTAGGCTCAAGAATCACCCTATTTGGATTAAAAATGAAGAAGTTATGACCTTTTGAAGTTGGAACATCAGTACTGAAACATAACAGAAGGGCTGTGCCTGTGCAAGCTATTTCGGTCGACCGAAATGGAGTTTCGGACGACCAAATTGGGCAGAAATTTTCATGGAAGCATTTTTTTGAGGGGAGGTTTTTTCGGTAGACCGAAATAAGGCATCGGTCGACCGAAATAGGACTAAACAGTGAAAAAGACTACTGGAATGAGTGATTTAATGTGCAAAGGAATTCCCAAAAGCCATCGGTCAACCGAAATGGACTTTCAGACGATCGAAATGGCTTGAAAAGCTGCTGTAGGACCTGATATACACCAAAAGTGTTGAGGCTTAACCCAAGCCTCAATTCCCATCATACATTGGTTCAAAAACAATGGTTAAAAGTTGATTTTCAAGGAGATGTGAATATGTGGACATGTCAACAACCTTAATATGAATAATTGAATGTAAAACAATGGTTCATAGCCTCATACACATCAATTACAAGAATCTCATATGCCAAACCTCCAAAGTTGGTTAAACTACATTTTTAAAACAAAAGTTGGTACCAAATGGATACAAGTACTAAAGTAAACATGCTCGGCCCTTGACCTCAATACATACATGCAATTTAAGCATCAAAAAGTGTACTTAGGTACACATTATATATTTCAAGGAAAAAATAGCATTTTACACCAAAAAGGTACTACATGCTAACACTTGCATGTTTTTCCCAAATTACAACAAAGTACTTCAAGGCATCAAAACAACTTAGGGATGTGATGCATCCCAAAACAAAGTTTCTTTACTTGCAAAATGACCCAAACGACGAGGGTGAGTAAACAAGTTACTCGTAGGATGTGGTGCATGTGTATACCCTATAGTTTGAAGTATAATGCAAACCAAACATAGATCATTACAAGGGTGCATTCCACCTAACGTCTTTGTTTTTAAGGTACTCTAAGGGATCATTTCAAGCTATACAAATATTTGAAGTGATAAACACATAGCATCCAAGTATACATGAACAAGTACACTAACCGTATTGAAACTAAAATTATCAAATCACAAGCTACAAGAAATCCATGATTTACAACTTGGAATATAATGCGAAATCAAATAATGGAAAGACTATGATATGTGGCCATGAGACCATACAAGTTATTTTGGGTAATTACAACCCACAAGGTACTACCTAATGCGTACTATGACTTAGGAGAATTCTTATCCTCCGTACTAGGGCCAAACCCTAGCCATCAACATTTCATATCCTTACAAGCTTCCAAAAATCAACAAGTCCTTGACATTTATATAATCTCAATGCATGAAACTATCTACCAAGCACAAGTAGGGTGAAACCACACAAACTATGCCCTAAGGTTACATGTCTATAGTGGCAAGTTAATGATACTACATATTACACTAAAGCAATTTACTATCAATGTAGGCCACAATTACTAATCATGTAATATAGTAATTTACCTAAAAATAAATGCATGTGTCATATACAAGATCTTTACACTAGACCTTCAATGAATTTTCTATTACTTAACAATATAAGTACCAACCGCAAGAAATCCACAATAGACCCTCAATAAAATCACAAGTATTAGGCAAGTCATTTAACAATAATTTACCTATTCTATTTAATAGTCATATACATGCTTTAATTCACAAATCCTAAGTCAAGCATAATAAATCTCTATTTATATGCAAATACAAGAATTTTAAAAGCATGTAATCAATATATATCAAGCTCCAATATATATAAAACCCAAAGAGGATAAACATATAACCACCCCTACCTCAATAGAGAATTGAATCTCTGTAATCTAATGCAACCAAGCTAAAAATGGAAAACCAAACTAGGGTTTTGTAGACGAGGGTGAGAGGAAGCTAAAGTATTCCAAGCTTAAAGGTCTAAGGTGAGGGGAAGGAGGCCAAAAATGAAGTCAAAGCTTTAAGTCAAGCTTTGCTCCAATGGTGGCTAAATTAGGGATTGAGAGGAAAGAAATAAAGTGAAAAATGAAATGCAAACCCTAAGTTAAATGTGGTGGGATTCTCCACTCACTATGTGCTCTTGCACTATCTCACACACACGCACTTGTAAGACTAAGTATAGTGCCTACACTTGTCACCATCCTAAGTAAACTTCTAAGACTTAATATTAAACCTACAGTTGTTAACCATCCATGCCAACAAGTGCTCCTATCCTAGGCCAACAAATGGGTGAATCTCCACCCTCTATGTGTCAAGAGATTAAGCCTCCAAGTGGTTCTACCACAATGTCAACAAGTGGCTCCATGAGTGTATGACACTTGTCACATTTTTTAAAAATTACAAAAAGGTCCTTTTTGAAAATATCTTCCAAATTAAATTACAAAATGGTCCCTAAGATGAAAAATAATTACTTTGCATAATTACACTAAAATCCCAAAAGTCAAGAATATTATAAAAAAGTTATGTATCCATGCCCTTTACAAGAAAAGTAAACATTTAGCATGTTTTTCTACAAAAGTAAAAATGTAAAGATCATAGAAATTAAATATCATGGATGTATGCAAAGCAAGAATGAAATTCGAGCACAAAAAGTGAGGTTATGCAAGGAAAAATGATAAACGAGAAAAAGACGAAATACGAAAAAAGTTGAAAAAAGGAAATTTCCAAAAATGAAAAGAAGGAAAATGGCTGGGTCATTACAATCTACCCTCCTCAAAAGGATTTTATCCTCGAACTCAAGTTGTAACTGAAAGAGAGAACAAATGGGGATACCAAGAGCGGACCTCCTGTTCGGGCTCCCAGGTAGCCTCCTCGACTCTGTGATGTCTTCACAAGACCTTGACCAGTGGAATGGTCTTGGTCCGCAAGACCTGCTCCCATGAATCTAGAATCTGGACTGGACCCTCCTCGTAGGTCACATCCTCATCAACAACAACATCTGTCTACTGTAAAACATGCGATGGATCTAGCTCGTACTTCCTCAACATAATGACATGAAAGACGTCGTGAACTCCATCCAGGTCTAGTGGCAAAGCCAAACGATAAACAACCTCACCGACGCGCTCTAAAATCTCAAATGGTCCAATGAACCTAGGAGACAACTTACCTGTCTGTCGAAACCTCAGAAGCCCCTTGCACGGAGAAATCTTAAGAAAGACATGGTCCCCTACCTCAAAAGACAAGGATTGCCTCCTCCTGTCAGCGTAACTCTTCTGTCTGCTCTGTGCAGTAGCCAACCGCTGCCGAATCAACTTGATTTTCTCTGTAGTTTTAATGATAATGTCGGGACCCAAGGCAACGATATCACCGACTTCGGTCCAACAAACTAGAGATCTACAAGGCCTACCATACAATGCCTCAAAAGCTGCCATGCCAATACTGGTCTGGTAACTATTGTTGTAGGCAAACTCAACCAAGGGCAAGTAGTCCTCCCAACTACCTCCGAAATCCAAGATACAAGCTCATAACATATCCTCCAATATCTGAATGGTATGTTCCGACTGAACATCAGTCTGAGGATGGAATGCCGTGCTAAAATGAAGCCCTATGTCAAGAGCCTCCTGAAAACTCTGCTAAAAGTGAGATATGAACCGCGGATCCCTATCCGAAACAATGGATACATGAACCCCAAGAAGCTTGACAATCTGTCTTACATACAGTCCACTCAGTCTTTCTGCACTGTTTGTCATTGCCATGGGCAAGAAGTGAGCTGTCTTAGTCAACCTGTCAACTATGACCAAAATGACGTCATTCCTTGCCTGAGACCTCGGAAGTCCCATTACGAAATCCATAGTGATATGCTCCCATTTCCACTCAGCCACTGGTAATGGTTGCAACAGTCCTGCCAGTCACTGATGCTCTGCCTTCACTTGCTAACAAGTAAGGCATCGAGCCACAAACTGTGAAACATCTCATTTCATGTCCTTCCACCAAAACTATCGTCACAGATTGTGATACATCTTCGTACCACCAGGATGAACTGCGAGCCGAGAGTGGTGAAAATCCCGAAGAACGTCCTCATGACAAGACAAGGGAACAAACATCATCCCCTTGTACTTAAGACCACCGTCTGAATGTAAGGTCCAACCCTCTACATTCTCGCCGCTTGAAATCCGAACATGGATGGCCTTCATCTCCCCATCCTCCAACTGTGCCTCAATAAATCTGCTAACAAGAGCAGGTTGAGCCACAAGGCTAAATAAAATTGCTGGCGAAACATCCTCATAAGACTGTAAACCAAGATCTGCAAGCTCTTCTAGCATCATCCATCTGTGAATTGAAATGTTAGTAAGAGTCCCCCGTGACTTTCTGCTCAATGCATCGGCCACTACGTTGGCCTTACCCGAATGGTACTGTAACTCAAAGTCATAGTCCTCCATGAACTCAACCCATCTGCGCTTTCTCAAGTTCAAATCCTTTTGAGAGAAGAGATACTTGAGACTCTTGTGATCAGAGAAAACCTCAAACTTATCCCCATACAAATAGTGTCTCCACCCTTTTAGGGCAAAGATAACTGCTGCCAACTCAAAATCATGTGTCGGATAGTTCAACTCATGAGTCTTCAACTGTCGAGACCCATAAGCAACTACTTGCTCTGTTTGCATCAAGACACAACCCAAACCTTCCCGCGAAGCATCACAAAAGATTACATAACCTAAACCACGTTCAGGAATGATCAAAACTAGAGCCGATGTCAACCTGACCTTCAACTCTTGAAAAACAAACTCACAAGCCTCGTTCCATATGAACTTGACCCCCTTGCGGGTAAGTCGAGTCATAGGTGTCGCTAAACGAGAGAAATCCCGAACGAATCTCCGGTAATAGCCGGCTAGGCCAAGGAAACTCTGAATCTCAAACACTGTCTTCAGACGTTCCCAATCCATCACTAATTCAATCTTTGATGGATCCACTACAACACTGCCCCTTGACAAGACATGTCCAAGGAACTTCACTTCGGGTAGCCAAAATTTGCATTTCTCGAACTTGGCGTACAACTGATTATCCCTAAGGATCTACAACACTGTCCTTAAATGATGCTCATATTCCTCCACCGAAGCTGAGTATACGAGAATGTCATCAACAAAAACCACAATGTACTGATCAAGATGATCACTGAATATGCGGTTCATTAAGTCCATAAAAGCTACTAGAGCATTGGTCAAACCAAATGGCATCACCAGAAACTCATAATGGCCATACCGTGTATAGAAAGCGGTCTTGGATATATCCTTATCCTTAACCCTCAACTGATAGTAACCTGATCTCAAATCAATCTCCGAAAAACAAGTGCCTCCCTTTAACTGATCAAATAAGTCATTAATCCTAGGCAAAGGATACCTGTTCTTGATCGTAGCGTTGTTCAGCTTGCGATAATCGATGCAAAGTCTTAAGGACCCATCCTTTTTCTTCGCAAAAAGAACTGGTGGTCCCCAAGGTGAAGCACTAGGACGAATAAAGCCTTTAGCTTTTAAATAATCCAACTGAGCTTTCAGTTCATCTAGCTCTATCGGTGCTATGCGGTACGGTGCCATAGAGATGGGTGCAATACTGGGAATGACATCAATGGCAAAGATAACCTCCCAAAGAGGAGAAAGCTCCGTCAACTCCTCCGGAAAGACATCCAGAAACTTACTTACAACTGTCGAAAAAACACGGCCCGAATTGTTATCCTCGTCGGCTAACAGGCTAACTAAGTAGGACCTGTGGCGACTCTAGTCATCGATACTGAAAATCATCGTTGAGTGGGAATCACTCCGATCTCCCACGAAGTGAAAACAATCTCCCTTGGGAGTGCAAACAATCACCTTCCCGCGGAAGTAATCGATCGTAGCACAAAAGAAGGATAACCAATCCATCCCGAGAATGACGTCAAAGCCCGTCATGTAAAAAATAACAAAATCGAACTCTAAAGTCTGCCCAGTTATCTCGATAACACAACCCCGACAAACACGGTCCAGAATGTGATGCACCTGTGTCAACAACAACTCTAGCCTAAGAACTGAAAACTGGAAAGATACCTCGAACTGTAGAAGTCCCAGCAGAGGTATCGGCCTGTGGCAGTGTGTAAGCTTGTCCCTGAGCCCTTGACTGCTGAAAACTGCCCTGGTGACCCGACTAATGTCCAAAAGTAGTAGGCATAGAGCCTCTGACTGGATATGAACCAACTGGCGGTACCATTGACTGCGGTGCCTGAGGCACCCTGAAACCTGACTGTATAACAGCTGACTGTACCGGTGTGGCCTATGAACCTATGCTACTCTGTGCCCCACCTTGTAATTTCAGACACTCTCTCCTGAAGTGACCTGGTTGCTTGCAATAATGACAAGCTCCGCAAACCCCCTTCGTCGAAGCTGTAGGCTTACTAGCCTGTGACTGACTGGCCTGTGGCTGAACCTGTGGGCAGCGAGGCTTGATATGCCCTGACTGCTAACAATGGTGATAAATCATTCCTCAGGCTAACCCCGAAGATACTGTAACTGCAGATGCAGACCGAGCCTGCTGTGACTGTCCCTGAGTGCGTGAACTGTCCCCGGCCTTAGCCTTTTTCCACTGACCCCCAACGGATACTGAGGAAGCTTCCCCACGTGGCTGCTTATACAAACCCTAGATCCGGTGCTGGTCTCGGTCCTCTGCCTCAACCTTCACGGCCCTTTGGACCACCTCTCCATATGTCCTTAAGTCCAATACTGAAATCCGTGGCCTAATGTCAAGATGTAACCCATCCTGAAATTTCCTCGCTCTGAGTTCATCGGTTGCTACCATCTCCGGTGCATAGCGGGAAAGAGAAGTGAAGCGTATCTCATACTCATTGACACTCATCATGCCCTGATAGAGACCTGTAGACTATACTCTCATATCCTGCCTCATAGCCCTCGGAAAAAAGCGGTCGAAGAACAATGTCCTGAACTCCTCCCATGTCATCACCTCCACATCGTAGATATTGGTCATGGACCTCCACCAAATATCGGCATCCCCCATGAACATAGAGGCAATCAAGGAGATCTTCAATCGGTCCGTAGGTGCTGCCATGTTATCGATCTTGCATACCATGAGATCAAGCCATGCCTCTGAAGTAAGCGGATCCATACTCCCTGCAAACTGGTCGATCTTAACCCGCTGTAACTACATAAAGTATTCCAATGCCTCTTAGCAACTGGTGCCGGTGCTGGTGCCGGTACCAGAATCTGCATCCCTGCCATATGCTTACGAAACATCTGCTGAATGGACTCTGACATCCCCAGAGCCACTCCTTGTGCAATCTTCTCCTCATAAGTTGGCGCTCATGGTGGATTAGGATCCACACCACGAGGTCAAGCCCTGGGCCTCCCTAGACCCCGTGCGAGCTCGGTGTTTATAACCTACTCCTCAACCTGCTCATCCACTCCGATGTGATGAGAAGACTCTCCGCGAGTCAAAACCATGGTGTTACACACATAAGGGACAAGGTCAACAACAACGCAAGTCGTTAAAACCTAATGCAACTCACGCCATGAATGCACGAAGCAAGTAGCACATAATACAAGCAAGAAATGTATGCAACATATAGAAATGCAAAATATACAAGCCTATACAACATGCTAACACCCAACAAGCATATACAAAATGCTAAGGCATACAAGCATATACAACATACTAAAACAGTTAGGGTAGACTCCAGAACATACTACCACATAAGCGCGTAACTATGTTATTAAGTCAAAGCATGTTACCAAGAAACACATAAACATATCAAAGCATGTCAATAAAAGCATGATATGCCCCCAAAACCCGTCGTCCTAAGGTTTTCGAACCTAGGAGCTCTAATACCACTTGTGACGGCCCAAGTATTTCAACCCGGTGCCTCAATGATGACCCGAAAGTTAACCCGATAACGGATCCGAAATGCGGAAACAAAAGATGAAACCAAAGTCCTTTGAGATATAAATCATTTCTAAGACACCAATGTGACATTCCATGAAGTCACGAAACTTAAAGAGAGCGAAAAAGGAAACTAGTGTCAAAACGGGCAAAATTCGTTAACTAAGGGCAGAATTGTCAATTCACAATTAAAAGAGAGAATTGACTCTAAACAAGTCAAACAAGGTGAATACAACCTAATCTAATCATTTCACAACATTCCAAGAGGTTCTAAGAACTTTGGCCAAAAATCCCACATGACGCCCATTCCCAATTTAAGCGAAAACTGACACTACCTCACTAAAATATGAGTAACTTCCACTGTGATTGGAATCTGAGAATGGAATTGGTACCATTGGAAATATGACTCAAAATCCTTGAGTTTAGGCTCAAGAATCACCCCAATTGGATTAAAAATGAAGAAGTTATGACTTTTTTAAGTTGGAACATCAGTGCTGAAACATAATAGAAAGGCTGTGCGTCTGCAAGCTATTTCGATCAACCGAAATGGAGTTTCGGACGGCCGAACTGGGCAAAAATTTTCCTGCAAGCATGTTTTTGAGGGGAGGTTGTTTCGGTAGACCGAAATAAGGCATCGGTCGACCGAAATAGGCCCAAATAGTGAAAAAAGCTACTGGAATGAGTGATTTACTGTGCAAAAGAATTCCCAAAAGCCATCGGTCGACCGAAATGGACTTTCAGACCACCAAAATGGCTCAAAAAGCTGCTATAGGACCTGATATACACCAAAAGTGTTGAGGCTTAACCCAAGCCTCAATTCCTATCATACATTGGTTCAAAAACAATCGTTAAAAGTTGATTTTCAAGGAGATGTGAATATGTGGACATGTCAACAACCTTAATATGAATAATTGAATGTAAAACAATGGTTTATAGCCTCATACACATCAATTACAAGAATCTCATATGCCAAACCTCCAAAGTTGGTTAAACTATATTTTTAAAACAAAAGTTGGTACCAAATGGATACAAGTAGTAAAGTAAACATGCTCGGCCCTTGACCTCAATACATACATGCAATTTAAGCATCAAAAATTGTACTCAGGTGCACATTACATATTTCAAGGCAAAAATAGCATTTTACACCAAAAATGTACTACATGCTAACACTTGCATGTTTTTCCCAAATTACAACAAAGTACTTGAAGGCATCAAAGTAACTTAGGGATGTGATGCATCCCAAAACAAAGTTTCTTTACCTGCAAAATGACCCAAACGACGAGGATGAGTAAACAAGTTACTCGTAGGATGTGATGCATGTGCATACCCCTAGTTTCAAGTATAATGCAAACCAAACATAGATCATTACAAGGGTGCATTCCACCTAACGTCTATATTTTTAAGGTACTCTAAGGGATCATCTCAAGCTATACAAATATTTGAAGTGATAAGCACATAGCATCCAAGTATACGTAAACAAGTACACTAACCATATTGAAAATAAAATTACTAAATCACAAGCTACAAGAAATCTATGATTTACAACTTGCAATATAATGCGAATCAAATAATGGAAAGACTAGGATATGTGGCCATGAGACCATACAAGTTATTTTGGGTAATTATGACCCACAAGGTACTGCCTTATGCGCACTATGACTTTAGAGAATTCTTATCCTCCGTAATAGAGCCAAACACTAGCCATCAACATTTCATATCCTTACAAGCTTCCGAAAATCAACAAGTCCATAACATTTATATAATCTCAATGCATAAAACTATCTACCAAATACAAGTAGGGTGAAACCAGACAAACTATGCCCTAAGGTTACATGTCTATAGTGGCAAGTTAATGATACTACATAATACACTAAAGCAATTTACTATCAATGTAGGCCACAATTACTAATCATGCAATATAGTAATTTACCTACAAATAAATACAAGTGTCATATACAAGATCTTTACACTAGACCTTCAATGAATTTTCTATTACTTAACAATATAAGTACCAACCCCAAGAAATCCACAATAGACCCTCAATAAAATCACAAGTATTAGGCAAGTCATTTAACAATAATTTACCTATTCTATTTGATAGTCATATACATACTTTAATTCACAAATCCTAAGTCAAGCATAATAAATCTCTATTTATATGCAAATACAAGAATTTAAAAAACATGTAATCAATATATATCAAGCTCCAATATATATAAAACTCAAAGAGGATAAACATACAACCACCCCTACCTGAATAGAGAATTAAATCTCTATAATCCAATGCAACCAAGCTAAAAATGAAAAACCAAACTAGGGTTTTGTGGAGGAGGGTGAAAGGAAGCCAAAGTATTCTATGCTTAAAGGTCTAAGGTGAGGGGAAGGAGGTCAAAAATGAAGTCAAAGCTCTAAGTCAAGCTTTGCTCCAATGGTGGCTAAGTTAGGGCTTAAGAGGAAAGAGATGAAGTGAAAAATGAAATGCAAACCCTAAGTTAAATGTGGTGGGATTCTCCACTCACTATATGCTCTTGCACTATCTCTCACACACACACTTGTCACCATCCTAAGTAAACTTCCAGGACTTAATATTAAACGTACACTTATCAACCATCCATGCCAACAAGTACTCCTATCCTAGGCCAACAAATGGGTGAATCTCCACCCTCCACGTATCAAGAGATTAAGCCTCCAAGTGGTTCCACCACAATGTCAACAAGTGGCTCCATGAGTGTGTGACACTTGTCACATTTTCCGAAAATTGCAAAAAGGTCCTTTTTGAAAATGTCTTTCAAATTAAATTACAAAATGGTCCCTAAGATGAAAAATAATTACTTTGAATAATTACAATAAAACCCCAAAAGTCAAGAATATTGTAAAAAAGTTATGCATCCATGCCCTTTACAAGAAAAGTAAACATCTAGCATGCTTTTCTACAAAAGTAAAAATGTGGATATTATTGAAATTAAATATCATGGATGTATGCAAAGCCGGAATCAAATCCGAGCACAAAAAGTGAGGTTATGCAAGGAAAAATGATAAACGAGAAAAAAATGAAATTGGGAAAAAGGCAAAAAAAGGAAATTTCTAAAAATAAAAAAAAGGAAAATGACCGGGTCATTACACAAACAGTATCCAAACATCCTCCGGTACGCATCAAATCAAAAGAGCCTGCTCTCAAAACTTGAGGGCAGGCTTAATCCACACATGGAGCCAGCTCCCTAGACCTTAGAGCCGGCTCTTCACAAGAGCGAGCCGGCTCTCATTTCCATGGAGCCGGCTCTCTCCCCCTCTGAGAGCCCTGACCCAAAATCCACCCATTCTACTCTTTCGTCCCCGTCTCTGGCAAGTTTAAACACCTTTGTAACTTTTTAATAGGGTTCCTAGGAGTTCAATTTATGCCCAAATTTATTCCAAAACAATTAAACATAGTACGCTTCATAAACAACAATTCAGAGTACATAGAACGAAACAATTTATGTGATAACCAATTTCAATTCATAGTAGACAATACAGTTGAAACTCTGAATTAATAAACATACAAGTTCTGTTTTAAAGTCTAATTTAGTCCTGGAGATTATCTAAGCATGCACAGAATATAGGTCTAAGGAAAAGAGCAAGAAATAGAACTTGCCTCTTAACGTTTCGGTTTGAAACCTTTAACCGTCTTCTTCCTAGACTTTTCTGCGACCTTTGATTGTCGTCAAGCCTCTTACTGCTCTGGCTCTATTCCATAAGTAGACCCTCTTCTTCCTCCTTGGTCCGGCCTTTCAACGCTTAACCAAAGCCCTAGCTTCCTCTCTTAGTTTTTCTCTCAAACTTTCTGTCTCTAAAAAGTGGCGTGAATATGGTTTCTTCTAACCCTTGACAGACAAACCTAATATGTATATATAGGCTTATAACAAACCCTAATCCTATTCATAACCTACATCTAATAATAAGAGAAGAAAAAAATAATAAAAGAAAAATAAAAACAAAACATAATACATATATTTGAAGTCGGTACGTAAATATATATATAAATTTTACTTATACTATATATATATAAATAAACTAACTATACTTATTAATATAATTATTTAATATACTAATAAGTACAAAATCCATAAATATATATATATACCCATATATATTTGTACCAACATCCATGGGTAATATATCTGTACCCATTGCTCATCCTATCCAAGTAGTCGATGTGACCCAAGTGAGTGGTCCATTACTACTATCCAAATCCATCTTTTTTTAAAAATATAAAATAAAATAAAATCATAAATCAAATAAATCATTTAATCCTAACAAATAATTACAATTAAACTACACATCATTTAACACCCAAAAATTAAATAAATCACATAAGCAATTAAAACAAATTAACATATAATATAAAGCCACATAAGCACATAGCCACGTAAGCACCTAAAATACAATAAAATAAATAATTAAATCCATTTTATATCCTTTTGAAAACTCAGGGTATTACATTCTTCCCCCCTAACAAAAGGAATTCCGTCCTCGGAATTCACGAAACTCTGAATTATTTTCTTTTAAAATTCATTTCCGTTCTCGTGTGGGCACAGCCTCTTTGTTTGGGCTCCACCGAATTCCAACGCATCCAATATACAAGGTTCCTATATTTAAGAAACACCATAAACGTACAACTCCTAGGTTGTATCCAACAATGACCCAATCTTACCCAATATTTAGTTAAGGATAACGATCCCTATGCCTCCAAGTTCCATAGGATATACGCACAAAATTCCTATGCATCCAGCGCTAACTAGTTTGTAACACTAAGCTATAGGCTACTGCCTCAATTAATAAACACAATCCGTGAAAAGTCATTTTAATACGTAAAAACTGACCTTCCTAAAAAAAATATATATGGAATGCATATATGGCATACATCCCAAGTAACCGTTTCCTGATAGAAAACTCTAGTGTTCGAGTTCAACTATTTACTACATCCTACGGCAGCCTCCAAACCACGCGCAATTCATTACAAAGGAGAGTAGTTCTCTCCGATGTATACTGTAATGAAGTTAAGGTCAAATTGTACGACCCTTACTTTCATTTCAAATCAACAGGTGAGAGGTCTGCACTATATATTATATAAAACCTAAAACGTTGTCATACTAACCTCCTTGTGCCAACAATATGACAAACAAAAAAAATCTAAAAAGCGAATTATTAAACACTTCCAATTATCCATGAAAACATAAGGTATATATCCCAAGCATATCCTCTATGATTAAAGGTTACGTTCCCGATCAAATCCTCCGTTTAGAGATATGAAGCAAAACTGTTGCTCCAAAATCATTATAAAGCTCCTTCTAAATAGCAATTTTCATCCATTATAATGGACATCCACATGCTATAACACTACTATCAGTGCGATATAGAACTGATATGAAGCCCCAAAGTGAACACTACTCGCACAATGTCCATAAGAAAACCTGTTCAATCCACTATTTTTTAACCTATATGGAATTAAAATTCTAATTCAATATCGATAATTCCTACCGACCATCTAATCCTGACTAGTCCTACTCCTAATAAGGAAGTGGTAAAGAGCTCTAATGATATCCGATCATCAATTTTTCCACCTTTCTAACAGGTGTTACTCTTATAGACAGTTAGGTACATGTAGTTACCCAAACCGGTCCACCAAACACCTGTTTCATACCGTGAAACATCATGTTTCCACCAGGATAAATAAAGTACTAAGAGTTGTGAACCTTAGTCCTTACATCCTCCTTCCAATTTGTCTACAGAAAGTACTGTTAGTCTGGTACCACCAGCTTTCGTCTGCACCCATTGTTTAAATTGGAGCATCTACAAAAGCTAACTCTGTAACTAAATTCTTACATTCTAATCCGTGATAAACCGACCGATATGGAAAGTCAATCGGTAATTCCATTTATCAAAAGTCAACTAACTACATCTTTTCCGTATACATCTTGCACCTCTTCTTTATTTAGACTTCCTGTCTAACTTCAAAAGAATATGGAACCTTTCCATCCTCCAAATAATCATCAATTTCCTAGCAACAACTAATTGGTGCGAATTGTGACCCTAAAAAAAAAAAATTTCCATATTATTTATGCAATGAAGAGACTTAGTTTCCTCCTCCACGCGCAACACCGGCAACTCCTCCTAATGACACACCCTTGTGAATAAATTCTTGATTAAGAATAGACTAATGATGATTTATTGAATCTACTATCCTTATTTGGCATCATTCCAATAAGTACCTAATCCAGTATTAAATCCTTCTTCCGACTTGGGAACAACTTTTGAAATTTCCAAGAAAATGTTCTGTAACTCTGACACCTCTGATAAACCATCGTGGCGTTACAACAGTTTTTATTTACCACAACCTCACGAATACTGAAAAATTAACAACCACCATTATCATGGCGCTGTAAAATAATACGAATCCAGTCCTAGCGTAAAATATGTCAAACTAATCATTCTAGATTATTTGACTCGTAATGATGGTTTAACTATCCCATCCTGAAAACATACTATAATGACGCATGTCCAAGTCTAATAGATTGGCTAGATTTATGTATATCTACCAAATCCGATTACCACCTGCTCACAATCCTAGTGTAAATAGCGCTATCACTCCATGTTATTAAAAGCAATAGTCGACTGATTACACACTTGTCCCCAACTAATTAAACCACATATTAAATCTTGAATAATTGACGAAAATAAAACACGTAAGATACATACAATAAAATAAAATATAATCCTACTTAAAATATCGTTCTTTCTAGAAAAGAAAACCTCCTTTGAAATCAACTTGCAAAAAAATTATTTCACAAAATTTCCTTTTATAGTTTCGTAGGTAATCATCCAACCTCGAAACATATCCTTTAAACATAGTTGAAAAATAACATTCATTTGCCTAAGCAAATACTAAGGGCTTAATCCTTCATCCTCCTTATATGCGGAATGCAAACCGTCTAACGTAGCTTTATAAAGCAACTTAGAATGTCACAACATAATCCATATACTCTCTTGAACATGATATAAAATCATGTATTTCGTTCTGATAGGAACTCCATCAAATCCCTAACCTCCTGAAGAGTACTTTTTATCTACCTCTTTTAGAGATGATACAAAAGTTTAACTATATGTAAATTGATCCACACCAACTCTACTAGTATCATTCACTATCCAACCAGTGAATAAGATTACCCTCGTACGATCATTCATCTTCCAGATTTAGTACCCCCTTCCTTGGATACACTGAAATCTCCTCCATTAGGATCCTCTTCGGACCCTACTACTCGCTTGTCTCCTTTTTGAGATCAACTGTAGTCATGTTAGCCCCGATATGCTTGGCTTACACTTTCTAAGTAATGCCAACCCCGGAACTAAACCTTCGATCCCAAGTTCTACTTATGGCAAAGAACTCGATAACGTACTCCTTTACTCCTTTGGGTCTCTATCGCTTTCGCCCTGCACCCCATCCTTTTCCTAGTGTCAACTATTCTGTAACTACGAAAAATAATTGACATCTGCTCCTCCTAACGAACAGTAAATAGAGTATAATGAATCCTAATATGGGCTCTAAGTTTTAAGAGACGCAACACGAAAGTCATATAACGAAACACACTTCTAAGGACACTTGAACCTGGAGTGCTCTGATACCGACTGTGATACCCCCGCATTTTTGGATACGGGTTGGCCAGGCCACGCCCGATTACCCGAGGATATCAAAACGAATCGGCAATAATTGAACACAGAATACAACAAATGAAAATAAGAATAACCAATATGCTGATCAGAAACTAAATGATAAATAAAACCTCATAAATAAATTTCCATTAATAAATTCTTCGGATACAAGAGATCTTCCAATTTATACAACTCGGGAATCCATAACATGTTGGAAATTCCAAAACTGAACAAATCACGGTCTACCACTAGATATAGAAATCACAAAGGGAACTCCTATGTAGATGATCCGGAAGAATGAAGTAGACAATCTCTGTTTAGCACGGATAATCCCTACTTCTAACGAATACCTAAAAAATGATGGTAGGTCAGGCTCACAAACAAGTTATACTCTACTACAGTCCAAGCAGAGACCCGATACGCAGATACATCCTAGATAACTCAACAATAGCTAAATAGTCCATATATATATATATGTACACACTATAGGATGCTTGCTAGCCCATAGTTCTGCCTCAGCCTAAATAGAAGGTAACATACAAATCACACATCACATGGGCATGTATACCTAGACCTACCAGGGAACATCAACTATGTCCAGTTATCCATCCTAGGCAATATACGCACCCTAACCATGATCCTAAGACTCAAGCTCATATCATGATACCATAATCATATATATATAATATTCTTCCTAATATAGAACATAAAACAAACATCCAATATGTCATTCAACTATTTTAGTTCACCTGACACAAATATAGGTAGGACTTAACCTTTATAGTTAATCCATTCCTTATTCCAGAATAGGTAGGAGTTAGCGTTTTAATTTAATCCGTACCTAATATGCCGCCGTCCCATATCGGTGCATATAATCCACAAAACAAAACCAATAATTGACAAATAAGAATAAGTAGTTCATCAATTAAAATCCAGAATAAGCAGAATAAAAATCTGATATGTATATGATCATATTATGTATCCAAAACAAGATTTAAAAATTATGTCACAGTCCGTTAAATTGCTAAAATAAAATGAAGCAATTAAATCCTTTATATCCGTTAACAGCATGCAAAATTGTTTAAACTTTCACATAATTCAAACCATTAGCAAATAGATATAATTTATGCAATAAGGGGTTTTAATACATCATGAAACAATATTTAGGATCCTCATTATTAACCCAACACAGTTCGGGAACCCTAGAACATCCAAACAATATCCAAACATCCTCTAGTACGCATCAAAATAAGAGAGCCTGCTCTCAAAACTTGAGAGCAGGCTCAATCCACACATGGAGCCGGCTCCCTAGACCTTGGAGTCGGCTCTACACATGAGGGAACCGGCTCCCCATCACCTGGAGCCGGCTCTTCACAAGAGGGAGCCGGCTCCCACTTCCATGAGCCGGCTCTCTCCTCCTCTGAGAGCCCTAACCCAAAATCCACCTGTTCTACTCCTTCATCCCCGTCTCTGGCAAGTTTAAACACCTCTGAAACTTTTTAATAGGGTTCCTAGGAGTTCGATCTATGCCCGAATTTATTCCAAAACAATTAAACACAATATGCTTCATAAACAACAATTCAGAGTACATAGTACGAAATAATTTATGTGATAACCAATTTCAATTCATAGCAGACAATATAGTTAACACTCAGAATTAATAAACATACAAGTTTCATTTTAAAGTCTGATTTAGTCCTAGAGATTATCTAAGCATGCATAGAACACAGGTCTAAGGAAAACAACAAGAAATATAACTTGCCTCTTAAGGTTTCGGTTTGAAACCTTTAACCGTCTTCTTCATAGACTTTCCGGCAACCTTTGATTATCGTCAAGCCTTTTACTGCTCTGGCTCTATTCCACAAGCAGACCCTCTTCTTCCTCCTTGGTCCGGCCTTTCAACCCTTGGCCAAAGCCCTAGCTTCCTCTCTCAGTTTTTCTCTCAAACTCTCTTTCTCTAAAAAGTAGCATGAATAGGGTTTCTTCCAACCCTTGACAGACAAACCTAATATGTATATATAGGTTTATAACAAACCCTAATCCTATTCATAACCTATATCTAATAATAAGAGAAGAAAAAATAATAAAAGAAAAATAAAAACAAAACATAATACATATATTTGAAGTCGGTACGTAAATATATATATATATATATATATATATATATATTTCACTTATACTATATATATATAAATAAATAACTATACTTATTAATATAATTATTTAATATACTAATAAGTACAAAATTCATAAATATACATATATACCCATATATATATGTACCAACATCCATGGGTAATATATCCATACCCGTTACTCATCCTATCCAAGTAGTCGATGTGACCCAAGTGAGTGGTCCATTACAACTATCTAAATCCATCTTTTTTAAAAAATATAAAATAAAATAAAATCATAAATCAATTAAATCATTTAATCATAACAAATAATTACAATTAAACTACTCATCATTTAACACCAAAAAAATCAAATAAATCACATAAGCAATTAAAAGAAATTAATATATAATATGAAACCACATAAGCACATAGCTACGTAAGCACCTAAAATACAAAAAAAATAATTAATTAAATCTCTTTTATATCCTTTTGAAAACTTGGGGTAT
Source organism: Cornus florida (assembly GCF_030987335.1). NCBI lineage: Eukaryota > Viridiplantae > Streptophyta > Magnoliopsida > Cornales > Cornaceae > Cornus > Cornus florida. The sequence goes on from NW_026775571.1 coordinate 5,004,704, forward strand.
TACACTATTTGCCTTTCTTAGGTTTCTAGCTTGGCAATTGATTGGGGATGAGAATAAAGCAATTGAGTGTTGGCCCCCAAACTTCTTAAAGTCGATAAAAAATTTTCCTCAAAAGCGGGACTTCTAGGAAAACCTTGAGAATAAGATGGTTGATTCACATTTGAAGGGTAAGATGGACGAAAGCCTTGAACATTTTGATTTTGCATGTGGGTAGGAACGTACTTAACTTGGAAACTACCTTGTGGAGGGTTTGTAAGAAAAGTTGGGGTAATTTCTCAACCTTAGATTATAATAATCACCATATGGATTGTTTCCTTGATTGACAAAAGCGGCATTAACTTGTTCGTGTTGCTCATTTTGCACATGTCCATGGGGATAATTGGAAGTAGTATGAAGCACACTTGAACATGTCATGCAAGACTTATTAGAATGATGATGATGATAAGCAGAAGAAGACGCTTGATAAGCCGAATTTTGATCGGCCAAGAATTAGTCAAATCTTTGAGTTAAAGTCTTTACCTCGGTAACTATATCATTAGAACTTTCCACTTGACATAAATGAGAGCTCTTCTTCCCTCCTACGAAATTTCTACCATTGTGAGAGGATAATGTTCGATGCATAGAGTTTCACTTATGCTTAATCGCCAAACATCGTCCTCGTGCTTATCTAAGTAAGACCCTCCCATTGAAGCATCTACCATGCATTTGTGGGTCTCTGATAAACTTTCATAAAAATGTTGAACAATTTGCCACTTAGGAATGTTATGATGAGGGCATTTCCTAAGCAAGTCATTTAATCTTTCCCAAGCCTTATAAAGAAGCTCCCCATCCCCATGTGCAAATTCACGAATTAGAGTTCGCATGGAGTTGATTTTAGAAGCGGAATAATATTTTTTCAAAAACTCTTGTTGCATTTCCATCCAAGAGTTTATTGAAAGAGGCCTCAAGTTAGCAAACCAATACTTGGCCTTATCTTTGAGAGTAAATGGGAAGAGTTTCAACTATAGAACCTCTTCCGGCATGTCCGTGTATTTCACGGTTGAACACATCTCAAGAAACTTATCTAAATGCTTGTATGGTTCCTCATTGCTTAAGCCATAAAAGTTCGGAAGCATTTGTATGGTTTGTGGTTTAATTTCATAATGTCGTGCTCTAAAAGGAGGAAAACGAATACATGTGGGTGTATTGTATTCATTGGGCACATAGTGATCTTTTAAAACCATAGGAGGATGATTTAGAATTGATTGCTCCACATGAGCTCCATGATTAACTTGAACGATGGGAGGTGGTGCAAAAAGTGGCCTTGGCATTCCAAGTGGAACTTGGCCAATTGGTGGTTGTGGAACTTGACCAATTGTTGGATGGATTGAGGATCCTGTCTTGTTAAAGCGTTCTCTTAATTTTCTCCATGGTAGTACTGGGGACTGTGGGAGGTCTAAGTTCATAGTGAGATGGGTCACTAGTCTTTGGTAGAGAACCAAGACTGGAGCAATGTTTAGTTTTGGACTGAGGTGAGGAATTATTCAGAGCAGTACTCGGAGATGGAGTTACTGTGAGATATATATTTTGGGAAGATTGTAAAAAATATATATTCTGTAATTGACAACTTTCGGTGTCAAAACAAGTCCTAGTCGAGTTGTAAATTTAAGTTACTATATCGGGATCGACAACGACTGCGGAATTGGAAGGTTGTTCAAAGTTACCATAACTGAGATCATTTGAGAAAGGTAAGAACAACACTTTAGGAAGGAATCTAAAAAGGTTAGGCTACATTCCATACTTGGTATATTTTTTCAGAAATTTCCAAAACTGGGTTTTTACCAAGTTCAGCCTGAAAATTTAAGTCTGCTAGACTTGAACCGGTTCAGCCCCATTGAACCGATTCAAGGCCTTTAAGACTGGCTTCGAATTCTCACTGCCAATCTTAAACCGGTTTGAACCGGTTCAAGAAGTCTTGATAGCAATACAATTTATAGTTTCTTGTTTCAGATTTCTTTCCTAGTTGGTCTAGAATTATACCAAATCCTATACACAAATTTTTTCATATTTTTAGAGCGGTTAGGTCATTCTATAATCTATATAAACCTTGTCATACATGTAGGTATGACTTTTGCATACAAAATTCAGATCTATTGAAAGCCATCTTTGAGATATATTTTTATTCAGAAAATCAATCTGATTTTCTGATTTTATTTTTTAGAGCACACACATAAACACCAGAGTGATTTAGTAGTGTTGTTCTTTATCTCATCGCAATTGAAGCATAATTGAAGATTCAGAAATTTCGAAAAAGCAGAATTCATTCGTTCTTCGTCAAATTCAGATCTAGAAGAAAAGGAGTGAAACGATCACATTTTGAAAGGGTCAAAGCATTCGTGGAGTGTTGCCTGATCTACCTGCAACTCTTCTACAGAGATCAAGAGTAAGCCTGAGATCGAGAGCTGTTGGACGGGAGAGTCGCAAAGCCAGGGATTGTCAACAATTGGTTTTTGGTAGAACGATGGGTGTGAGACTGAGTCAAAGTTCGGTATACTTTGCTTCAAACATAGTGGATCGTTTATCTCAGGATTGTAAAGTCCAACGAGGTTTTTCTTGTTACAATTGGTCTATTCTACCATTAAGGGTTTCCTCGCAAAAATCCCGGTGTCATCTCTTAAACTCTATTTACTTTACTTGCACTTTATTTTTGTTTTGTGGTTTGATTTTAGTTTTATTTCGGTAAAATTAAAATAAGTAAAAATTGGATAAAAGAGCAAATTAAATCAATTCACCATCCTCATGGTTATTTATCCATATTATATTCCACAACCATTCCGCTGCGCACAAACTCTCAACAGATTTGGGCAAAAGTGGAGGGAAGAATGGAGGTTTCAGGTGGTTATGTGGGCGTGGGGAAAGTGTAATAGGAAGCTATCGTGAATGAGGAGAGAAGGGGGGCCGTCGTGGTGGTGTTGAGAGGGGAAACCGTCACGGGGGTGGTGGAGGTTTCATGGCGGTGGTGTTGAGAGGGGAAACCGTCACCGGGGTGGTGGGGGTTTCATGGTGGTGAACTATTTTGAACTTGTACACGCTATATGTATGCATAGTTCTATTGTTATGATGTGTCTTTTAGTGGGTTAGGAGTGACACCTATCTAATTTTTACTTTTTCATACTTACATGTAATTCACTTTTTCATACTTTGCCATTTGTCATGTGCAGTTTCGTGTTTATGTTTATACCTTGGTATTTTCTGGAGAAGCCTGGGATGGAAGTTTCACAGATCCAGTTCAATTTCTGGATCTTCTTCTCCAATGCTCTTTGCACCTTGGCATTGAACTTCTCTATTTTATTAGTAATTGGTAGAACTGGAGCAGTTACCATTCGAGTTGCTAGTGTTCTGAAAGATTGGATACTAATAGCCCTTTCGACTGTTATGTTTTCGGAATCTACAATTACCTGGCTGAATACCATTGGCTATGCAATAGGTAGTTTTCTGTTTGCAAGAAGTGTTGCTGTAGTTGTCAATCACAATACTTCTTAAATGTGAATTTAACTTCTTCGCCTTCCAAAGTAGAAGATTGAGAATTCAAGTCCCCATAAGAACAAATGGGTTTGTAAGTGTGTTTCTTTTCAAGGCAGAATATATATATATATATATATATATATATATATATATATGAATTTAACTTGAATGCTTTCTGCAGCACCATGTAGTCTTGGTTTTGTCGTGGTTAATGATTATTTGTACTAATGATTTTATGTGGTGTATCAAGTAAAGTTTAAAGATACCTAATTTTGTAAAAAAGTTTAAAGATATGTGCGTGTACGATGTTGATGGTGATTGTCTCAAAACTATCAAACTTTCTACTTGTGAGTTTAAATAGTTAGTGAAAGGTTATGAGCAATTTTCAGAAATGACCAAAAATTACAATCTCATGATAGTTAAGCCTAATTTGTTGGTCAAATATTTTATTTCTTTTATTCAATGGACGTCACTTCGATTAAATACTAACTTTTCTTAAAGTTTAGTATATTTAAAGTATTTTGTAAGAGCGTGATTGGCTTATATTAAATTTATTTCTTTTTTTAAAGCATTTGTGTTGTTATAGTTATATTGTCGGTCATCGTAATAATATAAATTTTTGTGTGGACAAAAGTAGAAAAATAATTCATGAATGGTCATTGTATAGTTATAGTTACTTGTAGTGACTTTCAATGGTCTACAGGGCCCCGCTTCCTGGACCATACCAAAACTAATTGCAAACTTGATAATTTTTCCAAATGTGACGATGACAATATTGAGCTTTCTATTATTTTGTTCCTGGATCACTACAAAATTTGTCTTATGGATGGATCTTCAATTATAATTAGTTGATGAAAAAAAAAAATTAAATTAGTTGTATCAATCCAGGAACAACCAAGGGTTGGACTTATCTCAACTCAAACTCAATTAGAGTTGGATTTGGTCTTAACCTGAGTCTAACATGAATCCAAACTTTAATATTATTTTTTTATATATTTTTTATTTTAAATATATTATATATAGTACTCAAATGATCACTTTAATTTCTTTAGAATTTATTTGTAATTCATTAGAAATTTACACAAATGGTTTTTTTTTTTTCTATTTTTAAAAAAATTGTGCTTATGAGTAATTTAAATGAAACAAACTAAAGATCAATTTAAAAATTTAATGATGATGGATTGGATTCTAGTTGAATAGTTAGGATTGGAGGTTGAGTTAAAGTTGCGTTAGAGTTGAATATTTCATATATCGAATTAGGCTTGAGTTATACTTCCAACCCGTTCAATCCACCCAAGTTGTAGCTCTAAAAATAATAGAGTTTAATGATGCATTAAAACTAAACCTTAATTGTGCCTGTGCTAGGGGTGCACACGGTTCGGTTTGTACCGGTTTTAGAGTTTTTTGGAACCAATCCGATCCTAACGGTTACAAAAAATCTGAAACCAAACTGAACCATTTGACCAAAGGAACCAAACCAAACCAAACGATAAGAAACCGGTTTGGTTCGGTTCTGTTCCACAGTTCCTGTTTTTTTTTTTTTTTTTTGTTACAAAATTATTCATATTTCAAAATCCAAACGCACAATAATAAACCAAGTTAACCAAAATTATTCATATTTCAAAATCCAAACGCACAATAATAAACCAAGTTAACCAACACATTCAGAACTTTTAATTTATTTTTCTATGCCACTTCTTGAACTAAAGTGAATACATTAAGAATTGTTAATAACCTAATGCATTAAAAATTACTAATTCAACAACAAATATTCAACCACAATTTAGAAAACTAACAAAATTTAGCCACTCTAAATCAAAAAAAAAAAAAAAAAAGAATTATCTAATAAATTGATAAAAACCTAAGAGAATTAAGAGTGGACTGTAAGATTGATAGTTGTTACAAACTTCTAAGTGATTTTGACTATAGAATTATATTATATTATACATATAATTTAACAAATATATAAATATATATATAACTTAATAATTATTTAGGAATATATATATATATATATATAACTTTTCGGTTCGGTCCGATTTGGTCCTAAAGGATCTCAAACCATGACCAAACTGTATCTTTACGGTTTTACAAATTTAAAACCATGACCGAACCAAACCTTTAACAAACCAAACCAAACTGTCCCATCCAATTTGGTTCGGTTTGAATTTTGATTTGACCGAATTTTTGTGCACCCCTAGCCTATGCCCCTCTCTGTCACACTGATCATCCAAAAAAGTAAAACCATTGTTAAATATGATATGCTGAACTTTCCTTTCATTCTTTTCACATTTATTGTTTAGTCTAATACGGTGTTTGATTAGCAGGAGTGACATTAATAAATGAAAGTACTCTTCTCTATGTGACTTTTATTTTTTATTTTTTCTTTTTGCCTTTTGTTTCTGTTTTTTAAATAGATTTGAAAATCTATGTATTCTCCAAAAAAAACACCAATATATAATAAAACAAGTAATATGAGAATCTCACAAAAATTAAAATTAATTTGATTTTCTAAACTGAAATCTCAACCAAAGGTGTAAATCTGAGATTAAAAATTTAAAGATGAGATGGACTTGTATTGAATATTTAGGATTTAGGGTTAGAGGTCGAGTTAGAATTACATTAAGGTTGAATATTTCATATGAAATTGGGCTTGAATTATACCTATAACTCCTTTAACCCATACAGATCTAAAAATAAACCTTAATTGTGTCGTGCCCTCTCTCTCTCTCTCTTTGTCACACACGCACACACATCGTCATCCAATATAGTAAAACAATTGTCAACATGGTATGCTGGATATTCCTTTCACATTTGTTATTTAGTGTAACTTGATGAATACGTTGTTTGATTAGTATGGAGTGACTAATAAACCAAAGTACTCCTCTTTGCGATTTTTTTTTTCCCCCCTTTTTAAAATAGATTTGAAGTCTATATATTCTCCCAAAAAAAAAAAAAAAAAAACCACATCTATTGTTTAGTCTACCTTGTTGAATACGGTGCTTGATTCGTAGGAGTGACACTAATAAATGAAAGTACTCTTCTCTATTTGAAGTCTATATATTCTCCAAAAAAAAAAAAAGAAAAAAAAAAGACTTTTGTGTCTAAAAAAACTCAGAAAAAATGAGAAAAGTGGGTGTTTAATCAAAGTGACGTCCGGGGTGATGAAAACAAAAACCGTTATTTTAAATAATTGATGAAAGATTATGAGCAATTTTTATGAATGACCAAAAATTACAATATCATGATAGCCAAGCCTAATTTGTTGGTCAAATCCTTTATTTCTTTTATTCAATGGATGTCACTTTGATTAAATACCAACTTTTCTTAAAGGTTAGTATATTCAAAATATTTTGTAGGAGCGTGATGGACTTATATTAAATTTATTTTATTTTTTAAAGCATTTGTGTTGTTATAGTTATATTGTGGGTCATTGTAATAATATAAATTTTGGTGAGGACACAAGTAGAAAAATAATCCATGAATATGGAAAAAGTTTAGTAAAACACCACCTATTTATTCGTGGATGTGTGGTCCACCATAACTATGTCCAAAAGTCACCAAATGATAGGGGTGACAATTTGTGTTCACGGGTCGTAATCGTGTCGTGTCAACTTAAGGGTATTATACTAAACAGCTCAACCCGAACACGATCCGTTTAATAATCGTGTTAGGAACTCTCAACACTAACACGACCTGTTTATTAAACGGGTTACACGTGTAACCTGTGTAATGACTTATTAACACAAAAAAAAAAAAAAAAAAAAATTATATTATTTAAATTATTAATAATACTCAATAAAATAATAAATATTAAAAAAAATATAAGTTTTAATCAACCAAATTACTAAATAGTTTATAGCTTACAAAAGATTAAATTATAAGACACAAGTTTATATAGTAATTTTAGAACTTAAACAGAAATTTATTTGCGACATATATAGTTAAACGTGTATAAACGGGTTACACGATTGAATCCCTCAACTCAAACACGACACGATTAACTAAACGGGTTAATCATGTTTGCGGGTCATGTCAACTATTGCCACCCCTACCAAATGACCATTTATATTTTACTTTTTCGAATAAGGTTAATTTGAAAGAGTTCAGCAATTTGCTTTTTAAACTATTGATAGTCATATGGGGTCTAACTCTTATAATAGTTAGTGAGTTCACGTCTAGCAAGCAACATAATATCTGTTTCTTCACTTGTAATTAAATGTGTCATTTTGACTTTTTTTGAACCTAAAATGCTAGTCTTAAGTCGAATCTTCCAATTTTAAAGAATTGTTTAGATTTAATTTATAAAATTTGATATTATTTTAGTTCATCACAAATACTTTTTAGTTCAACTGTAATAATCAAAGATTGTTGATGGTAGAGAAAATCGAAAAAGAAAGTTTCAGAACGATAAGAAAGTGTTGCACCATCGTGTTTTAGTTGGAGAGAACTTTTCTTGGAGAGGATCCGTTCTTTTTTTGTTAATGATTATAAATTTTAAAGATATACGTGGATGTGGGCTACTGTAATCATGGAGGATATGCATGAGGATATTTGGCTCACATGGACTTGAGACTTAGAAATTCAGTGGCCAAAGCTTAGTCAAGGGGCACTATCAATGATCCAACCACGGTGACTTATAATGGTCTACAAGCCTGGACCATACCAAAACTAATTGCAAACATTATAATTTTTCCAAATGTGATTGTGGATCTTGAATTAAGATTAGTTGAAGAAAAAAAAATTAAAATTAGTTGTGATACAAAATAATTAAGGATGCAATTTGATAGGACAATCTTAACACAAGAGTCTAATCTAATTTTTAAAGGACTTGAGCAACTACTTTTACAATTAGGGTTAGACTTATCTCAACTCAAACTCAATTAGACTTATCTAAAAAAAATTGTGCTTATGAGTAATTTAAATGAAACTAACTAAAGATCAATTTAAAAATTTAATATTGAGGGATTGGACTCGAGTTGAATAGTAAGGATTGAAAGTTGAGTTAAAATTGGCGTTACAATTGAATATTTCATATATCGGATTAGGTTTGAGTTATACCTCCATCCCGTTCAATTCACCCAAGTTTAGCTCTAAAAATAATAGAGTTTAAGAATGCATTAAAAATAAACTATAATTGTGCCTGTGCCCCTCCATGTCACACACACTGATCATCATCCAATAAAGTAAAACCATTGTTAAATATGATAAGCTCAACTTTCCTTTCATTCCTTTCATATTTATTGTTTAGTCTACCTTGATGAATACGGTGTTTGATTAGTAGGAGTGACACTAATAAACGAACGTACTCTTCTCTATGTGACTTTAATTATTTCATTTTCCCTTTTGTTTCCTTTTTTTAATAGATTTGAAAATCTAAGTATTCTTCAAAAAAATAAAAAATAAAAACACCAATATATAATATAATAAGTAGTCTGAGAATCTCACAAAATTTTAAATTAACTTGACTTTTTAAATTTAAAATTCAACCAAAGTTGTAAATCTGAGATTAAAAATCCAAGGATGAGATGGACTTGTATTGAAAAGTTAGGATTCAACCCCTGCAGTCCAAAAAATAAATCTTAATTGTGCCTGTGCCCCTCTCTCTCTCTCTCTCTCACACACACACACACACATGCGCACGCGCACACCATCCAATAAAGTAAAACAATTTTCAAGGACTTTCCTTTCACATTTTTTTTAGTGTAATTTGATGAATACGTTGCTTGATTAGTATGGAGTGACTAATAAACCAAAGGACTCTTCTTTCCGATTTTTCTTTTTTTTTTTTTTTTTTTTTTTTGTTTTTCCTTTTAAAAATAGATTTGAAGTCTATATATTCTCCAATAAGTAGTCTGAGAATATCACAAAAAGTAGAGAGGGAATTAAAAAATGGTGATTGAGTTGTTGGCATTAGGATTAGTGTGGCTGAAGAATCCTTTCATTCATGCCCCTACGCGAAAAGGAGACAACCGGCGAGCTTTGAACTCAAAAGTAAAGCTACGCCTTTCAAGGAAATCAACTGGAATGAAAACTCATTAAGTCAAAACTCAACTCCAAACACGAAAAGTGAGGTTATACCAACAAAGTGACAAACGGGAAAAATGACGAAAAGTGAATAGTGTCAAAAAAATGAAAATGTGGAAATGACTCGGTCCTTAAAGGAATTTGTCAATCCAAAGGAAAAAGTCTTGGAAACTATTTCCGAGCACTCGAGACGACACTAAGTGATGAGTGACCGAACTCAGAAAAGAAAATTTAACAGAAAAAAATTTATCCGTAAAATTTCAGAAAAAGGAAAGGAAGAAAAATGACCGGGTCATTACAACACATTCCTTCCATCTTATTTTAGTTAGGTTGAAAATTAATTCTCACTTATAAATTTATAATACATGTATCTCTTTTAATTGGTTAGAATTTCAATTATTAATATACTCAATGATAATATATTTGAAGTATTTATTGGGTGGTAAGTGCAGAAAACACCTCTGAAGTATATTTTTCATAGCACTTTCACCCCTATTTGAAAAAGTGTACAATAAACACCCCTAATCTTTTGATATTGTGCAAAATTACCCCTCTATTAGAAATCTGATATAAAATAGTGTTGTAATACCCATTTTGCCCTTTTACTCTTCCCAAAATTCCTATGCAATCATCATTTTCACTGCAATCATCCTCTGCCGTCTGTGCTCGCCATATCCATTTGCTTCACGCCAAAAATTTTAGTGTTCATAACTGAAATTTCTTTGATTCTTACTTTAACAAACCCATCAAACTTGACTTCTTTCCCGTAGAGGTACTGCGGGAAGCGAGGTATCAATGTCAGAGGGCAATACTCCCATCTCTAAAAAAAAAAAAAAAAAACGTATCAATAAAAATGAGTAACAATGGACTAAGATTCAACAAAAGATTACAAGCGAGCGAGCAAGCTTCTCCAGAAACAATCAGATTATTGACTAGATTTTTTTTTTTTTTTTTTTTTTTTTCGTATTTGTTTGTGTAAGAAGGATGTAACACCAAAGCTTTTTCGTGTGTATTGTACCCCTCCTCTTTCAGACCATTCTTTGACTTTTGTGAGTACACTCGGCCTGTCCCAATGATGGAACCATTAACATCACCAAGAAGAAGAAATTGGAAGAAGAGAGAGAAAAAGCTGTAGAGACAAAGATCAAACAGGTGGTGGTCTCATCAGTTGCACCCATCTATTGTAACCATCGTTACTAAGCGACTACTCACCGGGTGGCACCCACTATCTCCACCACATCTGACGCCAGGACCGCCGATGGGAAACTCTTTCCGAACGGGGATCTTTACATAAGAGGTTTCTCGAGAAATGTGCCTCATGGATCGGGGAAGTATCTATAGACCGATGGGTGTATGTACAAGGGGGAATGGAAGAGAGGGAAGGCCTCCGAGAAAGGCAAGTTCTCGTGGTTGTCAGGGGCGACGTAGAGGGTGAGTTCAAGTCAAGTCGGATGGAGGGGTTTGGGACCTTCATCAACTCCGATGGGGACACCTACTATGGGTACTGGTCAGTGGATCGGACGCACGGGTACAGCTAGAAGTGGTATACCAACGGCGATTACTACGATGGCTTGTGGTGGCGAAACCTTAGGACGGCTAAGGCCGGTACGTGTGGAAGAACGGGAATGAGTATGTGGCTGAGTGGCGGAATGGGGTGATCAATGGCTAAGGATTGTTGATTTGGGTGAACGGAAATTGATACGATAGGAAAACAGTGTCTTTTTTGGTCTTTTAACAAAAAAAATTGTTTTTATATATTTTATAAAATTATTCAATAAGGGCAATTTGGTCAATTTAGATTTTAAAAGTGTAAGGGGGACCTAATTGCGCCAAATTGAAGCTTGAGGGGTGTTTTTTTGCATGTGAGGGGTGTGATATGCACTATAAGCATATTTCAAGGGTGTTTTTTACACTTGACCCTATTTATTGGACTGGACTGGACAAATTTATCTTTAAAATAGATAAAATTTATAGTTATTTGATTTTAAATTTTATCAAATAGCGCTTAGTCTATCATAATGTTGCTCTCAATGTGAACTCTCTCCTTAATGTGATGTGCCCAGCGAACGTGAATGGCCGGACCAATCAAAAGGATATTTCTAGATTTTTTGTTGATCTTGTCTTATCTGCAAGCATGCGTAGTTAATTTGTAGATGAAGTTAGTCAATAGGCCCTATCAATCAACCACGACGATCGACTAGATTGGAACGGTCTTGGAGGCATCCTATTTGCTTTTCTTTTCTTAATTGTGCATGTGTTTATTAATAATTAATATTAATAATTGCCAATTTGATATTTTTTCCAACTTGATATTTTTTTTCTGTCTGTGACAATGACAATATTTTACTGTTTATTGTTTAATTTCTGGATCACTAAATTTTTTATCTTATGGATGAATTTTGAATTTAAATGAGCTCTGATGAAAAATAATTAAGGGTGCAAATTTGGGTGGGTCAATCTGAAATAAATCTAACTTAAATCCAGTTTAATTTTCATGAGCTTGAGCTTAATCTGAACTTAAATTTTAATAGTATTTTTATACATATTTTTTATTTTAAATATATAATATATAAATTTTAAATTATGATAAATGGTAAAAATATATTGAATGGTTTTCCTAAGAATTTGTTTATACAGTAATTTATTAGAAATTTGGATTAAGTTTTTATTTTTTTAGGAGTAATTTAATCTGAAAAATAAATAATAATTAATTTAAAATTTTAATATGGAGATTGGTCCTTTGAATAATTCAATTTAGATCACTTTTAATTCAAAATCGCAACCAAAGTTTAAAGATTGTTGGATGTACCTCCGACGTTGCAGCTCTACTGCTCTAAAAAAATAAGTTTAAGGATGTATTAAAAATAAATCTTAATTACAAACCATGCCTTAAAGGGGTTTTTGGGTCAAAAAAGTTAAAAAAAAAAAAAAAAATGGAAACAAGTTTTATTTTTTATTTTTTATTCCTACTTACATCATATCGTATAGAAAAAGTTAAAAAATAAAATTTACAGCTAAAATTTGGAACTCTAAAATGCTGATGTGGTTGTAAAAAATGCTGACGTAAAAAAAAAAAAAAAAAAAAAAAAAAAAAAGAAGAAGAAAGAAGAATATGCTCTTAGAAGACGATGTTTCCTTTCATAAACACCACTACCTCTAAAGCTATTTTTTTTTTCTCAAAAATCCTTATTTTTAGTCAAACTTGTCATTCTTTATACTAAATTTATGAAAAGTATGCATTGAAAATTCAATGTGCCTTTTTTCTTTTCTTTTTTTTTTTTTTTTGAATGTTAAAGCAACTGACATATATAGGATGAGGAATCGAACCTGTGCCATTTGGCCACAAACTTAGCGCCCTTACCAACTGGGCTATCACACCACACCTTGCTTCTTAATTCTTGTCCTTTAGGGAATAAGTACTATTGAATATTTGAAACTTCGACTATTATTTCTAAGCAATCAGATCATATGTCTGTTCATCACTGTTCATATCATTGACAATTATTTCTTCGAATCAGTCCGTTGAGCAGAGAGATTCGAAACTTCGTTTGAGGGTGAAATATTGCTTTGTTCTTTGTGTACAAGCAAGATTGCTCAAGATACATATAAATATATGTATATATATACATAGCATAATATGAGAAGTGTAGACACTAAAAGTTTAGTGGGCTTTGGTTTTGACAAATGGACCCATTAAATATGGGCATAATGTTTAATTAACTTATTTAATTGGCCCAAACTTGGTCCACTTAAATTATTTAATTAGCCCAGCCCAGATAATTAAATGAAAAGATAATTATTCATAATAAATATATTTGGAATAATTATTTTTAAAGATAATTATCATAATATAACCGGCCCGGCTAGTTATGATTTTTTCCTTATCAGGAGAGGACACGTGTCATCATCCTATTAATCCAATAAGCTTATAAATAGAGGCCTGGAGGAAGGGGGAAAGGGGACACGGATTCAGAATTCAGAAGAGAAATCAAGAGACTCAGAAGTCAAAGGCACAAATTCAAAATCCAAACCCAAAAGCGAAAAACATCAAGCACATCCATCGACGTGCCGTTCTTCATCAAATTTTACAGTGATAAAAAACAAGCATATCCAACGACATGCTGTTCTTCATCAAATTCCACGGCGATCAACAACAAGCACATCTAACGACATGCCGTTCTTCATCAAATTCCACGGTGATTCAAGAATAAGCTTGTGCAGCCCTTGAATCCAACCAACAATAAAAAGGAGATCGAATCAGAGGACCATGGTGATTCAAGAATAAGCTCGTGCAACCCTTCGATCCAACCAACAACAAAAAGGAGATCGAATCATAGGACCATTCTTTTTGTAAAGAATATTACAAAGGATTGTACTCCATCTTTATAAATTAATAAAATATTATATTTGATCCCAATTTTGTTTCTTATTTGCAAATTACAAAATTTGTGTGTACAAATTTCTGGCACGCCCGGTGGAAACATCATCTGCCTCTCATCTCTTTCTCCTACATCAAATCCTTAACAAATTCATCGTCAGATTCTGACTTCCAATAAGATTTAGACGAAGAGCAAGAATACAACCAAAAACATCGCAGTCATGACAAACAACATCAATACCATCACAAAAGGTGGCAAAAAGGTTGCAACTTCGTCAAGTGGTACAAACACCTCTGCAAGTTCAATGATGTGGAGCTTGGTCAAATCATCCGTTCCTGCCAAAAGATAGCACAATGCGATGAGAGTCAATTCTGCCAAATCTATCAAAGTAATAACTCAAACTCATACCGCCTTCACCTCGCTGGGGGCAAGAAGGAAGGTTTCTACAACCTCAAAGGTTGCTTTAGTCACAAATTCAAGTTCCACCTCGCTAGGGGCAAGGAGGAAGGTTCCTACAACCTCAAAGGTTGCTCCAGTCACAAGTTTAAGTTCCACCTCGCTGGGGGCAAGGAGGAAGGTTCCTACAACCTCAAAGGTTGCTGCAGTCATAAGTTCAAGGCTAGTCCACCCAAGGCCAAAGATTTTTTCTGACTCCATTATTATGCCAATCATGATGACGAGTACTACCTCGTATGAAGAGCAATTGGTGACTATGGCTCGTGCAATTGAAAGATTACAACACTCTCTAAAGGAGCAAGATCTGAAAATTGCCTCGCTGACAGAAAAGTTAAAATTACGTGACGACAATGCTGAGTCAAGCAAAGGCCGAATTCCTTATTCTAATTCCATGCCAGAGAACACGCCAATTGATAATCAAAATGACTTGTACGTCAATCCAACAATTGATACTGCCTCTGTCACCTTACTTTCTGTCCAACAACTTCAAGACATGATAGTGAATTACATAAGAGAACAATACAATGGCATCCCTTAAAGTGCTCACATGTTCTCAAAGCCTTACATAGAAAGAATTGACATTTTAAAAATGCCGGTTGGGTATCAACCTCCAAAGCTTCAACAGTTTGACGGAAAAGGCAATCCCAAGCAACATGTCGCACACTTTGTAGAGACTTACGGCAATGCTGGTACAAACGGAGATCTCCTTGTCAAGCAATTCGTTTGTTCCCTCAAAGGGAATGCATTTGATTTGTACATATACCTCAAAGCTGGAGGTATTAACAGTTGGGAGCAGATGGAATGAGAATTTCTCAACCGTTTCTACAGCACTCGTCGTACTGTTAGTATGCTGTAGCTTACAAATACAAAACAAATGAAGAGTGAACCAGTGGTTAACTACATCAACCGTTGGCGAGCTTTAAGTCTTGACTGCAAGGATCGTTTGTCTGAAATTTCTACAATTGAAGCATGTATGCAAGGCATGCGCTGGGAGATTCTTTACATCCTACAAGAAATTAAGCCTCGCACATTTGAAGAGCTTGTTACTTGAGCCCACAACATAGAGCTTAGCATGGAAAATCATGGTGCTAGAGAAAATGTTCCTGATATATCCGACAACCTTCAAGAAGATGAAAGAAGTAAATCCGAAGAAGAAGACAATATACTTCCTAACTCGGATGGCGAAATAACTTCATCTTTCATTATAAGCATCATCTCGAAAGACTTGCATCAAGAAACGCACCATGCTACAACAATGACTTCAACCGAAAGTGCAAAATCATAGGGGGTATTAAGTCAAGGAAACCAAGAAGAAAATCCTCAAAGTGACGATGAGATAGTCCGTGCCCTCCAGTATAAGCTTGGATTGTCGTCTGATTCTTGCAAAGTTGAAGAAAATTATTAAAGTTAAAATGATCCCAGATACGAGCCTAAACTGTCAATGACACTCCTTGACATGAGTTTAAACTGTCTACCTAGAAAAAAAAATCAAGAACTCCTTGATACGAGTTTAAACTGTCTCTCAAATAAAAAAAATGACACTCCTTGACACGAGCTTAAACCGTCTACCTGAAAAAAAAAATTGACACTCCTTAACATGAGTATAAACTGTCTATCTGAACAACACTCCTTGGCACGAGTATAAATTGTCTACCTAAAAGAAAAAAAAAAAAATCAAGAACTCTTTAACATGAGTATAAATTGTTTACAAAAAAAAACACTCTTTGACACGAGTATAAACTTTTTCGGAAAAACTCATGTCTCTATTGAACTACGTGATGACTTGATCCCTCTTTTGAGGATACATAGGTAGTTTAGAATTTTATTTTAAGTTCAGTACGATGCTAAAAAAAAAAAAAAAAAATCCTCAGAGCATGCAAAATGGCAAAGTGTGCTCGTCACAAGATATCAAAAAGATTAGTCGCAATTAATCAACTTGGCTTCTGTCAAGATATTGTTGTCGCTCGTCACAAATTTTCAACTTGGCTAGCTCTCAAGATGTTGTCACTCATCATGTGATATCAAAAGTGCTCGTCCTGCCTGTTAACTTGGCATGCCACCAAAGTGTAGTTGTAAAGAAAATTTTGGTCTGTCGCCAAATTGTAGCTGCATGGAAGAAATTTGGCCCACCGCCAAAATGTAGTTGCAAAGAAAAATTTTGATCCCTCGCCATAATTGTAGCTACAAAGGAAATTTTGATCCAGCAAAGTATAATTGCGAAGAAATAAATTGGTTCATCGCCAGACTATAGGTGCCAAGAAATATTCTGCTCGCCACTGAGGTATTGCTGGAAAAGATTTTCATTGAGCTATTGTTGAAGAAAAAAAAAATTTATTCGTCATCGAGGTATGGCTGGAAGAAATAAATAAAATTGACTTGCTGCCAAGGCGCCGCTGAAGAATCCGGGTCATCGCCAAAGTGTTGCTACAACAAAGTTTTGACTCATCATCGAGGTGTCGCTGAAAAAAAAATTTCTTGCCGCCGAGGTGTTGCTGAAAGAGAAATTTGGTTTTCTATTGAGGTATTGCGTCAAGGAAAATTCACGGCGTCGCCAAGATATTGCTGAAGTAAAAACAAATCACCACACGAAGGCATAGACATGCAAGCTTTGTCTGTCACATCCTTACAGCATCTGCAACAGAGCTCTATCTTTGAGACAGATATGCACAAGCACACTGGCTACTAGTGTCAGGTGCATAAGTAAACTTGTACACTGAGTCAGATCTTTTGGTGGAACTTTGTCTTGAAATCATCATCAAAACTGATAATGGCTAATGATGCTGGTGGTATGACCTCTCGGAGTATGGTCTCGCTCTATCAATGGCTACTGGATGATCCATGCCTAATAAAGACATTCTGGCGATGGCTAACAATGCTGGTGGTATGACCTCTTGGAGTTTGTTCTTACTCTCTGAATGGTTGATGTCTGATCTATGGCTAATGAAAACTGCATCTATCGTTGCTCTCTGGATTGATTCATGGCTGCTAATGACACTGCATGTGCTGGTGGCATGACCTCTCGGAGTTTGGTCTCGCTCTATCAATGGCTGTTGGATGATCCACGGCTGATGAAGACGTTCTGGCGGCGAGTGTTGACAACGTTGTCTGAGCTAGTGGTAAAACCTCTCTCCATCTGCATCTGCCGTTGCTCTCTAGATTGATTCATGGCTGCTGACGACACTATTTGTGCTGGTCACATGACCTCTCGGAGTCTGGTCTCGCTCTATCAATGGCTGTTGGATGATCCATGGCTGATGAAGACATTTTGGCGGCGAGTGTTGACAACGTTGTCTAAGCTAGTGGTAAAACCTCTCTCCATCTGCATCTGTCATTGCTCTCTGGATTGATTCATGGCTGTTGACGACATTGTCTGTGCTTGGTCGTATGACCTTTCGGAGTCTTGTCTCACTCTATCAATGGCTGCTGGATGATCTATGGCTGATGAAGACGCTCTGGCGATGGCTAACAATGCTGGTGGTATGACCTCTTGGAATTTGTTCTTACTCTCTGAATGATTGATGTCTGATCTGTGGCTAATGAAGTCTGCATCTGTCATTACTCTTTGGATTGATTCATGGCTGCTGACGACACTGTCTGTGTTGGTCACATGACCTCTCGGAGTTTGGTCTCGCTCTATCAATGGCTGCTGGATGATCCATGACTGATAAAGATGCTCTAGCGGCGGGTGTTGACAACGTTGTCTGAGCTAGTGGTAAAACCTCTCTCTATCTACATCTGTCGTTGCTCTCTGGGCTGATTCGTGGTTGCCGACCACACTGGCTGTGCAAGTGGCATGACCTCTTGGAGTCTATTTTTGCTCTATCAATGGCTGCTAGATGATCCATGGTTGATGAAGACGCTTTGGTAACGGGTGTTGACAATGTTGTCTAAGCTGTTGATAAAGCCTCCCTAGGTCTACATATCTTGCTGCTCTCCGAATCGATTCGTGGCTGCTAATGACACTGTCTGTGCCAGTGGCATGACCTCTCAGAGTTTGCTCTCGCTCCAAAATGGTGATAGTATGGGGCTTGAAACTCTTGAAAAACACCATGGTTGACTAGAACCATTATAAAAAATGGTTAGCACTTGAAAAAAAAAAAAAAAAAAAAAAAAAAAAGGTGAAAAGAAAAGGAGTGGGAAAAAAAAAAAAAAAAAAAGAAAAAAGATCAAAGCGTGAAAACAAGAGAGAAAAAAAAAAAAGAAAAAAAAGTCGTGAAAAAAAAAAAGGGAAAGAAAAAAAATAATTCGTGCAAAAAAAAAATTTTCATGCAAGAAAAAAAAAAAGAGAGAAAAAAAAAAAGAAAGAAAAAAAAAAAGAAGGAAAGAAAAAAAATGCGTGGAATAAGAGAGAAAGAGAGAGAGAGAGAGAGAGAGAAAATAAATAAATAAAGGGAAAAAAAAACGCATGGAAAAAAAAAAGGAAAAATAGAAAAAGAAAAGAAGAGCTCATGAAAAAAAAAAAAAAAAAAAAAGAGAAAAAAGGGAAAGAAAAAAAAAAAGAGCGTGGAAAAACAAAATGTGTTGAAAAAAAAAAAAAAAAACAATTTCATACCATAATAGTTCCCGACCAACATTGTCTCGTGGCAGGCAGCTCCCAAGACTCGGCTTCTGAATTGATGTCAAACCCTATGACATATGTGGTATATATAGGCAACAAAATATATCATATTTGTACTCCAATTTGTATAATTCAGTTCAAATAGGAAAGTAAAATTCCAATCCAAAGTTGGATTATAAAACCAAAAGAAGAAATCTTACAATCCAAAGTTGGATAGGAAAGCGAAAAAAAAAAAAAAAAAAAAAAAAAAAAAAAAAAAAAAAAAAAAAAAGGAAAGTTGGATACTTCAAGTCCCACTTGAAAAAGGAAACAAGTCTTGTCAAACTTGGGACTTGAAGTGGGGGCAATTTGTAGACACTAAAAGTTTAGTGGACTTTGGTTTTGACAAATGGACCCATTAAATATGGGCTTAATGTTTAATTAAGTTATTTAATTGGCCCAAACTTGGTCGACTTAAATTATTTAATTAGCCCAACCCAGATGATTAAATGAAAAGATAATTATTCCTAATAAATATATTTGAAATAATTATTTTTAAAGATAATTATCATAATATAACCGACCCGGCCCAGTTATGATTTTTTCCTTATCAAGAGAGACACATGTCATCATCCTATTAATCCAAGAATCCTATAAATTGAGGCCTGGAGGAAGGGGGAAAGGGGACATAGATTCAGAATTCAGAAGTCCAGAAATTCGGAGACTCAGAAGTCAGAGATACAAATTCAGAATCCAAACCCAAAAGCGAAGAACATTAAGCACATCCAACGACGTGCCGTTCTTTATCAAATTCCACATTGATCAGCACATCCAACGACGTGCTGTTCTTCATCAAATTCCACTGTGATCAACAACAAGCACATCCAACGACGTGCCGTTCTTCATCAAATTCCACGGTGATTCAAAAATAAGCTCGTGCAGCCCTTGGATCCAACCAACAACAAAAAGGAGATCGAATCAGAGGACCATTCTTTTTGTAAAGAATATTACAAATGATTGTACTCCATCTTTATAAATTAATAAAATATTATATTTGCTCCCAATTTTGTTTCTTATTTGCAGGACCATTCTTTTTGTAAAGAATATTACAAAGGATTGTACTCCATCTTTATAAATTAATAAAATATTATATTTGCTCCCAATTTTGTTTCTTATTTGCATATTACCAAATTTGTGTGTACAAGAAGCTAGACCTACAACTCATATTATTATGTTGTGTAAAAACACTTGTTGAAGTGTATGTCAGTAAAATAGGTTAAGTTGATATGGTACAGATAAATGGAAATTGTATTGATCAATTTCAGAGGTTGCGGGTGATTTTTTTGGCTTGGAAAGTATATGTGGATGTTGAGGGTGATTTTTATTTATATTGTTGAAAATGCTACTTTTTTATTTTTGTTGCGTAAGGTCCAAAATTTGATCGAGCCGTTGTGCATGTGTCCTCTCTCTCTCTCTCACACACACACATCGTCCAATAAAGTAAAACAATTGTCAACTATGATATGCTGGACATTCCTTCATATTTGTTATTTAGTGTAACTTGATGAATACGGTATTTGATTAGTATAGAGCGAATAATAAACCAAAGTACTCCTCTTTGCGACTTTTCTTTTATTCTTTTAAAATAGATTTATTTGAAGTCTATATAATCTCCAAAAAAAAAAAAAAAAAAAAAAAAAAGAAGAAGAAAAACACGTACCAATATATAACATAATAAGTAGTATGAGAATCTCACAAAAAGTAGAGAGGGAATTAGAAAATGGTGATTGAGTTGATTGTTACGCGGCCAAGAGCTTTGCAATAAATTGCGACAACTCTTCCAAGGCTTACTTCACTTGCAAAAAGCTTCGTCCCGTGATAGCTTATAATTGTCCATACTAATGTTCATCCACGTGTGAATTTGTCCAGTCATTTTTGGTTCTCTGACTACTACAATTATTTCATGGACTAATTTGTTTATACAGTAATTTACTAGAAATTTAAATTAAGTTTTTAATTTTCTTTTAGGAGTGATCTAATCTGAAATTAAATAATGATTAATTTAAAATTTTAATGTTGAGATCCGTAATATGAATAATTCAATTCAACCCACTTTGTAACTCAAAATCTCAACCTAAGTTTAAAAATGGTTGGAAGTACCTCCAACATTGCAGCCCTACTGCTCTAAAAATAAGTTTAAGGATATATTAAAAATAAATCTTAATTATGCAGGTGTATCTCTGTCTCTCTCACAACTACATCGATCACATCCAATAGAGTATAATAATTGTCTCGTTTGATTGGTAGGAGTGACTAAATGGAACTCCTCTTCCATTGTGTGACTTTTCTCTTCTTTTTGTTTGTTTTGTTTGTTTATTTATTATTATTATTATTATTATTTTAATAGATTTGGAGATACACGTATTGTCCAAAAACACCAATATAAGATAACCAGTACTTCTGAGAATCTCACAAAAACTAGAGAGGGTATTAAAAAAATGGTGATTGAGTTGTTGGTATTAGGATTAGTGTGGCTAACAGGAGGAGCATCCTCAGCATCTCTAGCAAGGCCTGGTTGTGCAGACAAATGCGGAAATATTACCATTCCTTACCCATTTGGGATTGGAGCGGGTTGCTATGGCAACCAGAGCTTTGAAGTAACTTGCGATAAGTCTTTCAATCCACCAAAACCTTTCATCACTACCAACAACCTTGAGGTGCGTTATATTGACCTATGGGGCTTCGTTGACATCTATCATCCGGTGCTAGCTTATAATTGTCCAAATGGGACTAATGTTCATCGACTTGCGAATTTGCCCAGTCCTTTTTGGTTCTCTGAAAGCAATAATGTTTTCACGGCCACAGGTTGTAACAACCTGGCCTTAATCATGAGCCAAGACCAACAAATTATAGGTGGGTGCGCATCACTTTGCGACAATTCAAATTCAACTGCTCGAGGAAGTTGCTATGGAATCAAATGTTGCCAGACCACAATCCCTCCATCACTCAACTTCATTAATGCATCTCTGAGCAACTTTGATTCTAAGAATACTACCAATCTTTCAAAAGATTGCAAGTATGCGTTCATAGTGGATGAAAATTGGTTCAATTATATCTTGGGAGATCCCTTTGAAATACAAGGAATGGAAAGCGTTCCTGCTGTGCTGGCTTGGGGCATGGATGGAGAGTGCAACAGATCGGTGCCTGCTAGTAACACATTATGCGGAGCAAATGCTGTATGCACTCGAACAACAAGAAATAGTAACTTTACTTACGCATGCTATTGTAAAATTGGCAAGGGGAACCCATATCTGTCAGATGGATGTCCAGGTATGCATGTACATATTTTAAGTTCTCATTTTGCAAAAATAAATTTGATTGCTAGCTCACACACACATATATATAGATCTTAACTCTCATCTATGCACACATACATAAATTTTCAACTACTTTGAAATGTATTTGGGTCAACGAATTAGTGGGCTAACTATTTTGTTTCATGTACAGCGGACAACAAGAAAACTCGAATGATTATCATAGGTATGTCCCTTCTTTCACATAAACGCACAGAGGCTGATAGAGTCAAGGCAATTGTTGTACCAAGTTAAGATCAGAACCATGACATTAATTTCGTAGTACCATAGTTATGTAAATATAGAATTTGGTCCTTGAATATAAATGGGGTCCCCTACATGAAGAAGAAAGAAAAGAAGAATGAGAAAGGTCACTACTTTCTTCATCCCAGATTGAGTAATTCTCTTTTTAACTTTGAGATGTTTTAAAACAAGCGTCCCTTTCAAAACTCTTAATTTCCTAAATTTTGAAATTTTAGTTTGATAAAAGTGATCTTTTCCAATTGAGTTTTGCAGGTATGAGTACGAGTTTTGGATTAGTATTTCTACTTATTGGTATATGGTGGTTGTATAAATTGGTGAAGAGGAGAAAGAAACACATGCTCAAGCGAAAATTCTTCAAACGAAATGGGGGTTTGTTATTGCAACAACAACTGTCTTCGATCAATCAAGGTAATGTTGAGAAAAATAAGTTATTTACTTCAAAGGAGTTGGAAAAGGCCACTGACCGCTTTGATGACAACCGGATCCTTGGTCAAGGGGGGCAAGGTACTGTATACAAAGGCATGCTAATTGATGGTAGAATTGTAGCAGTTAAAAAGTCCAAGATAGTGGATGAAGGCAACCTTGAACAATTTATTAATGAGGTCGTTATTTTATCACAAATTAACCATAGGAATGTGGTTAACTTGTATGGGTGTTGTTTGGAGTCAGAAGTTCCCTTGTTGGTTTATGAGTACATCCCCAATGGAACCCTTTACCAGTACATCCATGAGCAAAATGAAGAGTTTCCACTTACCTGGGATATTCGTGTTCGGATTGCTACAGAAGTTTCAGGAGCTCTTGCCTATCTACATTCAGCAGCCACCATACCCATTTATCATCGGGATATGAAATCCACAAACATTTTGTTAGACGAGAAATTCAGAGCAAAAGTGTCGGATTTTGGGACTTCAAAATCAATTGCCATTGATCAAACTCATATGACCACAATAGTGCAGGGGACCTTTGGATACTTGGACCCGGAGTACTTCCAATCAAGCCAGTTTACAGAAAAAAGTGATGTTTATAGCTTTGGAGTTGTTCTTGTTGAGTTGTTAACTGGACAACCACCAATCTCATCAACCAGATCAGAAGAACGAAGTTTGGCAACATATTTCATGATGATAATGAAGGAGAACCGTTTATTTGACATTCTTGATGCTCGAGTTTCCAAAGAGATTGGGAAAGAAGACATCATTCGGGTCGCTAATCTTGCAAAAAGATGCTTGAACTTGAGTGGGAGAAAAAGGCCTACAATGAAAGAAGTTGTAACTGAATTGGAAGGGATTAGAACATCACATGAAGTATGTACCGTTCAAAAAAATTATGAAGAGGATGAATATGCAGTAATTGAACTCACAGGACCTTGGGATGTTGTTTCAACTTCGACAGGGTCTCATTTGCATAGGAGTGCATCATCATCACGGGATGTCAATCCTTTGCTATTTAAGTAATTGTGATTGTTAAAAATGTTTGTTTGCTTGTTTTTTTTTTCGCTTCATATTTTACATCTGTCTTGCTTGAAAAAATAGTGTATCAATCATTACCCTTGTATTTCCTACTTATGTAGTTTAAGAAATCGTGATATGTTTCTGTAATTATAACAAATTTTGAATTTTATATAATACTTTGGTTGGTTTTGTTGCCTAACTTGCACGCTGAAGGTTAACACCATTCATTCCATGAAGCCATCTCTGTCATTAGAGCTTACTTTTATTACTAATCCATACGTTGTTGAAACAAGAATAATTAACCAATGGGCCCATATTTCTCAAAGGGAGGTCAATGGTTCAAACCTTTATGAACACATGTGTGTGTGTGAGTACCAATTATGAAGAAAAAAAAAAAAAGAAAAAAAAAGAAAAAGAAACAAGAATAATTAAATAAATATATGTATGTGTGTTTGTTTGTGCTTGAGATTACACGCCCTTGAAATAAATTTTCATCAAGTACTATTAAGCTTTTAAGAAGATTTTTAGAGTTTCATGACAAGTGAAATCGTTACATATGTGCGTGTATTATCTGTAATATAAAGATACAAGCTAGTTTGTAAGAGATAAATACATTATACGTTAGTTATATAGATATATGTGTGCATATAGTGTGTAATATATTTGCAAAGACACATACTAGTTAGTATGATGAGATTATATCCAGTTTTGTCCTTTTAAATGATATGTATTAAGTCATTCATAATAAAACATGCAAGGGTTGATGTGTGCATGCTTGATCTGAGTTTCTCATTCATTCCGTTAATGTCTTCATTGGAATCTGGATGCTTTATGGATCTATAAAAGAAACAAACTAATGATTTTAGCGGAATCACATCAGAAGAAAAGCTGGCACAATGGCATCATGCATCCTCCTATACAAAGTAAAAGTTCATTATTTTGTGGGAGATGGCTTGTTACATGAGAATCTGGGCGCAGTTGTCCCATTCTAGCCCGTGCATGCATGCTTTGCTATTCACGACCTTTAATTCTTGGTGAACATGCAAATCATACTCTATTAAGGGCGGTAATTTTGTTCTCTTTCAAGGGAATTTTGACTTCTGATTTTGATTTTTTAATGGCTTCCATTGATAAGTAAAATAGATCGAGCTATTCATTTTAACCCCCTCAAAAAAAAAAAAAAAAAAAAAAAAGAGCTATTCCAATCTAATAGAACTTGTATGGCAAGTTAGAGATGGGGATATATTTTTGATTCAACAAGGGTACTATTCTTAGTAGAAAGTCTTCCAGAGTTTTCAGTTTTGGACTTCCAACTTCAAACTGATGTAACTTCTTCGTTTTAACTCTGAATTGGTCCGTTCTTTAGTCTAAACTGACCACGTTGAAATAAGCTTTCCAATGGTATGAATTTAAGTTTCAGATTATTTTCTTAGCTCATGATATCCTCATTTTAGTGAGAGGGTGTCGGATTTAGTTCGAACTGGGATAGGGTTCTTCTGGGATTTCATTTCCTTTGGCCTTGAGACTTCATGTGAAGTTACCAAAGGATGTTTTTGGATGTTTTTAATCTCATTTGACTTGTTGGGATACAAATTCCTTACTCTTAGGGTAAAATGACCATTTTACCCTTGGTCCTTCTTTTGGTAAGGTTTTGATACCCTTATCTTCATTTTGCTTCCGCTGAGTCTCGAAATTTCTTGAAGGGCCATTCTTGTGTCTTAGGGATGATGTATATCTCTAAGGACTTGGTTTCGTTTTGCTTCCATATTTTGGATCCGCTTCGGGTCATCACAGGACACACTGGGTTGAAAAATCCAGGGTCGTCACAATTATCACCCTTAAAACAAATAACAATAATAATAACAATCTATATTTGCCAATATATATATAGGCGAGCATATATATATATATACCACCAACCATAAATGGAAATTACTCGTACCCATCTGCAACCTCTATTTAAGTAGTCCATAAGACCCACTGTTGGTCCATTACTATGATCCCAAATCCACCAAAAAAAAAAAAAAAAAAAAAAAAAAACAAAATGAAATAAAATAAAAGTCACATCACAATCAAATAACAAATAATCTCATGCAACACTTAATGTAAACACAACACTTAAGCACACACAAAATTAAACAATTAATTCAATTACACAGATGTCATAAAAACATCTAACCATGTAGCCACGTAAACAACAAAAATTAATAAAATAAAATAATAAAAAGAATGCCAATTATATCATTTTAAAACTAGGGGTATTACTTTCTCCTCCCCTAACAAACGGAATTCCGTCATCGGAATTCACGAAACTCTAAATTATTGTTTTTAAAATTCATTTCCGTTCTTATGTGGACTCAGATCTATCTATATAAAAATATTTTTATTTATAACTTGGCAACTAACCCATGCCTCCCTAAGTATAGTTATTTATACTTTGTCAAATCAACCATACCCCCTTTTTGTATATTGTGTTATACTTTGGCAAACCAACCATGCCGACAAATAAACCATGTCTTTGGCAAATCAACCATGCCTCCTTAAGTATATTTAGTTATACTTTGGCAAATCAACCATGCCTACAATTTAACCATGTACCTATTTTAAACTTAACGACGAACTAAATCACACATAGTCCGAGCATGCATATGAAACGCATAACATTAATTTAAAACCAACCAATCCAGATAGATAAATTAAATATGTCACACATAGTCCCAGCAAACGTGAATGGCTGGACAAATCCTTTGAGCCTAAATACTTCAAAAATTGCAGGTTTATGGAGTCGGTGTCTCGTTCCAAAGCTTCGTGGGTTTGGAAGAGTATTGTTTTAGTGCCGGAGGTGATTCTGAAGGGACAGCGCTGGAGTATTGGTGATGGTACTAAGGTGAATTATTGGCTCGACAATTGGGTGCTGGATTATTCTAATTTTGTTGTCACATCTAAGCAAGGTCAGGAGCGGTGCTTCTTGGTCGCTGATTTTATTAATCCTGTTCTTCATTGCCAGAATGTGGATTTAGTGGCATGTTGTTTTAATAAGCGTGATCAAGACCTTATTTTGCAAATTCCCCTTTCTTCTTTACGGCAGGAGGATTGTTTGGTCTGGGAAGCTTCTAAGGACGGTCGCTTTTCTGTTAATAGTGCCTATCTTATTGCCCTCTCTCTTCTTAAAAAAAAGTCGCCTTCTCCCTCACCTATTGGTTCAAGTTTTGCTGCTGATTCCTGTTCTATGTGGAGAAATCTTTGGAAAATCCAAGCCATAGGAAAATTGTTTTGTTTCTTTGGCAATGCATGCATGATCGCCTCCTCGTTAATTTTCAGCTTTGTCTTAGAGGTGTTTCTTCTTTTCCTGAGTGTCCTCTTTGTAATTCAGAGGTGGAAACTGTGGATCATCTCCTTTTTATATGTGTTTTTGCCCGTTTGGTTTGGAAATTATGCACGCTAAGGCTTGGTTTTTCTTCCCAGTCTCCTTCTGTTTGGAATAAGGGCTGGGTGGATTTATACACGCGATGACAGATGTCTGATCTCTCCGAGGATTGCACGAGCTTGGCAGCTTTTGTCTGTTAGTCTATTTGGCGGTGTCGTAATGACTAGATTTTTCGACGGAAAAGATGGGATCCTTTTGATGTTACTCAGGGAGCTGTTGCGGATTTTCATGAGTTTCAGGAGGTTTCTCATCAAAATCATTTACTTCTTTTGCCGCCTCTTCCTTCCATTTCTCCTTCGGCTTTGTGGCAGACCTCGATGACTGGTTTTAAGCTTAATTTTGACGTGGCTTTTAATCAGTCTCGTAAGCTTTGTGGGGGTGGAGTGATCCTTCGGAATCATCTGGGTTTTCCCATTAAGGTGGTGTCTTTTTTCCTTGAGAATGTTTCATCTCCTTCCTTGGCGGAAAGTCTGGTATTGAGGGAATCTCTTTTGCTTCTTCGTTGTTGGGGCTATAAGGATGTGGTGATAGAAGGCGACTGTAAATCTGTAATGCTGTTGCAGGTTTCCGTGGAAGGCCAGTTGATGGTGTTTAAAAATATTTGTTCTCTTCTGATCCATTGTTTAGGATCTTCCCTTGCTTGGGTTCCTCGTGGAGGAAATGTTGTGGCTCATATGTTGTGGCTCATTTGTTGAGCAAAAAGGCTCGTAAGGCCGAGTGTGGTGATTTGGAGTGAAGCATATGGCCCAATGATTGTTAAATGCTTTTTTCTTTACTTGTAGTTCTTCTTCTTTTATGGTTTAGTCTGTTTGTTTATGTTTAAAAAAAAAAAAAAAAATGGCCGGACCAATTAAAAGGAAATTTCCAGATTTTTTGTTGATCTTGTCTTATCTGCAAGCATTCGTAATTAATTTGTAGACGAAGTTAGTCAATAGGCCATATCAATCAACCACGACGGCTAACTTGGAATGGTCTTGGAGGGCATCCTATTTGCTTTTCTTTTCTTAATTGTCCATGTGTTTATTAATAATTAATATTATATTTGCCAACTTGATATTTTTTCCAACTTGATATTTTTTCTGTCAGTGACAATGACAATATTTTACTGTTTATTGTTTAATTTCTGGATCACTAAATTTTTTATCTTATGGATGAATTTTGAATTAAAATTAGCTCTGATGAAAAATAATTAAGGGTGCAAATTTGGGTGGGTCAATATGAACTAAATCTAACTTAAATCCAGTTTAATTTTCATGAGCTTGAGCTTGAGCTTATTCTGAACCTAAATTTTAATAGTATTTTTATACATATTTTTTATTTTAAATATATAATACATAAAATTTAAATTATGATAATTGGTAAAAATATATTGAACAGTTTTCCTAAGAATTTGTTTGTACACTAATTTATTAGAAATTTGGATTAAGTTTTTTTTTTTTTTAGGAGTAATTTAATCTGAAAATAAATAATAATTAATTTAAAATTTTAATATGGAGATTGGTCCTTTGAATAATTCAATTTAGATCACTTTTGATTCAAAATCTCAACCCAAGTTTAAAGATTGTTGGATGTACCTCCGACATTGCCGCTCTACTGCTCTAAAAAATAAGTTTAAGGATGTATTAAAAATAAATCTTAATAACAAACAGAGCCTTAAAGGTTTTTTTGGCCAAAAAAGTTAAAACAAATGGAGAAAAGTGTTTTTCTTTTTTTTTTTATTTTAAAAAACTTACTTTTTAAAATATTCCTACCGACATCATATCGTAGGGAGAAAAGTGTATTGTTTTGATTTTTATAATTCATAATTAATATTGTATTGTTTAAATTTTTTATATGATATAGCTATTAAAAATATAGTTGTAGAAAAAGTTAAAAAATAAAATTTATTAAAAATTTAAAATTTTTGGAGAGCGAAAATGTATCATTAGAATATATGCGATAACTAAAATTTGAAAACTCTGAAACGCTGATGTGACTATAAAAAATGCTGATGTGGTAAATTCGGACAGCCTAACTCTAGAAAACCCATTGAATATGCTCTTAGAAGACGATGTTTCCTTTCATAAACACCACTAGCTCTAAGGCCTCTTTCTTTCTTTTTTTTTTTTCCTTTTTTTTTTTTTTTTTTTTTTTTTTTTTCAATCCTTATTCTTAGTCAAACTTGTCATTCTTTACACTAAATTTATGAAAAGTATGTATTGAAAATTCAATGTGTTTTTTAATTCTTGCCCTTTACAGAATATGCACTATTTGAATATTTGAAACTTTGGTGATTATTTCTAAGCAATCACATCATATGTCTAAGGCATTTTTTCTCAAAAATCTTTGTTCTTAGTGAAACTTGTCATTCTTTATACTAAATTTTTGAAAAGTATGCATTGAAAATTCAATGTGCTTTTTAATTCTTGTCCTTTAGAGAATATGTACCATTGAATATTTGAAACTTTGATGATTATTTCTAAGCAATCAGATCATGGACTCACATGATGGACTCAGACCTGGAAATTCAGTGGAAAGTATATGTGGATGTTGAGGGTGATTTTTTGGGCTCACATGGACTCAGACCTGGAAATTCAGTGGTCCAAGCGTAGGCATTGGGCGATATCAGTCAACCATGGCGACTTGGAATTAATGGTCTACTAGGCCCCTCTTTGTTGCTATACTTTTCTTTTTTATGGACTGGAAAGAAAAAAAAAAAAAAATTGCAAACTTGATAGTTTTTCCAAATGTGACAATGACAGTTTGTCTTTTTATTGGTTTAGTTTCTGGATAACTCAAAAAGTTTAATTTATGGAATAGTTTTGAATAAAAATTATTTCCTATACAAAATAATACTCACTAATTAAAGATCTAATAAGTTCACAGACGGATTATATATGCCTCCAAAAAAAAAGATGAATTAAAAAAAAAAAAAAAAAAAACACTAATTGTTTCTAGCCTCCGTCTCACATTCATTGTACTCGCTCCGATAATTTAACATATATATATAAATATATATAACTTAACGGTTATTTAGGAAAAATATATATAAAACTTAAAGGTTTGGTTCGGTCCGATTTAGCCCTAAAAGACCTCAAACTATGACCAAACCGTATCTTTACGGTTTCACAGATTTGAAACCATGATTGAACCAAATCATTAACAAACTAAACCAAACTATCCCATCCGATTTGATCCAATTTGAATTTTAAGTTTTACCGGATTTTTATGCCCCTCTTTGCCACACCCACACTGACCATCCAATAAAATAAAACCATGGTTAAATATGATATGTTGAACTTTCCTTTCATTCCTTTCACATTTATTGTTTTGTCTACCTTGATGAATACGGTGTTTGATTAGTAGGAGTGACACTAACAAACGAAAGTACTCTTCTTCATGTGACTTTTTATTCTTTCTTTCTTTTTTTAAATAGATTTGAAAATCTATGCATTCTCCACACACAAAAAAAAATAATAATAATAATAATAATAATATAATAAATAGTATGAGAATCTCACAAAAATTTAAATTAACTAAACTTTCTAAACTGAAATCTCAACCAAAGTTGTAAATATGAGATTAAAAATTCAAAAGTTGAGATGGACTTGTATTAAATATTTAGGGTTAGTGGTCGAGTTAGAATTAGTTGAATTTTTCATATGAATTGGGATTGATTTGTATCTCTAACTAGTTCAACCCTTGCAACTCTAAAAATAAACCTTAATTGTGCCTGTGCCCTCTCTCTCTCTCTCTCACACACACACACATATCATCCAATAAAGTAAAACAATTGTCAACTATGGTATGCTGGACTTTCTTTTTACATTTGTTATTTAGTGTAACTTGATGAATACTTGCTTGATTAGTATGAAGTGACTAATAAACCAATGTACTCCTCTTTGCGACTTTTCTTTTTTCTCCAAAAATTCAAAATTGAAATGGACTTGTATTAAATATTTAGGGATAGAGGTTGAGTTAGAATTACGTTAGAATTGAATATTTCATATGAAATTGGGATTGAATTGTATTTCTAACTCGTTCAACTCTAAAAATAAACCTTAATTGTGCCTGTGCCCTCTCTCTCTCTCTCTCACACACACATACTATCCAATAAAGTAAAACAATTGTCAACTATGGTATGCTGGACATTCCTTTCACATTTGTTTGATTAGTATAACTTGATGAATACGTTGTTTGATTAGTATAACTTAATGAATACGTTGTTTGATTAGTATGGGGTGACTAATGAACCAAAGTACTCCTATTTGCGTCTTTTCTTTTTTGGTTTTTCCTTTAAAAAAAAAAAAACCAATATATAATATAATAAGTAGTCTAAGAATCTCGTAAAAAGGAGAGAGGGAATTAAAAAATGATGATTGAATTGATGGTGTTAGTATTAGTGGGACTAACAGGAGGAGGAGGAGGAGGAGGAGGAGGAGCATCATCATCGGCATCTCTACCAATAGCAAAGCATGATTTTCAAGACAAATGCGGAAACATTATCATTCCTTACCCTTTTGGGATTGGAGTCGGTTGACTAATTTTCAGGAATGATTAAAAATTACAATCAAATGATAGTCAAACCTAATTTGTTGGTTAATTAATCCTTCATTTCTTGTATTTAATGGATGTCACTTTGATTTTTTTTTTTTTTGGTAAGAAACTCACACACACCATATTCACACACCACTTTGTTCCTTTGAAAACTCGAACCCTCATTATCCACTTTGAAAAGTAGAAGAGATATTATTGGACCACAAAACCCTTGGTAGATATTATTTTGATTAAACACTAATTTTTCTTAAAGATTAATATATTTAAAGTATTTTTAAGGAGTATGATGGGCTTATATTAAATATATTTTATTTTTTAAAGCATTTGTATTGTTATAGTTATATTGTGGGTCATTGTAATAGTATAAAATTTTGTGAGGACAAAAGTAGAAAAATAATCCATGAATATGAAAAAAGTTTAGTAAAACACCACAAATTTGTTCGTAGATGTGTGGACCACAAGGTCACCAAATGACCATTTATATTGATAGTCATTGGACTCTATGTCATGCGTCTACTTCTTTTAATAGTTAGTGGGTTCACAAGTCTAGTATGTGTTGTAAGAATTTTATATGTAACTACTTATAAGCGTACGAATCTTTGCAGATATGACTTACTTATAAGGATGTCATACTCAAGAGACTCGTGTTAATAAAATTGTCAACAAATTTTTTAAATTTTAAATTAACTTAAAAGTAGGATAACCAAATTTTAATGATTTATTCTAGGTGAACTAAGTAGAAAAATAAAAAGAATAATTAAACGAGATGCATGTAGAAAATAAGAGAAAAGGAATTAGGGACATGATTTTACCACTAACGTCGTACTACCCGTTAATTACATTAATTTATTGAAAATATATGAAACATGCCTAAGGAATGAACCATGACTTCAAGCACATATTAATTCAGTTAAAAAATAATATAAATTAAAGTTAAACATGAATTATATTAACATAAACCTTTTGCTAATGATTATAAATTTTAAAGATATACGTGGATGCGGTGCAATCATGAGGATATGCATGAGGATATTTGGCTCACATGGACTTGAGACCTGGAAATTCAGTGGCCAAAGCTTAGTCAAGGGGCGCTATCAATCAATCAACCATGGTGACTTATAATGGTCTACAGGGCCCCGCCCCCTGGACTAATTGCAAACATGATACTTGTTCCAAATGTGGACGAGGACAATATTGAGCTTTCTATTATTTTGTTTCCGGATCACTCCAAAATTTGTCTTATGGATGGAATCTTTAATTAAGATTAGTTGAAGAAAAAAAAAATTTTAAATTAGTTGTGATACGAAATAATTAAGATGCAATTTGGTAGTCTAATCCGATTTTTAAGGTCTTGACCAACTACTTTTACAATTGTCTCAACTCAAACTCAATTATATTTGAAGCCTAACATGAATCCAAACTTTAATATTATATTTGTACATATTTTTTATTTTAAATATATTATATATTATATTCAAATTATGATCACTTTAATTTTTTAAGAATTTATTTGTAATTCATTAGAAATTTACACAAATGGTTTTTTTATTTTATTTTATTTAAATTTTGCTTATGAGTAATTTATTTGTAATTCATTAGAAATTTTATTTTATTTTATTCAAATTTTATTTAATTTGAATATTATATATAATAAATATATTATATATAATATTCAAATTATCCAATAAAGTAAAACGATTGTTAAATATGATATGCTGAACTTTCCTTTCATTTCGTAGTGGGAGTGACGCTAATAAACGAAAGTACCCTCCCCTCCCCCAATCCTAATCTTAGTCCTAGTCCTAATCCATTTATGGAGACTGCACTATCAAATGCCAATTAGTGCTGATAACCCAACTCCCCCATCTTGCCTAAAATCATTGTGTCTAATTAGCTTTTTCAACTTTTAAAACTCCTACAATTCCTAATCAACCAATATATATATATATATATATACAACACTATAACTCAATCACCCAATATCACCAATGCTGCCTTTTATATTAGATATTTATTTTGTTTTGTTTTTATTTTCTAGAGAGTTAGTATCGCAGTTCCACTCAATTTAGTTGTAGTTCGTTCCAATGACATCGTTTCCAATGTGGAGGGATACAAATTAAAGATAGTGAATGGGACGGACTAATTGAATACCACGATCTGAGTTAGTGGGGGAACCATGATGGAACCAAATGGTTAACAAATCAAAAACAAATTGTCCCGTTTGATTTGTTCCGATTTGAATTTTTAATTTGACAAAATTTTTGTGTCTCTATCTGTCACACCCACACTGACAATCCAATAAAATAAAATCATTGAACTTTCCTTTTATTCTTTTCATATTCATTCTTTAATCTACCTTGATGAATAATACGGTGTTTGATTAGTAGGAGTGATACTAAAAGTAATGAACTAAAGCATTCTTCTCTATGTGACTTTTAATTTTTTTTTTTTTAAATATAAAAATAAAAATGCCAATATATAATATAAAAAGTAGTATGAGAATCTCACAAAAATTTAAATTGACTTGACTTTCTAAACTGAAATCTCAACCAGAGTTTTAAATTTGAGATTAAAAATTCAAATATAAAATGGACTTGTATTAAATATTTAGAGTTAGAGATCGAATTAGAATTACGTTAGGGTTCAATATTTCATATGAAATTGGGCTTGAGTTATAATTTGTAACCCTAACTTGTTCAACCCATGCAGGTGTATAAAATGGACTTGTATTAAATATTTAGAGTTAGAGATCGAATTAGAATTACGTTAGGGTTCAATATTTCATATGAAATTGGGCTTGAGTTATAATTTGTAACCCTAACTCGTTCAACCCATGCAGGTGTATAAAATGGACTTGTATTAAATATTTAGAGTTAGAGATCGAATTAGAATTACGTTAGGGTTCAATATTTCATAGGAAATTGGGCTTGAGTTATAATTTGTAACCCTAACTCGTTCAACCCATGCAGGTGTAAAAATAAACCTTAATTGTGCCTATGCCCTCTCTCTCTCTCTCACACACACACACACACATCATCCAATAAAGTAAAACAATTGTCAACTATGGTATGTGGACTTTCCTTTCACATTTGTTATTTAGCGTAACTTGTTTGATGAATACGGTGTTTGATTAGTATGGAGTGACTAATAAACCAAAGTAGTAAATCTGAGATTAAAAATTCAAGGATGAGATGGACTTGTATTAAAAAGTAAAGATTCGACCCATGCAGTCCTAAAAATAAACCTCAATTGTGCCTGTGCCCCCCTCTCTCTCTCTCTCTCTCTCACACACACACACACACACACACCATCCAATAAAGTAAAACAATTGTCAAGGACTTTTCTCTCTCACACACACACACATCATCCATTAATATATGTATAATGAGGAATAGAATATCGATTAATCCAGATTTAGACCCCAACACAACACAAGACCGTGAAAATTGACCATGGACATAGACGCGCGGAAAAAGGTGCAAACCGGTGAACCGATATAACAAAGATTTAACAAAAAATAATAATTTAACTAAATAAAATCTTGGGAGCTTTCAAAGTAGTTATAAAAATTGTGAAGTATGGTAAATTATATCGACCTCGGCTGCGATTTAATCTAACTACACGACATTAAATTTATGTATTTTGTTCCACCGTATCCTCGGTTGCTAGCTCCATTATGAGGCATACTCCCTTCAGTCCAAAATTTGGCCAATTAGAAAATTTAGTTGCAATGATCAAAATATTCATAAACCCGTTACTACCCTTATATTGCCATAAAATTATAAAAAAAAAATTACAAATAAAAAAGGTTTCATTTTCATGGACAAAAATACATCTCTCTCTTCATCTCTCTATGTCCACTATATATACAATATATGTCAAAATATAATTTGAATCTACCCTCAATTCAACCTACCAAGAAATATGGATCAATAAGTCAAATTAAATTACTCAATAAATCAAGACTCATTTTTTTTAAAGTGGATAATTATGATAATAATTTCACCTACCAAGAAATATGGTCCAATAGGTCAAGTCAAATTACTCAATAAAGTGGAAAATTAGGATAAATTTTTTTTGCCCTTTTTGAGCCGGATTCCGGAACATGCCACAAATTGGTGACTAATAAACCAAAGTACTCCTCTTTGCGACTTTTCTTTTTTCTTTTTTTGTTTTTCCTTTTAAAAATAGATTTGAAGTCTATATATTCTCCAATAAGTAGTCTGAGAATCTCACAACAAGTAGAGAGGGAAGTAAAAAATGGTGATTGAGTTGATGGTGTTGGTATTAGCGGGGCTAACAGGAGGAGCATCGTCAGCATCTCTACCAATAGCCAAGCCTGGTTGTCCGGACACATGCGGAAACATTACCATTCCTTACCCTTTTGGGATTGGAGTTGGTTGTTACGCGGACAAGAGCTTTGCAATAGCTTGCGACAACTCTTCCAAGGCTTACTTCACTAGCAACAAGCTTCCGGTGCTTTATATTGATATGTTTGGCTATATGTATAGCAATAGCTCTGGCACCATTGGCATCCTTCATCCGGTGCTAGCTTATAATTGTCCAAATGGTTCGAGTCATCCACTTGTGAATTTGTCGAGTCATTTTTGGTTCTCTTACTACGACAATTATTTCAGGGCCACAGGTTGTAACAACCTGGCCTTGATGATGAGGCAAGACCAACAAATTATAGGTGGGTGCACATCAACATGCAACCCCAACATTTCAACTGATGAAGGAAGTTGCTATGGAATCAAATGCTGCCAGACCTCAATTCCTCCATTTCTCAACTTCATCAATACATCTCTCACCAGATTTATTAATGATAATTCGAAAGAGTGCAATTATGCGTTCATCACTTCTTCTCCAACCTCGATCAATGCATCCAATACATCATTGATCAATGACATGCAAGAAATGAAACCTGTTTTTGATGCTATGCTGGAATGGGGCATGCCCGGAGAGTGCAACGAATATTCGCCTGCTAATAATACATTATTATGCGGACCAAATGCTTTTTGCCGTCCAGGAAGTAACTTTACTCACCGATGCAGTTGTAATTTTACCGGAGGATACTCAGATCGGGATCCAAACCCATATCTATCCGGTGGATGTCCAGGTATGCATATACATATTTTAATTAACTACTCATTCTGCAAATATAAATTTGGTCCTAGCTCACATACAAAAAATATCAATCTGCATGCAATAATAGTACTGAAAACATAATATCTTAACCATCTGCCTATTACCAAAAACATAATATCTTAACCATCTGCCTAATACTGAAACACGTCTTGTACTTTGTGATAAATTTCTGTCAAGCTAAGCACGCGGCATACAAATTAGTTGGGTAACCATTTTTGTTTGATTTTGGTTAATTATTAAATATTGATGAATGTGCAGGACCTCCAGCGGACAAGAAGAAAATTCGAATTACTATCATAGGTATGCCCCTTCTTTCACATAAATGCACAGGCACCCTAACAGAGTCAAGACAATTTGTTGTACCAAGTTAAGACCAAAACTACGACATTAATTCTAAAACACCATTTTTTCAGTAAATATTGGATCTAGTCTTTCAATAGAAATGTGATCCTGAAAAGTATTTAAGAAGAAAGAAAAATAACAATGAGAAAGAACACTACTTCATCCCAACTCGAGCCCAATGGAGTATTTCTCTTTCAATTTTGAGATGTTCTAAAATAAGTGTCCCTTTCAAAACTCTTAATTTCCTAAATTTTGCAGTTATTAGTACGGGTTTTGGATCCCTACTTCTATTTGTTGGTACACGGTGGCTGTATAAATTGGTGAAGAGGAGAAAGAAACTCCGGCTCAAACGAAAATTCTTTAAACGAAATGGAGGTCTTTTATTGCAACAACAATTGTCTTCTGCTGATCAAGGTTATGTTGAGAAAACCAAAGTGTTTATTTTAAAGGAGTTGGAAAAGGCCACTGACCACTTTAATGACAACCGGATCCTTGGTCAAGGGGGGCAAGGTACTGTTTACAAAGGCATGCTAATTGATGGTAGAATTGTAGCAGTTAAAAAGTCCAAGATAGTGGATGAAGGCAACCTTGAGCAATTTATTAATGAGGTTGTTATTTTATCACAAATTAACCATAGGAATGTGGTTAACTTGTATGGGTGTTGTTTGGAGTCAGAAGTTCCCTTGCTGGTTTATGAGTACATCCCCAACGGAACCCTTTACCAGTATATCCATGAGCAAAATGAAGAGTTTCCACTTACCTGGGATATTCGTGTTCGGATTGCTGCAGAAGTTTCAGGGGCTCTTGCATATCTGCATTCAGCAACCTCCATACCCATTTATCATCGGGATATCAAATCCACAAACATTTTGTTAGACGATAAATTCAGAGCAAAAGTGTCGGATTTTGGGGCTTCAAGATCAATTGCCATTGATCAAACTCACATGACCATAATAGTGCAGGGGACCTTTGGATACTTGGACCCGGAGTACTTCCAGTCAAGCCAGTTTACAGAAAAAAGTGATGTTTATAGCTTTGGAGTTGTTCTTGTTGAGTTGTTAACTGGACAACAACCAATCTCATCAACCAGATCAGAAGAACGAAGTTTGGCAACATATTTCATGTTGATAATGAAGGAGAACTGTTTATTTGACATTCTTGATGCTCGAGTTTCCAAAGAGGTTGGAAAAGAAAACATCATTCGGGTCGCTAATCTTGCAAAAAGATGCTTGAACTTGAGTGGGAGAAAAAGGCCTACAATGAAAGAAGTTGCAACTGAATTGGAAGGGATTAGAATATCACATGAAGTATGTACCGTTCAACAAAATTATGAAGAGGATGAATATGCAGTACTTGAACTCACAGGACCTTGGGATGTTGCTTCAACTTTGACAGGGTCTCATTTGCATAGGAGTGCATCATCATCACGGGATGTTGCTTCAGTAATTGAACTCACAGGACCTCAGGATGTTGCTACAACTTCGACAGGGTCTCATTTTCATAGGAGTGCATCATCATCACGGGATGTTCATCCTTTGTTACTTAAGTAATCGTAATTGTTAAGAATGTTTGTTTGCTAGTTTGGTTTTTTTTTTTTTTTTTTTTTTGCCCCCACTTCATATTTTACATCTATCTTGTTTGAATAAATAGTGCACCAATCATCATCCTTGTATTTCCTACTTATGTTGTTTAAGAAATCGTGATATGTTTGTTTATAGCAAATTTTGAATTTTATATAATACTTTGGTTGGTTTTGTGGCCTAACTTGCATGCGGAAGGCTAACATCATTCATTCCATGAAGCCATCTATGTCAATAGAGCTTACTTTTATTACTAATCCATACGTTGTTGAAATAAGAATAATTAACCAACGGGCCTTTATTTCCCAAAGGGAGGTCAAAGGTTCAAGCCTTCATGGATGCATGTGTGTGTGAGTACCAACTATGAAAAAAAGAAAAGAAAAAAGAAACAAGAATAATTAAATAAATATATGTATGTGTGTTTGTTTGTGCTTGAGATTACACGCCCTTGAAATAAATTTTCATCAATTGCTATTAAGCTTTTAAGAAGATTTTTAGAGTTTCATGACAAGTGAAATCGATACATGTGTGCGTGTATTGTCTGTAATATAAAGATACAAGCTAGTTTGTAAGAGATAAATACATTATATGTTAGTTATATAGATATATGTGTGCATATAGTGTGTAATATATTTGCAAAGACACATACAAGTTAGTATGATGAGATTATATCCAGTTTTGTCCTTTTAAATGATATGTATTAAGTCATTCATAATAAAACAAGGGTTGATGTGTGCATGCTTGATCTGAGTTTTTCATTCATTCGGTTAATGTCTTCATTGGAATCTGGATGCTTTATGGATTTATAAAAGAAACAAACTAATGATTTTAGCGGAATCACATCAGAAGAAAAGCTGGCACAAAGGGATCCTGAATCCTCCTATTCATGCATGCTTTGCTATTCACGACTTTTAATTCTTGGTGAACATGCAAATCATACTCTATTAAGGGCGGTAATTTTATTCTCTTTCAAGGGAATTTTGATTTTGATTTTTTAATGGCTTCCATTGATAAGTAAAATAGATCTAGCTACTCATTTTAACCAAAAAAAAAAAAATAGAGCTATTCAAATCTAATAGAACTTGTATGGCAAGTTAGAGATGGGGATATATTTTTGATTCAACAAGGGTGCTATTCTTAGTAGAAAGTTTTTGCAGCTCTGCTGAGCCCCTACATGATGAGCAAGTGTGGCAAATAATTTCTTTAGATGGAGAGGATCATTGTTAAGCTGGTATGTTTGAGTTGCACTAGTGCTTTGTCATTTTTTTTAGTGACACCAAAAATTAAACAGAACTTTTGTGCCATAATACCAAAAATAAAATAGAATTTAGACATTTACAAATATTAAATGACAAAAGAAGAAGAAGAAGAAGAAGAAGAAGAAGAAGAAGAAGTTGAGATTCAATATTAATCACACGAGTCATCACAATGCATTTGAAATGTAATAATTATAATATTATAATAATAAAAATAAATAATAGATTAGAAAAATTGTAGTCTTGGTTTTGTTACAATTAACGATTATTTGTCCTAATGATTTTATGTGGTGTATCAGTAAAGTTTAAAGATACCTAATTTTGTAAAAAAGTTTAAAGATGCATGTGGATGTTGACGGGGATCGTGGAGGATAAGCATGAAGATGTTTGGCTCACAGAGACCTGGAAATTCAGTGGCCCAAGCTTAGTTAATGGGCGCTATCAGTCAACCCCAGCGACTTGGAATATCTACGAGGCCCCCTCTTTGCTTTAGTTTTCTTCTAGTTTAACTAAATGTGTCATTTTGTGACATTGACAAAAAAAAAAAAATCAGAAAAAGAGAAAAGTGAATGTTTAATCAAAGTGATGACGATGGTGAATATGAGAAAACAAAAACTGTTAGTTAAAAAATTGATGAAAGATTATGAGCAATTTTAAAAATCGACCAAAAATTATATTCTCATGATAGCCAAACCTAATTTGTTGGTCAAATTCTTTATTTCTTTTATTCAATGGATGTCACTTTGATTAAATACTAACTTTTTTTAAAGGTTAATATATTTAAAGTATTTTGTAGGAGCGTGATTGGCTTGTATTAAATTTATTTTATTTTTTAAAGCATTTGTGTTGTTATAGTTATATTGTCGGTCATTGTAATAATATATATTTTTGTGAGGACAAAAGTAGAAAAATAATTCATGAATATGGAAAACAGAGAATTCCTTAAGAAAGACGTTTATATTATTGAATGAACATGCAAATCATAAGGGCTCCTCATTTCCGTAATTTTATTCTCTTTCAAGAGAATTTTAGATTTTATTTATTTATTATTGGCTTCCAATAGAACTTGTATGGCAAGTTGTAGATGGCGATATTTTTTTGATTCAGCAAGGGACTCTTCTTAATTGAAAGTTTTTGCAGCTCTACGTGAGCAAGTGTGGCAAATAATTTCCTCCAATAAAGAGGATCTTTTATTTTTTTTATTTTTATCTTTTTCTTGAAGGGATAAAGAGGATCATTGTTAAGTTGGTGTGTGTGAGCCGTGATCAAAGTTGCACACATGCTCTAGCAGGCTTTGTCAAGCTTTGTCATAAGTGCAGTAACACCAAAAATAAAATAGAATTTACGTGCATTAATAACAAAAATAAAATAAAATTTAGACGTTTACAATTATTAAATGACAAAAGGTTGAGATTCTACTTTAGAGTCATTTATAGAGACTCATAATGCATTGGAAATGTAATAATTATAATAAAATAATATAAAGAAACAATAGAATAGAAAATATTTTTGTCACTTATTTTGTTTAATGATTATTAAATTTAAAGATATTTAAAGACATATGTGGATGTGGGCTACTGTAATCTTTGTGGACTTGAGACTTGGAAATTCAGTGGCCAATGCGTAGTCAAGGGGCTCTATCAATCACTCCGCCCCTGGACCATATCAAAAATAATTGCAAACATTATAATTTTTCAAAATGCGACGATGACAATATTGAGCATTCTATTAGTATTTTGTTTCCGGATCATTCCAAAATTTGTCATATGAATGGATCTTAAATTAAGATTAGTGGAAGAAAAAAAAAAATTAAATTAGTTCCGATACAAAATAATTAAGAATGCATAGGATATAACTTTAATTCTTCCACCACAAACTAAATTTTACTTTCTAAACTTTAAATTTTAAAGAGAAGGATTGAACCCAAAAAAAAAAAAACCAAAAAAACATGGCTAAGGTTTTGTGTTTTTTTTCCTTGCTGATACCAATCCATGTGCTTCTCATTTTTTATTTCTTTTTATTTTTTTATTTTTTCCTTTTCACCTCTCTCTTATATATACAAAAATATGTGTCAAGCAATCAAAACAAAATTAGCAGATATATAATAAATATATTTAAATATATATATCTGCATCTTTTTCCTGTAATTCTTCATATTTGTTGTTTAGTTAACCTTGATGAATACATTGTTTAATTAGTAGGAGTGACACTAATTAGAGAAAGTACTCTTGTTTATGTGACATTTATTTTTTCTTTTTCCCGTTTGTTTCTTTTTTTATATATAGATTTGAAAATTTATATATTCTCCAAAAAAAATAAAAAATAAAAACACCAATATATAATATAATTAGTCTGAGAATCTCACAAAAACTTAAATTAACTTGACTTTCAAAATTGAAATCTCAACCAAAGTTGTAAATCTGAGATTAAAAATTCAAAGATCAGATGGACTTGTATTGAACAGTTAATTAGAATTGGAGGTTGAGATAGAATTACGTTAAGTTAGGGTTGAATATTTCATATGAAATTGGGCTTGAGTTGCTCCGATCCTCCAACTCAATGACATGCAACATGCAACGCCAACAGCTCAACTGATGAAGGAAGTTGC
Source organism: Cornus florida (assembly GCF_030987335.1). NCBI lineage: Eukaryota > Viridiplantae > Streptophyta > Magnoliopsida > Cornales > Cornaceae > Cornus > Cornus florida. Next base: position 5,047,569 of record NW_026775571.1, read on the forward strand.
TATGGAATCAATTGATGCCAGACCTCAATCCCTCCATCACTCAACTTCATCTATACATCTCTCACCAGATTTATTAATGATTCCAAGACTAATGATAATCCGAAAGAGTGCAATTATGCGTTCATCACTTCTTCATCAACCTCGATCAATGTATCCAATACATCATTGATCAATGACATGCAAAAAATGAAACCTGTTATTCGTGCTGTGCTGGAATGGGGCATGTATGCCCGAAGGGTGCAGCGAATACACACCTGCAAATAATACATTATTATGCGGAGCAAATGCTTATTGCGGTCCAGGAAGTAACTACCAATGCGGTTGTAATTTTACCGGTGGATACCGATCTGAGGATCTGTTCGTGCAGTTTTTGGTCTTACGCCAATCGATGGACTTTTGGGGGCGTGCTAGAGTATTTGTATAAAAGACTCAAAAATTATGAATGAACACCAACCTATCCCTTTTCCGTTGGGTGACTTCAGGCGAATGTGTGGGAGAGAAAATAGTAAGAACTCCCAATGTTCTTTTTCTGCCTTGTTTGAAAGGACTTTTTATAAAGGTGTTTAAAAGAATAAAAATACAATGTAAAGTAAATGTACTGGCTGAATTAAAATGACAATAAAGGAAATTGGCCGAATTAAAATGACAATAAAGGAAATTGGCCGAATTAAAATAGACTGAAAAGTAATGTTTGCAATGGAATGGAATGGTCGAATTGAAATGACTACAATCTGATCAAAGATTTGTCACTGAATCCGTTGCATAAAACAATGATTAAATTTGTAAATAGCATAATTAAGCATTGCAAAAAAAGAGTATGTTACTGTAACTTAGTTTCTTCGAATGAAATTTGTCATTTGGACAAAAGATTTGAAGATAAGATGACGTTGAGTCATTTGATGAATTTTGGATTCATGCTATTTTGTGGGTGGTGCTGGATGAATTGGAATAGGATTACAACTTTCCCATTTATAGAATTATTTCTCAACTTATTTTCTTAACTCTTTGCTAGAAAATCTCTTCTTCTCCTTGATTTTCTTCTTTTCATAATTCAAACTAGGTCAAAACCCAATATATTTCTGCTTCTTTTCTTGTCTTGCTTCAATAGAAAATTCTTGCTGAAAGACCTTCCTTGATTTAGTCAATATATTTCTACTTCTAATGCTCTTTGCGCCTTGGTAGAACTGGAGCAGTTACCATTCTAGTTGCTGGTGTTCTGAAAGATTGGATACTAATAGCCCTTTCGACTGTTATATTTCCGGAATCTACAATTACCAGGCTGAATATCATTGGCTATGCAATAGGTAGTTTTCTATTTGCATGAAGTGCTGCTGTAGTTGTTAATCACAATACTTCTTAAAAGTGAATTTAACTTCCTTGTCTTCCAAAGTAGAAGATTGAGGATTCAAGTCCCCATAGGGGCAAGTGGGTGTGTTTCTTTCCAAGGCAGAATATATATATACATATATATATATATATATATGTATGTAGATATATATGTATGTATGTAGATATATATATGAATTTAACTTGAATACTTTCTGCAACATTATGTGGTGTTGTCTTATACAACTACTTGAAGGTTAAGGATGTTCGGGCACCTCAACTTCCTCCTGAAAGTATTCCAAAAAGAATTGCAAAGGTCAGATTTTGCAATAATTAAATGATAGCTTTAGGTTGTGTGGTCTTCATCTTATTTACTTATTTATTTTCAATACAGGATTGGAAATTAGAGAAGAAGTCATCTGATATTTACAATCCTGATAGTAGTGATAAAAATGGAGGAAGTACTAGAGGGAATAGTAGTGCATCTGATTTGAATGTAGATGAAGAGGCTCCTCTAATTTCTTCACCTAGGTTATCTCATATTGGACGTTCCCAACTTAGTAATCACGGTGCATAGTTGTGACATCCGAAATGCAGATAACATAAATAACCATTTATTAGAGGAAGCACATCAGAAGAAAAGCTAGCACAATAGCATCCTGCATCCTCCTATACAAAGTAAACGTTCATTATTTTATGGGAGATAGCTTGTGGCAAATAATTTCTTTAGATGGAGAGGATCATTGTTAAGCTGGTATGTTTGATTTAAATACATATACATCACAAGTTACTTTTTATATATCCACTCTCAAATTCATATATCTTCTATTTACGGAAAACAAAAAATTTCATATAACTTCCCAATTTGTTCCTACTTTTTCATGACTTTACAAGTCTAAATTGATGACCAATTGTGATGAGCAATTCATATAATTATTTAAAGTTAATAATTATACATATACTAACTATCTTGCTAACTTAACCCAACTCTGCTCCTTTATTTTTGGTTATATTTTTTAAAAATTGGAAATTATCTATATACATAACAGGTTTTCTTTTATGCTCGCGCGTGTGAAATTAATATAACTTCCCAATTTGTTCCTGCATTTTAATGATTTTACAATTCCAAATTAATAACCAATGCACATAATTATTTGAAGATGGGAGTTATGCAAAACTAACTGTCTAACATAATATATCGCATTCTGGTGTGTCATGGGACCAAAGCTTGCAAAGTAGTGGACTAAGATGAGTGTGGCCAAGTTTTACATTTATAATTTGCTACTATTACCTTTCACTAAAAATATAGTTTGGGCGAGTAGGGATCGTCCCAAGGGATTGGTGGGTCGTATTAGGTTGTGGAATCGAGATTAGGGTTAGTAGGTCGAGTGATCGAAAGGTTGGTTGGTGATTGAATTATACTAAGATGCAATTTAAAATAAAGTAAACAATTAAATGTAATAGAGAGAAGATAAGAGAGAGATCTTGGGGTTTAGAGATCACCACTAAGCATAACTTTTCTACACCCTTAATGAATGATTAAAGAGGGGGAAAATATGTATTGCAATAATAGTGTGTGTGTGTGGTTGTTTCAACAAGCATGGATAACCAATTAAGTATATATTGTCTAGATAACACAATGAATAGTACAATATATCAAACTAAGCCATTAATCATTCTTTAAGCTCACAATCCAAACACATCACAAAATTAGAGGAATATGCTACTTGTATTCATAAGTGTGGAACATCAAACAAAAAGCATGGATTGTCCTCCCATTTAACATCTAAGCTACAACTACACTACAATTAAGCTAATGACATGAAATTAAACTAATAAACTAAGGGAGAGGCACAATTCACCAAGAAATGAGTATGAACCATCAAATAAATCATAAGAACATTCTATTAAGCACTATGTCTTAACAATCTCTAGATCTATAGCATTAATACACATAGACATGCATCAACAACACAAGAAATAGAGATAAGCACATGAACATCTATTCTAACATACATAGACATATGGATAGAATGAAATGGTCACTTGGAAGTATTAAACCACATAAATCATTGAATAAACAAGATCTATATATATAAACATGTAAAAATATAAATCACAATACAAATTCCCTAAAAAATACATAAATCAAGATGTAGAATGCATGCTTAGTGCTAACTCTAGCCCCAAGAGGATGTCTAGCCACTCATGGATGGTGTCTCCCAACCCTTAAGGGCTAACTCCATGGTAGAAATTGCTCCTCTTCTTGGTTGATGGAAGAACTCCAAGCTTGTGTCTCTAGCCTCTTCTCTTCTTTTCTTCCTGACTCAGAATATGGAAATTGTGTCAAAAGTCTCCTTGTAGAAGTGGCTCATATTCCTTATATAGGTAGGTCAAATGTCACCCCCAATGACCTGGGCTCGTACACCAATATTCCTCCCCAATGATTGGATATGAGATAACTTTTAATGAGCTGAAAATTGAATTTTCTCGAACTTGGGGAAGTTCGATCGATCGAACATTTTCTGAGATCGATCGAACATGGCTGAGATCTATCGAACTTAAGCTGGATCGATCCTCTATAGCAGTGTTTTTTTGGATAAAGACAAATCTGAGATATTTTGGAGATATTTTTGGGAAAGAGACAAAAGTGGTAGGTATGGCGGTACAACTGAATAAGATGGATCTCTTCGATCGATCTGAAAAAAGTTGGATCGATCAAACTTCGTATGATATTTGGATAAGGACAAAATAGCTCAGATCCATCTTGAAGTGCTAAAATTGATCAAAGTTGGATCGATCGAACATTTACTGAGATCGATCGAACTTGTTAAATTTGCTGAATTTTCACCACTTGCTTCCTTTTGCTCCCACTTTGCTCCTTTCTTTGATTCATCTCAAGATTGTTTCAATTATGCTTTTATTTAGCTGATTTAGCTTATTTTGGGGATAAGTACCTGAAAAGGGCAATAACACGAAATTAGTCTAAAATAAGAAAGTAAGATAGATAAAGGTCCTAGAATACCTAAGCTTAAGGAGTTTAAATGCGCACTTTTCAGCGCTCATCACACCCTCAAACTTAAATATTGCTAATCCCTAGCAATGAACTACAAAGTAAATGAATGAAATGAACAACTATACAACTATGAACTAGAAAGCAATAAAAGGATAACGCCACTTTTGTAGGGAACACAATTGCATTTAGTACATGCCATAAGCCTTTTAAACCCCTAGGTTACCCCTAATGGACGAGTGAAGTCTCGTGAGGGTTTCCAGAAATGATACCCACAAACATTAAGCTCATTATTATAAAAGAGGCACCAATATTGCAAACAAACATTGGGAGAAAACTACCTCAAGTATGCAATTTTTCAAACATTTCCAAGGAATCTCCCAAAATTTCAACATCAAGCAAGCAAGTATGGTCTTCCACGCATAAATAAAATGATCATGCAAATCAAAGTAACTCTAGAATCCTTTTGAGTGGACCGGCATCAAGTATGTTGCTATCTAAGCCAACTAAAGGAATGACCATATCCTTACCCTCAAACTAACATACAAATCTAGTCCCAATCATCAAAACAAAGAATGGACCTTTTATTAAAGCTTTATTCATCTATGTGCACTTATTCTTTTCACTCGATTTTTTTTTCTATCCCTAAGGATCAAAGATGGAAGCATGGTGCAATGTGTTGATCTATTAAGCTTTCTAGTGATCCATGAAGTTGAGCGTTAGGTCAATGAATCTCAAATCGGACGGCTTTAGGGCACTAGGTGTTCAAACACCCCTACGGACTTATAAGCTCAAATCAACTAGGCTACAAATCAAAACAACCTCCATCTAATCATTTCCCACTTCTCACCTTTTTAGGAGAAGTCCTCACTTTTTATTACTTTTTGCAACTTCTTTTTTTTTTTTTTTTTTCTTTTTCAATTCAATAAATAAAACCTAGAGTTTGGGCCCTCCACCTTTCGGTGCGAGAAATTTAGTACTTGATGAGACTAGAATCCCGGCTACTCAATGAAAATGGATTGTTGTCCACTTTTGTCAAAATGAAAGCTTTCAATGCACTACTAGCCCAATTGGGATATAACCACTTCAATAATCAACAAAGCATGTATCCCACAAATGAATGCTAGTGTGCGCCTATGCTAGTGTAGAATCCTAGAGTGAATCTCAAAATAATCACAAAATCAGGATGATGTGGACCACAAGTGCAAGCGAGATATCAATCTTTTGAAAAATTTACTTCTAAATGGCATCCACAAGGTATACAAGGAGTATTGGACTCTCAAGTTAAGCAGATCTTAAATTTTAAGCAATATAGTTCTCAAAAGATCAAAATCATAGCTAGTCATGGACCAATCATAGAAAATTCCTCAAATACACAAGTCGTGCTCAAAATTTTGAATTGAAAGCAAATACTGCAATTAACACCATTACCCTCCAAACTTAAATAGCACAATGTCCTCAATGTGTAAAGAGAACAAAGGAAAGAGTATACCAGTGTAGCTATGCAGAGAATGGCCGGGGCATAAGTATCCAAAGTGGGTGGTATAAGCCCCTCCCCCCCAAACTTAGGATTAACTGTGGTCCTGAAAAGATGGCACTGGATAAAAGTTCATTAGACAACAAAAAGGATAACAACAATACACAGTGGACATGCAAGTGTAAATGGGATAAGAAATTGAAGTAAGGAGAGAAGAAAAAGGGTGGTCCTGAAAAATTCGGTCAGTACTCTCTCTCACTGAAGTCACTGGAATGCACCAGATAAATGGAGTCAATCACAGACAGATATATCAATATAAAATCCAGACATCCAAAAACAAAGTATGCATAAAAGATAAATAAAGTATAGTACAGTACATCCAGTGTCTAGGCCAATAAACTGGTCGCAAGTATATAACAGTAGCAAAAATATAGCAGATATCACAGATATATAATAGGAGAAGAAGATATGGAAATATCAAGTGGAGCAGGAAGGACGGGCAGGGCGTGATCGGCGGATGTCTCGGGATAAATCTCGCAATGCGGCTATGACATCTGAACAGAGTGAAGCAATATCAGCTCGGATGGAAAACCATGCCATCCTCCAGAGTCTGTAGACGCTCTCCGAAGCTGGGTATCTGAACTGGAGCCTCAGGTGCTGCTAGATCGGGAGAATGATGATCCTGAGCCTGCTCCTCATCATGAATGGGTAACCCAACCAGAGAGTGATGCACTGGGCCCTTTATGGGCTGCTCTAAATCAATATCCATATGTATGGCAGCCGGATCGACTGGTACATCGTCCGCCGCCTGCTCTGTTGCTGCTACTGCTGCCTCATACTCTAATTCCTCTCTCTCAAGCTCCTCAGCTGCCTCTACAACATCCTCCTGTAGACTCTTGATAAGAGCCTTGTAGCTCTTATCCCGGTCCTTCTTTTTGAACGAGCAGGCCCCAGACTTAGGACGCTCCTATGGCTGGAAGGGATAGCGTTGGTCCCGTAATATCTGTGTAATGAGATGGCCAATGGGAGAAACTTAGCCCGTTTGGGCTTGGACTTGTTGATGTAATCAGCATATAACTTCATCATAACACTCCAGATGAGCGCAGGAATGTATAGCCAATGCCCTGTATAGAAGGCGTACAGGGCTGTCAGATAGTCGCCGTGCCTCTGTATCTTGTGGCCTGCCATGAAAACATTTCAAAATAGCACCGAATCAAAGAACCAAAGGTCTTCTGGCAGATAAGTCTGAGTGGCAAAAGTCTCGCTAGCTGCATAGTGACCTATGAGTGCCACTGCCATGTTAGCATAGGAAGGCCTCCATAGAGCAGGATATGTAGTTTCGAGATCAGGAGGGCAGAAATATGGACAACGGCAAGATCTGGATAGAGTGTCCACAGTAATACTGATAGGGTGGCCGTCAATGGTAGTTCGCAGCTCCCTCAGGCTACTCGGGGCAGGTCGGAGGTTCTGGAAGAACATTCGGACCAACCTCGGGTACACTGGATATGTAACAAGGGCTAAGATGGCTGAAATGCCCCTCCAATCTATGTTATCATAGGCTGCTCTGGTAAGGACACACCGGGAGAAGAAGTCGATATCGAACACTGACTCATACGCCATTGAAAGACGTGAATATCTCGGTAATGGTCAGTCTACGTCCTGGGCTGGCTGAGCTGGTGGTGGTGATAGAGATGGTATGTGCGTAGTCTCAGCATCAGCCTGTGAAGAAGATGCCTCAGTAGAAGAGTGTAATCTGCTGTCAGAGGGTGGAGACTAAGGTGGAGTAAGCTCTGCTAGCTCCTCTGTCCTCTGCCTAACCTTTCTCTGAGGGCCATGTTGCCGTTTGACAACAGTCTTTACGCGAGTCATGACTTGCAAAAGAAAAGAAAACTCAAAAAGGAAGTCAGTGCCAGTATAAAGAATTAAAGCTCAGTTTATAGAATCATGTATGTCAAATAAGATAGATAAAACTGATAAGGAATATGAATCTATGCAAGTGACAATGAATAAGTGACATGATGTGAAACATGCTAGACATTATAAGTACGAAATGCATCCAATGTGGAAAACACAAGCATTGGGCATGTATAAGATAGCATGGAACACAAGAGATGATGTATGAAGTGTGTGATGCAAATCTGTGAAGTTCGATTGTCACAAAAACGTGAGATCGATCCAACTTGGATCGATCTCAAATGAGTGAGATCGATCTCACTCAGATCGATCTGAGAAAAATGTTCGATCAATCGAACTAGCATGAAGAACTTGAAAAGTCACAGATCTGTGACGTGGATGGCACGGGGGCCTCCTGAGCAAGCTTGTGGGCCCCTCTACACAACAAATCAGCAAATTTGGTCACTTGATTAGGCCCGTGACCCCCAAAATCAAAAATCAAAATCAAAATATAAAACGGGTATATATACATATATATACAGAGCTTCAAAGTTTCAACAACGGCTAAATCATCATCATAACATCATAGATCTAACATGAAAAGTATGGATTCATGAAAATAAAGCTTGAATCAAAAGAGGGCTCTCGGATCTTACCCAAAACTGATAGATGAGATGAGATGAGATGGAGATTGAATCTGAGATCCAAGATAAGGGAGAGAGATTCGAGATGAGATGGAGTCGCCAGAGGGTTCGCCGGAGGTGGGGAAGTGAGTTTGCAGCGGTGAGGGACGAAGATAAGGGTGTTAGATCGATCTGTCGTATCGGTCTAATAACCCTAGGTTTGATTTTTAAAAACATTCATTTACCAGTTCGGTCGATCGAACTAAAATCTCAAATCGATCGAACTGGAATCGATCTCCTCACTAAAAGACAAAAAATTGTTTTTGAAGCTTTTGAATTTTTAAAAATTAAAAATCAGAAATTAAAAATGAAAAATATTTTTTTGGATTTTTTTTTTTTTTTTTTTGTAGAAAATAAATTTTAAAATATTTTTGTAAGTTTTATGAATTTGAAATTCAAAGTCAAAGTCAAAGTTAAAAGAGCGTAGATCGATTGATCGAACATGCAAAAACTTGCAAACATGTTCGAATGATGAGACAGAGAGGCCTTTGGATGCAGGTTGGATGTAGGTTCAAAATTTTCTAAGTGTTAAGTTTGCAGATCGATCTAAGATGAAGTTGGATCGATCGAAGAACTAAAGATTGATCTAGGAACAAGTTCGAATGATGGGATAGAGAGCTGAAATATGCAGGTTTCCTTCGCACGATTGGACAGAGAGGTGATTGGATGCAGGTATGGAGTTCGATCGATCGAACTTCCTTGGAGATCGATCGAACTGATGCAAAATGCTCATTTTCAACATGAAAGTGCATGCAATCCTAATCACAGTTCCTAACAATGTAAATGAACCTAAAACAAATATCTAGACTTCGCAAGAAATGAAATTTAAGATAGAAATGAGGGAGGAATAGGGTTGTGACACCCTACGAAATGCACTACTCTTTAACATCTCTAGCAAGACGTTGGGCTCTTTTAGCCTGGATCAAACATCTTGTAGTGCATCCCCTCCTTGACGAGGTGATGAATACTTTGAGCTCCACCCAATAAATGGTTCCCTAGAGAACTTGTTGGATTAAGCTCAAAGGAACTTGTTGGTCCTTTTTCAATGTCATCTTTAGGCTTCCATGCCCTTTCAAAACAAGATTTTGAAACAACTTTATTGGAATTCAGGGTTGAAGAAAAACTTTTTGAAATTTTGGTTTCACACAAAGACTCTATTCCTTCACATTTGTTAGCATGACATTTCTCTACAATATTCACTTTTTCATGCTTGTCAAATGAATTGGGGGTCGGATTGAAGATATTCAACTTCACCTTCATGTGACCAAATGAGATCTTCATTATCCCTATCCTACAATTAATGTTGGCATTCGCGGTTGCCAAGAAAGGACAGCCAAGGATAATAGGAATTTGACTCTTAGGATTCGAGACCGGTTCCGTGTCAATGATAATGAAATCAACGGGGAAGAAAAATTTATCAATCTTAATCAATACATCCTCAATGATACCCCTAGGCTTTTTAATGGATCGGTCGGCAAGTTGCAAAACCACCAACGTCGGTTTCAAGTCTCCTAAGCCTAATTTGATATATACAGAGTATGGAAGAAGATTAACACTTGCTCCTAAGTCTAGAAGAGCCTGATTAATGATATGGTCACCAATGACACAAGATGTAGTAGGTGAACTGGGTTCTTTGAACTTTGGAAGAGTGTTATGTTGCAAAATAGAGCTCATTTGCTCGGTCAAGATCACTTTCCTAGGTGCTTGGCTTTTGTTCTTCCTCTTTTGGGTGTAAAGATCTTTTAAAAACTTGGCATAAGCCGAAATTTGCTTGATTGCATCCAAAAGCAGAAGGTTAACCTTCACTTACCTAAACACATCAATGATTTTATTTGTTTTGGCCTTTTGCTTGTCAATTGAAATGGATCCTTTCAAGGCATCCAGAAATGGAGCTTTTGGTTCAAAAACCTTTTCAGAAATCTTTGAAGTCTCTTCAACAAAAGAAGTTTTCAAATCATTTTGCAAATTTTTCTTTTCAAAATCACTTTTCAAATCACTTTTCAACACATTCTCATTTGAAAGATCATGCATATGCAATGAAGGAGGAATATGATAAGAAACGGGACGAGTGTCAACTTTGGGTTGCACCGGTTCACTTTCTTCATTGGACATGCCTACTTGGTTGTCCACAATCTTCCCAATTCTCAAGGTAGTCACCGCATTGACATGCTCTATTGTGTAACCTTTTGATGAGGAATGAGTCTCCACAACACATTGTTGCCTTGGTGGGGCATTCAAAGGCATTTTCCCTTTCTCTCTAGCTTTTAAAGTACTAGCTATTTGCCTTACTTGGGTTTCTAGCTTAGCAATGGATTGAGAATGAGAATGAAGCAATTAAGTGTTCGCCTCTAGAGTGCCTAGAGCGGTCAAAACTTTCTCTTCAAAAGCTGGACTCCTAGAATTTCTTTGAGAATATGATTGATTTGGAAAATGAGAATTAGAGAATTAGTTACCATGTGATTAATATGGTCTATATCTCTATGATCCTTGGCCTTGCATTGGTGGCGGAACATACTTCCCTTGAAAACCACCTTGGGGAGGGTTTGAGCCTTCCCCTTGGCTTTTCCAAGAAAAGTTCGGATGGTTCCTCCGACTTGGATTGTAATGATTGCCATAGGGATTATTCCCTTGATTAACAAAAGTTGCATTGACTTGTTCATGATGCTCACTTTGCACATGTTCATGGGGACAATTGGAAGTAGAATGTAAAACACTTGAACAAGTCATACATGATTCATTGGATACATGATGGGAATGGTTAGGAAAGAAAGATACTTGATTTGCCGAATTTTGGTTGATCAAGAATTGATCAAACCTTTGAGATAATGATTTCATCTCGGTGGCTATTTCATTGGAATGGTCGACTTGATGTAAGCCAACACTCTTCCTTCCACTTGAATTTCTACCATTCTTAGAAGATAAAGTTTGATGCAAATAATTTTCACTCATGCTCTCATAAAGACGCTACACGTCATCCTCATGTTTATCAATGTAAAAGCCACCCATGGAAGCAGCAACCATGCCCTTGTAATTATCGAATAAACTCTCAAAAAATATTGAACTAATTGACATTTGGGCATGTCATGATGTGGACACTTCCTAAGCAATTCATTAAATCTTTCCCATGCCTCATGGAACGTTTCCCCATCCCCGTGTGAAAACTCTCGAATTGAGGTTCTCATGGCATTGGTCTTAAAAACCGGATAGTACTTCTTCAAGAACTCTTGTTGCATTTTTGCCCAAGAAGTTATTAAAAAAGGCCCAAGATTGTTAAACCAATATTTTGCCTTGTTTTTAAGGGTGAATGAAAAAGTTTAAGCCTTAAGACTTCTTCCGGCATGTCCGTGTATCTCACGGTGGAACATACTTCAAGAAGCTCATCCAAATGCTTGTAAGGTTCTTCACTTGGAAGTCCATGATAGTTAGGAAGCATTTGGATGGTATATGGTTTGATTTCATAGTGATGTGCTCTAAATGGTGGCAATTGAATGCATGTGGGTGCATTATATTCATTAGGCACATAGTGACCTCTTAAAGCTAGAGGAGGGTTAATAATTGGAGGTGCAACATGGGCACCTTGATTGCCTTGAACTATGGGAGGTTGTGGAGCAAACATTGGCCTAGGCATTCCCAATGGAATTTGGCCTTCTTGTTGTGGTGGGTGAATGAATGGCCTTGGCATGCCTAATGGTACTTGCATGTTATCATGATGCACATTGTGGTGGAGGATACCTTATTGGTCTATGTGCCAAGGTCCTCCACATGGTCCTCATTATGTACTTTCATTGTAGAAGTAGAAAGATTAAAATTATCCCTTCCCCTAGGTGTACGAACAATGGATTCTAAATTCAAATTAAGAGGGACAAGAGTAGGATTTAATGACCATCGACCATGCATGCACAAGCAAAACACAAACAAACAATCAACAATCACTTCACCTTCGCAACAATTCAACAATCAACAAACTTCCTCCATATACAATAATCCCATACTCCCATGCTGATGAGCACTGAAAAGTGCGTATTTAAACCCCTTAAGCTTAGGCATTCTAGTATATTTATCTATCTTACTTTGCCGTTTTATATTAATTTCGTATTATTTCCATTTTTGTAATACTCCTAATTTTCAAAAGGATAGTCTCGGTATTTTGTTTAATTATTTTCTTTTCATTAATTGTTTTATTTAATGTTTTAATTGGTTTAAGTGTAATTAGTTGTTTTCTTTTTATTAATTGTTTTATTTAATGTTTTAATTTGTTTTCTTTTCATTAATTGTTTTATTTAATGTTTTAATTTGTTTTCTTTTCATTAGTTGTTTTATTTAATGTTTTAATTGGTTTAATTGTGTTATGTAAATTCTTTGATTATTGTTTTATTTAGTTTTTGGTTAATTGGTAATTAAAATAAATTAAAGTTACTTGTTTTCCTAAATTCACGTTACTATAGGATTGGTGGTAAGTAGCCGACATGTTTTTCACTTAGATGGTGTTATGGGCCGATTAGGTTTCACATTAGGGCTTCAATTAGCTTTAGGTTTGTGTAACCTTATAAATAGATGTAATAATGTTGTACTAGGGTTTTAAAAAAAAAAAAAACAAAACCCAAAACACGTCTGTGGAAATAGAGACGAGGAACAGAGGAAGTTTGCAGTAGGAATCACCGGAGATCGTAGAAGACAACGTGGAGATTTTTAACAAAAATCTCAAAAGGCAAGTTCTATCCTTACTCTCTCCCTTAGGTTACGTGTTCTTTACATTCTTAAATAATTCTAGGATTAAATTGAATCAATTAAAACAAAAGATGTTTTTGTTCGTGCTAAAAAAAACTGAAACATATCAATATGTGTTGTGTGCATGGAAACCTGTTAAAACATGAATTATACTTGCATGATTGTTTATTTAAATTCCTGTTGGTGATGTAATAAGGGCTTAAACATAGACTGGGAATGTTTAGAGGCTTAGTTTCAACCTCTGGAAACCATAGTAGAAGGATATAGAGGGTGCAGAAGACGTCGGGATTGGAGAAGACGGGGTAGAGAGGGAGAGAGCCGGCTCTCCCTAAGAGGGAGCCAGCTCTTTTTTAATTTGGAGGTAGCTCCTTTGGTTTGGAGCCGGCTCCAATGCTAAAGGAGGCGGCTCCAAACTTTGGGGAGCCGGCTCCTTTATGCATTTTTCATTTTTTTTTTCGTTTCCAGCCAGATTTGGTTACAGGGGTTAGTTTTCTGTGGTTTCATTTGGGTTTGGTGATGTCTGTGGGATGTATGGAGGATGCTTAGAGATAGTTATTAAGGTCCCAAGAGCTGTTAATAAAATTATTTACTTGGGTAGCTTAGACAGTAGATGGTTTAAATAAATTAATACACTGGCTAGAGTTAAAGTTTCTGTTAGAAATTTTCTGAGACGGATAATATAATTAAAACATGTTTCACTGCATATCATGATCATGTACTCGAATTATATTTGTTTTGGACGAGTTGGTATCGAGTGATTTTGGTTTTAAACAAACTTAGCACTACTAGATTCTGGGAACATTATAAGTTAAGCACGTATATATACCTACTGTAATTCGTGTTTTGATGTTTTCATGATTACTATTAGTATCAGTTGTTGGAGTTATGAACTTAGTTGATAATTACTTTAATATCTGTACTATCAACTGTTGGAGGTATGGACTTCGTTGATTTTTACTCTAAATGTCTGTAATATCAACTGCTGAGTATATTGAATGCTATTTTGAATTAATCTTATCACTATATCAGTTTTTATGGAACAACCTAAACTGTGTAGGTTTATGTACATACTATGACTATGGGAATTGATGCTTACATTAACATTGTTAGTATCAGTAATGGATAAAGCTGAACATGATTATATATATATAGTTGACTGTGTTCCTAGATGCTTATACTATGATTTTATTATCTGTGATGGAGATATGGATTTAGTTGAGGTCTACTTTAATTGTTGGTATTATCAACTGCTGGATGATGGGATCGTATACACCGGTATGGGACGGTGGTATACTAGGGACGGTTTGGTTCCAAAGTGCCAAAACCTACCTACTCTGGATTAAGAATTGGATTAACTAAAAGATAAGTCCTACTGATTGTAGTGTCATGGCAACAACTAGTTGAGTGGCAGTACTAGGATTCAGGATGGATTTTAAATATATTGTTATGGTACCTCGATATGGGCTTGAGTCTCAGGATCGACGGTTAGGGAGTGTATATGCATTTGAATGCATAACTTGATACGATGGTTAGAGGTGTACCCTGTTTAGGTTTAGGTACACATGCCCACTTCGTGTGCGTTTTTAGCATGTTACCTCTATTCAGGTTGAGACCAGCCTGTAGTCTAGTGAGAGTCCTTTAGTGTGACTATATATATATACACTTACGGACTATTAGCTATTGTTAAATTGTTGAGGATGTACATGCGTATCGGGCCTCTGTTTGGATTGTAGTAGTATAGAACTTACACGTGGGCCTGACCCACTTCTATTTTTCAGGTACACGACAGTTCCAGGCTTAGACGTGTTCGTGCTGAGCAGAGGTCTCTATTCACTCTTTCGACGATGTAGGATTCTCTCCATAGTTTATTTCTAGATGCTTATTACTGTTGCTTTATTTTCCGTTTGGATGTTTAATAGGGGTCCACTAGAGATGGATTCCCGAGTTGTAAATTGATGGAGTTTTGGAGTTTGGGTTTGATGGATTTTAATAATTATATTATTTTTGCTGATTCTATTTTTAGTTTCCTTTCAGCTTTAATTTCATTTCTTAATTCGTTTTGTATTCCGTGTTCATTATAAAATATTAATTATTTGATATTCCCTCGGGTTTGGGCCTGGGCCTGATCAACCCGTGTCTTGGATCGAGGGGTATCACAGTTGGTATCAGAGCACTCTAGGTTCAAGTGTCTCTAGGATGTTTTCATATAAAGTCTTCCGCGTAGCGTTCTCTTGAATAGAGCTTAAGTTAGGATTCATTGTATTCCTTATGGTTCGTATAGAAATGGTACTGACGTTTGTCTTTTCGTGTTAACAGATGGTTAACGCTAGAAATGGACAGAACATACAAGGAACTAGGAAGGAAAGGAGAGCGGCACGTAGGCAACAATATCTCCTACGACGTCGGCAAATGGAAGAAGAGCAGCAAATGCCAGGGTTTCAAGAGGAGCAGGAGGAAGTTCAACAAGCTCAAGGTCGGGTCAGAGATCCAGAGATTCCTCCACACCTCAATGACCTTATTGCTCGGGCTATAAAAGCTGGGGTAACAGCTGCACTTTGGAATCAGCCTCAGGTACAACCGGCACCGCTACCAGCACCGGTTGTTCAGATGGATTCTTGGGGAAAGGTTAGGAGCTCTTTCACAAAGGGGAGTCTACCTATGTTCTCAGGCTCAACCGATGCGAGAGCAGCTCACCAGTGGAAACAGGACATTGAGCGTCATCTTCGTTTGGTTCAGTGCACGGAGGTTCAGAAGCAGATGCTTGCTACTTTCAAGTTGGTTGGGGATGCACTACAGTGGTGGGAGTCAGTTACCACCTCAGAGGAGAGGATGACATTGTCTTATGATGAGTTCAGTGCTCGCTTTGATGAGAAATATTTTCCCTATGCAGTCAGGGAAGCTATGAAGACCGAGTTTCTAAGTCTGCAGCAAGGAAACATGACAGTAGCGGAGTATGAGCAGCAGTTCACACGCTTGTCTCTCTTTGCACCGGAGGAGGTGGGTATAGAGGAGAAGAAGTGTAACAGTTTCGTTAAGGGACTGATGTGGTCTATCAAGAGGGCTATTACAGGTAGTCCAGCCTATACTACCTATGCTCAGGTGGTAGACGCCGCTTTACAACAGTATCAGTTGACTGTGGACATCAGACAGGCTCGTGGTGAGAAGCGGGGTGATAAAGACTTTACTAATCAGTCAGCTGAAAAGGAGATTGGCAATAGTCACCGACAGAATGACAAAGGCAAGTTCCAAGGACAACAGCCTTGGAAGAAGCACAAGGGTGGTTCAGATGCTCACCGGAATGGGGCACTTATTCAGAAGCAACAGAATGGGGGACCACAGGTAGGACAGGGTCAGCCACAGGCTAACCGGCAGAGGAGGCCATTTGGTACTTTCCAGGGTAGTTGTTACACTTGTGGAGAGTATGGTCATACCACCAGGCAGTGTCCTAAAGCAGGACAGGGACAGAGACAGTATGTGCAGCAGGGACAGAAGGCGCCAGTGCCTCTACCAGCTCCACAGGTTCCACGGATTCAGGGACAGACATATCTGGCTTTACCGGCACCGCCGCAGACTCAGGGACAGGCACCACAACAGTTGCACTATGGCAGGGTGTATAACCTCATGCCACAGGATGTTCAGGCACCTCAGATTATTGAGGGTAAGTTTCCTATTCAAGGTTTGCATGGACGTGTTTTATTTGATACAGGTGCTACACACTCATTTGTAGCTCGGACTTTTGTTGTTTTATCTGGGATGAGGATAAGGGTATGCACTAGACCTCAGGGTATTTCTACACCATTGGCAGACTCAGATTTCTAGCCAATTTATTGGTCCTGGACATGCACACTTATGATGTGATACTTGGGATGGATTGGTTGTCTCACTACCATGCCCAAGTTGATTGTTTTGGTAGATCTATTATTTTTACCATACCTGGTCAAAATATGTATGTAATAGCTATGCCACGTTCTAAAGGGGGCGGTAGCACCTATTTGTTCCATGTGGAGGGGGAAAATGAGGAGGGGATTACTGTGCCATTGGATAACATACCGATTGTATAAGATTTCCCGGATATATTTCAGGAGATTCCAGGGTTGCCACCTAGTCGAGAGATTGATTTTATGATAGACTTAGCTCCAGGTACTGCGCCTATTGCTAGGGCACCCTATAGGATAGCACCGGTAGAGATGAGAGAGCTGAGGGATCAGATTCAACAGTTACTCAGCCAGGGTTTTATTCGTAGGAGTACATTACCTTGGGGAGTACTGGTTCTATTTGTGAAGAAGAAGGATGGTTCGCTTCGTCTGTGTATAGATTACAGGGAGTTGAACAAGGTTACGATTCGTAACAAGTACCCTTTGCCCAGGATTGATGACTTGTTTGATCAGTTAAAGGGAGCCACATACTTCTCCAAGATTGATCTGCGTTCTAGGTATCATCAGCTGAGGGTTAGGGAGCAGGATGTTCCTAAGACAGCATTTCTCACGAGATATGGTTCTTATGAGTTTCGTGTTATGCCATTTGGGATGACTAATGCACCTGTAGTATTCATGGACTTAATGAATAGAGTCTTCCGGGCTTATTTGGATCAGTTTGTTATTGTCTTTATTGATGACATCTTGATCTATTCTCTGTCGGAGGACGATCATGCTAGACATCTTCGCATAGTCTTGCAGACGCTTCGTGAGCACCAGTTATATGCCAAGTTCGAGAAGTGTGAATTTTGGCAGCGGGAGGTGAAATTTCTGGGTAACGTGGTGTCAGAAAAGGGGATAGTAGTGGATCCGGCCAAGGTTTCAGCGGTGGTTAAGTGGGGACGGCCTACATCACCTACTGAGATTTGGAGTTTTCTCGGTCTGGCAGGATATTATAGGAGATTCATCCATGGGTTCTCCAAGATAGCAGGACCACTCACTCATCTGACCAAGAAGGGTGTACAGTTCGTGTGGGATGAACACTATCAGCGAGCTTTTGATGAGCTGAAAAGGAAGCTGACTTCTGCACCGGTTCTGGCTACTCCGCAGAGCGGGATAGAGTATCTTATTTACACGGATGCTTCATTGCAGGGTCTTGGATGTGTAATGATGCAAGAGGAGCGACCGATTTCTTATGGATCTCGGAAACTTAAGCCTCATGAGCTTAATTATCCAACACATGATTTGGAGTTGGCAGCAGTGGTCTTTGCCTTGCGTATTTGGAGGCATTATCTGTTGGGTGAGTCCTTCAGATTATTCAGTGATCACAAGAGTCTGCAGTACTTGTTCACTCAGCGGGAGCTGAATATGAGACAGCGCAGGTGGTTGGAGTTTGTAAAAGACTATCATTTTTCTATACAGTACCATCCAGGGAAAGCAAATGTAGTGGCGGATGCACTCAGTCGCCGACCTGTTGGTAGTCTTTCTGCTCTATTCACTGCTGAGTGGAATGCTTTGAAGAGTGTAGATGAGTTGTCAGACGCTTTTATAGCTTGCATGGTGGTTACACCTTCCATCATACGCAAGGTTTTACAAGCACAACTCACCGATTAGCAGTGTGTCGACAAGGTCGCAGAGATAGCTTCCGGAGAGGTTCCATTCTACTATGTTGGGGCTGATGAAGGTTTAAGGTACAAGGGACGGTTAGTAGTACCTTCTGCTGATAATTTGAGGAAGGATGTGATGACTGAGACTCATCACTCTAAGTTCTCTGTTCATCCAAGAGGTGTATCAAGATATGAAGCGACAGTTTTGGTGGGCAGGTATAAAGAGGGACATTGCTTTTTTTGTTTCTCAGTGTAGTACTTGTCAGATGGTTAAGATTGATCATCAAAGGCCGCCAGGAGCTCTACAGCCACTACCAATTCCGGAGTGGAAATGGGAGAGCATGTCTATGGATTTTGTGGAAGGGTTGCCAAATTATTTCAAGGGGCATAATTCCATATGGGTCATTGTGGATAGGTTGACCAAGTCAGCTCATTTCTTGCCTATTTGCACTGACTACACTTCAGAGCAGTTGGCGAGGCTTTACATTTTAGAGATTGTGAAGCTACATGGCACTCCATTGTCTATTATATCGGACAGGGATTCGAGCTTTGTATCTGGATTTTGGAAGAGTTTTCAGCAGGCTTTAGGTACGGAGTTACACCTTAGTACTGCTTATCATCCTCAGACTGACGGACAGACTGAGAGGGTGAATCAGATTATGGAAGATATGCTTCGGTCGTGTGTTCTGGATTTCAAGGGCCACTAGGAGGAATATTTGCCACTTGTGGAGTTTGCTTATAACAATAGTTTCCAGAAGACTATTGGGATGGCACCTTTTGAGGCGTTATACGGTCGACCATGTCGATCGCCCGTTTGTTGGATGGAGGTTGGCGAGAGCAGATTCTTGGGTCCTGAGTTTATCACGGATACTTCTGAGAAGATAGCTCTTATTCGAGATTGCATGTGTACTGCCCAAAGTAGGCAGAAGAGCTATGCTGATCGTCGTACTTGGGCATTGGAGTTTCAGGTTGGGGATCAGGTTCTACTCAAAGTGTCTCCTATGAAGGGTGTTATGTGATTTGGGAAGAAAGGGAAGTTGTCACCGCGATTTATCGGTCCATTCATGATTACGGATCGAGTTGGAGCTGTCGCTTATCGGTTGGCACTTCCAGATAATTTGGCTTGCGTCCATAATGTGTTCCATGTTTCCATGTTGCGAAAATTTCTGCGAGATGAGGATCAGTATCAGCATATCGATGTTGGGGAGATTGAGTTGCAGCCGGATGTAACTTATTTAGAGCCACTGGGTCGTATTGTCGACCGACGAGATCAGATTCTTCGTAATAAGGTTATTCCTTTGGTTCGTGTTCAATAGAGTCATCACAATGAGGCTGAGTCTACTTGGGAACGGGAGGATGTCAGTCACTCGCAGTTTCCTGAAATTTTGGAAGAAGGTAAGAGCGAATTCCGAGGACGGAATTCCTTTTGTTAGGGGGGAAGAATGTAATACCCCTAATTTTCAAAAGGATAGTCTTGGTATTTTATTTAATTGTTTTCTTTTCATTAATTGTTTTATTTAATGTTTTAATTGGTTTAAGTGTAATTAGTTGTTTTCTTTTCATTAATTGTTTTATTTAATGTTTTAATTTGTTTTCTTTTCATTAATTGTTTTATTTAATGTTTTAATTGGTTTAATTGTGTTCTGTAAATTCTTTGATTATTGTTTTATTTAGTTTTTGGTTAATTGGTAATTAAAATAAATTAAAGTTACTTGTTTTCCTAAATTCACGTTACTATAGGATTGGTGGTAAGTAGCCGACATGTTTTTCACTTAGATGGTGTTATGGGCCGATTAGGTTTCACATTAGGGCTTCAATTAGCTTTAGGTTTGTGTAACCTTATAAATAGATGTAATAATGTTGTACTAGGGTTTTAAAAAAAAAAAAAAACAAAACCCAAAACACGTCTGTGGAAATAGAGACGAGGAACAGAGGAAGTTTGCAGTAGGAATCGCCGGAGATCGTAAAAGACAACGTGGAGATTTTTAACAAAAATCTCAAAAGGCAAGTTCTATCCTTACTCTCTCCCTTAGGTTACGTGTTCTTTGCATTCTTAAATAATTCTAGGATTAAATTGAATCAATTAAAACAAAAGATGTTTTTGTTCGTGCTAAAAAAAACTGAAACATATCAGTATGTGTTGTGTGCATGGAAACCTGTTAAAACATGAATTATACTTGCATGATTGTTCATTTAAATTCCTATTGGTGATGTAATAAGGGCTTAAACATAGACTGGGAATGTTTAGAGGTTTAGTTTCAACCTCTGGAAACCATAGTAGAAGGATATAGAGGGTGCAGAAGACGTCGAGATCAGAGAAGACGGGGCAGAGAGGGAGAGCGCCGGCTCACCCTAAGAGGGAGCAAGCTCCTTTTTAATTTGGAGGCGGCTCTTTTGGTTTGGAGCCGACTCCAATGCTAAAGGAGGTGGCTCCAAACTTTGGGGAGCCGGCTCCTTTATGCATTTTTCATTTTTTTTTCGTTTCCAGCCAGATTTGGTTACAGGGGTTGGTTTTCTGTGGTTTCAGTTGGGTTTGGTGATGTCTGTGGGATGTATAGAGGATGCTTAGAGATAATTATTAAGGTCTCAAGCGCTGTTAATAAAATTATTTTCTTGGGTAGCTCAGACAGTAGATGGTTTAAATAAATTAATACACTGGCTAGAGTTAAAGTTTCTGTTAGAAATTTTCTGAGACGGATAATATAATTAAAACATGTTTCACTGCATATCATGATCATGTACTCGAATTATATTCGTTTTGGATGAGTTGGTATTGAGTGATCTAGGTTTTAAACAAACTTAGCACTACTGGATTCTGGGAACATTATAAGTTAAGCACGTATATATACCTACTGTAATTCGTGTTTTGATGTTTTCATGATTACTATTAGTATCAGTTGTTGGAGTTATAAACTTAGTTGATAATTACTTTAATATCTGTACTATCAACTGTTGGAGGTATGGACTTCGTTGATGTTTACTCTAAATGTCTGTAATATCAACTGCTGAGTATATTGAATGCTATTTTGAATTAATCTTATCACTATATCAGTTTTTATGGAACAACCTAAACTATGTAGGTTTATATACATACTGTGACTATGGGAATTGATGCTTACATTAACATTGTTAGTATCAGTAATGGATAAAGCTGAACATGATTATATATATATAGTTGACTGTGTTCCTAGATGCTTATACTATGATTTTAGTATCTGTGATGGAGATATGGATTCAGTTGAGGTCTACTTTAATTGTTGGTATTATCAACTGCTAGATGATGGGATCGTATACACCGGTATGGGACGGTGGTATACTAGGGACGGTTTGGTTCCAAAGTGCCAAAACCTACCTACTCTGGATTAAGAATTGGATTAACTAAAAAATAAGTCCTATTGATTGTAGTGTCATGGCAACAACTAGTTGAGCGGCACTACTAGGATTCAGGATGCATTTTAAATATATTGTTATGGTACCTCGATATGGGCTTGAGTCTCAGGATCTACGGTTAGGGAGCGTATATGCATTTGGATGCATAGCTGGATACGATGGTTAGAGGTGTACCCTGTTTAGGTTTAGGTACACATGCCCACTTCTTGTGCATTTTTAGCATGTTACCTCTATTCAGGTTGAGACCGGCCTGTAGTCCAGTGAGAGTCCTTTAGTGTGACTATATATATATACACTTACGGACTATTAGCTATTGCTAAATTGTTTAGGATGTACATACGTATCGGGCCTCTGTTTGGATTGTAGTAGTATAGAACTTGCGCGTTGGCCTGACCCACTTCTATTTTTCAGGTACACGACAGTTCCAGGCTTAGACGTGTTCGTGCTGAACAGTGGTCTCTATTCACTCTTCCGACGATGTAGGATTCTCTCCATAGTTTATTTCTAGATGCTTATTACAGTTGCTTTATTTTCCGTTTGGATGTTTAATAGGGGTCCACTAGAGATGGATTCCCGAGTTGTAAATTGATGGAGTTTTGGAGTTTGGGTTTGATGGATTTTAATAATTATATTATTTTTGCTGATTCTATTTTTAGTTTCCTTTTAGCTTTAATTTTATTTCTTAATTCGTTTTGTATTCCGTGGTCATTATAAAATATTAATTGTTTGATATTCCCTCGGGTTTGGGCCTAGGCCTGATCAACCCGTGTCTCGGATCTGAGGGGTATCACAATTTTCAGGCACTTATCCCGAAAATAAGCTAACTCAGCCAAATAAGAGCTTAATTGAAGCAATTCTGAGATTAAACAAAGAAAGGACCAAAGTGGAAGAAGAAAGAAGCAAAATGAAGCAAAGCAGCAAGTTCGATCGATCGATCATTGATCGATCTCAGCACTTCAAGATAGATCCAAGCCTTGACCCAAAAGCACTTAAGTCCAAAAGTTCGATCGATCCAACATCATTCTTCGATCGATCGAACACCTTTGTCCTTATCCAAATGATTGATCTTATCCATAGCTGTCCACCCACTAACCACCTTTGTCCTTTTCCCAAAAATATCTCCCAAAATATCTCGGATTTGTCGTTTCCCAAAAAGCTCAGCCAGTTGGATCGATCCAGCCTCAGTTTGATCGATCTCAGCCAATTCGATCGATCCAAGTCCAAGGTTCGATCGATCAAACTTCCTCCAAGTACAAAAAGTTAAAATTCCAGCTCATTGAAAGTTGTCCTTTATCCAATCATTGGAGAATATTGTGTGCACGACCCTAGCTCATTTGGGGAGTGATTTTAACCTACCTATATAAGGATAAGGATTGCTTTTTAGTGAGGAAGGAAGACACACATAGGAGATAGAGACCAAGACTTGAATATTTTTTAGAGACCATCTCTAAGGAAGCTTGGAGGAGGAGGCTAGAGACACCATTAGAGATCTTCATCAACAAGGAGCAAACCTCTTCCATGGAGTTAGCCCTTGAGGGTTGGAGCATCCTCACCATGAGTGGCTAGACATCCTCTTGGGGCTAGAGTTAGCCCTAAGCATACTTTCTATATCTTAATCTTGTGTATTATTGAAGGATTAGTGTTGTAATTAATGTTTTGACACTTTGATATATATAGATCTTGTTTAATCAATGATTTGTGTGGTTTAATGCTTCTAATTGATCATTTCATTCTATTCATATGTCTATGTATACTAGAATTGATGTTCATGTTCTTGTCTCTAGATTTTGTATTGTTGATGCATGTCTATGTGTATTGATGCCATGGATTTAGAGATTGTCAAAAAATAGTGCTTAAAGGAATGTTATTGTGATTCTCTTGATGGTTCATACTTATTCCTTGATGGATTGTGCCTCTTCCCTAGTTTACTTTCATGCTAATAGTTTAGATGTAGTGTAGTTGTAGTGTAGTGTTAAATGAGAGGACAATTCATACTTGTTGTTTGATATTCCAAGCTTTTGAATACAAGTAGCATATGTCTCTAATCTTATATTGTATTTGGATTGTGAGCCTAATGAAAGGATTAATGACTTGTTTTGATTTATTGTGCCTTTCACATGTTATTTAGACAATATATGCTTCATTGCTTAGATATATTGTGCTTTTTACATGATGTTTAGACAATATATGCTTAGCTAGTCATCCTTACTTGTTGAATCAACCAAATACACTCACACCAATATTGCAACACCCTAATTGCCCTCATTAATCACTTGTCAATAATATAGAAATGCATTACTTGGTGGTGATCTCTAAACCCCAAGACTCTTCTCTCTCTTACTTACTCTCCATTGCATTCAATTACTTAGTTTAATTTAGTTGTTCTCTAATCTAATCAACCAACCAATCAATTGTTTGATCACTCAACCTACTAACCCTAATAGTGATTCCACAATCAACTCCGACTCCAATCCCTTGGGACGATCCCCACTCGCCCTAGCTATATTTATAGTGAAAGGTAGTAGTGACTTTTATAAATGTAAAACTTGGCCTTCGCCTAAATTGCATGCTTCTCCAAGCTTTTGGTCACCGCGACCTAAAATATAAGGACCACCACATGTTATCAACAATATGCAAAGAACAATAAATTGCCTCCACGTGGGCTCACGATTTAGCTAAGAATTGAAATACAAGCCTCCACGCGGGCCGACTATTTAACTAGAGTTTGAGTTGAGAAAGGGCTCACAAAGGGTCCTTAAGCACTTCAATTCAATTCAATTTTCAATTTTAGCCTTGCAAATTTTTTTTGATTTTAGCTTTTTCCTTGCTTTTGCTTAGCTCCTTGCTTAAAATGCTCCTTTGTTCACCTTCTAAATCAACGCACCTAGTCAAACAAGAACCAACACAATAAGTAACCAAAATGAAAATGAAAATAAAGTAAAGACACGATCAAAAGAATACTAATTCCTAATTGATTCCACAAATACGACGTTACCTTCAATCAATCCCCGACAACGGCACCAAAAACTTGGTGTGTAGTGGGACCAAAGCTTGCAAAGTAGTGGACTAAGATGAGTGTGGTCAAGTTTTACATTTATAATTTGCCACTACTACCTTTTACTAAAAATATAGTTAGGGCGAGTAGGGATCGTCCCAAGGGATTGATGGATCGTATTAGGTTGTGGAATCGAGATTAGGATTAGTAGGTCGAGTAATCAAAAGGTTGGTTGGTGATTAAATTATACTAAGATGCAATTTAAACTAAAGTAAACAATTGAATGCAATAGAGAGAAGATAAGAGAGAGATCTTGGAGTTTAGAGATCACCACTAAGCATATCTTTTCTACACCCTTAATGAATGATTAAAGAGGGGGAAAACATGTATTGCAATAATAGTGTGTGTATATGGTTGTTTCAACAAGCATGGATGACCAATTAAATATATATTGTCTAGACAACACAATGAATAGTACAATATATCAAACTAAGCCATTAATACTTCTTTAAGCTTATAATCCAAACACATCACAAAATTAGAGGAATATGCTACTTGCATTCATAAGTGTGGAACATCAAACAAATAAGCATGAATTGTCCTCCCATTTAACATCTAAGTTACAACTACACTACAATTAAGCTAATGACATGAAATTAAACTAATTAAACTAAGGGGAGGCACAATCCATCAAGAAATGAGTATGAACCATCAAATAAATCACAAGAGCATTCTATTAAGTACTATGCCTTGACAATCTTTAGATCTATAGCATTAATACACATAAACATGCATCAACAACACAAGAAATAGAGATAAGCACATGAACATCTATTCTAGCACACATAGACTTGTGGATAGAATGAAATGGTCACTTGGAAGCATTAAACCACACAAATCATTGAATAAACAAGATATATATATATATATAAACATGTTAAAACATATATCACAATACAAATCCCCTAAAAAAATTCATAAATTAAGATGTAGAAAGCATGCTTAGGGCTAACTCTAGCCCCAGGAGGATGTCTAGCCACTCATGGATGGTGTCTCCCAACCCTCAAAGGCTAACTCCATGGTAGATTTTGCTCCTCTTCTTAGTTGATGGAAGAACTCCAAGCTTGTGTCTCTAGCCTCCTCTCTTCTTTTCTTCCTGACTAAAAATATGGAAATTGTGTCAAAAGTCTCCTTGTAGAAGTGGCTCATATTCCTTATATAGGTAGGTCAAAGATCACCCCCAATGACCTGGGCTCGTACACCAATATTTCTCCCCAATGATTGGATATGAGACAACTTTTAATGAGCTGAAAATTAAATTTTCTCGAACTTAGGGAAGTTCGATCGATCGAACATAGCTGAGATCTATCGAACTTAAGCTGGATTGATCCTCTATGGCGGTGCCTTTTTGGATAAAGACAAATCTGAGATATTTTGGAAATATTTTTGGGAAAGAGACAAAAGTGGTAGGTATGGCAGTACAACTGGGTAAGATGGATCTCTTCGATCGATCTGAAAAAAGTTGGATCGATCGAACTTCGTGAGATCTTTGGATAAGGGCAAAATAGCTCAGATCCATCTTGAAGTGCTGAAATCGATCAAAGTTGGATTGATTGAACATTTATTGAGATTGATCGAACTTACTAAATTTGCTAAATTTCCACCACTTGCTTCCTTTTGCTCCCACTTTGCTCCTTTCTTTGATTTATCTCAAGATTGTTTCAATTATGCTCTTATTTAGCTGAGTTAGCTTATTTTGGGGATAAGTACCTAAAAAGGGCAATAACACGAAATTAGTCTAAAACAGGAAAGTAAGATAGATAAAGGTCCTAGAATACCTAAGTTTAAAGGGTTTAAATGCGCACTTTTCAGTGCTCATCACATTCCAATGATAATAAAAATAGAACTAAACTTCAAACCAAATTTTAATTACAAAATTAACATTAATACATACATACTTGAAGAAAAGCAACACTCCACCAGGACGACGACGCAGTATACTTTCTTTGCTCTTTGCAGATGTAGTAGTGTATGCCTCAGGTTCAAATTCTTCTTCATTTTCATCTTCATCTTCATCTACCACTTCATAATCAGAATCACTGTCAGAGGAGCCCATTCTAGAACTCTCACCAACCTCACGACTAAATTTCCGAATAGGAGAAGGATTAGGGATGGTTTTCTTCTTTGCAACAGGTATAATTTTCCTTTTGCCCTTTCTTATGAGCTAGAGTCTTCAACCTATCTATTTCAAACCCTAAATTCAATTTCCATAAACAAATTTAATGAACCAAACAAAACCAACCAACCACGAAAACCCTCACACCAGAGTCTCAGACGAAGTAGCACAGACCTTCCCTTCTTCTTCGTCTTCCCTTGTTCTTCGTTTTAGACCAACCTCGAAAACCCTAAAGCCTCAGACCTTCCCTTCTTCTTCGTCTTCTTCTTCTTTCGTTAAAACTTTCTTCTTCCCTTTCTTTCGTTAAAAATGATGTAAGGGGTAAATGGACAATTGCAAACAATATGTAAGGGGTAAATGGACAATTCCAACCAATATACCGTATTAAGACATCCTCAATTATACCCCGAGGCTTTTTGACAGATCAGTCGGCTAGTTGTAAAACTACCAATGTTGGCTTTAAATTACCCAAACCCAATTGGATATATACTGAGTATGGAAGAAGATTCACGCTCGCCCTTATATCCAAAAAAGCCCAATTAATGACATGGTCACCTATAGTGCAAGATGTAGTGGGTGAACCGGGATCCTTGAACTTAGGTAGAGTGTTATGTTGCAAAATTGAGCTTACTTGTTCGGTGAGAACAACTTTCTTTGGTGCTTGGCTTTTGTTTTTCTGCTTAAGAGTGCACAAGTCTTTTAAAACCTTTGCATCAGTCGGAATTTGTCTAATAGCATCTAAGAGAGGAAGATTTATTTTAACTTACCGAAACACTTCAATTATTTCATTCACCTTACTTTGTTGTCTTTCAAAAGATGTGGAATGATGAGCACTGAAAAGTGCGCATTTAAACCCGTTAAGCTTAAGCATTCTAGTACATTTATCTATCTTACTTTGCCGTTTTAGACTTATTACGTGTTATTTACATTTTCAGGCACTAATCCCAAAATTGAGCTAACTCAGCCAAATAAGAGCTTAATTGAAGCAATCCTGAGGTAAACCAAAGGAGGGAGCAAAGTGGAGAAAGAAAGGAGCAAAAAGGAATCAAAGTTGTGCAGCTGAAAAGTTCGATCGATCCAACTTCGAGTTCGATCGATCGAACATCTTTGATCGATCACAGTACTTCTCGATAGATCCAACCTTGGCCTTTGCTGAAATTCCAAGTTCGATCGATCCAACATCACCTTCGATCGATCGAACCCTATTTTGTCCTATTCAAATGATTGATCTTATCCACAGCTGTACGCCTACCAACCACTTTTGTCCTTTTCCCCATAAATATCTTCGAAATATCTCAGCCTTGTCTTTATCCGGAGGAGTCAGACCACTTCGATCGATCCAAGATGCAGTTCGATCGATCGAACCCATCTTCGATCGATCCAAGTTAAGGTTCGATCGATCGAACTTCCTCCAGCGAGAAAAAGTTAAAGTCCAGCTCATTTATTCCGTCCTTCACCCAATCATTGGAGAATATGCCTTGCACGACCACAGCTCATCATAGGGTGTATTTGACCTACCTATATAAGGAATATGATACACTTTTTGGAGAGGAGTCTAGAGTCTCTTGACACACATTGAAAATCATCTTAGAGGCTATTCTTGGAGAGGAAGAAGGGAGGAAGCTAGAGCAACCATTGGAGGAGATCTTCACCAACAAGGAGCAGCCATGGAGTTAGCCCTTGAGGGTTGGATCATCACTACCATGAGTGGCTAGACATCTTCTTGGGGCTAGAGTTAGCCCCAAGCATGCTTTCTATACTCTAATCTTGTGTATTATTGAGGGATTAGTGTTGTATGATACATCTTGATATTCATGTATATATAAATCTTGATTATTTCATGGTTTGTATGGTTTAATGCTTCCAATTGACTATTCTATTCTACCCATATGTCTATGTATGCTAGAGTAGGATATTCATGTGCTTATCTCTAGATTTAGTGTTTTTGATGCATATCTATGTGTATTGATGCTATAGATCTAGAGATTATCAAGATGATATGCTTAATGAATGCTATTTTGGTTCATTTGATGGTTTATGCCTATTCTTGATGGTTTGTGCCTCTCCCCTAGTCTAGATAGCTTTATTTTCATGCTAGTAGTGTAGATTTAGTGTAGTGGTAGTATAATGTTAGATGGGAGGACAATCTACTCTTGATGTTTGATGTTCCATGCCTGTGAGTCCAAATGCCATATTCCTCTAATATTGTGTTGTATGTGGATTGTGAGCTTAATGAAGGATTAATGACTAGTTATGATATGTTGTATCTTTCACATGTGTTTAAACAATTTATTCCTCTCCCAATAGATAAATTGTGGCCTCTCACATGATGTTTAGATAATGCATGTTTAACTAAGTCATCCTTATGGATTGCTTGGACTATGAGCTTAATATAAAGGTTCAATGACTTGATTTGATATTTTGTTCTCTTCACATGATGTCTAGACAATATATTCCTCTACCAATAGATGTATTGTGGCCTCACACATGTTGATTGAGACAATTTGCACTTGTTGAGTCACCCTTACCAATTGAATGTCTTTTATACACACAATATTGTTGCAACACATTCATTTCCCTCATTAGTCACTTGATTATGGTTTGGAATAGTATTGTTTGGTGGTGATCTCTACACCCCAAGACCTTTCTTTCTTACTTACTCTTTATCTTAATGCATTTTAATTAATTCTCTTCTAGAAGTAATCAACCAACCCAATTCTCTTTTGCAATCATTTGGTATGCTAGAGTCGAAGTCGAAATTCCAACACGTATAATCCCTTGGGACGATCCCTACTCACTCTTGTTACGTTAGTAGTAGTGTTGGTAGTGGTTTTTATAAATTTAAATTTGACATAAAAGGCTTTTCTTGAACCACACATTCACTACATTTAGTTTGGCGTATTACAAGCGACCTCGTCAGATTTTGGCGCCGTTGCCGGGGATTAACGGTTTTGTTGGAATTAAACTAGACAATAGTGTTCATTAGATTGCTTCTATTTTTATTTTATTTTCCATTGTATATTCTTTTCTCTTGATTCTCATTATTATTTGTTCAATTAGGTACTTGACTACATGGAAGGCGAACTTTGGAACTTAAAGCAATCATTGGAGCTTAAAAGCTAAATTTGGAGTTGAAGTGCTAAAGGACCATTGTGAGCAATTCTTGGCACTCTTGTATTTTAATTGTTTCACTTCTTTGTATGCTTGTGATAGCCCTTGTTGAGGCTCATTTTATTGCTAAATTTTTGTCCAAGCATAGGCCCTTATTGAGGCCAATTTTTCTTACATTTGGGTTTTAATTGTGAATGGAGAAATTGTTTGATCCAAGTTTGGGGGGGAATTACATCCCTTCACCTTATGCTCCTCCATCACATTTTAATCCTTATGAGATTGAGTCCAATTCATTTCATTCTTCATCTTATTATGGACTTGATCACTCATTTAATCCTTCTTATGACTATTGCCCTCCACCACCATTTTATGATGAATAAATTCCACCACCCTCTAAGTACTCACCCGGATTTGAAGAAAAAGTGTTAGCTTTACTTGATGTGCATATTTCACACACTTCACTTATTAATTCTCATTCTCAAACTTTAGCCAACTTAGAAGCTCAAGTTGAGCAAATTGCAAGTACTCTTTCTCATCAAGAGGAGGAGGAAGAGGCAAATGAAAAAATGGCAAGAACTTCAATGTATATAGATGAGGATGATGAGAGTGAGGAGAATGAAACAAGTGAGCTAATGCCTAGCACTCTATCTTGTATAGAGGATGAAGTGGCAAGTGAGTTAGTGGCTAATCCAATAGAACATAACATGATTAATGAGGACTTTCCTTGTTTTGATTATGATTTTATCTATGATATGACTACTCTAGAGAGTGAGGAGATGTTGACCACACTTGAGGTAGGAGAGAAGGAGGAGGAACTTGTTGAAGAGGGCCTTCCTTCTATTATCTCTAATGACCCTCTTGAGGAGTGTCTTTTGGAAATGTATAAAAATTGTGGTTTTGAATTTAAAAGCTCTAAAAATGAAATAAACTCTCTAATGGACTCCTTAGCTTACTTAGAAGGTGAGGAAATGGTAATTTATGAGGAGGAGAAGAGGGATGAAGAGAGAATGTTTCTTATTAATCCAAATGAGTCTTTGAAAGACAATGCTTCACCAATTATCAATATGGATGATCATTTGAATGTGTTTCAAGAACACAACAAAGAGGCAAGCCTAACCATGATTGATTTTGTTTTCAAGACCGTGGATGAAAGGAACAATATCATCTCTTTTATTTCTTTTCAAGTCATTCTTTTGGAGGATGATTTTATTGTCATAAGTGGGACATTAAATGAGAAAAGTGAAAAGAGGGTCAATAAGGATGTTTCATATCCAGTTTTTGATTCATTTGATTAGTGAGTTGACTTAACGTCTTGCTAGAGACGTTAAACACTAGTATTCGTAGAGTTTTACAACTCTATTCCTCCCTCATTTCTTTTTATTTTTCATTCTTGTGTACATTCTTCCATCTATTTTTCAAATTTTCATTCTTGTTACCATCATTGGGGCTTAGCATAGGATTTTCTGCACTTTCAGTTCAAAATTAGGCATTTGGTGCCAGTTCGATCGATCACAAGAGCACCTTCGATCGATCGAATTGTTCTTCGATCGATCTAACTATGGATTCGATCGATCGAACTCCACTTGAGTCCCAACACTTAGAAAAAATTTTGGACCTGCATCCGAATTCCAAAATGCATGCTCTCGGGATCTCCAAATTTTCAAAAGTTCGATCGATCGTAAACCATTTCGATCGATCGAACTACCTTTCGATCGATCCAACATGTGGTTCGATCGATTATGAGTCCCAACACTTAGAAAAATTTTGGACCTACATCCAAATTCCAAAATGCATGCTCTCGGGATCTCCAAAATTTTACATGTTCGATCGATCGAATTTCGTCTCGGATCGATCACAGCTATGTTCGATCGATCGAACTTCATCTTCGATCGATCACAGCTTTGCCCCTTTGACCCTTTGACTTTTTGACTTTTTCCTATTTCTATTTTTATTTTCTTTTATTTTATTTAGTTACTTCTATCTTGGTAATAAAAATAAATATATATATATATATATATAAAAAAAATAAATAAAAAATAATAATAATAATATTTCTTTTCTTTTATTTTATTTCCTTTTATCTTATTTCCAAAAATTCAAAAAAATATTTTGTTTAACTTTAATTTTTAATTTCAAAAAAAAAAAAAAAAAAAAAAAGAAAAAAAAAATTTGCATTCTTTATTTTCTTACTTTTTTACTTCTTGCATTTTTATTTTTATTCACTTGTCTTTTTATTTTTATTTGTGTACATATTTGTTTTGTCTAAAAAAATAATATTAATAAAAAAAGAAAAGACGGTTTTTCAAAGAAGCATTCCATCTTCCTAGAGACGTTAAATTTAGCACCCATTTTGCATATTTCTTACATTTTTCATTTTTCTTTGCATGTTTTCACATATATATTAAAAAAAAAAAAAAAAAAAAAAAATGAAAAACAAAAAGTAAGAAAATTTTGTATATACTTGCATTGTACATATTCTTTCCATTTTTTTTGCATTGTACATGTTCCTTTTCATTTCTTGCATTGTACATATTGTTTTTCATTTCTTACATTGAACATATTCTTTCATTACATTTTGCCTTATTTAATTTTCTTTTTATATTTTGTTCATGCATTTTATTCTTTATTTTTCTTACATTTTGTATATACTTGCTTTCATTAAATGAAAAATATAAAAAGATCACCATTGTGCCCTTATGTGTAGTCATGCATACTCTATGATTTATTTTGGGTTTGATCTCATATCTTTTACATCTTGTATTATATTGCTTTAGAATGCATGATTTGATTATTCCTAACCCATTTGATATTTGATGTGAGTTTGCTAGCGTGGTTATTCAAGTAGGTTATTGATTCCAAGTTTGGGGGAGACGTCTTTCGAATTGGATCATGACCGGGCTTCATGTCTACACCACCACGGTATACTCTTTCCATCTTTTCCATTGTTCTCATTGCACATTGAGGACAATGTGCGGTTTAAGTTTGGGGGTAAGGTGTCTTGTTGCATTCTACTTAAGATTTTAGCTTTGAATGCATGATTGAGATTTGAGATTGATGTTAGCTATGATTTTGATCTTTTGAGGACTATATTGCTTAAAATTTAAAAATTGCTTGACTTGAGAATCCAATACTCCTTGTATGCCTTGAGGATGCCATTTAGGAGTAAATTTTTCAAAAGATTGATATCTTGCTTGCATTTGTGGTCCACATCATCCTGATTTTGTGATTGTTTTGAGATTTATTCTAGGATTCTACACTAGCACCGGCGCACGCTAGCATTCAATTGTGGGGTACATGCTTTGTTGATTATTGAATTGGTTATATCCCAATTGGGCTAGTAGTGCATTGAAAGCTTTCATTCTTGATAAAGGTGGATAACAACCCATTTTCATTGAGTAGCCGGGATTCTTGCCTCATTAAGCAGTGAACTTCTCGCGCAGAAAGGTGGAGGGCCCAAACTCTAGGTTAATAATTGAAAAAAAAAAAAAAAAAAAAAAAAAAAAAAAAAAAAAAAAAAAAAGAAGAAGAAGTTGCAAAAGCAATAAAAGTGAGGACTTCTCCCAAAAGGCGAGAAGTGGGAAATGATTAGATGGTTGTTGTCTTGATTTGTAGCCTGGTTGATTTGAGTTTGTAAGTCCGTTGGGGTGTCTTAACACCTAATGCCCTAAAGCCATCTGGTTTGGGAGTCATTGACCTAAAGCTCGCTACATCAATCTTCTAGAAAGCTTAAGAGATCAACACATTACACAATACTTCCATCTTTGATCCTCAATAAAAAAAATAAAATAAAAAAATAAAAAAAATAAAGTGAAAAGAATAAGCGCACCTAGAAAAATAAAGCTTTAATAAAAGGTCCACTCTCTTATCTTGATGATCGGTGCTAGATTTGTGTGCTACTTTGAGGGTAAGGATGTGATTACTTCTCTAGTTAGCTAAGATAGCAACACACTTGATGCCGGACCTCTCACATGGATTCTAGACTTGTTTCGATTTTCATGATCATTTTCTTGATGTGTGGAGGACCATGCTTGCTTGTTTGATGTTGAGATTTTGGGAGATTGCTTGGAAATGGTTGAAAAATTGCATACTTGAGGTAGTTTTCTCCCAATGCTTGTTTGCAATATTAGTGCCTCTTTTGAAAGAATGAGCTTAATGTTTGTGGGTACCATTTCTGGAAACCCTCACGAGACTTTACTCTTCCACTAGGGGTAACCTAGGGGTTTAAAAGGCTTGTTGCATATGCTAAATGCAATCGTGTTCCCTACGAAAGTGGCGCTATCATTTTACTTGCTTTCCAGTTTATACTTGTTTAGTTGTTCATTTCATTCCTTTACTTCTTAGTTCATTGCTAGGGACTAGCAATATTTAAGTTTGGGGGTGTGATGAGCACTGAAAAGTGCGCATTTAAACCCGTTAAGCTTAAGCATTCTAGTACCTTTATCTATCTTACTTTGCCGTTTTAGACTTATTACGTGTTATTTATATTTTCAGGCACTAATCCCAAAATTGAGCTAACTCAGCCAAATAAGAGCTTAATTGAAGCAATCCTGAGGTAAACCAAAAGAGGGAGCAAAGTGGAGAAAGAAAGGAGCAAAAAGGAATCAAAGTTGTGCAGCTGAAAAGTTCGATCGATCCAACTTCGAGTTCGATCGATCGAACATCTATGATCGATCACAGTACTTCTCGATAGATCCAACCTTGGCCTTTGCTGAAATTCCAAGTTCGATCGATCCAACATCACCTTCGATCGATCGAACCCTATTTTGTCCTATTCAAATGATTGATCTTATCCACAGCTGTACGCCTACCAACCACTTTTGTCCAAAAACAAGGGTCGACCCTTGATCGAACATGTAAATTGTTGGATGGAGGTGGGCGAGACAGCCGCCTTAGGACCCGACATTGTACTCGAGACCACCGAGAAGATTAAATTGATCTGACAGAGATTGCTCACAGCTCAGAGCTGATAGAAGAGCTATGCAAATAGACGGCGACGATCGTTAACTTTTGAGGTGGGAGACCATGTTTTTTTGCGGGTTTCTCCATGGAAATGATTGATGAGATTTGGAAAAAGTGGCAAGTTGTCGCCACGGTTCATTGGACCATTTGAGATTTTGGACCGCGTGGGAGAGGTGGCCTATAGACTTGCATTGCCACCACAGATGGACAGGGTTCACAATGTTTTTCATGTGTCGATACTGCGAAAGTATGAACCAGATCCATCTCACATTTTGGATTGGGTTGATGTAGATGTCGATGAAGATGTCTCCTATAAAGAGGGACCAGTGCAGATCCTTGACACATGACAAAATGTGTTAAGGGGTAAGATAATATCGCTAGTGAAAGTTCTTTGGTGACACCATGGAGTCGAGGAAGCTACTTGGGAGCTTGAGCAAGAGGTTCGCTCCAAGTATCCGATGTTGTTTTCTTCCTCAGGTATGGCCTGATTTCGGAGACGAAATCCTTTTAAGTTGGGGAGATTATGATGTTTCTAATTTTCAACATTTTTCTTTTCCGGACTTCCGTTGATGCAAGGGTATTTTCGTGATTTCACGTTTTGCGTACGGGATTGTGGTTGGGTCCAATTGCATTTTGTGCATTTTAATTTATATGATCATGTGGTGTTTACTTAGTGGTGCATGTATTTTAATGTGTGGTGCAAATTGAGACAAAAGATAAAGAGAAAAGAAATAAAATTTGTGGGACCCTTCACTATAGTTAAAGTGGTCTAGAGACCACAATTCTGCCTTCTCATTTCTCTCTCCTTTAGCTTCATTCTCTCTCTCATTTTCCTTTTTTCCTTCATTTCATTTGAGAAACAAACTTTGGATCTTGATTTCTCCTTCAATCTTTGGAGATTTTGACTGTCGTTTGAGGCAAAATGGAGAGCACGACGAGCTCTACACGTTCATACCAACAATTCCAACTTTGAGCCTCCCTAGGGAATTTGAAATTAGGGACCAATTTTAAGGGTTTTGCATCAACTTGAGGTAGGGGCTTCCTAATCCGCATATTCTTGCACTTTTGTGAGTCAAATTACTTGAATTGTGACTTAGCATGCTTATTTGTGCTAATTGTAGTTTGAAATGATTTAATTGTGTATATATGGATATGTGAGGACATGTATTAAATGTGTTATGTGGAAAGCATGCTTATATGATGAATTTATATGCTTATTATGTTGTTTATATGCTATATATGATGGATGAAGGCATGCTTTGTTGTGTCATGTGAGAATCCTTTATTATTAAAACATTAAAAGTATGAGACATGCATGTAAGTCATTGGGTTTCATGATGGGTAATGTTTTGGATAAAGTAAAAAGGGGATTTCCGGGAGAAAATTGTTTTGAATCGGTTTTGAGAAACCCGGTTGCCGAGGGGGTACCAAAGGGCCGGAGTGTTAATATAGCCTAGAGGGAACTAGGGTGTCACCCTAGCGTGATTGAGCTAGCTGGGCCCCATAAAGACGCCGCGAGGGTACCAAGGGTCAGGGACACTAGCCAATCCTTTTCTCGTGTCGCTGCGGGGTCACCAAAGGGCGGGTTATATTAACAGTTTGAAAGTGATGATTTTAAATGTGAAAAAAAAATGAGGAGCGACATCGGCATGCATTGCATCCCCATTGCATTATATTATTTATGTTGAGATTGGAAACCATGTTGTAAATTTCCCGACATTGTATGACCCCATTTTCCATGGTTCTATTATTTGTTTTGGATTCACGGGGACTTAAGAGGTGCGTCTTAGGCACCACTTACTGAGCAAATTGCTCACCCCACCATATTTAAATTCTTTTTAGGTCACGGCAAGGAGTTGGCGGATGATAATCCACCTCATGCTTGAGAGCACCTAGGAAGCATTTTCGATGTATTTTTGTAGAGCTTGACTTATTTTGTAAAGATGTGTTACTTTTGCAACATGTAAAATATTGGGATTTATCATGTATATGGCCAGTGGGGTAATGTAATTGAGTGTACCAACATTTAATCCTTCTGTGTATTTAAGTGACATGTGGCAAATTATGTTAACAATGTGGTTTTTGTTATTATAGTACGTGTTAAAATGTATTTAAATTTGTATGTGAGTGTTATGGCGTGGGTGGTTAATTATCAATTGTTGGTGTATATTAGTTCTCATTGGACAGTGGGGAGTTGAGTGAGGAATTACCAGAACCAGTCGACGTATAGTTCCATACGTCGACTGAATAACCTGAACCAGTCGACGTGTAGCATCCCACACGTCGACCGGTATCCTGTCAAGTCTTTTCACTGTACATGTTCCAAACCAGTCGACGTGTAGCTTCCCACACGTCGACCGGTATCATAGCAGTGAGCTATGTCACTATTCATAACCCAAACCAGTTATCGTGTAATGAGCACACGTCGACTGGTTCTTCCACCTATAAAAATTTTCTTTGGTTTCCCTAATTACACTTTGACACTCAATTGATGTTGCGAGTAATTATTTTATGACCCAATAAAATTTAATAATTATATTTTAACCACATAAAAGACTATATTAACCAGGAACCTTATCTTAATTATTTTATACTGCGAGTTATTGACCATTATACCCTTGGAGTCTTAAACCAATGGAATTGTGACAAATGACCGTTTCGTCCTTGATGGACTTTAATATATTAATTTAACGTGAAAGAACCGTATAACCCTTGGATGATTTTGAGTCGGGTCAGGACTTGATTAATGATTCGGATCCAGTGGATCTGGGTCGTTACATTATATATACAATTATAATATTATATATAATATATACCATTAAATATTAGTTATACTATATTTGCATTTTCAATCAACCTTCAAACCCACATGAATATGAGTCGTCTTTGAAATTTACCTGCTATTATTATTATTATTGAGAATTATATTGTGCATTCATTTATTTAATTTTTATTAAATTTTATTTTATATAGATTTGTTAAATGGAGTCATCTTCTACAAAACAGGAATAATGCCTAAATGTTTTTTTTTTTTTTTTTAAATTAGTTTTTTCTAATAAGATATTCTTATATTATAAGCTGTTAACTTACAATTTATTCCTTTCATGTGACTATTGTGGACTTGACAAGTATTGTGACATTATTCTGGAATTGTTTAGCCATACTTTTATAGACTAAACGATTTTCTATTTAATAAAAGCCTGCATTCAAAACCTTTTTCTTTTTCTTTTTCTCTAAGAAAAAAAGTCAAATAAACTGTTAAAATATTATGCAGAAAAACAATAATTAAAAAAAAAAAAAAAAATTATCAAGACTGATTGATAAAGCAGATTTTTAAATAACCTAAGGAATATTTTTAGTAATTTCTATTTCAGATCTCCTTCGGCATCTTGTGATTGGGGGATTTTTTGGGCAAAATAATAGAAAGGGGGTTTGGTGCAAAATCCAAATAGAAAGGAAGCTTTTCATGTTGTTCACCCTATGAAATAGGTAACATGCATATATATATCTATATGTGAACCACGAATATCATAGATATTTTTCCAGCCGCCTTAGACGACAATTCTTCTTATCTTTCAAACTACAGCTTCTAACACACGGCCAATCCAGCTTCTAATAAATATGTAAAATTGACAGAACTATAGATAAATGAGGTATTATGTCACAAAACATTATCGATTGATCGTCTAATTTTATTTAAACTTTCACCATCCTAACCAAAATTTAGGAGAGAAAATCATCCAAACATGTATGGTGTCCTGTTTTTGTTGCTAATTCCATTTCTTGATCTCACTCGATTCTGCACTTCCACTGACACCAAATCCCTAAACCAATCTATCAGAGACAACCATGGAGACAAATTAGTCTCTAGCGGAGAATTCTTCACGCTTGGGTTCTTCAGTCCCGGCAATTCCAACAAACGATACATCGGAATTTGGTACAATAAAGTTCAAGAACAAACTATTGTTTGTGTTGCAAATAGAGAGAATCCGATCAATGACACCTCCGGAGTTCTCTCCATTGATAAAACTGGAAACCTGGTTATACATAATGGAAATGATAGCTTCCCCCTCTGGTCGACGAATGTCTCGGTGGCAGCTCCTGCCAGCACTTGTTCAGCTCAACTTTTGGATTCAGGGAATTTGGTTTTGCTTCAGGGTGACGATGGCAAAGCATGGCAAGGCTTTGATTATCCAACAGATACTATGCTTCCTTCCATGAAAATCGGGATGAACCGGAGGACAGGTCTGAACCGGTTCCTAACAGCCTGGAAGTCACCTGATGACCCGGGAATTGGAGAGTGTTCTTACAAGATGGACCTTAGTGGGTCCCCACAAATGTTCTTGTCCAAGGGTTCTGTTCGATTATGGCGAACCGGTCCATGGAATGGGTTTAAATGGAGTGGTGTTCCGAAGATGCCATCTAATTTCATCTTTAATTTCAGTTTTATTGACAATCATGATGAGGTCTACGCCCTTCACACTTTACTTAATACCTCAATTTTCTCAAGATTGGTCGTGAACGAGTCCGGTATTGTGCAAAGGCTTACGTGGTTCGAGGGAGACTGTAGATGGGTCGAGTTCTGGTCGGCACCCAAGGATCGGTGCGATTCTTATGATACATGTGGTTCATATGGTAATTGTAACCTAAGTGACGACGAGAAGTTCAAATGTACATGCTTACCTGGTTTTGAGCCCAAGGTGGCACTTGATTGGTCCTTGAGGGATGCGTCAGGCGGGTGCGTGAGGAAGCGCGAGGGACAAGTTTGTGGAAATGGAGAGGGGTTTGTGCCGATGACACATTCTAGCATTCCCTACACATCGGTGACACGTGTGAATATGAGTTTGAGCTTGAAAGAGTGCAAGGAGGTGTGCTTAAAGAATTGTTCTTGTAGTGGTTACATGAGTGCAAACA
Organism: Cornus florida; assembly: GCF_030987335.1. NCBI lineage: Eukaryota > Viridiplantae > Streptophyta > Magnoliopsida > Cornales > Cornaceae > Cornus > Cornus florida. Next base: position 5,087,755 of record NW_026775571.1, read on the forward strand.
TAAGCGGAGGAGGGAGTGGGTGTGTCACTTGGCATGGTGAATTGATGGATACAAGAGTGTTTTCAAATGGGGGTCAAGATATATACATTCGAGTTGATGCAGTTGAATTAGGTATGCAATCAATCTTTCCATGCTCATATTATTTGCTATTCTTCAATTAAGATAAGGTTAAAATAATAAAAATCCACTTATACTATCTTAAAACAATCATATAAACCTTCACATTTGAAAAAAAAAAAAAAAAAAAAAAACCTACTTAAAAATTTCATTAATTTTAAAAAATCTATCATATCACCCCATTCCATTTATTTAGATATTGGACTTGATTTGGGGGTTTAAAAAGGCAGGGGTTACAAGGGCATCCTTGTCATATATTATTTTAAAAGTTGGCATATGATAGGCACGTGTTAGTGTCCGGTTACCATTTGACGGCAAACAAAAGGTTGAGGGTGATATGATAGATTTTTAAAAAGTAATGAAGTTTTTAGATATTTTTCTTAGTACATAGGATTATAAGGTTATATGACTAATTGTGAATAGTATAAGAGGGATTTATGATTTTAAATATGGAAGTCAATTTTGTCATTTCATATGTCAGTTAACAATTTGTTAGTATAAGAGGTTATCTGACTGTTTTAGAATAGTAATAGTTGATTTTAAATGAATTGGAACCTATTTCTAATTAAATTGAACTTAAAATTCATTAGTATGTTTGCACCATGATCAAGTAGTTAGAGTTTATTTATTTATTATTATTTAAAATAAATAAAATTCTTTTGTAATATCAACAGGGATAGTTTCTGTATAAAATCCCTAATGATTTCTTCTTTGCAGCTCAATATTCCAAGTCAAAAGGCAATCATGGCAAGAAGTTGAATGTGGCCATTATGGTAGTGTCAGTCGCTGTAGTATCATTTCTCATAATCTTCTTGGCATATTGGTTTGTAATGAAGAAGAGTAAAGGTAAACAGATTATTCTTCTTTGCAGCTCGGTACTGTGTAAAACGCAACAAACATACCATCAAGAGCTACAACCCATTGTTACTTTCTCACTTTTCAAAATAAAAAGTCCAATGTTCAAGACAATTAAGGGCCAATGCCTATGTGTGACTTTCTTGGCAGTACAAAATAAAATAAAATATACTTGAGCCACTTGATTGTGTTTTTGACCGATTTGGCAACGAAAACATGAAGCAGAAATCGTTGCTTAATAGGCCCCAGATCGTTTCATAGCTGGATCACTCAGTCCCTTCATTACGAATATTGAGCCTGATATATTTACTGTATAATTCATTGACAGGAAAAAGGGGAATGGGAAACTTGTCATTTAGCGAAAATGAGCTTGTTGAAAGTGAAACAAGTACAGATTTACCATTCTTTGATCTGAGCACCATTGTAGCTGCCACAGACAATTTCTCTTCTGCTAACAGGCTTGGACAAGGTGGTTTTGGCACAGTTTATAAGGTACATAATAGTTGTCTCAAAATTGCGTAGCTAGCTTCATCCAATTGTGTTTGAAGTAAAGCAAATTTAACTTTATGTTCAAGGTACGATTGGCTTCAATAGGCTGAGAGTAAACTTGTACAAAATTGTCATTATCAGAAAATTAATTTAATCAATTTCAGGGCCGGCTACATAATGGACAAGAAATAGCTGTGAAAAGACTATCAAAAAATTCGGGGCAAGGGATAAAGGAATTTAAGAATGAAGTTATGCTGATTGCGAAACTCCAGCACAGGAATCTCGTTAAACTTGTAGGATGCTGCATTCAACAAGAGGAGAAAATGGTAATCTATGAATACTTGCCAAACAAAAGCTTGGACTTGTTTATCTTTGGTACATATGTGTTTTTTCTACAACTTTCATTTGGCTCATCTTTTAGGATGCTACATTCAACAAGAGGAGAAAATGTTAATCTATATATATATGTACTTTTCAGAGTTTTTTACACATTAATTTGGCAATTTATGATGAATGATTTGACAATTTTTAATTTCATGGAATCAGATGAAGCTAAAAGGTCATCAATGGGCTGGGAAAAACTGTTTGATATCATTTTAGGAATTGCTCGAGGAATGTTATATCTTCATCAAGATTCAAGATTACGAATCATCCACAGGGATCTAAAAGCCAGCAATGTTTTACTAGATGCTGCAATGAACCCAAAAATATCAGATTTTGGAATGGCTAGAATTTTTGGAGGGGACCAAATTGAAGCAAATACCAATAGAGTGGTTGGAACATAGTAAGTAGTACATGCATTTATGTAATGAAGAGGAAGATTTACAGAATAAAACATAAGTAAAATTTTCATATGTTATGTCTGCAGTGGTTATATGTCACCCGAGTATGCAATGGAAGGATTATTTTCAATAAAATCTGATGTTTTCAGTTTTGGGGTCGTAGTATTAGAGATCATTTGTGGCAGGAAGAACAGCAGTTATAATCAAGAGAACTTTCAGAATCTAATTGGACATGTAAGTAAAATGCAAGTCATAGATTTTAGATTAATAACATACAATATTGTTGCTTAATTGTTGGCCTTCAGATTTTGTTTTGAACTGTTTCAGGTTTGGGACCTTTGGGGAAAAGGAGAATCCTTGGACATAGCTAATTCATCGTTAGGTGAGTCATATCAAACTCATCAAGTTCTAAGATGCATTCACATTGCGCTTTTGTGTGTGCAAGAACACGCCACTGATCGGCCAACCATGTCAGCAGTTGTTGTTATGTTGTGCAATGAAACTTCTCTTCCTCTACCTAAACAGCCTGCATTTATTTCTAGAAGACCCAATAATGGTCCAGACTCATCATCGGCTGATGTTGGAGCTTGTTCCATAAATGATATTACAGATACTATGGTTGAGGGTCGCTGAAAGCTTCAACTTTCACATATTGTACCTTAGTCTGCCATTACTAGTAGTACCATACATGCTGACTAACATTATATTTCCCTATGACTTTTGGACGTTAGCTCAATATCTCGAAATGTTGTGTTGTGGTATTATTTTGTTTATTAGTAACAATTTCATACAAGCATTTAGTGTATTTTTTCACAGCTGACTAGCCTCATACAAGCTAAAGTAAATTCCTGCAATTAGGGGTGGAACTAGGGTGGGCCTTATAACCCGAGCAACCCATGTCTTGCCTGAAAGGGATTTGGGTAAAGATTTTACTAACCCGATCAACCCTAGTAATTTGAAACAAGAAAAAATTATAACATATATATTTTTATGACATTATTCATACAACATATTGTTGGGCTCCTAAAAACTGTGGTCCTTTCCAAATGCGCAAAGGAGCATGAATGTCGGGCTTTCCAGGAACTATTGTCGTTCTAAAGTGAATATCCGAACAATTATCCAGTAGGAGATTGCAAGAATCAGACGATTGTATGAAGGACTGGAATTACCACATTCGGAGGTTCTTTTTGCCTTGGAAAAGAACTTCTGGACTGATCTATGGCTAGTGGAAAGGAAAATGGTATTGAAAGTGCAGGACTTCAAAGTAAGGCGTTAGAAAGTAAGAAAAATAACTGCAGGACTTAAATTAAACATATTGAAGGTGCATTACATGAATATAAAGATACATGAATGTAAAGAAATTGAAGTGCTGTTGGGCTGTGTGATTTGAACAGGATTTTCAAACTAACTCTAAGTGCTTTATTTATAGAGCTTTCCATGCATGCAACAACTTGATATGGCAACTCCAACGATTTTCACGTGGCCAGAATTTGGACTGCCAAGTGCCCCATGATCTCTTGGTAGTTGTAACTTCTTCCTTCCATCTTCTCCCTCCTCTGTCGCAAACTTCAGCCATGTTCTCTTTTAGTCTTCTATGAACTTGTGTTGTAGATAGTTTTAAAGTGAATTCCCACTTGTCCTCTTTATCAATTGACAGATGTTCCGCGTCTCTGTTCTTCTTCCTCATGTTGTCGACTTCTTTCCTTAATTTCAGACATGATTTTATCAGCTTTAGCCTTGTCATCCATGATCCTTGATAAATTCCCTCGGTTAGTGGTTGTTCCCCTATGAAATTCCACCACTTTCAACCGATATATTATTGTTTGGCCAAGTGTCCCATGATTTCTAGTAATCTTCCCCTTTTGTAGAACCTTCCTTTCATGGCGTCGTGGTCTCTGATTTTCATTAACTTCCTTATCGTGGGTAATATTTCATATATATATAATTATATATAATTGCCCACGTTTGGTAACTTCCCTTCCTTCAGACTTTCCTGTTTGATCTTGGCTTTTATGGCGTCATGGCCCTAGGATTTTAGGATTTCTTCAACGTGGGTTGTATTTCAGTGTATATATATATATCCAGAAATATACATGCCTTTCTAAACCGTTACCCACTTGCCTCTTCTTCAGCAAACACAGTTGACTTAATGAAATAAATGTTGAAGCCTCCTAAAAATAGGAGAGAATTCAGACCCACGTTCTCCTTCTTTTGACTTGGTCAACTTCAGTGCTAAGAAGCCTCGGACTTTGCCTCGTGCCAATATCGAGCACTTTACCAGTTGTTAGCGAGACCACTGCTGATTTCTGGACCCCACGTTTTGATGAACGTACATTAAGAGCTAGAGGAGATGGAGAAGCTAAAGAAGTACTTCAATCTTCCCGGCCTGAAACTATATGATAATTCAAGTTTGGAAAGAAAACGACAATTGAAAGCTTGGAAGGCACATTTGTGGTTTTGTGCAAGTCTTGAACAAAAGCAAGACAAAGGAAAAGGAAGAAAGAGAAAAGGAAAAAGGGGCGACTGACCCTTCGTGGAAGGACAAGCAATGTTTGGCCAGATGGAGGCAAATTATGTAGCCTAGAAAAGATGCTTAGGTAACATTTATAGGATAACAATGTGCAGTGATAATTAATCTATATCTATATATATATATATATATATAGTTAGAGATGCATTAGGAACAAGTGCTAAATTTAGTGGAAAAATTTGGGTTAGTAGGGCATATGTTGGTAGTTGAGCTAAATTTAGCAGAAAGATGGTGATATGTCAAGGGAGTTTTGTTCCTGATTCTATATGTATGTAGGGTTGGCACCAGTTCTTATTTTATGAGAAAGAGATTAACATGAGAAAAAGGAGTAGAGATAAAAAGATCATTATTATTGAATTCAAGAACAGAAAAGAGTGAGTGTTTGTGGGGCTCATTTGATTGGGGTATCTAACTTTTGATTTATTTATCTGTTTGGGTGTGTTAGTGGAAGCCAGAGGCCTGCTCATTGTTCATACTTATAGGATTTCCATTATTTGAAGTGCCCTTTTTTTTTCGTCATCCTATAAGCTAGATATTCACACACATTTCATTTTTTATGAAAACTTAAACCATCGATCTTTTACTTTATATTCACGAAGTATCATTGGAATGTAGTCCTAAAAGAGCTAGAATTTCTTGTATGTATATGACCAATATTGTTTGAAGTTTGAACCATGAGACATGGAATGTACATATTAAGCAGCAACTGTTACTAAAAGAAAGAAAAAACAAAATACACATTGAGCAGCAGCCATAAGAAAAGATAAATAAAAACCAATCCCTTTCTCAATATCTTAATTTAAAAGATAACTATAAAAAAATAATAATAATAATAAAAATAAAATAAAATTATGAGTATTGCAATCTCATTCGTAATTTGCAATGTCACAAATTTTTTTTTTTTTTTTTTTTGTTATCTGATAAATGATAAATTGTATAATAAAGAATCACAAGAATGAACAGGGGGGATTAAGGCTCACAAAACAGCAGAAAGCAGGCGAAAAAAAAAATAAAGCCTTGAGCCCAAACAAAAGAAGGCCCAATAAGGATACATCAAAGCCCAACCAAAGTATCTATTCCAGGAAATAGGTGCAGGAACCTTGAATGGATTCTCCTTTGACCTTGGTTGATCAGGGAACTGGCCTTAGCTTTAGCACCCAGGCATGACCCGAGAGAGAAATTTTTATATGGCTCCGGACTATATAGTGACACAATTGCGTATATGGCTACAAGCGATTTGCCGATTTGATGAGTTCGGCCTAATCGTTAGAAATTATTACATGATCTCGGGACCATTCGTCCTGACCAATCACCATATGACATCAGCAAAAACTTAACTTACACATCCTTGACGCACTTACTGATGTGTCATATGGTGATTGGCGGAACCACATAATAATTTTTCACTAACCGTTCTCCTTGGTGGTTCCTCATTTGGATCTAAAAAATCTGGGCCAACTCTGGGTCCATGAACTGTCACATAGAGGCCCATTTGGTAGCCAAAAATCAAACTATCAAGGAGGTTAGTTCACCACCATGGGCAGCTCGCTGGTACAAGCCCTCCTCTCCAAACGAGAGGTCGAATGTTCAAGTCTCAGGTAAAAGTGTGTGTTTATATATTTCATTACTCGAGTGGATGTTTAACCCTACAAAAACTAATTTATTTAATAAATAACCCTACAAAAACAAAATTATAGTAGTTCTTTCCTCCATTTGGTCAACAATGGTACAACTACAATTCTGTTGGAACTTTTCATTACGAAAAAATCAATATGTAAACATAAAGCGAAGATTAGGTTTAACACAGCATGAAATGCTAAAATTGTTATTATTTGAAACCTTTTTTCTGACTTTTGAGGGACTGATAGGTATTGTACCATAACTTCAAGCATGGCTATCGGTACCTATTGCTCTTGAGTATTTCATGGAATTTAATTTCCTACTTTTTCTGAAGTATATATGGTTTATAAAAAGGAAAGCAAATTGGCATTATTGATGATGTTAGTAAAGGTAAATATTATTATTATTATTATTATTATTATTATTATTATTATATAACGATCTTTACTTTATTACAAGACTTTGTTATTATTTAATTTGTTGATTAATCAATTGTGAATTCTGCAGTTCTCTTCTACAAGAAGCTTAGTTCCACCTCAAAATGAAGGTTTTTTTATTTTTTATTTTTATTTATTTATTTTTATTATTATTATTATTATTGTTTTTGCATATTTGAATCTGATGTTCTAAAGCCTTTAAGGAACCAAAGGTATCCTTCAAAGGTGATTGATGTTCCAATTCAGATTTTCCATTAGTAAGAATGGCAAAGCTACGAGGTCAGAGAGAAGTTGATGGCACTTATAAAATAAAAAAAAATATGGTTCCTACCTGTGCAGACATTTTTTGAAAATTGCGTGTGCACTCACAGTGTGAAGTAGATGGTATTTGCAGAGAGTGGTTGGGTCCTGATTGCTTCTATCACAGCCAATTTTCAGTCCAAAATGACCTACTCACTACTCAGTGGTGAATGTTGATTATTCATCTTTTATAGATTACTTTTATAAATTACTTATCAAATTACAAATAGATATAAAATTTGTTAAAGATAGTACGAAATAATTATTTTCAATTCATTCCACGGTCTATTGCTATTGAGAGTTAAATTCGTGCTTCATCACACATATACATTCCATTATCATCATATCACATCAATTACTGTTTGACTCTTAATTTATTTCGGGCGTATATGAGTCTTTCGGCTCAAGGGGTTGGATAGCTAAATCATCCTTGACACTGATCGAATCTGAAATTGATTATTGGTGAATCAGGCGACTGTTTCAGGTTTTTTGGCGCCTCAATGAAGAGGATTTTAAAAAAAATAAGGACTGGAATAGATGAAGAACCAACACTATCTGTACAAGCATTCATTAATCTTAAAAAAACTTAAAAAATAATAATGGAAGGAACACTTAAGTACTGGCATTCATCTTATTTTATAAGTACAAATCTTATACTAGGGTACAAGAGTTTGATTTTAATTCTAACACCAGACTACTCCTACATATAGAAGTAAATTGTAGGGAAAATACATACATGAAAGACAACTTAGACAAGTATGAAATTCTGGGACTGGAATCCTCTGCTGTAAACGGGTCGTGAGTCCAACAGACAAAGGAACCACATTAAAAAAAAAAAAAAAAATAGAAAGTAAAAAAGAAAAAGGAAAAAAGGAAAAAGGAAAATAAAATATCCTTTCTGCCGCATCCCTACCAAAAAAAAAAAACAAATAGAAAAAAAAAAAAAAAAAGAAAACAAACTATAGAGCCTCCCTCCCTCGTCACCGTACGCCATCTCCCTCTTTCGTCACGGTGTATCTCAAAATATCATACTGTGTATTGGGTTTTTCAGGCATCAATTTGTCCCTGTCTTGCGGCTGTATTTTTAGGTACTCACCATTTCTTTCTCTCTTTTCCTCTTCATAAACCCTAACTCTCTCTCTCTAAAAATCACACTTATTTCTGCCCAGTATGTCATTATACTGGAAAAGACAAATCATTTAGAATCAACAATGCAACATATAAATTTTGTATGCTGATTTTTCCTTTTTAATTTTCACGCTATTTTGGAAAGAAAACTCGGTTCTTCCGTATAAACCTCTTTTTTGTTGTCGAGAAGGCAGATGATAAGGATAGGAAACCAAATTTTGGGTTATTCTAATCTAAATTTAATTTCCTCCCATATATCAATTTACAATGTATAATAAAATAAAGCAAATATAGATAATTGATAATCCATAAAGTAAATTAATATGTGAAATATGAATAATTTATATTTAAGTAAAACAACTTTATATTATATATATGACCAATGATCATTCACAAATCATGAGGACTCCATTTAGATTCTCATTTATTTATTTATTTATTTTTATTTCGAGATATATATATATATATATATATTAGTTGTCATACGTTTATCATTGTTATGTTTCATGTAATTGTAGTGACAAAACTCATGTAACTTGAGTGTAGTGAGAATTAGAGAAATTAGGTAATTAACAATTAGCACTTGTACTTGCGAAGATTTGTCCTAATATCATAGAACTAGGGATTAAATAAAACTAAAATTGGAATTATACTTCAGTTTGATGGCTAGTAAAACATGTGAAGAGAAAACAAAATCAAAATCTCAATCAATTGGAATTTCATTGTTTAATACCTTCCAGAATTAACATATCTTAATTCACGCTTCTGGCTTGAATTGAGTGAAGTTATTTAGTTACCCAATCGACATCAGAATGAAATTTGTAATTCCTATTCCCCTCCATTTTTTTGACAAACAAACATAGTAAAAGTATTCAGTTATAGATTAGTCTAAATTATTAAAGAACGCAACACATAACTTAAAAAAAAAAAAAAAAAAAAAACTCGTACCTTCACTAAAAATGAAGTTCCATAAATTTCTAATTGGCTCGATTATTCCCGTCAAATTCAAATATTGGAAAAGGCAAATCATTTAGAAAAAAAATTTCTAACATATAAATTTTGTATGTTGATTTTTCCTTTGTAATTTTCACGCTATTTCGGAAAGAAAACTCGGTTCTTCCATATAAACCTCTTTTTTGTTGTCGAGAAGGTAGAGGAAAATGATAGGAAACCAAAATTTGGGGCAAGTCTTTTGTATAAAATGTTGTTTTATCAAAAGAGATACTTATTCTTTTGTTCTTCTATTGGGGTAAGTCTTTTGTATAAAATGTTGTTTTATCAATTATTCAGGCATTTGTTATTGATGTTGCTTTGTACGTGTGTAGTCATCAATTTTAAAGGCTCATGAGCTTGTTGGTAGTACGCGGAAAGGTTTCTTGAAAGATGTATGGAGAATAGCTTGATGTTGTTTAAATTAAATGAAGATGAAATTTTAAAATGTAGATAGGTATGTATGATTCATTTAACTATTCATGTTTCATTTCATTTTCCGTGTTCTATTTTTTATATTTATAATTATGATGTGTTCCAGTTCTTTTTCCATATGTCAAATGACAACCATTGGCTCATCTACGTTGTTGATATTGACAAATTAACAATTTATTACCTGGACTCCCTTGACAACAAGATTAGAAGAAAATATGCTTACTTATTGGTAATGAGGTTTTAATGAACTCTTGATTAGAAGTTTCAATGTGTTTTTTTATGTTAGTTTTGAAGTTTCAATGTTATTAACTAACGTGTATGAATATCATTTATAATTGCAGAAGGAATTCATGGAAGTTTTATTTAACAAAAAATTCAGAAAATTCAAAAATGTTGATGTGAAAGTCCCAAAACAATCCGATGGGTATAAGTTTGTTTTTAATTTTTTTTTTTTTTTTAAAGAAAATTAACTAATTTTATTACGAATTTTTTTATTATGTTAAAATATTATTTAAAAGATCTCAGTTTGTCATAAAATTTTTGTCCATGTTATTGAATATTAAGGATAGTTGTGGAGTATTCATGATGAGGTACATGCAACTTTTTAATGGCAAATTGGAGCTCAAGTTCGACACAGTATGTTAAAAAATTTCATATCCGTAGTGGCTTCATCTTATAAATTTCAAAATCCATATGTCTAAATGTAATTCGGTGTGGTTGCTCTTGTTTGCAGGTAGACCCAAATGAAATGAGATGCAAGCTTGGATTGGAGCTACTTTTAGATAAAGATAACAAACACATTCAAAAGTTGAGGGATATTATGCAAAAGATATGTAAATGATTTTTCAAATAAGGAAGTGTTGCAACGTGTACATTTGATTATCCATTGGTTTTATCTGGTTGACTAATAAGTTCATTTTTTTAATTTGATTGAATTAAGCAAATTAATTAGAAATACATCAAGAAATATTGTTTCCTTTGTTTATAAGTGAATTAAACAAAGTTCATCTTTTGATTGATTTGTTCCCTTTGCTTTATATTCTTCAAAGAAAAAAAAAATTATCAACCTCAAAATTAACAAAGTTAATCTTTTTATTGATTTGTTCAGTGGTGAATGCATCATATTGCATTCTTGTCTACATAAGAATGAAACTTGTTAAATATTTCATCAAACTAAAGCAGATGCCAGTATGATTAGATTTGTACACACACCATTTTTGATTAGAAGAATTGTATTTGATCTGAAGTTATGAAATTACTTTTTGAACAAGAATTTAATTCTATATGTTATATATATAGGATAAGGATCTTCTCCAAGAAAAGAGAGATCATGCACACTCACCAACCATTGATATGACATTATTACCAGTGTTGACAATAAGATTAAAAAGGTTGAAAATAAGATTTAAGGTGTTCACAACAAGAATAAAAAGTGTTGAGAACAAGATTAAAAGTGTTAAGAATAAGATTTAAGGTGTTGAGAATAAGATTAAATGGTATTGAGAATAAGATTAAAAAGTGTTGAGTTAGAGATTAAAAAGTGTTGAGAATAAGGTTAAAAGTGTTGAAATAAGATTAAAAAGTATTGAGATAGAGATTAAAAAGTGTTGAGCTAAAAATTAAAAAGTGTTGAGAACATGATTAAAAGTGTTGAGAATAAGATTAAAAAGTGTTAAGAATAAGATTAAAAGTTGTTGAGAACAATATTAAAAAGTATTGAGAACAAGATTAAAAAGCGTTGAGAAAAATATTAAAAAGTATTGAAAACAAGATTAAAAGTGTTGAGAAAAAGTTGTTGAGAACAACATTAAAAAGTGTTGAGAACAAGATTAAAAAGTGTTAAGAAAAAGATTAAAAAGTGTTGAGAATAAGATTAAAAGTGTAGAGAATAAGATTAAAAGTTGTTGAGAATAACATTAAAAAGTGTTGAGAACAAGATAAAAAAGTGTTGAGAAAAAGATTAAAAGTGCTGAGAATAAGATTAAAAGTGTTGAGAATAAGATTAAACAATGTTGAAAAAAAGATGAAAAAATGTTGAGTTAGTGATTAAAAAGTGTTGAGAATAAGATTAAAAGTATTGAGAATAAGATTAAAAATTGTTGAAAACAACATTAAAAAGTGTTGAGAATAAGATTTAAAAGTGTTGAGAAAAGATTAAAAGTATTGAGAATAAGATTAAAAGTTATTGAGAACAAGATTAAAAAGTGTTGAAAACAAGATTAAAAGTGTTGAAAATAAGATTTAAGATGTTGAGAACAAGATTAAAAAGTATTGAGAATAAGATTAAATGTATTGAAAATAAGATTAAAAGGTGTTGAGTTAGAGATTGAAAAGTGTTGAGAACAAGATTTAAGGTGTTGAAAATAAGATTAAAAGTGTTGAGGATAAGATTTAAGGTGTTGAGAATAAGAATTAAAAAGTTTTGAGTTAGAGATTAAAAAGTGTTCAGAACAAGATTAAAAGTGTTGAGAATAAATTAAAAGTTGTTGAGAACAAAATTAAAAAGTGTTGAGAACAAAATTAAAAGTGTCGAGAACAAGATTTAAATTGTTGAGAATAAGAATTAAAAAGTTTTGAGGTAGAAATTAAAAAGTGTTAAGAACAAGATTATAAGTGTTGAGAATAAGATTAAAAGTTGTTGAGAACAAGATTAAAAAGTGTTGAGAACGAGATTAAAAGTATTGAGAACAAGATTTAAATTGTTGAGAAAAAAGATTAAAAAGTGTTGAGAACAAGATTAAAAAGTGTGAAAAATAGGATTAAAAAGTGTTGAGAACAGGATAAAAAGGTGTTGAGAATAAGATTAAAAGGTGTTGAGTTATAGATTAAAAAGTGTTGAGTTAGATATTAAAAAGTGTTGAGAATAAGATCATAAGGTGTTGAGAATAAGATTAAAAAGTGTTGAGTTAGAGATTAAAAAGTGTTGAGAAAAAGATTAAAAGTGTTGAGAATAATATTAAAAGTTGTTGAGAACAAGATTAAAAAGTATTGAGAATAAGATTAAAAGTTATTAAGAACAATATTAAAAAGTGTTGAAAACACGATTAAAAATATTGAGAACAGGATTAAAAAGTTGTTGAGAACAAAATTAAAAGTATTGAGAACAAGATTAAAAGTGTTGAAAATAATATTAAAAGGTTTTGAGCTAGAAATTAAAAGTTGTTGAGAAAAGATTAAAAAATGTTGAGAATAAGATTAAAAGTATTGAGAATAAAATTTAAAGTGTTGAGAATAAGATTAGAAGGTGTTGAGAATAAGATTAAATGGTGTTGAGTGAGAGATTAAAAAGTGTTGAAAAACAAGATTAAAAAGTGTTGAGAATAAGATTAAAACGTATTGAGTTAGAGATTAAAAAGTGTTGAAAAATAAGATTAAAAAGTGTTAAGAATAAGATCAAAGGTGTTGAAAATAAGATTAAATTAAAGGTGTTGATAAAAAGATTAAAAAGTGTGAAGAACAAAATTAAAAAGTGTTGAGAAAAAGATTTAAAGTGTTGAGAAAAAGATTAAAAAGTGTTGAAAACAAGATCAAATGTGTTGAGAGTAATATTAGATTAAAGGTGTTGATAAAACGATTAAAAAGTGTTGAGAAGAAGATTAAATGTGTTGAGAAAAAAAGATTAAAGGTGTTGAGAAAAAAGATTAAAAAATGTTAAGAACAAGATCAAAGGTGTTGAGAAAAAAGACTAAAAAGTGTTACGAACAACATTAAAAGGTGTTGAGAATTAGATTAAAATGTGTTGAGTTAGAGATTAAAAAATGTTGAGTTAAAGATTAAAAGTGTTGAGAATAAGATTTAAGGTTTTGAGAATAAGATTATAAGTTGTTGAGAACAAGATTAAAAGGTGTTGAGGTAGAGATTAAAAAGTGTTGATAACAAAATTAAAAGGTGTTGAATAATATTAAGAGGTGTTGAGTTAGAGATTAAAAAGTGTTAAGAAAAAAGATTTAAGGTGTTGAGAACATGATTAAAAGGTGTTGAGAATAATATTAAATGGTCTTGAGTTAGAGATTAAAAAGTGTTGAGAATAAGATTAAAAAGTGTTGAGTTATAGATTACAAAGTGTTGAGAAAAAGATTAAAAGGTGTTGAGAATAAGATGAAAGGTGTTGAGAATAAAATTAAATTAAAGATGTTGATAAAAAGATTAAAAAGTGTGAAGAACAAGATTAAAAAGTGTTGAGAATAAGATTTAAAGTGTTGAGAAAAAGATTAAAAAGTGTTGAGAATAAGATCAAATTTATTGAGAGTAATATTAAATTAAAGGTGTTGATAAAACGATTAAAAAATGTTGGGAACAAGATTAAATGTGTTAGAGAAAAAAAGATTAAAGATATTGAGAAAAAAGATTAAAAAATGTTGAGAACAAGATTAAAGGTGTTGAAAAAAAATATTAAAAAGTGTTGAGAACAAGATTAAAATGTGTTGAGAATAAAATTAAAAAGTGTTGAGCTAGAGATTAAAAAGTGTTGAGTTAGAGATTAAAAGTGTTGAGAATAATATTTAAGGTGTTGAGAATAAGATTATAAAGTATTGAGAACAAGATTAAAAGGTGTTCAGTTAGAGATTAAAAAGTGTGGATAACAAGATTAAAAGGTATATTAGACAATTAATTGTATGTATATGGCTTTATGAATTTTAAATTTCTCACATATATTAAGACTTGCCAAAACTGCCTTGATTACTCTTTACAATGGGCTATTGCCCTCCACCACCATTTTATGATGAATCAATTCCACCACCCTCTAAGTACTCACCCGGATTTGAAGAAAAAGTGTTAGCTTTACTTGATGTGCATATTTCACACACTTCACTTATTAATTCTCATTCTCAAACTTTAGCCAACTTAGAAGCTCAAGTTGAGCAAATTGCAAGTACTCTTTCTCATCAAGAGGAGGAGGAAGAGGCAAATGAAAAAATGGCAAGAACTTCAATGTATATAGATGAGGATGATGAGAGTGAGGAGAATGAAACAAGTGAGCTAATGCCTAGCACTCTATCTTGTATAGAGGATGAAGTGGCAAGTGAGTTAGTGGCTAATCCAATAGAACATAACATGATTAATGAGGACTTTCCTTGTTTTGATTATGATTTTATCTATGATATGGCTACTCTAGAGAGTGAGGAGATGTTGACCACACTTGAGGTAGGAGAGAAGGAGGAGGAACTTGTTGAAGAGGGCCTTCCTTCTATTATCTCTAATGACCCTCTTGAGGAGTGTCTTTTGGAAATGTATAAAAATTGTGGTTTTGACTTTAAAAGCTCTAAAAATGAAATAAACTCTCTAATGGACTCCTTAGCTTACTTAGAAGGTGAGGAAATGGTAATTTATGAGGAGGAGAAGAGGGATGAAGAGAGGATGTTTCTTATTAATCCAAATGAGTCTTTGAAAGACAATGCTTCACCAATTATCAATATGGATGAACATTTGAATGTGTTTCAAGAACACAACAAAGAGGCAAGCCTAACCATGATTGATTTTGTTTTCAAGACCGTGGATGAAAGGAACAATATCATCTCTTTTATTTCTTTTCAAGTCATTCTTTTGGAGGATGATTTTATTGTCATAAGTGGGACATTAAATGAGAAAAGTGAAAAGAGGGTCAATAAGGATGTTTCATATCCAGTTTTTGATTCATTTGATTAGTGAGTTGACTTAACGTCTTGCTAGAGACGTTAAACACTAGTATTCGTAGAGTTTTACAACTCTATTCCTCCCTCATTTCTTTTTATTTTTCATTCTTGTGTACATTCTTCCATCTATTTTTCAAATTTTCATTCTTGTTACCATCATTAGGGCTTAGCATAGGATTTTCTGCACTTTCAGTTCAAAATTAGGCATTTGGTGCCAGTTCGATCGATCCAACTATGGATTCGATCGATCGAACTCCACTTGAGTCCCAACACTTAGAAAAATTTTTGGACCTGCATCCAAATTCCAAAATGCATGCTCTCGGGATCTCCAAATTTTCAAAAGTTCGATCGATCATAAACCATTTCGATCGATCGAACTACCTTTCGATCGATCCAACATGTGGTTCGATCGATTATGAGTCCCAACACTTAGAAAAATTTTGGACCTGCATCCAAATTCCAAAATGCATGCTCTCGGGATCTCCAAAATTTTACATGTTCGATCGATCGAATTTCATCTCGGATCGATCACAGCTATGTTCGATCGATCGAACTTCATCTTCGATCGATCACAGCTTTGCCCCTTTGACCCTTTGACTTTTTGACTTTTTCCTATTTCTATTTTTATTTTCTTTTATTTTATTTAGTTACTTCTATCTTGGTATTAAAAATAAAAATATATATATAAAAAAATAAATAAATAAAAAATAATAATAATAATATTTCTTTTCTTTTATTTTATTTCCTTTTATCTTATTTCCAAAAATTCAAAAAAATATTTTGTTTAACTTTAATTTTTAATTTCAAAAAAAAAAAAAAAAAAAAAATTTGCATCCTTTATTTTCTTACATTTTTACTTCTTGCATTTTTATTTTTATTCACTTGTCTTTTTATTTTTATTTGTATACATATTTGTTTTGTCTAAAAAAATAATATTAATAAAAAAAGAAAAGACGGTTTTTTAAAGAAGCATTCCGTCTTCCTAGAGACGTTAAACTTAGCACCCATTTTGCATATTTCTTACATTTTTCATTTTTCTTTGCATGTTTTCACATATATATTTAAAAAAAAAATGAAAAACAAAAAGTAAGAAAATTTTGTATATACTTGCATTGAACATATTCTTTCCATTTTTTTTGCATTGTACATGTTCCTTTTCATTTCTTACATTGCACATATTGTTTTTCATTTCTTACATTGAACATATTCTTTCATTGCATTTTACCTTATTTAATTTTCTTTTTATATTTTGTTCATGCATTTTATTCTTTATTTTTCTTACATTTTGTATATACTTGCTTTCATTAAATGAAAAATATAAAAAGAATCCCATTTTGCCCTTATGTGTAGTCATGCATACTCTATGATTTATTTTGGGTTTGATCTCATATCTCTTACATCTTGTGTTATATTGCTTTAGAATGCATGATTTGATTATTCCTAACCCATTTGATATTTGATGTGAGTTTGCTAGCGTGGTTATTCAAGTAGGTTATTGATTCCAAGTTTGGGGGAGACGTCTTTCGAATTGGATCATGACCGGGCTTCATATCTACACCACCACGGTATACTCTTTCCATCTTTTCCATTGTTCTCATTGCACATTGAGGACAATGTGCGGTTTAAGTTTGGGGGTAAGGTGTCTTGTTGCATTCTACTTAAGATTTTAGCTTTGAATGCATGATTGAGATTTGAGATTGATGTTAGTTATGATTTTAATCTTTTGAGGACTAAATTGCTTAAAATTTAAAAATTGCTTGACTTGAAAATCCAATACTCCTTGTATGCCTTGAGGATGCCATTTAGGAGTAAATTTTTCAAAAGATTGATATCTTGCTTGCATTTGTGGTCCACATCATCCTGATTTTGTGATTGTTTTGAGATTTATTCTAGGATTCTACACTAGCACCGGCGCACGCTAGCATTCAATTGTGGGGTACATGCTTTGTTGATTATTGAATTGGTTATATCCCAATTGGGCTAGTAGTGCATTGAAAGCTTTCATTCTTGATAAAGGTGGATAACAACCCATTTTCATTGAGTAGCCGGGATTCTTGCCTCATTAAGCAGTGAACTTCTCGCGCAGAAAGGTGGAGGGCCCAAACTCTAGGTTAATAATTGAAAAAAAAAAAAAAAGGAGAAGTTGCAAAAGCAATAAAAGTGAGGACTTCTCCCAAAAGGCGAGAAGTGGGAAATGATTAGATGGTTGTTGTCTTGATTTGTAGCCTGGTTGATTTGAGTTTGTAAGTCCGTTGGGGTGTCTTAACACCTAATGCCCTAAAGCCATCTGGTTTGGGAGTCATTGACCTAAAGCTCGCTACATGAATCTTCTAGAAAGCTTAAGAGATCAACACATTACACAATACTTCCATCTTTGATCCTCAATAAAAAAAATAAAATAAAATAAAAAAAAAAATAGAGTGAAAAGAATAAGCGCACCTAGAAAAATAAAGCTTTAATAAAAGGTCCACTCTCTTATCTTGATGATCGGTGCTAGATTTGTGTGCTAGTTTGAGGGTAAGGATGTGATTACTTCTCTAGTTAGCTAAGATAGCAACACACTTGATGCCGGACCTCTCACATGGATTCTAGACTTGTTTCGATTTTCATGATCATTTTCTTGATGTGTGGAGGACCATGCTTGCTTGTTTGATGTTGAGATTTTGGGAGATTGCTTGGAAATGGTTGAAAAATTGCATACTTGAGGTAGTTTTCTCCCAATGCTTGTTTGCAATATTAGTGCCTCTTTTGAAAGAATGAGCTTAATGTTTGTGGGTACCATTTCTGGAAACCCTCACGAGACTTTACTCGTCCACTAGGGGTAACCTAGGGGTTTAAAAGGCTTGTTGCATATGCTAAATGCAATCGTGTTCCCTACGAAAGTGGCGCTATCATTTTACTTGCTTTCCAGTTTATACTTGTTTAGTTGTTCATTTCATTCCTTTACTTCTTAGTTCATTGCTAGGGACTAGCAATATTTAAGTTTGGGGGTGTGATGAGCACTGAAAAGTGCGCATTTAAACCCGTTAAGCTTAAGCATTCTAGTACCTTTATCTATCTTACTTTGCCGTTTTAGACTTATTACGTGTTATTTATATTTTCAAGCACTAATCCCAAAATTGAGCTAACTCAGCCAAATAAGAGCTTAATTGAAGCAATCCTGAGGTAAACCAAAGGAGGGAGCAAAGTGGAGAAAGAAAAGAGCAAAAAGGAATCAAAGTTGTGCAGCTGAAAAGTTCGATCGATCCAACTTAGAGTTCGATCGATCGAACATCTATGATCGATCACAGTACTTCTCGATAGATCCAACCTTGGCCTTTGCTGAAATTCCAAGTTCAATCGATCCAACATCACCTTCGATCGATCGAACCCTATTTTGTCCTATTCAAATGATTGATCTTATCCACAGTTGTACGCCTACCAACCACTTTTGTCCTTTTCCCCATAAATATCTTCGAAATATCTCAGCCTTGTCCTTATCCTGAGGAGTCAGACCACTTCGATCGATCCAAGATGCAGTTCGATCGATCAAACCCATCTTCGATCGATCCAAGTTAAGGTTCGATCGATCAAACTTCCTCCAGCGAGAAAAAGTTAAAGTCCAGCTCATTTATTCCGTCCTTCACCCAATCATTGGAGAATATGCCTTGCACGACCACAGCTCATCATAGGGTGTATTTGACCTACCTATATAAGAAATATGATACACTTTTTGGAGAGGAGTCTAGAGTCTCTTGACACACATTGAAAATTTTCTTGGAGGCTATTCTTGGAGAGGAAGAAGGGAGGAAGCTAGAGCAACCATTGGAGGAGATCTTCACCAACAAGGAGCAGCCATGGAGTTAGCCCTTGAGGGTTGGATCATCAGTACCATGAGTGGCTAGACATCTTCTTGGGGCTAGAGTTAGCCCCAAGCATGCTTTCTATACTCTAATCTTGTGTATTATTGAAGGATTAGTGTTGTATGATACATCTTGATATTCATGTATATATAAATCTTGATTATTTCATGGTTTGTATAGTTTAATGCTTCCAATTGACTATTCTATTCTACCCATATGTCTATGTATGCTAGAGTAGGATATTCATGTGCTTATCTCTAGATTTAGTGTTTTTGATGCATGTTTATGCGTATTGATGCTATAGATCTAGAGATTATCAAGATGATATGCTTAATGAATGCTATTTTGGTTCATTTAATGGTTTATGCCTATTCTTGATGGTTTGTGCCTCTCCCCTAGTCTAGATAGCTTTATTTTCATGCTAGTAGTGTAGATTTAGTGTAGTGGTAGTATAATGTTAGATGGGAGGACAATCTACTCTTGATGTTTGATGTTCCATGCTTGTGAGTCCAAATGGCATATTCTCTAATATTGTGTTGTATGTGGATTGTGAGCTTAATGAATGATTAATGACTAGTTATGATATGTTGTATCTTTCACATGTGTTTAGACAATTTATTCCTCTCCCAATAGATAAATTGTGGCCTCTCACATGATGTTTAGATAATGCATGTTTAACTAAGTCATCCTTATGGATTGCTTGGACTATGAGCTTAATGAAAGGTTCAATGACTTGATTTGATATTTTGTTCTCTTCACATGATGTCTAGACAATATATTCCTCTACCAATAGATGTATTGTGGCCTCACACATGTTGATTGAGACAATTTGCACTTGTTGAGTCACCCTTACCAATTGAATGTCTTTTATACACACAATATTGTTGCAACACATTCATTTCCCTCATTAGTCACTTGATTATGGTTTGGAATAGTATTGTTTGGTGGTGATCTCTACACCCCAAGACCTTTCCTTCTTACTTACTCTTTATCTTAATGCATTTTAATTAATTCTTTTCTAGAAGTAATCAACCAACCCAATTCTCTTTTGCAATCATTTGGTATGCTAGAGTCGAAGTTGAAATTCCAACACGTATAATCCCTTGGGACGATTCCTACTCACTCTTGTTACGTTAGTAGTAGTGTTGGTAGTGGTTTTTATAAATTTAAATTTGACATAAAAGGCTTTTCTTGAACCACACATTCACTACATTTAGTTTGGCGTATTACAAGCGACCTCGTCAGATTTTGGCGCCGTTGCCGGGGATTAACGGTTTTGTTGGAATTAAACTAGACAATAGTGTTCATTAGATTGCTTCTATTTTTATTTTATTTTCCATTGTATATTCTTTTCTCTTGATTCTCATTATTATTTGTTCAATTAGGTACTTGACTACAAGGAAGGCGAACTTTGGAACTTAAAGCAATCATTGGAGCTTAAAAGCTAAATTTGGAGTTGAAGTGCTAAAGGACCATTGTGAGCAATTCTTGGCACTCTTGTATTTTAATTGTTTCACTTCTTTGTATGCTTGTGATAGCCCTTGTTGAGGCTCATTTTATTGCTAAATTTTTGTCCAAGCATAGGCCCTTATTGAGGCCAATTTTTTCTTACATTTGGGTTTTAATTGTGAATGGAGAAATTGTTTGATCCAAGTTTGGGGGGGAATTACATCCCTTCACCTTTTGCTCCTCCATCACATTTTAATCCTTATGAGATTGAGTCCAATTCATTTCATGCATCATCTTATTATGGACTTGATCACTCATTTAATCCTTCTTATGACTATTGCCCTCCACCACCATTTTATGATGAATCAATTCCACCACCCTCTAAGTACTCACCCGGATTTGAAGAAAAAGTGTTAGCTTTACTTGATGTGCATATTTCACACACTTCACTTATTAATTCTCATTCTCAAACTTTAGCCAACTTAGAAGCTCAAGTTGAGCAAATTGCAAGTACTCTTTCTCATCAAGAGGAGGAGGAAGAGGCAAATGAAAAAATGGCAAGAACTTCAATGTATATAGATGAGGATGATGAGAGTGAGGAGAATGAAACAAGTGAGCTAATGCCTAGCACTCTATCTTGTATAGAGGATGAAGTGGCAAGTGAGTTAGTGGCTAATCCAATAGAACATAACATGATTAATGAGGACTTTCCTTGTTTTGATTATGATTTTATCTATGATATGGCTACTCTAGAGAGTGAGGAGATGTTGACCACACTTGAGGTAGGAGAGAAGGAGGAGGAACTTGTTGAAGAGGGCCTTCCTTCTATTATCTCTAATGACCCTCTTGAGGAGTGTCTTTTGGAAATGTATAAAAATTGTGGTTTTGACTTTAAAAGCTCTAAAAATGAAATAAACTCTCTAATGGACTCCTTAGCTTACTTAGAAGGTGAGGAAATGGTAATTTATGAGGAGGAGAAGAGGGATGAAGAGAGGATGTTTCTTATTAATCCAAATGAGTCTTTGAAAGACAATGTTTCACCAATTATCAATATGGATGATCATTTGAATGTGTTTCAAGAACACAACAAAGAGGCAAGCCTAACCATGATTGATTTTGTTTTCAAGACTGTGGATGAAAGGAACAATATCATCTCTTTTATTTCTTTTCAAGTCATTCTTTTGGAGGATGATTTTATTGTCATAAGTGGGACATTAAATGAGAAAAGTGAAAAGAGGGTCAATAAGGATGTTTCATATCCAGTTTTTGATTCATTTGATTAGTGAGTTGACTTAACGTCTAGCTAGAGACGTTAAACACTAGTATTCGTAGAGTTTTACAACTCTATTCCTCCCTCATTTTTTTTATTTTTCATTCTTGTGTACATTCTTCCATCTATTTTTCAAATTTTCATTCTTGTTACCATCATTGGGGCTTAGCATAGGATTTTCTGCACTTTCAGTTCAAAATTAGGCATTTGGTGCCAGTTCGATCGATCACAAGAGCACCTTCGATCGATCGAATTGTTCTTCGATCGATCCAACTATGGATTCGATCGATCGAACTCCACTTGAGTCCCAACACTTAGAAAAAATTTTGGACCTGCATCCAAATTCCAAAATGCATGCTCTCGGGATCTCCAAATTTTCAAAAGTTCGATCGATCGTAAACCATTTCGATCGATCGAACTACCTTTCGATCGATCCAACATGTGGTTCGATCGATTATGAGTCCCAACACTTAGAAAAATTTTGGACCTGCATCCAAATTCCAAAATGCATGCTCTCGGGATCTCCAAAATTTTACATGTTCGATCGATCGAATTTCGTCTCGGATCGATCACAGCTATGTTCGATCGATCGAACTTCATCTTCGATCAATCACAGCTTTGCCCCTTTGACCCTTTGACTTTTTGACTTTTTCCTATTTCTATTTTTATTTTCTTTTATTTTATTTAGTTACTTCTATCTTGGTATTAAAAATAAAAATATATATATATAAAAAAAAAAGAAATAAAAAAAAATAATAATAATATTTCTTTTCTTTTATTTTATTTCCTTTTATCTTATTTCCAAAAATTCAAAAAAATATTTTGTTTAACTTTAATTTTTAATTTCAAAAAAAAAAAAAAAAAAAAAAAAAAAAAAAAAAATTTGCATTCTTTATTTTCTTACATTTTTACTTCTTGCATTTTTATTTTTATTTGTGTACATATTTGTTTTGTCTAAAAAAAATAATATTAATAAAAAAAGAAAAGACTGTTTTTCAAAGAAGCATTCCGTCTTCCTAGAGACGTTAAACTTAGCACCCATTTTGCATATTTCTTACATTTTTCATTTTTCTTTGCATGTTTTCACATATATATATTAAAAAAAAAAAAAAAAAAAAAAAAAAAAAAAAAAAATGAAAAACAAAAAGTAAGAAAATTTTGTATATACTTGCATTGTACATATCCTTTCCATTTTTTTTGCATTATACATGTTCCTTTTCATTTCTTGCATTGCACATATTGTTTTTCATTTCTTACATTGAACATATTCTTTCATTACATTTTGCCTTATTTAATTTTCTTTTTATATTTTGTTCATGCATTTTATTCTTTATTTTTCTTACATTTTATATACACTTGCTTTCATTAAATGAAAAATATAAAAAGATCACCATTGTGCCCTTATGTGTAGTCATGCATACTCTATGATTTATTTTGGGTTTGATCTCATATCTCTTACATCTTGTGTTATATTGCTTTAGAATGCATGATTTGATTATTCCTAACCCATTTGATATTTGATGTGAGTTTGCTAGTGTGGTTATTCAAGTAGGTTATTGATTCCAAGTTTGGGGGAGACGTCTTTCGAATTGGATCATGACCGGGCTTCATGTCTACACCACCACGGTATACTCTTTCCATCTTTTCCATTGTTCTCATTGCACATTGAGGACAATGTGTGGTTTAAGTTTGGGGGTAAGGTGTCTTGTTGCATTCTACTTAAGATTTTAGCTTTGAATGCATGATTGAGATTTGAGATTGATGTTAGCTATGATTTTGATCTTTTGAGGACTATATTGCTTAAAATTTAAAAATTGCTTAACTTGAGAATCCAATACTCCTTGTATGCCTTGAGGATGCCATTTAGGAGTAAATTTTTCAAAAGATTGATATCTTGCTTGCATTTGTGGTCCACATCATCCTGATTTTGTGATTGTTTTGAAATTTATTCTAGGATTCTACACTAGCACCGGCACACGCTAGCATTCAATTGTGGGGTGCGTGCTTTGTTTATTATTGAATTGGTTATATCCCAATTGGGCTAGTAGTGCATTGAAAACTTTCATTCTTGATAAAGGTGGATAACAACCCCTTTTCATTGAGTAGCCGGGATTCTTGCCTCATTAAGCAGTGAACTTCTCGCGCAGAAAGGTGGAGGGCCCAAACTCTAGGTTAATAATTGAAAAAAAAAAAAAAAAAAAAAGAAGAAGAAGTTGCAAAAGCAATAAAAGTGAGGACTTCTCCCAAAAGGCGAGAAGTGGGAAATGATTAGATGGTTGTTGTCTTGATTTGTAGCCTGGTTGATTTGAGTTTGTAAGTCCGTTGGGGTGTCTTAACACCTAATGCCCTAAAGCCATCTGGTTTGGGAGTCATTGACCTAAAGCTCGCTGCATGAATCTTCTAGAAAGCTTAAGAGATCAACACATTGCACAATACTTCCATCTTTGATCCTCAATAAAAAAAAAAAATAAATAAAATAAAATAAAAAATAGAGTGAAAAGAATAAGCGCACCTAGAAAAATAAAGCTTTAATAAAAGGTCCACTCTCTTATCTTGATGATCGGTACTAGATTTGTGTGCTAGTTTGAGGGTAAGGATGTGATTACTTCTCTAGTTAGCTAAGATAGCAACACACTTGATGCCGGACCTCTCACATGGATTCTAGACTTGTTTCGATTTTCATGATCATTTTCTTGATGTGTGGAGGACCATGCTTGCTTGTTTGATGTTGAGATTTTGGGAGATTACTTGGAAATGGTTGAAAAATTGCATACTTGAGGTAGTTTTCTCCCAATGCTTGTTTGCAATATTAGTGCCTCTTTTGAAAGAATGAGCTTAATGTTTGTGGGTACCATTTCTGGAAACCCTCACGAGACTTTACTCGTCCACTAGGGGTAACCTAGGGGTTTAAAAGGCTTGTTGCATATGCTAAATGCAATCGTGTTCCCTACGAAAGTGGCGCTATCATTTTACTTGCTTTCCAGTTTATACTTGTTTAGTTGTTCATTTCATTCTTTTACTTTTTAGTTCATTGCTAGGGACTAGCAATATTTAAGTTTGGGGGTGTGATGAGCACTGAAAAGTGCGCATTTAAACCCGTTAAGCTTAAGCATTCTAGTACCTTTATCTATCTTACTTTGCCGTTTTAGACTTATTACGTGTTATTTATATTTTCAGGCACTAATCCCAAAATTGAGCTAACTCAGCCAAATAAGAGCTTAATTGAAGCAATCCTGAAGTAAACCAAAGGAGAGAGCAAAGTGGAGAAAAAAAGGAGCAAAAAGGAATCAAAGTTGTGCAGCTGAAAAGTTCAATCGATCCAACTTAGAGTTCGATCGATCGAACATCTATGATCGATCACAGTACTTCTCGATAGATCCAACCTTGGCCTTTGCTGAAATTCCAAGTTCGATCGATCCAACATCACCTTCGATCGATCGAACCCTATTTTGTCCTATTCAAATGATTGATCTTATCCACAGCTGTACGCCTACCCACCACTTTTGTCCTTTTCCAATATCTTCGAAATATCTCAGCCTTGTCCTTATCCGGAGGAGTCAGACCACTTCGATCGATCCAAGATGCAGTTTGATCGATCGAACCCATCTTCGATCGATCCAAGTTAAGGTTCGATCGATCGAACTTCCTCCAGCGAGAAAAAGTTAAAGTCCAGCTCATTTATTCCGTCCTTCACCCAATCATTGGAGAATATTCCTTGCACGACCACAGCTCATCATAGGGTGTATTTGACCTACCTATATAAGGAATATGATACACTTTTTGGAGAGGAGTCTAGAGTCTCTTGACACACATTGAAAATCATCTTGGAGGTTATTCTTGGAGAGGAAGAAGGGAGGAAGCTAGAGCAACCATTGGAGGAGATCTTCACCAACAAGGAGCAGCCATGGAGTTAGCCCTTGAGGGTTGGATCATCACTACCATGAGTGGCTAGACATCTTCTTGGGGCTAGAGTTAGCCCCAAGCATGCTTTCTATACTCTAATCTTGTGTATTATTGAGGGATTAGTGTTGTATGATACATCTTGATATTCATGTATATATAAATCTTGATTATTTCTTGGTTTGTATGGTTTAATGCTTCCAATTGACTATTCTATTCTACCCATATGTCTATGTATGCTAGAGTAGGATATTCATGTGCTTATCTCTAGATTTAGTGTTTTTGATGCATGTCTATGTGTATTGATGCTATAGATCTAGAGATTATCAAAATGATATGCTTAATGAATGCTATTTTGGTTTATTTGATGGTTTATGCCTATTCTTGATGGTTTGTGCCTCTCCCCTAGTCTAGATAGCTTTATTTTCATACTAGTAGTGTAGATTTAGTGTAGTGGTAGTATAATGTTAGATGGGAGGGCAATCTACTCTTGATGTTTAATGTTCCATGCTTGTGAGTCCAAATGGTATATTCCTCTAATATTGTGTTGTATGTGGATTGTGAGCTTAATGAAGGATTAATGACTAGTTATGATATGTTGTATCTTTCACATGTGTTTAGACAATTTATTCCTCTCCCAATAGATAAATTGTGGCCTCTCACATGATGTTTAGATAATGCATATTTAACTAAGTCATCTGTAATACCCCGTAATTTTAAAGAATGTATTTAAATTAATTTTGTGTTAGGTTAATTAATTTTATTTCTTTGTGCATACTATATTATTATATTAAGTTCATTTAATTGTGCATGTAAATTAATTATGTATGTTAAAATAGTAAATTTGTTCATGTAATTATGCATGTATTGTAATTAATAATTTTATTTGTTGGTTATGCTTATATTAATCATTATTAGTTAATTAAAGTATTATATTTGTGTTATAAAGTATTATGATGATATAATGTATTATTTTGTAATAACAATAATAATAATTATATTAGTTTAATTATAATAATAATAATAAGAATATAATAATAATAATAATAATAATAAAAGTTTATTAATAATAATATTAGTAATAATAATAATAATAGTTATAATAATAATAATAATAGTATTAAACCAATGTCATGATGAAATTAGAGATTAGGATAGGATTGCATCAATGTTTATGGGTGGAATTGAAGCCTTATGGTTGGGAGGATGGTTAGTTGATGAAAAAATAAGATATTTGTAATATTTATATTATATATTTTGTATATAAATTAACTAGCTTGCCTTAGAAGAAAATAAAGGGAGTTAGAAGCAAAGTATAAATTCTAGAGAGCTATTTTATATAAGAGTGAAAGGAAAAGAGAAAGAGAAAGAAGCTTGGACCGGTGTAGGCAATTTTACCCGACTACGCGCAGACCGGCGGATTTATTTTAAATCCAAAAAGGCAAGTTATTATCTACTTTTCCCCTTTGAATTAATAAATTAATTGTTTAGCTTATTTTCATGCATAGAGCCAAGGTTAGGAGGTTAATAAATTATTAATTTTATTTTATTAAATTAATGGAATTTTAATTATATAGGATGGTATATATTTATTTAATGTCCTATGAAATTAATAATGGCTAAAAATAATTAAATAAGACTTTAGGGATTTTTCTAGATTTTTCTAGATTTTTCCGGGCATTTTCTGCAATTTCCGGCGACCTTCCGGCGAGTTTTCCGGTCGCCGGCAATGGGGGAGATGACCGGAGTGATCCGGTGTGACGCGGCGCACCATAGGAGGGTGTACGCGCGCATCCTGGCCATTAGTAGAGCCTGATTGATCCGGTGCATCGCGGTCCATGTTACCGCAGTACACCCGGATCCATGAACGTTGGATAGAGGAGATGTAGGTGGATTGATCCTGTGTGGCGCGCATGTAGGAAAGGTGATGCAGCCAACCAACCGGAGGACGCCACGTCAGCAGGAAGCCATCAACGCGCGAGTGGCAGCGCGTGCGCGCGCGTGGGACTCTCCAGACGCGCGTGGGAGCGCGTGGCTAATGCCAGACGCGCGTGGAGGCGCGTGGGAGAGTGGGGAAGGTTGGGCTGCGCGTGGGGAGGCTCTGGGAGGCGCGTGAGGGCGCGTGTGGGGTCCCTACAGCTGTTGGAAATTACCAGAATACCCCTAGGGCCTGTTTTGTAAATTCCAGAACCTTAAACTTGGATTTTTAGGTACTGTGTTGGTAATTACGAGTTTAACGGGCCACGAAATTATTATTTTAACACCCGTTACTTATTCTTATGACCGATTAATCTTTTCTAAGCATTTATTGGCTCGTTCTCAGTACGGATACTAATGTGGTTTATTTAACGACATTGTTAAATATAAATAGTGTTATTATCGTATTAAATGGTATCAAACATTACTGTTAAATTAAATAAGGCCATGGTTTTAGTCAGATAAATTATCCATGATATCTTATGGGATGTTTATACTGTTAATCGTATATAAACCATGATTATTATGCTGTGTGCATTTCAGGGAATAAATGGACTGTTTATTATGTCGCATTTATATTATATGGATGTGTTGCCATATAGAACCATGTGAGCTGACTAATAAGTTTAGACTCATTTATACCTTATGCATTCGTTGCGATAGACAGATGTGTGGCTGTCGGGGTATGTGGTTTAATATTATTGGCATGTGTTGCCTAATTGACATACTCGGTATATTTATTAATATTATTGGCATGTGTTGCCTAAATTGACATTCCCGGTATATTTATTAATATTGTTGGCATGTGTTGCCTAATTTATATGCTCAGTATATTCATCAGTACTTTGCGAGGTGTTATCACTGTGTAGTTCGTTATAGTCTGTGTTGTCAGTACCGTGCACCATGTATAATAGCTGATTTCCCGGATAGGGAAAGGCGACACTTGACCACCTAGTGTGAGTCTAAGTGATCACCGTCTATTCTGGTTGAGGTCATGTTATACATCGGATAGTTCCCGTAGGATGTATACAGATATAGTACTCAACCGATTCATAATGATTAATTTATTTGATTCTCTGATTTGGGTCATAGTAGAGAGGACTTGCTCGTGGGGTTGACCCACCATTGTTGTTATTTCAGGATACGGTCAGTATCCGTTTCAAGGCTGAGGTTAGCAGTGTGGGACCATCATCCGAACTCATCTACTCTTACGATCCAGTGCAGGGTAGAAGTTTTATGTAATACTTTAGTTTCAGTTTTTATTTACTTTTGACGTTGAACTCTCAGGGTTATATTTAGGGATCCTTGACATAGGATTTCCAAGTTGTAATGAAGTACGGTATTAAATAAAGGATGGATGGATGTTGTATTATTTAATGTTTCTTTCCTGTCTAAATTCTTTTAATTCCATCATTTTGTATTCCATGCTTGTATATTGCCAATTGTTTTTGATATCCCTCGTTTTTCGTGTATAAGCCTGATCAACTTATGCGTGGAAAATGTGGGGGTGTTACAGTTGGTATCAGAGCATTCCAGGTTCGAGTGTCTTAGGGATCTGTGATTACTATACTTCCGCGTTGTGTATTCTGATAATTAGAGCCTAAGTATTAGGGTTCTTTGTATTCTTTTAGTCGGTCCATTATAATGTACTGACGTTAGATTTTTTCTGAATTTAAAAGAAGGATGTCTCGGCGTGGGACAAGGAATGCGAACCGTCATCGCAGTATCTCCCCAACTCAAAATGAGAATCAGGAATTTTCTCCTCAAGTTGCTGATATCATTGCACGAGCTGTAGCAGCAGGAGTAGCATCTGCTCTACGAAACCAGCAACCTCCTCCGATAGTACCTGTTCCTGAACCAGTGGCACAGCCAATGTCATGGGACAAAGTTCGTCACTCGTTCATCCGGGGAAATCCACCGACGTTTGCGGGGTCCACAGATGTCCTGTTAGCATATCAGTGGAAACAGGAGAGCGAGCGTCATCTTCGGATGGTAATCTGTACCGAAGTGCAGAAACAGATGCTGGCTACGTTTATGCTGATAGGCAATGCATTGCAGTGGTGGGAGTCTATTACTACTGTCGATGAGAGGACCAGATTGACGTATGCTGAATTTCAGACTCGCTTTGACGACAAGTATTTTCCTATGTCAGTAAGATCAGCGATGAAGACTGAATTTCTGGATCTGCAACAGGAAGATATGACTGTGGCTGAGTATGAACAGAAGTTCATTAATTTGTCATTATTTGCACCAGAGGAGGTCAATACGGAAGAAAAGAAGCGAGACCGCTTTGTGAAGGGGTTGATATGGCCGATTAAAGTGGTGATCTTAGGTAGTCCGGCATATACTACTTATATCCAGGTGGTTAATGCCGCCTTACAGCACTGCCAGATGAGGAGTGATTACCGGAAGTCCAAGGGAGATAAGCGGACTAACCAAGACTACCAGACAGTGGAGAAAGGAAGCAGCAGTGGTGCCAAGTCCAATGATCGGGGCAGATTTCAAGGACATCAACCTTGGAAGAAAAACAAAGGAAACCCAGATGTGCAGAGGGATGGAGTCCCTAATCAGGGTAGACAAGGTGGGATACCTCAGACCGGACAGGAACAGTGGTCGGGAAATCAACAGAGAAGGCAGGCAGGTCCTTTTACGGGACGTTGTTATCACTGTAGAGAGATTGGGCATCCGGCCAAGATGTGTCCCAAAGCTAAGCAGGGACAGTATGGGCGGCCGAGACCTAATCAGCCGTTACCTCTACCGGCCCCACCGATGCCACGTGGGCAAGTTCAGAATTTTCCGGCACTTCCAGCACCACCATTTCCTCCGGGACAACTTCCACAGCAGATGCATCATGGCAGAGTTTATAACTTCATGCCACATAATGCGCAGGCTCCTCAGGCTATTGAGGGTATGTTTTCTATACATGGTAGAACTGCTCGTATACTGTTTGACACTGGTGCATCACATTCTTTTGTGTCTAGATCTTTTGTTATCTTATCTGGTATGATGACTCAGTTATGTGACCAACCTCTTAATATTTATACACCATTGGGAGTTGGCGCAATTTTACGAGAGTATAGCGGTGATATCCTTATAGATATGGGCCGGCTTCGATTTCTTGCAAATTTGTTAGTGTTAGATATGCATTCGTATGATGTTATACTTGGGATGGACTGGTTATCTCAGTACCATGCTCAGGTTAACTGTTACGAAAAGTCTATTGTATTTTCCATACCAGGACAGGAGATGTATCTTCTTGTTGTACCACAACCTGATAGAGGGCCTAGCACCTATTTATTCGTTCTTGAGGAGGACTCACAGGAAGCGACTGCGGTGTTTCTTGACAGTATCCCGGTAGTACAGGAATTCCAGGATGTATTCCAAGAAATTCCAGGCTTGCCACCGAGTCGAGAGATAGATTTCGTTATTGATTTAGCTCCAGGCACTACGCCTATTGCTAAGGCGCCGTACAGAATGGCACCAGTAGAGATGCGAGAGTTGAAGGATCAAATTCAACAGCTGCTCAGCCAGGGATTTATTCGTAGGAGTACTTCACCATGGGGAGCACCAGTACTGTTTGTAAAGAAGAAGGATGGATCTCTTCGTCTTTGTATTGATTACAGAGAACTGAACAAGGTCACTATTCGCAACAAGTACCCGTTGCCCAGAATTGATGACCTGTTTGATCAGTTGAAGGGAGCTACTTACTTCTCAAAGATCGATTTGAGGTCTGGTTATCATCAGCTACGAGTCAGAGAACAAGATGTTCCAAAGACAGCATTCCTCACAAGGTACGGATCTTATGAGTTTCGTGTTATGCCTTTCGGTTTAACGAACGCTCCAGCTGTCTTTATGGACTTGATGAATAGATTATTCAGAGAATACTTGATCAGTTTGTCATTGTTTTCATTGATGATATTCTGGTTTACTCTAAGTCGGAGAAGGACCATGCTAGACATTTACACACAGTATTGCAGACACTTCGAGAACATCAGTTGTTTGCGAAGTTTGAGAAGTGTGAATTTTGGCAGAAAGAGGTCAAATTTCTAGGTCATGTAGTGTCAGAAGAAGGGTTAGCAGTAGATCCAGCCAAGGTTGCGGCCGTTATGGAGTGGGGACAGCCTACCTCACCGACAGAGATTCGCAGTTTTCTGGGATTGGCGGGGTATTATCGCAGGTTCATCCAGGGATTTTCCAAAATTGCGGGTCCACTTACTCATCTGACTAAGAAGAATGTACCATTTGTATGGGATGATTCTTGTCAGACTGCTTTTGCTGAATTAAAGAGTAAGTTAACTTCTGCACCTGTTTTAGCCACACCTCAGAGTGGAATCGAGTATTTAGTATTTACCGACGCTTCTCTGAAGGGTTTGGGTTGTGTGTTGATGCAAGAAGAGCGACCAGTTTCTTATGGGTCTAGGAAGCTTAAGCCTCATGAGCTCAATTACCCGACTCACGATTTAGAGCTCGCAGCAGTGGTTTTTGCCTTGCGTATTTGGAGACATTATCTTTTGGGGGAGACTTTTCGATTGTTTAGCGATCATAAAAGTCTACAGTATTTGTTCACACAGAGAGAACTAAATATGAGACAGCGCAGATGGTTGGAGTTCGTGAAAGACTATCATTTCTCTATTCAGTATCATCCAGGGAAAGCGAATGTTGTAGCAGACGCACTCAACCGCCGACCCTATGTCAGCCTTTCAGCTTTGTTTACAACAGAGTGGGATGCTTTGAAGACGGTTGATGAGTTAGCAGACGCTTTTATGGCATGTGTGGTAGTAACTCCTTCTATCATTCATCAGGTCATTCAAGCGCAACTCTCAGATCAACAGTGTATTGATCGGGTTTCGGAGTTAGCCTCCGGAGATGTTCCTTTTTATTTTATAGGGACTGATGGAGGATTGAGGTATAAGGGACGTTTAATTGTGCCTTCAGCTGACAATTTGAGAAATGTTGTGATGAGAGAGACACACACTTCTCAGTTCTCTGTACATCCAGGGGGAGACAAGATGTATCAGGACATGAAACGCCAGTTTTGGTGGGCCGGCATGAAAAGAGATATAGCTATCTTTGTCTCTAAATGTAGCACCTGTCAGATGATTAAGATTGATCATCAGAGACCGCCAGGATCGTTACAGCCACTTCCCATACCAGAATGGAAATGGGAAAGTATTTCCATGGACTTTATAGAGGGATTACCTACTTCATAGCATAATCACAACTCTATTTGGGTCATTGTTGATAGATTGACCAAGTCCGCTCACTTTCTGCCTGTTCGGTCAAACTTTACGTCAGAACAGTATGCTAAGCTGTATATTGCAGAAATGGTGAAACTTCATGATGTACCATTGTCCATCGTATCAGATAGAGATCCGAAGTTTGTATCAGGATTTTGGAGGAGCTTTCAGCAGGCTTTGGGTATAGAACTATATCTTAGCACTGCTTATCATCCTCAAACAGATGGACAGACTGAGCGAGTTAATCAGATTTTAGAAGACATGTTGCGGGCATGTGTTCTTGATTTTAAGGGCAATTGGGAGGAATATTTGCCGCTTTCAGAGTTTGCTTATAACAATAGTTATCAGAAAACTATTGGTATGGCACCATTTGAGGCTTTGTACGGCAGACCGTGTAGGTCTCCTGTCTGTTGGCTTGGAGTTGGTGAGAACAGCTTTCTGGGTCCTGAATTTATTAAGGACACGTCAGAAAAGATCGCTATCATTAGGGATCGGATGCGTACAGCTCAAAGCAGACAGAAAAGTTATGCTGACCGTCGAACTCGTGCTTTGGAGTTTAAGGTTGGTGATCAGGTTTTGCTTAAGGTTTCTCCTATGAAGGGAGTAATGCGGTTTGGGTCAAAGGGTAAGTTATCGCCTCGTTTTGTGGGTCCTTTTATGATTACAGATCGGATTGGGGCAGTAGTTTATCGTCTGGCTCTACCAGATAATCTTCATAGAGTACATAATGTTTTTCATGTATCTATGCTGCGAAAATTTCTACGGGATGAAGATCGATACCAACACATTGATGTGGGTGAGATTGAGTTGCAACCCGATGCAACCTATTTGGAACAACCTTACTGTATTCTCGATCGTAGGAATCAGATACTGCGCACGAAGACTATTCCATTAGTACGTGTACAGTGGAGTCATCATAGTGCTACAGAGTCTACTTGGGAACGGGAAGATATTATCCGTGCCAAGTATCCAGAACTTTTTAATACAGGTATGTAGTGAATTTCGGGGACGAAATTCCTTTATTAGGGGGGGAGAATGTAATACCCCGTAATTTTAAAGAATGTATTTAAATTAATTTTGTGTTAGGTTAATTAATTTTATTTCTTTGTGCATACTATATTATTATATTAAGTTCATTTAATTGTGCATGTAAATTAATTATGTATGTTAAAATAGTAAATTTGTTCATGTAATTATGCATGTATTGTAATTAATAATTTTATTTGTTGGTTATGCTTATATTAATCATTATTAGTTAATTAAAGTATTATATTTGTGTTATAAAGTATTATGATGATATAATGTATTATTTTGTAATAACAATAATAATAATTATATTAGTTTAATTATAATAATAATAATAAGAATATAATAATAATAATAATAATAATAAAAGTTTATTAATAATAATATTAGTAATAATAATAATAATAGTTATAATAATAATAATAATAGTATTAAACCAATGTCATGATGAAATTAGAGATTAGGATAGGATTGCATCAATGTTTATGGGTGGAATTGAAGCCTTATGGTTGGGAGGATGGTTAGTTGATGAAAAAATAAGATATTTGTAATATTTATATTATATATTTTGTATATAAATTAACTAGCTTGCCTTAGAAGAAAATAAAGGGAGTTAGAAGCAAAGTATAAATTCTAGAGAGCTATTTTATATAAGAGTGAAAGGAAAAGAGAAAGAGAAAGAAGCTTGGACCGGTGTAGGCAATTTTACCCGACTACGCGCAGACCGGTAGATTTATTTTAAATCCAAAAAGGCAAGTTATTATCTACTTTTCCCCTTTGAATTAATAAATTAATTGTTTAGCTTATTTTCATGCATAGAGCCAAGGTTAGGAGGTTAATAAATTATTAATTTTATTTTATTAAATTAATGGAATTTTAATTATATAGGATGGTATATATTTATTTAATGTCCTATGAAATTAATAATGGCTAACAATAATTAAATAAGACTTTAGGGATTTTTCTAGAATTTTCTAGATTTTTCCGGGCATTTTCTGCAATTTCCGGCGACCTTCCGGCGAGTTTTCCGGTCGCCGGCAATGGGGGAGATGACCGGAGTGATCCGGTGTGACGCGGCGCACCATAGGAGGGTGTACGCGCGCATCCTGGCCATTAGTAGAGCCTGATTGATCCGGTGCATCGCGGTCCATGTTACCGCGGTACACCCGGATCCATGAACGTTGGATAGAGGAGATGTAGGTGGATTGATCCTGTGTGGCGCGCATGTAGGAAAGGTGATGCAGCCAACCAACCGGAGGACGCCACGTCAGCAGGAAGCCATCAACGCGCGAGTGGCAGCGCGTGCGCGCGCGTGGGACTCTCCAGACGCGCGTGGGAGCGCGTGGCTAATGCCAGACGCGCGTGGAGGCGCGTGGGAGAGTGGGGAAGGTTGGGCTGCGCGTGGGGAGGCTCTGGGAGGCGCGTGAGGGCGCGTGTGGGGTCCCTACAGCTGTTGGAAATTACCAGAATACCCCTAGGGCCTGTTTTGTAAATTCCAGAACCTTAAACTTGGATTTTTAGGTACTGTGTTGGTAATTACGAGTTTAACGGGCCACGAAATTATTATTTTAACACCCGTTACTTATTCTTATGACCGATTAATCTTTTCTAAGCATTTATTGGCTCGTTCTCAGTACGGATACTAATGTGGTTTATTTAACGACATTGTTAAATATAAATAGTGTTATTATCGTATTAAATGGTATCAAACATTACTGTTAAATTAAATAAGGCCATGGTTTTAGTCAGATAAATTATCCATGATATCTTATGGGATGTTTATACTGTTAATCGTATATAAACCATGATTATTATGCTGTGTGCATTTCAGGGAATAAATGGACTGTTTATTATGTCGCATTTATATTATATGGATGTGTTGCCATATAGAACCATGTGAGCTGACTAATAAGTTTAGACTCATTTATACCTTATGCATTCGTTGCGATAGACAGATGTGTGGCTGTCGGGGTATGTGGTTTAATATTATTGGCATGTGTTGCCTAATTGACATACTCGGTATATTTATTAATATTATTGGCATGTGTTGCCTAAATTGACATTCCCGGTATATTTATTAATATTGTTGGCATGTGTTGCCTAATTTATATGCTCAGTATATTCATCAGTACTTTGCGAGGTGTTATCACTGTGTAGTTCGTTATAGTCTGTGTTGTCAGTACCGTGCACCATGTATAATAGCTGATTTCCCGGATAGGGAAAGGCGACACTTGACCACCTAGTGTGAGTCTAAGTGATCACCGTCTATTCTGGTTGAGGTCATGTTATACATCGGATAGTTCCCGTAGGATGTATACAGATATAGTACTCAACCGATTCATAATGATTAATTTATTTGATTCTCTGATTTGGGTCATAGTAGAGAGGACTTGCTCGTGGGGTTGACCCACCATTGTTGTTATTTCAGGATACGGTCAGTATCCGTTTCAAGGCTGAGGTTAGCAGTGTGGGACCATCATCCGAACTCATCTACTCTTACGATCCAGTGCAGGGTAGAAGTTTTATGTAATACTTCAGTTTCAGTTTTTATTTACTTTTGACGTTGAACTCTCAGGGTTATATTTAGGGATCCTTGACATAGGATTTCCAAGTTGTAATGAAGTACGGTATTAAATAAAGGATGGATGGATGTTGTATTATTTAATGTTTCTTTCCTGTCTAAATTCTTTTAATTCCATCATTTTGTATTCCATGCTTGTATATTGCCAATTGTTTTTGATATCCCTCGTTTTTCGTGTATAAGCCTGATCAACTTATGCGTGGAAAATGTGGGGGTGTTACATCATCCTTATGGATTGCTTGGACTATGAGCTTAATGAAAGGTTCAATGACTTGATTTGATATTTTGTTCTCTTCACATGATGTCTAGACAATATATTCCTCTACCAATAGATGTATTGTGGCCTCACACATGTTGATTGAGACAATTTGCACTTGTTGAGTCACCCTTACCAATTGAATGTCTTTTATACACACAATATTGTTGCAACACATTCATTTCCCTCATTAGTCACTTGATTATGGTTTGGAATAGTATTGTTTGGTGGTGATCTCTACACCCCAAGACCTTTCCTTCTTACTTACTCTTTATCTTAATGCATTTTAATTAATTCTTTTCTAGAAGTAATCAACCAACCCAATTCTCTTTTGCAATCATTTGGTATGCTAGAGTCGAAGTTGAAATTCCAACACGTATAATCCCTTGGGACGATCCCTACTCACTCTTGCTACGTTAGTAGTAGTGTTGGTAGTGGTTTTTATAAATTTAAATTTGACATAAAAGGCTTTTCTTGAACCACACATTCACTACATTTAGTTTGGCGTATTACAAGCGACCTCGTCATGGAAGCCTTCAAAGCATCCAAAAATGGAGCCTTTGCCTCAAAAGATTTTTCAAAAATATTTGTTGATGGCTTCTCCATAATGGGATCCTTTTGCTTATGTGAAGGAGGAGTAGAATTAGAAACGGGACATGTGTCAACGCTAGGTTGCACCAGTTCACTCTCTTCTCTTGGAACATGCACTTGATTATCAATCACCCTTCCATTTCTTAAAGTGGTCACCGCATTAACTTATTCACGTTGGGGATGACATCCCAATGAGGGAGTTGTCTCCACCACAAATTGTTGCTTAGGTGCAGGATTAAGAGGCATTTTTTCCTTTTCTCTTGTATTCAATGTGCTAGCTATTTGCCTTTCTTGGGTTTCTAGCTTGGCAATTGATTGGGGATAAGAATGAAACAATTGAGTGTTGGCCTCCGAACTTCCTAAGGCCAGTAAAAAATTTTCCTCAAAAGCGGGACTTCTAGGAGAACCTTAAGAATAAGATGGTTGATTCATATTTGAAGGGTAAGATGGACGAAAGCCATGAACATTTTGATTTTGCATGTGGTAAGGAACATACTTAGCTTGGAAACCACATTGGGGAGGGTTTGCACTTTCTCTTTGGCTTTTCCAAGAAAAGTTCGGGTGATTTCTCCACCCAGGATTATAATAATTACCATATCGATTGTTTCCTTGATTCACAAAAGCGGCATTGACTTGTTCATGTTACTCATTTTGCACATGTCCATGGGGACAATTGGAAGTAGTATGAAACACATTTGAACATGTCATGCAAGACTCATTAGAATGATGATGATGATGAGGAAAAGAAGACCCTTGATAAGCCGAATTTTGATTAGCCAAGAATTGGTCAAATCTTTGAGTTAAAGTCTTTACCTTGGCAATTATGTCATTAAAAATTTCCACTTGACATAAATGAGAGCTCTTCTTCCCTCCTATGAAATTTCTACCATTTCGAGAGGATAATGTTCGATGCATAGAGTTTTCACTCATACTTTCAAATAATCGCCAAACATCATCCTCGTGCTTATCCAAGCAAGACCCCTCCCATTGAAGCATCTACCATGCATTTGTGGGTCTCCATCCCCATGTGCAAATTCATGAATTAGAGTTCGCACAGAGTTAGTTTTAGAAGTAGAATAATATTTTTTCAAGAACTCTTATTGCATGTCCATCCAAGAGTTTATGGAAAGAGGCCTCAAGTTAGCAAACCAATACTTGGCCTTATCTTTGAGAGTAAATGGGAAGAGTTTCAACCTTAGAACCTTTTCTGGCATGTCCATGTATTTCACGGTTGAACACACCTCAAGAAACTCATCTAAATGCTTGTATGGTTCCTCATTGCTTAAGCCATAAAAGTTCGGAAGCATTTGTATGGTTTGTGACTTAATTTCATAATGTCATGCTCTAAATAGAGGAAGACGAATGCATGTGGGTACATTGTATTCATTGGGCACATAGTGATCTTTTAAAACCATAGGAGGATGATTTAGAATTGGTTGTTCCACATGAGCTCCATGATTAACTTGAACGATGGGAGGTGGTGCAAAAAGTGGCCTCGGCATTCCAAGTGGAACTTGGCCAATTGGTGGTTATGGAACTTGGCTAATTGTTGGATGGATTGAGGCTCCCGTCTTGTTGAAGCGTTCTCTTGATTTTCTCTATGGTAGTATTGATGACTGTGGGAGGTCTAGGTTCATAGTGAGATGGGTCATTAGTCTTTGGTAGAGAACCAAGACTGGAGCAATGTTTAGTTTTGGACTGAGGTGAGGAATTATTCAGAGTAGTACTCGGAGATGGAGTAACTGTGGGTTTTTGAGAAGTGGTGGTCCTTGTAGTTGGTAGTTCTTGATGGTTGATTTTGTGAGATATATATTTTGGGAAGATTGTAAAAAATATACATTCTGTAATTGGCAACTTTCGGTGTTAAAACAAGTCCTAGTCAAGTTGTAAATTCAAGTTATTATATCAAGATCGATAGCAACTGCAGAATTGGAAGGTTGTTCAAAGTTACCATTACTGAGATCATTTGAGAAAGGTAAGAACAACATTTTAGGAAGGAATCTAAAAGGGTTAGGATATATTCCATACTTGGTATATTTTTTCAGAAATTTCCAAAACTAGGTTTTTACCAAGTTCAGCCTGAAAATTCAAGTCTACTAAAGTTGAACCAATTCAACCCCATTGAACCGGTTCAAGGCTTTTAAGATTGGCTTCAAATTCTCACTGCCAATCTTGAACCAGTTCAGCACCCTTAAACTGGTTAAAGAAGTCCTGACAGCAATACAACTTCTAGTTTCCTGTTTCAAATTAATTTCTTTCCTAGTTAGTCTAGAATTATACCAAATCCTATGTATGAATTTTTCCATATTTTCAGAGGAGTTAGGTCATTCCATAATCTATATAAACCTTGTCATACACATAGGTTTATATACGGCTTTTGCATACAAAATTCAGATCTATTGAAAGTCATATTTGAGAGATATTTTTATTTAGAAAATCAATCTGATTTTTGATTTTATTTTTGAGAGCACATACATAAATATAAGAGTGATTTAGTAGTGTTATTCTCTATCTTATCGGAATTGAAACATAATAGAAGATTCAAAAATTCTGAAAGAGCAGAATTCATTCGTTCTTTATCAAATTCAGATCTAGAAGAAAAGGGGTAAAACGATCACATTTTGAAGGAGCCAGAGTATTTGTGGAGTGTTGTCTGATCTACCTGCAACTCTTCTATAGAGATCAATAGTAAGCATGAGATCGAGAGCTGTTGGACGAGGGAGTCACAAAGTCAGAGATTGTTAGCAATTGGTTTTTGGTAGAACGATAGGGTGTGAGACTGAGTCAAAGTTCGGTATACTTTGCTTCAAACATAGTGGATCATTTATCTCAGGACTGCAATGTCTAACGAGGTTTTTCTTGCTACAATTGGTCTATTCTACCAATTGGGGTTTCCTCGCTAAAATCTTGATGTCATCTCTCAAACTCTATTTATTTTACTTGCACTTTATTTTTGCTTTGTGGTTTGATTTTAGTTTTATTTTGGTAAAATTAAAATAAGTAAAAATTGGATAAAAGATTAACTTAAATCTATTCACAATCCTCTAGGTTATCTATCCATATTATATTCTACAACCATTCCGCTATGCATAAACTTTCAACATATTTGGGCGAAAGTGGAGGGAGGAATGGAGTGTAAGATATTTTCTTATATTTGTGGCCCACATGATTGGATACGTGATTTACTTCTATTATTTGGTGGTTAAATAAAATAGATATCAGATTAATATTTTATTATTTGATCAACTTATAAATTACCTTTTTGGTAATTAATTATTGGAGAAGTGTTTTCCTATTTATTCCTTACTTTGATGGAAAGTGGAATTAAAAGTTACTAAAAGGAAAATTGGTCCTCTCTCTGCCTTTATAAATGTGCATATTTTCATCAATTATGTACGCTACGTATAATGTTTATATGTGCAAAAGGTCAAGAAAGAGAAATCAGTTTCCACACTTAGTTCGTTCCGCAGAAAGGATCTCAACGTTTGCATTGATATCTACGATATTTGCAATTACAGATCAAGGTATTTATATCTGACTATTTATTTATGCATAATATATTATGTGAAAATAATAAAGTTCTAAAATTTTGGGATTCATGTTTATTTGTGATTAATGATTTGCGCGAATAATTATAGTTTACATATGGTATCAGAGCTTATAGTTTAGGAACTCATTATTTTCCTCTATATAAATAATGTATAAATATAAAGTAAAATTAAATATTTATTTAATTTAATTTTCTTATGGAATCAATATATATATATATATATAGAGAGAGAGAGAGTATTTGTTTTTGATCGGTCTCATGAGACTATTCACGAATTACCAAATATATAGGTTTGTAATTTGGATCAATTATTGAATATAAAACAATTCATGAATTACCGTAGTAATAGTATGCATAGCCTGGTAACGCCCCATCTGGTATAGATTGAAACTGCTAACAGGTTGAGGTTGCCTTATAATTATTGCTTTAGAATTCATATTTTTTACATGGCTGGCATAAAGACAAATAAGATACATGTATTATTTTCTTGGTCTTTGTGCACAATTAGAGTAACATATGAATGTGGAAGGTTCTTAAATAGTTTCAGTATGTTATTGTCTTCAAAAAAACTTATTATTTTATTAATAGACGTCCAATGATTTCAAAGATTCTATTTTAGTTATTTAAAAGTTAATAAATTATTAAATACGTAAAGTATGAACATTTGTTTATTTTATTATCTAAATTTTTAGAATAAACTTGAATCTATAAATTTGATCTTATTGGACATATAAATAAATTATCGCTTTGTATCCATACATCCATACATGATGGAGAGTCAATTTTAAATTGATTCAACTATGGTCTCTAAGTCTAGAAATAAAAAAATAATGTTTTATTATGCATATAAAATAAAAGAATATTTTTATTGATTTTTTGGACTATTAAGTTTCTGAGATCAAAGTTACTTAAACTTCAATCAACAAGTATAAGTATATATGTGTGTATAATGTTAAATGGGTAAATTAATGATTAATTAGTTACTAGCTAATTTAAGATTCATATTATGTGAGGGTTAGTAGCTACCAAAGTGGCCTAACAATAATGGTTGATGAATATTAATTTTAGTAGTAAATATAATTAATGATGAATTAGTCACTAGCTAATTTAATATTCATATTATGTAAAGGTTGGTAACTGCCGAAGTGGCCTAACCATAATAGTTGATGAATATTAATTTTAGCAGTAGACATAATTGTAATATATCATGAATAATTGATGCTTATGATTTTTTGTGATATTAATAAATATTGAGTTTATTTAATTATGAGAAATAATTTCCCAAAGAGAATTGATTTTCAAGTGATTAAATAAAAATTAAGGGGTTGTATGTATTTTTTAATTAGATAAATATAGGATATCCTTATTTGTTTAATTAAATAATGCATCACCAATGAAGGTATACATATAAATACATGTAAGTATTATTATTAGTATTTTATAGTTGCCACCAAAAGGGGTACTATAGTTATACATTGTATTTATATTTTAAGTTATATATACGTGCTATGAACTCAAAGCATTATTGTTGTGAGTATTTTATCTTATTATGTTTGTATTATTACATCCCTTAATTCACATACTACATCTGCTCTGCTTCTCAATATGACCAACTTCTCATAATGGAATGAGTACGTTAAGTTCAAATTTTAGGAGAGATCGAACAGATTGAGCATTATGGTTATGCGAATAATTGTTCCCAATAATGACAGTACTAAGGAATATTTGGCTAAAAGAATGTTTTCGTATTGTAGATAAATATCTAAAACGAAAATTATTGATTGATATCACTACTATTCATTTTTGTTAGTACTCGTACCATGTATGAACATATTTTAAAATGACTAATGTTAAAAATTTCAAAACCTTATGGATGATTGTAGATGGGAATTTTCTTATTCAATTTATTCTCAATTTCTTATCTACTTAGTACGGGTTATTTCGAATTAACGCTATTAAAACGAGAGGAAAGTGAATTAATTGACCATTATGTTAATTTAGGAGTAGACAAGGCTTAAGTAGTAAGATAATAATTATGTTTATCTGATGACTCAAGAAGTTAGAAGTAAATTTGGAAATAAGCCTGAAAAGGCATTAAGTGAGTAACACCCAAAATTAAAAGATTTAAGTAAATATATTAAAAGAAAGGAATGTAATAATGCAAAAAGTGTTATTTATGTATTGATCACTTTTAGAAAGATTACATGAAACATAAAGGATGATTCGAAAAAGAATAGTAAGTCTTTGGCTTTTGTGTATTTCGAATTACTTATTGAAATTATTTCTAATACATGATAGGTTGATTTAAGTATTAATGTTTATATTTCTAATAGATGCAATGATTTCTTATGGCCTAAACTACAAATTCAAATGAGAATTTCTTATTTATGAGAATTGAAAAAAAAAAAAAAAAAAAAAAAAAAAAAAAAAAAAAAAAAAGTTTTGTTGAAACCATTGTAACATTACGTTTAGTGTTAGACAGTAGATTTTATTTAAATTATTTTAAAACTTTTTATATTTATTCAATTTCTCTCAATTTAATTTTATTTCATAACTTTATGTTAATGATTTTTCCTTTAAGTTTGATAATGATGTTTATTCAAGAAATTCTAATTTGTGATGTTGATGATTTCTGTAAATTCAAACTTGATAGTTTATATATTAAAACCCTTTTGACCTTGTATCATAATGTTAGAATTAAGTGTAACTCAATTAATAAAAATTTCATTTATCTTGTGACATAAAGGACTGGATAATATTCAGTAAAATGTTAGGAAAATTAGTAAAGGATGTGATTCTTCTGTATCTAAACTTTACTGATTTTGGTGTGTGTGTGTGAATTGTATTAACGGTAAACAAACCTCATAACATAATAATTAAATGATAGCTTTAGGTTTTGTGGTCTTCATCTTACTCATTTATTTATTTATTTTCAATGCAGGATTGGAAATTAGAGAAGAAGTCATCTGATATTTACAATCCTGATAGTAATGATAAAAATGGAGGAAGTACTAGAGGGAATAGTAGCGCATCTGATTTGAATGTAGATGAAGAGGCTCCTCTCATTTCTTCATCGAGGTTATCCCATATTGGACGTTCACAACTTAGTAATCACGGTGCATAGTTGTGACATCCGAAATGCAGATAACATAAATAACCATTTATTAGCGGAAGCACATCAGAAGAAAAGCTAGCACAATGGCATCCTACATCCTCCTATACAAAGTAAAAGTTCATTATTTTGTCGGAGATAGCTTTTTACACGAGAATCTGGGCGCAGTTGTCCCATTCTAGCCCGTGCATTCTAGACCTGGAAATTCAGTGGCCCAAGCTTAAAGATGCTGATGGTGATTGTCTCAAAACCATCAAACTTTCTACTTCTTGTGAGTTGGCTATTGTGACCGTGGAGGATAAGCATGAATCAGTTTGGCTCACATAGATTCTTGAGACCTGGAAACTCAGTGGTCCAAGCTTAGTCAATAGGCGCTATCAGTCAACCACAACGACTT
The DNA here is from genome assembly GCF_030987335.1 of Cornus florida. Classification (NCBI taxonomy): domain Eukaryota; kingdom Viridiplantae; phylum Streptophyta; class Magnoliopsida; order Cornales; family Cornaceae; genus Cornus; species Cornus florida. The sequence goes on from NW_026775571.1 coordinate 5,132,259, forward strand.
GGAATGGTCTACGAGGACCCCTCTTTGCTTTAGTTTTCTTCTATTGTAGCTAAATGTGTCATTTTGTGACATTGACTAAAAAATTCAGAAAAAGAGAACAGTGGGTGTTTAATCAAAGTAATGACGATGATGAATATGAGAAAACAAAAACTGTTAGTTTAAATAGTTGGTGAAAGATTATGAGCAATTTTCAGAAATGACCAAAAATTACAATCTCATTATAGCCAAGTCTAATTTGTTGGTCAAATCCTTTATTTCTTTTATTCAATGGATGTCACTTTGATTAAATACTAACTTTTCTTAAAGGTTAGTATATTTAAAGTATTTTGTAGGAGCGTGATTGGCTTATATTAAATTTATTTTATTTTTTAAAGCATTTGTGTTGTTATAGTTATATTGTGGGACGTCATTGTAATAATATAAATTTTTCTAAGGAGAAAAGAAGAAAAATAATCCATGAATATGGAAAAAGTTTAGTAAAACACCACCTATTTGTTCATGGATGTGTGGTCTACCATAACTATGTCCAAAGGTCACCAAATGACCATTTATAATAAGGTTTATTTGCAATTTGCATTAGTCATCGGGACTCTATGTCATGGGTCAACCTTGGGTTCACAAGTCTAAGCAAGTAATATAATATCTGTTTTCACATGTAATTAAATATGTCATTTCAATCTTTTTGAACCTAGATGTTGGTCTTTGGTTGAATTTTCCAATTTTATAGAACTATTTGAATTCAATTATTTATGAAATTTGATATTATTTTATTTCGTCACAAATACTTTTCAATTCTATTTCCTCCATGTATATTTTTTAGAATAACTACTCAAGAACTAAAACATATAATAGAGAATTCCTTAAGGAAGGGTCCCTATTATTGAATGAACATGCAAATCATACACTAGTAAGAGCTCCTCATTTCGTAATTTTGTTCTCTTTCAAAAGAATTTAGATTTTTTAATTTATTATTGGCTTCCATTGATAAGAAAAAATAGAGCTAATCAAATCCAATAAAACTTGTATGGCAAGTCGTAGGTGGAGATATTTTTTTGATTCAGCAAAGGGACTCTTCTTAATTGGAAATTTATGCAGCTCTTCGTGATGAGCAATAGTGGCAAATAATTTCCTCGAATAAAGAGGATCAATTTTTATTTATTTATTTATTTATTTTTTCCCGGATGATTATAAAGAGGATTTATTTATTATAGTGATCAAAGTTGCACACATGCTCTAGCAAGCTTTGTCATAAGTGCAGTAACACCAAAAATATAATAGAATTTACGTGCAGTAATATAAAAAATAAAATAAAATTTAGACTTCTACAAATATTAAATGACATACAAAAAATAGAATAAAATTTAGACTTCTACAGATATTAACTGACAAAAGGCTGAGATTCTATATTAGTCACACGAGTCACTTATAGAGTCACAAAGCATTGGAAATGTAATAATTATAATATAATAATAAAAAGAAATAATAGAATAGAAAATTTGTAGTCCTTGATATTTTTGTCACTAATTTTTGTTAATGGTTTAAACTTTAAAGATATTTAAAGATATACGTGCATGTGGGCCATGTAATTAATGGAGGATATGCATGAGAGGGATATTTGAATTGGCTCACATGGACTTGAGAGCTGGAAATTCAGTGGCAAAAGCTTAGTCAACCGGCGCTATCAACCACGGTGAGTTATGATGGTGTATAGACCCCGTCAATTCAGTGGCAAAAGCTTAGTCAACCGGCACTATCAACCACGGTGAGTTATGATGGTGTACAGGCCCTGCCAATTCAGTGGCAAAAGCTTAGTCAATCAGCGCTATCAACCAATTTAGTGGCAAAAGCTTAATCAACCGGCGCTATCAACAACGGTGAGTTATGATGGTGTGCAGGGCCACGCCAATTCAGTGGCAAAAGCTTAGTCAATCGTCGGTATCAAGCACGGTGAGTTATGATGGTGTACAGGCCCCCGCCAATTCAGTGGCAAAAGCTTAGTCAACCGGCGCTATCAACCACGGTGAGTTATGATGCGGACCATACCAAAACTAATTGCAAACAAGATAATTTTTAATGGTTTTTCTTTTCTTTTTATTTTTTCTTTTCTTTTTTTTTTTTTATAAAAAAAAAATTGTACTTTATGAGTAATTTAAATGAAACTAAATAAAGATCAATTTTAAAATTTAATGATGATGGATTGAATTCGAGTTGAATAGTTAGGATTGGAGGTCGAGTTAAAGTTGTATTAGAGTTGAATATTTCATATATCGAATTAGGCTTGAGTTATACCTCCAACCCGTTCAATCCACTCAGCTCTAAAAGGAATAGAGTTTAAGGATGCATTAAAAATAAACCTTAATTGTGCTTGTTAGGGGTGCACACGGTTCGGTTTGAACCGGTTTTAGAGTTTTTTGGAACCAATTCGATCCTAACGGTTACAGAAAATCTGGAATCAAACTGAACCATTTGACCAAAGGAACCAACCCAAACCAAACAGTGAGAAACCGATTTGGTTCAGTTCGGTTCCACGGTTCCTTTTTTTTTTTTTTGGTTACAAAATTATTCATATTTCAAAATCCAAATGCACAACAATAAACCAAGTTAACCAACACATTCAGAACTTTCAATTTATTTTTTTATGTCACTTTTTGAATTGAAATGAATATATTCAGAATTGCTAATAACCTAATACATTAAGAATTACTAATTCATCAACAAACATTCAATCAACAATTTAGAAAACTAATAAAATTTAGCCACTCTAAATCAATCAAAAAATAAGAATTATCTAATAAATTGATAAAGGACAGTAGGATTTAGATCTCGTTTTTGGTATTTAATTTTGAAAATAGAAGTTTAAAAGAGAAACAGAGGAAGAAAGAGATGGGAGGCAGATATATTATAGAATTTTTTTTATATTGTAGATTGTAGGGTATAAATATATTTGTATATGGTATTTGTGCTTGTTGTAAAAATTAAAGTAGTTGAGTAAACTTTTTTAGCTCTGTGCTGAGTTGGCGATGACTAGATGAAGATGCGGTAAAATTTGAACAAGTGGATAGATCACAGTTGTTATATTCTCAATGGATCACATCCAGTGAGACGTGCCATGGAGAAGATTTTTCCCCATGTATGTGTGGGTACTACTGCATGTAATCATGGAGGATATGCATAAGGGAAATTCAGTGGCCAAAGCTTAGTCAGGGGGGGCTATCAATCAATTAACCACGGTGACTTTCAATGGTCTAGAGGGGCCCGCTTCCTGGACCTGTGGACCATACCAAAACTAATTGCAAACTTGATACCAAATGTGATGATGACAATATTGAGCTTTCTATTATTTTGTTGTCGGATCACTACAAAATTTGTCTTATGGATGGATCTTGAATTAAGATTAGTTGATGAATTTTTTTTTTTTTTTTTTAAATTAGTTGTGATAAAAAATAATTAAGGGTGCAATTTGGTCCATGAATCTTAACCCAACTCTGAGTCTAATATGATTTTTAAAAGATTTGAGCAACCAAGGGTTAGACTTATCTCAACTCAAACTCAATTAGAGTTGGATTTGGTCTCAACCCGAGCCTAACATGAATCCAAACTTTAATATTATTTTTTATATATTTTTTATTTTAAATATATTATATATAATATTCAAATTATCATTACTTTAATTTTTATAGAATTTATTTGTAATTCATTAGTAATTTACAAAAATGGTTTTTATTTTTTTAAAAATTGTGCTTATGAGTAATTTAAATGAAACTAACTAAAGATCAATTTAAAAATTTAATGATGATGGATTGGATTCGAGTTGAATAGTTAGGATTGGAGGTTGAGTTAAAGTTGCGTTAGAGTTGAATATCTCATATATCGAATTAGGCTTGAGTTATACTTCCAACCAGCTTAATCCACCCAAGTTGTAGCTCTAAAAATAATAGAGTTTAAGGATGCATTAAAAATAAACCTTAATTGTGCCTGTGCTAGGGGTGCACACGGTTCGGTTTGTACCAGTTTTAGAGTTTTTTTGAAACTAATCCGGTCCTAACGGTTATAAAAAATCTGAAACCAAACCGAACCATTTGACCAAAGGAACCAAAGCAAACCAAACGGTGAGAAACCAGTTTGGTTCGGTTCAGTTCCAGTTTTTCTTTTTTACGTTTTTTATTTTTTTGTTGCAAAATTATTCATATTTCAAAATCTAATGCACAACAATAAACCAAGTTAACCAACATATTCAGAACTTTTAATTTATTTTTCTATGCCACTTCTTGAACTGAAGTGAATACATTAAGAATTGCCAATAACCTAATACATTAAGAATTACTAATTCAACAACAAAAATTCAACCACAATTCAGAAAACTAACAAAATTTAGCCACTCAAAATCAATAAAAAAAAAAAAAAGAATTATCTAATAAATTGATAAAAACCTAAGAGAATTAAGAGTGGATTGTAAGATTGATAGTTGTTACAAACTTCTAAGTGATTTTGACTATAGAATTATATTATATTATATATATAATTTAACATATATATAAATATATATAACTTAATGATTATTTAGGAATATATATATATATATATATATATATATAACTTAGCGGTTCGGTTCAGTCCAATTTGCTCCTAAAGGACCTCAAACTGTAACCAAACTATATCTTTACAGTTCTATAAATTTGAAACCATGACCGAACCAAATCGTTAACAAACCAAACCAAACTGTCCCGTCTGATCTGGTTTGATTTGAATTTTTGATTTGACCGAATGTTTGTGCACCCCTAGCTTGTGCCCCTCTCTGTCACACTGATCATCCAATAAAGTAAAACCATTGTTAAATATGATGTGCTGTCTAATACGGTGTTTGATTAGTAGGAGTGACATTAATAAATGAAAGTACTCTTCTCTATGTGACTTTTATTTTTTATTTTTTCTTTTTACCTTTTGTTTCTGTTTTTTAAATAGATTTGAAAATCTATGTATTCTCCAAAAATAATAAAAAAAAAAAAACACCAATATATAATATAATAAGTAATATGAGAATCTCACAAAAATTTAAATTAACTTGATTTTCTAAACTGAAATCTCAACCAAAGTTGTAAATCTGAGATTAATAATTTAAGGATGAGTTGGACTTTATTGAATATTTAAGATTTAAGGTTAGAGGTCGAGTTAGAATTACATTAAGGTTGAATATTTCATATGAAATTGGGCTTGAATTGTACCTATAACTCCTTTAACCCATGCAGATCTAAAAATATACCTTAATTGTGCATGTGCCCTCTCTCTCTTTGTCACACACACACACACACACATCATCATCCAATATAGTAAAACAATTGCCAACTATGGTATGCTGGACATTCCTTTCACATTTGTTATTTAGTGTAACTTGATGAATACGTTGTTTGATTAGTATGGAGTGACTAATAAACCAAAGTACTCCTCTTTGCGACTTTTTTTTTTTTTTTTTTTCCTTTTTAAAATAGATTTGAAGTCTATATATTCTCCAACAAAAAAAAAAATCACATTTATTGTTTAGTGTACCTTGATGAATACAGTGTTTGATTTGTAGGATTGACACTAATAAATGAAAGTTCTCTATTTGAAGTCTATATATTCTTCAAACAAAAAAAAAAAAGACTTTTGTGACTAAAAAAACTTAAAAAAAGAAGAAGAGAAAAGTGGGTGTTTAATCAAAGTGATGTCCGGGGTGATGAAAACAAAAACAGTTATTTTAAATAATTGATGAAAGATTATGAGCAATTTTTATGAACGACTAAAAGTTACAATCTTATGATAGCCAAGCCTAAGTTGTTGGTCAAATCCTTTATTTCTTTTATTCAATGAATGTCACTTTGATTAAATACCAACTTTTCTTAAAGGTTAGTATATTCAAAGTATTTTGTAGGAGTGTGATGGACTTATATTAAATTTATTTTATTTTTTAAAGCATTTGTGTTGTTATATATATTGTGGGTCATTGTAATACTATAAATTTTGGTGAGGACACTAGTAGAAAAATAATGTAAACTATAATTATTCGTGCAAACCATTAATGATAAATAAATATGAATTTCAAGATCTTAGAACTTCATTATTTTCACATAGTCTATAATGCATAAATAAATAGTTAGATATAAATACATCGATCTGTAATTGCAAATATCAAGGCAAATGTCGAGATCCTTTCTGCGGAATGAATAACGAGATAAACTGCAAGTCAAAGTGTGAAAACTGATTCTCTCTCTTGACCTTTTGCACATATAAACATTATACGTGTTATTTCATAAGCATACATAACTATTGGAAATATGCACTTTTATAAAGGCAGAGAGAGGACCAGTTTTTCTTTTAGTAACTTTAATTCTACTTTCTATCAAAGTAAAGAATAAATAAGAAAACACTTCTCTAATAATTAATTACAAAAAAAGTAATTTATAAGTTGACCAAATAATATAATATTAATCTTATATCCATTTTATTTAACCACCAAATAATAGAAGTAAATCATGTGTTCAAATCATGTGGGCCATAAATATAAGAAAATATCTTACAGTCTCCCACTTGGCCCCGTATGATAATTTCTGTAGTGGTTTATTAAAATAATCATTAGTGTGCACCAAAAATTAGATTGACTCATTAAGTTGGTTATCATAAATACCATGGTAAATAAACTACCAATGCGAGTCATGACGGTTATATGTCACTAAATGACATAGTCCCTTCCATGTACCACAATATTAGGAACCTATTTAACATAGTCTATAAATGAGAAGTATCGATAATAGTCTAATAATAATGTCTTTTCCAAGACTATTCATATTACCACTTATTAAAACGATACATATATGTACATTAATTAATAGGAAATATCATAAACACATTTAATGAGTGCAAAATGTCAAATATATATAAACACTGTTAATCAATTGACAATTAAAAAATAATCATCATTGACTACATTCAAGACCCATTCTTTCAACATGTTCCATAAATGTCTTGGGTGATAATCCATTCGTTAATAGATTGCAATCATAAGTTGTGTGCTTATATGTTCAATCGACATTCGTTATTTATAAACATCTTCTTTAATGATAAAGTATTTCAAATTTAGAATATTTATCATTTTTCATACAAGAAGATTAATAATTGCAGTATAAATTTTCAGCAATCTGAAAATGGTATCCATAACTCCAAGTCCCGAAATAAATTCTGCAATCATAAATTGTAACCTCAAAGCAAGTTACAAATTAAAAATTCATAATAGACAAAATAATAATAAATTACTCTATACTTTTTCATAATATTGTTCCTACAGCCAAAAGGAACAAATAACCAATTGTGAATTAATAATTATCCATATATTCATAAAAATGTCTTCCTAAGAGTGAGCATATAATTTTTTATCCCCTATCAACTTGTATATACTTATTCTTTGGGATTGCATTAGGCTGAATTTATCCCTTTTAATGTATGGAGCAATACTTGTTGAACAATGTTCCATACCAAAACTTTCTAGAACTCTTTCAATATATGTTTTCTGAGACAATCCTAAAAATTCACGTGATTTATTCCTATCACGCAAGATACCTCATCCATATATTTCATTTCAAAGTTGTTAAAGATAACTTATAGTTTCATATAATAAACTAAAATCACTACTACCAAAAAAAATATCATCAATATATATAGAATCAAGAATATAAACTTACTCCTACTAACCTTATAATATATACACTAAACAACAGTATTTTACTTAAAACCAAAATAAATAATGGTATCATTGAACTTAATATACCATTATCAGGAAGCTTATTTAATTTCATATATTGACATCTTATGTTTACAGAGTATTTAAATTTTACTCTCTAATGTAAAGCCTTCAGGTTGTTCCATATAGACTTCCTCTTTCTAAACTGCCATTCAGAAAATCAATCAAAATCAAATTTTTACAGATATACCACATAGTTATCCAGAATAGCAGATTTCCTTTTTTGAAATCGTCTTAATGTTATTCTTTGTGATTCTTTTATAATCTATTCATTGATGACAATCTCATCATGGAGTTGTTGATCATTCAATTATTTTTTATTGTTATACGATTTAATAACTGAAAGAATAATTATTTCTTTAGAAGTTATGGGTAAATGAATTTGTATCCGAACTTGTTGAATGATCACATTCTTATTTTTATCACTCCCACTGATTTCACCATTCTCAATGAATCTGACAGTTTCAATAATTGTTGTACTATGTTTAGGATAGTAAAACTTGTACCCTTTAGATTACTTAACATCCACAACATTATGGGTAACAAGGAATTATTTAATATACTCCTAACCATATCCATAAGAGTAAGATTACGCCTTTCAGCTCCACACTTCTGCTGTGACATGCCTGACATAGTGTATTGAGCACAAATACCATGCATTTTAAGGAGTTTAGCAAACAGTTAGTGTACCCGTTTCATCATACTTTTCATAATATTCACCACCTTTATATGACCTTATGATTTTCACTTTTCTATCTAATTGTTTTTCAACCTCATTTATATATACTTCAAGAGTACTTACTAGTTGAGATTTTTCATGCAACAAATAGATATATCCATAACGTGAAAATATTAACTATAAAGGCGATAAAATACTTTTCTCCACCAAAAGATGGAACATCAGAAGGTATACAAATGTATGTATGAATAAATTTAAGAAACTCTGTACTTCTTATGGCTCATTTCTTTATGTGTTTGGTTTGTTTACCCTTACTACAGTCTACACACACACACCAAAATCAGTAAAGTTTAAATATAAAAGAATCACATCCTTTACTAATTTTTCTAACCTTTCACTGAATATTATCCAGTCTTTTATGCCACAAGATAAATGAATTTTCATTAATTGAGTTACACATAATTCTAACATTATGATGCAAGGTCAAAAGGGTTTTAATAAATAAACTATCAAGTTTGAATTTACAGAAATCATCAACAATAATACCATAACTCACAAATTAGAATTTCTTGAATAAACATCATTATCAAACTTAAAGGAAAAATCATTAACATAAAGTTTGAAATAAAATCAAATTGAGAGAAATTAAAGAAATATAAATAGTTTAAAACAATTTAAATAAAATTCATTGTCTAATACTAAACAAAATGTCTTAATGGTTTCAAAATAGTTTCAACAAAACTTTTTTCCAATTTTCATAAATAAGAAATTCTCATTTGAATTTGTGGTTTAGGCCATAAGAAATCTTTGCATTTAAACTTTAGTACTTAAGTCAACCTATTATGTATTAGAAGGAACATCAATAAGTGATTCGAAATATACAAAAGTTAAAAGAGTTATCTTTCTTTTCGAATCATTCTTTATGTTTCATGTAATTTTTCTAAAAGTGTTATATAAATAATATTTTTACATTATTACATTCAATTCTTTTAGTAGATTGACCCAAATCTTTTAATTTTGGGGGTTACTCACTTAATGTCCTTTCAGGCTAATTCTTAAGTTTCTTTCTAACTTCTTGAGTTATGAGATGAACATAATGATTACCTGCTACTTAAGACTTGTCTCCTCCTAAATTAACATAATGGTCAATTCTTTCACTTTACACTTGTTTTAATAGTGTTAATTCGAAATGACCCATACCGAGTAAACAAAAAATTAAGAATAAATTGAACAAAAAAAATTCTCATCCACAATCATCCATAAGGTTCTTAATTTAATTTGCAGCAATATTAGTCATCTTAAGAACATACCCATATATGATAAGAGTACCAACAAAAATGCATAGTAGTTATATAAATTAATAATTTTCGTTTTAGATATTTATCTACAATACGAAAACATTCTTCTAGTAAAATATTAACACTATCACTATGGGAAACAATTATTCGCATAACCATAATGCTTAATCTGTTAGATCTCTCCTAAGTTTTATGGAGTATCTTTTCTTCCTTACTGTATTTATCAGTAATAACAGTAGGTTTTTCAATTGAAAATGCTAAATCAAGATTTAGCACATCTAAATTTTGAACTTAACTTACTCAATCTATTATGAGAAGTTAATCTTATTGAGAACCAGAACAGATGTAGCATGCATATTAAGGGATGTAATAAAACAAACATAACTAGATAAAATACTCACATCAATAATGCTTTGAATTAACAACACATATATATAACTTTAAAATATAAGTACAATGTATAACTATAGTACCCCTTTGGGTATCAACTATAAAATACTAATAATAATACCTACATGTATTTATATGTATACCTTCATTGGTGATTTATTAATTTAATTAAACAAATAAGTTACCTTTGGATATCTTATATCTACCTAATTAAAAAAATATATACAACCCCTTAATTTTTATTTAATCACTTGAAAATCAATTCCCTTTGAAAAATTATTTCTCATAATTAAATAAACTCAATATTCATGAATATCACAAAAAATTATAAATATCGTAATTCATTAAATATTGCTATTTTGTCTATCACTAAAATTAATATCCATCAACCGTTATGGTTAGGCCACTTTGGTAGCTACCAACCTTACATAACATGAATATTAAATTAGCTAGTGACTAATTCATTATTAATTATGTTTAGTACTAAAATTAATATTCATGAATCAACATGGTTAGGCCACTTTAGTAGTTACTAACCTTTACATAATATGAATATTAAATTAGCTAACAACTCTAATTAAGCATTAATTTACCCATTTAACATTATACATACATACTCGTACTGATCGATCCAAGTTTAAGTAGGTTTAATTCCAGAAACTTAATAGTTTGAAAATTCAATAAAAATATCCTTTTACTTTATATATCTAATAAAATATATAATTTTTTATTTTCGGACTTGAAGATCATAATTGAATCAATTAAAATTGATTCTTAATCATGTATATATGTATGTATGGGTATCGTGGAGGATAAGCATGAACCAGTTTAGCTCCATTCTTGAGACCTGGAAATTCAGTGGCCAAAGCTTAGTCAATAGACGCTATCAGTCAATCATAGCGACTTGGAATGGTCTACGAGGACCCCTCTTTGCTTTAGTTTTCTTCTGTCGTAGCTAAATGTGTCATTTTGTGACATTGACTAAAAAATTTCAAAAAAGGAGAAAAGTGGGTGTTTAATCAAAGTAATGACGATGACGGATATGAGGAAACAACAACTATTAGATTAAATAGTTGGTGAAAGATTATGAGCAATTTTTAGAAACAACCAAAAATTACAATATCATGATAACCAAGCCTAATCTGTTGGTCAAATTTTTTATTTCTTTTATTCAATGGATGCCACTTAGATTAAATACTAACTTTTTCTTAAAAGTTAGTATAGTTAAAGTATTTTGTAGGAGCGTGATTGGCTTATATTAAATTTATTTTATTTTTTAAAGCATTTGTGTTGTTATAGTTATATTGTGGGTCATTGTAATAATATAAATTTTTGTGAGAAGAAAAGTAAAAAAAAAAATCCATGAATATAGAAAAAGTTTAGTAAAACACCACCTATTTGTTCGTGGATGTGTGGACCACCATAACTATGTCCAAAGATCACCAAATGACCATTTATAATAAGGTTCATTTGCAATTTACATTAGTCATCGGGACTCTATGTCATGGGTTGACCTCGGGTTCACAAGTCTAAGCAAGTAATATAATATCTGTTTTCACTTGTAATAAAATGTGTCATTTCGATCTTTTTGAACCTAGATGTTGGTCTTTGGTTGAATTTTCCAATTTTATAGAACTGTTTGAATTCAATTATTTATGAAATTTGATATTATTTTATTTCATCACAAATACTTTTCAATTCTATTTCCTCCATATATATAATTTTTTAGAATAACTACTCAAGATATAACTAAAACATATAATAGAGAATTCCTTAAGGAAGCAAAATACAACTACATCCATATTATTGAATGAACATGCAATTCATACTCTAGTAAGAGCTCCTCATTTCATAATTTTGTTCTCTTTCAAGAGAATTTAGATTTTTTAATTTATTATTGGCTTCCATTGGTAAGGAAAATAGAGCTAATCAAATCCAATAGAACTTGTATGGCAAGTTGTAGATGGAGATATTTAATTTTTTGATTCAGCAAAGGGACTCTTCTTAATTGAAAGTTTATGCAGTTTATGCAGCTCTTCGTGATGAGCAATAGTGGCAAATAATTTCCTCGAATAAAGAGGATTAATTTATTATTATTATTCTTTTCGGGAAGGTATAAAGAGGATTATTGTTAAGTTGGTATCGGTGAGCCGTGATCAAAGTTGCACACAAGCTCTAGCAAGCTTTGTCATAAGTGCAGTAACACCAAAAATATAATAGAATTTATGTGCAGTAATACAAAAAATAAAATAAAATTTAGACTTCTACAAATATTAAATGACAAAAGGTTGAGATTCTATATCAGTCACAGGAGTCATTTATAGAGTCATAATGCATTGGAAATGTAATAATTATAATATAATAATAAAAAGAAATAATAGAATAAAAGATTTGTAGTCCTTGATTTTTTTGTCACTTATTTTTGTTAATGATTTAAACTTTAAAGATATTTAAAGATATACTTGTAAGTGGGCTATGTAATCATGGAGGATACGCATGAGAGGGATATTTGAATTGGCTCACATGGACTTGAGACCTGGAAATTCAGTGGCAAAAGCTTAGTCAACCGGCGCTATCAACCACGGTGACTTATAATGGTGTACAGGGCCCCGTCCCCCGGATCATATCAAAACTAATTGCAAACATGATAATTTTTAATGGTTTATTTATTTATTTATTATTTTTAAATTGTACTTATGAGTAATTTAAATGAAACTAAATAAAGATCAATTTAAAAATTTAATGATGATGGATTGAATTCGAGTTGAATAGTTATGATTGGAGGTCGAGCTAAAGTTGTGTTAGAGTTAAATATTTCATATATCGAATTAGGCTTGAGTTATACCTCAAACCCTTTCAATCCACTCAAGTTGCAGCTCTAAAAGTATTAGAGTTTAAGGATGTATTAAAAATAAATTTTAATTGTGCCTGTGTTAAGGGTGCACACAGTTATTTATTTTTTTGTTTTTTTCCCCGGAAGGTGTAAAGAGGATTATTGATAAGTTGGTATCTGTGAGCCGTGATCAAAGTTTAGTCAAGGGGGGCTATCAATCAATCAGCCACGGTGACTTTTAATGGTCTACAGGCCCTCGCTTTCTGGACCATACCGAAACTAATTGCAAACTTGGTAATTTTTCCAAATGTGACGATGATAATATTGAGCTTTCAATTATTTTGTTTTCGGATCGCTACAAAATTTGTCTTATGGATGGATCTTCAATTAAGATTAGTCGATGAAAAAAAAATTTAAAATTAGTTGTGATACAAAATAATTAAGGATGCAATTTGGTCCGCCAATCTTAACCCAACTCTGAGCCTAATCTGATTTTTAAAGGATTTGAGCAACCAAGGTTTGGACTTATCTCAACTCAAACTCAATTAGAGTTGGATTTGGTCTCAACCCGAGCCTAACATGAATCCAAACTCTTATATTATTTTTTTATATATTTTTTATTTTAAATATATTATATATAAAATTCAAATTATTATCACTTTAATTTCTTAAGAATTTAAGAATTTATTTGTAATTCATTAGAAATTTACATAAATGGTTTTTTTTTTTTAAAAAAAAAAAAAAAAAAAAAAAATTGTGCTTATGAGTAATTTAAATGAAACTAACTAAAGATCAATTTAAAAATTTAATGACGATGGTGTTAACCACTAATTGACTCTAGAGGGGGGGGTGAATAGAGTCAATGGCCAATTTTTGCAATTTATGAAACTTGTTTTACAACAACTATTATGCAATGATAAATTGATAAATTCAAGCAATATAAAGCACAAGTAAAAAAGAGATAGAGATAGGAAGATGCAAACAATGAACTCGGTGATTTGGCGAGATTCGGAAACTCCTACTCCTTGGCTCAAGATCCCCCTTGAGACTTCCCAAATTCACTAGAGCTTCTCCTTAATGGTGGAGAGCAAACCTTCAAATTTGAAGCAAGACCTTGCTTCTTTTCCTTGCTAGGAGAACACCCTTCTCCTAGGCTTCTTTTGGGTCACACCAACCCTTACAAGATTGTAGCAAAGTTTGTAAATGAAATACAAGAATCTCTCTCAATAGATATACAAGTGCAAGCTCACAACTAGAGAATATCAGAATATTAATGAAGCTCAAGTTCTAGGATGAGAGAATATAGTGATGGTTGAAAGTGAAAGCTCAGAGAAGAATTTAAATGGCTTATTGAATGCTCTTGAATGCTCTCTTGAATGTATAATCCAGTGGTGTATTACTTCAGTAAAATGAGCCTTCTTTATATAGACAACCGAGGCTTAATATGTCTGTTAGAAGTAGTTGGAAGTCTTAAATGCAGAAAAGTGCCGTTGAAGATTCAAATAATCTAGAAGAGCCGGCTCTACAAAAAATTGGAGGAGGCTCCAATAAATGGGAGGCGGCTCCAATAACTGGGAGGCGGCTCCAATTCACAAAATGCATTCTACGACACACAATTTGGCTACTGGAGTGCAAAGAGCAGGCTCCTATATTTGGGAGGCGGCTCCAATCCTTGTGTAAGACTAAGAATGAAACACATTTTGTTCTGTGCACTTCCTATTATGAGAGCATGCATAAGTAAAGTTCATGGAAAGATTTTAGGCCTTCTAAAAACTGATTTTTAGAGAAAATATGCATGAACCTAAAAACTTGAGCTTCAGAAGATATTCAAATATGCTTTAACATTTAAATCTAAAGCTCTCACCATCCTATCTACCCTTTTCTCCATTCCCTGACCATGATCTCTTGAGCTTGATGAAGACTTGCTTTCTTCCTTGAAATTGTTTGATTGATCTTTGAAGTTTGAGTCTTTCTTTGATTTCTTGCAATCTTTGAGGCTTCATTGAGTCCATAGCTTGAGTACTTGAATACTTGAAATAGCTCATCTAGCTCATCATATAAGATATGAATTATATATAACTCAATGAAAATATTAGTACATAAACATCATTAATGGTTTGTAATCATCAAAACCTTTAGATAAAAATCCTTAGGCCAACAATCTCCCCCTTTTTGATGATGACAAAACATTGATGTGTTTATTGACAAAGTAGAGTTGTATTTGAAAGAGAGCTCCCCCTATCAATAAGCATATCTAAAGTATCATATCATGCTTGATTTCATTTAACTTTTTACAGAATTTTTTTATAAGTCTCCCCCTATCAATATGCATCAATCAAGATCTATATAAAAAGTAGAGTAGGCACATAGCATAGTAGACCCATAACAGAAAAACACATCTTTCTCCCCCTTTGTCATCTCAAAAAGTCTACTTCTATGAAAGAGAAAATACATGCCAATTCATGAACTATTAGAGAATGAGAATTTAAAGGGCAATAAAATAGGAAATATGTCATTTTATAGATTACAGAAGTCAAAACAGTAGATAAGGAAAATATGAACATAACTAGCAGATGTTAGACAAAAGCATAGATCATGATAAAGACTTCAAAAGAAAAACGACATAAGTAAAAACATAGCTAAAAGAAGCTTCTTCAAAGCAGATAAAACAAGTGAGTGCACAAAAAGAGTTTTTAGACGAGGTGATATTGTTCTAAGTAGAAGGAGGAGGGGGTTCAAGGCCTTTTCGAAAGGCTTCAAAGTCTTCACTGATATGAGTGACAGTCATAAGCACTTCGTCAAGTTGTTGTTGTTGATGTTCAAGAGTGGTTTGTTGTTCTTGAAGAGTGGCTTGATTTTGACGAGAAACATTTAGAAGTTCCAATAAAAGATCATGATTTGAGCGATGTGCAACTGGAACATCCTCATCTTCAGCACTGTCATGGCTTTCATGTTCTTCCTCATCCCCATCATCAACATCCTCAATCTCTTCTCCACGAGCTCTAGCCTCTTCGAATCTTCTTTGCCTAGGATAAAACCACATACCATCGGGATCCCTTTTTAGCCCCATTGTGTCTAGATTGAAAGCATCAAGGATATCTCTTGGGCCTAGTTTGGCTGATTCACTTTTGTCAAGTGGAATGCTGTTAGCCATGAAAATGTGAGTGAGAACCATGGCATAGTGGAGTGGAGTGTTTTTCTTTTTCTTGCATGCCAACATGTGATGAAAGATAATGTAGGCCAAGTCAAAATCTTTTCCATTTAAGACACACCAGATTAGAAAGATTTCCATGCGAGAGACTTTTGAGCGACTGCCGGTTTTAGGAAGAATGGAGTATGCAATAATTTTGTGGATCAATCGAGCTTCCATAGTCAATTGTTTGGATTTTACTTCTTTGATATTGGTAGTGCGGGAATCATAGCTCATTTGGCGAATGGCTGCTAGTTTGTCAAAATCTTTCCCAGTGAACCATTTTTGAGGAGAGTAGAATTGAATACCATCATCCATAAAATGAAAGATTTTGGAAATGCTTCTAACATCAAGATCGAATTCTACTCCAGCCACATAGCATTGTAACTTCTCTACACCAGGCACTTTCTCAAGGTGGGTGTAGAATAACTGAACAAGTCTTGGATAATACTTGTTTTTCATCCCAACAAATGACCCAAGGCCAATAGCATTAAAGAGATTGTAGGTGTTGAGGTTGAGGTCATCACAAATAGTGTGTGACAGAACCTTTCCTCTGGCCACTTTCCTATGAAGAAATTCTTTCTCATATAGCCTCTTGTGAGTAGGAGTTCTATATAACTTTGTGGCAGAAATTTGAATTGGACTTGGAGGAGGAGTTTTTTCATTTGGGATAGAGTCATGAGATTGAGTGATCCTAGTTTTGCCACGAGACGGATTCCTTCTATGGGAGGATGATGCCATGGAAACTCAGTAGGGACCTAAACAAGTCACAATTTAAAAACTAAACTTATATTAATTTTAAAAGATATGGAGGCATTTTCAAAAGACTTTGAACAAAAATTTTTCATATCTAGACAATTTTGAGAACAAAACAATAAAGTAAACTATGTGAGAAAACCAAAAAAAAATTTGTGAGCAACAATGTGATTGTCGTTGGATTTTGAAGAATGAATTTTGAAATGTAGACTTAAAAAGGAATTTTAATGGAATAAAATTTAAAAGAAATGAATTCACAAAGCAACCCCAAAAAAAATTTGCTGAAAGGATTAATTTTCTAGGGTTTGATAGAAAATTAAGTCTTGAGAAATTGTGACAATTCATGTGGAATTGGTAAAATATTATGGAAATGTAAACCCAAGAGGGAAATTTAACATAATCCACAAAAAAAATGCTTAGGTTCATGAAGCAAGACCAAAATTTTGGATCAAAATATGATATTCCTAGGGTTTGAACATGTAATGTAAAGGAGATTAAACCAAAATTTGTTCAAAATTGAAAGGAATTCATGCAACAAAATTCAATTTAAGATGAGTTTAAAGCAATTCATGGAGTATTACATCAAAGCATGGATCAATACATATATATGATAGATGAAATAATGAAGAAAGGAGAACAAAAGAGGTTGAAGTTTTTACCTGAGATGAGGAAATTCTTGCACAACAATGAGAGGAGAATGAAATAGGATGCAGGATAAAGGCCACTTGATATTATATGATGGATGAAATCATTTTGAGACTTTAAAATTTGAAGCACTCATACTCATGGTGAAGGAGCTCTCACGGTTTATACTCTCTGGAAATGGTGAATCTAATGCCCAAAAAAGCTACTGCCGAGAGTATTTAAGGGGATATAGCAGATTGGAGCCGGCTCATGGAAAAATTGGAGCCGGCTCTTGATTTTTGGAGCCGGCTCTTGATTTTTTTGGAGCCGGCTCTTGATTTTTGGAGCCGGCTCTTGATTTTTGGAGCCGGCTCTTGATGATTTTTGAGAGATCCCGAGAGTTTGGACATGGATGCAGGTTTTGGGGAGCCGGCTCATGAAATTTTGTGATCCGGCTCTAGAGATACCGAGGGTTTGGACATGGATGCAGGTTTTGGGGAGCCGGCTCATGAAATTTTGTGATCCGGCTTTAGAGATACCGAGAGTTAGAATTTGTGATTTTCTTGGATGCAGGTTGGAGAGGCGGCTCTTGAATGAGATGATCCGGCTCTTGTTTTCTATAGAGGCGGCTCTTATTTAGATTGGAGCCGGCTCTGCTGCTGCTACTTCATTGCATGACATTCTGCTCTGTGATCATTCCAATTTCTCTTCTGAGTAGACAGAATCTCTCCTCTTGGAGTGGTTTTGTGAAGATGTCAGCTAATTGCTTTTCAGTAGTCACAAAAATAAGATCAATATCACCCTTAGAAACATGATCCCTAAGAAAATGGTATCTAATTTCTATATGCTTTGTTCTTGAATGCTGAATAGGATTTTTAGAGATGCATATTGCACTTGTATTATCACACATAATAGGAATGTGATCAAAATAGAGTCCAAAGTCTTCTAGTTGTTGTTTAATGTAAAGTGTTTGAGCGCAACAACTACCGGCTGCAATATACTCGGCTTCCGCCGTTGATAGAGCTATGGAATTTTGTTTCTTGCAAGACCAAGATACTAATGATTGTCCAATGAAGTGACAAGTCCCGCTAGTACTTTTTCTATCAACTTTGCATCCACCAAAGTCAGCGTCCGAGTAACCAACAAGGTCAAAAGATGTATGTCTAGGATACCAAAGTCCCAAGAATGTGGTATAGCTCAAATAGCGAAAGATTCATTTAACGGCACATAAATGAGATTCTTTAGGACATGATTGAAAACGAGCACATAAACATACACTAAACATGATATCCGGTCTACTTGCGGTTAGATATAAGAGACTACCAATCATACCTCTGTATTTTTTAATATCTACATCAGTGCCTTTTTCATCTTTATCAAGTTTCAAAGATGAGCTCATTGGAGTATGGGCATGTTTGACTTCCTCCTAGCCAAATTTCTTTAGCAAATCTTTAACATACTTAGATTGGCAAACAAAAATGCCATCAAGTGTTTGTTTGATTTGCAATCCTAGAAAAAAAGTAAGTTCACCCATCATGCTCATTTCGAATTCATTCTGCATACTAGAAGCAAACTTTTCACATATCACACTATTGGTTGATCCAAAGATAATATCATCAACGTAAATTTGAATGACCAATAAGTTGTTATCGATGGTTTTAGTGAATAGAGTATTATCAATTTTACCTCTAATAAAACCATTAACAAGTAGAAAACCACTTAGTCTTTCATACCAAGCTCTTGGAGCTTGTTTCAAACCATACAAGGCTTTTGATAATTTGAAAACATGGTTTGGGTAATTACAGCTTTCAAAGCCCGGTGGTTGATTAACATATACTTCTTCTTCAATGATACCATTTAAGAAAGCACTTTTTACATCCATTTGATATAACTTGAAGTTCTTATGGGATGCAAAAGTAAGGAGCATTCTTATAGCTTCAAGTCTAGCTACGGGGGCAAAGGATTCCTCATAATCAATTCCTTCTTCTTGATTATATCCTTGAGCAACAAGCCTTGCCTTGTTTCTTACTATGATTCCCGATTCATCCTTTTTGTTCCTAAATACCCATTTTGTGCCAATGATAGTTTTGTCTTTAGGCCTTGGAACCAAAAGCCAAACTTTATTTCTTTCGAATTGGTTAAGTTCTTCTTGCATGGCCAAAAGCCAAGATTCATCATTTTTGGCTTCATGAATATTTTTTGGTTCAAGTTGGGAAACAAAAGTTACATAATTGCAAATATTACTCATTTGAGATCTAGTTCTTACACCTTTAGATGGATCACCGATAATTTGATTTATTGGATGATTAAGCACTTGCTTCCAAGCCTTAGGAGGAGTGTCTTCATGAGAGTGACTTTCTTTTGGAACATCTTTGGAGAGATCTTTATGAGAAGGACCATTTAGATCAAGATTTTCAACATTCTTTTCAATCTCAACCACATCTTCATTTTCATCCAATGAGCATCTAATAGGGGATAATGGTGATTCATCAAATACAACATGTATTGATTCCACAACCACTCGTGTTCTTTTGTTAAACACTCTAAATGCTTTGCTACGAGAAGAGTATCTTAGGAAAATACCTTCATCTGATTTAGGTTCAAATTTTCCTAAATTATCTTTGTCATTCAACACGAAGCATTTACACCCAAAGACTTTAAAGTATCCAATATTTGGTTTCCTTTTGTTCCAAAGATCATAAGGAGTCTTATTAAGGAGTTTTCTAATGATGACTCTGTTTATGACATAGCATGAGGTACTAACAGCTTCGGCCCATAGAGATCTAGGAGAATTATGTTCATTTAACATAGTCCTAGCCATTTCTTGGAGAGACCTATTTTTCCTTTCAACAACTCCATTTTGTTGAGGAGTTCTAGGAGCCGAAAGATTATGATTGTATCCATTTTCATCACAAAATCTTTCCACATCTTGGTTGTCGAACTCTCTACCTCTATCACTTCTAATGGACTTGATCTTACATTCTTTTTCATTTTCGACTCTCTTACAAAATTTAGTAAAGATTGTATGAACCTCATTTTTATGTGTAAGGAAAAATACCCA
This sequence comes from Cornus florida, assembly GCF_030987335.1. Classification (NCBI taxonomy): domain Eukaryota; kingdom Viridiplantae; phylum Streptophyta; class Magnoliopsida; order Cornales; family Cornaceae; genus Cornus; species Cornus florida. The sequence goes on from NW_026775571.1 coordinate 5,152,861, forward strand.
AGTGAATCTAGAGAAGTCATCCACAATAACAAATGCATAGAGTTTTCCACCAAGACTAGCAATTCTCTCCGGACCGAATAAGTCCATATGAATTAACTCTAGTGGTCTTGAAGTTGTTATATCCTTTTTCCTTTTAAATGATGACTTGATTTGCTTGCCTATTTGACATGCGCTACAAGTTTTATCTTTAGAAAAATTAGTCTTTGGGAGGCCTTTGACCAATTCATTCTTAGATAGTTTTGAAATCAAATCCATACTAGCATGACCTAACCTTCTATGCCACAACCAACTATCCTCATTTGAGGATACAAGACACTTGACATCTTGATCGTGTAGTTCACATAAAAGCAAAGAATATATATTACCATTTCTTAGAGCATGGAAAACTTCAACATTATCCTTTTTGACAATGCATTTTTCCGACTTAAACAAGACATCATATCCTTTATCACATAATTGGCTAATACTAAATAGGTTATGTTTTAAGCCCTTAACAAGTAATACATCATCAATAGATAGGGAGGAGGAGATACCAATAGTTCCAATGCCAATGACCTTGCCTTTTGAGTTGTCACCAAATGTGACGCTTCCTCCTTTATGAGGTTTGATGGAGTGAAATTTTGATTGATCTCCCGTCATATGCCTTGAACATCCGCTATCAAGAAACCATTTGTCCTTGGATAAATATGGAGACTTCAAGCAAACCTACAAAAGGAATTTGAATAATCTTCTTTTGGTACCCACATTCTCTTGGGTCCATGAGAGTTAGGAAGAGGTGTATAAGTCCCTTTAATAACCCAAACTTCTTTTGTCCTACATGGCCTAATAGGACAATGATTGATCTTATGTCCTATTTTTTTACAATAATTACATTGTGGACTAAAAGATGAATTTTTAACAAAGTAATTGTTCAAAGGTTCTCTCTTTTTCAATAAACAAGAGTCTTTGTTGTGAGGATCAAATCCAAGTCCATCCTTGGCATAAGCATTTCTTTGCTTTCCAAGTATGAGACCCAAATTTTCTCTACCTTTTGTGAATTTTGCTAAGGTCTCAATTTGATCTTCAATCATAATTTTTAATGATTTATTTTCAGAAATTAAATCTATTGAAACCGATTCTTTAGCTAATTCTTTTTCCTTTTTCAAAGCTTCATTTTCAAGTTGAAAATTTTCAAGGTTTTGAGAGATGATATTCTTTTCCCTTTTTAGAGTAGCACATTTTTGAACCATTTTGCCTAATTCATCATGCAATTCTCTAAAGGCATCTAGCAAGTAATTGTGTGCATCAACCAATTCATCATAAGTAGTTTCCAAATTAAATGAGTCATGATTGGAAATTACCTCATCGTCATCGGCCATGAGACAAAGATTAACCAATTCATTGAGTTCATCGTCACTTTCGGATCCATTTGAATCATCATCCTCCCATGTAGCTTGCATGGCCTTTCCTTTCTTTTTCCTTTCCTTTTCATTTTTATAGGCATAGCAATCGGATTTGAAATGCCCCGGTTTTCCACAATGGAAGCAAGTAGGTGCTTCTCTTTTTCCTTGCTCACTAGATGACCCATTTCTTTTGAAGTTGTTGCTCTTTTGGAACTTCTTCATTTGAAGGATTCTTCTCACGGTTTTGGTAATGAGAGCAACTTCTTCTTCTTCTTCATCATGAGGAGCCTTATCAATTGCAACTTCTTTGGTAGTAGCTTGTAGAGCTATATCCTTCTTTTGAGTTTCTTCATCTCTATCATTCATTTCTAGCTCGTAAGCCATTAATGAACCAATGAGTTCGTCAATGGGAAGTGTGTTAAGATCTTTGGCTTCTTGGATGGCGGTCTTCTTTGCTTCCCAATTCTTTGGCAAAGATCTAAGGATTTTTCTTACATTGTCGGATGATGCATATTTTCTTCCAAGAGCTTTCAAAGGATTAACAATGTTAGTAAAACGAGAGTACATTTCACTAATAGTTTCTTTGTTATTCATGGTAAAAAGTTCATATTTATGGACAAGCATATTCATTTTGGATTCCTTAACATGACTAGTACCTATATAGGTAACTTCAAGTTTATCCCAAATTTCTTTAGCCGTTTCGCAATCCGAAATTCTATTGAATTCATCTTTGCTTAAGGCACAATAGAGATTTGTCATAGCCTTGACATTACATTGTATAAGCCTACGGTCATTGAGGGTCCATTCAATATCGGGTGTTGGAACATTTTCACCCTCTACTATCTTGGTTGGAACATGGTCTCCTTTTTCTACGGCTTTCCAAACATCTACATCTATGCCTCTTAAGAATGCTCTCATTTTGATTTTCCAATAGTTGTAGTCACTTCCATCAAACCAAGGGGGTCTATTATTAGATTGACCTTCTTGATGAAAATTTGTATTGGCCATGATCATTCTCTAAGATGATTAATCTTTTTCTAGAGATTAGGCTCTGATACCAATTGTTAACCACTAATTGACTCTAGAGGGGGGGTGAATAGAGTCAATGGCCAATTTTTGCAATTTATGAAACTTGTTTTACAACAACTATTATGCAATGATAAATTGATAAATTCAAGCAATATAAAGCACAAGTAAAAAAGAGATAGAGATAGGAAGATGCAAACAATGAACTCGGTGATTTAGCGAGGTTCGGAAACTCCTACTCCTCGGCTCAAGATCCCCCTTGAGACTTCCCAAATTCACTAGAGCTTCTCCTTAATGGTGGAGAGCAAACCTTCAAATTTGAAGCAAGACCTTGCTTCTTTTCCTTGCTAGGAGAACACCCTTCTCCTAGGCTTCTTTTAGGTCACACCAACCCTTACAAGATTGTAGCAAAGTTTGTAAATGAAATACAAGAATCTCTCTCAATAGATATACAAGTGCAAGCTCACAACTAGAGAATATCAGAATATTAATAAAGCTCAAGTTCTAGGATGAGAGAATATAGTGATGGTTGAAAGTGAAAGCTCAGAGAAGAATTTAAATGGCTTATTGAATGCTCTTGAATGCTCTCTTGAATGTATAATCCAGTGGTGTATTACTTCAGTAAAATGAGCCTTCTTTATATAGACAACCGAGGCTTAATATGTCTGTTAGAAGTAGTTGGAAGTCTTAAATGCAGAAAAGTGCCGTTGAAGATTCAAATAATCTAGAAGAGCCGGCTCTACAAAAAATTGGAGGAGGCTCCAATAAATGGGAGGCGGCTCCAATAACTGGGAGGCGGCTCCAATTCACAAAATGCATTCTACGACACACAATTTGGCTACTGGAGTGCAAAGAGCAGGCTCCTATATTTGGGAAGCGGCTCCAATCCTTGTGTAAGACTAAGAATGAAACACATTTTGTTCTGTGCACTTCCTATTATGAGAGCATGCATAAGTAAAGTTCATGGAAAGATTTTAGGCCTTCTAAAAACTGATTTTTAGAGAGAATATGCATGAACCTAAAAACTTGAGCTTCAGAAGATATTCAAATATGCTTTAACATTTAAATCTAAAGCTCTCACCATCCTATCTACCCTTTTCTCCATTCCCTGACCATGATCTCTTGAGCTTGATGAAGACTTGCTTTCTTCCTTGAAATTGTTTGATTGATCTTTGAAGTTTGAGTCTTTCTTTGATTTCTTGCAATCTTTGAGGCTTCATTGAGTCCATAGCTTGAGTACTTGAATGCTTGAAATAGCTCATCTAGCTCATCATATAAGATATGAACTATATATAACTCAATGAAAATATTAGTACATAAATATCATTAATGGTTTGTAATCATCAAAACCTTTAGATAAAAATCCTTAGGCCAACAGATGGATTGGATTCGAGTTGAATAGTTAGGATTGGAGGTTGAGTTAAAGTTGCGTTATAGTTGAATATTTCATATATCGAATTAGGCTTGAGTTATACTTCTAATCCCTTCAATCCACCCAAGTTGCAGCTTTAAAAATAATAGAGTTTAAGGATGTATTTTAAAAAAACCTTAATTGTGCTTATGCTAGGGGTGCAAACGGTTCGGTTTGTACCGGTTTTAGAGTTTTTTTTGGAACCAATCCGATCCCAAATGTTACAGAAAATCTGGAACCAAACCGAACCATTTGACCAAAGGAACCAAACCAAACCAAACCAAACGTTGAGAAACTGGTTTGGTTCGGTTCGATTCTACTGTTCCTGTTTTTCTTTTCTCTCTCTTTTTTTTTTCTTTTTAGTTTTTTGTTACAAAATTATTCATATTTCAAAATCCAAATGCACAACAATAAACCAAGTTAACCAACACATTCAGAACTTTTAATTCATTTTTCTATGCCACTTCTTGAACTTAAGTGAATACATTAAGAATTGCTAATAACCTAATACATTAAGAATTACTAATTCAACAACAAACATTCAACCACAATTCAGAAAACTAACAAAATTTAGCCACTCTAAATCGATAAAAAAAATAAGAATTATCTAATAAATTAATAAAAACCTAAGAGAATTAAGAGTGGACGGTAAGATTGATATATAGTTGTTACAAACTTCTAAGTGATTTTGACTATAGAATTATATTATATTATATTATATATATATATATAACTTATTAGTTCAGTTAGGTCCAATTTGATCCTAAAGGACCTCAAACCGTGACCAAACTATATCTTTACGGTTTTATAAATTTGAAACTTTGACCAAACCAAATCGTTAACAAACCAAACCAAACTGTCTCGTCCGATTTGGTTCGGTTTGATTTTTGATTTGACTGAATATTTGTGCACCCCTAGCCTGTGCCCCTCTCTGTCACACTAATCATCCAATAAAGTAAAACCATTGTTAAATATGATATGCTGAACTTTCCTTTCATTCCTTTCACATTTATTGTTTAGTCTAATACGGTGTTTGATTAGTAGGAGTGCCATTAATAAATGAAAGCACTCTTCTCTATGTGACTTTTATTTTTCTTTTTGCTTTTTGCCTTTTGTTTTTGTTTTTTTAAATAGATTTGAAAATCTATGTATTCTCCAAAAAAATAAAAATATCAAAACATCATTAATATATAATATAATAAGTAATATGAGAATCTTACAAAAATTTAAATTAACTTGATTTTCTAAATTGAAATCTCAACCAAAGCTGCAAATCTGAGATTAAAAATTTAAAGATGAGATGGACTTGTATTGAATATTTAGGATTTAGGGTTAGAGGTCGAGTTAGAATTACAATAAGGTTGAATATTTCATATGAAATTGGGTTTGAATTGTACCTATAACTCCTTTAACCCATGCAAATCTAAAAATATACCTTAATTATGCCTGTGCCCTCTCTCTCTCTTTGTCATACACACACATCATCATCCAATATAGTAAAACAATTGTCAACTATGGTATGCTGGACATTCCTTTCACATTTGTTATTTAGTGTAGCTTGATGAATACGTTGTTTGATTAGTATGGAGTCACTAATAAACCAAAGTACTCCTCTTTGCGTCTTTTTTTTTAAATTTTTTTTTCCTTTTTAAAATAGATTTGAAGTCCATATATTCTCCAAAAAAATATAAAACCACATTTATTGTTTAGTCTACCTTGATGAATATGGTGTTTGATTCGTAGGAGTGACACTTATAAACGAAAGTACTCTTCTCTATTTGAAGTCTATATATTCTCCAAAAAAAAAAAAAAAAAGAAAAAGAAAAAAAGACTTTTGTGACTAAAAAAACTCATAAAAAAGAGAAAAGTGGGTGTTTAATCAAAGTGACGTCTGGGGTGATGAAAACAAAAACAGTTATTTTAAATAATTGATGAAAGATTAGGAGCAATTTTTATAAATGACCAAAAATTACAATCTCATGATTGCCAAACCTAATTTGTTGGTCAAATCCTTTATTTCTTTTATTCAGTGGATGTCACTTTGATTAAATACCAACTTTTCTTAAAGGTTAGTATATTCAAAGTATTTTGTAGGAGCGTGATGGACTTATATTAAATTTATTTATTTTTTTAAAGCATTTGTGTTGTTATAGTTATATTGTGGGTCATTGTAATAATATAAATTTTGGTGAGGACACAAGTAGAAAATAATCCATGAATATGGAAAAAGTTTAGTAAAACACAACCTATTTATTCGTGGATGTGTGGTCCACCATAACCATGTCCAAAAGTCACCAAATGACCATTTATATTTTACTTTTTCGAATAAGGTTCATTTGTAAGAGTTCAGCAATTGCAAACTTGATACTTTTTCCAAATGTGACAATGACTGTGTGGCTTTTTATTGGTTTAGTTTCTGGATCCACTGAAAAAGTTTAATTTATGGAATAGTTTTGATTAGAAATTATTTCCGATACAAAATAATACTCACTAATTAAAGATCTAATAAGTTCACAGACGGATTAGATATGCCTCTAAAAAAAAAGGATGAATTAAAAAAAAAAAAAAAATCACTAATTGTTTCTGCGCCTCCCCTCTGTCTCACATTCATTGTACTCTCTCCGATAATACTCACTAACTAATTAAAGATCTAATAAGTCTTCTTCTGCTGCTTTGTTGTGTGACTTTTCTTTTTAATTTTTTCTAACCTATTTGCTTATCTATATATATTCTCCAAAAACACCCATATAATATGACGTAAAAGTAGAGAATCTCCATACTAGCTGTTCGTCTAACGTCTGGTTTGATTGGTAGGAGTGACTAAATGAAACTCCTCTTCCATTGTGAGACTTTTCTCTACTTTTTGTTTGTTTATTTATTATTATTATTATTATTATTATTATTATTTTTCTAATAGATTTGGAGATGCATGTATTGTCCAAAAACACCAATATAAGATAACAAGTACTTCTGAGAATCTCACAAAAACTAGAGAGGGTATTAAAAAAATGGTGATTGAGTTGTTGGTATTAGGATTAGTGTGGTTAACAGGAGGAGCATCCTCAGCACCGCTAGCAAAGCGTGGTTGTCCAGACAAATGCGGAAATATTACCATTCCTTACCCATTTGGGATTGGAACGGGTTGCTATGCCAACGACAGCTTTGCAATAACTTGCGATAACTCCTCCAATCCACCCAAACCTTTCATCATTACCAACAATCTCGAGGTGCGTTATATTTACCTATTTGGCCTCGTTGGCATCTATCATCCGGTGCTCGCTTATGATTGTCCAAATGGGACTATTGTTCATCGACTTGCGAATTTGTCCAGTCCTTTTTGGTTTTCTGAAGACTATAATGTTTTCACGGCCACAGGTTGTAACAACCTGGCCTTAATGATGAGCCAAGATCAACAAATTATAGGTGGGTGCGCATCACTTTGCGACAATTCAAATTCAACTGCTGGAGGAAGTTGCTATGGAATCAAATGCTGCCAGACCACAATCCCTCCATCACTCAACTTCATCAATGCATCTCTGAGCAACTTTGGTTCTAAGAATACTACCAATCTTTCAAAAGATTGCAAGTATGCGTTCATTGGGCATGAAGGTTGGTTCAATCATGTCTTGGAAGATCCCTTTGAAATACAAGAAATGGAAGGCGTTCCTGCTGTGATGTCTTGGGGCATGCAAGGAGAATGCAACGAATTGGTGCCTTCTAGTAATACATTATGCGGAGCTAATTCTGTTTGCTACTCAACAGGAAATAGTAACTTTACTTACACATGCGATTGTAAATTTGGCTACGGGAACCCATATCTGCCAGATGGATGTCCAGGTATGCATGTACATATTTTAAGTTCTCATTTTGCAAAAAATAAATTTGATCGCTAGCTCACACACATATATGTATCTAGATCTTAACTCTCATCTATGCACACATACATAAATTTTCAACTACTTTGAAGTGTCTTTGTGTCAACGAATTAGTGGGCTAACTATTTTTGTTTCATCTACAGCGGACAAGAAAAAAACTCGAATGATCATCATAGGTATGCCCCTTCTTTCACATAAACGCACACACCTTGATAGAGTCAAGGCAATTGTGGTACCAAGTTAATTTCAAAACTCTTAATTTCCTAAATATTGGAATTTTAGTTTGATAAAGTGACCTTTCCAACTGAGTTTTGCAGGTATGAGTACGAGTTTTGGGTTCCTACTTCTACTTGTTGGTATATGGTGGTTGTATAAATTTGTGAAGAGGAGAAAGAAACTCATGCTTAAACGAAAATTCTTCAAACGAAATGGGGGTTTGTTATTGCAACAACAACTATCTTCGATCGATCAAGGTAATGTTGAGAAAAATAAGTTATTTACTTCAAAGGAGTTGGAAAAGGCCACTGACCGCTTTAATGACAACCGGATCCTTGGTCAAGGGGGGCAAGGTACTGTATACAAAGGCATGCTAATTGATGGTAGAATTGTAGCAGTTAAAAAGTCCAAGATAGTGGATGAAGGCAACCTTGAACAATTTATCAATGAGGTTGTTATTTTATCACAAATTAACCATAGGAATGTGGTTAACTTGTATGGGTGTTGTTTGGAGTCAGAAGTTCCCTTGTTGGTTTATGAGTACATCCCCAATGGAACCCTTTACCAGTATATTCATGAGCAAAATGAAGAGTTTCCACTTACATGGGATATTCGTGTTCGGATTGCTACAGAAGTTTCAGGGGCTCTTGCCTATCTGCATTCAGCAGCCTCCATACCCATTTATCATCGAGATATCAAATCCACAAACATTTTGTTAGACGAGAAATTCAGAGCGAAAGTGTCGGATTTTGGGACTTCAAAATCAATTGCCATCGATCAAACTCATATGACTACAATAGTGCAGGGGACTTTCGGATACTTGGACCCGGAGTACTTCCAATCAAGCCAGTTTACAGAAAAAAGTGATGTTTATAGCTTTGGAGTTGTTCTTGTTGAGTTGTTAACTGGACAACCACCAATCTCATCAACCAGATCAGAAGAACGAAGCTTGGCAACATATTTCATGGTGATAATGAAGGAGAACCGTTTATTTGACATTCTTGATGCTCGAGTTTCCAAAGAGATTGGGAAAGAAGACATCATTCGGGTCGCTAATCTTGCAAAAAGATGCTTGAACTTGAGTGGGAGAAAAAGGCCTACAATGAAAGAAGTTGCAACTGAATTGGAAGGGATTAGAATATCACATGAAGTATGTACCGTTCAACAAAATTATGAAGATGATGAATATGCAGTACTTGAACTCACAGGACCTTGGGATGTTGCTTCAACTTTGACAGGGTCTCATTTGCATAGGAGTGCATCATCATCACGGGATGTTGCTTCAGTAATTGAACTCACAGGACCTCGGGATGTTGCTTCAACTTTGACAGGGTCTCATTTTCATAGGAGTGCATCGTCATCACGGGATGTCCATCCTTTGTTATTTAAGTAATATATCGTGATTGTTAAAAATGTTTGTTTGCTAGGTTTTTTTTTTTTTTTTTTCCTTCATATTTTGCATCTATGTTGTTTGAATAAATATTGTATCAATCATCACCCTTGTATTTCCTACTTATGTTGTTTAAGAAATCGTGATATGTTTGTTTATAACAAATTTTGAATTTTATATAATACTTTGATTGGTTTTGTTGCCTAACTTGCACGTTGAAGGATAGCATCATTCATTCCATGAAGCCATCTCTGTCATTAGAGCTTACTTTTATTACTAATCCATTCGTTGTTGAAACAAGAATAATTAAATAAATATATGTATGTGTGTTTGTTTGTACTTGAGATTACACGCCCTTGAAATAAATTTTCATTAAGTACTATTAAGCTTTTAAGAGGATTTTTAGAGTTTCATGACAAGTGAAATTGATACATGTGTGTGTGTATTCTCTGTAATATAAAGATACAATCTAGTTTGTAAGAGATAAATACATTATACGTTAGTTATATAGATATATGTGTGCATATAGTGTGTAATATATATGCAAAGACACATACTAGTTAGTATGATGAGATTATATCCAGTTTTGTCATTCTAAATGATATGTATTAAGTCATTCATAATAAAACAATGGTTGATGTGAGCATGCTTGATCTGAGTTCTCATTCATTCGGTTAATGTCTTCATTGGAATCTGGATGCTTTATGGATTTATAGAAGAAACAAACTAATGATTTTAGCGGAATCACATCAGAAGAAAAGCTGGCACAATGGCATCCCTGCATCCTCCTATACAAAGTAAAAGTTCATTATTTTGTGGGAGATAGCTTGTTACACGAGAATCTGGGCGCAGTTGTCCCATTCTTTGCTTTGCTATTCACGACCTTTAATTCTTGGTGAACATGCAAATCATACTCTATTAAGGCAGTAATTTTGTTCTCCTTCAAGGGAATTTTGATTTTGATTTTTTAATGGCTTCCATTGATAAGTAAAATAGAGCTATTCAAATCTAATAGAACTTGTATGGCAAGTTAGAGATGGGGATATATTTTTGATTCAACAAGGGTACTATTCTTAGTAGAAAGTTTTTGCAGCTCTACTGAGGCCAAGCTGGTATGTTTGAGTTGCACTTGTGCTTTGTCATATTTTTAGTAACACCAAAAATTAAACAGAACTTTTGTGCCATAATACCAAAAATAAAATAGAATTTAGACATTTACAAATATTAAATGACAAAAAGAAGAAGAAGAAGAAGTTGAGATTCAATATTAATCACACGAGTCATCACAATGCATTTGAAATGTAATAATTATAATATTATAATAATAAAAAGAAATAATAGAATAGAAAAATTATTGTCTTGGTTTTGTTACCATTAATGATTATTTGTCCTAATTATTTTATGTGGTGTATCAAGTAAAGTTCAAAGATACCTAATTTTGTAAAAAAGTTTAAAGATGCATATAGGATGTTGATGGTGATCGTGGAGGATAAGCATGAAGATGTTTGGCTCACAGAGACTTGGAAATTCAGTGGCTGAAGCTTAGTTAATGGGCGCTATCAGTCAACCACAGCGACTTGGAATGATCTACGAGGCCCCCTCTTTGCTTTGGTTTTCGTCTAGTTTAGCTAAATGTGTCATTTTGTGACATTGACAAAAAAAATTCAGAAAAAGTGACAAGTGTGTGTTTAATCAAAGTGATGACGATGGTGAATATGAGAAAACAAAAACTGTTAGTTAAATAATTGACGAAAGATTATGAGCAATTTTAAAAATCGACCAAAAATTACAATCTTTTGTGTTAGCCAAGCCTAATTTGTTGGTCAAATCCTTTATTTCTTTTATTCAATGGATGTCACTTTGATTAAATACTAACTTTTCTTAAAGGTTAGTATATTTAAAGTATTTTGTAGGAGCGTGATTGGCTTATATTAAATTTATTTTATTTTTTAAAGCATTTGTGTTGTTATAGTTATATTGTGGGTCATTGTAATAATATAAATTTTTGTGAGGAGAAAAGTAGAAAAATAATCCATGAATATGGAAAAAGTTCAGTAAAACACCACCTATTTGTTCGTGGATGTGTGGTCTACCATAACTATGTCCAAAGGTCACCAAATGACCATTTATAATAATGTTTATTTGCAATTTGCATTAGTCATCGGGACTCTATGTCATGGGTCAACCTCGGGTTCACAAGTCTAAGCAAGTAATATAATATCTGTTTTCACTTGTAATTAAATGTGTCATTTCGATCTTTTTGAACCTAGATGTTGGTCTTTGGTTGAATTTTCCAATTTTATAGAATTGTTTGAATTCAATTATTTATGAAATTTGATATTATTTTATTTCATCACAAATACTTTTCAATTCTATTTCCTTCATATATATATATATATATATATATATATATATTTTAGAATAACTACTCAAGATAGAACTAAAACATATGATAGAGAATTCCTTAAGGAAGCAGGATACAACTACATCCATATTATTGAATGAACATGCAAATCATACTCTAGTAAGAGCTCCTAATTTCGTTATTTTGTTCTCTTTCAAGAGAATTTAGATTTTTTAATTTATTATTGGCTTCCATTGATAAGGAAAATAGAGCTTATCAAATCCAATAGAACTTGTATGGCAAGTTGTGGATGGAGATATTTTTTTGATAATTGAAAGTTTATGCAGCTCTTCGTGATGAGCAATAGCGGCAAATAATTTCCTCGAATAAAGAAGATCATTTTGTTTTTTTTCCCAGAAGGTATAAAGTGGATTATTGTTAAGTTGGTTTCTGTGAGCCGTGATCAAAGTTGCACACATGCTCTAGCAAGCTTTGTTATAAGTGCAGTAACACCAAAAATATAATAGAATTTACGTGTAGTAATACAAAAAATAAAATAAAATTTAGACTTCTACAAATATTAAATAACAAAGGTTGAGATTCTATATTAGTCACACGAGTCATTTATAGTCATAATGCATTGGAAATGTAATAATTATAATATAATAATAAAAAGAAATAATAGTCCTTGATTTTTTACGTGTAGTCCTTGATTTTTTTGACACTTATTTTTGTTAATGATTTATACTTTAAAGATGTTTAAAGATATACGTGCATGTGGGCTATGTAATCGTGGAGGATATGCATGAGGGGCATATTTGAATTGGCTCACTTGGACTTGAGACCTGGAAAATCAGAGGCAAAAGCTAATTGCAAACATGATACTTTTTTTTAAAAAATTGTACTTATGAGTAATTTAAATGAAACTAAATAAAGATAAATTTAAAAATTTAATGATGATGAATTGAATTCGAGTTGAATAGTTAGGATTGGAGGTCGAGTTAAAGTTGCGTTAGAGTTGAATATTTCATATATCGAATTAGGCTTGAGTAATACCTTCAATCCATTTAATCCATTTAAGTTGCGGATCTAAAAATAATAGAGTTTAAGGATGCATTAAAAATAAACCTTAATTGTGCCTGTGCTAGGGGTGTTCACGGTTCGGTTTGGACTGATTTTAGAGTTTTTTGGAACCAATTCCGTCTTAATGGTTACAGAAAATCTAAAACCAAACCGAACCATTTGACCAAAAGAACCAAACCAAACCAAATAGTGAGGAACCGATTTGGTTCAGTTCGGTTCCGCAGTTCCCTTTTTTTTTTTTGTTACAAAATTATTCATATTTAAAATCCAAATGCACAACAATAAACTAAGTTAACCAACACATTCAGAACTTTTAATTTATTTTTCTATGTCACTTTTTGAGTTAGAGTGAATATATTCAGAATTGTTAATAACCTAAGACATTAAGAATTACTAATTCAACAATAAACATTCAAACCACAATTTAGAAAACTAACAAAATTTAGCCACTCTAAATCAATCAAAAAATAAGAATTATCCAATAAATTGATAAATGACTGTAGGATTGAGATCTCGTTTTTGGTATTTAATTTTGAAAATAGAAGTTTAGAAGAGAAAAAAAGGGAGAAAGAGATGGGAAGCAGATGTATTGTAGAATTTTTTTTTTTTTTATTGTAGATTGTAGGGTATAAGTATATTTGTATATGGTATTTGTGCTTGTGGTAAAAATTAACTTAGTCGAGTAAACTTTTTTAGCTCTGTGCTGAGTTGGCGATCTCTAGATGATGATGTGGCATAATTTGAACAAGTGGCTAGATCACAGCCGTTAGATCCTCAATGGATCGCATCCGTTGAAAGGTGCCATGCAGACGATTTTTGCCCATGTATGTGTGGGTACTACTGCATGAAATCATGGAGGATATGCATGAGGAAATTCAGTGGCCAAAGCTTAGTCAAGGGGGGCTATCAATCAATCAACCACGGTGACTTTTAATGGTCTACAGGGCTCGCTTTCTGGACCATACCAAAATTAATTGCAAACTTGATAATTTTTCCAAATGCATATTAATTGCAAACTTGACAATATTGACCTTTCTATTATTTTGTTTCTGGATCATTACAAAATTTGTCCTATGGATGGATCTTCAATTAAGATTAGTTGATGAATTTTTTTTTTTTAAATTAGTTGTGATACAAAATAATTACGGATGCAATTTGGTCCGACAATCTTAACCCATCTCTGAGTATAATATGATTTTTAAATGATTTGAGCAACCAAGGGTTGGACTTATCTCGATCAACTCAAACTTAATTAGAGTTGGATTTAGTCCCAACCCGAGCCTAACATGAATCCAAACCTTAATATTATTATTTTTATATATTTTCTATTTTTAATATATATATTATATATAATATTCAAATTATGATCACTTTAATTTCTTTAGAATTTATTTGTAATTCATTAGAAATTTACACAAATGGTTTTTTTTTTTAAAAAAAAAAAAAAAATTGTGCTTATGAGTAATTTAAATGAAACTAAATAAAGATCAATTAAAAAATTTAATGATGATGGATTGGATTCGAGTTGAATAGTTTGGATTGGACGTTGAGTTAAAGTTGCGTTAGAGTTGAATATTTCATATATCAAATTAGGCTCGAGTTATACTTCCAACTCGTTCAATCCACCCAAGTTGCAGCTCCAAAAATAATAGAGTTTAAGAATGCATTAAAAATAAACTTCAATTGTGCCTGTGCTAGGGGTGCAGACGATTTGGTTTGTACCAGTTTTAGAGCTTTTTGGAACCAATCCGGCCCTAACGGTTACAGAAAATCTGGAATCAAACCGAACCATTTGACCAAAGGAACTAAACCAAACCAAACCAAACCAAACGGTGAGAAATCGGTTCGGTTCGGTTTGGTTCCACAGTTTCTGTTTTTCTTTTTTCCCTTTTTTTTCTTTGTTTTTTTGTTACAAAATTATTCATATTTCAAAATCCAAATGCACAACAATAAATCAAGTTAACCAACATATTCAAAACTTTTAATTTATTTTTCTATGCCACTTCTTGAACTGAAGTGAATACATTAAGAATTGCAAATAATCTAATACATTAAGAATTACTAATTCAACAACAAACATTCAACCACAATTCAGAAAACTAACAAAATTTAGCCACTCTAAACCAATTAAAAAATAAGAATTATCTAATAAATTGATAAAAACCTAAGAGAATTAAGAGTGGACTATAAGATTGATAATTGTTACAAACTTCTAAGTGATTTTGACTATAGAATTATACTATATTATATATATAATTTAACATATATATAAATACATATATAACTTAATATTATTTAGGAATATATATATATATAAGACTTAGCGGTTCGGTTCGGTTCGGTCCGATTTGGTCCTAAAGGACCTCAAACTATGACCAAACTGTATCTTTACGGTTTTACAAATTTGAAACCATGGCCGAACCAAATCATTAAGAAACCAAACCAAACTATCCCGTCCGATCTGGTTCGGTTTGAAATTTTGATTTGACCGAATTTCTGTGCACCCCTAGCGTGTGCCCCTCTTTGTCACACTGATCATCCAATATAGTAAAACCATTGTTAAATATGATATGTTGAACTTTCCTTTCATTCCTTTCACATTTATTGTTTAGTCTAATACGGTGTTTGATTAGTAGGAGTGACATTAATAAATGAAAGTACTCTTCTCTATGTGACTTTTATTTTTTATTTTTTCTTTTTGCCATTTGTTTCTGGTTTTTAAATAGATTTGAAAATCTATGTATTCTCCAAAAAAATAAAAAAATAAAACGCCAATATATAATATAATAAGTAATATGAGAATCTCACAAAAATTTAAATTAACTTGATTTTCTAGACTGAAAGCTCAACCAAAGTTGTAAATCTGAGATTAAAACTTTAAAGATGAGATGTACTTGTATTGAATATTTAGAGTTTAGGGTTAGAGGTGGAGTTAGAATTACATTAAGGTTGAATATTTCATATGAAATTGGGTTTGAATTGTACCTATAACTCCTTTAACCCATGCAAATCTAAAAATAAACCCCTGTGCCCTCTCTCTCTCTCTCTCTCTCTCACACACACACACACACACACATCATCATTCATATAGTAAAACAATTGTCAACTATGGTATGCTGGACATTCCTTTCACATTTGTTATTTAGTGTAACTTGATGAATACATTGTTTCATTAGTATGGAGTGACTAATAAACCAAAGTACTCCTCTTTGTGACTTTTTTTTTTTTTTTTTTTTTTTTCCTTTTTAAAATAGATTTGAAGTCTATATATTTTGCAACAAAAAAAAAAAAAAAAAAAAAAACCACATTTATTATTTAGTCTACCTTGATGAATACAGTGTTTGATTTGTAGGAGTGACACTTATATATGAAAGTACTCTTCTCTATTTAAAGTCTATATATTCTCCTAAAAAAAAAAAAAAAAGGCTTTTGTGACTAAAAAAACTCAGAAAAAAGAGAAAAGTGGGTGTTTAATCAAAGCGACGTCCAGGGTGATGAAAACAAAAACTGTTATTTTAAATAATTGATGAAAGATTATGAGCAATTTTATGAATGACCAAAAATTGCAATCTCATGATAGCCAAGCCTAATTTGTTGGTCAAATACTTTGTTTCTTTTATTCAATGGATGTCACTTAAATACCAACTTTTCTTAAAGGTTAGTATATTCAAAGTATTTTGTAGGAGCGTGATGGACTTATATTAAATTTATTTTATTTTTTAAAGCATTTGTGTTGTTATAGTTATATTGTGGGTCATTATAATAACATAAATTTTGGTGAGGACACATGTAGAAAAATAATCCATGACTATGGCAAAAGTTTAGTAAAACACCACCTATTTATTCGTGGATGTGTGGATCACCATAACTATGTCACCAACACCACCTATTTATTCGTGGATGTGTGGATCACCATAACTATGTCACCAAATGACCATTTATATTTTACTTTTTCGAATAAGGTTCATTTGTAAGAGTTCAGCAATTTGCTTTTTAAACTATTGATAGTCATCTGGTGTCTAACTCTTATAATAGTTAGTGAGTTCACATGTCTAGCAAGTAACATAAATAACATAATATCTGTTTCTTCACTTGTAACTAAATCTGTCATTTTTAACCTTTTTGAACCTAAAATATTAGTCTTAAGAGTCGAATCTTCCAATTTTATAGAACTGTTTAGATTCAATTTATAAATTGTTGATGGCAGAGAAAATCGAAAAAGAAAGTTTCAGAACGGTAAGAAATTGTTCTACCGTCGTGTTTTAGTATATTCAATAGTCAAATAAGTTGTTGATGTGGTGCCTTAATAGTCGTAAGATTAAATACCTGGTTGGAGAGAACTTTTCTTGGAAAGGATCCGTTCCCTTTTGTTAATAATTATAAATTTTAAAGATACACGTGGATGTGGGCTACTGTAATCGTGGAGGATATACGTGAGGATATTTGGCTCACATGGACTTGAGACCTAGAAATTCAGTGGCCAAAGCTAGTCAAGGGGCGCTATCAAGCAACCAACCACAGTGACTTATAATGGTCTACAGGGCCCAGCCCCCAGGATCAAACCAAAAATAATTGCAAGCAACCAACCACAGTGACTTATAATTTTTCCAAATGTGACGATGACAATATTGAGCTTTCTATTATTTTGTTTCCGATCACTCCAAAATTTGTCTTATGGTGGATCTTTAATTAATATTAATTGAAGAAAAAAAAATTAAAATTAGTTGTGATACAAAATAATTAGGGCTGCAATTTGATAGGATAAACTTAACCCAAGAGTCTAATCTAATTTTTAAAGGACTTGAGTAATCACTTTTACAATAGGGTTGGACTTATCTCAACTCAAACTCAATTAGAGTTGGATTTGGTCTCAACCTGAGCCTAACATGAATCCAAACTTTAATATTATTTTTGTACATATTTTTTATTTTAAATATATTATATACAATATTCAAATTATGATCAATTTGATTTCTTAAGAATTTATTTTTAATTTATTAAAAATTTCCACGAATGGATTTTTTTTTATAAAAAAAAATTGTGCTTATGAGTAATTTAAATAAAACTAACTAAAGATCAATTTAAAAATTTAATGCTGATGGATTGGACTCAACTTGAATAGTAAGGATTGAAGGTCGAGTTAAAGTTGACGTTACAGTTGAATATTTCATATATCAGATTAGGTTTGAGTTATATCTCCATCCCGTTAAATTCACCCAAGTTGCAGCTCTAAAAATAATAGAGTTTAAGAATGCATTAAAAATAAACTATAATTGTGCTTGTGCCGCTCTCTGTCACACACACTGATCATCATCCAATAAAGTAAAACCATTGTTAAATATGATTAAGCTGAACTTTCCTTTCATTCCTTTCATATTTATTGTTTAGTCTACCTTGATAAATATGGTGTTTGATTAGTAGGAGTGACACTAATAAACGAACATACTCTTCTCTACGTGACTTTAATTATTTCATTTTCCCTTTTGTTTCCTTTTGTTAAATATGATGGGACTAAGTATCATCGAGTTGTGATTTGTCCAGTCATTTTTGGTTCTCTGAAAGCAGTAATGCTTTCACGGCCACAGGTTGTAACAACCTGGCATCAATCTGCAACCCCAACATCTCAACTGCTGAAGGAAGTTGCTATGGAATCAATTGCTGCGAGACCTCCATCACTCAACTTCATCAATACATCTCTCTCCAGATTTATTAATGAATATTCCAACTGATCATTGATCAATTATAATCCGAAAGAGTGCAATTATGCGTTCATCAGTTATTCTTCAATCTCGATCAATGCATCCAATACATCATTGATCAATGACGTGCAAGAAATGAAACCTGTTTTTGATGCTGTGCTGGAATGGGGCATGCCCGGAGAGAGCAGCGAATACACACCCGCAAATGGTTATTGCTGGCCAACAATTAACTTTACTTATGCATGCCAATGTAATTTTACTCGTGGATACCGATATGAGGATCAAAACCCATATGTATCCGATGGATGTCCAGGTATGCATGTACATATTTTAATTAACTACTCATTCTGCAAATATAAATATGGTCCTAGCTGTCATCTATGCATCCGTACAAAATTTATTATTCTGCCTAATACTGAAACATGTCAAACTTTGCATACTCGTTCACAACCACTTTGTGATGAATTTCTGTCAAGCTAGGCACGTGACATACAAATTAGTTGGGTAACCATTTTTTTTATTTATTTTGCTTAATTATTAGATATTGATGAATGTGCAGGACCTCCAGCGGACAAGAAGAAAATTCGAATAACTATCATAGGTATGCCCTTCTTTCTCACAAATGCACAGGCACCCTAACAGAGTCAAGACAATTTGTTGTACCAAGTTAAGACCAAAACTACGACATTAATTCTAAAACACCATTTTTCAGTAAATATTGGATATAGTCTTTCAATAGAAATGTGATCCTCAAAAATATTTAAGAAGAAAGAAAAATAAGAATGAGAAAGCACACTACTTCATCCCAACTCAAGCCCAATAGAGTATTTCTCTTTAAATTTTGAGATGTTCTAAAATAAGTGTCCCTTTCAAAACTCTTAATTCCCTAAATTTTGCAGTTATTAGTACGGCTTTTGGATCCCTACTTCTATTTACCTGTACACGGTGGCTGTATAAATTGGTGAAGAGGAGAAAGAAACTCAGGCTCAAACGAAAGTTCTTTAAACGAAATGGAGGTCTTTTATTGCAACAATAATTGTCTTCCACTAACAAGGTTATGTTGAGAAAACCAAAGTTTTTATTTTAAAGGAGTTGGAAAAGGCCACTGACCGCTTTAATGACAACCGGATCCTTGGTCAAGGGGGGCAAGGTACTGTATACAAAGGCATGCTAATTGATGGTAAAATTGTAGCAGTTAAGAAGTCCAAGAAAGTGGATGAAGGCAACCTTGAACAATTTATTAACAAGGTTGTTATTTTATCACAAATTAATCATAGGAATGTGGTTAGCTTGTATGGGTGTTGTTTGGAGTCAGAAGTTCCCTTGCTGGTTTATGAGTACATCCCCAACGGAACGCTTTACTAGTATATCCATGAGCAAAATGAAGAGTTAATTTCCACTTACCTAGGATATTCGTGTTCGGATTGTTGCTGAAGTTTTAGGGGCTCTTACCTATCTGCATTCAGCAGCCTCCATACCCATTTATCATCGGGATATTAAATCCACAAATATTTTGTTAGACGAGAAATTCAGAGCAAAAGTGTCGGATTTTGGGACTTCAAGATCGATTGCCATTGATCAAACTCACATGACCACAATAGTGCAGGGGACCTTTGGATACTTGGACCCGTAGTACTTTCAATCAAGCCAATTTACAGAAAAAAGTGATGTTTATAGCTTTAGAGTTGTTCTTGCCGAGCTGTTAACTGGACAGCAACCAATCTCATCAACCAGATTAGAAGAACGAAGTTTGGCAACATATTTCATGTTGATAATGAAGGAGGACCGTTTATTTGACATTCTTGATGCTCGAGTTTCCAAAGAGGTTGGGAAAGAAGATATCATTCGGGTCGCTAATCTTGCAAAAAGATGCTTGAATTTGAGTGGGAGAAAAAGGCCTACAATGAAAGAAGTTGCAACTGAATTGGAAGGGATTAGAACATCACATGAAGTATGTACCGTTCAAAAAAATTATGAAGAGGATGAATATGCAGTAATTGAACTCACAGGACCTTGGGATATTACTTCAACTTCGACAGGGTCTCATTTGCATAGGAGTGCATCATCATCACAGGATGCCAATCCTTTGTTATTTAAGTAATCGTGATTGTTAAGAATGTTTGTTTTTTTTGTTTTTTTTTTTTTTTTCACTTCATATTTTACATCTATCTTGTTTGAATAAATAGTGTATCAATCATCACCCTAGTATTTCCTACTTATGTTGTTTAAGAAATCGTGATATGTTTGTTTATAACAAATTTTGAATTTTATATAATACTTTGGATGGTTTTGTTGCCTAACTTGCACTCTGAAGGCTAACATCATTCATTCCATGAAGCCATCTATGTCATTAGAGCTTACTTTTATTACTAATACATACGTTGTTGAAACAAGAATAATTAACCAACGGGCCCTTATTTGGGAGGTTAAGGGTTCAAGCCTTCATGGACGCATGTGTGTGTGTGAGTATCAACTAAGAAAAAAAAAAAGAAACAAAGAAACAAGAATAATTAAATAAATATATGTCTGTGTGTTTGTTTGAGCTTGAGATTACACGCCCTGGAAATAAATTTTCATTAAGTACTATTAAGCTTTTAAGAAGATTTTTAGAGTTTTATGACAAGTGAAATCGATACATGTGTGCGTGTATTATCTGTAATATAAAGATACAAGCTAGTTTGTAAGAGATAAATACATTATACGTTAGTTATATAGATATATGTGTGCATGTAGTGTGTAATATATTTGCAAAGACACATACTAGTTAGTATGATGAGATTATATCCAGTTTTGTCCTTTTAAATGATATGTATTAAGTCATTCATAATAAAACAAGGGTTGATGTGTGCATGCTTGATCTGAGTTTCTCATTCATTCGGTTAATGTCTTCATTGGAATCTGGATGCTTTATGGATTTATAAAAGAAACAAACTAATGATTTTAGCGGAATCACATCAGAAGAAAAGCTGGCACAATGGCAACCTGCATCCTCCTATACAAAGTAAAAGTTCATTATTTTGTGGGAGATGGCTTGTTACATGAGAATCTGGGCGCAGTTGTCCCATTCTAGCCCGTGCATGCATGCTTTGCTATTCACGACCTTTAATTCTTGGTGAACATGCAAATCATACTCTATTAAGGGCGGTAATTTTGTTCTCTTTCAAGGGAATTTTGACTTTTGATTTTGATTTTTTAATGGCTTCCATTGATAAGTAAAATAGATCGAGCTATTCATTTTAACCAAAAAAAGAATAGAGCTATTCAAATCTAATAGAACTTGTATGGCAAGTTAGAGATGGGGATATATTTTTGATTCAACAAGGGTA
Organism: Cornus florida; assembly: GCF_030987335.1. Lineage (NCBI taxonomy): Eukaryota > Viridiplantae > Streptophyta > Magnoliopsida > Cornales > Cornaceae > Cornus > Cornus florida. Next base: position 5,174,613 of record NW_026775571.1, read on the forward strand.
GTATTCTTAGTAGAAAGTTTTTGCAGCTCTACTGATCCTCAACATGATGAGCAAGTGTGGCAAATAATTTCTTTAGATGGAAAGGATCATTGTGAAGCTGGTATGTTTGAGTTACACTTGTGCTTTGTCATTTTTTTAGTAACACCAAAAATTTAGCAGAACTTTTGTGCCATAATACCAAAAATAAAATAGAATTTAGAAATTTACAAATATTAAATGACAAAAAGAAGAAGAAGAAGAAGTTGAGATTCAATATTAATCACACGAGTCATCACAATGCATTTGAAATGTAATAATTATAATATAATAATAATAAAAAGAAATAATAGGTTAGAAAAATTGTAGTCTTGGTTTTGCTACGATTAATGATTATTTGTCCTAATGATTTTTTGTGGTGTATCAAGTAAAGTTTAAAGATACCTAATTTTGTAAAAAAGTTTAAAGATGCATGTAGGATGTTGATGGTGATCGTGGAGGATAAGCATGAAGAAGTTTGGCTCACAGAGACCTGGAAATTCAGTGGCTGAAGCTTAGTTAATGGGCGCTATCAGTCAACCACAGCGACTTGGAATGATCTACGAGGCCCCCTCTTTGCTTTAGTTTTCTTCTAGTTCAGCTAAATGTGTCATTTTGTGACATTGACAAAAAAAAATTCAGAAAAAAAAGAAAAGTGAGTGTATAATCAAAGTGATGATCGACAACGGTGAATGTGAGAAAACAAAAACTGTTAGTTAAATAACTGATGAAAGATTACGAGCAATTTTAAAAATCGACCAAAAATTACAATCTCATGATAGCCAAGCCTAATTTGTTGGTCAAATCTTTTATTTCTTTTATTCAATGGATGTCACTTTGATTAAATACTAACTTTTCTTAAAGGTTAGTATATTTAAAGTATTTTGTAGGAGCGTGATTGGCTTATATTAAATTTATTTTATTTTTCAAAGCATTTGTGTTGTTATAGTTATATTGTCCGTCATTGTAATAATATAAATTTTTGTGAGGACAAAAGTAGAAAAATAATTCATGAATATGGTAAACCTAATAGAGAATTCCTTAAGAAAGATGTCTATATTATTGAATGAACATGCAAATCATAAGGGATAAGGGCTCCTCATTTTGTAATTTTATTCTCTTTCAAGAGAATTTTAGATTTTATTTATTTATTATTGCCTTCCAATTGAACTTGTATGTGTTGGAGTTGTACTGCACAATTAACCAAATTTGATTCCAGTTGTTGTGTCGAAAATGCAAAATAACAACGCATTCTATTCGAGGAATAATCAAGCAATCACAAAGGAAAAAAAATCACACACAAGAACACAAGATATACATGGTTCACTTAAATCTTAGGGTTACATCCATGGAGCACACCGAATAAATTCACTATGAAAAAGATGAAGAATTACAATGGAGAATTCTCTCTCAATCTTTCTCAATTGCTCTCTCTTGTATTGGCACAATTTTTTCTCTAATTTTCACACACTCTAAAATCTGATTAGAGTTGATATTTATAGAGTCCCCAAACTTGTCCTACAAGAACTTGCCTTTTGTAGAATCCAAAACCAATAAGGAAGTTAAATCAGATCAGGAAACTGATTTTCCCTAAACTAACAAGGAAGTTAAAACAGATCAGGAAACTGAATTTTCCCTAAAATTTAGTACTCTTAAAGTTTCTATACAATTAAACATTCCTAAAAATTAATTAGACTCCACAAACCACAACAATCTTCCACTTGGAGGCTGGAGCACTTGTAAACCCATTCCATCTTCTTCTCATGCATGTTTCATATATGTCGGTGCGCTTCTTTCTATCTTCAAGCTAGAAGACCGACTGAAGCTACGCACAGCTTCAGTTTCTCCATAGTCACTATCTTGGTCAACATGTCAGCCGAATTCTTGGTGCCAAGTATTCTCTCAAGTGTCAACACCCTATCTTCTAATAAAGATCTGATGAAGTGATACCGAAGTCCTATATACTTGGTCCTTGAATGAAATGCTGAATTCTTTGCCAAATGTATCGCACTCTGACTATCACTGTGCAAAACATTATTCACTTGTTCGAATCCCAACTCTGTCAACAAACCTTGTAACCAAATTATTACCTTGCTGGCCTCTGTCATCGCCACATAATCTGCCTGTGTAGTAGATAACGCTACAATCTTCTGTATTTACAAAACCCAACTAATTGCAGTTGTACCCACCATGAACACATACCCGGTAGTACTTCTTCTGTGGTCCACCTCACCAGCAAAGTCTGAATCTACATAACCATGAAGCTTCACTTCGCCCCTCTTGAAACATAGGCATTTGTCTGTGGTACCCCGTAGATATCTTAATACCCACTTCACTGCTTCCCAGTATAGCTTACCTAGATCCTTCATGAACCTGCTTATTGCTCCCACTGCATATGCAATGTCTGGTCTTGTGCACACCATGGCATACATCAAACTTCCAATGGCTGAGGCATATGGAATTTTAGCCATGAAGTTTTTCTCATCTTCTGTCTTCGGACACTGATCTTGAGATAATCAGAAGTGATTAGTTAAGGGAGTACTCACTGCCTTAGCATTATTAATATTGAACCTCTTCAGAATCTGTTTAACGTACTCAGCTTCAGACAACTGCAAAGTACCTTTTTTGTTTGTCTCTGCTAATCCTCATCCCAGGAATCTGCTTCGCTGCACCATGATCCTTCATCTCAAATTCACTAGACAACTGCTTCTTTAATTTGCTGATTTCTTCAAAATCAGAACCTGCCACTAACATGTCATCAACATAAAGTAGAAGGATAATGAAACTTGACTTAAACCTATTAAAGTAGTAGCACTGGTCAGCGTTGCACTTGTTATAGCCATGTCGCTTCATAAAACTATCAAACTTCTTGTACCATTGCCTCGGGGCTTGCTTTAAACCATATAAGCTTTTCTTCAACTTACACACTAGTTTCTCTTTCCCTTTGACTGAGAAACCCTCCGGTTGTTGTATGTAAATCTCTTCCTCTAGATTACCATGGAGGAAAGTAGTTTTGACATCTAACTGCTCAAGGTGCAACCCCTCTACTGTAACAATGCTAAGAACTGAGCAAATGGTACTCAGTTTCAAAACAGGGGAAAAAATGTATGTGTAGTCAATGCCTTGCTTTTGCTGAAAGCCTTTGATCACCATTCTTGCCTTGTATCTCTTAGAACCATCATGTTCCTCTTTCACCTTATACACCCATTTGTTGTGAAGACCTTTCTTCCCCATGGGCAACTTGGCTAGTTCCCATGTTTTGTTGGAGATAAGGGAATTCATCTCATCTTTCATTGCAAGCTCCCAATTGCTAGCATCTTTAACCTGATATGCTTCATTATAACATTCAGGCTCACCATCATCTGTGAGCAACATAAAATCCAAATATTTCCTATTCGGTACATGAGGTTGCGTAGACTTTTTGGGTGCAGGCATAGGAGTTGAAATCTGCGGTGAACTATGCTCTGTGAGTTCTGGCCAAGAACCCTCATCTGTTTGCTCCGCGTCAATGCTCTCTGGATCATCATCTAACTCAACAAAATCAGGCTTACTCTGTACAGGACTAGTCAACTGTGCTGCATCTCTATCCTTGTACATCACCTTTTCATTGAAAATCACATCTCTACTTCTGTTGATTTTCTTATTCTAATTATCCCAGAGTCGATAACCAAACTCATCTCCGCCATACCCAATGAAGATGCATTTTAGTGAATTGGGGTCGAGCTTTCCCCTAGCATGGTCACTAATATGCATTTATGCAATACAACAAAAAACTTTCAACATTGAAAGATTTACCTCTTTGCCACTCCATACCTCTTCTGGTATTCGATGCTCCAAAGGCACCGATGGTCCATGATTAATTAGGTAGGATGCTATATTGACCGCTTCTACTCAAAACTGTATGGGTAGACCCGAATGTATGCGCATGCTTCTGGCTCTCTCTGTCAATATTCGATTCATCCGTTCTGCCACCCCATTCTATTGTGGGGTTCCTTGCACAGTCCTTTCTAATCTGATTCCATTATCAAAACAGAAGTTCTTGAACCCCGTGTCTTCATACTCACCACTATTGTCTGACCTTAACCTCTTGATCTTCAAACTTGTCTCATTTTCCACCATGTCATTCCACTTCTTGAACACATCAAATACCTCAGATTTGTGCTTTAAAAAATAAACCCATACCTTCCTCGTGTAATCATCAATGAAAGTCACAAAGTAGGATTTTCCAGTATTGGATGAGATAATGGCTAGCCCTAGGATTTTCCAGTATTGGATGAGATAGTGGCTAGCCCCCAAATGTCTGTGTGAACTAGCTTAAGTTTTTTCTTTCTGAGATCTCTGCCACTCTTCTTGAAATTGACCCTCTTCTGCTTGCCCATCACACAACTCTCATAAAAGTTAATATCAATTGCCCGTATGCCTGGTAGTTTCCCCTTTTGAGTGCACAATTTTGAGCCCCCTTCCACTCATGTGACCTAGTCTCTCATGCCAAAGGTTGTGATCTTCTCTATTTTCTGCAACTGCTATAGACCCACAAGCACTAGTAGTTGTGTAGAGAGTGTCAAATTTCTTATCACGTGCAATGGTCATAGCGTCTCTAGAAACTTTCCACGAGTCTCCATTGAAAGTTGTAACAAAACCTTTATCTCACAATTATCCCACCAAAATCAGATTTTTCCTTAAGTTAGGGATGTGTCTCACATCCTTTAACTTCTAAGCTGATCCATTCAACTTGATTTGCACTTCACCCTTGCCAACAATGCTACAAGGATGATCATCACCAAGATACACCTTACCATGGTTACTCGGTTCATAGCTATTAAATAGTTCTTTACTTGAGGTGCTATAAAACGATGCGCCGGAATCTAAAACCCATGACTCCGTCTTGCTCTCCAAAGAGCATATCAATGCATCATCTAATTCTTCTGAGACAACGTTTGCTTCAGTTTTTCTTTCAGTTCGCTTCTTTGGAAGTCTGCAATCAACATGGTAATGTCCCTTCTTTCCATAATTCCAACATTTAACGTCACTAAGATCTGTGGAATTCCTGAAATTTTGAGACTGTGTCCTTCTATTCCTTGACTTGGATCTGCCTCTGTTTCTATTACTATTGCCCTTCTTTTTGTTTGAACCCTTGCCTCTGCTTTCAACATTCAACGCCAAACCACTGGTGGAAACCCTTGCTGTTTGCCTTTTAATTTCTTCAGTCAGAATCATGCTCACAACTTCATCAAACTTCAACTTGGTCTTCCTTGCAGAGCTATTAATTGCTATAACTGTGCCACTCCAACTCTCAGGTAACTACCCTAGAATTAGCAGTGCTCGGACCTCATCTTTGAAGTCGATATCAACAGACTCTAATTGCCTAACTATCTCATTGAACGCATTTAAATGTTCATTGAATTTACCACCTTCGACCATCTTCATGTCGAATAACTTCTTGATCAAGTGCACCTTGTTCACCGCAGAAGACTATTCATACATACTAGAAAGGGCTGCCATGAGAGACATTGTCGTCTTCTCGTTCTTGATGTTGAGGGCGACTGATTTTGACAACATTAATCTGACGGTGCCAAGAGCCTTCCTATCAAGTAATTCCCATTCTGCATCCTTTGTATCATCTGGCTTCTCTCTTAAAGGTTGGTACAGATTTTTCTGAAACAAGAGGTCTTCAATTTGCATATTCCAGAAACTAAAGTTTGTGCCATCAAACTTCTCAATCATGGATGTGGATGTCTTATCTTCTAATGCCATTACTCCCACTCGAACGAACAGATCTGATCGAAAGACTTTCAGAATTTCGTTAAACACCTTTTGTGCCATAGGTTCTTAACCAAAAGCTCTGATACCAGTTGCTGGAGTTGCACTGCACAATCAACCAAATTTGATTCCAGTTGTTGTGGCGGAAATGCAAAATAACAATGCACGCTGTTCGAGGAATAATCAAGCAATCACAAAGGAAAAAAAATCACACACAAGAACACAAGATATACATGGTTCACCCAAATCTTAGGGTTACGTCTATGGAGCACACCGAATAAATTCACTATGAAAAAGATGAAGAATTATAATGGAGAATTCTCTCTCAATCTCTCTCAATTGCTCTCTCTTGTATTGGCATAATTTTTTCTCTAATTTTCACACACTCTAAAATCTTATTAGAGTTGATATTTATAGAGTCCCCAAACTTATCCTATAAGAACTTGCCTTTTGTAGAATCCAAAACCAATAAGGAAGTTAAATCAGATCAGGAAACTGATTTTCCCTAAACCAATAAGGAAGTTAAAACAGATTAGGAAACTGAATTTTCCCTAAAATTCAATACTCTTGAAGTTTTCATATAATTAAACATTCCTAAATATTAATCAGACTCCACAAACCACAACAATATGGCAAGTTATAGATGGGGATATTTTTTTGATTCAGTAAGGGACTCTTCTTAATTGAATGTTTTTGCAGCTCTACGTGAGCAAGTGTGGCAAATAATTTCCCCCAATAAAGAGGATCTTTTATTTTTTTATTTTTATCTTTTTCTTGAAGGTATAAAGAGGATCATTGTTAAGTTGGTAGGTGTGAGCTATGATCAAAGTTGCCCGCATGCTCTAGCAAGCTTTGTCATAAGTGTAGTAACACCAAAAATAAAATAAAATTTACATGCAGTAATAACAAAAATAAAATAAAATAAAATATAGATGTTTATAAATATTAAATGACAAAAGGTTGAGATTCTATATTAGAGCCATTTATAGACTCCTAATGCATTGGAAATGTAATAATTATAATATAATAATATAAAGAAATAATAGAATAGAAAATTTTTTTGTCACTTATTTTTGTTAATGATTATTAAATTTAAAGATATTTAAAGACATATGTGGATGTGGGCTACTGTAATCATGGTGGACTTGAGACTTGGAAATTCAGTGGCCAAAGCTTCGTTAAGGGGCGCTATCAATCACTTTGCCCCTGGACCATACCAAAAATAATTGTAAACATTATAATTTTTCAAAATGTGACGATGACAATATTAAGCATTCTATTAGTATTTTGTTTTCGGATCACTCCAAAATTTGTCTTATGGATGGATCTTAAATTAAGATTAGTTGAAGAAAAAAAAAATTTTAATTAGTTGTGATACAAAATAGTTAAGGATGCGTATGATACAACTTTAATTCTTGCACCACAAATTAAATTTTACTTCCCTAACTTTAAATTTTAACGAGATTTATTGAACCAACAAAAAACATGGCTAAGGTTTTGTGTTTTTTTTTGCCTTGCTAATACGATTCCATGTTCTTCTCATTTTTTATTTCTTTTTTTTTTTTTTTTTTTTTTTTTTTTCCTTTTCACCTCTCTCTTATATATACACAAATATGTGCCAAGGACATCAAGGCAATCAAAACAAAATTAGCAAATACATATATATATATATTTGCATCTTTTTCTTGTAATTCTTCACATTTGTTGTTTAGTCAACCTTGATGAATACGTTATTTAATTAGTAGGAGTGACACTAATTAGCAAAAGTACTCGTCTATGTGACTTTTATTTTTTCTTTTTCCCTTTGTTTCTTTTTTTTTTAAATAAATTTAAAAATCTATGTATTCTCCAAAAAAAAATAAAAAATAAAAACACCAATATATAATATAATAAGTAGTCTGAGAATCTCACAAAAACTTAAATTAACTTGACTTTCAAAATTGAAATCTCAACTAAAGTTGTAAATCTAAGATTAAAAATTTAAAGATGAGATGGACTTGTATTGAACAGTTAATTAGAATTGGAGGTTGAGATAGAATTACGGTTAGGTTAGGGTTGAATATTTTATATGAAATTGGGCTTGAGTTGCACCTCCAATTCCTTCAACCCATAGAACGCATGGTTACGAGGGTTCTCACATCATCAAAATAATAATAATAATAATAATAATAAATAATAATAATAAAATAAAATAAACTCCTTCAACCCTTGCAACTCTAAAAATATAATGTTTAATGATGCATTAAAAATAAACCTTAATTCTCTCTCTCTCTCTCTCTCTCTCTCACACACACACACACACAGCATCCAATAAAGTAAAACAATTGTCGACTATGGTATGCTGGACTTTCTTTTCACATTTGTTATTTAGTGCAACTTGATGAATACGTTTTGATTAGTATGAGTGACTAATAAATTACCAAGGTATTCCTCTTTGTGACCTTTCTTTTTTCTTTTTTTGTTTTTCCTTTTTAAAATAGATTTGAAGTCATCAACATGCAACCCCTGTTAGAAATTTGGTGTGAATGGAAGTTGTTAGTCAAGGAGTCTGTAACTGGAGTGGTGCCACCATATCTTTTGTGATATTAATAACCTATGAATCTAGTTATTGATGTAGAGTGTTTCTGTAATACAGAGTTCTTCAAATTACAATGAATCTTTGACACGTGATTCAACGTGGTTAAGGATGGGTTGGAAAGTAAGGGTAGCATGATTGAGTCTTAATAGTCACATTCAATCATGATTGTCGATATTTGTGAGTTTTGGATTACAAATGTTGAAAGAACGTAACGTTGTTGACAATCGAGAATCGGTTGAATTGTTGGAGACCAAACTATGAAATGATATGTTCTTTCCAAACAGACACACCCATACTCCAAGTGGTATCCCAAACAGACACACCCATGCACCAAAAGGCATCTTTAAGTCTATAATTTATGGTTCAGTTTATTTTTATTCTCTCTCCCTTTCTAGACTTGAACCTAACCAAAGTGGGTTCAAGCCATGGTTAAGTGGTCTGAGCCATTTAGGCCCAAAACCAATTTCATTGAGCCATATTAAATTTGGTCAGAGCCATTTGGTTCGGATTGCACCCAATTCATTATTTATATAGCATAGATGCATTTTTGGGTCAGAGAGAGTATTACACGGAGGAGGTTTGCCGTATCCACGGGTTTGTAGTGCTGCTACTGGTGGATATAAACCGTTGTATCCTGGGAGATAGACGCCACTGAATCCGTTAGCACCATAGTGGGGCGAATCTGTCTTAAGGACATAGTATTCAACACTAGCCTCGGTCCAGGTTCTTTATTTATTATTTATTAATTTATTTCTTTATTTTGCATATTTAATTAAATGTATAGTTGAGTATTTAATTAATTATTTTTTAGCATATTGTTAATTATCTCATAGCATATTAGTACAAGGGTTGTTATTTCTCAAATGTCACATGAAACATATATTTTACCAATAACCCTAATATCTCAACTAGTTGCTATGGAATCAATTGATGCCAGACCTCAATCCCTCCATCACTCAACTTCATCTATACATCTCTCACCAGATTTATTAATGATTCCAAGACTAATGATAATTCAAAAGAGTGCAATTATACGTTCATCACTTCTTTATCAACCTCAATCAATGTATCCAATACATCATTGATCAATGACATGCAAAAAATGAAACCTGTTACTCGTGCTGTACTTGAATAGGGCATGCCCGAAGGGTGCAGCAAATACACACTTGCAAATAATACATTATTATGAAGAGCAAATGCTTATTGAGGTCTAGGAAGTAACTACCAATGCGGTTGTAATTTTATTGGTGGATGGATACCGATCTGAGGATCTATTCGTGCAGTTTTTGGTCTTATGCCGGTTGATGGACTTTTGCGGGCGTGCTAGAGTATTTGTATAAAATACTCAAAAATTATGAATGAATACCAACCTATCCCTTTTCCGTTGGCTGACTTTAGGCGAATGTATGGGAGAGAGAATAGTAAGAACTCCCAGTAAGGTTCAAAATACTCAAAAATTATGAATGAATACCAACCTATCCCTTTTCCGTTGGCTGACTTTAGGCGAATGTATGGGAGAGAGAATAGTAAGAACTCCCAGTAAGGTTCTTTTTCTGCCTTGTTTGCAAGGACTTTTTATAAAGGTGTTTAAAAGAATAAAAATGCAATGTAAAGTAAATGCACTGATTGAATTAAAATGACAATAAAGGAAATTGGCTAAATTAAAATAGACTAAAAAGTAATGTTTGCAATAGAATGGAATAGCCGAATTGAAATGACTACAATCTGATCAAAGATTTGTCATTGAATCCGTTGCATAAAAGAATGATTAAATTTGTAAATAGCATAATTAAGCATTGCAAAAGAAGAGCAAGTTACTGGAACTTAGTTTCTTCGAATGAAATTTGCCATTTGGACAAAAGATTTAAAGATAAGATGACGTTGAGTCATTTGATGAATTTTGGATTCATGCTGTTTTGTGGGTGGTGCTGGATGAATTGGAATAGGATTACAACTTTCCTGTTTATAGAATTCTTTCTCAACTTATTTTCCTAACTTTTTGCTAGAAAATCTCTTATTCTCTTTGATTTTCTTCTTTTTGTAATTCAAACTAGGTTAAAACCCAATACATTTCTGCTTCTTTTCTCGTCTTGCTTCAGTAAAAAATTCTTGCCGAAAGACCTTCCTTGATTTAGTAAATACCAGTTGCTCAGAATGTTGCTGAAAAGTTGCTAATGCTTAACAACTCCTTTCCTTAAGCTCGGCAGCCGTATTTTCCTTAAATGGCCTAATAGCTATATGTAGCTTTTGAATTTATCCATGACTCATGCGACTGCACCCTTTTTTTGGAATTCTTCCCCCAATTAAATCCCTATTTCATAAGGATTTCATTTTAGCTAAATCTCTAGTGTTTCTTTCCCAATTAAACAACCTATTTGAATTAAATCAAGGGTAAAGTGCAACAAAGCCCCTCGAACTATGACCCAATTAGCAAATATCCCTTTAAACTATAAAAGTTGCAAATAACCCTCTCAACTAACCATTTTAGGTGCAAATTACCCACTCCGACAGTCAGAGGTTGAATTTTGATTGTTAAAATGTCATGTACTACCCAATTTAAATTAAATGACCATAAAGCCCTTATAAAAATTAAAAGACCTAATTGCCTTTCTTAGAATCTTTAGATCCCCAACCAAACATGCCCTATTTGTATGTATCATAAATTCTTAGCCTTGAACAGAACAGTAAACTTCAAAAGACCAAACCAATAAGCTTCAGAGATCAAACCAACAAATTGTATAAGATGCTAAAAGGAGGAACAAAATTGGGAAGATGAAACATATATTTGGATGAATGAGTATTAAATAAATATCAAAAGATCAGGGTTTTTTTTTTTTTTTTTTCAACACAAAAGAGGTTCTTAATGAAAACGAAGGTGTTATTATTAGAGAAAATTGGTGAGGTAACTCCTTTCTCACAAGCTCTCCCTCATAAAAGATCTAAGTATGAGGGGTAACCAAACATTGAACTTGAACTTGAACTTGAACTGGATGAAAGAAATCTAGTGTACTTTTCTTGCCCTTACTCTTATTTGATTCTAAGCTTCATCATGGCCGGACAGGGGCTATCTGCACCTATATAGCATTGCCTTTGTAAAGTTCTTTATTTTCCTGAATAAAGAACAGTGACAACCGGAAAAGGTTAAGTACAACAATTCAATAGGTGAGAAACTTTGAGCATTAACGACTAAATTAACCGCATAAATCAAACTGACGACCCGAAAGCTTCAAAGTCAATGACCACCGAAAATGAAAACAAGTGCAGAGCTACAATGACCCATCCGTTCTAGCAAGCTCTGAGCAGTAGTGTCCATTGAAATTGGATCGGTAAGCTCTGAACCGAAGCTGTCAGGACAAGATAATTAAGAAAAATGGTCTGGAGAGGTGTTTGAACTGAACTAGAGTTCCATTGAAAACCCAACTGAGAGCTCCATATAGAGGGCTTGAGAAGCAACCAAACCTGAAGAGCATCAACGTTCAATCCATTGGAAAAGCTTCAATGAACCTCAACCATGAGTTTCAGATAGACCCAGAAACTGCAGTGATGAACTCCGGCGAGCCATAGTTTCAAATGACCTATATCAAAGTCTCGAAGAGCTTCAGCGACCCAACAGTTTCGTGAGTGCAATACAACGTGAATGAATGAATGGAAGAGACGACGATAAAAAAAATAAAATTTAGAAAAAGAAAATGAAAAAAACAGAATGAATGGAAGAGATAAGCAGTTAATGGTGATAGGAGGAAAAAAAAAATGGTGATAAGGTTGGTGATGTGTCGAATTGTTAGCGGTTCTTCAGAATACAGGAGGCCACATCAATTAATCAACTTTAAAAGCATGGTTAAAGAGTTAAATGACCACGTTTTACTAAAGGGCAAAAATGACTTTACCAAATTCTGGCCATAGAAACTGACCTGATATGTCTTCTCTGTCCTAAATTGCAATATTTTCATAGTTTAAGGGGGTTATTTGTAGTTCTAGGGGGTTAGTTGCACAAGGGTATACTTCAAGGGGGTTTCTTGCAGTTTACCCTCAAATAAAATATCAGTTGCCATATTTTAGCAACAACCTTATTGATAATGTAATGACCCGGTCATTTTCCTTCCTTTCCTTTTTCCTGAAATTTTACGGATAATTTTTTTTCCGTTTAGTTTCCTTTTTTCGAGTTTTGTTTCTTGTCACTTAGTGTCGTCTCGAGTGCTTGGAATTGGTTTCTGAGACTCTTTCGTTCGGATTGACAACTTCCTTTGAGGACCGAGTCATTTCCGCATTTTCATTTTTTTTGATACTATTCATCTTTCGTCTTTTTCTCGGTTGTCACTTTGTTGGCATAACCTCACTTTTCGTGTTCAGTTTTGCTTCCACTTTTGCATGCACTCATGATATATGATTTCTTAGAGATGTGTATTTTTACTTTCCTAACAATGTATGCCATTTGTGCACTTTCTTCCTTAAGGGTGTGGATGCACACTTTCCTTGGAATTTTCTTTTCTTTTGGGGTCACTAGTGTAATTACTGAAAGTAATTATTTTTCGTCTTAGGGACCATTTTGTAATTTAATTTAGAAGATATTTTCAAAAAGGATCTTTTTTGTAATTTCCGGAAAGCGTGACAAGTGTCACACTCTCAATGGTCCACTTGTTGACATTTGTGTGGGGACACTTTTGATGCATTGGATGATGCTTAGAGCCTTAAACTTTGACCTTGATTTTTGAGGGCCTTCCACTCATCTTAGACCATGAAGCTTGGAACACTTTTTGTTCCTCTCACTCTCCTCTTCATAGCCCTAGAAGGGTTTGGCATTTTGTGTTGATTTGCCTTGGATTCTAGAGAGACACTTCTCTAGTGAGGTAGGGGATGTTATAGGTTTATATTTTGTTGTCTTGCATGTTTTTGATGCTTATACATGTTGTATGCATGTCTTTAATTAATTTGAGAAATTAATGATTGTTGTAACTTGCATATAACTCACTTTTGACTTGGTATATGGCATGGCCTTCACTTGATCTTTGTTATATAATTATTTGGAACCATTTGGATGAGTTTTCAAATCTAGAAAATTAATGAATTTAATTTGATTTAAATTTTAGTTAATTGTACCTTACTTGTTTTCCATTTTTGACTTGATATATGGCATGACCATGACTTAATCCTTGTTATATATTAATTTGAGATCATTTGAACAACTTTTGAAATCTAGAGATTTAATTAATTTAAATTAATTAAATTCCACATGATTATATTTTGCTCCCTTTGTGAAATTAATGTGATATCTGCAACCACCATGGAATGGACATTCACATATATTAAATTGAGAATTTTTGGACAACTTTGATTTCTAGAGAAATTGATTAATTAGGTTAATTAATTTTTACTTAGTGTTCTAATGATTTGGACATCTATTTCATAGGGCTTTTGCCTATTTATCATGTAACATGACTTGTTGTAACTTGGCCCCATTAATGTAGTTAATGAACTTACACCCTTATCTTGGAATGGTTTGATTACTTATGCGTTGCTTAGTAAGTAGTTGAATCATAAATCTTATACTTGTGGTATATTTACATCAATGGATTCTATGTGCTATTTATCCTAGTTCGTAGTTTATGTGGATGCATACTATGATTTTTTTGACATTTCGTATGCCATCATAGTTGAGAACTTAGGGCATGACTTGTGTGTTCCAAAATCTTGATTGTGCATGGAACGTGGCTAAATGCATTTCTTGTATCTTGATACTATCTTGACTTGCACAACTTGTTGATTTTGGAACTTGGGATATCAATCAAGAATTGACATGGCTAGGACTTGGTTTTAGTACGAGGGAATGTCCCTCTATATTATAGTGCGCACTAGGGGAAAGGTACCAATGTGTTAGTAGCCCTAAAGTGATCTCAAGAGTACGGTTTTAATCCGGGCGATATCAGAGTTTCCACATTGTTTGATTTCACTCTTTAAATTTCAAGTTGCTATTCCTTGAAGATTTAAACTTGTCGTGTATGTGAAATGCTCCAATCTTGTTTCATTACATAGATTTTATGCTTCATTCGTGATTTGACTCCTTAAATTTCTAGTGGTGTATTCCTTGAAGATTTAAGACTTTTTTCGTGTTGTATGGAATATCCCAATCCTTGTTTAATTGCATAGATATTATGCCTTGTTCTTGATTTCATCTATAACTCTTTTCGGGGTATGTAAATTGTTCCAACTTTGTCAAATTGTGTAGATATTATACATTATCCGTGATATCATGTATTCTTCTTGTCGTGTTCTTTGGAATGCCCTAATATTGTTTACTTGCATAGAAATTATGCCTTGTTCTTGAATTCATGTATGACTCTTATCGTGTTAATCGAAATGTTCCAATCTTGTTTACTTGCATAGATATTATGCCTTGTTATTGAATCCGTGTTTAACTTGCATAAACATTATGCCTTGTTCTTGAATCCGTGTTTAATTTGTATAGACATTATGCCTTGTTCTTAAATCCTTATAGAACTCTTATCGTGTTAATCAGAATGCATTAATCATGTTAATTGCATAGATATTGTGCCATATTCTTGATTTCGCGTATTATTCCTATCGTGTTAATTGGTATGTTCCAATCCTGTAAATTGCATTGCTTTATGTGATCCATGTATTCTAGTATCTTCTTGTCGTGTTGTATGGATTATTCCAAATCTTGCTTAATTGTATTGAAAATGCAATTCATGTTAATATATGTTCAAGCATTCTTCTTGTCGTGTTCTTTGGATTATCCCAATCTTGATTCATTTCATATACGTATGTATATCATGATTCTTGTTAATTTATGCTCTAGGGTAGCTTATAATGCTCCCTGAGTCTCACTTTAACATAGACGTTAGGTGGCATGAGCCCTTTGACATGTTTCACCTTAAGGTGATAAATTGTAAAACGCTAGGTCGATGCATGCTCATTTCCTACGAGTAGCTCTATATTGCTCACCCCAAAGTTACTGGGGCATATTTCAGGTACGAAGACTTGGTTCGTGATGTTTAGCATTCCTTGGATGTCATGTAGGTTTCAAGTTTCCATTTCATGCAAATGTTAGCATGAAATGTCATTTTGTAGACTTATATGTCAAAATATGTATATTTGATTCCATGTATATAATGTGTACATAAGTACACTCCTTTTAATGTATTTGACATGTATGAAAT
This sequence comes from Cornus florida, assembly GCF_030987335.1. Taxonomy (NCBI): domain Eukaryota; kingdom Viridiplantae; phylum Streptophyta; class Magnoliopsida; order Cornales; family Cornaceae; genus Cornus; species Cornus florida. Next base: position 5,190,144 of record NW_026775571.1, read on the forward strand.
GAGGCCGGAGGCCAATATCATGTATCTTGTATCCAATGTAAATTTTGACTTTATGAAATAATATGAGAATGTTGAAAAATGACAAGTTATTGTTTTGCCATGGTTGCATCAGGTGTGGGAATTCCGTTTTCATTCTTCCACTAGGTCTCAATAATCATGTATGAAGTGTGACCAAAGGCCAAATGGTCATTTGACTTCGTTTTATATTTTTGGTTTTCAAAATTTTCATTTCAAGTTCATTTTTGCCTTTTTGGCCGTTAGGGGGTCGGATGTTCACTCGGCCATTTCCGGGAGCCGCGGACCATTCCCGCGAGCTCAAAATCATTATTTACGTTTGCGTGTATGATCGTTTCCATGAAAAACCTCTTCCGTGGTGAAATGAGCCTACTACGGAGCTATTTCACATTTTTTTTTGAAAAATCTTGCTTAAGGGGCATTTTAGGATTTCCTTTGAGAAATAAATTCTGTTCTTGACTCCGTCACATAGAAAATGTGATTTTAGGGATACTTTCTTCATGACATTTTTCCAAAAAATGTGATCTTGACCTCGAAAATCGTGCTCCAAACTCATTTTTCTGTAATTTTACTGTTCCTGCTGCATTTTACTCATTTTGTTCTAGTTGAACTTGTTCAAGAAATGTTGAACAGGTTCAAGGGTCATTTTTGGTCCAGCATGGGCGTTCTATCCATGTTGAACCTATTCAAGAAATGTTGAACAGGTTCAAGTCTTCCAACTTCAATCTAACGTAACTTCAATCTATCGTAACTTCTTCGTTTCAGCTCCGAATTAGTCCGTTCTTGAGTCTAAATTGACCGCGTCGAAACAAGATTTCCAATGGTACCAATGAATCATCAAGACTCTACCTATAGTGAGAGTTATTCCAGTATTAGTAGGATAGGGTCATGGTAACTCTTAAACGGGGAAGACCACTTCTTTTTAATTTCATATCTTTTCTGTTCGGACTCCGAATCAAGTGATTCTTGAGTCCATTTCGATTATTTTTTTGTTGTCTTTCTAATGGTGTGTTTGGTAGCACCCACTTTCATTTTTGGAAAAAGACCGTTTTGCTCCTAGGCTCATTCTTGTCCGTTTTTGAAACGTCGCTTCCGCATTTGTTTTCTTAGGATTCCGTGACCTCATTGAGGGTCACATTGGTGTCTTGTGGACATGTAGTATCTATAAAGACCACTGTTTTACCTTTTGTATCCACATTCTGATTCATTATTGGATTTGCGTTCGAGTCATCGCTAACTCACCGGGTTGAATAAAACCTGGGTCGTTACAGGTGGTAGCAGAGCGTCCGGATTCGAATACCTTGGACGACGGGTTTTGGGTGTATATAATGCTTATGTTGCCAGGCTCTACGTGTTTAAATTCTTCTTGATAACATGCCTTGTTTGATAACATGCTTTGTTTGATAACATGTCTTGTGTGATAATATGTCTCGTATGATAACTTGTTCAAATGTTCAGGTGTTTTGAGACGCCTATTATTGGTTAAGCATGCTTTATGTGTATATATGCTACCTGATAACATGATCTTGGTTTCTATCATGTTTGCGTGCTTATGTTAGCATGACCGTATGCGACGTATGTCAGCATACCCTTCGCTTTTCATTCACGTGTGTTATCGTGTCATGTACTTACGTGCTTCTTGATAACATGTTTTGATTGATAACATGTTTGTTTGCTTATGTGGCAACTTATTTAGAAGCTTACTTGACTATTTTAGCGTATGCTATATGCTTGTTTACCTTAGCACATGGTACCTGCTCGTTATCTTAGCATGTGGTATATGCTTGTTTGTCTGAGTGCATTGATTATGCTTGTTCATCTTGACGTGATTATATGCAACATATTGTTATGCCTTATGTGTGACGACCCTGGATTTTTAAACCCAGTGCGTCCTGTGCTGACCCATTGATGGGTCTGAATGCGGAAGCAAAGTATCGAAAATATGACAAAAATAGTCCCAAGGTCAAAATGGTCATTTCTAAAAATATAGATTCGGGTATTACCGAGCACACTGTTGGAAAAACAACGAAAAACTAATCGAGATGGACTTAAGAATCACATGATTCAAAGTCCGGACGAAGGAGAAACGACAAAACAAAGAAAAACGAGCAATAAAGCTAAAAGGATAAACTGGTAATTATCCAGAAATATTCGGGTGTAACCAAGCACACCGTTGGATAGACAATGAAAAATTAATCAATTTCAAAAAAAAATTCGCTTGATTTGTGGTGTGTTGCCACACCACAAGCTTAAGAGTGTGCAATTCAGGCTAGGGCCAAGTTTTACATTTATAAAAGCCACTACTACCTTTCACTATAAATATAGCTAGGGCGAGTAGGGATCGTCCCAAGGGATTGGAGTCGGAGTTGATTGTGGAATCGCTGTTAGGGTTAGTAGGTTGAGTGATCAAACAATTGGTTGGTTAGTTGATTAGACTAGTGAGCAACTAAACTAAACTAAGTAATTGAATGCAATAAAGAGTAAGTAAGAGAGAGAGAGATCTTGGGGTTTAGAGATCACCACCAAACAATGCATTTCTATACCATTGACAAGTGACTAATGAGGGTAATTGGTGTGTTGCAATATTGGTGTGCGTGTTTATAATTGATTCAACAAGCAAGGATGACTAGTTAAGCAAGTATTGTCTAAACATCATGTGAAAGGCACAATATATCTTAGCAATGAAGCATATATTGTCTAAACAACATGTAAAAGGCACAATAGATCAAAACAAGTCACTAATCCTTTCATTAGGTTCACAATCCAAATATAACACAACATTAGAGACATATGCTACTTGCATTCAAAAGCTTAGACCATCAAACAACAAGCATAGATTGTCCTCCCATTTAACACTTTACTACAACTACACTACATCTACACTACTAGCATGAAAGTAAACTAGGGGAGAGGCACAATCCATCAAGAAATAAGTATGAACCATTAAGAGAATCACAATAGCATTCTTTTAAGCACTATGTCTTGACAATCTCAAAATCTATAGCATCAATACACATAGACATGCATCAATAACACAAAATCTAGAGACAAACACATGAACATCTATTCTAGCATACATAGACATATGAATAGAATGAAATGATCAATTGGAAGCATTAAACCACATAAATCATTGAATAAACAAGATCTATATATATCAAAGTGTCAAAACATTAATTACAACACTAATCCCTCAATAATACACAAGATTAAGATATAGAAAGCATGCTTGGGGCTAACTCTAGCCCCAAGAGGATGTCTAGCCACTCATGGTGAGGATGCTCCAACCCTCAAGGGCTAACTCCATGGAATAGATTTGCTCCTTGTTGATGAAGAACTCCAATGGTGTCTCTAGCTTCCTCTCCTCTAAGCTTGCCTCTAAGAGATGGTATATGGAAAATGATATGTGTCTCTAGGTATCTCCCCTTCATAAAAAACAATCCTTATCCTTATATAGGTAGGTTAAATGACTCCCCCAAATGAGCTAGGGTCGTGCACACAATATTCTCCAATGATTGGATAAAGGATAACTTTCAATGAGCTGGAATTTTAACTTTTTGGCACTGGAGGAAGTTCAATCGATTGAACCTTGGACTTGGATCGATCGAACTGGCTGGGCTTTTTGGGAAAAGACAAATCTGAGATATTTTGGGAGATATTTTTGGGAAAAGGACAAAAGTGGTTAGTGGGTGGATAGCTGTGGATAAGATTAATCATTTGGATGAGGACAAAGGTGTTCGATCGATCGAAGAGTAATGTTGGATCGATCGAACTTTTAACTTTCTGCTTTGGGTCAAATCTTGGATCTATCTTGAAGTGATGAGATCGATCAATGTTCGATCGATCGAACTTTGGACTTGGATCGATTGAACTTATTGCTTTGCTTCATTTTGCTTCTTTCTTTCTCCACTTTGCTCATTTCTTTGTTTAATCCTAGAATTGTTTCAATTAAGCTCTTATTTGGCTGAGTTAGCTTATTTTCGGGATAAGTGCCTGAAAATGAAAATAATACAAAATCAATCTAAAACGTCAAAGTAAGATAGATAAAGGTACTAGAATACCTAAGCTTAAGGGGTTTAAATACGTACTTTTTAGCGCTCATCAATTTGGAGTCCGGATGAGGGAGAAAGTTCAAAAACAAAATCGACGTCGCGGTGGCCCGACAAAGGCCGTGACAGCTATAGTGCCGTCAACCCACTGCTGCAACTGAGAGTAAAAACGGGTATCTAAACGGACTTTTTTGGAAAAACTCAAAGAAGAAACCCCCCCTAAAATCAAGTTTTCTACCCGACATTGTGGACGGAAACCAAAAACAATGAAATGTGAAATGCCCAAAATACCCTCAAGAAAATCAGGTCTAGAAGTTGAAAATCGTTTCAAGCTACTGCCCAAAGAAAGGAAATGGGGCTTCGGAAGGTTTTTAAATTACCTAAATTGAAAATGCAATCTTAAAATACACCCACAAGACCTCCAGAAGTTTCAGATCGGTCGTCACACTTTTCAAAAAAAAGTCGATGAATAGTACCAAGTACATTTGCACTAAAATCGGCAAAAAACCTGGCAGCAATGATTTTTCGAGAAAAAATAGATTTTTGAGGGCCAAGATGGCATTTTCTGGAAAAACACAAAGAAGAAACCCCCTCAAAATTGAGTTTTCTACGTGACTCGTGAGGAAAAATGAAAAAAAAATGCATTGTGAAATACCCGAAATGCCCTTGGAACAGAATAGGGTAAAACTCCCTAAAAATGCTACTTAGAGTTTTTGTTTCATCAAGGATGGTGTTGTTTGCCAAAGTGAGCATGCAAGCATATGTAATGTGATAAAATAGATGTGTTGCAATGGCCTATATCCTCATGGCATGTCATATGCAAAATAGAACCCTTCAATGCATTAATCCCATAATTTCCATAGACAAACAATGAAGTTAGGCTAGCATACTTGTCATATAATTGTTCTTGGCCCTTGGCCTCATTATAAACACATCCATAGAGTATCAAAAGGTGCACTTAAGTGCACATTACATGACTTGAACAATAAATACAAGTTTTTGACATAGTAAGCAAAATAGAATAAGATATGCTAACATGTGCATATTCTAACATTGCAAAAAAATACTTTAAGTAGTCTAGCAAGTCTAAGATTGTTATGCATCCCACATTATGGCTTCTTTACCTAAAAAATACCAAGTAACTTAGGGGTGAGTAAACAAGTTTACTCGTAGGGAATGCATTGGTTTATCTTTGTACCAAGTTTGCAATTCAATACAATTTAATTCATGCTATCAAAGTGACATTAGAACTTTCAACATAGCACAATGAGATGTAAATTCACAAAGTTAACAACTTGGAATTTAAATGCGAAATCAGGCGAAAGTGGATACTTGGATATTGCTCGGATTAAAACTGTACTTTTAAGATCACTTTAGGGCTATTAACTCATGGGTACCTTCCCCTAGTGCGCACTATAGTTGTAGAGGGACAATCCCCCATACTAGAACCAAGTCCTAGCCTAGTCATGTTCTTGGTAATATCCCAAGTTTCCAAAATCAACAAGTAGAGCAACAAGTCATGATATGTGATAAAACATAATGAGTTCCATGGATTACATGACTAAATCATTAGTTTAATATGGTAGAAATTAAGTAGACCAACTAGGTAATTTCTTTAGATTTCAAGAATTGTCCAAATGATTCCAATTTAATATATGACATGGAGTAATTCATGGCCATGCTTTATATCAAGTCACAACTGAATTACAAGTATGGTATAATTAATTTGAATTTAAATCAACATAAATCAATTAATCTTCTAGATTTAAAAGCTCATTTAAATCGTGCCAAATTAATACACAACAAAGATCAAGTCATGGTTATGCCATTTATCAAGTTTAAAGTGAATTTCATACAAGTTACAATTAGTCATTTATTTCTTATTTCAATACAAGACATACATATAACTTGGATATCACTATAAGAACAATTAAATTACTTGGAAGATAAATGATAACACCCCCTACCTCACAAGAGGATTGTTCCTCTTGAATCCAAGGCAACCGAGCTTAAAAATGAAAAACCAAACAAGGGTTTTGTAGATGAGAGTGAGAGAAATCTAAAGTGTTCCAAGCTTAAAGGTCTAGGGTGAGTGGAAGGTAGCCAAAAATGAAGGTCAAAGCTTAAGGCTTTAAGCTTCTTCCATAGAGGCTAGGGTTTTCTTTACATGAGAGGGAGATGATGAAGCCAAGTGTGAGAGAATGTGAGTGGAGGAAATAGAAATCCTCCACTCACTATGTGGTCTTACACCATGGTCAACACACACTAGTTTGGTCAATTGCACAAAAACCCTTCTTTAAAACCATAATCCTAAAGTGGCCCAAAAGCAATTTGCAAGACTAAATGTGAGACCTACACTTGTCATCATCCTAAGGTTCCCTTCTAGGTTTAATCCTCGGCCTACACTTGTCAACCATCCAAGCCAACAAGTGATCCAATCCTAGGCCAATAAGTGGATGAATCTCCACCCTCCACGTGTCAATAGATTATGGTTCCAAGTCTCTCCACCCAAATGCCTACAAGTGGCACCATAGGAAAGTGACATTTGTTATATTTTTTGAAAATTGCAAAAAGGTCCTTTTTGAAAATATCTTCTAAATTAAATTGCAAAATGGTCCCTAAGACGAAAAATATTTACTTTATTTAATTACACAAAACCCCTCAAGTTTAGAGTAATTACTAAAAGTAATGCATTTATGCCCTTTACAAGAAAAGTAAACATTTTACATGCTTTTCTACAAAAGTAAAGATGTAGATACTTTGGAAATTAAATATCATGGTTGTGTGCAAGGCCGGAATCAAATCTGAGCACCAAAAATGAGGTTATGTAAGTAAAAGTGAAAAACGAGAAGATGACAAAATAAGGAAAAGACGAAAAAGAAAATTTCCGAAAAAAGGAAAGGAAGTAAAATGACAGGGTCGTCACATTATGTTCTTCTCCTGTATACACTGACATGTCTTACGTGATTTTTACTACTTGTGTGAGTAGGTAGTCCGTTGCTATGTTGCATGCTAGCTGTTTACTTTTATGTCTGGTTTTGACATTGTCTCTTTGGGTCTGTCGTATCCCTTGGATGCATTCTTGTTTCACGAGTTTCTTCCTTGGATAGGAGAAATTCATCCTGTAAGGACCCATGTCGGGAACCTTTTTATCTATTTTGTTGGTTGGGTGTTTCGAGAACTTAGTCTGACGGTTGATAAGAGGAAGGCTCATGTGAGCGTAGAAGACTGCGATTCATTTATTTTCCTTATATAGCGGAGTGAGACATGGCCAGGGAGGCACCGTTTCATTTCCTTTTCCTTTGTGGCTTCTAGATCTAAGGCCTTAAGCGTAGCGGTGCCTAGGGCATTGTTGTCAGAGTTTTGGGATTGGCCAAGATGGTCTGGCCAGACAATATTGGACTGTACCCCACTCTCGCAGATGCCTGGTTCTCGTAGTGCTTTTGGTAATAATCATTCTGACATTGATGTCATCCGTATCGATAGGTTTTTCAAAGTTGACCTGGTTCGGGGTAGGTTATGAATTAGTGCCTTATACTGTTATGCTACCGTACCAAGTTGTGTGTTGTGGGCGGGTGCTAGTTGCCGTCGATGCTACCTTACTGACGAGTAAGTGTGGGTGGGTGTTAGGCACTGTCATTACTACCACACATTTGAATACGTTGTGGGTGGGTTCTGGTCACTGTTCGTACTGCCTTGTCACTCTCTTCTTGTATCGTGTTTCGACGTCTCGTTGTCTTGGGATTCTCTCGGTGGTTAACATTGAGTTAACGTGCCGATTCATATGAGGCATTATCTCAGTTCGTGGTTTCGTGTTCCTTCAGTTGATCTTGAGACATCTGGAGTTGTCCTTCAATGCTCTATGAGCTCTCCTTTGTTTTGACCTTTTATTCAGTCCCCGTTCTGTTCTTTCCTATGTGTTCTGAATTTTGGGGACGAAATTCCTTTAAAGAGGGTAGGTTGTAATGACCCGGTCATTTTCCTTCATTTCCTTTTTCCTAAAATTTTACGGATAATTTTTTTTCCATTTAGTTTCCTTTTTTGAGTTCTGTTTCTTGTCACTTAGTGTCATCTCGAGTGTTTGGAATTGGTTTCTGAGACTCTTTCATTCTGATTGACAACTTCATTTGAGGACCGAGTCATTTTCGCATTTTCATTTTTTTTGACACTATTCATCTTTCGTCTTTTTCTCGGTTGTCACTTTGTTGGCATAACCTCACTTTTCGCGTTCGGTTTTGCTTCCATTTTTGCATGCACTCATGATATATGATTTCTTAGAGATGTGTATTTTTACTTTCCTAGAAATGCATGCCATTTGTGCACTTTCTTCCTTAGGGGTGTGGATGCACACTTTCCTTGGAATTTTCGTTTCTTTTGGGGTCACTAGTGTAATTACTGAAAGTAATTATTTTTCGTCTTAGGGACCATTTTACAATTTAATTTGGACAATATTTACAAAAAGGACCTTTTTGCAATTTCCAAAAAGCGTGACAAGTGTCACACTCTCATTGGTCCACTTGTTGACATTTGTGTGGGGACACTTTTGATGCCTTGGATGATGACATGTGGAGGGTGGAGATTCATCCACTTGTTGACCTAGGATTGGTGCACTTGTTGGCTTGGACGATTGACAAGTGTAGGCTCGAGATTAAGCCTAGGAAGTAGCCATTGATTTGTGACAAGTGTATGCTCCAAATTTAGTCTTGCAATTCCTTTTGGGCCACTTTGGGATTATGGTTTTAAAGAAGGGCTTTTGTGCAATTGACCAAACTAGTGTGTGTTGACCATGGTGTAAGACCACATAGTGAGTGGAGGATTTCTAATTCCTCCACTCACATTCCATCACACTTGATCTCTTCATCTCCCTCTCTTGTAAAGAAAACCCTAGCCTCTATGGATGAAGCTCAGAGCCTTAAGCTTTGACCTTGATTTTTGAGGGCCTTCCACTCACCTTAGACCATGAAGCTTGGAACACTTTTTGTTCCTCTCACTCTCCTCTTCATAACCCTAGAAGGGTTTGGCATTTTGTGTTGATTTGCCTTAGATTCTAGAGAGACGCTTTTCTAGTGAGGTAGGGGATGTTATAGGTTTATATTTTGTTGTCTTGAATGCTTTTGATGCTTATACATGTTGTATACATGTCTTTTATTAATTTGAGAAATTAATGATTGTTGTAACTTGCATATAACTCACTTTTGACTTGGTATATGACATGGCCTTCACTTGATCTTTGTTATATAATTATTTGGAACCATTTAGATGAGTTTTCAAATCTAGAGAATTAATGAATTTAATTTGATTTAAATTCTAGTTAATTGTACCTTGCTTGTTTTTCATTTTTGACTTGATATATGGTATGACCATGACTTAATCCTTGTTATATATTAATTTGAGATCATTTGAACAACTTTTGAAATCTAGAGATTTAATTAATTTAAATTAATTATTTTCCATATGATTATAGTTTGCTCCTTTTGTGAAATTAATGTGATATTTGCAACCACCATGGAATGGACATTCACATATATTAAATTGAGAATTTTTGGACAACTTTGATTTCTAGAGAAATTGATTAATTAGGTTAATTAATTTTTACTTAGTGTTCTAATGATTTGGACATCTATTTCATAGGGCTTTTGCCTATTTATCATGTATCATGACTTGTTGCAACTTGGCTCCATTAATGTAGTTAATGAACTTGCACCCTTATCTTGGAATGGTTTGATTACTCATGCGTTGCTTAGTAAGTAGTTGAATCATAAATCTTATACTTGTGTTATATTTGTATCAATGGATTCTATGTGCTATTTATCCTAGTTCGTAGTCTATGTGGATGCATACTATGATTTTTTTGACATTTCACATGCCATCATAGTTGAGAATGTAGGGCATGACTTATGTGTTCCAAAATCTTGATTGTACATGGAACGTGGCTAAATGCGTTTCTTGTATCTTGATATTATTTTGACTTACACAACTTGTTGATTTTTGAAATTGGGATATCAATCAAGAATTGACATGGCTAGGACTTGGTTCTAGTATGGGGGAAACTCCCTCTATATTATAGTGCACACTAGAGGAAAGGTACCCATGGGTTAGTAGCCCTAAAGTGATCTCAAGAGTACGGTTTTAATCCGGGTGATATCCGAGTTTCCACATTGGTTGTTTTCATTCTTTAAATTTCAAGTTGCTATTCCTTGAAGATTAAACTTGTCGTGTATGTGAAATGCTCCAATCTTGTTTCATTACATAGATTTTATGCTTCATTCGTGATTTGACTCCTTAAATTACAAGTGTTGTATTCCTTGAAGATTTAAGACTCTTTTCATGTTGTATGGAATATCCCGTCCTTGTTTAATTGCATAGATATTATGCCTTGTTCTTGATTCCATCTATAACTCTTTTCGTGGTATGTGATTGTTCCAACTTTGTCAAATTGTGTAGATATTATGCATTATCCTTGATATCATGTATTCTTCTTGTAGTGTTCTTTGGAATGCCCCAATCTTGTTTACTTGCATATAAATTATGTCTTGTTCTTGAATTCATGTATGAATCTTATTGTGTTAATCAGAATGTTCCAATCTTGTTTACTTGCATAGATATTAGGGTAAAGTGCATTAAACCCCCCTGAACTATTGGGGTATGTGCAAGAAACTCCCCTGAACTATAAAAGTTGCAAAAAAAACCCCTGAACTATTAGGGTATGTACAAGAAACCCCCCTGAACTATAAAAGTTACAAAAAACCCCCCTGAACTATTAGGGTATGTGCAAGAAACCCCCCTAAACTATATATTTTTTTGCAGTTTACCCCATCCAGGCGAATTGATTGACTAAAAGAGACGATGAAGCCGAGGAATTTGTGGTTGGGATCGGAGTGGTAGATATTGTCTGAGGAGTATTTGGATAAGCCAAGGAATCTTTTGCTGGGATCAGTGGGTCTCCTGTCATAGCTCCATCATAGCAGTTGCACCACCCGCCAGATCTGTTGGCCATATATATCGCACTTCTCTGCACCGTTGCGTCAGCCCATTGCCGTCACCGCCTTGCCTACCGTTCAGTTCACCTTACTCGCCGGTCCATTCCACCGTCTATTCCAAGCTCGCCGGCCCATTCTGCCATCTCCATAGCCGAGCACACCGTCGTTCGTGTTTCGAGCACACAGTCATCCACAGTTTACCGCCGAGCCCCCTTGAGTTTATCGCCGCCTCCACAGTTCACGGCCTAGTCAACCGAGCTCTCATAACAACCGAGTCCTCTGCACACAAGCCGCTATCATCCGAGACCGAGCCATCCCGTTGACCTCGGATTTCTTTGGTCTCTTCTCTCTCTCTTTCTCTAGCTCTCTGTTTTGGGTTGTGTTGGGTGAAAAGCATCTTTTGGCAGAAAAAAAATGTAAAAAATGTATAAGTTAAAATGACGCAGTGTGTTATAGGGGTAAATTGGTCTTTCAAAATTTTCGGTGCCAGAAGCTGATGTCATGGGGGTAAATTGCAACAAAATTGTAGTTCATGGGGGTAAATTGCAACAAAATCATAGTTCATGGGGGTAAATTGCAACAAAATCATAGTTCAGGGGTTTTTTTGTAGTTCAGGGGGGTTTCTTGCAAATGACCAATAGTTCAAGGGGGTAAATTGCAACAAAATCATAGTTCAGGGGGGGGGGGGGGGTTTGTAGTTCAGGGGGGTTTCTTGCAAATGACCAATAGTTCAAGGGGGTTCAATGCACTTTACCCTATATATTATGCCTTGTTCTTGAATCCGTGTTTAACTTGCATAGACATTATGCCTTATTCTTGAATCCGTGTTTAATTTGCATAGACATTATACCTTGTTCTTGAATCCTTGTATAACTCTTATCGTGTTAATCAGAATGTACTAATCTTGTTAATTGCATAGATATTGTGCCATATTCTTGATTTTGCGTATTATCCCTATCGTGTTAATTGGTATGTTCCAATCCTGTAAATTGCATTGCTTTATGTGATCTATATATTCTAGTATCTTCTTGTCGTGTTGTATGGATTATTCCAAATCTTGCTTAATTGTATTGAAAATGCAATTCATATTAATCTATGTTCAAGCATTCTTCTTGTCGTGTTCTTTGGATTATCCCAATTTTGATTCATTTCATATACGTATGTATATCATGATTCTTGTTAATTTATGCTCTAAGGTAGCTTATGATGTTCCTTGAGTCTCACTTTAATATAGACGTTAGGTGGCATGAGCCCTTAAACATGTTTCACCTTAAGGTGATAAATTGTAAAACGCTAGGTCGATGCATGGTCATTTCCTAAAAGTAGCTTTATGTTGCTCACCCAAAAGTTACTGGGGCATATTTCAGGTACGAAGACTTGGTTCGTGATGCTTAGCATTCCTTGGATGTCGTGTAACTTTTAAGTTTCCATTTCATGCAAATGTTAGCATGAAATGTCATTTTGTAGACTTATATGTTAAAATATGTATATTTGATTCCATGTATGTAATATGTATATAAGTACACTCCTTTCAATGTATTTGACATGTATAAAATGAGGCCGGAGGCCAATATCATGTATCTTGTATCCAATGTAAATTTTGACTTCATGAAATAATATGAGAATATTGAAAAATGACAAGTTATTGTTTTGCCATGGTTGCATCGGGTGTGGGAATTCTGTTTTCATTCTTTCACTAGGTCTCAATAATCATGTATGAAGTGTGGCCAAGGGCCAAATGGTTATTTGACTCCGTTTTATAATTTTGGTTTTCAAAATTTCCGTTTCAAGTTCATCTTTGCCTTTTTGGCTATTGGGGGGTTGGATTTTGACTCGGCCATTTCTGGGAGCCGTAGACCATTCCCGTGCGCTCAAAATCATCATTTACTTTTGCGTGCATGATCATTTCCATGAAAAACCTCTTCCGTGGTGAAATGAGCCTCTTACGGAACTATTTCACATTTTTTTTGAAAAATCTTGCTTAAGGGGCATTTTAGGATTTCCTTTGAGAAATAAATTCTGTTCTTGACTCCGTCACATAGAAAATGTGATTTTAGGGATAGTTTCTTCACGACATTTTTCCGAAAAATGTCATATTGACCTCGAAAACCGTGCTCCAAACTCATTTTTCTACAATTTTATTGTTCCTGCTGCATTTTACTCATTCTGTTCAAGTTGAACCTGTTCAAGAAATGTTAAACAGGTTCAAGGGTTATTTTTGGTCCAGCATGGGTGTTCTGTCCATGTTGAACCTATTCAAGAAATGTTGAACAGGTTCAAGTCTTCCAGACCCTGTTTGCGGGTTCAGCTTTGGCCTTCCAACTTCAACCTAACGTAACTTTTTTGTTTCAGCTCTGAATTGGTCCATTCTTGAGTCTAAATTGACCGCGTCGAAACAAGCTTTCCAATGGTATCAACCTATCATCAAGAATCCACCTATAGTGAGAATTATTTCAGTTTTAGTAGGTTAGGGTCATGGTAACTCTTAAACAGGGAAGGCCACTTCTTTTTAATTTCATATCTTTTTCCGTTCGGACTCCGAATCAACTGATTCTTGAGTTCATTTTGGTTATTTTTTTGTTGTATTTCCAATGGTTTGTTTGGTAGATCCCACTTTCATTTTTGGAAAAAGGCCGTTTTGCTCCTAGGCTCATTCTTGTCCGTTTTTGAAACGCCACTTCCGCATTTGTTTCCTTAGGATTCCATGACCTCATTGAGGGTCACATTGGTGTCTTGTGGACATGTAGTATCTCTAAAGACCACTATTTTACCTTTTGCATCCGCATTCTGATTCATTATTGGATTTGCATTCGAGTCATCGCTAATGCACCGAGTTGAATAAAACCTAGGTCGTTACAGATAAGGTGGTTGAATGTATGTATTTCCCTATATTTTCTCCTTTTGCTTCTCTATTGGCTAACTTCCCTTAAAACACACTAACACTTGTTGGCTCCTCACTTGTCCACGTCACTGTTGAGGTGGTTACCAAGTTTTGGTGCCAACAAAGCCCTTATCACTTATGATAAGAGGCTTTTGGAATTTTAATCAGCCAAAACTTGAATTTTAAATATTGGTAATGACTCTTCAATCCACCCAACCACCTGCCTTAATCGTTATCAGTTCCCATTTAAAGCGATGATTAGATATATCCAATATTATATTCAACTAGTATTTAGCTTCGTGTCTTCTGAAACCTTGAAATCATTCTTCTTTGGCCTTTGATTTGCTATAGTAGAAATTCCCATTCTCAGTTCACGAAAACATAAATTCTTTCCCTTGTTACTCTTCCATGGCTCATAAGAAAACTAAATCAACCAATTCCACCTCAATCCCTCAACCTTCAGATACTTCGACTCATGGCAACATTATTGAGAAATCCCTAAAAACCCTTTCTTCTTACAAGTATTGTCTCAAAAGTCTCATCGATCTTTGCACTAATTTCAAAGGTCTGGGTTTGCCTTCCTTGATGAAGCTCCTGTATTCATATCACTGTTCTACCCCTCAGCCGATGTGCTTTCGTTTCTTTAAACTTTCCCTCTTAAAAAAATGGTAGTTTACCAAATTTTCATTTTAGGACATGGCATGTTCCTAATGATGCTTGGATCAACTAGGTTGACCAGGTTGGGGCTGTAAAAGGAGATACGTGGAAGGCTTGTGGTATTTGTGATGCCATCCAAATGAGCAAAACAAATATTACTCAAGACAGGGCTTTAATGGTAGCGGCTATGTTTAATTGGTTGACCACCACCAACTCCCTACACTTGAAGTGCGGCATGATGGCTCCAGCCATTCAAGACATATGCTTTTTAACCAGCCTCAAGCCTTTTGGGATTGATGTGAGCAGCATATTGGTATAGGAGGATTCTCCCTTTATCTTCCCTTCTAAACAAACTGGAACCAAATCTTCCGAATCTTCTTATGTAAGTATTTAAATTCTACCATAGATCCTCGTGTTCCTGTTAATGATACTGAGCATATTTTCTTCTTATTGGCCTGGCTGAACAAGTTCCTTCTGTGTGTACCAACCTTTCAAGTTACCAAAGGTTACATCCATGTGGCCGTTGCAATTTCCAGAGGTAAACCTTTGGCTCCTTCTTATTTATATAGGGGAATTTATGACTTGCTTAATTCTAACTTTGGACGTTATGGTGGCCCCCTTTGGTTTTTTCAGATTTGGATACAAGTATACTTCCTTAAGTTAGGGCCTGTGGTGAGGCCTTCAGCCAACGACCCACTTCTTTCTATAAGTTATGCATCAGCCGTACCCAAATCTCACTTATTTGGGGATTATTTCAACTTTTTCTACTCTGGCTACGAGCACAGGACCATAAGCCAATTTCTTCCATTTTCTCATTGTTCTCAAGCCCCTCGATGGCTGACTCCTCACCAAGGAGTAGCCACAAAAAGACTACTAATGATCTTTCGGCCATGTAGTCTAGTTTTCTTCTTACAAGGGGTCTTCATTTCAATACTGGTCCTCTAGGGACAGTGGACACCAAAGTTGGGGTTGAATTCTATAGCCCTAGTCTGCTTACTAGGCAATTCGGCCTAGCTCAAATGATTCTCATACCTCTTTACCTTTCATTCAATAAGAACTGTCATTGGTGTGTGGTATTCCCGGATGAATCTTATGTTCATAATGTTGCTACTCGGTTCTCCAGCTTGTAACTTGGATTCACCTTCCAACCTTTCATAAAAAATCTAACCTCTGATTCCAGTTTTGACCAATGGTGGTCCTTTTATATTGCTTCTACCAGGACGGCTGAATGGCAGTCCCTTGTCATCAAAATCTTAGAGTCATTCAAATTTATATCTGTTGCCTTCGAAGGAGCTTTTAAAATTACTTGGGCTGTTACCCCAAAGAAAGTGCCTCAAAAAGATCCTCCCAAAGGCAAGAAACAAACACCTAAGAAACTCCCATTCTCTTAGCCAATAGAAGCTCCAACAAGGGTTAATAAAGAGCGAAAAGCTAAGGCTAAGGCCACAGCCAGCCTACTCAAAGGTATCATCTTCCTTTATATTCAAATATACGTATATTAAAACTTTAGGCTAAATTCTCTTACCTTTTTGTAGATTTAGACAATGAAACTCTGTCAGTCTCCCTTATCCCAGAGAATATTGAACTTCAGGATGACGAAATCTCCTCCAGTCAACCTCTTCAGCCTGTAGAATCCGAATCAACCAACATCCCTGAAGTTCCTGAAGTTCTTCCACTTGTGAGCAAGGTAAATGATTATGCTTCTAAGCCTAAGAAACCTTTATTCTTCAGTAAAATAATCATATCGGCCATGTTATCAGAATACATGACCGATATTAATACCTAATTCCCGGCCAGAATTGTCATCAACCGAGGTAATCTTTAATAAGATTTCCTTCTTCAAGGAAAGAGAAAAAAGTTTACTACCCATGGAACTTTAAAGAGGACAAAGTTTAACAAAAGTAAGATGTGATGACTCTAGATTTTACAACCCAGTGTGTCCTGTGATGACCCAAAAAGGATCCCAAAAATACAGAAGCAAGAGATAGGAAAAACAACAATTAAGCCCCTAGGGGCAAAATAGTTATTTCTAAAAAATATAGATTCAGGTGCCATTGTGCACACCGCTGGAAAGACAATGAAAAAATAATCAAGATGGACTCAAGAATCGAATGATTCGGAGTCCGGATGAAGAAGAAATAGCAAGATGAAGAAAAACAAGCACTTAAGGCTAAAAGGGTAAAATGGTAATTCCATACTTAAAGGGGTACTCCCGTTAACACCATTGGATAGACAATGAAAAATTAACAAAGGTGGACTCAAGAATTACTTTATGTGGAGTCCGGATGACAAAGATATTAAATCCTGAAGTCGAGGAAAAGGAAACCCTATCCCGGTTCGAACCAAAAACTGAACCTACTTCACTAAAACTTGAATATATTAAGCTACACAAATAATCTGAAGCTGAAATTGGTACCATTAGAAAGCTTATCTCAACATGGTTAATTTAGACTCAATAACAGACCAACTCAGAGTTAAAACAAATAAGATACGATGACCCGAAGTTGGAAGTGCATTGCTGAACCAAGACACACACATACACACACACATGAACAGTACAGACAAGCGCTCGTGCAAGGGCTATGAGTGCTCATAGATGAGCATGCCTAGGGCTAAATCCTACTGCCCCATTTACGAGCGCTCGTGCCTCATGTACGAGCACTCGTTTTGCAATAAGCTTAACAGATTTCTGAGTTTGAAATGTAATTTTGAGAACTTTCTGGGCCTTTTTGAAAAAAACATAAAGAAGAAACCCCCCTCAAAATCATGTTTTCTAGCCAACCATGCCAAAATAAAGCTTTATTTTTTATGTAAAAATCCCAAAATGCCCTTATGCACGGTTTTTGCAAAAGAAATGCAAAATGAGTCCATATGAGGCTCAAATTGCCAAGGAAGAGGTTTTACCCAGAAACGACCATGTATGCAAATGTAACTTACCTATTAGGACGTGCTACAATTGTCCATGACTTAAAAATACCACCGATGCAAAATCCGACCCCCCAACGGCCAAAAAGGCAAAAATGGACTTGAAATGGAAAACATGAAATCCAAAAATATAAAATGGAGTCAAATAACCGTTTGGCCCTTGACCACACTTCATATATGATTAATAAGACCCTATGAAAGAATCAAAATGAATTCCCACACCCGATGCAAACATGGTGAAGCAATAACTTGGCATTTTTCAATATTTTCATAATATTTCAAGAAATCAAAAGTTACATTTGATACAAAATACATGTCATTGGCCTCCGGCTTTATCTCATACATGTAAAATATAGTGTAAGGAGTGTACTTATGTATACATTACACACATGGAATCAAATATACACATTTTGACAAAAAGGACTACAAATGGCATCGCAAGCCAACCTTTACAAGAATTGAAACCTTCAAGTCTACAATCACCAAAGCAATGATGAACATCATGAACCAAGTCTTCGTACCTGATCAAAACCCCCAGTAACTTCAGGGTGAGTAAACAAGTTTTGTAACAACCCGAATTTTTCAACCCGGTGCGTTAGTGACGAACCGAAAGTTGATTCGATAACGGATCCGAAATGCGAAAGCAAAAGATAAAACCAAAGTCTATAGAGATAAAAATCATCTTCCCAATGTGACCTTCCATGAAGTCATGGAACTCAAAGAAAATGAAAGCGGAAACAAAGGTCAAAACGGGCAAAATCTATTAACCAAGGGGCAAAATGGCCAATTGACAAACAAAAGGAGAAACTTAACTCTAAATAAGTCAAACAAGGTGAATACAACCTAATCTAATCATTTTACAACATTTCAAGAGGTTCCAAGAACATTGGACAAGAATCCCACAAAATGCCCTTTTTCCGTTTTAAGTGAAAACTGACACTATCTCACTAAATTATGAATAACTCCCACTTTTATTGGAATCTGAGAATGGCATAGGTACCATTGGAAAGCTGACTCAAAATCCTTGAGTTTAGACTTAAGAATCACCCCATTTGGATTTGAAATGAAGGAGTTATGACCTTTTGAAGTTGGAAGTTCAGTGTTGAAACAAACTGAAGAGGCAGTTGCAAGAAAGCTATTTAGGTCGACCGAAATGGAGTTTCGGTCAATCAAAATGACCAAAATTTTTGCTGAAAACATGTTTTTGAGGTGTGGTTACTTCGGTAGACCGAAATGAGCCATTGGTCGACCAAAGTAGCCTTGAACAGTACTTTTGGCTATTGGAATTGGTGTTTTACTGTGCAATGAGGTCTCCAAAGGCCATCGGTCGACCAAAATGATGAAATGGTCAACCAAAATGACTCGAGAAAGCTCTGAAACACCTGATATATGCCAAAAAAAGCTGAGACTTAACCCAAGTCTCAAACCCCAACATGAATATGGACCAAAAACATGATTTTAAGCAATATAAGCATGCTTGCAAGTGTACTTTATATATAAAAACATGTTACAATAGCCCACGGCCTCATTACACTCTATTTACTCCAAATCATATGCTAAACCTCAAAATTTGAAAGAAATACATTTCAAGGACAAAACTTGAAGTTTAATTACATACGCTTGAACTTTAAAGTTTGTGGCCCTTGGCCTCATGTCATACATATCAAATACATAGTAAAGAGTGTGCTTATGTACACTTTACATGTTTGGAATCAAATATACATATTTTGACATATAAAGCTAGAAATTGGCATTTCAAGCCTAAGAAATGAACCCTTCAAGTCCTCAAATCATCCAAGTATGGTGAGAATCTCTAACCTAGATTCCTATACCTGAAATATGCCCCAGTAACTTTGTGGTGAGCAACATAAAGCCACTCGTAGGAAATGAGCATGCATCGACCTAGCATTTTACAATTTTATCACCTTAAGGTGAAACATGTTAAAAGGTTCATGCCACCTAATGTCTATGTCAAGGTGAGACTCAGGGAGCATCCTAAGCTACCCTAGATCATTTCTAGCACAAATGACATCATCCATGCAATTCAAACAATATAGAAGTATGCTATACAAGTAACATGATATAGATTCTCAAAGTTATCAACTTGAAATTTAAGATACAAAAACAACAAAAGTGGGTCATACCACCTAACGTCTATGTTCCAAATGAGTCTATAGGATCATTCCTAAGCTACATTTGAACATTTTAAGCATAATGTACTTAGCAACATCAAGTGTACAAGGATTTATTAAAGATCATGAAACATAAATGTACTTCACAACATTAAAAGCATACTATGATCCATTCAAAATCATAATGCATAGATGTACTTAACAACATCAAAATTTACAATGAATCATAGAAATCATAAGGCTCAGATGTACTTAATAACATCAAAATTTATAATGATTCATTAAAATCATAAAGCTCGAATGTACTTAACAACATCAAAATCGCCAATAGCCAAAACCACAAGTCACAATTAAACATGATTGTCAACTTGGAATTGAATGCGAAATCAAACAGTGGAAGACTTGGACATCAAAGCTAAGAATTTCTACCGAGACCTCAACGGTTATTCCGGGCATTAACCCACAGGGAAGACCACCTTAAGTGCGCACTATCTCAATTGGGGAGAACTCATACCTCCTGTACTAGAGCCAAACTCTAGCCATGTCACATGTAACAAAAATGTCCCAAGACTCCAAAATAATCCAAATAAGTTCACAACTTATATATAATTTATAGAATGCACGAAATCAACTTCCATGCACAAGTAGGTTGAAACCATACAGTTCATGCCTTAGAGTTCAAATTCTAAAATGGTATCTATATAATGTCAATTACAAAGTGTGCAATTCATTACACAAGGCAACAATATATTCCATAAAGAAAACATGTTCTCATGAATATAAATATAACAACAATGTTATCCAATGCTCAAAACACAACCAAGTGAATACACATTAGTCCAAATCCATGATTTATACATAGAAACAACTTCTACAACAAAAGTAAATCCATGGAACAACACGATAGAATTTAATTAAATAAAAATAATTAAATTCTCTAAATTTCAAATCATTTCCAAATGGCCTTAATTTAATATATATTAAAGGACATAGCATGGTCATTACATATATTCATTCAAAATCTCAATTTGGCCAATAGAACTCTTAAATAGATTTTAACTAATCCTATTAATTAAAATCTCTAGATTTTCATACTTAACCAAATGCTCTCAAATTTAAGTATGTTAAACAACATACCAAGACTTAATTTAAAAGCATATCACAAGTCGATTTCATGCAAGGTACGTCCATGATATTTAATCTTTTACAAAAGAAAAATATTAAATAAAAAGTCCAATCCTTATTCAAATAATCCAAATTTAATATATGTTAACTAATATATCAAAGCATAATTTATCATCATGCCACAATTCAATTCTAAGCTATATACATCATTGTAAATTTAATCTTATACAAAGAATTAAATATTACTAATTTTCTAGATTTGATACAAGGCATGCAATTAAGTTGTATAATCATGGTAAACACTTCATACAATACATACAAAATCCTAAAACATCCCCTACCTCCATTTGAGATGAAATCTCAAATCCTCACCGTAATGAAAGTGCTCCGAATCCGACAAAATTTCGGGGTTTTGTCAGGGACAACATGGTGAACAAGAATCCCTAAGAAGCCCCATCAAAATCACAACTTGACTTCAAACCCAAACTCAAGAAATGGTCATAAATGGTTTTTAATAAGGGGGAAAGGTAAAGCACGGCAAGGAGAGCATAAAACACTAAGGCACTACACCTTTTTACTAAAGGGAAGTGGCTGAAAAAGAAGAGAGAAGGATGGCAGCCCCTTAGTTGCCATGGTTATCGGCCAAGAGAGAAGAGAGAAAGTGAGAGAGAGAGAGAAAAAAAAAATCTAATTTTTCATCTTTAGACCTCCTATGTATAGAAATACCCTAAAAGTGTCCCGAACGGGCCTCGCCGGGTCCGGAAAAGTGGAATTTGAGCAGACGCGCTCAAACGACAAAACTCCGTGAACGAAAAAGAACCGAAATAAGAAAATATGAATAACAGAAGAAACAACGTCAAAAATAAAGTCCCGAACAGAGAGATATGCCCTAAACAAGTTTGGCGGCAACCGGAGCTAAAAACCCTGAAACTGGAGAAAAACGACCAGAAGGAAATTCTATGAGTACACGACTCAACGAAAAGTGAAAATGAATCCTGTATGAGGATCCAGGCTCAAAACGAGGCATTTTGCAATAACTTTCATTAATTACACAATGGCCCCTATAAAAACTGAAAACTGTGAAACTGCCCAGAATGAAAATATCTTCCAAAAGATATTTTCTTAGATACCCCTGAAATAAAATATCTTCAAAAGATATTTATGAAAAACACCCTAAGAAATGGACATATTTCTGAAGAACTGTGCATTCATGCCCCTATGGACACCGGGAGCAACCAGAGTATCTTTCTGCAAAAGTAAAGATATATATTTCGTGGAAACCACTTAGAATGAAGATAAGTGAAGTCAAAAACTAACTCTGAACACAAGAAGTGTGGTTACGCGAACAAAGTGACGAACGGGGAAAACACGAAATAGGGACAAGGACGAAATAGGGAAAAGGACGAAAAGTCAATAGTGTCCGAAAAATGAAAATGTGAAAATGACATAGTCCTCAAAGGAAGTTGTCAATCCAAAGAAAATAGTCTCAGAAACTATTTTTGAGCACTCAAGATGACACTAAGTGACGAGAAACTGAGCTTAGAAAATAAAAGACAACGGAAAAAAAAAAAAAAAAAAAAATATTCGTGAAAATCTGAGGAAAAGGAAATGAAGAAAAATGACCAGGTCATTACAAGTTTACTCGTAGGGAATGAGCATGCATAGATTCGATTCCTTTAAAGATTTTTACATTAACTTGAAACAATCCAAAAGGGTCATGCCACCTAACGTCTATGTTAAGGTGAGACTCAGGGAGCATCCTAAGCTACTCATGCAATTGAAATGAAGTATGGAATACAAGTATGCATGCTCAAGTATACTAAACAATGTCAAAACATATTATACGACATCCAAGCATACATTTTCAAGTATACTAAACCATATTAAAACAAGTTATGCAACGTCCAAGCATATCTACTCAAGTATACATTTAATATGGAAAAACTTGTAAATCAAGTACACAAACACAAGTATACTAAGCCAAACAAGATATGCATAAGACAAGTATACATGGCATAAGTATA
The DNA here is from genome assembly GCF_030987335.1 of Cornus florida. Classification (NCBI taxonomy): domain Eukaryota; kingdom Viridiplantae; phylum Streptophyta; class Magnoliopsida; order Cornales; family Cornaceae; genus Cornus; species Cornus florida. Next base: position 5,212,932 of record NW_026775571.1, read on the forward strand.
CTAAATGCAATGTAAACTCACGGAGCAAGTATACAAGTTCAAGTATACTGAATAGGATTCAAATACCCAAAGTAACATCAATTCTCAAGCTATAAGTAATCCATGATTAACAACATGAAATCAAATGCGAAAAACAAATAGTGGAAAGACTAAGACATGCGGTCTCTAGACCAAGCAGGTATTTTCGGGTAATTACGACCCACAAGGTACCACCTAGTGCGCACTTATGACTTAGAAGACTCTTGTCTCCGTACTAGAGCCAAACCCTAGCCATCACATAAATTATGTCCTCACAAGCTTTCCAAAATCAATAAGTTCAAAACTTATACAAAATCAAATGCAAGTTACCACATTCCATGCACAAGTAAGGTTGAATCCACACAATTCATGTCCTAGAATTCAAGTCTAAATAGCATATGGCAAGTCATGTCCTTAATATGCAATTTATATATAAAGTAAGAATATTTTACAACAATTGAGCTACATTACCATCCTAAGCCACAAGTACTAAATAAGCTTCAATTTAGTAACTAGCATCTAAGGTAAATAATTATAATAATCTAACAAGTTATATACCTACACAAGATATACTTTAACAAGTTATTCAAGTCAATGATACTCTATATCATGCTAAGTCCAATTACCATTTTAAGAAGCCATAAGTACTAATTCTTCATCAAGTTAGTAGCATGCTCACAAGGTAATTAAATACTACATTTTAAGAGATTTTCAACCTAATCATGGAAAGTCTCTAGATTTTAAATCTATTCCAAATAACCTTAAATTAATATATGTTAAACAACATAGCATGCTCATTACATATATTAAATCAAAAATGCAAAATGAGCAAGACACCATCATGTAGATTTTAATTAATTTAGATTAATTAAATCTCTAATTTTTCAAAGTTGTTCAAATAATCCCAAATAAATATATATCAAGGACTAAGTCATGGCCATGCCATATATCAAGTCAAAAATGAAAAACAAGCAAGGTACAATTAAATAGAATTTAAATCAAATTAAATTCATTTAAATCTGTAGATTTGAAAACTCATTCAAATGGCTCCAATTAATTATACAACAAGGATTAAGTGAAGACCATGCCATATGCCAAGTCAAAAGTGAATTACATACAAGTTACAACAATCATTAATTTCTCAAATTAACATTAGGCATGCATACAACTTACATATCATTACAAAAGCAAGTAATTCACTTAGAAAATAAACTATAACACCCCCTACCTCACTAGAGAAGAGTCTCTCTATAATTTAAGGCAAATCGACACAAAATAGCAAACCCTTCAAGGGTTATATAGAGGAGGATGAGGGGAACAAAAAGTATTCCAAGCTTCATGGTAAAAGGTGGGTAGAAGGGCCTCAAAAATCAAGGTCAAGGCCTAAGCATCAAGCTTCTCTAATGGTGGTTAGGGTTTGTGGTGAGGAAGAGAATGAAACAATCAAATGAAGTGTGAGTGCAGGAAATAGAAATCCTGTACTCACCATGTGATCTTACACCATGGTCAACACACACAAGTTTGGTCAATTGCACAAAAAATTCTTCAAAACCATAATCTCAAAGTAGCCCAAAAATAATTACAAGACTTAATTTGGAGCATACACTTGTCACTCATCTAAGCTGTAATGACCCGGTCATTTTCCTTCATTTCCTTTTCTCAAATTTTCATGGATATTTTTTTTTTCGTTGTCTTTTTCCTTCTGAGTTTAGTTTTTCGTCACTTAGTGTCATCTCGAGTGCTCAAAAATAGTTTTAAGACTCTTTTCTTTGGATTGAAAACTTCCTTTGATGACCGTGTCATTTCCACATTTTTATTTTTTGGACACTATTCACTTTTCGTCTTTTTCCCTATTTCGTCTTTTCCCTGTTTGTCAGTTTGTTGGCATAACCACACTTTTTGTGTTCAAAGTTGGTTTTTGACTTCATGTATCTTCATTCTAAGTGGTTTCCATGAAATACGTATCTTTACTTTTACAGTAAAGTACTCTGGTTGCTCTAGGTGTCCATAGGGGCATGGATGCACAATTCTTCAGAATCTTTTTCTTTTCTTGGGGTGTTTTTCATAAATATTTTTTGAAGATATTTTATTTTAGGGGTATCTAAGAAAATATCTTTTGGAATATCTTTGGAAGATATTTTCATTATGGGCAGTTTCGCAGTTTTCACTTTTCGTAGGGGCCATTGTGCAATTAACGAAAGTTATTGCAAAATACCTCATTTTGAGCCTAGATCCTCGTACGGCATTCATTTTCACTTTTCATTGAGTCGTGTACTCATAGAATTCCCTTCTGGTCATTTTTCTCCAATTTTAGGGTTTTTAGCCTCGGTTGCCGCCAAACTTGTTTGGGGCATATCTTTCTGCTCGGGACTTGGTTTTTGACGCCGTTTCTTCCATTGTTTATATTTTCTCATTTTGAATCTTTTTCGTTCATGGAGTTTTGCCGTTTGAGTGCGTCTGCTCAAATTCCACTATTCCAGACTCGGCGGGGCCCGTTCGGGACACTTTTAGGGTTTTTCTATAAATAGGGGACTTAAAGAAGAAAAATCAGAATTTTCTCTTCTTCTTCCTCTCTTGGCCAGCAGCCATGGAAGACCATGGGGCTGTCACCTTCTCTCTCCTCCTTTGAACCACTTTTCATTGATGAAAAGTTTTTCGCCTTAACATTTATGTTCGCCTTGATGTACTCTACCTTTCCCCCTTATTAGAAACCATTTTGACCATTTCTTGAGTTTGGGTTTAAAGTCAAGTTGTGATTTTGATGGGGCTTCCTTGGGATTCTTGTTCACCGTGTTGTCCTCGACAAAACCCCAAAGTTTCGTCAGATTAGGAGCACTTTCATTATGGTGGGGATTTGGGATTTCATCTCAAATGGAGGTAGGGGATGTTTTAGGATTTTGTGTATGTTGTATTGAGTGTTTTCCATGATTATACAACTTGTTTGCATGCCTTGTATCAAATTTAGAATATTAGTAATATTTATTTCTTTGTATAAAATTTAATTTGCAAGGATGCATATAGCTTAGAATTGAATTGTGGCATGATGATAAATTATGCTTTGATATGTTTGTTAACATACATTAAATTGGAATTATTTGAATAAAAATTGCACTTTTAATTTAATAATTATCTTTTGTGAAAGTTTAATTTTCATGGATGTAACTTGCATGAAATTAACTTATAACATGCTTTTAAATTAAGTCTTGACATGTTCTTTAACATACTTAAATTTGAGAGCATTTAGATAAGTTTGAAAATCTAGAGATTTTAATTAAAATGATTAAATTAAATCTATTTAATGGTTCCATTAGCCTAATTAAGTTTTTAAATTGATATTTGTGATGACTAGGACTTGGATACTAGCATATGTTAATTTGGGACCAATTGATGTTGTTTTAGAATTTAGGGATTTGAATATCGTGATTTAGTTAAATTCCATTTTTATTATCCAAATGGCCTAATTAAGTATTTGATTTGGTATATGTAATGACCATGCTATGTTGCTTAACGTATATTAATTAGGGACCATTTGATTGAGATTTGAAACTTAGAGAAATTAATTAGTTTACTTAATTAATTTCCGTTTCTATTGCATTATTGATTTAAATCATGTGTTTGACGTTGATATTATGTTTGAAGCATGATTTTAGACTTGTATTATATTCTTCAGTTCATGTTTTCAATATTGAATTATATTGTTATAGCGTGTAACGAATCGTACAATGAAGATTGAACATGTGATGTTATTATAGCGTGTAACGAATTGTACTCTGAAGATTCGACATTGTCATTCTATAGTAGTTGTGGATTTAGAGCATGTATTGTGTGGTTCCAACCTACTTATGCATGAAGGTAGTTTTGTGTACTATTTAATATGTCTATAAGTTGTTAACTTATTTATTTTGGAGTCACTTGGGACATGGTTACATTGACATGGCTAGAGTCAAGCTCTAGTACGGGAGATAGAGAGCTCCCTACAATATAGTGCGCACTAGGGGTGGTATGACCAGCGGGATAATGCCCGGAATAACCATTGAGGTCTCGACAGAATTCCGAGCTTAGATGTCCAAGTCTCCACTATTTGATTTCACACTTTTAGATTTCTAGTTGATAACTTAGAGAATCTATGTCTTGATATGTGATATTAGAAATTCTAATTATACTAAATTGCTATATTTAGTTGATTTCGCACTTTTAGATTTCAAGTTGATAACTTTGAAAATCTATATTTTGTTACTTTGTATAGCATGCTTCTATGTTGGTTAAATTGCATAGATATTGTGAGTTGTGTTTTGTTGTCCAAATGTAACTTAGGAATGATCCTATAGATTTATTTGGAACATAGACGTTAGGTGGCATGACCCACTTTTGTCATTTTTATATTTTAGATTTCAAGTTGATGACTTAGAGAATCTATAACATGTTGCTTTGTATAGCATGCTTCTATATGATTTAAATTGTATGGATGATGTGATTTAAGCTAGAAATGATCTAGGGTAGCTTAGGATGCTCCCTGAGTCTCACTCTTGACGTAGACGTTAGGTGGCATGAACCCTTTAACATTTTTCACCTTAACGTGATAAAATTGTAAAATGCTAGGTCAATGCATGCTCATTCCCTACGAGTAGCTTTATGTTACTCACCCACGTAGTGGGGACATTTTTCAGGTACAGGAATCAAGGTTAGATATTCTCATCATGCTTGGATGATTTGAGGACTTAAAGGGTTCAATTCTTGTGTAGGTTGGCTTGAAATGCCACTCGTAGCTTTATGTGTCAAATGTGTATATTTGCTTCTAAACTTGTAATGTGTGCCTAAGCACACTCTTTGATTCTCATTTTATGTATGTAATGAGGCCAAGGGCCAAGCATGTTTACTCTTATACTTGTATTCACTTGGTAACAAACTTTTGCTTTAATATGTATTTTTACCAACTTTGGAGGTTTGACATGTCAAATTTTGTAAATGTTGTGTAATAAGGCCATGGGCCATTGTAACATGTTTTAATAAATAAAGTACATTTGTGAGCATGCTTGTATAGCTTAAAAATCATGTTTTTTGTCCACATTCATTTTGGGGTTTGAGGCTTGGGTGAAGCCTCAGCAAATTTTGTTCATAGCAGGTTATTTAGCAGGTTTTCGAGGAGTTTTGGTTGACCGAAACTCCAGTTCGGTCGACCGATGGCCTATTTCGGCCTACCGAACCATTCAACCTTCAAAAACAAGATTTCAACAAAGTCTCTATGAGTTTTGGTCGGCTGAAACTCTATTTCGGTCGACCGAAATAGCCTTCATAATCCAGCATCTTCAGTTTTGTTTCAACACTGTTGTTCTGACTTCAAACGGTCATATTTCCTTTATTTCTAACCCAAATAGGGTGATTCTTGAGCCTAAATTCATGAATTTTGAGTCATTTTTCCAATGGTACCAATGCCATTCTCAGATTCAAATCAAAGTGGGAGTTATTCGCCTTTTAGTAAGGTAGTGTCGATTTTTGCTTAAACCGGGAAAGGGCATTTTGTGGGATTCTTGGCCAAAGTTCTTAGAACCTCTTGGAATGTTATGAAATGATTAGGTTAGGTTGTATTCACTTTGTTTGACTTGTTTAGAGTCAAGTTTCTCCTTTCATTTTTTAATTGACCATTTTGCCCCTTGGTTAATAGATTTTGCCCGTTTTGACCTCGTTTTCGCTTTTCCTTTCTTTGAGTTCCGTGACTTCATGGAAGGTCATATTGGTGTCTTGGGGATGATTTTTATCTCTATAGACTTTGGTTTTATCTTTTTCTTCCGCATTTCGGATCTATTATCGAATCAACTTTCGGTTCATCACTGACACACCGGGTTGAAAAACCCGGGTCGTTACACAAGCCAACAAGTGGTCCAATCTTAGGTCAACAAATGGTTAAATCTCCACCCTCCATGTGTCAAGATATTTAGCTTGCAAGTGGTTCCACCAAAATGTCAACAAGTGGTTCCATACGAGTGTGACACTTGTCACATTTTCCAAAAATCGCAAAAAAGTCCTTTTTGAAAATATCTTCCTATTTAAATTGCAAAATGGTCCCTAAGATGAAAATTAATTATTTTGCATAATTACACTAAAACCCGACAAGTTAAGAATATTATAAAAAAGATATGCATCCATACCCTTTATAAGAAAAGTAAATACTTAGCATGCTTTTCTAAGAAAGTAGAAACACACATTTCTAAGAAATCATATATCATGAGTGCATGCTAAAATGGAAGCAAAACCAAACACAAAAAAGCAAGGTTGTGCCAATAAAGTGATCAACGAGAAAAGACCAAAAAAAAAAAAAATAATAATGTAAAAAAAAACGAAAAATGTGGAATTGACTCAGTCCTTAAAGGAAGTTGTCAATCCAAAGGAAAGAGTCTCAGAAACCATTTCCGGGCACTCAAGATGACATTAAACGACGAGAAACCGAACTCACAAAAGAGATTTCAATGAAAAAAAAAATTCACCCATAAAAATTCTAAGGAAAAAAAGAAAGGAAGGAAATGACCGGGTCATTACATAAGAAGCCTGAGGTTGAAGAAAATCCAGCAAGTCCTCAGCTTACAGAATATATGGCTGATGATCTTGTGATTAATGTAGCTAATGATCCTTCTTATCATTCCTCAGATAAAAATGAGGTAATGATAATTTTACATAAGTTTTTCAACCTTCATTACTTTTAATCATTGGTTTTTCTTTTGCAGTAATCTCCTCTTCTTGACTTGGTCTATAGCCCAATTAGGAATTTCAATCCTTTGAAGGATTTTTGTAAACACATTGAAGTACCTTTTATGGTTCATGTTACTCCTACCAAGGCCTCATCTCAAGGAGACAACACAGCTCTTCAGGTTGAATTTCTTCCACCAGTAATCAGCCATCAACCACCCTTGGCTGCAACTATGGCTGAATCATCTAAAGTATTGACTGCCTCATACCTGTAATTTTACTCATATTTTAAAAGTTAAAAGTCTAACCTTTTTCATATTGATAGATTGTTCATGAAAGAGTTCATATTATTCCTTCATTTCCTCCACCAAAAGCTCCTGCTTCGTCCCTTCTAGCCTTAAGTAATTTCTTCAATGATGTGGTAGCTTCAGTAACTAAGGAAAGGGAGAGTGAATGTTCAGGAATAACTATAGTTACTTCAGCTAGTGTTCTAGTAAAAACCATGGAAGAAACCAAAAACGCTTTGGTTGAAATTTTGCAAAGAGATGCTGCTGATCTTTCATAATTTGAGACTAGACTCACGGCTGTCCTTACCACACTTAGCCAATATCTAGACTTCCTAGTTGACCTTCAAGCCACCATTGCTACTTTCAAAGGTCAACTGCCAGCTTTGGCTGATGAGATTTTTCAGTTTAATGAATCGATCAATTAGTTTGATAAGAGCAAAAGTAGGAAGGACACTCTTGGTGCTCAGTTGTTAACCCAAGCTTCTACCTTTGACCGAGTGAACAAAGAGTTCATTAACCTTGAAGAAAGAGAAAGAGTTCTCCAACAGGAAATTGACCAGATTCATGCTCATAAGGCTATCTTGTCTGCCGAGGCTACCACATTGTTGTTTGAAGCTCTAGATCTTGCTCATAAGCATGCAAGTCTTCGTGAAAGGTTGCCTAAATTGGAAGAATCAAAGAGACAAGCTATGGTTGCCTTTAATCGGTCCTTAGTGATTTGGGCTGATTTCAAGAGGAAATTTGTAAACATATGAATCTTTTTTAATGGGACCCTTTTGTAGCCATTCTAGTGTATGAACTCAAATGATGTAATCTTTACACACTTTACTAAATAAATGGCTTATTTTATTGCTTTAGACAAATACCAATACTTCAGCAAGAATTTTCTTTGTATTGAAATTTAAACAACTAAATCAGCCTATAAACAGGCCAAATTTTATTACATAGAGGTACACATGGTCAGCCAAAGGTATTGGCTGACTCTAATTTTCCCTTTCAAAGATTGTTAGCACATACCACTTAAGGTACTTGCTATTAATGGGGTAATCATGCAATCGGCCACTAAGATACTTCAGCCTGTATGCTCCTCGACTTAGCACTTGATGCACTAAGTATGGCTCTTCCCATTTATGAGACCACTTCCTATATTTTCTAGCAATTTTACCCACTGCCAGAACAACTTTCCAAACTAAATCTTCTCCAGCCTTTTGTTGTTGATCCTTATTACCTTTTTCTTGTGAGCTATTATGTTATCCAAAGCATCCAGCTTGACTTCATCAAAGTCTTCCAATTCTGTCAACATTACTTGAGTATAATCAGCCGGAGTTAGATTATTTTGGAATGCAACTCTGGCCGATTTAACCTTCATTTCCATAGGCAGAACAACATCATATTCATAAATTAACATATATGGTGTGATTCTCGTGCCTGTTCTTTTTTAATTTCTATAGGCCTAAAAAGCCTCAGATAAAGTCTCATACCATTTTCTTGGCTTATCTTTGATCATCTTTTCAATGATCTCTATTAAAATTTTATTTGAGGACTTAGCCTAACCATTTGCTTGGGCATAGTATGTTGTAAAGACTGACATATGGATGTTCATATTGTGGCTGAATTGTAACACATCAGCAGCCCTAAACACTGTTGCATTGTCTAAAACAAGTGTTTTGGAATTCCAAATCTATGGACAATATGTTGTTCTACGAAGTTAATCACTGTTTGTTGATCAACCATTTTACAAACTTTGACCTCAACCCATTTAGTAAAATAATTCATGGCAATAATCACCCATTGATGTCCTTTACTTGATAGTGGATTAACTTTACCAATAAGGTCAAGGCCCCAGCCTCTGAACGGCCATAATTTAATTATTGGTTGTAATTCTCTTGCTGGCACGTTCTGAATCGGTCATGTTTTTGATAGGTGTGACAGTCTTTTGCATAATCTATGCAGTCCTTTCTTATTCTTGACCAGTAGTATCCATACCTTCGAATCAGTCATCATATTTTAATCCCTACTTAATGGGCTCCATGGTGTGTGCCGTCGTTAAGCACCCAAAGTTGCAAAAGAAGTGAAGTGTAGCCAAGTTTAAATTTGTAGATTGCCATTACCACTACTAACTATTAATGTAGCTAGAGTGAGTAGGGATCGTCCCAAGGGATATGGAGTGTATTTTTGCTTGGAAATCAATGTTGGATTAGTAGGTCGAATGATCAAAAGATGAGTTGGTGATTGAATTAGACTACAATGCAGACTAAATAGATGCAAAACGAAACAATTAGAGTAAAATGAAGTGTAGAGAATGTAAGGGAGGAGTCTTGGGACTTAGAGTTCACCACTAAGCATTACCTTCCTAGACGTTCAATGTTTGATAGATGAGGGGAATTATATGTTGTAATGAAAGTGTGTGCCTGAGGATGCCAAAGATGGCATGGGCCAGATTCAACCTACGTGATGAAGATTGGGCCTGGTAATTGACCCGGGCCCAAACCAAGTTTCCATAAGGCAGGCCCAATGCTGAAGAATGAAGCGGAAGGCCCCAGAAGGCGATCAGGCCCATGATTGTAAAGGCCTTAAAGACGAGCCCAATGGAGGAAGTTAGTTAGGAACCTTCTAGAAGAATGTAAATGGTCTATAAATAGACAGAAAAAAGAGGGAAGAAGGGATCGAATATTTTGAAGTGTAATGAAACTCTGTCAATTTAGAGAGAGAGAATTCTTACATCTTCAGTGGCGCCGTCTGTGGGAACCAATGAGGATTGATTAGTGTTTGATTCAGATTGATTTGATTTAGAGTAGTTCATTAGGAAAAAGCTTGATTTCTGAGAGCAGAATCAAGATCGGTGAAATCGCAGTCTGTTTTGCCGAGTCTCGATTCCATTTGATTTGGAAAGATTGACGGTTCGATCTGCACAGCTCTGGTTTGTGCCTGTTTCAGTGAGTTGTGCAGTTGAGATCTATAGAGATTACTGAATTTGGTGAGTTTGTCACCAGAGCAATTCAGATCTGGCCAATCGCAGTCAGAATTCAGCTAAGCTTGAGTCCAGATCGAGTGCGTTCGCATTAGCGAACCTCAGATCTAATCAGTAATTTGCAGTTAATGACTTTGCTTCGATCCGGAATGATGATTGGAGGAGAAAGCTCGAATCTATTAGAGAATGGCCAACAGTCAAACCTCGATGAGTTGATGAGTGTGATCGATGCGCTAAGAAGAGAGAACGCAGAACTGCGAGATGGAATGGAGCGTCGTGAGGCTCCTGCAGTTCCGAGGCCACCTTTAATAGTAGAAGGAGTTGTGCCATTCAATGCTGTTCATCATGACGATCTAGAAGGGGAATGTGATACCCCTCGATTCTAGAGCCACGGGTGATCAAGTCCGAGCACAGATCCGAGGGATACCAACCAATCAATATCAAGCAAGAATAAAACTGAATTAAGAATAAAATAATAGTGCGCTAAAAGAAATCTAAAATAAAACTCCTCAAACTTTAAATAATAAATTAATACCATTTAAATCCTCCCAATCCGCACAACTCGGGAATCCATCGAGTAGACCCCTAATACTCCCAAATGATAAACAAAATTACAGAATTTAAATCCAAAACTAAAATAAGAAAGAAAATCCTATATAGTCGGAAGAGTGAGTGCCTGTATCTGCACTAACACGATCAAGCTCTAAGCCAGGTACTGATGAGCACCTGAAATGTAAGAGTGGGTCAGGCCCACATGCAAGTTCCAATCTACTACAATCCATACATAAACCCGATACGCAGATACATCCTAGATAGCTCCGCAATATCTAAAATAGTCCATATAGATATAGATACACACTACAGGATATTCACTAACCTATAGTCATCACACCTGAGTAGAAGGTAACATGCAAAATGCCGTAGCATAGTCATGCACACCTAGACCTACCAGGGAACGTCATCAGGTCCAGTTATCCATCCAAGCGATATACGCATCCTAACCGTGATCAGGAGACTTAAGCTCGTATCACAGTACCATAAGTATATATATAAATTCCTTCCTAGTGCAGAAAGATAAAACAAATATCCATTATGTCGTTCAACTATTTTAGTTAACAAGACATGTATCCATGTAAGATTTAACTGCTTTAGTTAATCCATTCTGTATGTATGAAGAGGTAGGACTTAGCTTTTTGATCTAATCCATCTCTGATATGCCACCGTCCCATACCGGTGCATATAATGCATATGATCCACAGATGATGCACACTCGAATGAACATCAAATATATCTAGAAACCAGCATAATAGAAACAGATATTATTAAGATCCTATCATGCCATTCAGTATATGATTATAGTTATAAAAACTCCATTTAAACTGTTAGTACTGATAAACAATTTAAGTTATCCATATCCATCCAATTGGCAAAACAAAAATTAAACAGTTAATCAATTAACATCCTTAGCATGGTATAATGATTATCAGAATTATGAATTGAATCCATTATACTAGAAATCCCAAACCATACTCTCACACTAGTTTATTTAAATCACTAAAACAAAGACTAGTAATGAAATCCGCCACAATCCTTGAAGGCATAAGAGTTACTATTCAAATCTCACAATGTCCATTCAATCCTTAACTATAAATCCTGTGCATGATCTAATGACACTTAGAAGTCTAAACTGCACCTTATGAAACCCCAATAGTATGTTGATACTAATCCATTTAAATTAGTTAAAACACAACCAGCGAGTAAAACTTCCTCAACTCTTGACAGCATGTAAATTAATATCTAAATTTAATGACGTCCCTTTCCAGATCACCCATCCACATTCCTTGGCCTTAATTATGTGTTATATATCTTTGATATAACGTCCCTAAAATATCTTTCCTTTCAGTCCATTCAATTAGCTAAACAAACTAAAAGTTTAAATCTTCCTCTTTCCTGGACAGCATGCACATTAATCTTTAAAAATTCATGATGTCCATAAATATTAGCACACTAGCATATCATAACTATTTTATGGTTTTAATAGGTTAATTTTAAACATTTAAAACCCCTCATTACTTTCCAAACATTTCATTTAAGCCCCTGAAATCAAAATAATTCAGCAAAATGCACTTACTGTGCATTTATCAAAAAGGAGCTGGCTCTAAAAAAATTTGGAGCCTGCTCCAACCTCTTGGAGCCACCTCCACAAGAATGTGGAGCCTGCTCCACTTTAATGAAGCCTTATCCATTTAAAGGTGGGGCCTTCTCCCCTTTCCCAGCCTTCGTCTTCTCCAATTCCGGACACTTTCTGCCTTTCCGGTTGCCCCCGTTAAAATTCCTAACCCCCTATTTTAAGTTCCAGACCATCCCAACTAATTATAAGAAGTAATTTTGTACCACTACATGAATCAAAACATGTGTACATTCAAGAGAAATCAAGGTTTAAAACAGGAACAAAAACTAACCGTAAAACAGTCTTACCAATTTAGTTCCATGCAATTTAATTCCATTAAATTCAGGCATGCTAATTAAATAAATTTTACTGTCTGTTTAAGTCCTAGAGACTACCTAGGCATACACAGAACACAAGTTTACAGGATGGAGATAGAATGAAACTTGCCTTTAGGTTTCGGTTTGAAACCTTACAACGCCGTCTATGGAGTTTCCGACGAATGGACGACTACCGGCAACCTTCCTACAGCTCAGTTCTATCGTACAGTAAACCATACCTTCCTCCTTGACATGAGCTTCAATCCATAACCAAAAACCTTTCCTAGTTCCCTTCATGTTTTCCCCTCAACCTCTTTGTTTCTCTGTTGTTGTTTTCCTCCCCAGACTCTATTACATGATAAGGGTTTCTCAAACCCTTGCAGACACCTATATTGTTCTATATATAGATATTTATTAAACCTATGTCTAACCTCAAAACACATAATAAAAGTCGGCTTACCTACTTTGTATAAGAAACCTTAATCCTAAAACTATATACAACCCAATAAAATATATACCAAATAAGTCCAACAAGCTAATTAAATAAAGCACAGAATTAAAAATACCAACTTAAAGTAAAATAGTTAAACACAATTGACAATTTAAAATCAACAAGTAAATTAAATACACACATATAATAATTAATCAATTAAGCAAATACACATTAAATAAATTCACTAAATAAAATAATTAATTTAAACAAATAAGCCATATAATAATAAAAAATAATAAAAATGCAATAAAATCAAAATTAAATCCCCATTTTATCCTTTTGAAAACTAGAGGTATTACATTCTTCCCCCCTAACAAAAGGAATTCCTTACTCGGAATTCACAAAACTCTGAATTAATGACTCTGCAAAATTCATTTTCGTTCTCGTGTGGCACAACCTCTTTAAATGAGCTCCACCAAATTCTAACATATCCAACAACATACTAAATTTATATGTAGAAGAAATACTATAAATGTACAACTCCTAGGTTGTATCTATCAACACTCCAATCGTACCCAAAATTAAGCGAAGGATAACGATCCCTGTTCCTCCAAGTTCAATAGAACAGACGCATAAAATTTCTATGCATCTAGCGCTTAACAAGTTGGTAACGCTATAGTTGACCAAAAGAGAGTATTTATCTCTGATGCATCCTTAAATAAAGACAAGGTCTTATTATATAACCTTGCCTCCATGCCAGACCAAATAGTGAGAGATCGGCACTACATACTATCCAAAATCCCCAAACATTGTCGCACAAACCTCCTTGTGCCAACAATAGCATATATAATAACTGGAAAGCTAGATAACGCTTTCGTTTACCCATGCCAACCTAGGATAGACAGCCTAAGCATATTTGCCATGATCAAAAATTATATTGTGATCAGATTTCCCATCTAGAGGTGCGAAGCATAGTTATTGCTCCAACACCTTCGAAAACTCCGTTGACATAGCAGTGTTTAACTCCTATAAAAGATAACCACATACTATAACTCCATTATCAGTGCGATGTAGAACTGACCTAACCTGCCAAAACAACCACCACCAACAGTGATGTCCACTATCAACCTTGTTTATCCATGACTCTTAATCCATATGGAATTAAAATTCCAACCAATGTTGGTACTTTCTACCAACCATTCCCCCTCCTGATTAGTCCTACTTCCCTTTTGATATAGGAAGTGGCTAAAATTCCCAATGATATCCAAGCCCTAATTTTCCACCTTGTTAGTAGGTGATACATGTGGACACAGTGATATACATGTCTCTACCTGTACCGGCTCACCAAGACGAACCTGGTAAGTCATGCTGTAACTCCTATCCATTTGACTGCACCGTAAAATTTATGAATTGTACATCTCAGTCACTCCGACCTTCCTAGAATCAAAAAGGCTACTACTAATCCTCCTTCAGTACCCTAAACTCATCTGAATAAGCTACTACCTCATGTGGGGTCAACCCAAATATTTTAAGTTGACCGCCTCCATTTTCCCTTGTAATAGCAAGTGTTATTATTTCCACGTACTAAAATACAACGGATTGTGCAATAACCACCGAAGGTTCAGCTACCATATCGGTTGATAAGATCATCCTCCTCCCTAGTACTTCCACCAGACGAAACTTAATATAAAGTGTGAATCACCACATCTATCCATCTAAGTCGTCTCGTGATCCGCGCTATTCGTAGGAACTGATATCTTACCAGTTCCAAAATAGACAAAATGAAGCTAATTTAATTTTATCCGTTAAGCAATATCCCAACCAGAATCCTGACCCTTATGTAGATTCAACAATCTCTCATCTAAATCCGTGGAAATTACTCAGTCAGTCTCGCTCCAGTATAAGAAGTGGCTGCAAGGATCCAATTAAAGAACTAAGAGTTGTGAACCTCAGTCCTCACATCCTCCTTCCAATTTGTCTAACGACAATATCACTAGTCTGGTAGCACCAGCTTCCATATTTAGATGTTCAGTCTCACCTTCAAGTCTTTGCTATCCCACTTCTCTAACTCAAGTAGGTGTTGTTTAGAATTCCTATCTAACTTCAAAAGAATATGGAATCTGTCCATCCTCCACATAGTCAACAATTCCTAGCAACACTATTTGTTGCGAACTATGACCTAAAAAAAAAAATTTATATTATTTGTGCAAATGAAGAGACTTGCTTCCTCCTCGATATGCAACTCCAGGAACTCCTCCTAATGACACCCCTCATGAAACAAAATTCTTGATTAAGAATCAACTGATGACTTGTTAGTCCATCTACTATCCTAAGTTGGTGTCATTCTAATAGGTACTTAAACCAGTACCAAAATCCTCCTGCCGACTGGGGAACAACTTTTGATTTTTTCAAAAAGATGTTCAGCAAAGTCAATTCCTCCGATATACCATCATAGCGTTACAGTATATCAAATGAATCTATATCATTTGACTCGGACTGCTGGTTTACTTATCCCATCCTGAAAATGTACTATAACTACGCATGTCTAGGTTCATTAGATTGGCTGAGGGTAGGTATACTTACCAAATCCTATGAACACATGCCCAAAATCCTAGCGTAATTAACGCTATTCCTCTAAAATGGTAGTTGGCTGATCACTCACTTGTGTCCCTAACTAAATCGCATTCCCATCCTGAATAATTAATGAAAAAGATACACATAATGCAGACACAATAAAACACAATATAATCCTACATAACAACCTCATTCCTCCCCGAAAAGAAAATTTCTTTTAGAAATCAACGGCACCTGATTGGTTCACAATCTTCTTTTTACAGTTTCGGAGGTAATCATCCAACCTCGAAACATAAGCTCAAACCATAACTCAAAACAAAATCCATTTACCTCAGCAAATTCCGAAGGCTTAACCTTCATCCTCCTTATACGCGGAATGCAAACCATCTAATGTAGCTTATAAAGCAACTTAAAACGTCACGACCTAATCCCCATACTCCTCAGAACGTGATATAAAATCATTGCCTCGTTCTGAGAAGCACTCTATCCGATTCCTGAAGCCCTGAAGAGTTCCTTTATCTACCTCGTTTAAAGGTAAAATGAAAGTCTAACTATATGTAGGTCGATCCACACCAACTCTACAAGTATCATTCACTATACTATTAGCGAACAAGATCACTCTCGCGTGATCCTTGATTTTTAAGATTCAATACCCTCTTTCTTGGGTATGTTGAAATCTCCTCCACTGGAATCCTCTTCAGACTCCTATTCCTCGGTTGCCTCCTTTATGAGAACAACTAAAATCACGCAGGTCCCTTTATGCGGTGACCAAAAATGCACTCCGGCTTATG
Organism: Cornus florida; assembly: GCF_030987335.1. Lineage (NCBI taxonomy): Eukaryota > Viridiplantae > Streptophyta > Magnoliopsida > Cornales > Cornaceae > Cornus > Cornus florida. Next base: position 5,229,174 of record NW_026775571.1, read on the forward strand.
CTTCTAAAACTAGCGCTAACCGGAACTAAACCTTCGATCCCAAGTTCTACTTTTGATGGAGAACTCGATACCATACTCCTTTACTCCTTCGGGTCTAATTTGCTGTCACCTTGGACCCCATCATCCTCCTAGTGTCAACCATTCCATAATTATGAAATATAATTGACATCAGCTGCTCCTCCCTACGAACTGTAAAAGAGTACAACGAATCCTAATATGCGTCGAAGTTTTTAAGAGACGCAACACAGAAGACTTCTAATGAAAGACACTCCTAAGGACACTAGAACCTGGAGTGCTCTGATACCAACTATGATACCCTTCGATTCTAGAGCCACGGGTGATCAAGTCCAAGCACAGATCCGAGGGATACTAACCAATCAATATGTAAACAAGCAGGAATAAAACTGAATTAAGAATAAAATAATAGTGCGCTAAAAGAAATCTAAAATAAAAATCTTCAAACTTTAAATAATAAATTAATACCATTTAAATTCTCCCAATCCGTACAACTCGGGAATCCATCTAGTGGACCCCAAATACTCCCAAATGATAAACAAAATTACAGAATTTAAATCCAAAACTGAAATAAGAAAGAAAATCCTATATAGTCGGAAGAGTCAGTGCCTGTATCTGCATTAACACGATCAAGCTCTAAGCCTGGTATTAACGAGCACCTGAAAAATAGAAGTGGGTCAGGCCCACATGCAAGTTCCAATCTATTACAATCTATACATAAACCCGATACACAGATACATCCTAGATAGCTCGGCAATATCTAAAATAGTCCATATAGATATAGATACACATTATAGGATATTCACTTACCTATAGTCATCACACCTGAGTAGAAGGTAACACGCAAAACGCCGTAGCATAGTCATGCACACCTAGACCTACCAGGGAATGTCATCAGGTCCAGTTATCCATCCAAGCGATATACGCACCCTAACCGTGATCAGGAGACTCAAGCTCGTATCACAGTACCATAAGTATATATATAAATCCCTTCTTAGTGTAGAAAGATAAAATAAATATCCATTATGTCGTTCAACTATTTTAGTTGACAGGACATGCATCTATGTAAGATTTAACTATTTTTGTTAATCCATTCCGTATGAATGAAGAGATAGGACTTAGCTTTTTGATCTAATCCATCTTTGATATGCCACCGTTTCATACCGGTGCATATAATGCATATGATCCACATATGATGCACATTCAAATGAACATCAAATATATCCAGAAACCAGTATAATAGAGAATAGATATTATTAAGATCCTATCATGCCATTCAATATATGATTATAGTCATAAAAACTTCATTTAAACTGTTAGTACTGATAAACAATTTAAGTTATCCATATCTATCCAATTGACAAAACAGAAATTAAACAGTTCATCAATTAGCATTCTTAGCATAGTATAATGATTATCAGAATTATGAATTAAATCTATTATACTAGAAATCCCAAACCATACTCTCACACTAGTTTATTTAAATCACTAAAACAAAGACTAGTAATGAAATCCGCCATAATCCTTGACGGCATAAGAGTTACTATTGAAATCTCACGACGTCCATTCAATCCATAACTATAAATCCTGTGCATGATCTAATGACACTTAGAAGTTTAAACCACACCTTATAAAACCGCAATAGTATTTTGATACTAATCCATTTCAATTAGTTAAAACACAACCAGCGAGTAAAACTTCCTCAACTCCTAACAACATGTAAATTAATATCTAAATTTAATAACGTCCCTTTCTAGATCACCCAGCCACATTCTTGGGCCTTAATTATGTGTTATATATCTTTGATATAACGTCCCTAAAATATCTTTCCTTTCAGTCCATTCAATTAGCTAAACAAACTAAAAGTTTAAATCTTCCTCTTTCCTGGACAGCATGCACATTAATCTTTAAAAATTCATGATGTCCATAAATATTAGCACACTAGCATATCATAACTATTTTATGGTTTTAATAGGTTAATTTTAAACATTTAAAACCCCTCATTACTTTCCAAACATTTCATTTAAGCCCCTGAAATCAAAATAATTCAGCAAAACGCACTTACTGTGCATTTATCAAAGAGGAGCTGGCTCTAAAAAAATTTGGAGCCTGCTCCAACCTCTTGGAGCCACCTCCACAAGAATGTGGAGCCTGCTCCACTTTAATGAAGCCTTATCCATTTAAAGGTGGGGCCTTCTCCACTTTCCCAGCCTTCGTCTTCTCCAATTCCGGACACTTTCTGCCTTTCCGGTTGCCCCCGTTAAAATTCCTAACCCCCTATTTTAAGTTCCAGACCATCCCAACTAATTATAAGAAGTAATTTTGTACCACTACATGAATCAAAACATGTGTACATTCAAGAGAAATCAAGGTTTAAAACAGGAACAAAAACTAACCGTAAAACAGTCTTACCAATTTAGTTCCATGCAATTTAATTCCATTAAATTCAGGCATGCTAATTAAATAAATTTTACTGTCCGTTTAAGTCCTGGAGACTACCTAGGCATGCACAGAACACAAGTTTATAGGAAGGAGATAGAATGAAACTTGCCTTTAGGTTTCGGTTTGAAACCTTACAACACCGTCTATGGAGTTTCTGACAAACGGATGACTACCGGCAACCTTCCTACTGCTCAGTTCTATCTCACAGTAAACCATACCTTCCTCCTTGACCTGAACTTCATTCCATAGCCAAAAACCTTTCCCAGTTCCCTTCATGTTTTCCCCTCAATCTCTCTGTTTCTCTGTTGTTGTTTTCCTCCCCAGACTCTATTACGTGATAAGGGTTTCTCAAACCCTATATATAGATATTTATTAAACCTACGTCTAACCTCAAAACACATAATAAAAGTCGGCTTACCTACTTTGTATAAGAAACCCTAATCCTAAAACTATATACAACCCAATAAAATATATACCAAATAAGTCTAACAAGCTAATTAAATAAAGAACATAATTAAAAATACCAACTTAAAGTAAAACACTTAAATACAATTGACAATTTAAAATCAACAAGTAAATTAAATACACACATATAAAAATTAATCAATTAAGCAAATACACATTAAATAAATTCACTAAATAAAATAATTAATTTAAACAAATAAGCCATATAATAATAAGAAATAATAAAAATGCAATAAAATCAAAATTAAATCCCAATTTTATCCTTTTGAAAACTAGGGGTGTTACAGGGAACACCGGGTGGATCTTCATCGCGAAGAGATGGTGCAAGGTGATCTACCTCCTAACTTCCATTAAATAGAGGATCGAGAGGGATCTATCCACCAGGATCTGCATCGCGATCGAATCATGCGAGAAGAAGCCGCAGCATTTGATCCTTGTCAGGGAAGATTACGGTGAGATGAAGCAATGGAGGTCGGTCAACACGGAGCCTTGTCACCATGGCAGAGAGGATTTACGGAGGATAGATCTCTCGATCCGCCTTACCATCCTTCAATGGCGGCCTATGATTATAGGCGTTTCGACAGGAGATCTGCAGACTCGAAGGTTCCATCGTGGTTTTCAAGGGAGAATGAAACACTTCGTTTGTCTGCAAGAACGGTTGCCTTTCCATTCACTAACGAGATCCTGAACGCTTCGAATCGGAGGAAGTTCTCCATGCCGGTGTTCATTCTGTTTGATGGAACAACCGACCCGATCGATCATATCTACCATATTCAATTAAAAATGGCTTTTAACATGAACAATGATCCTTTGATGTGCAAATGCTTCCCTATGAGTTTGGCTAGCCCAACCCTCAATTGGTTTAATAATTTGGCTCAAGGTTCAATTGCCAGTTTTCAGGATTTGTGTGATAAGTTCATAAGTCAATATTATGGAAATAAATGCCCGGCTAAAGATGTGTCAAGCTTGTTTACAATGAAGCAGCATAAAGATGAGTGACTCCAGGCCTTTCTCACTAGGTTTAACCTTATTAAGAGCATGGTTATGGAGTGTCATCCATCAACAGTAGTTCAAGCGTTCAAGTTAGTAATGACCCAAGGGACACCGTTCTATACAATTCTGGTGGTGAACATGCCGAAGACAATGGACAAGCTGAATGAGAGAGCTGACGGTTCGTGCGTCTAGAAGAGAAGGAAACAGCTAATGCTAGGAAGACATCTATCATCTCCACAGAAGAGAAGTCCAAAGCCAAGATACGGCCGAAAGAAGCCCCGCCGTAGCGCCAGACCTACTGGAAGGCAAAGAAGAGGCCCAGAGAGGATGATTTGATTACTCCACTTAAAGTTACGTTGGCAAGGCTATACTAGGAAAATAAAAATAAGTTTTGTCCTCCCTTGCCAATTAGACAACCTCTTGAATAGGGGGATCAATCTAAACATTATGCTTTTCATAGTGATTTTGGTCATTAGACTAGTGAATGCAGGAACTTAAGGAGGCAAATGGAGATGTTGATCGCCAGGGGGGGAGTTTGTAGGATATGTTCAAGGGCCAGCACAAGAGCAGAATTGACCAGCTGAGCAAGTCAAGAGAACCCAAAAGCCGAACCACTATAACGCTCAGCCTGTTCGGATTATAAATGCAATTCGTGGCCGACCTGAACAAACCGCAGAATCTGAGGAATTACTCCAAACACGTCTCCACCAAGCATAAATGAAGAGATGAATAGGCAGTGTCAACACTCTGCACCAACAGAGCTCAACAACGCAGATAAGGTTTGATAAAACAGACCTGATGCGAGTTCAGACTCCTCATAAAGACCCATTGGTTGTAAGTTTAACAGTTGCAGAGTGTTTAGTAAAAAGAGTGCTAATTGATCCAGGTAGTAGTGTGAATATCATGCCTAGGGTCACCTTCAATCGGTTAGAAATCAAACCAGATGAGTTGAAATCCACTGGAAGTCTGTTGTTGGGGTTTAATGGAAAATGAGTTGAACCAATCGGTACAGTAGAATTGACGGTCCGAGCAGCTGAAAGGGACTTTGTTGAAAGCTTTGTGGTGGTGGAGATCCAGCCTTCCTACAATCTGTTGATGGAGAGAGGATGGATTTATAGGGTACAGGGGATCCCATTGACCCTACACCAAGTGATGAGAGTCCGGACGAGGACAAGGTGATTCATATCAATGGGGATCAGGTGGTAGCGAAGGAATGTTACTCGGTGACTCTGAAAGCCGCAGGGAAAGGAAAAGCTCCCATCCGATATGTTGACACACAATAGCAATTACAGAAGCCTCCCATTAGCACGAACGGGGATGATGAGCTTCCGGTGCCGACCGAAGAACCTTTGGTTGATGTTCAAATTGATCATTTGAGGCTAGACCAAACCACAAAGGTAGGCTCAGGGCTTGCTAAGGAAGAAAAGTGCCAATTAATTGATTTCCTTTCCTAAAACGCCGATGTGTTCGCTTGGAGCCATTCAGATATGCCGGTCTTGTCATTCCCTCAATGTAGATCTAAGCGTTAGGCCTGTAAGGCAGAAACAACGAAGGTTCACCCCAGAGCGCAACCAAATCATTACTGATGAGGTTAATATATTGTTAGAAGCTGGGTTCATCAGAGAGGTACAGTATCCGACCTGGTTCTCAAACGTGGTTGTAGTCCAAAAGAAGAATGGAAAGTGGAGAGTTTGCATTGATTTCACCAATCTTAATAAGGCCTACCCGAAGGATAGCTTTCCACTCCTAAAGATTGATCAAATGGTGGACGTAACAACTGGATATGAGCAATTGACCTTTCTGGATGCTTATTCAGGCTATAATCAAATCCCTATGGATCCGAACGATGAGGAAAAGACCTCTTGTGTCATTGAATGAGGTATCTATTGCTACAAGGTCATGCCGTTCGGATTGAAGAATGCCGGAGCTACGTATCAGAGGTTGTTTAGCAAAATATTTAAGGATCAGATGGGCAAGATAGTGGAAGCTTACATCGACGACATGGTGATAAAGAGCAAACAGAAGGATCATCACTTGCAACATTTATAGGTTGTGTTCGGTATACTAAGAAGGTATGGAATGAGGCTAAATCCAACCAAATGCTCGTTCGGTGTGGGGGTCCAGGCAATTCCTTGGCCACGTGGTCAACAACAGAGGGATTCAGGTCAGCCCAACCCAAGGAGAGGCTTTACTTAAAAATGCAGAACCAAGCACTATCAAGGAGGTCCAGGCTCTCACTGGACGCATAGCGGCACTGAGTCGATTCATCTCTAAGTTATCCAACCGATGCAAGCCATTCTTGGATATCATCAGGAGTCATAGAAAGCAATCCTGGGGGGATGAACAGAGATAAGCACTGACTAAGTTGAAAGAATATATGCGGAACCCACCAGTCTTGAATGCCTTAAAACCAGGTGAAAAGCTTTTCTTGTACCATGGAGTTTCTAACGTTATAACCAGTGGTGTTCTGATACGGTGTGCTGAGGGTAAGCAATTCCCGGTTTTTTATGTAAGAAAAACGCTGACCGAGCCAGAAAGAAGGTATTCAAAGGCCAAACAAGTAATCTTATCCTTGGTGAAAGCAAAGAGGAAACTCAGGCATTACTTCGAGTCCCATCCTATAGTCGTTCTGACCACATTTCCCATAAGAGTGATCCTGCATAAGCCTGATTTATCCGGACGAATGACGAAGTGGGTAATAGAGTTGAATTCTTTTGACATAACGTATGAACCCCGAACGGCCATCAAAGGGAAAGCTGTGGCTAATTTCTTACTGGAGTGCGATGTGGATGAGCCAAATGAATGTCTGGAAGAGTCTTCATGGAAGCTCTTCGTTGACGGTTCTTCAAATCAGGTGGGGGCATGAATCGGGGTCAAGTTACAAACACTAGAAGGCACTACGCTGAGCCAAGCGATCTGGCTTGAATTCGGGGCAACCAACAATAAAGCAGAGTATGAAGTGCTGCTGGCTGGGTTAAGGTTGGCCAAGGAGCTAAAAGTAAAAAGTTTAGTCGCCTTCAGTGATTTGCAGTTAATCATTCGGCAAGTGACTGGGGAATATGGAATAAAAGATGAAACAATGAAGGCATACCGATCAGCCGTTATGCATGAGGCCAGAAGTTTTGACTAGGTTAAGTTCATTCAATTACCGAGGGAGCATAATGAAGATGCCAATCGGTTGGCCTACAGTGCGTCCAATTCAGGTGAGACATTGGCAAGGGTGATTCCGATCGGTGTGCTGTGCCAGCCATCTATCCTTGAGGAAGCTTCAAGCTCGGATCCCTGGCAGGTGAATGTCATACCATATGAGTCGAGCTGGATAAATCCAATTATGGTGTATATACGAGATGGTGTTTTGCCCGAGCAGAGGGATGAAACAAGAAGGATCAGGTTGAATACTGCAAAATATGCTATATTACACAACCAGTTGTACAAGAGGTCTTATTTAGGACCTCACCTAAAGTGTGTAACCCCTGTAGAGGCTCAGCAGATACTGCAGACTATCCATGAAAGGGTTTGTGGTAATCATTCAGGGGGAAGGTCTCTAGCACACAAAGCAATGACACAGAGATATTTTTGGCCGATCATATCACGAGACGCGGAGGAATTTTCCAGAAGGTGTGATAAGTGCCAAAGGTTCGGACCACTGATCCACCAACCACCAGAAGATTTACACGTAATGGCCAAACCATGGCCTTTCGCACAATGGGTGATGAATGTGGTTGGCCCATTACCGACCACCAGATCACAAAATAAGTACATTCTGCTTGCAACAGACTACTTTACCAAATGGGTGGAGGCAGAACTGTATCCCAGTATGACTTAGACCCATGTTAAACGCTTCATTTAGAGTAATATCATCTGTCAATTTGGTATGCCGAGGTTGATCGTCATGGACAATGGGACTAACCTTGATAGCAAGCAGATGAGGGAGTTGCTGGAAGAATATGGAATTAATCAAAAGTTAGCAGTGGTCAGCCATCCACAGGCGAATGGTCAGGTTGAGATCACAAACAGAACGATCTTTGCTTGCATAAAGAAGAAGCTTGAAGAAGAAAAAGGGAAGTGGTTGGATGAACTCTTGAACGTTATGTGGGTGTATAAAATGACTCCAAGGCGACCGACCAGAGAGAGCCCATTCGCCATGGCATATAGTACTGAGGCAGTAATACCGGTAGAGCACCAAGTTCCCACTGTTCAGGGCTTAGCGTGGAATCAGGAACAGAATGATCATATGTTGAAATTCAACCTCAACTTGCTTGAAGAGAAGAGGAATGCTGTGGCAATAAGGCTTGCGTCATATCAGCAGACGCTTATGAATAGTCACAACCGAAAGGTGAGGCATAGGGACTTTGCACTTGGAGATTTGGTTCTGAAAAGAAAAGTTGGTATTGTCAAGAAAATGGTGTTACCTTAGGAAGGACTGTATAGAGTTGCAGAAGTTATAGGAAAGGGGGCATACGTCTTAGAGACCATGGCTGGGAGGCTGGTAAACAAGCCTTGGAACGCCACATCTTTGAAAATGTATTATTAATAAAAATTGAGTTTCAGTTTGGATAGTGTCTATTTTCAATTGTGTACTTGCAAATAGACAAAACCTCAAAAATTTATAAAAAGTATTACCTTCTTCCAAAAAGGTGATTGAGTAAAAGCATTTAAGCAAAGTAAGTGGCAGCTGACACTATTAGCCGAACAACAAACACTTGCTAAAAGAAAAAAGCCAAGTGACAAGTGGCATTCTAGCCGAGCGCCAGGCCATAAAGCAAAGTAAGTGGCAACTGACACTACAAGACGAACCCCAAACACTTGCTAGAAAAATAAAAAGCCAAGTGGCAAGTGGCATTCTAGCTGAATGCCAGGCACTTAAGCAAAGTAGGTGGTAGCTGGCACTACGAGCCGAACGCCAAACACTTGCTAAAAAATAAAAGGCCAAGTGGCAAATGGCATTCTAGCCGAGCGCCAGGCACTTAAGCAAAGTAAGTGGCAGCTGGCACTATGAGCCAAAAGTCAAACACTTGCTAACAAATAAAAGGTCAAGTGGCAAATGGCATTCTAGCCAAGCGCCAAGCACTTAAGCAAACTAACTAGCAGCTGGCACTACGAGCCAAATGCCAAACACTTGCTAACAAATAAAAGGCCAAGTGGCAAATGGCATTTTAGCAGAGCGCCAGACACTTAAGCAAAGTAAGTGATAGCTGGCACTATGAGTCGAATGCCAAACACTTGCTAAAAAAAATAAAAAGGCTAACTGGCAAATGGCGTCCTAGCCGAGCACCAGGCACTTAAGCAAAGTAAGTGGCAACTGGCACTACAAGCCGAACGCCAAACACTTACTAAAAATAAAAAGCCAAGTGGCAAGTGGCGTTCTAGCTGAGCGCCATGCCATAAAGCAAAGTAAGTGGCAGCTGGCACTATTAGCCGAACGCTAAACACTTGCCACAAAATAATGCCAAGTTTTTTAATATAAGGAAAAGGGGGGGGGGGGGGGGGGAAGAACAACAACAATTGCCACAAAATAATACAAAGATTGAGACTAGATTCAGTCAGAAATTGTTTTTATCATTTATGGCAAATTATAGATTACAAGGAGGAGTATCATAGAGAGATGGGTACAGTACAAAAATCGGTGTATTCGGGAGCCTACAATCAAGTCCTATTTGTCTCCTCGGTCACCTGATCACCCTCGGTAGCTTCCTCATGGTTGTCAGCATTCTCTTCCCCATTATTAGTCATGGCATCTCTATGAGGCGGGAATCAAGCTGGATCACCATCTCATTCTGCTGGGCCCCGCCCTTAGAAATAGGTGCAGGGGGTACCATAGTGGAAAGAGGAGGAATGTCCAGAGGTTGAGTAGAATGAGGGATAGGGATAACTCCAGACGAGGCAATCTCCTAGCACTTATCAAATATGTGTTCGGCAGGAGTGGGGTCATGATCAGCATAAACTCCTGGAGGGTCAATTTTAAGTTCCTTGTCCATATCATTTGGGCCGGTACTAGAAATGGTCTGACCCTCAGCAAGAAGACGGTCGTTGTAGCCCTCTCGGTACCCTTCATCATACCTAAGGGCCCCGATGCTGGAGAAGCGACCGTACAGAGCCATCATTCTGCCATTGACCTTGCTGATGACACTGAGCAAGGCATTGCACTCATCAAGAGCCCTCTTCTCAAAGCCAGCCAATCGGTTTGCTCGTTTGCTAGCATACGTTGAAGACTTTCTCTTTCAGCCGTTAGGGCTTCCCATTCAGTCTGCAGAATGCTCTTCTTAAGCTGGAGAGCGTCCTTCTCATCCTGGAGAGAGTCGGCATCTTTCTTCAGAACATCTCTCTCTCTTTCAGCATCGTTGAGCTTTACTAGCAGCTCGGCGTTCTTGGTATTTAAAACTTTATTTTCTTTGTTCGCCGCGTCAAGCGGAGCAGCGGCCTTGCGTGTTTAGGCACTGGAAGACTCGACCTATTTCTGCATGGCCATCATGCCAAATAGGGTCTGCAAAGCAATACACGAGCATTAATTAAGCAGAGCGTCTATCTAGAGAAGTTATAATATGAGGATATTTTTAAAGTAACAAAGAGAGGAGTAGAGAGTTACCACCATGGCAGATATAGGGAAGCAGCTGAACACCTCCTTCTGACTCAAAGATTTGGCAACCTCAATGTCTTTGGGACACCACATGTGGTTGTAGTAAGCCAAAGCGGTGGGGCCATCCTTGAACATTGTCTCGCTCGGCATAACAACTGACCTATCTGTTCGGGTGAGTCAGGGGATCAATGGAACCACCCTAGAAGAAGATGGGGTGGCCATGCCGGATCCAGAGGGAGCAGGTGCTCTAAGAGCAGAAGCTCTAACTTGAGGAGGTATAGGCATGCTCGACCTAGAAGTTCGAATCCTCCTTGTAAGAGGGACATCATCAGGGCTACCTTCACTTTCAGGCTGAGGCCTCTTTCCTCGTTCCTTATCCTAAATGGATGCAGTGGGGGCAGAGGTATTTTGAACTTGAGGTAAAGTGTTCGGGTTGGCAACCGAAACGGTGGTGGTCGGACGAACAGTCGCCACGTTTGGAGTAGTGCTGGAAGTGGTGGCAAATGAAGATGTCGAGGCTGGGGAAGAAGAAGCTGCGGAAGCAGCAACGACCCTGGGAGGATCTTTCCGCCTACTAAAGGAAGGAATCTGAAGCTGATTCATGGTGGTGTCGAGGAGTGAAATATCACTTAGATTGTCGAATGTGAGGAGTTCCAAACAAGAAGGGATGTCATTCAGAATGTAGTCCTTCAGATAATTGACCCTATCCCTACAAACGTTGTAACTGAGTTCATTATTTTGTGGGATACCCAAAGAATTGCAAAGAAACGAACAGAAGCGAGGAATGCAAGTTTCACAGTGGCAGTCTGTCTTATGGGTCTTGAATTTCTTGTAAGAAAATACGGAGCATTCGCCGAAGGCAGTTGGGATAGGGTAGTCCTTGGCTGCCGGAGTGAACCACCCCAACAATGCCCTTCTTCCACCCCTTCTCAGACTTAAGTTTGTCCATGCAGATGGATCTCTTCTCAATAGGGTAAAAATGGTAATACACGTCCTCTAACCTAATCTTGCTAACCTTGTAACAGAGGAGAAGATCGACTAAGTCAAGATCTAAGCCTCTGTCACAGTTCAGAAGCAGCAAAACGGATAGAACCCTAAATAAATTGGGGTTAACTTAGAGAGGGGAAAGGTTTAACCTATTGAACACGTAGCAGAAGAATGGGTGAAGAGGGAATTTAATAATGTTGAGATGATGAAGAGAAAACAAGGTTTCGCCGGGAAGAAGCCCGACACCAGTTTTGATGTTTACGTTTTTGGGGCATTCCCTAAGATGAATATTGGAAGGGAGTAGAAGTTTCAGGCAAAGAATATCTAGGTCTATAGGCATGATGAGAATAACATCGATCCTTGGGAAATTATGCAAAGATTTTAAGAAGAAGAAAGAGCAAAACTAACCTTGAGAGGATTGAGAGTTGCAAAAGATGCTGCAAGGAAATTGAGATTGAAGAACCTTTCACAAGATTCGCCGGAGAAGATTTGGTTTAACCGGAGAAGATACAATTTGCCTTGAGAAAGTGGACTGATTTGATTGATAGCGAGATATGAGGGATGTGACAAGGAAGGCTTTGATTGTGAAGGAACGGTATATAAAGGGGAAGTGGTCCCATTAACCGAGATGTCAGGAAGTTGAAGAGATTCAAATTTCAAAAAACATTAATTCCGAGGCCGACCGCTCGGTACCCCACGTGATCGTCTTGAGCCGTCAAGTCATCATTAGCCGTCAAGTTATCATTGAGTCAATAAATAATCACACATTATGTAATAACCTGGTCGTTTTTCTTCCTATTCTTTTTCTCAGATTTTAACGGATATTTTTTTTTCCGTTGTCTTTTCCTTTTTGGGTTCGGGTTTTTATCACTTGATGTCGTCTCGAGTGCTCTGGAATGATTTCCTAGACTCTTTTCCTTGGATTGACAACTTCCTTTGGGGATTGTGTCATTTCCATATTTTATTTTTCTGAACACTATTCACATTTTGTCTTTTTCTCGTTTATCCTTTTTCCTTTCACAACCTCACTTTTTGTGCTCGGATTTGATTCTAGTTTTGCATGCATTCATGATATTTGATTTCCATGATAGTGGTATTTTTACTTTTCTAGAAAAGCATGTTGATTGCTTACTTTCTTCATAAAGGGGCATTGATGCATACTTTAGTGTAATTATTCTTAACTTGTGGGGTTTTAGTGTAATTAAATAAAGTAATTATTTTTCATCTTGGGGACCATTTTACTATTAAAATTGGAAGATATTTTCAAAAAGGACCTTTTTCTAATTTTTGAAAAGTGTGACAAGTGTCACACTCTCATTGGTCCACTTGTTGACATTTGTGTGGAAACACTTTGATGCATTAGATGATGACATTTGGAGGGTGAGGATTCACCCATTTGTTGGCCTAGGATTGGTGCACTTGTTAGCTTGGATGGTTGACAAGTGTAAGTGTGGGATTAAGCCTAGGAATGAGCCATGGATTGGTGACAAGTGTAGGTTCACAATTTAGTCTTGCAAATATCTTTGGGCCACTTTAGGATTATGGTTTTAAAGGAGGGTTTTTGTGCAATTGACCATAGATGTGTGTGTTGACCATGGTGTAGGATCACATAGTGAGTGGAGGATTTCTATTTCCTTCACTCACACATTTTCACATTTCATCTCTTTCTTCCTCACCACAAAACCCTAGCCTCCATGGATGAAGCTTGAAGCTTTAGGCATTGACCTTGATCTTTGAGGCCCTTCCACTTACTTTAGACCATAAAGCTTGGAATACTTTTTGTTCCCCTCATCCTCCTCTTCAAAATCCTTGAAGAATCTAGCCTAACTCCTAGTTTTGCTTTGGTATGTAGAGATTCAATTCTCTAGTGAGGTATTGATCTATTATTTTGAAGTATTTTTATGTCATTATTGAGTGTTTTACATGTATAGAAGAGAAGGACTTGTATTCTGCCCTAAAACTATTTTAACTTGAAATAAATCCTGTCAAATTAAATATATAACATGAAAATATAATCAATTAGCTTCCATTTAGTTTTGGTTTCATGTAATTTGGATTTAAAATGAATTAGTTATGAATTTTTGAAGTTGCAAGCTTGTTGCTGGAAATTTAAATCTTTTCTTATCCGGTCCGGAAACGAATTTTTATATGGAGCTGTGGTGCTTCAATTACCTTGAAATTTTTATTGAAACTTTCCCCATGGATTTTACACTACTCAGAATTTTTTCTAGATTTTAGAGCTTTTCTAAATTTTTAAAAAATCCGAAACTATCTGCTGTTCATGTTTTTATTGCAACTGAAAAACATATTTTTAGATGATTTATTTCAATAACCTTTAGACATTGGATCAGGGCTTAAATTTTCAGTTTTACACTCTCATATGTTTACTTCCAAAATAAATTAAGTTTGCCCAATTTAGATGTCAGATAAATTTTACATGAATTTTCAAAGTTGGAAGCTACAGGCTGAAAATGTGTTTTTTGGGCAGAATTTGTTTCAAAGTTGTGGGTCAAAACTGTTTCAATTGGGAAAATATTTTGTTAAAATAAATTGATATTATCAAATTACAGTGTTTAACCTTTCATTGGGCTTTGGATTCATTCAATTTGGATTAGAATTGAATTTTTTATGAATTTCCCAAGTTGAAGGTAACAAGCTGAAATATCTGTCTTGCGGACCAAAAATTTGGGGCGATTTCACTTCGGTGGTAATTGGGATTTTCATTCTAATTGAGGTAGGGGATGTTCTAGGCTTTTGTGTGTGTTGTATTGAGTGTTTAGCATGATTATACAACTTAATTGCAATCCTTGTAACGATTCTAGAAAATTAGTATTAATTATTTCTTTGTATGAAATTTAATTCACAAGGATGTGTATAACTTAGAATGGAATTGTGGCATGCTAGAAAATCATATTTTAATATGTTTGTTAACATATATTAAATTGGGATTAATTGAATAAGAATTGCATATTTTATTTAATATCTATCTTTTGTGAAAGATTAAATCCCATGGCCGTACCTAGCATAAAATTGACTTGTGATATGCTTTGAAATTATATCTTGGCATGTTGTTTAACATACTTTAATTTGAGAGCATTTGGACAAGTATGAAAATCTAGAGATTTTAATTAAAATGATTAATTAAAATCTAATTAAGGGTTTCATTGGCCTAATTAAGTGTTTAATTTGATATTTGTGATAACTATGACTTATGTTCTAGCATATGTTAATTTGGAACCATTTGATGTTGTTTTAGAAGTTAGGGATTTGATTATCATGATTTAATTAAATTCCACTTTATTGTTCTTATGGCCTAATCGAGTTTTGATGTCGAGTATGTAATGACCATGCTCTATTGTTTATCATGTATTAATTGGAGGCCATTTGATTGAGATTTGAAACCTAGGGAATTTAATTAGTTTATTGATTAAATTCCGTTTCTATTGTATTATTGATTAACTTATGTATTTGACATTGATAGTATGTTTAAAGCATGACTTTTGACTTATAATGGATTTATGAGTTATGTTTCAATATTGGATTATATTGTTATAGCGCGTAACGAATTGCGCTCTGAAGATTCGACATGGGATGTTATTATAGCGTGTAACGAATCGCGCTCTGAAGATTCGACATTGTCATCCTATAGTAGTTGTGGATTTAGAGCACGTGTTGTGTGGTTTTAGCCTACTTGTGCATGAAGGTAGTTTCGTGTACTATTCAATACGTATTTAAGTTGTAAACTTATCTATTTATTTTGGAACCACTTGGGACATTGCATGATGGCTAGGGTTTGGCTCTAGTACGAGGACAAGAGTCCTCTAAGACAAAAGTTCGCGCGTTGGGTAGGCTGCCTGGGGGTTAGTAGCTCTAAATTAGCCCAGAAAAGTTTGCACGTTGGGCAAGCTACCTGGGGGTTAGTAGCTCCAAATTAGCCCTGTATTAGTCTCATCCGACTGATGTCCATGTCTTCCACTATTTGTTTTTGCATTCAATTCCAAGTTATCAATCATGTTTATTTTGTGACTGTGGTTTTGGCTATTGGCGATTTGATGTTGTTAAGTACATCCATACTAAATTTCTATATTTAGTTGATTTAGCATTTAGATTTTAAGTTGATAACTTTGAGAATCTATATCTAGTTGCTTTGTGTAAGCATGTTTCTATCTGGTTGCTTTGTGTAAGCATGTTTTTAACTAGTTGCTTTGTGTAAGCATGTTATAACTTGTTGCTATGTGTAGCATGCTCTTGTGTTGTTGAAATTGCATAAAGGATGTGTTTTATGCTAGAAATGATCTTAGGTAGCTAGGATGTTCCCTGAGTCTCACCTTTGACATAGACGTTAGGTGGAATGAACCACAATGATTAAATCATGTACACTTGTAAAACATAGGTCGATGCATGCTCATTTCCTATGAGTAGCTTTATGTTACTCACCCCTACGATATTGGGGCATATTTCAGGTACAGGATACAAGATTGGAGATTGCAATTACTTGGGTGATTTACTGAGTTGAGTTTCTTTAGAAGCATTCTTGTACACATGCAAGTGTTTGCATGTTTGAGTTTGCCATTGAAATGTAATTTCTCTAACTCAGAGGTTTGACATGTCAAATGTTATAAATGAGTTGTAATAAGGCCATGGGTCATTGTAGCATATTTAAAATACCATTTTACACTTGCGTGTATGTTCACATCATCACGCAATAGCATATAATGCAATTTGATCATGCCATGGGGAGTCATTTTAATACCTTAGGGATGACATACATCTCTAGTTGTCACTTAGTTTCCTTCGCTTCCATATTTCGGATCCGTTATCGGGTCATTCTTTTGATTCATCACAGGACAATCTAGGGTCGTCACATCTTAATTAATGAGGGGGTGATTTTGGGGGCAGTTGAGGATGCCAAAGACGGCATGGGCCGGATTCAACCCACTTGATGAAGATTGGGCCTTATAATTGACCCGGACCCAAACCAAGCTTCCATAAGGTAGGCCCAGTGCTGAAGAATAAAGCGGAAGGTCCCCAAAAGGCGATTAGGCCCATGATTGTAAAGGCCTCAATGATGAGCCCAATAGAGGAAGTTAATTAGGAACCTTTTAGAAGAATGTAAATGGTCTATAAATAGACGAAAAAAAGAGGGAAGAAGGGATCGAATATTTTGAAGTGTAATGAAACTCTATCAATTTAGAGAGAGAGAATTCTTACATCTTCTGTGCCATTAATTGAATTAACAAGCATGAATGGCTAAGTAAGCATACATTGTCTAGCTAAACTAATGAATAGCACAACATATCAAATTAAGCCATTATTCCTTCGTTTAAGTCCACAATTAATGCACATTCATCAAATTAGAGAAATATACTACTTGCATTCATAAGTGTGGAACATCAAACAATAAGCATAGATTGTCCACCTATCTAAGAAAGTAAAGCAACTACACTACAACTAAGCTAGTGACATGAAAATTAAACTAATTAAGCTAAAGAGGTGGCATAAACCATCAAGAAATAAGTATGAACTATCAAATAAACCACAAGAGTAATCTATTTAAGCACCATACCTTAATCATCACTAGATTCATAATATCAACACACATAGACAGGCATCAATGTCATAAAATCTAGAAATAAACACATGAACATTCGTCCTAGCATACATAGACATATGAATAGAACTAAATGATCAATTGGCAGTATTAAACTACACAAATCATTGTAGAAATAAGATTTATATATATATAAGATGTCAAGATAATAATTACAACACAAATCCTCATTAATTACAAACATCAAAGTCCAGGAGGCATGCTTAGGGCTATCTCTAGCCCCAAGAGAATGGTTTAGCCACTCATTGATGTTGTCATCCAACCCTCAATGGCTATCTCCATGGTAGAGATGATCCTCTTCTTCTTGGTAAAAACCTTAGATGAGTGGAAGAATTTTTCCCAAATGATGTATTTCTCTCTCCAATTTATAGCCTCCTCTAAATCTCAATATTGTATATTCCAAATAGCCAAAATCCTTATATAGGTAGCTCAAATGTCACACCCAATGGTCAGACCTCATGCACTAGGGCCTCTAAATGATTGCACCATGAGCACACCTTTTAATTGGCTGGAACTCTTTTTTTCACGCACTTGAGGAAGTTCGATCGATCACAAAGGTGCTTGGATCGATAGAACTATGGCGGCCCCTTTTTGAATAATGACAAAGTTGAGATATCTTTGGGATATTTTGGGAAAAAGACAAAAGTGGTAAATGAGGATAAGATAAAAAATGTTGGATCGATCGAAGAAGAAGTTGGATCGATCGAAAAGGGAAATTTTCCTATAGATAAGGACAAAAGGCTCGATCCATTATCGCATGGTTGGAACAATCACTGTGCGATCGATCGGAGCTTGATTCGATCTATCGAAGAAGGCTTCTTTTCACCACTTTGCTTCTACTTTGCTCCTTTCTTCTACTAAGCTTGAGATTGCTTTTTTTATTCTTTAAATTAGCTGAATTGACTTATTTTGGGGATAAATGCCTGAAAAGGGACGTAACATGAAATTAGACTAAAATAGAAAAATAAGATAGAATAAAGTCCTAGAACATTCAAGCTTAAGGGGTTTACATGCGCACTTTTCAGCGCTTATCACACCCCTAAACTTAAATATTGTTAGTCCCTATCAATGAACTACAAAAGAAATAAAGAAATGAACAACTATACAACTATGAACTAGAAAGCAATAAATGGATAACGCCACTTTCGTAGGGAACACGATTGCATTTAACATATGCAACAAGCCTTTTAACCACAAACATTAAGCCTTTTAACCCCTAGTGGACGAGTGAAGTCTCGTGAGGGTTTCTAGAAATGATACCCACAAATATTAAGCTCTTTTTCACTAAAGAGGCACTAATATTCCAAACAAGCATTGGGAGAAAACTACCTCAAGTATGCAATTTTTTAACCATTTCCAATTAATCTCCCAAAATCTCAACATCAAACAAGGAAGTATGGTCCTCCACACATCAAGACAATGATCATGCAAATCAAAACAACTTTAGAATCATTTTTAAGTGAAACGGCATCAAATATGTTGCTATCTAAGCCAACTAAAGAAATGATCACATCTGGCCTCAAGCTAGTACACAAATCTAGTATCGATCATTAAGACAAAGAATGGACCTTTTATTAAAACTTTATTCATCGAGGTGCACTTATTCTTT
The DNA here is from genome assembly GCF_030987335.1 of Cornus florida. Taxonomy (NCBI): domain Eukaryota; kingdom Viridiplantae; phylum Streptophyta; class Magnoliopsida; order Cornales; family Cornaceae; genus Cornus; species Cornus florida. Next base: position 5,247,873 of record NW_026775571.1, read on the forward strand.
CCACTCGATTTTTTTTTTCCCCCTAAGGATCAAAGATGGAAGCATAGTACAATGTGTTAATCTATTAATCTTTCTAGTGATCTATGAGGTCGAGCGTTAGGTCAATGACTCCTAAACCGGACGACTTTAGGGCATTAGGTATTTAAACACCTTTAAAGACTTACAAGCTCAAATCAACTAGGCTACAAATCAAAATAACCTCCATCTAATCATTTCCCACTTCTCACCTTTTGAGAGAAGTCCTCCCTTTTTTTATTTGCTTTTGCAACAACTTTCTTTTTTTATTTTTTATTTTTTTATTTTTTTATTTTTTTATCAAGTTATTAACCTAGAGTTTGGACCCTCCACCTTTCAGTGCGAGAAATTTAGTGCTTGATGAAACTAGAATCCTGGTTACTCAATGAAAAGGGTTTGTTATCCACCTTTATCAAGAATGAAAGCTTTCAATGCACTACTAGCTCAATTAGGATATAACCAAATCAATAGTCAACAAAGTTTATACCCCACAAATGAATGTTAGTGTGCATCTATGCTAAAGTAGAATCCTAGAGTGAATCTCAAAATAATCATAAAATCAAGATGATGTGGACCACAAATGCAAGTAAGATATCAATCGTTCAAAAAATTTACTCCTAAATGGCATCCACAATGCATACAAGGAGTATTGGACTCTCAAGTCAAGCAATTTTTAAATTCTAAGCAATATAGTCCTCAAAAATCAAAATCATAGCAAGTCATAGACCAATTATAGAAAATACCTCAAATACACCAGTCATGCTCAAAATCTTGAATTGAATGCAAAGAACACATATTACCTCCAAACTTAAATGATACAGTATCCTCAATGTGCAAAGAGAACAAAAGAAAGAGGAAAGCGTATACCAGTATAGCTATGGCAAAGGATGGCAGGGACACAAGTATCCGAAGTGGGTGGTATAACCCCCCAAACTTGGGATTAACTGTAGTCCTAAAAATATGGTACTGGGATAAAATCTCATCAGATAACAAATAGGATAATAATGGTGCACAGTGGGCATGCAAGTGCAAGTGGGATAGTAAATGAAATAAAGAGAGAGGAATAAGGATGGTCCTGAAAAACTTGGGCAGCACTCTCTCACTGAAGTCACTGGGATGTACCTGATAATGAAGTCAATGAACAATAGATCTATCAATATAATATTCAAAAACATCAATAATATCGAAAAATAAAAACAGTAATATATACATCACAGAAATCGGGCCAACAAACTGGCCGTAAAAATATAGCAGCAATATCAAAATATCAGTCTAAAACACAGTCATATATAAATGATAAAGAGAGAGAGAGAGAGAGGTCAGGCAGATTAAGTCAGTTTAGTAGGGCGTGAACCCCGGATATCTCTGGAAATGTCTTACAGCGTAGTCATGACATCCGTACGTAGAGTAGTCACATCGGTGCTGAGAGAGGTCATATCTGCTCAGAATGAGATGACCGCATCCTTCAGTATTTGGATATGCTCCCCTAAGTTGGGTGTCAGAGCTGGAGCATTAAGAATGACTGGATTCAAAGACTGATGCTCGTCCTCGCTATGTGCATGATGGCTCTGCTCTGAAGAGTGATGTGGTGACTCTTCTAGAACCTACTGTTCCAAGTCAATGTCCATAAAAGCGCCCTCTGCCGCCGCTGCTATTGCTGCTACTGCCTCTTCCTCCTCTGCCTCCTTGGTTGCTTGGGCTGCCTCGATCTCTAAACTCTTAATAAGACCATTATAACTTTATTCCAGCCCTTTTTGCAATAGTGGCAAGCCCCAGTCTTAGTGTGCTCCTCCAAGTGAAATGGATAATGCTGGTCCCGGAAGATCTGTGTGATCAAGTGTGCAAAAGGGAGGAACTTAGCCCATTTCAGCCTACTCTTACTGATGTAATCAGTGTATAGCTTCATCCTAACACTCCAGCAGAGTGTAGGAACTGAAAACCAATGCCCGGTGTAGAAGGTATATAGAGCTGCCAAGAAATCTGCCCGTCTCTGAACCTTGTGCCCCGCTATAAAAACATTTCGGTATAAAACCGAATCAAAGAACTATAAGCTATCAGGCAAGTAGGTCCGAGTGGTGTAAGTGTCAGTGGCAGTGGCAGTGCCATGAAGAGCTGTGGCCATGTCCGCAAATGAGGGCCTCTGAAGAATCGGGTAATCTATGCCTGGAGGGCAGGCATATAGGCACTGAGAAGCTGTAGATAATGTCTTGACTGTAATGTGGATGAGATATCCATTTATAGTAGTTCGCAGCTCAACCAGGTTACTCAGAGCTGGCTGGAGGTTCTGGTAAAACAACAAATGAGCCTCGAGTGGATTGGTCACTAGGGCCAAAATAGGAGAGATATGGTGGCGGTAGATCTCATCATAAGACCACTTGGACGTGATTGACCGAGGAAAGAACATCTCATCAAAAATGGACTCGTGCGCCACTAAAAACTGCGAATATCTCCGCTCAACTCGGTCGTAGACTATACCAGGCTGTGCCAGTGGTGGCACTAGAATAGGTGAAGGAGGTGGCGTGTGCTCGGCCTCCTGAGATGATGATGACGAAGAGGCAGATGATGAAGAGGAAGAATGTTTGGACTAAATAGGAGCTGGCTCCTCTACTCTTTGCTGTAAACGCCAGTCATATGTTTGGTTGGCTGTAATCTTGAATCGAATCATGGCCTGTAAAAAGAAAGAAACACTTACAATTGTAGCCAGTAACATGAAATGGTATAAAAGATGCAGAAATGAACGTGCAAAGATAGAAACAAGCTTATCAGATTATGATAGACAACTCAGAATAGAAGTACATGAACCTATCTATGCAAGTGGTAATGCAGCCAAATATAAACAGTGAACTATCAAAAAGTGTAAAGCATACTAGACATGATAAGTATGGAATGCAACCAATGTGGAAAACACAATCATTGGCATAAATATAGTAGCATGGACACAAATGAGGGTATAAGAGCATCAATATGCAAAAATAGTGAAGTTCGAATGATCATAGAAAAATGTAATCGATCCAAGTTGGATCGATCATGACATGTATTAATTGATCATGCTCTGATCGATCAGAGCACTAGTGTGATCGATCAAACCTGCTGAGAAATGAAAAGTCACCCATTCGTGACGTGTAAGACATGGGGCGAGTCCAAATAGTCACTTCAAGGCTCGTGACGGCCCATATACCTCAATAATGCAACTTTGGTCACTTAAAACGGCACGTGACCCCCGAACCAAATTTAAAAACAAAAAAAATATATATATATACACAAGCCTGTAAGTCTAAATATGGCAATGAAATAATCATTGAAGGCTTGAATCTAAACATGGTAACATGAAAACATCTCAATTAACTTCGAAAATGAAAAAGAAAACTAAAACTTACCAAAGACGAGGGAGAGAAGAGAATCGAGAAAGAGAGAGTGAAGATTGAGGTCAGAGATAGAGGAAGATGAAGCTTTGGGGTCGCCAGAGTCTCGTCGGAGGTAGAGAAGATGAAAGAGAGACGTCGAGAGAGATAGAGGGCTTTGGATCTATGTAAGAATCAATCCAATTGATTTTTTTTTTTTTAAATTTGAATTCTAAAATTTGAAAGTTAAAATGTTAAAGTCAAATGGAAGGACACAGATCGATCGAAGAATGATCGATCTAAACTCGATCGATTAAAGATGTGAAAACCAGCAGAAATCTTCGAACGATACAGAGAGAGATGAAATTTTTAGAGATTCAAAAATTTTCTAAGTATGGAACTAAGATCGATCCAAGGGAAAACTTGATTGATCGTGGGATACTTAGATCGATCAGATGGAAAGTTCGAATGATACATAGAGAGATGACTTCTGTAGAGAATTTTCACCCGATGGGACAAAAACTTAAAAATATGCAGAGATAATGTTCGATCGATTGAACAGACACTAAATGCCTAATTTGAAGATAAAAGAGCATGCATTTCCCAGCAAAGTCCTAAATAACATATATAATCCAGAGTATATCTAGACAACGCAAATAAAGAAGTAAGATAGAAATGGGGAAGGAATAGGGTTGAAAACCTGACGAATGCTAGTGTTTAACGTCTCTAGCAAGACCTTGGGCCCTTTTAGCCCAGATTAAAAATCTTGTTATGCATCCCCTCCTTAATAGGGTAAAAAGCCCCGCCCAACAAACTATTCCCTAAGGAAATTGTTGGGTTTGATTCAAGTGAGATTGATGGTCCTTTGTTAAACAAATCCTTGGGCTTCCATGCCCTTGCAACATTTGGTTTAAACACAACATCTTTTGAAACCTTTTTAGAAGAAACCTTATTTGAAGTTTTAACATCAACCAAAGATTCAGTTTTAGCAAATTCACTTTCAAGACATTTTTCAACAACACACACTTCTTCATGCTTGTCCATGGAATTGGGGGTCGGATTGAGAATGTCCAACTTCACCTTCATATGGCCAAATGAAATTTTCATTATCCCTATCCTACAATTTATGTTGGCATTAGTGGTTGCTAAGAAGGGACGGCCAAGGATAACAGGAATTTGGCTCTTAGGATTTACGACGGGTTCCGTGTCAAAGACTACGAAATCGACCAGGAAGAAGAACTTATCAATTTTGATTAACACATCCTCAATAATACCCCAGGGCTCTTTGATGGATCGATCGGCTAGTTGCAAACTCCTAAATCAAGAAGAGCCCAGTTACTGGCATAATCACCAATGATGCAAAAGGTAGTAGGTGAACCAAGGTTTTTGAATTTCAGGAAAGTATTATGTTACAAAATGGAGCTTACTTGCCCGGTCAAGTCAACTCTTTTTGGTGCTTGGCTCTTGTTTTTCCTCATAAGGGTGCAAAGATCTTCAAGAATTTGGGAAAAACCAGAATTTGTCTAATTGCATCCAAGAGAAGAAAATTAATCTTCACTTGCCTAAACACTTCAATTATCTCATTGGCTTTGCATTGTTGTTTTTCAAGAGAATGGATCTTTTTAAGGCATCCGGAAATGGAGCCTTTAACTTAAAAACTTTTTCAAAATCCCTTTTCAAAACATTTTCAACACAAGAATTTTTTAAATCATTTTTCAAATCTTTCTCGACAAAGGGTTTCACATGCAATGAAGAAGGAATAGGATGTGAGACGGGACGGGTGTCAACTTTTGGTTGCACCAGTTCACTCTCTTCATTTTGAATACCAACTTGATTATCTATAATTCTTCCACTTCTCAAGGTTGTCATCGCATTGATATGTTCAATTGTGTGACCTTCCAAGGAGGAATTGGTCTCCACAACAAATTATTGCTTTAGTGGTGGACTTAAAGGCATTTTTCCTTTTTCCCTAACATTTAATGTACTAGCTATTTGCCGAACATGGGCTTCTAGCTTTGTAATGGATTGGGAATGAGAATGAAGTAATTAGGTATTTGCCTTCAAAGTACCCAAAGCGGTCAAGACTTTTTCCTCAAAAGCGGGACTCCTAGAATTCCCTTGAGAGTATGAAGATTAATTTAGAAAGTGAGTGTTTGAAAATTGGTTTCCATGTGGTGCTTGGTATGATAAGCGATAACCTTGGGAACCTTGGCTTTGCATTGGGGGTGGAACATACTTCCTTTGAAAACCACCTTGGGGAGGGTTTGAGCCTTCCCCTTGTCTTTTCCAAGAGAAGTTTGGATGGTTCCTCCACTTAACATTGTAATGAGTGCTGTAATGACCCGGTCATTTTCTTACCTTTCCTTTTCTTAGATTTTCACGGATATTTTTTTTCCGTTGATCGTTTCCTTTCCGAGTTCGGTTTCTTGTCACTTAGTGTTATCTTGAGTGCTCGGGGATGGTTTCCGAGACACTTTTCCTTAGATTGACGACTTCCTTTAAGGACCGAGTCATTTTCACTTTTGTGACACTATTCACATTTCGTCTTTTTCTCGGTTGTCACTTTGTTGGCATAACCTCACTTTTCGTGTTCGGATTTGATTCTGATTTTGCATGCATCCACGATATTTAAATTCCATGCTATGTGTATTTTCACTTTTGTAGAAAAGCATGCTAAGTGCTTACTTTTCTTATAAAGGGTATAGATGCAAGACCTTTTTGTAATTTTTCTAACTTTTGAGGTTTTTGTGTAATTACTGTAAAGTAATTATTTTTCGTCTTAGGGACCATTTTGCAATTTAATTTGGAAGATATTTTTAAAAGGACCTTTTTGTAATTTTTGAAAAGTGTGACAAGTGTCACACTCTCATTGGTCCACTTGTTGACATGTGTGTGGAAACACTTTGAGGCCTTGGATGAGGACATGTGGAGGGTGGAGATTTAACCACTTGTTGGCCTAGGATTGGTGCACTTGTTGGCTTGGATGGTTGACAACTGTAGGCTTGAGATTTAGCCTAGGATGGAGCCTTGGATTTGTGACAAGTGTAGGCTCACAATTTGATCTTGCATTAGTGTGTGAGAGAGAAGTAGTGTAAGAGCACATAGTGAGTGGAGGATCTCTATCCCCTCCACTCACATTTCATCTTCATCATTTTTTATTTTCTCCCTCTCTTGTAAAGAAAACCCTAGCCTCCATGGATGGAGTCTAAAGCCTTATGCTTTGACCTTGATTTTTGAGGGCCTTCCATTGATTTCCAAGCTTGAACTTGGGAATACATTTTGTTCCCCTCATCTTCCTCTTCATAACCCTAGAAGGGTTTGCCATTTTGTGTTGATTTTGCCTTGGATTCTAGAGAGACACTTCTCTAGTGAGGTAGGGGATGTTATAGGGTTGTTTCTTGCATGCTATTGATGCTTATATAAGTTGTATGTATGTCTTTTGCTAATTTGAGAAATTAGTGATTTATCATATCTTGTATATAAATCATTTTAGATTTGGTAAATGGCATGGCCATGAGTTGATCTTTGATATGTATTAATTTGGTATGATTCAGATGAGTTTTCAAATCTAAAGATTAAATGGATTTAATTTGATTTAAATTCTAGTAAATTGTATTTTACTTCCATTCTATTTTAGACTTGAGATATGGTATGACCATGATTTGGTACTTAATATATATTAATTTGGAATCATTTGAATAACTTTTGAAATCTAGAGATTTGATTAATTTAAATTAATTAAATTCTATATTATGCTGTCTTGCTCATTTGATACTTTTGATTTGATATATGTAATGAGCATGCTATGTCGTTTAACATATATTAATTTGAGGTTATTCGAATTTGATTTGAAATCTAGAGAATTTGATTATCTTGTTTAATTAAATTCTATCTAATGGCTCCATGGATCTATTGGTGTTTTAGAAGTTGTTTCTATATTCAAATCATAGACTTGAACTTGTTATGTATTCACTTTGTTGTGTTTTGAGCATTGGACAACTTTGTTATATTTATATTCATGAGAACATATTTTCTTTATGGAATATATTGATGCCATGTGTAGTGAATTGCACACTTTGTAATTGACATTATGTATGTCATTTTAGAATTGAAACTCTAAGGCATGGATTGTGTGGTTTCAACCTACTTGTGCATGGAAGGTGTTTTCATGCATTATATAAGTTATGTATAAGTTGTGAACTTATTTAGTTTATTTTTGGAATCTTGGGACATGGTTACTAGTAACATGGCTAGAGTTTGGCTCTAGTGCAGGAGGTATGAGTTCTCCCCAATTGAGATAGTGCACACTTAGGGTGGTCTTCCCTGCGGGTTAGTGCCCGGAATAACCATTGAGGTCTCGGCAGAATTCCGAGCTTAGATGTCCAAGTCTTCCACTATTTGGTTTCGCATTCAATTCCAAGTTAACAATCATGTTTATATTGTAACTTGTGGTTTTGGTTATTGGCGATTTTGATGTTGTTAAGTACATCCATGTTTATGATTTTAATGAATCATTTTGATGTTGTTAAGTACATCTACGTTTATGACTTTAATGAATCATTTTGATGTTGTTAAGTACATCCATACTAAATTGATATATTTAGTTGATTTCACATTTTTAGATTTCTAGTTGATAACTTAGAGAACCTATGTCTTAATGTGTGGTATTAGATATTCTAATTATGCTAAATTGTTATATTTAGTTGATGTTGCATTTTAGATTTCAAGTTGATAACTTTGAGAATCTACATCTTGTTGCTTTGTATAGCATGCTCTCATGTTACTTGAATTGCATGAATGATGTGATTTGTGCTAGAAATGATCTTAGGTAGCTTAGGATGCTCCCTGGGTCACACTTTGATATAGACGTTAAGTGGCATGAGCCCCTTTAACATGTATCACCTTAAGGTGATAAAATTGTAAAAAGTTAGGTCGATGCATGCTCATCTCCTACGAGTAGCTTTATGTTACTCACCCACGTTGTGGGGACATTTTTCAGGTACGAAGACTTGGTTCGTGATGTTTATCATTCCTTGGATGGCTTGTAGTTCTTAAGTTTCCATTTCATGCAAATGTTAGCATGAAATGCCTTTTGTAACTTTATTTGACAAAATGTGTATATTAGATTCCATATATGTAATGTGTACATGAGTGTACTCCTTACAATGTATTTGACATGTATGAGATGAGGCCGGAGGCCAATGACATGTATTTGTATCCTATGTAGTTTTGACTTCATGAAATATTATGAAAATATTAAAAAATATTAAGTTATTGTCTCACTATGTTTGCATCGGGTGTGGGAATTCCATTTTGATTCTTCCGTAGGATCTCATTAATCATGCATGAAGTGTGGCCAAGGGCCAAACGGTAATTTCCAATCATTTGCTAATTTTGGTTTTCAAAATATCCATTTCAAATTCATTTTCGCCTTTTTGGCGGTTGGGGGGTCGAATTTTGACTCGACCATTTCTAGGGGCCACGGACTATTCCCGCGCGCTCAAAATCACTTATTACATTTGCGTGCATATTCGTTTTAGCCTAGAAGTGCATTTGGGGTCAAAAGTATGTTTGGTGCAAACTTACATTTTTTTGCCGTTTTGAGCCTAAACTGAGCATAAGGGCATTTTGGGGTTTTATCATGAAAAATAAAATTTTCTTTTGGAATGGTTGGCTAGAAATCATGATTTTGAGCGGGGTTTCTTCTTTGTGTTTTTTTCAAAAAGACCCAGAAAGTCCTCAAAATTGCATTTCAAGTTGGCATTTCAGGTGCAGCCTTCAGCAGTTCGAGCGCTCCAAGGGGGGTTCGAGCGCTCTAAATTTGGGCAGAACTCTCAGGGTAATTTACGAGCTCTCAAAGCCCTTGCTCGAGCGCTCGAGGTACTGTTCACGGGTGTATGCGTGTCATGGTTCAGCACTACACCTCCAACTTCAAACTATCATATCTTCTTTGTTTTAACTCCGAATTGGTCCGTTCTTGAGTCTAAATTGACCGTGTCAAAATAAGCTTTCCAATGGTACTAATTTCAGATTCAGATTATTCTTGTAACTCAAGATATTTGAGTTTTAGTGAAGTAGTGTCAGAATTTGGTTTGAACCGGGATGGGGTTTCCATTCCTTCAACTTCAGGATTTGATATCTTTGCCGTCCGAACTCCGAATCAAGTGATTCTTGAGTCTATCTTTATTAATTTTTCATTTTCTTTCCAATGGTGTGTACTGTGGTACCTATTTCTATGTGGAATGACCATTTTACCCCTAGGTTCATTCTTATCCGTTTTTGAAATGTTGCTTCCGCATTTACTTCCTTTGGGTTTCATGACCTCGTTGAGGGTCACATTGGTGTCTTAGAGGAGTGTTGTATCTCTAGATACCATTGTTCTATCTTTTGCTTCCACATTTTTGATCCCTTTTGGGTCATCATAGGACACACTGGGTTGAAAAATTCAGGGTCGTCACAAGTGCCATAGGGATTATTCCCTTGGTTGAAAAATGTGGCATTCACTTATTCATGGTGCTCACTTTGCACATGTCCATGGGAACAATTGGAAGTAGAATGTAAAACACTAAAATAAGTCATGCAAGCTTCATTGGAAATATGATGAGTATGGCTAGGGGAGGAAGACAATTGATTCATCAAATTTTGGTTGATCAAAAATTGATTAAACCTTTGGGATAAAGATTTCACTTTGGCGGCTATACTATTGGAATTGTCAACTTGATATAAGCCAACATTTTTCCTTCCACCTATGTTTCTACCATTTTTGGAAGACAAAGATTGATGCATTGAATTCTCACTCATGCTTATGCCTTTCAAGATATGAACCACCATAAGAAACATCTACCGTTGCTTTATGATTATCCGACAAACTTTTAAAGAAAAACTGGACCATTTGCCAGTTTAGAATGTTGTGATGTGGACACTTCCTAAGCAAATTATTTAGACGCTCCCATGTCTTATGAAACAATTCCCTTTCCCCTTGAGAAAATTCACGAATGGAAGTTCTCATTGCATTGGTCTTTGAAACCAAATAGTACTTTTTCAAGAACTCTTGTTGCATTTCTGCCCAAGAGGTTATCGAAAAAAGCCTTAGATTGTTGAACCAATATTTTGCCTTATCTTTAAGGGTGAAAGGGAGGAGTTTTAATTGCAAAACCTCTTCTAGGATATCCATGTATTTCACGGTGGAGCACACTTCAAGAAACTCATCTAAATGCTTGTAAGGTTCTTCATTTAGAAGTCCATGATAATTGGGAAGCAGTTGAATAATTTGTAGTTTGATTTCATAATGGTGTGCTCTAAATGGAGGAAGTTGAATGCATGTCGGTGCATTATATTCATTTGGCACATAATGATCTCTCAAAGCAAGAGGAGGATTCATAACCAATGGCGCTACACGAGCACCATGATTGCCTTGAACAATAGGAGGTTGTGGTGGAATAAAAATTAGCTGAGGCATTCCCAATGGAACATGGCCTTGTTATTGTGGAATGAAAGGCCTTAGCAGGCCTAATGGTACTTGAATGTGGTCATAATGGTGCACATTAGGGTGAAAGATACCTTGTTAGTCGATATGACCAAGGTCCACTACATGGTCTTCATTAATGTTTTCTATTGATGAAATGGAATGAGAAGAACTACCCTTTCCCTTAGGATTGCGAACAATGGATTCAAAATTCAAATTAAGTGGGATAAGAGTATGATTTAATGACCTACGACCATGCATGTACTATCAAAACAAATAACAAGTCAACAACAAGCATATAACAAGCACTTCTCCTTCGCCACAAATCAATCAACAAACCTCCACAAATATTTACCCTATACTCCCATGCTTTGAACAATATGCAAGTAAAGTAAATTACCTTGTGATACCCCTCGAATCCGAGACACGGGTTGATCAAGCCCAAGCCCAAACCCGGGGGAATATCAAACAATTAATATTTAAATGAACATAGAATACAAATTGAAATAATAAGAAATAAATAATAAATGGCTAAAAAGAACTCTAACTGAAAATCCTCAAAAATATAATTATTAAAATCCAAAACTCCAAAATAACTTCATAAGGTTAACAACTAGGGAATCCCTCAAAATGAACCCCTAATAATATTTCAAATTGTAAAGTAACGAACTGAAATCATAATCCAGAACTAAATAAAGAAAATAGTCCAACGTAGTTGGTGGAATGAATGTCTGTATCTGCTTTACACGATCAAGCTCTAACCCTGGAACTAACGAGCACCTAAAAAATAAGAGAGTGGGTCAGGCCCACATTCAAGTCCTATTTTACTGCGATCCATACATAAACCCGATACGCAGATACATCCTAGATAGACTCAATAATATTTAGAGTAGTCCATATATGTATAAGTACATACTATAGGACGCCCACTAGTCCAATAGGTCTGTCTCAGCCTGAGTAAAGATACTATGCAAATCGCACATAATGTGGTCATGTGTACCTAGACCTACCAGGGAACAACACCTATGTCCAGTTATCCATCCTAGGCGATATACACACCCTAACCATGGTCCTGAGACTCAAACTCAAACCATGGCACCATAATAATTAATATATAACGTCCGTAACCTCCTAATACGAAATATCATCCATCTGGTATAGTGGCCTGATATATGTATAACAATCCAACTTTATTGATATGACATAAATATGAGTACGACTTAACCTATATGGTTAATCCATACCTCAATCCAAATTAGGTAGGACTTAGTATTTAAACTAATCCATCCCTAGTATGCCACCGTCCCATACCGGTGCATACAATCCTCCAAATAACATAACTGTTAAAACAATAATTGTTATTTATCAACCATTATCCACGATATACATAACTACAGTTTAATACATATATCATGACATTAGGCATTCATTACAGAACCTAAAAATCATGCTCCAACAATTTAAACAGCTAAAATAAGTCATAGCATTTAAATTCTCCAAATCATCCATAAATTGATACAGTTAAAAGCAAACTAAATACCAATTTAATCCAAACTAGGCATAGTTAATTACAAGTATATCATTACGCTTATAGCTTCGTTTAGGTATGATTCACCAGTATTAAATCATATATACAAGAATCTACAAGTTCTAGCATGTAAGTTGATTATCAACCAAAGTGCTACCTGTAGGGTTTTTTCCTAATTTCACAATGTCCCTTCCTTAATCCATTTGTGAATTATTGTTTCCCTACATTTTTATAGGTCGACAATACTTTCGTACACCATGTACTACAATTTGAAAGGACCAAAAATAGTCTGCACAGTCCAAATGCACCCTAAACACCCACTGTACACAATTCTGGGCGAAAGCGGGCTAAGTTCCCAACTGAGCAGGCTAAGTTCCCAACCTAGTCGGCTAAGTTCCCAACCCAGTAGGCTAAGTTGCCAACTCAGCAGGCTAAGTTCCCAACCCAGCCGGCTAAGTTCCAACTTAGTCGGCTTAGTTGGTGCTGAAGTCGTCTTCTTCGTTTGTTTAGCCTTTATAAATCCTAAAACTTCATTGTTAAGGCCTCTAAGCTTCAACCCAAGTCCCATACGTCCATACTAAATTATTTTAAGTGTTTTAGTAGGCAAAGACTCAACTTCAACAACAGTTCATGCGTAAAAATCTAAGAATAAAGAAAATCACAAACAAGCATTTAAATCATGAAACTCTCTATTTTAGTCCGATTCAACATGCATGACTATTTTGTTTTAGCATTAATTAAACTCCTGGAGTCTAGCTAGGCATGCACAGAACACAAGTTTAAGGGAAAGAAACATAATAGAGACTTGCCTTTGAGTTTCAGTCCGAAACTCTAAACCACCATTTTCTGAATTTTTCGTCCAACTCCACCTCCTTGTTCTTGGTTTCACCCACGAACAACCACCCCTTCCTCTTCCTTGGTCCAACCTTGATCCAAACCAAATCCTAGTTCCCTCTTTGGCCGTTCTCTCAAAACTCTTTCTGCCTCTCTATATATTCTGTTTCACATAATTTTGTTTATTTTTTTCTAAAACCCTAAACCACCGTATTGCTTATACTTATAGGTGAAACAATAACCCTAGTTTATGTGTAATTAGAGACTAAGCCCTAAGTCCAATACTAGTCGGCCCATGAAACTATCTATGTTATATATTCACCGGCTAAATACATGTGAATTTTACTGTAACGCAATAAAGGTAACTTAATTTAATACAAATTTAATATTATAATTATTACACTAATTTAACCCCATTAAAACATTTAATTAAACCAAGGTACACAACAAAAAGAAAATACTAAATTACAAATTAACACAAATACACCCAAATACTACTTAACGAAAATACATAAATCAATTTAAAGAAAAAAAAGAAATCCACCAATGGAATTTAATTTCATAATTAAATAATTAAATCACAATGAAAGCAAATGAATACTGGAAATAATTAGACACTTAAACAAATAAGCAAACAGTCACACAAAATGCAAGAAAATAATAATTAAAAATACCGAGACTATCCTTTTAAAATTAGGGGTATTACATTCTTCCCCACTAACAAAAAGAATTCCGTCATTGGAATTCGCTCTTACCTTCTTCCAATATTTCAGGAAATTGAGAGCGAATGACATCCGCCCGTTCCCAAGTAGACTCAGCCTTATTGTGATGACTCCATTGAACACGCACCAAAGGAATAACCTTATTACAAAGGATCTGATCCCGACGGTCGACAATCCGATACGGTGGCTCCAAATAAGTTGCATCTGGCTGCAACTCAATCTCCCCAACATCAATATGCTGATACCGATCCTCATCCCGCAGAAATTTTTGCAACATGGAAACATGGAATACGTTGTGGACGCGATCCAAATTATCCGAAAGCGCCAATCGATAAGCGACAGCTCCAACTCGATCCGTAATGATGAATGGAATGACAAATCGTGGAGATAACTTCCCTTTCTTCCCAAAGCGCATTATACCCTTCATAGGTGACACCTTTAGTAGAACCTGATCCCCAACCTGAAACTCCAAAACACGAGTGCGACGATCAGCATAACTCTTCTGCCTACTCTGGGCAGTGCGCATGCGATCCCTAATAAGAGCGATCTTCTCAGAAGTATCCTTGATGAACTCTGGACCCAAGAATCTGCTCTCACCAACCTCCATCCAGCAAACAGGCGATCAACACGGTCGGCTGTACAACGCCTCAAATGGTGCCATCCCAATAGTCTTCTGCAAATTGTTATTATATGCAAACTCCACAAGTGGCAAATAATCCTCCCAGTGGCCCTTGAAATCAAGAACACACGACCGAAGCATATCCTCCATGATCTGATTAACTCTCTCAGTCTGTCCATTAGTCTGAGGATGATAAGCAGTGCTAAGATGCAACTCTGTACCCAAAGCCTGTTGAACACTCTTTTAGAATCCTGACACAAAGCTCGAATCCCTGTCTGATATAATAGACAATAGAATTCCATGCAACTTTACAATCTCTGAAATATAAAGTCTTGCCAACTGCTCCGAAGTGAAGTCAGTGGGAATAGGCAAGAAGTGAGCTGATTTCGTTAATTTGTCCACGATGAGCCAAATGGAATTGTGATCCTTGAAGGAATTTGGCAACCCTTCCACAAAATCCATAAAAATGCTCTCCTATTTCCACTCTGGTATCGGCAGTGGCTGTAGAGCTCCCGGCGGCCTCTGATGATCAATCTTGACCATTTGACAAATACTACATCAAGAGACAAAAAGAGCAATGTCCCTCTTTATACCTGCCCACCAAAACTGCTGCTTCATATCCTGATACATTTTGTCGCCTCCCAGATGGATAGAAAACTCAGAGTGGTGAGTCTCAGTCATCACATCCTTCCATAACTCATCAGCAGAAGGTACCACTAACTGGCCGTTGTATCTCAAACCTCCATAGTCTTTCATAAACTCCAACCATCTGCGCTGTTTCATATTCAGCTCCCGCTAAGTGAACAAATACTGTAGACTCTTGTGATCGCTAAATAATCTAAAGGACTTACCCAACAGATAATGCCTCCAAATACGTAAGGCAAAGACCACCGCTGCCAACTCCAAATCATGTTTGGATAATTAAGCTCATGAGGCTTAAGCTTTCAAGATCCATATGAAATCAGTCACTCATCCTGCATAAAAACACATCCCAGACCCTGTAAAGAAGCATCTGTGTAGACAAGATACTCTATCCCGCTCTGTGGGGTAGACAAAACTGGTGCAGAAGTCAACTTAGTCTTCAGCTTTTCAAAAGCTTTCTGACAATGTTCATCCCACACGAATCGTACACCTTTCTTAGTCAGATGAGTGTGTGGTCCCGCTATCTTTGAGAATCCTTGGATGAACCTCCTTAATATCTTGCCAGACCGAGGAAACTCTGAATCTCGGTAGGTGAAGTAGGCTATCCCCACTCAACCACTGCTGAAACCTTGGATGGAACCATTGCTATTTCCCTTTCTGACACCACGTGACCCAGAAATTTCACCTCCCGCTGCCAAAATTCATATTTCTCGAACTTAACATACAACTGGTGCTCACGAAGCATCTGCAAGACTATCCATAGATGTCTAACATAATCATCCTCAGACCTAGAATAGATCAAGATATCATCAATGAAAACAATGACAAACTGATCCAAATAGGCCTTAAAGACCCTATTCATCAAGTCCATGAAGACCGCTGGTGCATTAGTCAACCCGAACGGCATCACTCAAAACTCATAAGATCCGTATCTTGTGAGAAACGCTGTCCTCAGAACATCCTGCTCCCAAACCAGAAGTTGATGATATCCAAACCGCAGATTAATCTTAGAGAAGTACGTAGCTCCCTTCAACTGATCAAAAAGATCATCAATCCTGGATAAAGGGTACTTGTTACGAATAGTAACTTTGTTCAACTCATTGTATTCTATACACAGGCGGAGTGAACCATCCTTCTTCTTCACAAATAGCACTGGTGCTCCCTAGGGTGAAGTACTCCTGCAAATGAAACCCTGGCTGAGTAGCTGCTGAATCTGATCCCTCAGCTCTCGTATTTCCACTGGTGCCATCCTATACGGTGCCCTAGCAATAGGCGTAGTGCCCAGAGCTAAATCAATCGCAAAATCAATCTCTCGACTAGTGGCAACCCTAGAATCTCCTGAAAAATATCCGGAAAGTCCTGTACAATTGGTATACGATCCAATGACACAGTAACCTCCTCTTCCATTTCCTCCTCCACATGAAACAAATAAGTGCTACTGCCCCTATGAGAACGTGGCAAAGCTATGACATACATATCCTGACCAGGTATGGTGAAAACAATAAACCTATCAAAACAATCAACTTAGGCATGGTAATGCGATAACCAATCCATCCCAAGTATCACATCATAAGTGTGTATGTCCAGGACCAATAGATTAGCTAGAAATCTGAGTCTACCAATATCTAGTGTCACAGGCCCATCACTCTCATGTAAAATAGCTATATCGCCCAACAGTGTAGAAATACCCTGAGGTCTATTACATACCCGAGTCGTCATCCCAGACAAAGCGACAAAAGACCTAGCTACAAATGCGTGTGTAGCACCCGTATCAAATAAAACACGTCCAAGTAAACCATGAATAACTTACCCTCAACAGACTGAGGTGCCTACATATCCTGTGGCATGGGGTTGTACACCCTGCCATAATGTAGCTGCTGCGGTGCCTATCCATGAGCCTACGACGGTGCCGGTAATGCTAGATATGTCGGTCCCTGAATCTGTGGAACCTATGGAGTTGGTAAAGGTACTGGCACCCTCTGCCCCTGCTGCACATGTTGTCCCTGTCCCTGTCTTGCTCTAGGACACCGCCTGAAAGTATGACCATATTCTCCATAACTATAGCAACTACTCTTACAAGTGCTAAACTGTCCCCTTTATAATCCAGCTTACCAAATTGATCCCCACAAGTTGCTTTTATAATTTGTTGGTATCGTCCCATCCCAACACAATGAACCTATAAGCAAAGCTTTGTTTGCTTGCTCAATTACAATTCACTCCACTGTGATTTTCCTTTATTATCGCAACATATACATTCCAATATAGTTTAATAAAACCATTCATGTATACATCACAACAATACTATCATAAAACACAATAGAGATAGCCAAAACCGCAAGTTTACTTCATTAAAATCTTTTTTAAATCATACACTTCCAAAAGAATAATCGTCATATATTCTTTAAAATAATACTAGTGTATGAAAATTAAACAGTACTATTCTTCAAAATACTACTTCCACTCCTACTAGTAATGAAAATCATATTACTCTTAAAAGAGCATTCATTCTTAAACTCTGGTACCCTCCATCTTGAATGCTCCAGTATCCTCTCCATCCTGATCTTCTTCGGGGTCTTCCTCTCCACTTGGCTCAGCTTCGAGCACCACCGAAGTTGTGTTAGGTCAACAATATGGTGGCCAATCTCGCACACCAGAAACCTTCATTGACTTATACTCCGAAGCAGCACCTATTGGAACCAATTCCTTGGTCTCCAATTCTACCTTCTTAGTCGGCCTTCGCAGAGGAATCGTCGGAGTAACCTTCTTCTTCCTTGGGTCATTCATTGCTTTCATTGCGAACCACATCCTTTTCTTAATGCCAAACATTCTGAAATTATAGAATAAGATTAACATCAGTACGTTCTAAGTGAACCGTAAAGAAATACAATGAATCCTAAACTTAAGCTCTAATCAAGAGAAAACGCTACGCGGAAGTCTTATACGATAGAATCCTAGAGACACTTGAACCTAGAGTGGCTCTGATACCAACTGTGATACCTCTCGAATCCGAGACACGGGTTGATTAGGCCCAGGCCCAAACCCAAGGGAATATCAAACAATTAATATTTAAATGAATACAGAATACAAATTGAAGAAATAAATAATAAATGGTTGAAAAGAACTCTAATTTGAAAATCTTAAAAAAAATAATTATTAAAATCCAAAACTCCAAAATAACTTCATAAGGTTAACAACTCGGGAATCCCTCAAAATGGACCCCTAATAATATTCCAAACTGTAAAGTAACGAACTGAAATAATAATCCAGAACTAAATAAAGAAAATAGTCCTACGTAGTCGGTGGAATGAATGTCTGTATCTGCTCTGTACAATCAAGTTCTAACCCTGGAACTGACGAGCACCTGAAAAATAAGAGAGTGAGTCAGGCTCACATGCAATTCCTATTCTACTATGATCCATACATAAACCTGATACACAGATACATCCTAGATAGACTCAATAATATCTAAAGTAGTCCATATATGTATAAGTACACACTATAGGACGCTCACTAGTCCAATAGGTCTGTCTCAGCCTGAGTAGAGATACCATGCAAATCGCACATAATGTGGTCATGTGTACCTAGACTTACCAAGGAACAACACCTATGTCCAGTTATCCATCCTAGGCAATATACGCACCCCAACCATGGTCCTGAGACTCAAACTCAAACCATGGCACCATAATAATTAATATATAACGTCTGCAACCTCCTAATACGAAATATCATCCATCTGGTATAGTGGCCTGATATATGTATAACAATCCATCTAGAAACCAAAGTAGGTCATTCAATTCTTTATTGATATGATATAAATATGAGTAGGACTTCACCTTTATGGTTAATCCATACCTCAATCCAAATTAGGTAGGACTTAGTATTTAAACTAATCCATCCCTAGTATGCCACCGTCCCATACCGGTGCATACAATCCTCCAAATAACATAACTGTTAAAACAATAATTGTTATTTATCAACCATTATCTACGATATGCATAACTACGGTTTAATACATATATCATGACATTAGGCAATCATTACAGAACCTAAAAATCATGCTCCAACAATTTAAACAGCTAAAATAAGTCATAGCATTTAAATTCTCCAAATCATCCATAAATTGATACAGTTAAAAGCAAACTAAATACCAATTTAATACAAACTAAGCATAGTTAATTCCAAGTATATCACTATGCTTATAGCTTCGTTTAGGTATGATTCACCAGTATTAAAACATATATACAAGAATCTACAAGTTCTAGTATGTAAGTTGATTATCAACCAAAGTGCTACCTGTAGGGTTTTTTCCTAATTTCACATTGTCCCTTCCTTAATCCATTCGTGAATTATTGTTTCCCTACATTTTTATAGGTCCACAATACTTTCCTACACTATGTACTGCAACTTAAACGGACCAAAAATAGTCTGCACAGTCCAAACGCAGCCTAAACACCCACTGTACACAATTCTGGGCGAGAGTGGGCTAAGTTCCCAACTGAGCAGGCTATGTTCCCAACCCAGCCGGCTAAGTTCCCAACCCAGCAGGTGAAGTTACTAACTTAGCCGGCTAAGTTCCCAACCCAGCTGGCTAAGTTCCAACTTAGACGGCTTAGTTGGTGCTGAAGTCGTCTTCTTCGTTTGTTCAGCCTCTGTAAACCCTAAAACTTTATTGTTAAGGACTCTAAGCTTCAACCTAAGTCTCATACATCCATACTAAATTAATTTAAGTGTTTTAGTAGGCAAAGACTCAACTTCAAAAATGGTTCACGCTAAAAAATCTAAGAATAAAGAAAATCACGAACAAGCATTCAAAATCATGAAACTCTCTGTTTTAATCTGATTTAGCATGCATGACTATTTGTTTTAGCATTAATTAAACTCCTGGAGTCTAGCTAGGCATGCACAGAACACAAGTTTAAGGGAAAGAGACAGAATAGAGACTTGCCTTTGAGTTTCAGTCTGAAACTCTAAACCACCGTTTTCTGAATTTTCCATCCAACTCCCCACTGCTGCTCCACCTCCTTGTTCTTGGTTTCACCCACGAATAACCACCCCTTCCTCTGCCTTGGTCCAACCTTGATCCAAACCAAATCCTAGTTCCCTCTTCTGCCGTTCTCTCAAAACTCTTTCTGCCTCTCTATATATTCTGTTTCACAGAATTTTGATTATTTTTTTCTAAAACCCTAAACCATAGTATTGCTTATACTTATAGGTGAAATCAATAACCCTAGTTCACGTGTAATTAGAGACTAAGCCCTAAGTCTAATCCTAGTCGGCCTATGAAACTATCTATGTTATATATTCATCGGCTAAATACACGTGAATTTTACTGTAAGCAATAATGGTAACTTAATTTAATACAAATTTAACATTATAATTATTACACTAATTTAACCCCATTAAAACATTTAATTAAACCAAGGTACACAACAAAAAGAAAATACTAATTTAAAAATTAACACAAATACACCTAAATACTACTTAATGAAAATACACAAATCAATTTAAAGAAAACAAGAAATCCACCAATGGAATTTAAATTCATAATTAAATAATTAAATCACAATGAAAGCAAGTGAATACTAGAAATAATTTTAAACACTTAAACAAATAAGCAAACAGTCACATAAAATGCAAGAAAACAATAATTAAAAATACCTAGACTATCCTTTTAAAATTAGGGGTATTACATGCCTCCATGTGGGCTCATGATTTATCTAAGAAATTAAAGACTTGCTACCATGCGGGCCGACGATTTAAATAGAGATAGAGTTGGAAAAGCTCACAAAGGGTCCTTAAGCAATTTCAATATATTTTCACTTTTTGCTTTGCCTTGCTTTGTTTTGCAAATTTTTAGATTTTTAGCTTTTTATGCTTAGCTTAGCTTAGCTTGCTCCTTTTGCTTTCGAATTTCCCTTTGCTTTACTTCCTTTGCTCAAAGCACCTAGTCAATCAAGAACAAACACAATAAGTAACCAAAATAAAATAAAAATAAAGACAAGATCAAAAGAGTACTAATTCCTGATTGATTTCCAAAATATGACGTTGTTAAAATTCCCGGCAATGGCGCCAAAACTTGGTGTGTGTCGTCATCAAGCACCCAAAGTTGCAACAGAAGTGAAGTGTGGCTAAGTTTAAATTTGTAGATTGCCATTACCACTACTAACTATTAATGTAGCTAGAGTGAATAGGGATCATCCCAAGGGATATGGAGTGTATTTTTGCTTAGAAATCAACGTTGGATTAGTAGGTCGAATGATCAAAAGATGAGTTGGTGATTGAATTAGAATACAATGCAAACTAAATAAATGCAAAATGAAATAATTAGACTAAAATGAAGTGTAGAGAATGTAAGGAAGGAGTTTTGGGACTTAGAGTGTACCACTAATCATTACCTTCCTAGACATCCAATGTTTGATGGATGAGGAGGATTATATGTTGCAATGAAAGTGTGTGCCATTGATTGAATTAACAAGCATGGATGGCCAAGTAAGCATACATTGTCTAGCCAAACTAGTGAATAAAACAATATACAAAATTAAGCCATTATTCCTTCCTTTAAGTCCACAATTAATGCATATCCATCAAATTAGAGAAATATACTACTTGCATTCATAGGTATGGAACATTAAACAACAGCATGGATTGTCCACCTATCTAAGAAAGTAAAGCAACTACACTATAACTAAGCTAGTGACATGAAAATTAAACTAATTAAATTAAAGAGGTGGCACAATCCATCAAGAAATAAGTATAAACCATCAAATAAACCACAAGAGTAATCTATTTAAGCACCATGCCTTGATCATCACTAGATTCATAATATCAACACATATAGACATGCATCAATGTCACAAAATCTAGAAATAAACACATGAACCATCCTAGCATACATAGATATATGAATAGAACTAAATGATCAATTGGAAATATTAAACTACACAAATCATTGTAGAAACAAGATTTATATATATATATAAGATGTCAAGGTATTAATTACAACACAAATCCCCATTAGTTACAAACATCAAAGTCTAGAAGGCATGCTTAGGGCTTGTTGGCACTAAAACTTGGCAGCCACCTTAGCGGTGACGTGGACCAGTGAGGAGCTGACAAGTGTTCAGCACGGTTCCAAGGGAAGTCGGCCAATAGAGGGACAAAAGGAGAAAATCTAGGGAAATATATTTCAGCCACCTTATTGATAAGGTTGTTGCTAAATATATATTTACAGAGATTTGAATCAATTCAAATATGGTCATCGATTGCAAGGGGAAGACTTAGAGATTTAGTTACAATAAATAACTAAATCCCTACGAAGTAGGAATTTAGTTGAAGAATGAAAATGAAGGTCGTGGAAGATGGCAACCATGATATGGGCAAAGCTAAACAAGGCAAGTGACATTTATAAGTATTAAATAATGGATTTAAAGGGAAATATTGTGGCTATCAGAATATAGAGGTTGCTAAAAATTAGCAAACTTTATAGCAACAAGAGCTGATCAAGTCGAATGAATTAGTAGATGACAGAGAAGGGTATTTCACTGAGGAAACTGAAAGCATTAATATTGAAGGCAAAGTACACTGGATTAGACTCAGTTTGAATTTTGAGAAGAAATAATCAAGGCAGAGAGATATTTCAGCAAGAAATAAAGATAGATTAGTAGATTTAGAACTTCTATAAATAGAAGTATTATAATTTATTCCAATTTATCCAGCACCAACCACAAATTAGCATGAATCAAAAATTCATCAAATGACTTAACATCATCTTTATCTTCAATTCATTTTTGTCCAAATGGCAAATTTCATTCGGAGAATATGAGTTCCAGTAACTTATCATTCTTTTTGCAATGTCTAATTATGTTATTTACAATTTATCTTAATTTTATGCAAACAAATTCAAATGACAAATCTTTGATCAGATTCATGTCAATTTAATTCGGCCTGTCATATTCCATTACACCATTACTTTTCAGTCCATTTCATTTCAGCCATCTTTATTTTAAAGTTAATTTAAATTCAGCCAGTTCATTTAAATTACTTTACTTTTCATTGCATTTTTTACTTCTTTAAACACCTTAGATAAAAAGTCCTTGTATCGTATCAAGGCATAAAAGAACCTTGCTGTGAGTTCTAACTAGTCTCTTTCCCACACAATCTCCTGAGAGTCAGCCATCGAAAAAAAAGATAGGCTGATGTTCGAATCATAATTTTGAGTGTTTTGTACAAATATTCTGGCACACTCACAATAGTCCATCGACTGGCATAAGACCAAAAACCGCACGAACATATTTTGGCACGCCCAGTGGGACCACTACTAGTGGGTGCTTAGAAGAGGTAAAAATGCCACCACGGCTTACGAAAAATTCCAAGGCCGTGGCTACTGATAAGTTAGCTTTGATGCAAGCATAGATGAGCTCCTTAATAGATGCAATGGGAAGGATGTGTGCACGTTATAATGACATGCATGAAATTATGTCCTAGTTTTCAGCCACTATTTTGAGTAGGCCGAATTAGGCTAGCAGCTCCAACAATCAGGAATCGGCTTTTCAGCTGAATCCGTCACAATCTACTCGGCCAGAGAGGGCCGTTGAATCATTACAGCCATAGCCACCCATAATGATACTCTAACCAAGCATAACGTCAAGTCAGCCGGTGAATATTCCATTAACCTGGGCAAAAAATCATCCGCAGCCTATTATGTCAAGTTTCAATCAACCGCTAATAGCAAATCTGTGGCCACAAGTAATTCCACCAAACCCTCCTCGGGTACCTTTGAACTCGAGGGGCAATCAGATCAAGTGGAGACCCCCAAACCCACTATATAATCATGTGCAACCACAGGTTGGGCTCGGGGTAGAATATGGCTAATCAGCCACATGATTGGCCGAATTACTATCAACTGGCAGCTAATCAGCCGCCAGTGTATAATTAGGTACCACCAATGTTTAACTAAGTACCACCAGTAGTCAATCAGCCAGCAAAGTTTATGCTAGACAGAGGACAATTAGCTAATTTACTTGCCCAAGAGTATGGCCTGGAACTTAGAGGTGCCGACCAACCAATTTATAGAACTCTATATCCAGAAGTGATAAATCAAGTTGAGTTCCCTAAAGGCTATAAAGTCCCTGATTTTGTAACCTTTAGTGGAGAAGGTAATCAATCGACCGTGGAACACATTGGCCGCTTCACAGTTCAATGTGGAGAGGCCAATGTGAGGCCTTGGTTAAAATTAAGACTTTTTCCTAACTCTTTGACAGGGACAGCTTTTTCATGGTAGATATGTTTACCTTCTAACTCTGTTTTTAATTGGTCACAGATGGAGAAGTTATTTCTTAATCAATTTTACCGTACTGAGATAGAACCAACTTTGGCCGATTTTTCCAGGTTGAGCCAATTACCTTTTGAATCGGCCAAGACATTCATTGCAAGATTCAGGAGGGCAAGGTTAAGATGCCATGTACCTCTTCCAGAACAGGAGTACATCCGTTTAGCCTTGAACGACCTTGATTTTGAACTCCGGAAGAGGTTTGAAGGAGTCACATTCTGTGATGTGTACGACCTGGCCGAGAAAGCTACCAGGTATGAGTTGGTCCTTAAGAAGGAAAAGGAACGAAAAAATTCCTCTAAAGATACGTACTATAGGAATCCCAATTATGAAGTTTTTTTAATCAATTTGGTTGACGAAGAAGATCTTGATGCTAATCTTGCTAAAATTATTATTAAGAAGCCTTATGTATATGAGGCTTTGACAAAACCAAAGGCATCCACCAGTGGTACTCAGCCATCAACTTCATCGGCAAGGAAGGGCCGATACTGGTAAGGTTTATACATTTGATCTGGCCAAGACAATTTGTTAGCTGACAAACAAATATTTGATCATTTGTTAGCTGACAAACAAATTATTTTGCCAAAAGGACACAATATACCATCAGACACTGAATCCAAAGGAAAAGAGTTTTACAAATTTCATAATTCATGGAATCATACTACTAACAATTGTTATGTATTTAGAAATGTATTGCAGAAAGCAATCGATGAAGGTGTATTAAAATTTCCTGAAAAGAAGCCAGACGTGATGGGGGTCGATGATGATCCATTCCTTAATATTGTAAATACTAATGTGATCAGCCTGTCACTTGAAAAAGCCGCTGATAATGGTAAACAAGAAAGATCACTAAAAATTCTTGATAGTTCATCATCAGCCAGCAACGATGAGTAAAGGGTAAAGGGCTTAGAAAATTAGTTGAGGGAGGCTCAAATTGCCCTCATCAACCATGGCTGTTATCCAAGTTGCAAAGGCTGTGGAAATAATCAAGACAAGATGAGCTATTTTCCATGAGATGTTGGGTTATCAGTTTAGACGAAATCGTGAAGAAGTCAATCGTCTAATATTCAGAGAAAATGGACCAAAGGCAATAAGAATCATTCAGTTAGAAAGATCTATGGCTGATAGAGTTCTTCCAGAGTAACATTCCTATCCTAGTTTCAAAAGGAAGCAATAATCCAGTCAGAAATATGGGTTTTAAAATGGAAAGAATCTAGCCGTGTAAGAACGATCAGACCTCCTTTGGTTGACCCTGGTAGATGGACTCGTGTGAATCATTCGAAGTTTCCCAAGCAGCCTCCTACACGTACTCAAAAAAGGGGGATGCAGAGGAAGAATGTAGAACTTAGAAGAAAAGTGGTTAAAATCGACCAGGTTCAATCAGCCAAGAAGGATGAATTAGGGGAGGCTGAAGATATGGAGGTTGTTATATCGCTTGGGAATGAAGCATCCTCTTACAAGGAGAAAGATGATCAGCCAAATCAAGATCCAAAGTATGCGGCCAAATACAGAATTCGTTTTGGTTCCCTTCCGGATGAGGTAAATTGTAATATGGTTTTTGTTTTACCTTCTATGTTTGAAGCAAGGACGGAGCCCAAGATGAACAGGGACATCACATTAGCCAATCATAAGGATGAGGCCAAATCATCACAAATTAAGAATGACTCAAAGAGTTCATCGGCCAGGGTAGGATTAGTTTCTTAAGACCAACCAACTGAGGCCGATAAAATCATCTTTGAAAAACCACCTCTGGCCATGACACAACTGTTGAGGCCGTTGTATGTTAAAGTATTGGTTGATGGTCAGCCAATCAATAGGGTGTTGGTCGATAATGGTTCGGTGGTAAACGTCATTCCAACTGACGTGACCACTAGTGGTTTTAATGGAGGATCTAGTAACACCAAAGGTATTTTGCCTTTAGAAATTACTATTGGTGGTAAAACATCCTTCACGGCCTTCTTTATTATTGATTTAACTGCGGCCTATAATCTTCTTTTAGGCCAAGATTGGATTCACCCTAATATATGTATCCCATCAGCATTGCATCAGATGTTGATTTTCTCTGATGGAAATAAAGTAAAAATTGTTGAGGTTGATAATAAACCCTTCATAGCCAGGGTATATTTGGTCGAGGCTGCACTTTATGATAAAACTGTTGTACCTATCAAATTTGTTAGCATTAACAGGATGGGATGACCAGCAGCAACAAAGAAGAAAAACTTGGTTAATACTGATATTAAAAACTATTGACCGAAGTAGTTCGGCCGAAAATTGATATTTTCAGGTCGACCATTAAAGAAATTGAAGATATTTCTGATAAATCACACAAATAAAGAAGAAAGAAGCAGCAAGCTTTCAGGGCCGCCTGTATAAGACTAAAAGTAAACCTGGCTGAAAAGAGATTGGCCAAAGAAGAGCAATTATATGAAGATGTATCGGCCAGCACGGTCGATATAGATAATGAAGGTTTTGAAAAGTTGGATGCAATCCAACTTGAAGATTTGGAGTCAGCCCCTTTCAGGATGGAAGATAATAAAGCAGAGGTTTAGGATCCTTTATATGAAATTAATGTCAGTACTAAAGAAGATCATCGGCTATTATTTGTTAGTGCTTTGCTTGAGCCTAATTTTTAGGCCGATTTTATCAATTTATTAAAGGAATATAAGGATTGCTTCACTTGGAGTTATGAAAAGATGCCTAGCCTATCACGGAAGTTGGTAGAACACAGGTTGCCTAGCAAGAAAGACTTTCAGCCATATAAACAACCACTAAGGAGGATGTCCATGGAAGTAATGCTCAAGATTAAAGAAAAAATTGAAAGACTTCTTAAGGCAGGGTTTATTCAAATAGTTACGTATGTTGAATGGCTATCTAATGTTGTTCCAGTAATAAAGAAAAATGGCAAAATTATAATTTGTGTGGATTTTCGTAATTTAAATACTGTCACTCCAAAAGACAAATATCCAATGCCAGTGGCCGATCAACTTATTGATTCAGCCGCTAAACATGAAATAATGTCTTTTATGGATGGCCATTCTGGTTATAATCAAATCTATATAGTCGAGAAGGATATTCCCAAAACGGCTTTTAGATGTCCTAGGTCAATTGGTACTTTTGAGTGGGTTGTAATACCATTCGACCTAAAGAATGCAGGGGCAACCTATCAAAGGGCAATGAATTCAATCTTCTATGATATGATTAGCCGATTTATAGAAGTCTACATAAATGATGTGGCTGTGAAATCATCGGCCAAAAAGAAGCACTTGGAACACTTGAAAAAGGCTTTTGAAAGGATGAGCATCCACAAATTGAAAATGAACCCATTGAAGTATGCATTTAGGGTCTCAGCTGGGAATTTCTTGGGATTCTTGGTACTCCAACGAGGCATAGAAATTGATCAAAATAAGGCCAAAGCTATTATGAATACTATGGCCCCAACTAGCAAAAAACAGGTACAAAGGTTTCTCTACTAGGTAGGTTTTCTTAGAAGTTTATTTCTAACCATACTGGCCGAGTACATGCTTTTTCTCCTTTATTGAAATTAAAGTCGTATGAAAATTTTTACTGGAATTAATCCCATCAGAAGGCTTTTGACAAAATAAAAGAGTATTTGGCAAACCCTCCGGTAGTGATGCCTCCAAGAAAGAAATGGCCATTGAAGCTTATTTATCCGTAGAGGAATCAATTGGTAGCATGCTTGCTCAAAATAATGAACTTGGAAAGGAACAAGCTGTTTACTATTTAAGCAGAGTACTAACAGATGTTGAATGCAGATATTCTTCAATTGAGAAATTTTGTTTATCTTTGTATTATTCAGCCATGAAATTAAGAGTTTATATGTGGCCGGTTTATGTTTACATTCTTTGTCAAACTAATATGATTAAATATATGCTATCAAGGCCATTGATCACTGGTCGAATAGGTAAGTGGGCATTGGCCTTGATGGAATTTAATTTTATCTTTGTCCCATAAAAATTAGTTAAAGGAAAGGTTCTGGCTGATTTCTTGGCCGATCATCCTTCAACTGATCTTAATCCACAGGTGTATGATGAATTAGAGTCTTTAGCCGTATTCCTAACCCCTTGGACATTGATGTTCGATGGATCAAGCAAGGTCGATGGAGCAGGGGTAGGTATTTTTATCATTTCATTATCCGGTAGAAAGACTTCTTTTTCATTCTTCTTGGATTTTAAATGTTCAAATAATCAGGCCGAATATGAAGCACTTATAATCGGCCTAAAAATTTTAATTGAAATGGCTGTTGGTGATGTGAAAATTTTGGGAGATTCAAACTTGGTACTTAGTCAAATTACTGAAGATTTCAAATGTTTAAGTTGGCAATCAAGGCCGTTTCATTCTCTGGTCACTTCACTAATTAATCAATTTGATAATGTTCAACTTAAGTTTTGGCTGAGAATACAAAATGAGGAGGCCAATAATATGGCCCAAGCAGCCTCTGGAATAAGAGTACCAGCCGGAGTTAAAGATCAATTGATAAAGATAACACGAAGATCATTGCCATCGGCCGAAATAAGAAATACTGAGATGGTTGATTCTTGGGTAATTGATATAGAAGATCTGACCGATGATGACTGGAGGATACCATTCATAATGTTTCTCTGAAATCCAAACGTCAAAACTGATAGAAGTATCAAGAGAAGAGTAATCTATTTTCTACTCCTTAATGGGGATCTATATAGAAAAGGCTTGGAAGATGGACTCCTACTACAATGCATAAGTAAAGAAGAGTCTTTTCAGGTTATGGCCGAGGTACTTAAAAGTTGCTGTGGAGCCCACCAAGCAGGAATTAAAATGAGATGGCTGATTCGAAGGTATGGATACTATTGGCCAATAATCAAATTATGGCCATTTAGAGGTTGGGGCCTTGACCTTATAGGTAAAGTTAATCCACCATCAAGTGAAGGCTATCACTAGGTGATTATTGCCATGGATTATTTTACTAAATGGGTTGAGGCCAAAGCTTGTAAAACTGTTGATCAACAAACAGTGATTAACTTCATGGAACAACATATTGTCAATAGATTTGGAATTCCAGAAACACTTGCTTCAGATAATGGAACAGTGTTTAGGGCAGCTGTGTTGCAATTCGGCCACAATATGACATCCATATGACAGCTTCTACACCATACTATGCCAAGCAAATGGTCAGGCTGAGTCCTCAAATAAAATTTTGATAGATCATTGAAAAAATGATCAAAGATAAACCAAGAAGATAGCATGAGACTTTATCTGAGGCTCTATAGGCCTATAGAAATTTGAAAAGAATAGGTACAGGAATCATACCATATATGTTAACTTATGGACATGATGTTGTTCTGCCTATAGAAATGAAGGTTAAATCGGCCAGAGTTGCATTCCAAAATAATCTAACTCCGGCTGATTACACTCAAACAATGTTAACAGAGTTGGAAGACTTGGATGAAGTCAGGTTCGATGCTTTGGATCACATCATAGCTCACAAGAAGAAGGTAATGAGGATCTATAACAAAAGGGTAAAACCTAAGTCTTTTACTGAAGAAGATTTAGTTTGGAAAGTTGTTCTGCCAATAGGTAAGGTTGATAGAAAATATGAGAAGTGGTCTCATAAATGGGAAGGGCCACACTTAGTTCATCAAGTCTTAAGTGGAGGAGCATACAGGTTGAAGTATTTTAGTGACCAATTGCATGACTACCCCATTAATGGCAGGTACCTTAAGAGGTATGTGCCAACAATCTTTGAAAGGGAAAATTAAAGTCAACCAGTACCTTTGGCTGACCATGTGTACCTATATGTAATAAATTCGGTCTATTTATAGGCTGATTTAGTTGTTTAAATTTTAATAAAATTCTTGTTGAAGTACTGATGTTTGTTTAAAGCAACAAAAGAGGTCATTTATTTATTAAAGTGTAGAAGCATTACATCATTTGAATTTATACACTGAAATGGCCACAAAAAGGTCCCATTGAAAAAAAAGACTTATATGTTTGCTAATTTTTCCTTAAAATCGGCCAAAATCACTAAGAACCGATTAAAGGCAACCATAGCTTGTCTCTTTGATTCTTCTAATTTAGGTAATTCTTCACGAAGACTTACATGCTTGTGAGCAAGGTCTTGAGCTTCAAACTGCAATGTGGCAGCTTCGTCAGATAAGATGGCCTTACGAGCATTAATCTGGTTGATCTCTTGTTGGAGGACTTTTTCTCTCTCTTCAAGACTGATGAATTCTTTGTTCACTCGGTCAAAGGTAGAAGCTTGGTTTAATAACTAATCACCAAGATTTTCCTTCCTGCTCTTACTCTTGTTAAACTGATTGATCGATTCATTGGTTTGGAAAATCTCATCAGCCAAAGCTGGCAGTTGACATTTGAAAGTAGCAATGGTGGCTTGTAGGTGGACTGGGAAGTCTGGATACTGGCTAAGTATGGTAAGAACAGCCGTGAGTTCAGTCTCATATTGTGGAAGATCAGTAGCATCTCTTTGTAAAATCTCAACCAAAGCTTTTTTAGTTTTTTCCATGGTTTGTATTAGGACACTGGCTGAAGTAACTAGAATTGTTCCTGAGGATTCACTTTCTCTCTCCTCAGTTACTGAAGCTACCACATCTTTGAAGAAATTACTTAAGGCCCAAAGGGAGGAAGCAGGGACTTTTGGTGGTGGAAATAAAGGAACGATTTGAGTTTTTTCATGAACAACCTGCCAGTATGAAGAAGTTTAGATTATTAAATTTTGAAGTATCAGAAAAATTTAAGGTATAAGATAATCAGTACCTTTGATGATTCGGCCACATCTGCAGCCAAGGGAGGCTGATGGCTGATTACTGGTGGAAGAAACTCTGTCTGAAAAGTTGTGCTGTCTCCATGAGATGAAGCTTTGGCAGGAGTGACTTGGACATTTAAAGGAATCTCAATGGGTTCATGAAAATCCTTCAAAGAGCTGAAATTTCTAATTGGGCTATAAACCAAGTCAATGAGAGGAGATTGCTGCAAAAAAAAGACCAGTGATGTTACCAAAAGTATTGAAGGTTGAAAAGCTTATGAAAAAAAAAAAAAAAACCATCATTAGCTCTTTTTCATCTTAAGAATGATCAAAGGGATCATCAGCTACATTAATCATAGGATCATCGGACAATTTAATTACAAGAACGTCAACCACATCTTCTGTAGGCTGAGGACTTGTTTCAACTTCAAGTTTTTTGCCCACAAGAGAGATGGTTGATTTTATAGACTCTTTGAGAGTTTAGAGACCCTTTTTTGGCCTTGTGAGCTTTTATGAGATGTGTTCCCCGTTTGAATGCTTTCTAATACAATCTTACTTATCAATATATATCAGAAAACAAAAATTCAATCTGAACTGTTTTTCCCGTTTTCTGTTCCAGTCACCAATGTTCTTTCCATGTATGATTCAGTCACCAATGTTCTTTACATGCATGATTCAGTCACCTGACTCTCTAGCCCCAAGATGGTGTTACCCGCATTTCAATTGATGTTTTGATTTCTCACTCTTCCATTCTTTTCTTTTCTTTTTTGATAAGTAGATATTGTATTAGACAGTGTTCATAAAGGGGAACGCAACCCGCAAAAGTTACACTAGGCCAAATAGGGCCCCTAAACCTCACTCTTCCTCACCTTGTCGGAGCTACTACCCATTTCATCCAAATTCACCATGAAACATGCCCATTTATCTACGAATAATGTCGACTTCATAGGAAATCCAGTAAAGAGGCAGTTTGGTGAAAACTCATGCATCCATTTATCTACGAATGTGTCTGGGTACGAGTGCACAAGTGTGAATGAATTTCAAGTTCTCAATTCATTAAGAAAACTAAGGAAAATCATTTCAAACATACACTGGAAAATGAGTAAAATCACATCGTAGAACAGAATTTCGCCCAACGAGTTTCAATAGGAGAACAATCAGAAACAATACATTAGGTCAAGAACATGATTCACAAAATCTGTTATGTAGCATAATACAAAAGAATTTCCTGGAAGTACTGTAATTCATTACAAATTAGGTTCATGTATTGCTACCATCCATACGGGCATGTGACATAACGAATATAAGAAAAAAAACAATTACCATAAGTTCATTACTAAGAAACGCTCGCTGCTGAAGGTATATTTAGAAACTTCAAAATAAAATTTGAGAGTAACCTCACCTCCCATAATATGATGCCCAGTGAAGCGCCGTCCTTCCCCGTGCATCTCTGAAATTAGGACCAACACCAGCAGCAACTATGAGACCCATTGCCCAATCATAACCAAGAGCAGCTGCCAAGTGAATAACACCATGACCTTCAGTATCCAAAATATGTGGTCCTTTACCTCCTTCATGTACTTCACAGAATAGCCACACATAAAGTTTGTACTTCAGAAAATTCTCAATCAACAGATCTATGAAGTCCACATTATTCCCACCAGATGCCATAAGCGCCTCCTTAATTCTTTCCCAATCAAATTTACTGCCACTTTTAACTGAACATATATCATTCTTCAGCTTACATTTGTCACACTCAACAGTTGAACAATTCAACCAATTGGTCTCTAGGCCTAAATCTAGCATTTTAGCCAGTTGTATAAGAAAATGCACTTCATCTTCTGCTGTTCTTTTAACATGGGTACGAAGTGAAACTCCTGATGGTTTTTCTCGAAATTCAAAGTCCCGCACCTCACTGCAGGCTAACCTGTTACTGCACGTTATATAGAAGGGCACACGCCCAGGAGCATGGAAAGGAACTTGGCATCGAATGACATTGTCTGTCAGAACTTCAGCAGAAGCTTCAATCTCACCAAACATGCAACACCATTTTAAACCAGTAGAAAGCTTCTTGTCTCCCAGAAAAGTACCTGTGATCATAACCTGAGCAAAAAAGACCATTATGGACCAACTCTGTCTAGCATCTATTATTGAAGTACCAAGTTCCTATGTAATTTTGTGGTGTAAGAGAGATCATTCTTTAAAAAAAAAAAAAAAAGCCTACCTTTGTTTCAACACCTGAATAAGCCCAGTCCGGCGCAAAATCACAGATACTAAATAGTTGCTCTTGGGAAAGAAAAGGGCCCAGAGAAACAATGTCCAACTGCATATGATGTGACAAACTGTTGACACCCATTTTGGTAATCGGGTTTGGGCTTTAATTGGATTTGATATGCAGTGATATGGTGTCATGGGCCAAGAGTACATGGGCTTGGTGACTGATGGAAGCAAGTATTTGGGCTGCACGAATATTGGGCTGACTGATGGACTGATGGAAGCAGGCTTGAGAATGTGGATTCAAAGGACTAGATTACAATTGTGATGGCATTAGTACAGTAACAGGGCAAAGTTGTGATCGGAGAGGAATATTTTTTAAAATATTTTGAGACACTTTATGTCAGATAAGATTTGTTTGGTTAGTTAGGAATTAATCTTTATCTAAGAATCTTAGTTTGAGTTTAAAATTAGTAGTAAGTGAGAGTTTTATTGTAATTAGAATTCTTGTTGGTAGGAATTTGTTTACAATATTTTCTATAAATGAACAAAAGGGTACGCTGTACTAGAGGTCCAGCACCCTCAGAATCTTTATTATTATTTGTTTGCTTTCTCAAGCTTTTCCAAGAATAGCATTCTTGCTATTTCTTCTTTCTTTCCTTCTATACTTCTCAATCTCTCTTTCTATCTTTTTCTCTCTCTCTCTCTCTATCTTCATTCTTTCCCTTTCTTTTCTTGCTATATCTGTTTTCCTCCTTTTTCTATTCTCTTAATCTTTTACTATAATTTATTCATTGACAAGTTCTTTTAACTAAGGCAATTCTCGAACTATAAGAGGAGTATCACTGTTCTCTTTATCCTCGCATCGTCTGAAACTCAACCCTTGAAAGAGACTACAAGTTGACAATTTACAATCGGACCATATATTTGGTTATGGCACGCCTGGCTTACATCAAATTAAGATCGGCTTCATCAAGCCGATTTTAGGGTCAACATTTTTGGCACGCCCAGTAGGACCCCATCAAGTGAGCAAGTTATAGTAAAGATGCCTCCAAAGCTAAGAAGTTCGAAAGGCATGAATACAAGAGATAATACTGACGAAGAAAATCCACAGATCGGCGTAGGCGATGATGCCAACTCATCTATTCCATCCGACGTTCCTTTGAGTCGGGTACTGGAATCGATTGTGCAAAAAATCGATGTCCAGCAAGCACAGATCGGCGAGGTAAGGTCTCAAATGGGAGAATCAAGTCAGTTTTTGGTTGCTCAAATGCATGAGATGAGGTCGATGACTGGGGAGTTAAACCAAATGATGTACACTCAGTTGGAGAAGATGAGCCAAAAACTTGAAACCAATGTACCGGCGAATCAAAGCCGACAAGATCAGGCTGAAGCGTCTCACGTCAATGAGTCCATATTTCAGTGTATGACGGCACCATTAGTTCATATATCCCAAAGACCTCGAACAAGCACCATACCGCCAAATGCAGGATTTGGTGTTACAATTGGCAATGTACCGAATCATACACTTGGCATGCCGATGGGAAATCCGCCAATCTTATCAAATCCGTCGGTGGTGAATCATGTTTCGGTGTTCCAGCCATTAATGAATGATCAACCCGTGCAGCGTTCCAATGAGCAGCCGATTCCACCAGTGAGAAATCAGCAAGAAGGGATCAGCCATCTAAACCAAGGTAGGATTAATCCATTGATACCTCCAGCGGCTTCTAGGGGGCAAGTAAATGCCGATCCACAAAGAGAGTGGGTTAATCCATTCATTCCTCGGCACCCTCATGATCCTCCAGGAAGAAATGCAGGGATTGACAGAGCTCAGATTTTGGTTTTAATCCAAGCCGAAGTAGCACAGGGTCGCAGATGTGCTCGGCCAGTATACAGAAAGTTGTATCCTGACCATGTCGATGCTCATGAGCTGCCTAGAAATTATCGGTATCCTGATTTTTTTATATACAGTGGCGAAGAGAATTTCTCTACGGTGCAGCATATTGCAAGGTTTACTGCACAATGTGGCGAAGCAGGTCCTAGCCCTTGGTTGAGGATGAGGTTATTTTCTAGTTCTCTAGCCGGGGCAGCGTTTGAATGGTACAGTAATCTACCGGCTAATTCGATTCAGACTTGGGATGAGATGGAAGAGGCATTCCATACCCAATTCTACCGAACAGAGACAAAAGCTACGTTGGCAGACATATCTCAATTATCTCAGTTGCCAAGCGAATCGATTGAAACTTTCGTGGCCAGGTTCAGAAAAGCTAAACTCAAATGCCGAGTAAGTTTACCAGAACTAGAATATATCAAGTTGGCATTAAATGGTCTAAACATTGACAATCGCAAGAGGTTTGATGGGGTTGAGTTTCAAGACCTCTTTGACTTAGCAGACAGGGCTTCTCAGTATGAGGAAATACTAAAAGAAGAGAAAGAAATGAAGAATTCTTCCAAGGGTACTTGGTACAAGGACCCTAATTATGAGGTATTCTAGGCAGAAGTTGGAGATGAATTAGAGGTTGAAGTTGCAGAAGTCAATATCAAAAGGCCATAAGTTTGTGAGGCGTTGGTTAAACCTAAACCTACCACGGGGAGTAATGCAACATCAACGTCCACATCGGCACCGTCAATAAGGAAAGGTCCTGCTGATACCGGGAAGAATTATTCGTTCGACTTGTCAAAAACAAATCAAATCTTTGATCGCTTGATGGCCGATAAGATGATATCTTTGCCCAAAGGGCATAGAATTCCATCGGTAAGTGATTTGAAAGGAAAAGAATATTATAAGTATCATAATTCTTGGAACCATGCTACTAATGATTGTACAGTTCTATGAGGTGTATTGCAGAAGGCTATCGATGAAGGTACTTTGAAGTTCCCAGAGAAAACTTCAGAGACCATGCAAGTAGATACCAACCCATTCCCCATGATCGCATCCACTAATGTGATAAGCATAGCCAAGCAAGAAGATCAGCAGGAAGCTGAAAAGGCATCAGGCGAGTTCCTTTCATCAAATGTGACTTTCGAAAAGATGGCAGAGTTGCAGAGACAGTTGTGGGAGGCACAATTGGCCTTGACAGACAAAGGTTGTTGCCCAAATTACAAGGGAAAGCAGAAGCTAAAAGAGAAAGAGATTTTGGAAGATCAACCAAAGAAGAAAGGAATTCTTGAGAGGCTTACATTCCTAAGTAAGCCTGATGAAAAGCGGCAAGGTTATTCCAGCAGCAGTCATGTAAAGGCGGAAAAGGAAAATCGGCAAGGAAATATATCTAGCCGATTTCATCCACAAAATCGGCATCCTCGTTTTAAAAGGCAGTCACCAGTTCAATCGAAAATTTGGATACAAAAAGGAGCCGATTCATATAAGGTACGGACTGTAAAACCTAAAACAAACTCAGCGGAGGACAGATGGAAACAGGTCAATCATCCAAAATTCCCTAAAGCTTAACAATATCAGGATGGAGGCTTAACTCGGTCTCAAAAACGTAGGGAACAAAGGAAAAGGGCTGAAGTGAAAAGAAAAGCTAAGGAAAGAGGCTGAGTAGTATTAGCCGATGACATCAGTAGTCCAGATCAATTGAATGACGAACATCAGCCGACGTGGCCCAGACGCAGAGATGAGTTCAGAATCCAATTTGGGAGTTTTCCTGATGAAATGTCGTGTAATATAGCATTTGTTGTACCAGCAATGTTCCAAGCTTCATCGTCGTCAACTGCAAGTCCAGAAAATAAGGATGCAGAGTGTAAATCAGAAGGAAGAGGGACTCAGCCGATTCAGAATTTATCAATTCTTTCATTAGAATCGGCAGAGAAGGTAGTCTTTGAGAAACCTTTGTTAGCAATGATTCAACAACTCAGGCCTTTGTATATTAAGGTATGGGTAGAAGGTCAACCTATTAACCGAGTCTTGGTAGACAATGGCTCGGTTCTAAATGTTATTCCATCAAACACGTTGAAGAAGCTCGGCAAGAGTATAGAAGATGTTATTTCTACTGATGTAGCAATTTGTGGTTTCAATGGAGGCTCTACTAGCACTAAAGGGATTCTTCCCTCATAAATAGACGTTGGAGGTAGGACATCTTTTGCGGCATTCTTTATAATTGAGTCCACGGCTTCCTATAATTTATTATTAGGCCGTGACTAGATTCATTCAAATATGTGCATCCTATCATCATTACACCAGATGCTGATCTTTTGGGATGGAGATAAGGTGAAAATAATAAATGACAATGATAAGCCATTTGTGGCAAAAGTGTACTCGGCAGATGTTGTTTTGTATGACGAAGAATGTGTTCCTATTCGGTTTGTGGGAACAGGAGCCGATGGAAGACCAACTTCGGCAACCATGAGAAGAAGTCTTACCGATCATGAGGTCGGCGAGTTGCAGCAGGAGACTTCCAGTCCGAAGGTAGAACTCCCTCGGCTTACTATAATTGAAGAAGTTATTGATGGAAGCGAAACTTGAAAGGGTAGCTGCTCGGCAGCAGGCCTTTAGGGCCGCTTACATTAGGCTTCAAGCATACATAGCTGAAAAACGGCTAGAGAAAGAAGCAATAATGGAGCCAGGAGCATCGGTTAATCTTACCAAGATCGATCGGTTCAATAATGAAAAGCTGGATGCAATACATGCAATACAGTTAGAAGACTTGGAATTAGCACCAGCTAAGCTCAATGATCTTAAAGCAGAAACTCAGGATCCATTAAAGGAAATGAATTTAGGCACTGAAACAGAGCCTAGACCAACTTATATTAGTGCACTGTTAGAACCAGAATTGCAAGCCGAAGTTATCAACATGTTGAAGCAATACAGTGACTGCTTTGCTTGGAATTATAAAGAAATGCCGGGTTTGTCCAGAGATCTGGTGGAACATCGGCTGCCCAATAAAGATGGCTATAAGCCATACAAACAGCCATCTCGTTGAATGTCTCAAGAAGTGGTAATAAAGTTAAAGTAGAAATCGAACGATTGTTGGATGCTGGCTTCATTCGAACCACAAGGTACATTGAGTGGTTATCAAATGTAGTCCCTGTTATCATAGAAAATGGAAAATTACGTGTATGTGTTGATTTTTGAAACATAAATTTGGCAACTCCAAAAGATGAGTATCCAATGCCGATAGCTGATCAGCTAATTGATGCGGCTACAAATCACCAAATTATGTCTTTTATGGATGGACACTCAGGCTATAATTAGATTTACATAACTGATGAGGATATTCCAAAGATAGCTTTTAGGTGTCCTGGATCGATTGGAACTTTTGAATGAGTGGTAATGCCTTTTGGGTTGAAGAATGCTGGCGCGACATATCAGCGAGCTATGAATTCTATTTTTCATGATATGCTCAGCAAGTTTATGGAGGTGTATATTGATGATGTGGTGGTGAAATCGGCAGAGAAGAAAGAGCACTTAGTCCATCTCAAAACATCTTTTAAGAGAATGAGGCCTCATAAGCTAAAAATGAATCCAATAAAGTGTGCCTTTGGAGTATCGGCAGGAAACTTTTTGGGTTTCTTGGTTCATCAAAGGGGTGTAGAGATCGATAAGAATAGAGCCAAGGCGATTATTGATGCTAGTGCTCAGAGAAGTAAGAAACAGTTGCAGAGGTTACTTAGGCAAGTGAATTATCTTAGGAGATTTATTGCTAATACAGCCGAGAAATTACATGTGTTTTTCCCGCTACTCAAGTTGAAGCCGATGGAAGAATTCAAATGGGATGATACACATCAAAGGGCATTTGACCAGATTAAGAAATACTTATCGAGTCCTCCTGTCATGATGCCTCAAGGAAGAAATGGCCAATGAAGTTATATTTATCGGCTGCTGAAGAATCCATTGGAGCTATGTTAGCATAAGAAAATCAAGCAGGAAGTGAACAAGCAATATATTATCTCAGCCGAGTTCTAACTCCAGTCGAGTGTAGGTATACACCGATTAAGAAATTATGTTTAGCCTTGTATTTTACAGCAATGAAATTAAGAGTCTATATGTTGCTCATTTTGGTTTATATTGTTTGTCAAACTGATCTTATAAAGTATATGCTATCAAGGCCATTAATTACAAACCGGATTGGCAAGTGGGCTTTAGGACTAATGGAGTTCAACTTGGCATATGTTCCACAAAAGGCAATTAAGGGAAGAGCATTGGTAGATTTCCTTGCCGATCATCCTTTGCCTGAAGTTGAGTCACAAGTCTTTGATGAGCTTGACTCGGCATCCATATAGTCATAACTTCCCCAATGGGAAATCAAACCTCGTTTTCCTTCTTTTTGGATTTCAGGTGTTCAAATAATCAAGTCGAGTATGAAGCATTAATTATCGGTTTGGAAATCCTGTTAGAAATGGTAGTTAGAGACGTCCACATTGTGGGAGATTCAAGTTTGGTGATTAACCAAATTTCGAAAGACTTTAGGTGTTTGAATTGGCAATTGAGATCATTCCATTCATTGGCAACCCAATTGGTTAACCAATTTCACAGTGTGACTTTGGAATACAGACCGAAAGCCATGAATAAAATGGCTAATGATTTAGCACAAACTACTTCTGGAGTCAGGGTGCCGAGGGGTATGAAGGAAAGGATAATGAAAATTGCACGCCGATCTCTTCCATCAGCTGAAGCAAGAAATCAAATTATGGAAGAAATCTTTGCCACTGATGTTGCCGAGTTAGATGACAATGATTGGCGAATCCCTTACATCCTGTTTTTGCAACATCCAACTCCAGAAGTCGATAGGAGAATAAAAAGAAGTACAGTCGATTATGTTCTTATGGATGGAGATCTTTGTAGAAGATCGGCTGATGATGGTTTATTATTTCAGTGTATTAGCAAGTTTGAAGGTTTGAAGATTATGGCTGAGGTACATGAAGGGATATGTGGAGCTCACCAAGCTGGCATAAAGATGAGATGGTTGATACGACGATATGGATATTATTGGCCAGGAATGAGAAAATATTGTATGACTTATGCAAAAGGCTGTATTGACTGTCAAAAACATGGTCCAATGCAGTAGGTCCCAGCAATAGAAATGCAATTACTAGTTAAACCATGGCCTTTCAGAGGTTGGGCTATGGATCTAATCGGCAAGATTAATCCTCCTTCATCAAAGGGTCATCATTGGATTATTCTCGCTACCGATTATTTTACTAAATGGATAGAAGCCAAGGAATATGTATCGGTAACTCATAATACCGTTATACAGTTTTTGGAGCGACATATCTTTCATCGATTTGGATTACCGGAAACAATTGTTGCCAATAATGGTTTTGTTTTTTGAGCAAATGAAGTGTTACAACTCGGCATTGATATGCAAATGAAAATGGTTACCTCAACACCCTATTATACTCTAGGGAATAGCCAAGCAGAAACGTCAAATAAAGTTGTGATTGAAATTATTGAAAAGATGATAAAAGACAAGCCGAAGCGTTGGCATGAAGCCCTTTCAGAAGCCTTATGGGCCTATAAAAACTCAAAAAGGACAAGTACAGGGACAACTCCATATCGGCTAACGTTTAGTCATGATGCAGTGTTGCCGATGGAGTTAAATGTAAAATCGGTAAGGATTGCCTTGCAACATAATCTCATACCTGCCGATTATAACGAAGCTATGCTTGCCGAGTTGGAAGACTTAGATGAAGTCCAGAAACTTGCTTTGGATCACCTTATGGTGCATAATGCAAAAGTCATGAGGGCTTACAATAAAAGGGTGAAGTTCAAGTCATTTGCAGAGGGCGATATGGTTTGGCAAATAGTTCTTCCACCTGGAAAGGTCGATAAGGTCTATGGCAAGTGGTCACCTACTTGGAAAGGTCCATATTTGGTTCATTAAGTATTGCATGGAGGCGCTTACAGGTTAAAAGATTTAGATGGTGAAATCCATGAGAGACCAATAAATGGAAGATACCTTTAAAAATATAAGCTAACTATTTTTGAGCTCATGGAAGAAAAGAAAAATTCCAGTAAGTCAAGATAGTGTGGATTGTATTTTATATAAGGTATGTAGAGATAAAATTTGCTAAATAAGTAGTAGCATCAATATAATGTGATAACTAGATTGTTCAAAGAAAACCACATTACTTCCCAAAAAATGCAAATTGTTTGAAAATCATATTACAAATCCATAATAGTTGTCATTTGAGAATAAAATTCAAGGTTGGTTAAAGTTCTGTTAAAATTCTTCAAATTGGGCTTTGAAACTTGCCCATGATACCCTGGTTTGATCAAGCTTCGCCTCTGCCTGCTTTTTAAACTGCTCTAACTTTGGCATTTGAGTCTGGAGTGCTTTGAACCTTGGGGCAGCAACTTCCGCTTCTTTCTTTAGTTCTGCCACTTTGTTGCTGTGTTGTGATTTGTCTTTTTGAAGCTGAGCTAGTTGTGCTTGAAGTTTTTTCTCCCATGCATCTAGTTCAGCAGCTTCTTTCTTCAATGACAAGGGTAATTCTTTTCCATTCTTCAAAGATCGAGCAAGCAATTCTTTCTCTTGGGTTTGAGCAGCACAATGGTTGAGGGTTTGAGTAGACTCGGCATAAGCAGTCATCATGGAAAGGACTTGAAGTTGGAAGTTCTTGAAGAGAGCTTGGTCACCTAAAGAGAATTTTAGGTAACTACTCAAGAAAGACAAGGTTTCAGTTAACTCATTCTTAAAAAAAGGGACTAGAGACAAGTTTTGTTGCACCATTTGTGACAGGATCTGGATGGCTTTTGTTACTTCTGGGGGTGTGTCATAGGTTTGTTCAGTTGGAATTTCAGGAGGTTTAAGATCAGATGAGTCAAAGACAGAATCAAATAAAGAGTCAAGGGTGGCAAAGGGAGAGCTTGGGTTAATACTGACAGGATTGGTTGGATTAGCCGAGCCATGTTGTACCTGAAACATGCCATAGCCATAATAAGTTTACAAGAATAGGACATAAAAGAAATGTATATATATATATATATAAATATATCATTACTTACTTCATCAGAATCTCCAATTTGTTCACCAATTGAAGTTGCAGCCAGGTTTGGGGAAGACACTGGAGACCTTGATTTTTGTCCTACTGACACTTTAATTTTGTCTTCATCTTCAACATGATTAGTAGAGATTTCCTGAATTAATTTTTGATCTGAGTAGACTTGAGCTTTCTGCAAATAATGCTGATTTAATTATATTCAGGGAGTAATATACATATCAGATCAGGCAGAAAGAAATTACATTGGAAGATTCGGTAGCAAGCTTCTTCTTCTTGGAGATGACTTCATCATCATCCGCTTCATCATCATCAATCAAATCAAAATGTCTCTTGGCTCTTGACTTTTTGGGTTTCTTTCCTATGGTCTTCCTTCTTGTAGCTTTCTGGAGAAGAAGTTTAAGTAAGGGAATGGTATGCATCAAAAATGATATATATGATTCGTTAGGAGTATTACCTGAGTAGCCAAGGATGGGGGAATACTTTGCAAAGGAACATAGAAATCAATGTGAGTTTCTTCAGATTTGGTAGCAGATTTCTCTGGTGCATTGGAATATGTGCCTGGAATTACATTATCCATTGTTAAGTGATCATATAAACCAAATAGAA
Source organism: Cornus florida (assembly GCF_030987335.1). Taxonomy (NCBI): domain Eukaryota; kingdom Viridiplantae; phylum Streptophyta; class Magnoliopsida; order Cornales; family Cornaceae; genus Cornus; species Cornus florida. The sequence continues at coordinate 5,290,887 of NW_026775571.1, forward strand.
GTATTGATAGAAAGAAAAGGATAGAAAACTTACTTTGTCGAGAACGAGATCTAGTCCTACCTGCAGGAGCTGTAGGAGGAGGACGAGTTGGTGCAATATTTGTTATGTTCTCTAGCTCAAGAGTGGTAGTAAGATCAACGGGTTCAATGGAATCAACAACTTGAAAATTGAGGGATATGAATTTGTAGGAGCCAAGGAGGGTGGATACGAGTTGACTGGAATCTACAGTCCTGGTAAAATTAATATATGAAGGCCACTAGGTTTCGAAGCTTAGATCTGTATGCGGTTCTTCTAGAAAGGATTTGTACTGAAATTCTTGAAGACGTTAGGTAAACCGATTGGTAGCATCTTGAATCTATTCACTGTTTGAGAGCTTAACCTGCTTGTGATAGTTCTTGTTGTAAGAAAAATGGAGAGGCACTGGGATCATCTGCGTCAATCCAAATTGCCGAGCTAACTGCATTGGGTTGTAAAACTCAACCCCAGTTTAGCTCTTGGGCAAATTGGGAGCAACGGTATTGCAAGGTATATCTCTTGCGATCAAGAAGTGGTCCCATGAAGTAATATAAAGGTCAATCTGTTCAGGAGAAGACTCGGCATTAGGGGAAACAACCAAGATGGAGCTAGTTGACATTTAGAAAAAGGAAGGAATTGGGATTGAGTCCTGATCTTGCACTGATGATAGAAGAATTGAAAACAGTCATTAAAGGAATGGTCTTTGGGTTTGACTCTAGCATATCCGAATGACAGCAAAGGATCATTTGGAGCAAGCCGAATAGGAAGAGCTGGTTCAGGAAAATATGCATGCAACCAGAATTGGTAAAGCCAAAATGGTCCTCCAGACCTTGAAAAGTTGGACGTAATGAGGTCAGACAAGCCTCTGTGTAAAGAAGCTAAGAGAAACGGAGCTAGTGCCATGTTTTGCTAGGGCAATGGCCAGTTGAGTAAGGTCCTTGGTGATCTGAATGGCAGGGGCACACAACAAATATCTACACAACCACAATAGTAGAAACCCTATATGTTCTTGTTTATCTACATCGGTCCTTTCTTCCCCTAACATTTCTTTTAAGAAATGACCATGTGATTGCACAAAGGGTTTAGCCCCTTTTTGTTCTGGAAAATAAAAAGAAATCTCTTTATCCTGAAGGAGATAACTGATTTCGTCTCCCCCAGGCTTTAACCCCATTAAAAAACAGACATCTCTCAAGGTAGGAGCCATCATACCACAGTGCAAGTGTAGTGAATTAGTTGTGGGCGACCAAAGTGTAAAGAAGCAAAAAACAAGGCTCGGTCAAAAGTAAAAGGGATCTTACTGAGTTGAATGAGGTCGTAAATTCCCATCCTTTTCCACTGCTCTCCTTTTACTGCTGATACACGATCCACCCAATCGTTCCATTGGAGCATTGGTGGATGCCAATTTCTAACAGAGAGGATTGGTCTATCCCCTTCCGCTGTCAGATAGAGAGGTTTTGAGAAAGGAAGTTGTTGCTCGGCCTGGGGATAAATTGAGGATAATGAAGGAGGGAATCGATTAAGAAACGCTGGGCCAAGTCCTTTAGCGTTCTCTGTGACATCGATCAAGATAGTGGTATTCAAGTCGGTTGGGGCTAGGGTTTTGATTACAGATTTCATCATTTGGGTATGTGATGTTGCTTCGGGAGAGGGATTCTCTAAAGTCAAATCACTTTGCTTCTGTGATTTTGAAGCCATAGTTGCAAAAAGAATTTGGTTGCAGAAAGAGTTTCAGAAAGAGAAGAAGGATTTCGTTTGCAGAGTCTTGTTCAAATGAGAGAAGAGACGTGTTTTTCGTGGAAAAAGAGTTTTGGGAAATCTACTCTTGATATAACTCAAGAGATTATATGATATATGTGCTAAGTCCCAATGCAATGGGTGTATTCAAATTTTGGAAGCCGAAGGGTTAAAATGGCTACCAAAATTGGGAGGCATTGTTGACACCCATTTTGGTAATCGGGTTTGGGCTTTAATTGGATTTGATATGCAGTGATATGGTGTCATGGGCCAAGAGTACATGGGCTTGATGACTGATGGAAGCAAGTATTTGGGTTGCACGAATATTGGGCTGACTGATGGACTGATGGAAGCAGACTTGAGAATGTGGATTCAAAGGACTAGATTACAATTGTGATGGCATTAGTACAGTAACAGGGCAAAGTTGTGATCGGATAGGAATATTTTTTAAAATATTTTGAGACACTTTATGTCAGAAAACATTTGTTTGGTTAGTTTGGAATTAATCTTTATCTAGGAATCTCAGTTTGAGTTTAAAATTAGTAGTTAATGAGAGTTTTATTGTAATTGGAATTCTTATTGGTAGGAATTTGTTTACAATATTTTCTATAAATAAACAAAAGGGTTTGTTGTACTAGAGGTCCAGCATCCTCAGAATCTTTATTATTATTTGTTTGTTTTCTCAAGCTTTTCCAATAGTAGCATTCTTGCTATTTCTTCTTTCTTTCCTTCTATACTTCTCAATCTCTCTTTCTATCTATTTCTCTCTCTCTCTCTATCTTCATTCTTTCCCTTTCTTTTCTTGCTATATCTGTTTTCTTCTATTCTCTTAATCTTTTACTATAATTAATTCATTGAAAAATCCTTTTAACTAAGGCAATTCTCGAACTCTAAGAGGAGTATCATTGTTCTCTTTATCCTCGCATCGTCTGAAAGTCAACCCTTAAAAGAGACTACAAGTTGACAATTTACAATCAGACCATATATTTAATTCTGGCACGCCCGGCTTACCTCAAATTAAGATCGGCTCCATCAAGCCGATTTTAGGGTCAACATTTTTGGCACGCCCAGTAGGACCCCATCAGGTGAGCAAGTTATAGTAAAGATGCCTCCAAAGCTAAGAGGTTCGAAAGGCGTGAATACAGGAGATAATGCTGACGAAGAAAATCCACAGATCGGCGTAGGTGATGATGCCGACTCATTTATTCCATCCGACGTTTCTTTGAGTCGGGTACATGATGGTTGTCACATTCCTGCTGTTGTTGTCGCCAGAATGGCTGTTTGTGAGGTCTTGGATCTTGCTTTAGTTTCTTTAGATGATTGGAATGTCTTGCAGTTGGTTGATTGTATTTAGCCTTTAGTTTTTCTTTTTCTTCTTGTAGGAAATGGACCTATTTCACTTCCATTGGTTTGTAGAGTGGGAGTACGCCTCCACTTTAACCCTGTACTTTATTGTTTTATCCTTTTAATACAAAGCCGTTTAGAAATATATATATACACACATACATACATATATATATATATATATATATATATATATATAATAATCATTACGTTATTTGTACAGCTTCATCTTCTAATTTATGCAATATAGAAATTAAAATTTAATTAATGTTCTATTAATTGTTTTACTCAATAAATTGTATAAATAAAAATAATGTAACCTCGTGTTCTTCCCCTACTTTTTAAATACTGGGACATGTTAATATATCTGTGTCTTCCGCGTCCCTTTCTCATGTTCGTATGTGTTACTAAACTAAAACGGTACAATTTTAGTGGAATATCATCATGATGCCTAGTTACCTACCCACATATTGAAGTAAAAAAAAAAAAAAAAATCAGAATTGGACCAATTCATTTAAGAATTTACCTTATTTCATGACATGGTGAATCCTTTTGGGAGAGTAAACGAATATCAAGAGTCTGTTTAAAAGTAACTTGAAAAATAGTCATTCAATGTCACTTATATTTAAAAATTAATGTAACTAATTACAGCAGAAAAATCGAGGTTTGGAACCCAATAACCTCCTCACAAGTGAACTAATAAGACATGAATTATATACATCAGAAAGGAATAGGAGATCCTTTGATGGCGAGGAGACTTCTATTGGGGCTAAAGTTCTCTATTATTTGTTCTCTTTTTTGTGGTGTTTTTGGGAGAAATTGTAATTCCACGGGAGAGATGGTTGATTTTGTGGACCCTTTTTTGGCCTTGTGAGCTTTTATGGGATGTGTTCCCTGTTTGAATGCTTTCTAATACAATCTTACTTATCAATATATATCAGAAAACAAAAATTCAATCTGAACTGTTTTTCCCGTCTTCTGTTCCAGTCACCAATGTTCTTTACATGTATGACTCTCTAGCCCCAAGATGGTGTTACCTGCATTTCAATTGATGTTTTGATTTTTCACTCTTCCTTTCTTTTCTTTTCTTTTTTGATAAGTAAATATTGTATTAGACAGTGTTCATAAAGGGGAACACAACCCGCGAAAGCTACACTAGGCCAAATAGGGCCCCTAAACTTCACTCTTCCTTACCTTGCCGGAGCTACTATCCATTTCATCCCCCCCCCCCCCCCCCCCCCCGCGGCGGGCAACACACACACACAAAAAAAAAAAAAAAAAAGAAAGAGGACTGGCATGTAAAAAGTCTTGCACACAGTGCAGAAGACATACCTGAACAACTCTCCGAGAATCAGGAAAGAACGTATCTCCACAGCTCGCATCCTGCACTTTGCTATCAGCATCCAATCTGGCATCTCCTAGCTTATGAGTTAAAAAATCAGCTGCACTTGGTTGCTCAAAGCAAAATTTCTGGTCACACATATTATTTACATGTCTGCTCAAGCCATGAATATCATCCCATGCAGATGAACTAGTGCCATGATTAAGAAATCCTGAAAAGCAGCAAGGCAATCAATATTTTAAATCTTAAAAAAGTACATTCAATAAATCATACATATACATACAACATTGTTGAAATTGAATTAACCCCTCAACTTTTTTGAGTAGTTATGGTCAATTTTTTCTGCTTCTTCAAAGATTAAATTAAAAAACATTACAAAAAATTCAAAAAAACAAAAGATATATACATTATTCATTATAGGCAGTTTTCCAACTAAACATGTACCACAGACCATCTATTATACCTGAGGAAGAAGGGATGCAGATAATTTAGAAAAAGAGAGAAGAAATTAATATTTAACAGAACTCGTAGTGAAAGACAAGTAAACTGGAAGGAAGGAGGTGCCTGTCGACCAATGGTGGAATACTGGATTATGTTAGGAGAACAAAGAATGTACCCCTTTAGAAAGGCTAAAATAAAATTGTTTTCAGCAGGTTCGATAAACTTTGTCAATATATTTCATCTAAAAATTACACAATGAAGTTGAATAAGTCCCAAATAAGATGACTTGGAATAGAATTGCGGTGACATTTACAAAACAGAAGAAGTACTAAACATTTTGTAGTAACTGAAACTTATGACAGTGTAGTTTCTGTGTTACAGGGATAAGGAAGAGCATGCAAACGTTGCAAGGCAATTTTACCTGTAGCTTTTTCTGCATGCAAAGTAATATTATGTGATACAGAACCAAGCATTGGTCGAACACGAGAAGCGGTCCCTGGATCTTCTCCAGAATCTCCATCCTCAAATTCCGAAATCAATGATTGTTCATTCCATTCAACTGCATTTGGACTTGATGCATAAGATGTCTGACCTGTAGGAGTAGGAGAATATGTTTGCACCAAGCAATGTGCTGAACTAGTTTGAGAACTTCCGAGCAGTGATCCTGGCCGGATCTGCATTTAGCAAACGCGAGACATTTAATTTGTACCCCTGCATAGCATGTTTAAAATAAAATCAGCGTATGCCACGTGAGATATAAATTAGGAATTTACATGAAAGTCAACTAATCTGTTCCACATTCAACCAATGGATAACATAATTGCAAGTCCTTACACACTGAAAATAACAACCACAAGTTAACAAGCATGTATAAAGAGGCAATAGAAGCTAAAGAATGGGAAGTTTTGTGTCAAATTTATGGCCTTTCAATGAATATGGAACAATTAGGCAACATGACCTGATATATATAGTGCCTTCGGGTTTACAACTTCAAAGAATTTGATTTAATCCAAAATACTATTACATGATCTTCTTACATTAATTAACTAGCTAAAATCTATTATTTGTTACACTTACGCAGCATAATAAGACCATTTAGCTGGTTATAAGAATCACCTTTTAATGCCAAGTTGGAAATGTAGAATAGGCTACCTAACCAAATAAGTGAATTAAAAACTATAAAAAACTTCAAAAAAGAAAAACAAAATGTATAGCAACTCAGACTGTAATAGCCGTATTGCAAAGCCAAATTAGTTGCAATAACAGTTGAGAACAATGATATACACATACATATAAATATATCATGTGCATATATTGTCGAGGTGTGAGTATATGTTAGTATGAAATTGAACACGCAATATTACCATACAAGCATTCTCACTTGCATAAAAGCAAAAGAGAGTTTCTTTATCACTCCCAAAATTAAAATAACTCTGATTTGGTTTTAGAATTCCAAATGAGGCTGAAAATTAACGAAAGCATGAAGGTCATGCCTAGAACTTTGTGCTGAGATCTACCTCTTTCACTTCTCTGTAATGCACGAGAACAATGTTCTCTAAGGGTTTGTTTGGTTAACGTGAAATAACCAAAAAAGAAAAGAAAAGGAAAATTTTTAAATTTTTTACATGTTTGGTTAGAGGGAAAGTGAAAATTTTGGGGAAAATAAGATTCCCGCATCTAAAAATTTTTCCCAAAAATTTTCGCGCATAAAACACACGAAAATCCACTTTCCCACAAAAGCTGTGCACTTTAATACATTAGTTTCCTATTATACCCATATCAGTTTTCTCTTTCGTTCTTCTTCATTAAATTACAGACTTCATTAAAAAGGAAAATAGAGTTGTTCTTCACTAAAATTGCAAAAAAGTAAATAGGTGAGTTTCTTCTACTGTAAATTGTTTGTTTATACAATCATGTATTACTAATTTAATTGTTTCTATTTTTATGCTGCATCCAAAATTCATTTATTTTTTTTCTTTAATTATGGAATTATTTTTCTTTCATATATATATTTTTGGAAGCTATGAATTCTTAAGATATTTTTTTTCCATAATATATATATATATATAACTGTTGATAGCCAGGGTCAGATGAAAACTAGGGTTGAGGGTGGAATTGTCGGCTGTTGGCTATAGGAGATCGGGCTTAGAACGGCCTTGAAACTCACTTTGATTAATTTCACATCTCCGCCCGGCCTTGAAACTCACTTCGATTTCCTTCACATCTCAGCCTATACATCTACGTCCTCTCTCTCTCTCTTTGTTCTAACCAAAGCCAAAACTTTAGCTTTACAAATACTCCCAACGACCTCTTATGTTCAGATTTGAAGTCGAAGGCTTGAGAAGCCTCCATTCTCTACGCCACCAAGAATCACAGAGTGAGAATTGTAAACGAACCCTAACCCGTGATAGTAGCTTGAATCGTATAACGAGTTTGAGATTGAGGTATAGTTCCGTGAACTCGCTGGGTCGGCCTTAATGAGGACCGAGAAGGAAGAGGGGATTTTAGGTAATACTATAATGGTGATGGGTAGCAAAGAACATGGAAGAAAGGAGAGAACAATTTGTAGTTTGAAAGCAGAGAGAGGTATTTTTTATTTTTCCTGTCAATTTTTTCTTTTTTTCTTCATAATATTATATCTTATTTTCTTCTCCATTCTATATATATTTTGATAAAAAAATATATAGTATAATTTTGAGGGTTATCACATACGCTCTGTTTTTTTTTTTTTCCCTTTGTTATATGTTTCTCGTTTTTAAGAATACATACAAATTTGTATGACAATTTGCATCAGTAAAAAAAATGAAACACATGCTCATCAATATATGCACGAAAATATTAGACAAACATCAAATATTGTATATACTTAAATTTATATGTAGTGGATATGGAGACTCTATCAATTAGTACAATTTTGCTGAGAAATATTTTTTTGGTAAACTTTCTCTGTTTTCTGGATGTGGTCTTAGTGCTTTTGTTACGTGTGTCTTTTCTTGGATCATGTTTAGAATAACTTTGGGGATTCATTTTCAGTGTGAAATTTTTACAAGTAAATGTGTTCATCTCAGATAACCAAACACCCCTTGGAACTGAAGTTTTTCATTGTATTTCCCATGTCACTTGAACAACAGGTCCTCGGTACATTGAATCTTCCCATAATTGCATCACTGAGTTCCAATTTTTATAAGCAACTATGTTCATCTCAGATAACCAAACAGTTAAATCGCAAATCAAGCTTAGAAATGCATACTACCAAAAAACCACTCTCACTCCCCATGAGATAGTAATATACACCATAGATTTGGTTTCTTGAGGTAAAATGAGGAATTTGCCACATTTTAACAGTAACATGACTTGAAGTTTACTCCAAACTTGAAAATGCAAGACATGAGCCAAAGATATGATGAGTACTATCCTATGGAATTTTATGCTTAGTTTAAGTTGCTGTTTCAAATTACTGTAATATTTTCCTTCTGTTATTTTTGGGTTCCATTTTTAGTTTCTGATAATTTGTTATGTTTTAATTGTAGGATACAATATATTCTTCCAGATCTCAGCTACAGCTCATGAGGTATTTTTTTTTAGTGATGTCAAATTTTGTAAAATTAAATTTTCATATATGTCATCTAATTAGAATATAGCTTCCAATATTATCATATATAGATTGATTCTTTACAGGGAAAGATACACTTGTAGGGATTATAGTGTATGCAGATTAAATTTTACTATAAATTAGGTTTATATTCATTTTGTTTTATACACATTTTTATGTATGGATTTATGAATATAGAATATAGTAATATATTAATATAAATGTGTATACCAAGTCAAAAATGCCATCTCTTATTTCAGATCACTTGTAAGCCAATTTTGTTTTTTTAATTATTTGTTCTTATATGATCGCATTTTGTTAAACTTGACAGATGGATATGAATGATGAACATGATGAAGAACTTAATCTCATTGTTACAATACTTGTTGGCATTGTAGCTTATTTGCATTGGGTATACTATTTAACACACTTTGATAGGAGGCCACAACGTAATTGTTATTTGACTCAACGTGAATTTGTCAATGATGTCACACGATCCAATGAACATTGTCATAACTTATTGCGCATGAATGTGGAATCCTTTCAAAGATTTGTATATATATTTAGAGGAACTAGGAGGCCGAAAGACACTGTGCATTGTAGTATTGAGGAGCAACTTGCAATGTTTTTACATAATGTATCTCACAATTTTAAGAATCGTAGTGCAAAATTTTATTTTAAGCGATCCGGTGAAACCATATCTCGACATTTCAATACAGTCTTAGATGGAATCATAGGCATGGAAGACAACTTTTTAAAACAACCTACTCTTGGAACAGAGACGCCTAATGAGATTCGTTACAACAGCAGAATGTGGCCATATTTTAAGGTATTCTCTTACTAAAAGAAATTAACTTATTAATTAAGAATACATATTTTTTTAACTCACGGGTCATTCCCTTATTATAGGATTGTGTGGGAGCAATTGATGGTACACATCTCCTCGCGAAAGTTCCCATTGAATATGTAGCAAGATTCCATGGTAGAAAACAATGGCCCTCACAAAATGTATTAGCAGCATGCACATTTTATTTAAAATTCACTTATGTGTTAACTGGATGGGAAGGTTCAATAGCCGATTCTAAAATTTTACATTGTGCTATGCATAGAGGACATAAACTTACATGTCCTCCAGGTATATATATAAGTTAATAGTATTCATAAACATTTTTTAAATTTATAATAATTTACTAAAATTATGTGTTGTAATTTGTATAGGTAAATACTACTTGGTAGATACAGGCTTTCCTCTATTGGAGCATTATATTACCCCATTCAGAAGTACACGATATCACCTAAACGAAATACGAGGACGTGTACCTAGAACGCCAAAGGAATTGTTCAACCATAGGCATTCTTCTTTACGGAACGCAATTGAACGAGCCTTTGGGGTGTTAAAAAAACGTTTTCGTATCCCAGTGGATGAACCAATGTTTGGCTTTGAAAATCAAGTGAAGTTGGTAATTGCTTGTTGTATAATACACAACCACATTCGAGGAGTGATGCCAGATGATCCACTTTTAAATGATGTTGATCACGAGATTGGCACTCAATCAGCTCCTATTCATGATCCTGTTGACAATCAATTGATTAGGGCTGAAGATGGAAGGGAAGGAAAGAGAATTCGAACACAAATAATGAATGAAATGTGGAATGATTTTAGTAGTAGACGCTGATAGGATTTTTATTGATGTGTATTTTTTCTTTGTTGAAAACTTGTGTTGTTCTGATTGTTAGACAATTTTATTATTGGAATGTAAATATGTTTTTATTTTATTTTATCATCATAGTATTTAATTGTTGATTATATTAATTGTAGTTTTCTAGTCATTTTTCTTCCAACATAAATTTATTGCTTATTGAATATATTATTATGAGTATTTTATATTAGGAATGGAGCAAGACGGGTCTAATTGTCACATTGGAGATGCCAAGAAAAAGGGAAAGAATGTAATATGGTCAAAAGAGATGGATTAATGTCTTATTTTGGAACTTGTGCATCAAGCTAACGAGGGTTATAAGATAGATAAAGGTTTTAAAGATCATGCTTATACTGCAGCTTGTTCAGTGTTAAATTCAAAATTCCACTTGTCACTAAATCGAGAGCATTGTGTTAATCGCTTAAAGACTATCAAGAAAAAGTATAGATTCATTCAGGAAATGTTAAGCAAAAGTGGATTTGCTTGGAATCCAGTGATGAAAATGGTGGAATGCAGCGACGAAGTCTGGACTACATATGTTGCGGTATGTAGATGTTTAAAGTAAAGTTTTAATTGATAATATATTTCTTAGTTTATTTGTATAGCATGCTATTTTGAACATAGAAGTGTTTTTCAATTTAATTATTTATTGCAATATATGCCACAATTTACTTTAGTCATCACTAATTAAATGAGAATAAATAAAAGGAGAAAAGAGGTGCATTATGTCTGTTTATACTTTGAAGATACTATGAGCAAGTCACTATTCTAAGCACAACCCAACAAGAACTTATTGAATCTTATCTTTCCATAGTTTCATGAAAGGGTGCTTCCATATGCAAAACTTTGTCTTCTTGTTCCTAAAGTGACCAAAAAGAGTCTACCTGAATGTGATACTTGAAAGTTGCAATTAAACAATTTCGTAAAAAAACTTTCACAATTTCGTACCTTGTGTAAAATCTTGAGCTTGAATATAAAAGCAAAAAGTAGGTAATTGTTTGGAAGATTAAAAAAATTGTGTTGTGCACATTTCAAACCATAGTTACAGTACAATTATGTATGAAACAATTTCTTAAATGTGTGTCTCTCATGATTGTAAGGATAAATTAGTTGCTACTAATATTTAAAAAGCAAGCATAGAAAGATATACATGGATTTATATTGATATTTTTCTTTAGTTTTTTTTATTAAAGATATACATGGATTCATATTGATATTTTTCTTTTGTATATATTTTTTTTGTTTGAAAACATTAATTAGGCGAATCCCGATGCAAAAGGTTTACGAGGTAAGAAAATTGACATGCTTGATGAATTGGCTATAGTTTGTGGCAATGATTATGCAACTAGAGAATGGGCTAATTCAGCCAAAGATATAAATGCTAAGAAGTCAAAACCAATGAATGACACTGGGGAGGAATATACACCATTAGTGGACCTTAACGAAGAAGTTAACATGGATGACTTAGATGATGCAGAAGAAAATTATTGTGCTACTGAGTAAGGTAACGCAGGTAACATGATGAGTGGTATTTTCTTTAGTTTTGGCCCATACTTAAAATGCCTTAATTATTTGCACGTACATCTTCTATTAATATTACTAACCGAATTTTTATTTTATTTTATTTTATTTATTTATTTATTTATTTTTAGGTAGCCAACCAACTGGATGTAAAGATAACCAAGGAACTTCAAGCTCATCTAAACGTCGTTCAAAGAAACCGCGAACCATGGATAATGTTGCTGAAACCATGAGTGCAATTTCAAATAACATGGCAAGATTAGCTGATGCATATGAGAAGAGCAAGCCTTAAATAAATTATTCGGAACTTTATAAGGCTATAATGGATGTTGAGGAGCTTGATCTCAGTAGCCGAATGACTTCATTTGAATTCTTGAATGCAGATCCTGTCAAAGTGAGAGCTTTTTTAATCTATCCTCCAGAGATGCGATACTTATTCTTAATTAGACAACTGATACCAAATGGTCACTCTACTACTGACTAATGATTGAACTAAGTTAGCACTTTGAAAGAATACTTTTGAAGCACTTGGGAACCTTTGATTTGGTCATGTAATTCCTTTTTTTCTACTTAGTCTACTAAAGACATTGTCAAAAATTATGGTTAATGATTTGCCTTTGACTTGGTATTAACGGAAAGCTACTACTAGTGATGTGTATCATCATTATTTTGTAATATTTTTATTTTTTGTTCAAGGAAATGTTTTCATATTATATGCTGTAAGAAATATTATACTATAGAGAAATCGAAAAAAAAAAAAAAAACAATTCCTATGTAGCATCAAACATTATCTTAGAATAAATAATTAAATTTATTAACATAATCCATCCATGACTTTTAATTTTTAACAAAAAAATAAATAAAATTAACATAAATTAGATATATACATATATAGAAAACGAATACACTCTTATTTTCTCACCTTCAAAAATAAAAGATCGAGAATTCAAGTAAATATACATATACACACAATTATATAAACGAGAATGCAAAAAATTGTATTATGATATCACATGCTATTCTATTCCATATTTCACTAATACTATTCCTCTAACACAAATTTATTTATTTTTATACTATTTAAAATTATAAGGGTATTTTCGGTAAGTGGAATCATTTTCTTTTCCTTTTCATGCTATCCAAACTATCAAAATAAGATTTTCTCACAACTTTCTTCAAAAAATTTCCTGCTAACCAAATGCATCATGGAAACTTGATTTTCCTTTCTTTCACTTCACTTTCTTTCACTTTCACTTTCCATCAAAATTTTTCGTTTAACCAAACGGACCCTAACTTCCTGAAACAGGGAAAATAAAGCAAAGAATGAGAATTAGTGCTGAAAATAAGAATAGTCCTCCTATACAAGTGGAAAACGAGGATATGGAAAAACAATTCAACTAGTATTGTGACGTTTCTGATTTTCGGCAATTTTCATTTTTCTAGAATTTAGTCGCCGCAAGGGCATTTTTGTCCTTTCACATTTTTGCGTACGAGATTTTTAGTTAGGTCCATTTGCATTGTGTGTAATTTAATTACTATGATTATGTGGTGTTTACTTGGTAGTGCATGTAATTAAATGTGGGTGAGGTGGATAATGAAAGTAAAAGAAAAAGGGAAAAGAAAATAAAATTGGTGGGACCCACCATTAACCACATAAGTGGTCTAGAAACCCATTTTGGCTTCCTCATTTTCTCTCTCCCGTAACCCTCCCTTTCTCTCTTCTCTTCTTTATTCTTGTTTTTTTCTTTTCCATTTTGTTACCAAACTTTGAGTTTGGATTCCTTTCTCATTACTTAGAGATTTTGGATACCGTTTGAGGCAAATCGGAGAGCACGGCGAGCTCTACGCTTGAGTACTATCAAATTTAGATTTGGTGCCTCCTAGGGATTTTGAAATTCTTGACCCATTTCTAGGGTTTTGCTCATTTTGAGGTAGGGGTTTCCTAATTCACATTATTCATGCACCTTTGTGAGTTATTTTACTTGAATTGTGTTATAACATACTTATTGGTATTAATTGAAGCCTAAATTGTCTTGATTGTATATATGTGAATATATGAAAACTTTTCTTGATTGTGCTATATGAGAAGCATGCTTATATAATGAGTTTTATGCCTATTGTATTGTTTACATGCTATGAATGGTGTATGAAAGCATGCCCTATTGTATTTTGTGATAATCTATTATTGTCTAAATATTAAGAGTATGAGAACATGCTTACTTGTGTTGTGTCAAATTCCTCATTTTCATAGTATTGTGATCATGAGACATGCATGTACACCATTGGGTTGCATGAAGGGAAGAAATTGTTTTGAAATGAAAATGGGGAGTTTTGGGAAAGAATATTTTGATGAAAGTGTTTTGGAAAACCCGGTCACTATGGAGTCACCAACGGGCCGGTAAGTTAATGTAACTTAGAGGGAATTAGGGAGATTGCCCTAGCGTGGTTGAGCTATCTGGGCCCCATAATGACGCTGCGGAGTCACCAAAGGTCAGGGACAGTAGCCAATCCTTCTCTTGGAGCTACGGAGTCACCAAAGGGGTTTACATTAACAGTTTGAAAGCAATGATTCTAATTGTGAAAATGGGGAGCGACATCAGCATGCATTGTATCTCCATTGCATCTTATTATTTGTGTTGAGAATGATAACCATGTTGTATTTTTCCTATGTTGAATTGAGGATGATAACCATGTTGTATTTTTTCCTATGTTGAATGACCCCAACTCCTATTGGCCTATTCTTTGTTTTGGATTCACGGGGTCTCATGAGGTATGTCTTAGGCGCCACCTACTGAGCAAATTACTCACCCCACTATATTATTATATTTTTCAGGTCATGGCAAGAAAATGGTAGATGAGAATCCTCCGAAAGCTTGAAAGTTGTTAGAAGATGATTTTTTGCTATTTTGTATTTGGCCATTACATGTATAATCATAGTTTTTGGAGAATGTAAATAAGTTTGCAATTATGGTCATTGGAAAATGTAATTAAGTATTATTCACTCAAAATTAGTTGTGTATTTTAAGTAACGTGTTGTAAATTACGTTATTAACGTGGTGGTTGTTATTACAATTTGATGTTGAAATATATCTTAATTTATGTACGTAAGTGTAATGGCGTGGATGGTTGAGCATCAAGTGTTTGGTTTTTCTTTGGACAGTGGCAACCGAGTCTGGATAACCCAAACCAGTCGATGTGTGGCATCCCATACGTCGACCGGTATCCTGACAGTAAGCATTTTGAACGTGAATGACCTAAATCAGTCGATGTATGGCTCCCTATACGTCGACCGGTAGGTAATCTTGTACACGCTCCAAACCAGTCGACGTATGGCTTCGACCGGTATTACGTTCCAAACCAGTCGACGTATAACTCCCCATACGTCGACCGGTATCTTAGCAGTGGGTTTTCCCACTGTTCATACCCAAACCAGTCGACGTATGGTGTGGAGACGTCGACCGGTTTATGCCACTCAAGTAGTATGTATTTAATTTCCCAAATTACACTTTGGCACCCACTTGAAGTTGTAAATAATTATTTTATGACCCACTAAAATGCCATAATTATATTTTAACCCCCGAAAGGACTATATTGTCCTGAACCTTATTTTATTTACTATGTGATATAAGTTAATGACCGTTGTACCCTTGAGTCTCAAATTATTGAATTGTGGTACATTACCATTTTGCCCTTTTCGGGCTTGAATTTAAATTTAATGTGAAAAGACCGTTTTACCCTCGGATGATTTTGGGTCGAGTAAGGACCCGTTTAATGATCCGGATCCATGAGGATTTGGGTCGTTACAAGTATTCATCATATTTTATAGACCTACAAACTTAAAAAGTAAAATTCATCTTTTCAAGCCAATAATTAGAGAAAATCACATCACAGGGTGGTCGCTAAAGCTGAATAGAAGATAGTTTCTGATAAGAAGATTCAAAGTTTATACCCGTAGGTTTCTCAAATCCTATATTCCACAGGTTTCTCTCTCTCTCTCTCAATTTATTTCACTTCCCTTTTCTCCTTTGGGAATACTTGAATGGACTGCGGAGGTGGAAAATCAGATCATTCCACCGGTTCAGGTTTGCTTAAGCAACATGATGCTGCCTCTGGCAATCCATAAAGAACTACCAACACCAACAAAAATAAATAAATAAATAATTACATGTGACATCTTAACAGATCGACCAATCATTATTTAACCATAAATGGTTTCATTAACCGAAATGCCTACGTAACCCCTGATAGATAATGTCATCCAGGCCACCTCATAGGCTCATATAATAAAGAGAAAAATAACATCTAGACCATCTCAAATTAAAAAAAAAAAATGCCTATTCAAATGTGCTGGTCCCCTCAGGCTACTAAAGTGACATTAAGAGCAGTTAAAAGAAACAGCAGTTCAAATTATTACAGCTTAAACACAAGGAAACAGCAGCGCTCACTCGTTCAGCATCCAATAACTTCGTCGCTGAAAGTTCTCATTATCCTCTCCGTGGGCATAGTAGCAATGGAGAACATCAACACTGCCAACCTATAGAAACCAGATGAGAAAAATAAGCATAGCAACAGAGAGTGAAGATTATATAGCATGTCCAAAAATGATCTAATCCATAACATGTTTCAATGTGAACAGTCGTTAAAAAGTAGAATAACACGAGGCCTTGCTATCAAAATCAAAATGAACTACAAGGACGACCTCAGCACTAAGAATGCAGAAAATGGAATGCCATTAGCAAAACACCAACCACATGGTTATTATGATACGCTACAATTAGTATAGTCAAAGAACGTAGGCAATTAGACCGGTGGCTAAGTTAATGCGGATATAGACCGTGTGACAAAATAATTAATTCATATTCTACCTTCATATAACCTCTGAATGTCCATAAAAATATAGACATGTAAAAAGTGTCACATATAGCTAATAAATTTTGAAATTCATCCACAGCATACTTTTGACCTTTGTACCCACTTAAAGAAATTATAGAGAGTGACATTAGAAAATAGTGTGAAGCATCCGTGAAATCCCTGCAATCCTATACCTACTAACATAAAATACGCAAAAAGAAGCAAATAGAAAGTAAATACTCATCAGATGCCAATTTGAAGATGAAAACGGATAATTAGTCCTGGATTCAAAAGAAATTATTAGTCAAAATATACTATTTCCATATGACATCCCAATTTGAAGGTCCATCTTTCATTTCGTATTGCCATAATATTTGTCCATTTTAAAAAGTCAATGAACAAGGTTTGTGTTCAAACACAAGCTACAAGTGAATTGCCAAGTATAATAAGTGTTGGAAGATTATTCTAGACTTGTCTAGATTCATCTAAGAAGACCAAGTGATACTTGGGAAGGTGCAAAGAATCTCATAATAATTGCTAGTACATGGAACATTTTGGTGTATATGAAATATTTTGGTTCATTGTGTGGTTCATTGCATGTATTAAATACATGTACTAGAAGTATCCATTGAGTAGTATAAATAGGTGAGTCATGTAAGTGTAATTTAACACACAAACAATTGAGCAATACAAGATAAAGGATTCAGCTTTATAGAAATGAGTATTTCTGAATTGTGTGTTTACTAATTCAGCTGAATATATGTGAGTGTATCACATTTGTGTTGATTTGCCCACCAACTCCAACAAAGTGGTATCAGAGCTTTGTTACAAGATCGACAAAGAAAAATGGCGTCTAACAACATGTTGCAGCGCCAACTTCCCAAGTTTAGTGGGAAGAATTACAATCAGTGGAGTATACAAATGAAAGTTTTGTATGGATCCCAAGATTTATGGGAAATTGTTGAAAACGGTTTTGAAGAACCGGCGAATCAAGCGGGGCTGAGTCAAGCACAACTCAATAAGTTGAAGGAGAATCGAAAGAAGGACAGGAAGGCATTGTTCTTCATTTATCAATCAGTTGATGAAATAATTTTTGAAAGAATCTCGACAGCCATTTCAGCAAAGCAAGCGTGGGATACGTTACAGGCCATTTACAAGGGTGAAGATAAAGTTAAAATGGTGAGATTACAAGCTCTTCGAGCTGAATTCGATACGATTAAAATGAAAGATTCTGAAAGTTTAGAAGAATACTTTAATCGTATTCTTTTGATCACTAACCAATTGAAGGTGAATGGAGAAGATATTCAAGATCAAAGAATTGTTGGAAAAATCTTCCGAAGTATGCCCAGAAAAATCGAACACATCGTTGTAGCAATTGAAGAGTCGAAAGATTTGTCGACTTTGTCAGTAAATAGCTTGATGGGATCACTCTAATCTCATGAGCTTCGATTAAAGAATTTTGATCCAACGCCTCTAGAACAGGCATTTCATGCTCAAACTTCTTTTAGAAAAGGTTATAGAGGAATAAGAAGTGATTGAGGTGGCCGAGGAAGAGGAAGAAATAGTGAAGGAAGAATTTTTGAGTTTAAGGAAAATGCTAATTTTCCTCCTAATAAAGGAAGAGGAAGAGGAATGAATAGAGGTCGAGGCCAAGGTCAAAGTAGAGGACAAGGTAGAGGTCGCGGTGACTCATATCATCTCCAGTGTTTCAATTGTGGAAAACTGGGGCATTTTCAAGTAGATTGCTGGTTCAAAAAGAATGATAATGAAGTAACAGTTCAACATTCATGCACAAGGAGGAAGAAAAGGAAGGAGTTTTCATGTTCGCTTGCAATACACAAGAAGAAGTTTCAGAAAATATATGGTATATCGACAGTGGTTACAGCAATCACGTCACTGGAGATAAGAACGCCTTTACAAATTTGGATGAATCTATCCAAAGTGAAGTCAAAACTGGTGATAATAAAAGGCATTTTGTCATAGGAAAAGGCAACATTCTTGTCAAAAGCAAGAATAGAGTGCAGAATATTACTGATGTATATTATGCTCCACGTCTTAAATACAATCTTTTAAGTGTTGGACAGATTATGTAAAAGGGAAATGACGTACGCTTCAACAATGATGTTTGTGTGGTCAAAGACAAAAATGGTGGACTGATTACAAAGGTACAAATGACACAAAACAGAATGTTTCCATTGAAGCTTATGTATGAGAAGATGGTCAGTTTTAGTGCCACGATGAATGAAGAATCATGGATATGGCATCACAGATATGGGCACATGAGTTTCAACTCATTATCCTACATGTGTCAAAAGAACATGGTGAAAGGTTTGCCAAGAATCAATAGAGAAGATGGAGTTTGTGAAGCCTGCATTTTGGGAAAGCATCATCGAGAGCCTTTTCCCATTGGAAAGGCGTGGAGAGCTTCAAAGCCACTTGAGTTGGTACATACAAATTTGTGTGGACCAATGCGAACTATGTCAATGAGAGGTAATCGTTACTTTCTGACATTTATAGATGATTATAGCAGGAAAACATGGATTTATTTGCTGAAAGAGAAGAGTGAAGCTTTTAAAAGATTTAAAGCATTCAAAGC
This sequence comes from Cornus florida, assembly GCF_030987335.1. Taxonomy (NCBI): domain Eukaryota; kingdom Viridiplantae; phylum Streptophyta; class Magnoliopsida; order Cornales; family Cornaceae; genus Cornus; species Cornus florida. The sequence goes on from NW_026775571.1 coordinate 5,310,023, forward strand.
CCTTATCAAAAATGACAGTGGCTACAAGATCAAAACCATACGATCTGATCGAGGTGGTGAGTACATCAGTTATAAGAAGTTTTTGATCAAGCATGGTATTCGACATCAGAAAACTGTTCGAGGGACTCAACAACAAAATGGAGTTACCGAAAGGAAAAATAGAACCATCATGGAGTTGGCTCGAAGTATGTTGACAGCAAAAGGGATGCCAAAGATTTTTTGGGGTGAAGCAGTATCATGTGTGGTATATTTACTAAATCGAGCTACAACAAAAGTTGTTCAAGGAATGACTCCTTATGAAGCTTGGAGCGATTTAAAGCTAAATGTTAATCATCTAAGAATTTTTGGCAGTATTGCTTACTCCCATATTCCAGACAAGAAGTGAGGTAAATTAGATGATAAATCTGAAAAGTGTGTTTTTGTTGGCTATAGTGAAAGCTCGAAGGCATATAGGTTGTACAATCCTACCTCAAAGAAGATAATCATCAGTCGAGATGTGAAGTTCAATGAAAAAGAAGCATGGAAATGGGAAAATACCATTCAAGAAAAGAATTCAACTGTTGTGGATATGGAAAGCAAAGAAGAAGATCAAGATGTTCAGCATGTTGAAAACACACCAGATTCTCCAAGCTTGAGTTTATCATCGTCAAGTGATGAAGAATCTCCTCCTCCAAAAACAAGAAGCATCCAACAAATTTATGAAGCATCAAGAAGAATTGATGGGGATGACTTGATAAATTTTGTGATGTTTGCTGATGCAACAAATTTTGAAGAAGCCGCAAAAGATGTGAAATGGAAGAAAGCTATGGACCAAGAAATTGATGCAATAAAAAAGAACAAGACATGGGAATTGACCGAGCTTCCAAAAGACAAGAAACCACTTGGTGTGAAGTGGGTTTACAAAACAAAGCTAAATGAGAAGGGAGAAGTGGACAAGTACAAGGCAAGACTTGTTGTGAAAGGCTACAAACAAAAACATGGCATCGATTATGAAGAAATTTTTGCTCTGATGACTCGATTGGAGACAGTTCGATTAATTCTTGCAATAGCAGCTCAAAGAGGATGGAAAATACATCAAATGGATGTAAAATCAGCATTTTTAAATGGCTACATCAAAGAAGAAGTTTATGTTGAGCAACCACCAGGTTATGTGAAGAAAGGTGAAAAAGGCAAGGTATGTCATTTGAAGAAGGCCTTATATGGTTTAAAACAAGCTCCAAAGGCTTGGTACAGTCGCATTGATAGTTTCTTTGTAAAGAACGGGTTCAGGAGATGTCCTTATGAACATGCTCTCTACACCAAGGAAAACAAAAGTGGAAATATTTTAATAGTTTGCTTATATGTTGATGACTTAATTTTCACCAGCAGTTGTAAAAAGATGTGTGATGAGTTCAAGATGTCGATGATGAATGAGTTCGAGATGACAGATATGGGTCTTCTTCATTATTTCCTTGGAATTGAAGCAAAGTTCAAAATGGAAGAAGCCTCACCAAGTACAACACCCATGCAAGTAGGTTTGAAGTTGAGTAAAAATGATAGGAGTGAAGATTTTGATGATACTGTCTATAGAAGTCTTGTGGGAAGTCTTATGTACTTAACCGCAACAAGACCAGATTTAATGTTTTCAGTTAGCATGCTAAGCAGGTTCATGGCAGCACCAAAGCAAAGTCATTGGGATGCTGAAAAGAGAATTTTGAGATATGTTCGAGGTACAATTGATTATGGAATTCATTATAAGAGGGGTCAAAATTCAACTCTGATCGGATATAGTAACAGTGATTAGGGAGGTAGTGGAGATGATCACAAAAGTACTTCTGGTTATGTTTTTAACACTGGTTCAGGTGCAGTATCTTGGGCATCGAAGAAGCAACCTGTAATAGCACTTTCAACTACCGAAGCTGAATATATTGCTCTGTCCACAGCTGGTTGCTAAGCACTATGGTTGAAATGGGTATTATAAGATTTGAAGTATTTTCAAGTGAAAGATACTGTTTTGTTTTGTGATAATAATTCATCAATTGCACTTAGCAAGAATCCAGTTTTTCATGGCAGAAGCAAGCATATTAGAATCAAGTATCACTTCATTAGAGATTTGGTTAAAGATGGAGAAATTGGCATCAAACACTGCAAAACCGAAGATCAGATTGCAGACATTTTTACAAAAGCATTGAAGTTAAAAAGTTTTATCAAATTGAAGGAGAAACTTGGAGTTACACAAGTCTAGCTTAAGGGGGGATGTTGGAGGATTAATCTAGACTTGTCTAGATTCATCTAAGAAGACCAAGTGATACTTAGGAAGGTGCAAAGAATCTCATAATAATTGCTAGTACATGAAACATTTTGGTGTATATGAAATATTTTGGTTCATTGTGTGGCTTATTGCATGTATTAAATGCATGTACTAGAAGTATCCATTGAGTAGTATAAATAGGTGAGTCATGTAAGTGTAATTCAACACACAAACAATTGAGCAATACAAGATAAAGGATTTAGCTTTATAGAAATGAGTGTTTCTGAATTGTCTGTTTACTAATTCAGTTGAATATATGTGAGTGTATCCAATTTGTGTTCATTTGCCCACCAACTCCAACAATAAGTTAGTTTCAGAAACTATGAACGCATTGAAGAGCTACCCCACATCCCAACTTTAAGGTCCATCTTTCATTTCGTATTGCCATAATACTTATCCATTTAAAAAATTCAATGAACAAGGTTTATGTTCAAACACAAGCTACAAGTGAATTGCCAAGTATAATAAGTTAGTTTCAGAAAGTATGAACGCATTGAAGAGCCACCCCCCAAACTAGATCACTCCACCACTACTTAGATAAGAGGCTCAGCTAGGTGTGGGAATATATTGAAACCTTTCACTACATTGCCTATGGCTAAAATAAAAACATCAACTTGCAAAAAAAATAAAGAATGAACAGCACACCTTCAACTTCTCGTTAGCTTCTTTGACAGTTTTCCCATCCTTTTCCTTCCTCCAACAATGACCATCTTTACGAAAATATCGTAGTACTTTACGATCAAACAGGAACAAAGAACCAGCTGAAAACAGACAATGTTTAGTTGCTCTTTGTAAATTAAAGGGAATGTTAATGCACCATCAGAAATGATGGGAGCAAGTGATATATCAGACATCAACAGTGTGTAAGAAAGCATTAGTCTACCTTCTATAAATGATTCAGAATAAAAATATGAATTTAATACCATATGCATATAAAAGTAAAAGATAAAATATCAAAAATAGGAAGTGTTGAAGGCATTAAGAATTAAACCAAGTTAACTGTTACCAGCATCATTGCTCTGTACATGGAATAGATAATACCAACATGCAAAACAAGTGCCATATTGATTTATTAATAGGAAAACTGATGATGTAAAATTTAATGTTTAAAAATGAAAAAAGAAAAGTAATGATATGATTACTTTTGGAACATTTTCTAGTATTCTTCAATTAGAAGCTACTAACTTATTACAATAAAGCAAGGATGATAAACAAATCATTCACCCATCATTAAGAAACCATGCTTCATTGGCTGAAGGAGGGGATAGAAAAATGAAATCCTTTCATCGGCTTGCAAATGCCTACAGAAGAGATAACCATATTGGGAGGATTATAGCGGATGGGATGCTTTTGTCTGGAAGAGGTTCGTAAGGGGATTGTCACTTTTTACCAGAAGTTGTTCACAGAAACGTCGAGTTGGTATCCTTTGCTTGGGGGACTCCATTTTGACGTTATTTCAGGGGAAGATAGAGATGGGTTGGAAAAGCCTTTTCTGAAGAAATGTTGAAAGCGTTGAAGAGTTGTAGCGAGGACAAAGCTCTGTACCCCGATGGTTTGTCTATGAGATTCTTTCTCAAGCTGGGAGGTGGTTGGGGGGGAGGTGATGGGCACTTTTCATGCTTTTCATCACCAGGGGCGTTTTGAGAGAAGCCTGAATGCCACATTTATTGCCCTTATTCCAAAAAAGGAGGAGCGAATGACGTGAAGGACTTTAGACCTATTAGTTTGGTGGGGTGTATCTATAAACTAATTGCATAGGTTCAGGCTCTAAAATTAAGGGCTATTTTGGACAAGGGCATTTAGGTGACGTTTCCGATTTTCACCATTTTTTCATTTTTCTGAAAATGTTTATCACCGTAAGGGCATTTTCGTCATTTCATGTTTCACGGACCGGACACCGTGGGGTGTGCCGGGTATGTCGGCTATTCGTTTGGGACATTTCATTGAGTTCGACACTCCTTGAATGCAAGGTTGGTCATTTTTGCAATTTTCTGTTTTTCGGGCCGGACGGTCCCGTGTGGGACCCATTACCGGAATTGCTGTGCATGGGGATTTTAATTAAGTCCATCTGCATCATAATTATTTTATTTAATGTGTTAATTGTGGTTAAGAATTTTTATGTGTATATATAATTGTGTGAGGTGTAAAATGAGAGAAAAAGAAAAAGAGAAAAGAAAAGAAATTTGGTGGTGGGACCCACCACTACCACATAAGTGGTCTAGAGACCACATTGTTCTCTTAGCTCTCTCTCTCCCGTAAATTTCTTTCTCACTCTCTTGTTCTTCATTTTTCTTTTTCATTTTTGTATCAAACTTTGAATCAAATCCCATTTTCAATACTTGGAGTTTTTGAGTGCCGTTTAAGGGAAAACGGAGAGCTCTACGAGCTCTACGCGTGTGTACCAGCGATTCTAGCTTTGAGCCTCCCTAGAATTTTTGAAATTCTTGACCCATTTCGAGGGTTTTGCGTAATTAAGAGGTATGGGTTCCTAATCCATGTTTTTCTTGCTCTTTTGTGAATCATGTCTTATAAATTGTTACAAAGCATGTTTGTCCTTGAATTATTTGTCTTAAAGATGATGTAAAAATTTTCAACTTTTTAGGTTTGTGTTCGAACACAAGCTACAAGTGAATTACCAAGTATATTAAGTTAGTTTCAGAAACTATGAACGCATTGAAGAGCCACCCCACTGATAGGATTTATATGACCTAGCATAGCAAATTCCTGTTTAGATTAAAGTGACATATGTTCCTGCCGTATCTGAAATATTTATGCTTTATACAAATGGTGAATTCAATGTATTATGTTTCGATTCATTATGGAATTGATATGGTCCACTTGATTACAAGAGATATTTATATATTTATATATTTATGTGATGGCGATCAATACATGAATATAAATAGTAATCATAAATTGTTCATAGTCGGTAATTATGTATGGACTCATAATTAATTAAGACTTGAACTGGATCCGCGTTAGGTTGAGATATATTACGAGAGCCGTCAAATGCAATTGCTCCCTACTACCGTCATGGCATTTGACTCTTAAGCATGAGAAAAATATAGACTCTTTTATTAATTAGTAATTACTTTGATTTGTTTGACAGAATCTTCGGAATCCTTAGACCGGCACTTTGGGTAATTATGTAATTAATAGTTAGAGGGTTATATTTTCAATATTTGCATCATTGCTAGGCCTGATCACGGTTCGGATCGGTTCGGTTTGGGACTAAAGATCAAGCCGAACCGGTCCTCACGGATTGGTGTAAATTGAAACCGAACCGATCCATGTGGGCCTTCAATCCGAACCAAACCGAACCGCGAAGTAACGGATCGGATCGGTCCAGTTTCCACGGATTGTTGTTAGGGTTTTGAGCTTGAACTCTGGTGGTTTGGCTCTTCTTCTTTTTCTTCTTCATAGACTCACACATCAGTAGTCTAGATCGTTGTTGACGCCATCAAAACCGTTGATCCAGCCTACCAAATCAGATCCGATCCAATCGCATTTGTGTGTGTATATATACACAGATGACGAAGGCCTGTAGATTCAATCACGTGAATAGATTGTTGGAATTAGATAAATGGATTTGACTTAGCCGAAAATAAACTCTGAGATTAACAAACAACTAAAAGAGGCTAGTCAGTTTTTTTTTAAGAAATTGAAATTATTTAAGTGCTAATCTTTCTATCAAAATTGAGCAATTGAAAAAAAAATAAAAAGCAGAAAATTGGACGAAAAAGACTCATCTGTTAAAGATTGTTTACCTTCACAAACTCAATTGTTGGTTTTTTTCTCCATCACCGGAAAAGAGGTAGACGCAGAGGTCGTCATTGCTTCGAATCAGGTGAACGATGGATTGAGAAGTGTTGGGATTGAGAGGCTATTGTGAGGCGAGAGGAGGAAGACAGAGGCAAAGAGAACTAGAGAAGAGGGTGAAGGGAGAAGACTGAAGAGAAAAAGGCTGAGGGAGTGAGGGAGGCGCCACTGAAAAGAGATGAGAGATGTATTTGGGATCTAGAGTTAGGTTAAAAGAATAAAGAATAAACAAAAAAAAAATACGGTATATTCAATATTGTGTTACTTGTGTGTATATATATATAATATATATAATAAATTATTTATTTAAAGGTTCGGTTCAGATTGGTAACGGTTTGGATCGGATCGGTTAACGATTCGGATCGGTTTTTTCATGGTCCAATCCGTTAACCGAACTACGAATACCGGATTGCAAATTTTCCAAACCATCACTGAACCATGAGATCTGAAAACCTATCTGAACCACACGGATCGGATTGGTTTGGACCGGATTGACGGATTATTTGCTCACCCCTAATCATTGCTACTTATATTTATTTTGTATTGATTATGGTTGATCACAAAGTAAATTCAAAGGCCTTCGTATGTTTTTAGACAAAATGATTTATTATATATTTATTTATTTAAATTATTATTTTGTCAAACAAATGTTTTATTGTGATCGAGTCAAAAATAATCAAAGGTACCAAAATAAATATATTAATTAAGTAGTCGGATTGATAGCTTTATTTATTCGATAACTAATTATGCATAGAGGGGTCAAAGTGCGACATTGACTTGAGGTTATTTATTATTTAATTAGAGTTCAATTAATTTCTTTTAGTGGAGTAGAAATTAATTTATGAATTAATTGAATTGGGTCCATGGACCGGACCAATTATTAATTCATTGTAACCAATAAAATAATAAGCCCAAAAGATTCTCACTTATAGCCCAACTTGATATTGGAATCCTATTAGATTTGAGACATGTGAATTAGAGATTGAGAAGGATTTATTGTTTCCTTTTCTTTATCTTTATATTGCCTATATATATACATGGTCTATGTATATTTTAGGTGTGATTTTTGGAAGAAGGAAAAAGGAATATATTTTCTCTCTCTAGATTTTAGGGTTTGTATGGAGATCCAAGGAAAAGGCATCTTACTAAGGCATATACAATAAGTGAGAACATTCACTTTAGAGGAAAGATTTAAAGGTTTACTCAGACCTTTGATGTAAGTATTCAATCCATTAATTGAATGATACATCATATTTTATATTTGCATAAAACTTGTCTCTATGTGATGAATCAAGATTTGTGAATGGAAATCCCTCGAAAAGTTTTTAAAACTAGCACGTTTCCCAATAGTGGTATCAGAGCATGGTTTGATTCATTACTAGAGATCATGTTTTTATCAAAATCATCATTCATGGATCCAAAATTATATTCATATATATTTTTATTGATGTATGTTGATGTATGATTTAATATGTTGATATATATTGATACATGATGATGTATGTATAATTGTGAATGAATGATGATGTATGTTTGGGCCATGGATGAAGCTTATAGATCAATTGAATGTAATTTTATCTTTGGATGAATGTAATTAAGGCTTCGATTTAGCCGTTTGAAAGTTCAATGATGTAATTTAATTTTTTCCATTGTATTTCAAATTGTAAATATTTTTAAAGCCATGTAAACTTCAACAAAGGGTGTTATGAAGCTTCAAGAAGGTCTAAAAGGGTTAAATTAGGCTTCAGGATTTTTTTCAAAATTTTTCAGAATTTTTCTAGAATTTTGTGGGCTTAATTTAATTTTCTGGGAATTTTTATTACATTTCTGGGATTTTTTCGGCGATTTTCCGACTACTTGAGTTTCGCCGGTGGCGAGAGTCATTGCCGGAAGAGGACACGGGATCCAGTGCATCGCGGTACGCAATATTACCATGCAACCGGATCCATAACCGCTGGATTAAATCAAGTGGAGAAAGATGATACGGTGTGGCAACATCCAAACAGCGTGTGAGGAGCACGCGCTATGAAGTCGGCAGCAAGTCAGCACCTCAGGCGCATGACGTACACGCACTGACCAGGTCAGCGCCTTAAGGCGCGTGAAGAGCACGCGCCGATTGAATGAGGGGCCATTAGGCACGTCATGGCACGTGGAACGCGCTGCGCACTCCCACACGCGCGTGGGGGCGGGTGAAAGGCACCATTAACTCCCTCCAGCACGTGCAGCCGCGTGGGAGCGCATGGCACGCGCTGGGAACCTTCCTGAGCGCGTGCATGCGCGTAGGATGTGCTTTAAGGCGTCCAATAGTGTCCGGTGACGCGTGGGTCAGGTTACAGCCTCCTGAAGGTGTACACAAACCTTTGATAGACCCTCGCGCAATACTTAAAGCAATTAAATGTTAAAAGCTAAATCCATTAGCCATTTTTTTTGCTTTATCTGTCATTTATTAATGTATGTGATGCATGGAATAGATAATTATTTATTAATTATTATTCATGCATTGGATCCATGATATTTAATTAAATGACTTAATTTGTATTAATTAAATTATGAAAATTAATTGGATTTGATTACTAATTAATTTGAGGGCACTTATTGAGAAACGAAAAATTATTTTTGTAAATTATTTTTAAAGTGTGCTTCAAATTAAATATTAGTGAATCATTTAAAAGTCCAAATATTTTCTAAATTTAATTGGATTAAGATTAAGGCGTTTTGTATGCATTATATCATGTAAATAAATAAATTGAAAACCCTAATTATGAATGATTAAAAATTGAGTGGAAGCGGGGATTTTTATACATTACCTCATGGCCTTCGTTATTAAAACCATTGTAATTAGATCTTCAAAAATAAGGCCCCACGCATGATTTGAAGAGTCTTAATATTACAAGAATGGTTGTCTCATGAAAATAAAAATATTAAATGTTCATTGTAATTAGATCTTTAAAAATAAGGCCTTACGCATGATTTAAAGAGTCTAGATTATAATGACAAGATATTTAATGTTTTATTTTTCATTAGAGCTTTAATAACGTTATACACTCAATCTAAAATCAATAGTGTTAGCTCCCCAACGGAGTGGTCTACACTAGGTGATTTTAGAAAGGCTAAACAAAATCGAGAATCATTTCATATGATAAACAAGGCATTGTCTTAAGAGATATGGAAATGATGGGATTTGCCCGCCAATAGCAATAATGAACTTCGCCAACCGAATAAGTTATTGGTGTATTGGTATATTAGTTATCCGATTTTTCATGCAGTGGTTAAGGGACCCACAAATTATTATTTTAATGAAAGTGCTCACCTAATAGCAAATGAATCCCAACAATAGTAATAATGAATTCCTCCATCAGGGTAAGTTATTGACGTATTGATTGTATGATTTATTATGCTACGAGTTGAGGGACCCGTATTAATTAAAAGGGATTGTTCACCAATAATGATAATGATCTCTTATTCTATTTGAGATTTATTATATTATGTGGTTAACAAACTCATTTTAATTTTGAATATGCATTATAGTATTAATAATTCACCTTGAATATTGTATGAATGTGTTTATATTCAGATTAATTATGTATAATCCATTTTATCTGTTTGCTAACATATTCAATGTATTTGGACCTCATTTGTATTGACTGGAAAAGGAACTTAGATACTCATAATGTAAGGGTACAAAATGTGTATACTACTCCCATATCTAATCCTTTTACTTTAAGATACCCAAGAGAACATTAATGCTTTAAATAAATAAGGCAAATGATATGATTTGGTGCAATATTCAAGAGTTTATCTCAAATACGTTCCAAAGTTAACATTTACATTATTTTATTTTCTTCAAGCATTATGTTAAATGTCAATGAGATGTTTTGGTGAGATTAGATAGAGGATATGTCTAAATACTATGTCAGACTTGAATACTATTAAGATAGCCTAAGGAACTCCAGTATGAGATCGTATTTTAAAAATGATTGTTTATTATTTAAAAATTGAACTGGAGGTCCATAGGGTTGATTTGAATGGTAAGTTTCAAATTGACATAATTATTGCCTTGTTACCAAGCTCGTTCGGCTCTTTCAGAGTAAACTAAATAAGGAATCAGTTTGAGTTCACACTCGCTGATATTCTTATAGAATTGGTAACAGATGAAGGGATAATCAAGAGTATGGGCGTTCCTATCAATCTAACCTAGTCTGTACCATCTTCTTCTAGGCCCAAGTGGACAAGCAAAGGTAAGAAGAAGGATGATAATACGACTAGGCTAGCACAAAACATGGGTATCCAAAAGGTTAAAAGGAATAAGGCAGTGTATGTTGAGGGCGAATGAAACTGTTTCTTTTGTCGCTAACTAAGACACTAAATAACGAACTGTCTAAGCAATGACGTGGCATAGAAAAATATATATTTAATCATTGAGCCATGTTATGTGGTTGTATCTATTAATTCCTGATGGATAGATTCTGGAGCCACTAAACATGTTTGCAATTCATTGCAATGATTTAAGGAATCCAGAAGCCTCGATGATATGGATATATATTTGTCTTTTGACATGATGCCAAGGTTGTAGCTAAGTCAGTGGGAGTATTACATCTAAAATTAGAGAGTATGAGGATATTACTATTAGAGAACTATCTTTATGCACAGATGATAAACACTATCTCATTCTTGTTTCATTTTTGGTTTATAAAAAACTGTGTTGTTATTTTGTAAAACTGCTTTTATAAAATTGTATAGATGTGCGATTGCTTCTGGTGTATTGAAAGATGGTTAATATACTATAACCACAGGCTCTTAAAATTTGCAGGATGTAGATACTAATGTTGCATCTTCTAGATTGAATGTTAAGAGAAAATTTATTATTCCTGACTCATTGTATTTTTAGTGTCTATTTTTGGGTTGTAATCAATCAAAATGAGATTCAAAGACTGGTCAACAAAGGTTTATTACCTAGTGAGGTAGGGGAGCCTAAACCAACTTGTGAATCCTGTATTGAATGATAAATACCCCTAACAGCTTTAATCAGCCAAATGAAATAGACATAAAGAACAATTAGAGTCGGTACACACAGGCACGTGTGGTCTTATGAACATCCAAGCAAGATTACTCACGTTTTGGATAAATTTACATGTTGCGACACAAGTCTTAAACTTTTGGTATATTCCGAGAGTGTCAAGACTGATGTGGAGCACAGATTAGGTAAACTTATCAAAACACTTCGATCTAATTGTGGATATGAGTATTTCTCGGGATAGTGCAAAGACTATATGGTCAATGAAGGTGTTGTGTACCAGTTTTCCGCAATTGACGCTCAATGAATTGAGGTGTCAAATAGGAATAACAGAATTCTGCTTAACTTGGTTAGATCTATGATTTGATATGCTACATTATCTCTTTCATTTTAGAGATTAGCTTTAATGATATCGATGCATATTATGAACTGTATTCCATCTTAGTCTATCTCAAGGATATCTTTTGAGCTGTGTTTTTGGCTAAATCTTAGTTTGAAACACATACACATATTGGGTAGTCTTGCTCATGTGCGCTTGATATGGACAAGTAAGTTGGAAGCAAATCATATGCATGATAGATTTGATAGCTACTCTAAAGGCACTAAGATAGATCATTTTATGATCTCAATGATAAAAGTTGATTGTTTACACTCACTGTTTATCTATAGGAGGATCATATTATGAATCACATACCTAGTAGCATAATGTTATAGAATATAGTATAAGTACCAGATGTACCACATATGATCACACTTATTATAGAAATTAAGAATTATAGATAAATTCCCTATTAGTGCGTCAGCATCATTTAGTACACAGATTCTTGAATCGGTACATTAATATAGTGGGAGGATTATCATCCAATCCGACAGAATCATGTTTTTAGGTGAGACCTCTATGGACATCCCTATTAAACATGAGTTGGACCCAGTAAGCTACACGGAAGCGTGAACCAATATGGATACAGATCGTTTTGGCGAGTTGCTATGAAATCAGAGTTGGAATCTATGTATTCTAATTAAATCTAGAATCTTGTAGAACTTTCTAGTAGGGTGATTCCTATGGAAGGCAAGTTAATCTACAAAAGGATACTAGAATATTTCTTAGTAATTAAATCATGAGTGTATAAGGGAATGTCATTATTTTTCCTAATTCTATATATTGATGACATCCTACTCATTTATAATGACGTGGAAGTTTTGTCATCAATAAATAAGTAGTTGTTCAATTACTTTTAAATGGAAGATCTTCAAGATGTAAGCTATATTCCTAGGATCAAGCTTTTGCAAGATCAGGTTAAAAGGAAAATAAGCTTATCTTAATAATGCTACATTGATAAAGTCTTGACCAGGTTTGGTATACAAAACTCAAAGAATGAGTTCTTACATTATTGACATGGATTGCTCTCTCTAGTAAATAGTTTTCAAAGACTAGCAGAAGAGATTAAGCAAATGAGACTGGAACTCTATGCTTTGGCATATGGGAATTGTGACGGCCCAAGTTTTGTAAACCCGGTGCATCAGTGATGGCCAAAAGATGACCCGATAATGGATCTGAAATGCGGAAGCGAAAGGTGAAACAACAGTTTCTAGAGATACAATACGTCTCTAAGACACCAATGTGACCCTCAATGAGGTCACGGAACCCAAAGGAAACAAATGCAGAAGTGTCATTTCAAAAACGGACAAAAAGAACCAAGGGGCAAAATGGTCATTTTGTAAAAAGTGGATTCAGGTGCTATCGAGCACACCGCTGGAAAGACAATGACAAATTAGTCAAGTTCAAAAAAAAGTTTACTCAATTTGGAGTCTGGATTTAATATATACTAGTACACAAGTCCTAGTCATCATGATTATCAAGTAAAAAACTTAATTGGGCCAAGGGAACCATTAAATAGATTTTAATTAATCATTTAATTTAAAATCTCTAGATTTTCATACTTGTCCAAATACTCCCAAATTAAAGTATGTTAACAAACATGCTAAGACTTAACTTAAAAGCATACTACAAGTTCATTGCATGAAAAGTATGGTCATGGGATTTAATCTTTCACCAAAGATAAATATTAAATAAAAAGTGCAATTCTTATTCAATTAATCCCAATTTAATATATGTTAACAAACATATTAAAACATGATTTTCTAGCATGCCACAATTCTATTCTAAGTTATACACATCCTTGTGAATTAAATTTCATACAAAGAAATAATTAGTACTAATTTTCTAGAATTGATACAAGGCAGGCAATTAAGTTGTATAATCATGCTAAACACTCAATACAACACACACAAAAGCCTAGAACATCCCCTACCTCAATTTGAGATGAAAATCTCTAAAACCACCAAATGGAAACCGCTCCGAATCCGACGAAACTTCTAGGTTTTGTCGAGGACTGCACCGTGCACATAACTCCCAAGGAAGACCCATCAAAATCACAACTTGACTTCAAATCCAAACTCAAAAAATGGTCAAAAATGGGTTCTAATAAGAGTGAAAGAAGCGCGTAGTCAACACGAACACTAAACGCAAAGGCCCTTCTATGTTCTGACGAAGGAATGAAGCTCAAAAGAGGAGAGAGAATGTGGCAGTCTCCCTTGGGCTGCCATGGAAGCTTCAGGTCATACAAGAGAGTGGGGAAGATGAAAAAATAAAATATCTCACCTCCTTTTTATAGAAATCTCAAAAAGTGCCCCGAACAGGCCCCGCCGGGGTCCGAAAAAGTGAAATTTGAGTAGACGAGCTCAAATGACAAAACTATGTGAACAAAAAAGATTTAAAATGAGAAAAAATGAATAACAGAAGAAACAATGTCAAAAACAGAGTCCCGAGCAGAAAGTTATGCTCCAAACAAGTTTGGCGCTAATAAGAGCCAAAAACCCTGAAACTGGAAAACAATGACCAGAAGGAATTTCTAAGTATACACGACTCGACAAAAAGTGAAAATGAATCCCATACGAGGATCCAGGCTCAAAATAAGGCATTTAGCAATAATTTTCATTAATTGCACAATGGCCCCTCCAAAAAGTGAAAACTGCACTAATGGCCCAGAATGAAAATATCTTCCAAAAATATTTTCTTAAAAACCCCTGAAATAAAATATCTTCATAAGATATTTATGAAAAACACCCTAAGAAAAGAAAATAATTTCAAAGAACTTTGCATCCATGCCCCTATGGACACCGGGAGTAACCAGAGTACTTTCTTGCAAAAGTAAAAATACGTATTTCATGGAAACCACTTAAGATGGAGATACATGAAGTCAAAACCAACTTTGAACACAAGAAGTGTGGTTATGCCAACAAAGTGTCAAACGGGAAAAAGACAAAATAGGGAAAAGGACGAAATAGGGAAAATGACGAAAAGTGAATAGTGTCGAAAAAATGAAAAATGTGGAAACGACTCGGTCCTCAAAGGAAGTTATCAATCCACATAAAAGAGTCTCGGAAATCACTCCAGAGCACTCGAGACGACACTAAGCGAAGAGGAACTGAACTCAGAAAGGAAAGACAACGGAAAAAAAAATATCCGTGAAAATCCGGGTCATTACAACCTTCCCACCTTAAAAGGATTTCGTCCCCGAAATCCAGCCCCAACCAAAACAAAAACGCGAAACTAGGATAACTACAGAGTACATCGCCGAGTATCCCACACAACGCGATACAAAAGCAATCCCAAAGCTGAAAGACAACGCACAAACCAATGTCATTTGCACCCACGTGATAATGACAGGACAACCTCTCAAAAGGAAGGTGACTAAATGGCCACCCAACAAGTCGGAACTCACACACAGAACCCAAGGTGAGACAAAGGAATGGAAGACAACAACCGTAAACATCCCTCTAGATGAACCATCATACCAATCCAACAACAACCACCAAAAGATCTCCAAGATAACCACGTATCATATCAGGGTACCGAACAAGACGATGCGGCAGTACGAATAGCGACCAGAACCCACCCACGACATACTCAAATGAGTGGTAGCAATGACAGTGCCTAGTGCCCGCCCATACTTACTCGTCAGTAAGGTAGCATCGATGGTAACTAGTACTCGCCCATAACACACAACTTTGTACGGTAGCATGGCAGTATAAAGCACTAATTCATAACTTCCCCCACTAGGTCTACCCAAGAAACCACTCGATACAAATGACATCAATGTCAAAAATGATCATTGCCAAAAGCACTACGGAGACCAACATTTTGTGAGAGTTGAGATGTGACACCCCCAACATTTTTCCATGCATAAGTTGATCAGGCTTATACACGAAAAACCAGGGATATCAAAAACAATTGGCAATATGCAAGCATGGAATACAAAATGATAATAATAAAAGAACTTAGACAGGAAAGGAACACTAAATAATACAACATCCATCCATCCTTTATTTAATACAGTACTCCATTACAACTTAGAAATCCTATGTCAAGGATCCCTAAATATAAACCTAAGAGTTCAACGTCAAAAGTAAATAAAAACTGAAACTGAAGTAATACATAAAACTTCTACCCTGAACTGGATCGTAAGAGTAGATGAGTTCGGATGGTGGTCCCACACTGCTAACCTCAACCTTGGAACGGGTACTGACCGTATCCTGAAATAACAACAATGGTGGGTCAACCCCACGAGCAAGTCCTCTCTACTATGACCCAAATCAAATAATCAAATAAATTAATCATTATGAATCGGATGAGTACTATATCTGTATACATCCAAATGGAACTACCCGATGTATAATATGACCTCAACCAGAATAGACGGGGATCACTTAGACTCACACTAGGTGGTTAAGTGTCTCCTTTCCCTACCCGGGAAATCAGCTTTATACACGGTGCATGGTACTGACAACACCGACTGTAAAGACTGCACAGTAGTAACGCATCTCAATGTACTAATGAGTTACTAAGCATATTAATTAGGCAATACATGCCAATGATAATACTAAACATACTGAGTATATCAATTAGGCAACACATGCCAATAATATTAAACCACATACCCCGACAGCCACACATCTGTCTATGGCAACGAATGCATAAGGTATAAATGAGTCTAAACTTATTAGCCAGCTCACATGGTTCTATATGGCAACACATCCATATAATATAAATGCGACATAATAAACAGTCCATTTATTCCCTGAAATGCACACAGCATAATAATCATGGTTTATATACGATTAACAGTATAAATATTCCATAATATATAATGAATCATTTATATGAATAAAACCAAGCACTAATTAATTTAACATTAATGGTTATTACAGTTTAATAAAATAATAATACCATTAATAGTCGTTAAATTAATTACATACGTTTACTAGCGATTCGCACTTTAACTGATACAATTAATATTTAGAAATATTAATCGGACAATTATAATAGTTAACGAGAAATAAAATAATAATATAATGTCCCGTTAATTCCAAAAATGCTAACCCGAGGCCCCAAAATGTATAGTGAAGGTCCTGGTAATGACAAAACAGTCCCTATGGGTATTCTGGTAAGTTCCAGCAGCTGACAGGGCCCCTCACGCGCCCCCACGCGCCGCCCTAAGCTCCCCCACGCGCAGCCCAACCTTCCCCACTCTCCCACGCGCCTCCACGCGCATCTGGCACTAGCCACGCGGGCGCACGCGCTCCCACGGCTCGCGTTTAAGTCTCCTGCAGACATGGCACCTCCTGGTTGGTTGGCTGTATTGACTTGCTGTGGGTGCGCTACACAGGATCACTTCATCTCATCTCACCTAATCCAAGGGTCAATGATCCGGGTGTACAGCGGTAACATGGACCGCAATGCACCGGATCAATCAGATTCATCTAAGGCCCAGGATGCATACGCACGCTACCCTAAAGTACGCCGCATCACACCGGATCACTCCGGTCATCTCCCCCACATCTGGTGGCCGGAAAACTCGCCGGAGTCTCGCCGGAAATTGCAGAAAAGCCCCGGAAAAATCTAGAAAATTCTAGAAAAATCCCTAAAGCCTTATTTAATTATTTTCAGCCATTATAAATTTCATAGGATATTAAATAAATATATACCGTCCTATATAATTAAAATTTTATTAATTTAATAAACTAAAATTAATAATTTATTAACCTCCTAACCTGGTCTCTATGCATAAAAATAAACTAAACAATTAATTTATTAATTCAAAGGGGAAAAGTAGATAATAACTTGCCTTTTGGATTTAAAATAAATCCGCCGGTTGCGCGTAGTCGGGTAAATTTCTCCTACACCGGTCCAAGCTCCTTTCTTTCTCTCTCTTCCTTTCCACACTTTTACAATGGCTCACTGAAAGCTATAACTTTTTCTAACTCCCTTCCATTCCTTCTAAGGTAGGCTAACTAATTTATATACAATTTATATAATATAAATATTGCAAATATCTAATTTTACATTTAACTAACCACATTCCCAACCATATGGCTTTAAGTCTACCCATAAACATTAATGAAATCCTATCCTAATCTCTAATTTCATCATGACATTAAGATTTAATACTATTATTATTATAACTATTATTATTGTTATAAATAAACTATTATAATTATTATTATTATATTATTATTATTATTAATAAACTATTATAATTATTATTATTATATTATTATTATTATTATTACATAAGAATACATTATATCATCATAATACTTTATAACACAAATATAATACTTTAATTAACTAATATTGCTTAATTAAACATAATCAACAAATAAAAATTAATAATAATAATACATGCACAATTAAATGAACTCAATATAAGATGGTAAAGAAATCTACACATTAATTAATTCAAATAAACTAAACTCTTTAATAAAATACGGGGTATTACATTCTCCCCCCCTAATAAAGGAATTTCGTCCCCGAAATTCACGACATACCAGTAGTAAAAAGCTCTGGATATTGGGCACAGATAATATCTTCCCGTTCCGAAGTAGACTCTGTCTCACTATGATGACTCCACTGTACACGTACTAATGGAATAGTCTTCGTGCGCAGTTTCTGATTCCTACGATCGAGAATACAGTAAGGTTGTTCCAAATAGGTTGCATCGGGTTGCAACTCAATTTCACCCACATCAATGTGTTGATATCGATCTTCTTCCCGTAGAAATTTTCGCAGCATAGATACATGAAAAACATTATGTACCCTATGAAGATTATCTAGTAGAGCCAGACGATAAGCTACTGCCCCAATTCGATCCGTAATCATAAAAGGACCCACAAAACGAGGCGATAACTTACCCTTTAACCCAAACCGCATTACTCCCTTCATGGGAGAAACCTTAAGCAAAACCTGATTACCAACCTTAAACTCCAAAACATGAGTTCGACAGTCAGCATAACTTTTCTGTCTGCTTTGAGCTGTACGCATCCGATCCCTAATGATAGCGATCTTTTCTGACGTGTCCTTAATAAATTCAGGACCCAAAAAGCTGTTCTCACCAACTCCAAGCCAACAGACAGTAGACCTACACGGTCTACCGTACAAAGCCTCAAATGGTGCCATACCAATAGTTTTCTGATAACTATTGTTATAAGCAAACTCTGAAAGCGGCAAATATTCCTCCCAATTGCCCTTAAAATCAAGAACACATGCCCGCAACATGTCTTCTAAAATCTGATTAACTCGCTCAGTCTGTCCATCTGTTTGAGGATGATAAGCAGTGCTAAGATAAAGTTATGTACCCAAAGCCTGCTAAAAGCTCCTCCAAAATCCTGATACAAACTTCGGATCTCTATCTGATACGATGAACAATGGTACGCCATGAAGTTTCACCATTTCTGCAATATACAGTTTAGCATACTGTTCTGACGTAAAGTTTGAACGAACAGGCAGAAAATGAGCGGACTTGGTCAATCTATCAACAATGACCCAAATAGAGTTGTGATTATGATGTGAAGTAGGTAATCCCTCTATAAAGTCCATAGAAATACTCTCCCATTTCCACTCTGGTATAGGAAGTGGCTGTAACGATCCTGGCGGTCTCTGATGATCAATCTTGATCATCCGACAGGTGCTACATTTAGAGACAAAGATAGCTATATCTCTTTTCATGCCGGCCCACCAAAACTGGCGTTTCATGTCCTGATACATCTTGTCTCCCCCTGGATGTACAGAGAACTGAGAAGTGTGTGTCTCTCTCATCACAACATTTCTCAAATTATCAGCTGAAGGCACAATTAAACGTCCCTTGTACCTCAATCCTCCATCAGTCCCTATAGAATAAAAAGAAACATCTCCGGAGGCTAACTCCGAAACCCGATCAATACACTGTTCATCTGAGAGTTGCGCTTGAATGACCTGATGAATGATAGAAGGAGTTACTACCACACATGCCATAAAAGCGTCTGCTAACTCATCAACAGTCTTCAAAGCATCCCACTCTGTTGCAAACAAAGCTGAAAGGCTGACATAGGGTCGGCGGCTGAGTGCGTCTGCTACAACATTCGCTTTTCCTGGATGATACTGAATAGAGAAGTGATAGTCTTTCACGAACTCCAACCATCTGCGCTGTCACATATTCAGTTCCCTCTATGTGAACAAATATTGTAGACTTTTATGATCGCTAAACAATCAAAAAGTCTCCCCCAAAAGATAATGCCTCTAAATACGCAAGGCAAAAACCACTGCTGCGAGCTCTAGATCGTGAGTCGGGTAATTAAGCTCATGAGGCTTAAGCTTCCTAGACCCATAAGAAACTGGTCGCTCTTCTTGCATCAACACACAACCCAAACCCTTCAAAGAAGCGTCAATAAATACTAAATACTCGATTCCACTCTGAGGTGTGGCTAAGACAGGTGCAGAAGTTAACTTACTCTTCAATTCAGCAAAAGCAGTCTGACAAGAATCATCCCATACAAATGGTACATTCTTCTTAGTCAGATGAGTAAGTGGACCTGCAATTTTGGAAAATCCCTAGATGAACCTGCGATAATACCCCGCCAATCCCAGAAAACTGCGAATCTCTATCGGTGAGGTAGGCTGTCCCCACTCCATAACGGCCGCAACCTTGGCTGGATCTACTGCTAACCCTTCTTCTGACACTACATGACCCAGAAATTTGACCTCTTTCTGCCAAAATTCACATTTCTCAAACTTCGCAAACAACTGATGTTCTCGAAGTGTCTGCAACACTGTGCGTAAATGTCTGGCATGGTCCTTCTCCGACCTAGAGTAAACCAGAATATCATTAATGAAAACAATGACAAACTGATCTAAGTACTCTCTGAATACTCTATTCATCAAGTCCATAAAGACAGCTGGAGCGTTCGTTAAACCGAAAGGCATAACACGAAACTCGTAAGATCCGTACCTTGTGAGAAATGCTGTCTTTGGAACATCTTGTTCTCTGACTCGTAGCTGATGATAACCAGACCTCAAATCGATCTTTGAGAAGTAAGTAGCTCCCTTCAACTGATCAAATAGGTCATCAATTCTGGGCAACGGGTACTTGTTGCGAATAGTGACCTTGTTCAGTTCTCTGTAATCAATACAAAGACAAAGAGATCCATCCTTCTTCTTGACAAACAGTACTGGTGCGCCCCATGGTGAAGTACTCCTGCGAATAAATCCCTGGCTGAGCAGCTGCTGAATTTGATCTTTCAACTCTCGCATCTCCACTGGTGCCATTCTGTACGGCGCCTTAGCAATAAGCGTAGTGCCTGGAGCTAAATCAATGACGAAGTCTATCTCTCGACTCGGTGGCAAGCCTGGAATTTCCTGGAATACATCCTGGAATTCCTGTACTACCGAGATACTGTCCAGAGATACCGCAGTCGCTTCCTGTGAGTCCTCCTCAAGAACGAATAAATAAGTGATAGGCCCTCTATCAGGTTGTGGTACAACAAGAAGATACATCTCCTATCCTGGTATAGCAAATACAATAGACTTTTCATAACAGTTAACCTGAGCATGGTACTGAGATAACCAGTCCATCCCAAGTATAACATCATACGAATGCATATCTAACACTAACAAATTTGCAAGAAATCGAAGCCGGCCCATATCTATAAGGATATCACCGCTACACTCTCGTAAAATTGCGCCAACTCCCAATGGTGTATAAATATTGAGAGGTTGGTCACATAACTGAGTCGTCATACCAGATAAGATAACAAAAGATCTAGACACAAAAGAATGTGATGCACCAGTGTCAAACAGTATACGAGCAGTTCTACCATGTATAGAATACATACCCTCAATAGCCTGAGGAGTCTGCGCATTATGTGGCATGAAGTTATAAACTCTGCCATGATGCAACTGCTGTAGAGGTTGTCCCGAAGGAATTGGTGGTGCTGGAAGTGCCGGAAAATTCTGAACTTACCCACGTGGCATCGGTGGGGCCGGTAGAGGTAATGGCTGATTAGGTCTCGGCTGCCCTGTCCCTGCTTAGCTTTGGGACACATCTTGGCTGGATGCCCAATCTCTCTACAGTGATAACAACGTCCCATAAAAGGACCTGCCTACCTTCTCTGTTGATTTCCCGACCACTGTTCCTGTCCGGTCTGAGGTACCCCACCTTGTCTACCCTGATTAGGGACTCCATCCCTCTGCACATCTGGGTTTCCTTTCTTTTTCTTCCAAGGTTGATGTCCTTGAAATCTGCCCCGATCATTGGACTTGGTACCACTGCTACTTCCTTTCTCCACTACCTGGTAGTCTCGGTTAGCCCGCTTATCTTCCTTGAACTTCCGGTAATCACTCCTCATCTGGCAGTGCTGTAAAGCGGCATTAACCACCTGGATATAAGTAGTATATGCAGGACTACCTATGATCACCACTTTAATCGGCCATATCAACCCCTTAACAAAGCGGTCTCTCTTCTTTTCTTCCGTATTGACCTCCTCTGGTGCAAATAATGACAAATTAATGAACTTCTGTTCATACTCAGCCACAGTCATATCCTCCTGTTGCAGATCCAGAAATTCAGTCTTCATCGCTGATCTTATTGACATAGGAAAATACTTGTCATCAAAGCGAGTCTGAAATTCAGCATAAGTCAATCTAGTTCTCTCTTCGACAGTAGTAATAGACTCCCACCACTGTAATGCATTGCCTATCAGCATAAACGTAGCTAGCATCTGTTTCTGCACTTCGGTATAGATTACCATCCAAAGATGACGCTCGCTCTCCTGTTTCCACTGATATGCTAACAAGACATCTGTGCACCCTGCAAATGTTAGTGGATTTCCCCGGATGAACGAGTGACGAATTTTGTCCCATGACATTGGCTGTGCCACTGGTTCAAGAACAAGTACTATCGGAGGAGGTTGCTGGTTTCGTAGAGCAGATGCTACTCCTGCTGCTACAGCTCGTGCAATAATATCAGCAACTTGAGGGGAAAATTCCTGATTCTCATTTTGAGTTGGGGAAATACTGCGATGACGGTTAGCATTCCTTGTCCCATGCCGAGACATCCTTCTTTTGGATTCAGAAAAATCTAACGTCAGTACATTATAATGGACCGACTAAAAGAATACAAAGAACCCTAATACTTAGGCGCTAATTATCAGAATACACAACGCGGAAGTATAGTAATCACAGATCCCTAAGACACTCAAACCTGGAATGCTCTGATACCAACTGTGACACCCCCAACATTTTTCCACGCATAAGTTGATCAAGCTTATACACGAAAAACCAGGGATATCAAAAACAATTGGCAATATGCAAGCATGGAATACAAAATGATAATAATAAAAGAACTTAGACAGGAAAGGAACACTAAATAATACAACATCCATCCATCCTTTATTTAATACAGTACTCCATTACAACTTGGAAATCCTATGTCAAGGATCCCTAAATATAAACCTAAGAGTTCAACGTCAAAAGTAAATAAAAACTGAAACTGAAGTAACACATAAAACTTCTACCCTGAACTGGATCGTAAGAGTAGATGAGTTCGGATGGTGGTCCCACACTGCTAACCTCAACCTTGGAACGGGTACTGACCGTATCCTGAAATAACAACAATGGTGGGTCAACCCCACGAGCAAGTCCTCTCTACTATGACCCAAATTAGAGAATCAAATAAATTAATCATTATGAATCGGATGAGTACTATATCTGTATACATCCAAATGGAACTACCCGATGTATAATATGACCTCAACCAGAATAGACGGGGATCACTTAGACTCACACTAGGTGGTTAAGTGTCTCCTTTCCCTACCCGGGAAATCAGCTATTATACACGGTGCATGGTACTGACAACACCGACTGTAAAGACTACACAGTAGTAACGCATCTCAATGTACTAATGAGTTACTAAGCATATTAATTAGGCAATACATGCCAATGATAATACTAAACATACTGAGTATATCAATTAGGCAACACATGCCAATAATATTAAACCACATACCCCGACAGCCACACATCTGTCTATGGCAACGAATGCATAAGGTATAAATGAGTCTAAACTTATTAGCCAACTCACATGGTTCTATATGGCAACACATCCATATAATATAAATGCGACATAATAAACAGTCCATTTATTCCCTGAAATGCACACAGCAAAATAATCATGGTTTATATACGATTAACAGTATAAATATTCCATAATATATAATGGATCATTCATATGAATAAAACCAAGCACTAATTAATTTAACATTAATGGTTATTACAGTTTAATAAAATAATAATACCATTAATAGTCGTTAAATTAATTACATACGTTTACTAGCGATTCGCACTTTAACTGATACAATTAATATTTAGAAATATTAATCGGACAATTATAATAGTTAACGAGAAATAAAATAATAATATAATGTCCCGTTAATTCCAAAAATGCCAACCCGAGGCCCCAAAATGTATAGTGAAGGTCCTGGTAATGACAAAACAGTCCCTAGGGGTATTCTGGTAAGTTCCAGCAGCTGACAGGGCCCCTCACGCGCCCCCACGCGCCGCCCTAAGCTCCGCCACGCGCAACCCAACCTTCCCCACTCTCCCACGCGCCTCCACGCGCGTCTGGCATTAACCACGCGCTCGCACGCGCTCCCACGCGCGCGTTTAAGTCTCTTGCAGACGTGGCACCTCCTGGTTGGTTGGCTATATTGACTTGCTGTGGGTGCGCTACACAGTATCACTTCATCTCATCTCACCTAATCCAAGGGTCAATGATCCGGGTGTACAGCGGTAACATGGACCGCGATGCACCGGATCAATCAGATTCATCTAAGGCCCAGGATGCGCGCGCACGCTACCCTAAAGTATGCCGCATCACACCGGATCACTCCGGTCATCTCCCCTACATCCGGTGGCCGGAAAACTCGCCGGAGTCTTGCCGGAAATTGCAGAAAAGCCCCGGAAAAATCTAGAAAATTCTAGAAAAATCCCTAAAGCCTTATTTAATTATTTTCAGCCATTATAAATTTCATAGGATATTAAATAAATATATATCATCCTATATAATTAAAATTTCATTAATTTAATAAACTAAAATTAATAATTTATTAACCTCCTAACCTGGTCTCTATGCATAAAAATAAACTAAACAATTAATTTATTAATTCAAAGGGGAAAAGTAGATAATAACTTGCCTTTTGGATTTAAAATAAATCCGCCGGTTGCGCGTAGTCGGGTAAATTTCTCCTACACCGGTCCAAGCTCCTTTCTTTCTCTCTCTTCCTTTCCACACTTTTACAATGGCTCACTGAAAGCTATAACTTTTTCTAACTCCCTTCCATTCCTTCTAAGGTAGGCTAACTAATTTATATACAATTTATATAATATAAATATTACAAATATCTAATTTTACATTTAACTAACCACATTCCCAACCATATGGCTTTAAGTCTACCCATAAATATTAATGAAATCCTATCCTAATCTCTAATTTCATCATGACATTAAGATTTAATACTATTATTATTATAACTACTATTATTATTATAAATAAACTATTATAATTATTATTATTATATTATTATTATTATTAATAAACTATTATAATTATTATTATTATATTATTATTATTATTATTACATAAGAATACATTATATCATCATTATACTTTATAACACAAATATAATACTTTAATTAACTAATATTGCTTAATTAAACATAATCAACAAATAAAAATTATTAATAATAATACATGCACAATTAAATGAACTCAATATAAGATGGTAACGAGATCTACACATTAATTAATTTAAATAAACTAAACTCTTTAATAAAATACGGGGTATTACATGAGATATGGTCCAAAGATGTCTGGCCAGACCATCCTAGCCAATCCCAAAACTCTGACAACAATGCCATAGGTACCGCTATGCTTAAGGCCTTAAATCCTCAATACAACAAAACCAACATCTCCAATGTCTCAAAATACCCCTATTAACAACATTAATCAGGAATCCAAAACCTGACAAGCAAATCAACGCCTATAGAAATCAAAACGAATCTCACAATAAGACATTTCATTGAAAGTCCTTCACATCTCCCTGAAACAAATCAACTACAAGACTACACCGTAATCAAACATC
The DNA here is from genome assembly GCF_030987335.1 of Cornus florida. NCBI lineage: Eukaryota > Viridiplantae > Streptophyta > Magnoliopsida > Cornales > Cornaceae > Cornus > Cornus florida. The sequence goes on from NW_026775571.1 coordinate 5,335,660, forward strand.
AGATCCACATCCCTATCATGGATAACTAAATCCTCAAAATACAAATCCACCAAGTGACACACACATCAAAATGCCAACAACTAAGGTCACAAGATGAATCTCTCAAAACCATGCTTGGCAACACCAAGCTAAATCAAAATTCCTCAATTTCTATCGATCCATAAACAACCACTGGAACTACAATTCCTCAAAACCATGCCTAGTTATAACTAGGATGAGAAACTCCACAACAAGCCATATCCAACAGCGATCCTCCAAAACTCCTCCTAAAAGTTAACCACATCCAGACCTCCAAAACGGAAACAAGTCTCTAAAAGACAATCTCAAAAGAGCATCGAGCTCACCTCACACTCAAACAAATCCTCAATGATATGGACACAAGTCTCCATAAAATGATCTCACACCAATCAACTCATTCCGAGCACCACAATTCCGTCAATAACCACAGCAAAAACTCCCCAAAGAAGACACGAAAGAAAGGGAACCACCAGTCCTAAAAAGGACAACACAACAACCCCATCTCTGAAATGAAAGACAACAAGGTCAAAAACTTCACCCCCTACATGGAAGTAAGTCGCCCAAAATCCATCAAATCCTCACCAAGGACTCAAAACAATAATGGTGATCCTCACGGACCAACCAACCAAGAACTGTGCACAACGCAACGAAAAGAAGAGACTCAGTCCTTGTAAAGTCCTTAACACGAACCAAGAAAAGAGAAGAAACCCTATCCTCCTACAAGTGTCAATATGACAAACACGAAAATGGAGCATCCTTCCCACCTTAGGGAAGTGGACAGCTCAAGATAGAACAAATGTGACAACTCCTCTACAAGGAATCTCACAACGAAACTCTTACGGAAACCCACATACACATTACATGCGACTGAGGAGAAACAAAAGGGAACCCAAACCTGGAAGTCATGCATGTGACAAGGAATGCAACTACCAGAAAGAAATCTACTCACATCGATAAAAATTAAAGGTACATGCAACACGTCTCCACGTAAGCACAAAAGCATGTCATTAAAGCGTAATAACAGTATGACATCTTTAAGCATATAAAGAAGGCATGCTAATGCCACATAACAAGAAGGCAAATGTGGATACACCTCCATCTACTCATGCATCACAACATCATAAATCATACTACTAACATGGTAGTAAACGAAATTGTAAAAGACAAAATGATGCAATAATGAACCCTATGGACATCGTGTCCTAGAGTGTCTAAGCAAAAGGAAGGACCAGTCCTAGCCATAAACTGTCTCCAAAAACCAATACGACATCAGCCTGTCTCAAAACAAATGTGAGCCCTTACCACAATGGTAAGACTCTAACAATCTAACTCCAAATCTAGAGGTGACACTACAAGTGACGCTAACAATGCAATGCTCTCTCTACCCGAAACATCAATCAATCGACTTGATCCCAAAAGTGTCATCACTCAAGGAGAACTCTAAAGAAAATGGCAACTATAACCATACCAACAATAACCAAATCAATCACCACGACTGATCCCCAAAACAAACACCATCATCATCGATCAAAAGGACAATGCCTATCAAAACAAAATCGACACTGATTCCATCCAAACTGCCCATGTAGCATGCCAATACAGTAGCATGGCAGTGCCATGCACTAGCCCACAACGTACCCACCCACGAAAAATACAAGTTCCAGAGGAATTATCCTGAACAATCAAGGATCCTAAGAAGTCCATAACCTTATAATGGCCCCAAACTAACAAATCCAGCACTATAGTAACGCCAAACAACTCATCTCACGAGAGCCTAAACAAAAGGTGACCATCCACCTACCTTAAAACCAGTATTAGGTTGACAACAACTTATACTACCACGAAACTGTGATTACAATCACCATCAACCTCAACTCGTGCCTCAATAACCAATCCCGTATCATGCCAAATATGCAACATAATTATGCATATACAATTCTAATCTAGCATACGTCACACGTCATGCTCTTTACATTAGAATAAAATAATGCTAAACGAACGGCATACAACATGTAGCACGTAAGCACATAAACATGTTATCAACCAAAACATATTATCATAAAACATATAAACACTTAGAGTATGGCAACAAAAGCATGATATGCACCCAAAACCCGTCATCCTAAGGTTTTTGAACCTAGGAGCTCTGATACCACTTGTGACGGCCCAAGTTTTGTAAACCCGGTGCGTCAGTGATGACCAAAAGATGACCATCCGAAATGCGGAAGCGAAAGGTGAAACAACGGTTTCTAGAGATACAATGCGTCTCTAAAACACCAATGTGACCCTCAATGAGGTCACGGAACCCAAAGGAAACAAATGCAGAAGTGTCGTTTAAAAAACGGACAAAAAGAACCTAGGGGCAAAATGGTCATTTTGTAAAAAGTGGATTCAGGTGCTATCGAGCACACCGCTGGAAAGACAATGATAAATTAGTCAAGTTCAAAAAAAAATTTACTCAATTTGGAGTCCGGACGGGGGAGAAAGGTCAAAAACAAAAATGATGTCGTGGCGGCCCAACGAGGACAACCCACCACTGCTGCAACTGAGAGTAAAAACGGGCATCTAAACAGACTTTTTTTGGAAAAACTCAAAGAAGAAACCCCCCCTAAAATCAAGTTTCCTACCCTGAATGCGGACGGAAACAAAAAAAAAAAAAAAAAAAAAAAAAAAAAAAAAAAAAAAAAGTGCATTGTAAAATGCCCAGAATGCCCCTAAGAAAATCAGGTCAAGAGGAAAAAAACTAATCCGAGCTATTGCCCAAGTTTTAGAAATAGGGCTTCAAGAGGTTTTTAAATTGCCTAAATTGAAAATGCAATCTTAAAATGCACCCACAAGACCTCCAGAAGTTTTGGATCGGTCGTGACGATTTTCAAAAAAAAAGTCGATGAATAGTACCAACTACATTTGTACTAAAAATTTGCAAAACCTAGCAGCAAGGATTTTCTGGAAAAATATGGATTTTTGAGGGCCAAGATGATGTTTTCTGGAAAAACACAAAAAAGAAACCCCCCTCAAAATCAAGTTTTCTACGTGACTTGTGTGAAAAAATGAAAAAAAAACTCATTGTGAAATATCCGAAATGCCCTTATAACAGAATAGGGTCAAACTCAAAAATATGCAACTTTAAGTTTTTGTTTCATCAAGGAAGGTATTGTTTGCCAAAGTGAGCATGCAAGTGTATGTAATATGATAAAATAGATATGCTACAATGGCCTATGGCCTCATTATAATACATTTACAACATTTGACATGTCAAACCTCCAAGTTAGAAAAATTACATTTCATAGACAAATCATGAACATGCTAACACTTGCATGTGAACAACAATGCTTCTAAAGAAGCTCAACTCAGCAAATCACCCAAGCAATTGCAATCTCCAATCTTGTATCCTGTACCTGAAATATACCCCAGTATCGTAGGGGTGAGTAACATAAAGCTACTCGTAGGAATTGAGCATGCATCGACCTAAAGTTTTACAAGTTGCATGATTTAATTATTGTGGTTCATTCCACCTAACATCTATGTCAAGGTGAAACTCAGGGAGCATCCTAGCTACCTAAGATCATTTATAGCATCAATCACCTCATTCATGCAATTTTAACAACATAGGGTCATGCTTACACAAAGTAACAACATAGGAGCATGCTTACACAAAGCAACAACACAGTGGTTCTCAAGGTTATCAACTTGAAGTCTAAAATGCAACATCAACTAAATATAACAATTTAGCATAATTAGAATATCTAATACCACACATCAAGACATAGATTCTCTAGGTTATCAACTAGCAATCTAAAAGTGTGAAATCAACTAAATATATCAATTTAGTATGGATGTACTTAACAATATCAAATCGCCAATTACCAAAACCACAAGTCACAATTAAACATTGGTTGTCAACTTGGAATTGAATGCGAAATCAAATAGTGGAAGACTTAGACATCACAGCTCAGATTTCCGCCGAGACAAGGCAAATTTGGAGCTACTAACCCCCAGGCAGCCTACCCAACGCACAAACTTTTGACTTGGAGGACTCTTATCCCTGTACTAGAGCCAAACCCTAGCCATCACAGATTAACAATGTCCCAAGTAACTCCAAAATAAATAAGTTAACAACTTATATACGTATTAAACGATACACAAAACTACCTTTATGCACAAGTAGATTGTAACCACATAACACATGCTCTAAATCCACAACAACTATAGGATGACAATATCGAATCTTTAGAACATGATTCGTTACGCGCTATAATAACATCACATGTCGAATTTTCAGTGTGCGATTCGCTACACTCTATAATAATATAATCCAATATTGAAAACATAATTTATAAATCTATTACAAGCCTAAAATCATGCTTCAAACATATAATCAATGCCAATTTCAGGATTTAATCATTAAAGCAATAAAAACGAAATTTAATCAAATAACTAATTAAATTCCCTAGCTTTCAAATCTCAATCAAATGGCCTCTAATCAATGCATATTATACAATATAGCATAGTATATACATACATTCACTAAAATCTCCATTAGGCCAATGGCACAACAAGGTAGAATTTAATTATATCATGATAATTAAACTTCTAAATTTCAAAGTAACTTCAAATGGACCCAATTTAATATATACTAGTACACAAGTCCTAGTCATCATGATTATCAAGTAAAAAACTTAATTGGGCCAAGGGAACCATTAAATAGATTTTAATTAATCATTTAATTTAAAATCTCTAGATTTTCATACTTGTCCAAAATACTCCCAAATTAAAGTATGTTAACAAACATGCTAAGACTTAATTTAAAAGCATACTACAAGTTCATTTCATGAAAAGTATGGCCATGGGATTTAATCTTTCACCAAAGATAAATATTAAATAAAAATTACAATTCTTATTCAATTAATCCCAATTTAATATATGTTAACAAACATATTAAAACATGATTTTTTAGCATGCCACAATTCCATTCTAAGTTATACACATCCTTGTGAATTAAATTTCATACAAAGAAATAATTAATACTAATTTTCTAGAATTGATACAAGGCATGCAATTAAGTTGTATAATCATGCTAAACACTCAATACAACACACACAAAAGCCTAGAACATCCCCTACCTCAATTTGAGATGAAAATCTCAAAAGCCACCAAATGGAAACCGCTCTGAATCCGACAAAACTTCTAGGTTTTGTCGGGGACTACACCGTGCACATAGAAGGCCCATCAAAATCACAACTTGACTTCAAACCCAAACTCAAAGAATGTCATAAATGGGTTCTAATAAGGGTGAAAGAAGCACATAGTCAACACGAACACTAAACGCAAAGGCCCTTCTATGTTCTGACGAAGGAATGAAGCTCAAAAGAGGAGAGAGAAGGTGGCAGCCTCCCTTGGGTTGCCATGGAAGCTTTAGGTCGTGCAAGAGAGTAGGGAAGATGAAAAAATAAAATATCTCACCTCCCTTTTATAGAAATCTCAAAAAGTGCCCCGAACGGACCCCGGCTGGTCCGAAAAAGTGAAATTTGAGCAGATGCGCTCAAATGACAAAACTCTGTGAACAAAAAAGATTCAAAATGAGAAAATATGAATAATGGAAGAAACGGCGTCAAAAATTGAGTCCTGAACAGAAAGTTATGCTCCAAACAAGTTTGGCGCTAATAGGGGCCAGAAACCCTAAAACTGGAAAACAATGACCAGAAGGAATTTCTAAGAGTACACGACTCAACGAAAAGTGAAAATGAATCCCGTACGAGGATCCAAGCTCAAAACAAGGCATTTAGTAATAACTTTCATTAATTGCACAATAGCCCCTCCAAAAAGTGAAAACTGCACTAATGGCCCAGAATGAAAATATCTTCCAAAAATATTTTCTTAAAAACCCCTAAAATAAAATATCTTCAAAATATATTTACGAAAAACACCCCAAGAAAAGAAAATAATTTCAAAGAACTTTGCATCCATACCCCTATGGACACCGGGAGCAACCAGAGTACTTTCTTACAAAAGTAAAGATACGTATTTCGTAGAAATCACTTAAGATGGAGATAGATGAAGTCAAAAACCAACTTCGAACACAAGAAGTGTGGTTATACCAACAAAGTGTCAAACGGGGAAAAGACAAAATAGGGAAAAGGACGAAATAGGGAAAGGACGAAAAGTGAATAGTGTCGAAAAAATGAAAAATGTGGAAACTACTCGGTCCTCAAAGGAAGTTGTCAATCCACAGAAAAGAGTCTCGAAAATCACTCCAGAGCACTGGAGACGATACTGAACTGAACTCAGAAAGGAAAGACAACGGAAAAAAAAAATATCCGTGAAAATCCGGGTCATTACAGGAATCTCATATATGCCATGGTCTATACCAAACAGGACATCCGTTACATGGTAGGGATAGTCAGAAAATATTAGTCCAATCATGGACTTGATAACTGGTTAGTTGTGAAAAATATCATTAAGTACCTTAGGAGAACCAATGATCTCATACTCATTTATGGATGTGATGATATGGTCTTAGTCAGGTATGCTAATTCTGATTTTTAATCAGATGTAGATACTATGAGGTTTTTGACTTAGTGGATGTTCTCTTAATAGAAGGGAAATCAGTCAGTAGATTGTTAAGCAGATTTCAACTGCTAACTTAAACCTGAAGGTGGAGTACATTGCAGCTTTAAAGGCAGCAAAGGAAGCTTTTTTGGTTTGATCTCACTGATTTAGAGGTTGTGGAGCGTACTAGCCTGCCTATCGAGCTATATTGCAATAATAGTGTAGAAGTAGTCTAAACCAATGACCCAAGGTTCCATAGAGGAACAAGGTACACTGAGAGGAAAGTATCATGTCCTACATGATATTGTCCGGCAAGAAAATATACTCATAGCTAGAACATTACATTGGAACACAACTTTATTGATCCGTTGACAAAGGTGTTATCGATCAATAGTTTTGATCATCACTTGGATAACATTAGAGTTAGATGCAATTTGAATTGGCTATGAGGGCAAGTGGGAGCTGATAGGATTTATATGCCCTAGCATAGCAAATTCCTTTTTGGATTAAAGTGACATATATTCCTGCCGTATTTGAAATATTTATGCTTTATACAATTGGTGAATTCAATGTATTACGTTTCAATTCATTATGGAATTGATAGGGTCCACTTGATTACAAGAGATATTTATATATGTACGTGATGGCGATCAATACATGAATATAAATAGTAATCATAAATTGTTCATAGTCGGTAATTATGAAAGGACTCATAATTAATTAAGACTTGAACTGGATCCGCATTAGGTTGAGATATATTGGGAGAGCTATCGTATGCAATTGCTCCCTATCACCGTCATGGCATTTGACTTTTAAGCATGAAAGAAATATAGACTCTTTTATTAATTAATAATTACTTTGATTTATTCGGCAGAATCTTCGGAATCTTTACACCGGCACTTTGGGTAATTATGTAATTAATAGTTAGAGGGTTATATTTTCAATTTTTGCATCATTGTTACTTATATTTATTTTGTATTGATTATGGTTGATCACAAAGTAAATTCGAAGGTCTTCTTGTGTTTTTAGACAAAATGATTTATTATATATTTCTTTATTTAAATTATTATTTTTGTCAAACAAATGTTTTATTGTGATCGAGCCAGAAATAATCAAAGGTACCAAAATATATATATTAATAAAGTAGTCAGATTGATGGCTTTATTTATCCGATAACTAATTATGCATAGAGGGGTCAAAGTGCGACATTGACTTAGAGGTTATTTATTATTTAATTAGAGTTCAATTAATTTCTTTTAGTGGAGTAGAAATTAATTTATGAATTAATTGAATTGGGTCCATGGACCGGGCCAATTATTAATTCATTGTAGCCAATAAAATAATAAGCCCAAAGGATTCTCACTTATAGCCCAACTTGATATTGAAATCTTATTAGATTTGAGACATGTGAATTAGAGATTAAGAAGGATTTATTGTTTTCTTTTCTTTATCTTTATGTTGCATATATATATACATGGTCTATATATATTTTTGGTGTAATTTTTGGAAGAAGGAAAAAGGAATATATTTTCTCTCTCTAGATTTTAGGGTTTGCTTTCTCATCTAATGGAGGCTCTCACAAGCCTAGTTTTCAAGGTCATTCATGGAGGCTTATGAGTGATTCCTAAAGGCAAAACAATTACCAAAAAGATGGAGATTTTCTCCTGCTAAGGGATCTACAATAAGTGAGAACATTCACTTTAGAGGAAAGATTTAAAGGTTTACTCAGACCTTTGATGTAAGTATTCAATCCATTAATTGAATGATACATCATATTTTATTTTTGCATAAAACTTATCTCTATATGATGAATTAAGATTTGTGAATGAAAATCCCTCAAAAAGTTTTTAAAACTATCACGTTTCCCAACACCCACATCCCGACTTGAAGGTCCATCTTTCATTTCGTATTGCCATAATAGTTGTCCATTTAAAAAAGTCAATGAACAAGGTTTGTGTTCAAACACAAGCTACAAGTGAATTGCCAAGTATAATAAGTTAGTTTCAAAAACTATGAACGCATTGAAGAGCCGCCCCCCAAACTAGATCACTCCACCACTACTTAGATAAGAGGCTCAGCTAGGTGTGGAAATACCATGAAACCTTTCACTACATTGCTTATGGCTAAAATAAAAACATCAACTTGAAAAGAAAAAAAAAAAAAAAAAAAAAGAATGAGCAACACACCTTCAACTTCTCGTGAGCTTCTTTGACAATTTTCCCATCCTTTTTCTTCCTCCAACGATGACCATCTTTACGGAAATATCATAGTACTTTACGATCAAATAGGAACAAAGAACCAGCTGAAAACGGACAATGTTTGGTTGCTCTTTGTAAATTAAAGGGAATGTTAATGCACCATCAGAAATGGTGGGAGCAAGTGATATATCAGACCTCAACAGTGTATAAGAAAGCATCAGTCTACCTTATATAAATGATTCAGAATAAAAATATGAATTTAATACCATATGAATATAAAAGCGAAAGATAAAATATCAAACATAGGAAGTGTTGAAGGCATTAAGAATTAAACTAAGTTAACTGTTACCAGTATCATTGCCCTGTACATAGAATAGATAATACCAACATACAAAACAAGTGCCATTATGATTTATTAATAGGTGTTAGAATGTATATCCTTCATAATGTTGGGTCATAATCAATCATTATGTAATTACCCATAGTAGTTAGGGTTATTGTGTAATTGTGTAATTAGGGTGTCTAACCCTTGTTCTTTATATAAGCCTTATTTAGAGGGCTGAAGTAAGATACACAATATACATCTCTCTCTATCTCTCTCTCTCTCTTTCCCTATCTCTCATGAATCTGAACATGGTATCAGAGCGGTATAAATTCATGGGTGTGGGAAACGACAAGTGTGTTGCCCTTGTGTGAGAGCGACTGGAATTGTGAGTATGTCGTGGGTGTCCTTAACGGAAGTTCGTGTCGCCAGTAGGTTAAGAACATCACTTATAGTCGACATCGTCCTTAGTCGCCATCAGATCTGAAGCCCGTAGTCATCATCGTCAGATCTGCAGCCTCCTTCGTCGCCTTCAGATCTAAAGCCCCTTGGCCGCTTATGTTGTTGCCGCGTAGATCGTCAGCAAGCTCGCTAACACCTACCATCGTTGTTTGTAGAGGTAAAGCTTCATCGATTCGTCTTTTTTCTTAGTCGGTAGTTACGGAGGTTGTGTGGTGTCGCCGCTGTGTGCTTGTCGGAGTCTGTTGGTGGGATTGTGAAGAAGAATAGCCCTGTTTGGTTACGCGGCTACACTATTCCAATCCTGGTTTACTAAAACCGAGATAGTAGAAACCTGGTTTTGATCCAATCCAGTTACCCAGATTCAATCCAGCTACCCAGATCCGACCCGGTTCAAGATTCGACTCGGTTCTGATTCTGCATTTTTCCCAGGTTCATTTTTTTATCTTCTCTATGGCTTCCAGTTCAGATCTCCTATCTCCTATCTCCTGCATCTTTTAATCCTCCCATGACTTCAGTCAAGCTTAATGGAAAAAATTACATTTTATGGGCCAAGTCATTGGCTATTTTCTTGAAAGCCAAAGGCTTTGGCGATCATTTGGTTCAAGATAAACCCAAAAGCAGTGTTGCTAATTTTAGTTCATGGGAACAAAGGGATGCTCAGATCATCTCCTTAATGTTGAATTGTATTAAACCTTATATTAGCTCCAACTTGTTATATCTGGACACTACCAAAGAGATATGGACCCAACTCCAACAGTTATATTCTGGTACTGGTAATATAACCAGAGTTTATGAGGTGTGTAGACAATTTTTTAACCTCTAACAAAGGACTCAAAGTTTAAAAGAATACCTCTCACGGGCAATGGGACTGTGTGAAGAAATGAATATGTATCAACCCATCACCTCTGATGTGAAAAGCATGCAGTAGCAACGTGAGGATTTTAATGTTGTTCGGGTTCTCACAGGATTGTCACAAGAGTATGAACCTGTTCGTGCACAGATTTTAGGTAGCCCTACACTTCCCTCTCTACCTGATATGTTAACCAGACTCCAACGTGCCACTTTATCTAGTGGCGCTTCAAGAAGTGCTTCCAGTGGTGTCACTGCTCCTTCTAACAGTGAACATTCTGCCTTAGTTGTAAACCAGCGTGGCTTTCAGTCTTCTCGTGGAGGTGGTGGTGGTGGTCGTTTCAGTCGTGGTCGTGGCCTTGGCCATGGTCGAGGCAAAGGCAAAGACTCAAAAATTTGCACTCACTGCAGTCTTACTAATCACACTGTCAATTACTGTTGGATCTTCATGGGAAACAGTCATTTTCTTCCTATGCACATCAAGTGACTTCTAGTGATGTGGATTCTTCTCTCTCTACCATATCCACTGCTTCACATGTGGCTGTTGAGACTGTTATGGTCACAATACCCCGTGATGAGTATGCTCAGTTTTTGTCTCAACAACGGACTTCCACCTCATCTTCCATGGGGTCCTTGGCTCAATCAGGTAGTGGCCCTACATATCTTTTGTCCTCTACTCAGAGTCCCTGGATTCTTGACTCTGGCGCGTCCGATCACATGACTGGTAGGTCTCATCTCTTATCTGATTTTCAGTCTGTTCATTCCTCTCAAAGTGTTACTCTTGCTAATGGATCATCAACTAAAGCCTTAGGTTTGGGAACTGTTCATCTTACCCCTTCTATGTCCTTTTTCTCTGTGTTATATGTTTCTCAATTCCCTTTTAATTTGTTGTCCATTAGCAAAACTACTAAATCTCTTAACTGTTCTGTAATATTTTATCCCGTATGTTGTCTTTTTCAGGATCTCAAGACGAAGAAGAGGATTGGTACGAGACATGAAGTAAGTGGCTTGTATTACTTTGATCTTGCACCATCTCCCACGGCTCTTCAATCATCTTTGTCTTCTTTCCAGTGGCACTGTCGTCTCGGCCATCCCTCACTATCAGTTCTGCAGCGTCAAGTTCCCTGTCTTAGTCATGTTGAGTCTATGTCTTGTGAAACATGTCAGCTTAGTAAGCATTGTCGTGTATCTTTTAAACCAAGAGCTAATAATCGTGTGGCCAGTCCTTTCCAATTAGTTCATTCAGATGTATGGGACCAATAAAACATATTTCTATTAATGGATTTCATTATTTTGTGACTTTTGTGGATGATCATTCTCGGATGACTTGGTTATTTTTAATAAAAAATCGTTCTGAGTTGTTTTCTATTTTTCAAATATTTCTTAAAGAAATCAAAACTCAATTTGGGTGTTCTATTAAAGTTTTACGTTCTGACAATGCCAAAAAATATTTCTCAGACCCTTTTGAGACTTATTTTCATGCTAAAGGCATCATTCATCAATCCTCTTGTACATATACTCCGCAACAAAACGGAGTAGCTGAACGTAAAAATCGTCATCTTCTGGAAGTCTGTCGTGCCCTTTTATTTCATATGCATGTTCCTAAATGTTTTTGGAGTGATGTTGTTCTTACAGCATGTCATCTTATTAATAGGATACCCTTGTCAGTGCTAAAAGGTAAATCTCCTCGTTCTGTTCTATTTCCTGACTCCATATCGTTTAATCTGACTCCGCGGGTCTTTGGCTGTATGTGTTATGTCCATAACCTTGGACCTGGTCTTGATAAACTCGACCCTCGTGCAACTAAATGTGTTTTTCTTGGGTATTCATGCACTCAGAAAGGCTATCGTTGTTACAGTCCTCATTTCCAACGCTATTTCACTAGTGCTAATGTAACATTTTCTGAGTCTATCCCATATTTTCTGATTCTACTACTCCTCTCGATATTACTTCTGAGCTACCTCTGGCATCGGTTCCCTCTCAGTTTCCTGTTTCCGTACCTTATCTCTCTGCTGTCCCATTGCAGGTTTATACTCGACAACCTCGACCGCCTACTTTGCTCCCTCTATCTCCTTCAGAGTCTTCGAATCCGACACCTTTACCCAATGATTTGCCTATTGCCCTTCGTAAAGGTATTATGTCGTGTGTTACTGCACAACCCAATTCTAACTTTGTCTCTTGTCGTCGTATTTCATCCTCTTTATCTTGTTTTTATCCAAAGTATATGTTACTTTTGTTCCAAAGACTTTGCAGGATGCTCTCTCTGATTTAGGTTAGTGGCAAGCCATGGTAGATGAAATGGATGCCCTTTATCGTAATGGAACATGGGATCTTGTTCCCTTACCTTCGGGCTCCAAACCAGTTCATTGTAAGTGGGTCTACACAGTTAAATACCTTCAAGATGGGTCTATTGAGCGGTTGAAGGGTCGTCTAGTGGCAAAAGGGTACACTCAGACTTATGGTGTTGACAATGATGAGACTTTTTCTCCTGTTGCTAAGATTTCTTCTATTCGGATTCTTATTTCCATTGCTGCCAATTGTAACTGGTCGTTGTTCCAATTGGATGTCAAAAATGTCTTCTTATATGATGACTTGGTTGAAGAAGTTTATATAGAGCAACCACCTGGGTTTGTTGCTCAGGGGAGTATCGTCACACTGTTTGTCGCCTTAAAAAGGCCCTATATGGATTGAAACAATCTCCACGGGCTTGGTTTGGGAAATTCTCTGAGGCGGCATTAGAATTTGGTCTTAACAGATGCCAGATCGATCATTCGATATTTCACCTACGCACTAAAGCTGGCTTCATTTTTCTTGTGGTGCATGTAAATAATATTGTGATCACAGGTGATGATTCTGCAAGCATTGCTAAGTTGAAGTTATTTCTGCAAAATCGGTTCCACACTAAAGACTTGGGTAAACTTAAGTACTTCTTAGGTATTGAAGTTGCTAGATCCAAGGAAGGTATAAGTTTATCTTAACGAAAATATGTGTTGGATTTGCTAGAAGAAACGGGTATGTTAGGTGGTTGTCCAGTAATTGATGCTCCTATGGATTCAAATACAAAACTTGTGTCTGATGAGCGTGATCTATTTAATGACCCAGACAGATTTCGTCGCCTTGTTGGGAAATTAATTTACCTCACTATCACTCGACCTGATATTTCATATGTAGTTAGCATTATAAGTCAGTTTATGGGAGCTCCTAGAATACCACATTGGATTGTTGTTCTTCGGATTATCCGATATCTCAAGCGAGCTCCAGGTTTTGGGTTACTATACAAATCAAATGGTCATCTCAGGGTGGAAGGTTTTACAGATGCTGGCTGGGCTGGTTCTCCTTCAGATAGGAGATCTACTACAGGCTACTGTACATTTGTAGGAGAAAATCTTGTTACGTGGAAAAGTAAAAAGCAAATGGTGGTAGCTCGGTCTAATGCTGAAGCTGAGTACAGGGCAATGGCACATACCACTAGTGAGTTGACATGGATACAAAATCTTCTAAAAGAACTTGGGTTGACAGTTGAAACTTCTACTCCACTGTTCTGCGATAACCAAGCAGCAATTCATATTGCATCGAATCCTGTGTTTCATGAGAGAACCAAACATATTGAGGTTGATTGTCATTTTACTCGAGAAAAAATATTAAGTGGTAGCATCTCTACTCCATTTGTGAAGTCTGAAGATCAACTAGCTGATATGTTTACCAAAGCACTGGGTCATAATCGGTTAAGGACTATCTATTCCAAGCTGGGATTATTTGATATATATTCTTCAGCTTAAGGGGAAGTGTTAGAATGTATATCCTTTATAATGATGGGTCATAATCGATTATTATGTAATTACCCATAGTAATTAGGGTTATTGTGTAATTGTGTAATTAGGGTGTCTAACCCTTGTTCTTTATATAAGCCGTTTTTAGAGGGCTGAAGTAAGATACTGATGCGACCTGAGCGTGTGCACAAAATAATGCACAACACTTTGGTTTTGGAAATGGTGTCAAACGGGAATCATACTTTAAATTTATATAAAAGCCACTTAACACTTATACCATCAAGTATGAAGTGAGAAGGGATCGTTCCTAAGGGATTGAACACGTGTTGGGATTAAACTTGATTTTTGTGCTAATGAGATTGCACAAGAGAGAGAGAGAGAGAGAGAGAGTTTTTTTGGTGAAGTGATTAAACTAGAGTTCAATTGAAAACATGGAAATGAAAATGACAATGCAAGTAAATTAAACTAAGAATTAAAGAGATAGGAAGAGAGTCTTAGGGTTAGGATTCACCACTAAGCTCATGCAATTAACCATATGCTTTCAATTAATGGGGAATTCATTAATGTAATTATAGATGTGGTCACATTATCATCACAAATCACAATTGTAAGCATAGATTATCAACATCAAGAATGAATTGTCTACCTAATGACAATTAAACTAAAGTGTAGAACCCATTCAAGACTACATCATAACCCACCATACACATTCACAAATATATCCGATAAGAGCACACATCAATCAAGAGGATAATACTAATTGTAATTAGAAGTATAGATTAACATAATCAAGCATAAATTGCCTACTTTACTACAATTAACTAATGACAAGTAACCTAATTTGTAAAACAACCCATCAAGATTAAGCCTTTATCCATCAAATTAATTAACAATTGTATCAACTAAGTATCATGCTATGACCATCACTAAACACAACTACAAGAAGTATCTAATGTAGAATATAATTCCAAAGTAATCACATATAGACATGCAAATTACATATAGAATTAATGAAAGAATTAAGTTTAAATTATCTAATGATGAATAAAATCCCTAATTAATTATACATAAACATACAATCAACTAGAGATTTCAATGGAATAATTTATCAATACAAGCACTAATTTGTCAAATCAAGCGTGTCTATATAAAGAAATCACAAGGTCATACATTTAATTACAACATATTAATTCCCTAAGAAAAGAAATACAAAGGCTTAGGTTACATGAACTTAGGGCTCATCCAAGCTCTAAGTGAAGAACTAGCTCCTGGAGGAGATGATCATGGTATCAACAAGCTCCATCTCCATCTTTTGGCTCCTTCTTCTTCCTCTTTTAATTGTAGACAGAGAGCCTGTAAAATTTCTTGAAACCCTCGCCTCTTCCCTTTTTTCTAAAGAGAACGTTATATCTTATAGAAAAAAATCAAATGTAATAATCAAAAAATAATAACTCCTTTAAATAAAATAATAACTAATCCTAAACTAATAATTCACTGGGCATTAAGTAACAAACCCTATTAAAGCCCACAAGTTACAAAAATAAGCCCAAAAGACAAAATCCCGTAGCCAGGTAAACATCAATCCTGCAATGCTGCCAGGTGCTGGGGGATCGATCCTACAGCCTTGGGGATCGATCCCAAAAAGGCATTTTTAGTTCTGTGAATAGTGGGGATTGATCCCCCGAAGTTGGAAATTTCCTTTAACCCTTATTTAGCTCTATTTTGACCCCGAGCTAATTGGTTTGCTTCTTCATCTTTGGGAACATCATCAAAGGCCCGAGATTGACTGCTTTTGAATAATAAACACACTAT
Organism: Cornus florida; assembly: GCF_030987335.1. Classification (NCBI taxonomy): domain Eukaryota; kingdom Viridiplantae; phylum Streptophyta; class Magnoliopsida; order Cornales; family Cornaceae; genus Cornus; species Cornus florida. The sequence goes on from NW_026775571.1 coordinate 5,351,640, forward strand.
ACGACCTATTTTTACCATTTTCTGAACTTTTTCTGAATGTCTTTGCTTAACTCCAAAAAGGCTTTAATGAACCGTTCTTAACTCATTTTAACTTTATTGCCCTCAAATACACATAAACATAAATTAAGATTAAAACATGAAATTAAGATAGATGCAAAGACTAAAATACCTTAGCTTAGGTGCTGAAATGTGCAACATTTAAGCACTTATCATGCCCCAAACTTAGATATTGCTAGTCCCTAGCAATGAACTACAACATAGAAATGAAACAAACATATATACAACTATGAACTAATAAAGCAAATAAAGATAACACCACTTTCGTAGGGATCACGGTTGCATTTAGCATATGCAACAAGCCTTTTAAACATCATGATCATCTCGTGGACGAGTGAAGTCTCGTGAGGGTTTTCAGACATGGTACCCACAAACATCAACAGCTCTTTCTTACTTGAAAAGTAACGACACATATCAAACAAGTGTTGAAAGTAGACTACTTCAGGTTTGCAAATTTTTGCCATTTCTAAGCTATTCTCAACATTTCAACATCATGTAAGCAAAAATGATCCGCCACACACCAAGCAAGTTAATTATGCAAATTGAATCAATTCTATCATTCTTTTTGAGTGAACCGGCATCAAAATGTGTTGATATCCTAGCAAATCAATGTAATGGCATAGCCTTACCCTCAAACTAGCATACAAATATAGTACCAGACATCGAGACATTGAATGAACCTTGTTATTCAATCAAACATTTTTTTTTAATTGATTTTCTGTTTTTTTTTTAATATGTATGACCATGTGTAATGTCCAAGTTCCTTAAGCTCTCTAATCACCCCATGTAACAAGCTTTGAGCCAACGACTCCCAAGCCAGATGGTCTTAGGGCGTTAAGTGTAAAAACACTCCTAAAGGTGTAATGACTCAGAATGGCTAGGCTACGAACTCAAATTAATCATACATCTTACATTCCTTCCTTGTTTTCCTTTTTAATCAGTTGACATGTTGAAAGAATGCAATTTATTATTATTATTATTTTTTTTTTTTTTTCGTTCTTCACCTTTGGTAAGTGCTTTTATTTCTTTTCTTTGCAAGGTCATTTTATCAAGAATGAAAGTTTTCAAAGCATATTAGCTCAATTAGGATAAACCAAGACAATAATCAACTAAATATGTACCCCACAAATTGAATGCTAGGGTGCGCAAGTGCAAGTGTAGAATTCTAGAATCAACTCTCAAATCATTTTCAACCAATAAGATGATGTGTACCACAAGAGCAAACATGATATCAAAAATTAAAAATTTACTCCTAAATGGCATCCTAAAGCATACAAGAAGTATTAGACTCTAACAACTTATTTTTCAAAGGCACTATGCTTCAAAAGTTCGAAATCATTGCCAAATACATCTCAAATCTCATCATGCATTTAAAACTCAATTTAAAATAGAATGAATCATGATGACCTTACCCCTCAACTTAAACTGTACATTGTCCTCAATGTGCAATGAGAATAATGAAAAATAATGAAAAGAGTATACCGTGATGGCAAAGTCTATGAAGTCCGGCAATGATCCAGTAGGAAAGATGTCTCCCCCAAACTTGGATGCAAAAACTTAGCTGTATAACCATACTAGCAAACTCACATCAAATATCACATAGGATAAGCAATGCATACAGTTCAAAATTCTCATATCAAATATCACATGGGATAAGCAATACATACAGTTCAAAATAATATATAACACAATGCAAAGAAATATGAGATGAAACCCTTGATAAAATCTGAAAACATTCATAACCAGTCATAAAGGCATACTGGTAACACATATTTTTGAAAAAAAAATTTATTTTATTTTATTTTGTTTGTTTTTTTTATTGTTTATTTTTTATTTTAAAAGAAACAAAGAAAAAGAACATGTATATACAACCTAAAAAAATAAATAAAAAATGAACTAAATTTAACATCTCTAACAAGACGGAATGTTACTTTGAAATTTTTATTTTTATTTTTATTTTGTTATTTATTTAAAATAAATAAATAAAAACCCTACTGCAAAATCTACTGAATTGGTTATTTTTTTAATTATTATTAATTTTTTTTATTTCATTGTTATTTATTATTATTATTATTATTTAAGTTTTTTTATTTAATTGATTATTTAATTTTTTTATTATTTAATTTTTTATGTATTTTTTTTATTTTTTTGTTATGTATCTTTTTTTTATTGAATTTTTTTTATTATTTTTTTTCTGTTATTTAATTTTGTTTTTTATTATTTATTTATTTATTTTTTTGTTTATCAAATGGAAGACGGAGAGCAGCGAAGCCGTAATCGCCGACGAACCCAGCCGCGACTCAGCCCCAATCACCGGAGAGAACCCACTCGTCTAAAATTTCAGCGTTTAACGTCGAAGAACCCAAAGCGAAGCGAAGAACCGAGTCTCAAATCATGGCCGTAGAAAACCCAGCCAGAATCGGAGAAGAAACCAGCCGGAATCAGAAAAAAATCCAGCCGGAATCGCTGCACAACGCCGGAAGACCCAATCCAAATCGCTGGAGAATGAAACAAGGCCGGAATGAACCTGCAAACTCGCCGGCGAAGATCCCAGCCGAAAGCGCCGGAGAGATATAGCCGCGATGCCGGAAGATGAACAGCCGCGAATTGCTGACGAACCCAGCCGCGAATCGCTGGATAAGAACCACGATTCACAAGCTCGCCGGAAGAAAACGGCAACCCAGGAACGACCAGATAAGAACAGCCGCGATCAGAGAAGCACGGCCGTCGGCGCTGGAGAATAACCAGCCGTAATCGCCGGCGAGACCTAGAAACCGGCGAAAGGAACCCAGCCCAATAGCCGGAAAAGAACCAGCGGCGACGTCAGAAGAATAAAGGGCGGAACACAGGCCAAGTCTTAAGCCGGCGGCCGGAGAAAGAACGAGAACTATGGCGCCAGAATTTAATACCTTCGATGCCGCGGAAGAGAAGTGCGAACAGTGAGGGTTGGACGATGAAATTGGGTTCAGAGATTTTTGAGAAAAGAAGCAGAATTTTGCTTGGGCATGGAAGCATGAGGGTAGGGCAAGCTAAGGGGCTCGAGCACCCTAAGGGAGGGATAGTTAATTGTATGCAATAAAATTTCCCTTCACACTGAGTAATGTGAGAAAGTGAAAGGGGATTGATCCCCACGATTGGGGGATTGATCCACTTGGGTTTTTTTTTTTTGTGTTAGTCCCTGCCAAAGCATGGGATGGATCTCCTATTATTTTTTTTATTTTTATTATTTTAAGCAAAACTAAGAAGAATATATATACTAAAATAAAATATAAATAAAACAAAATAAAAATAAAAATAAAAATAAATAGTAATAATAAAAATAAATAAAATCACAAAGCAACCTATACGAACTAGTAATGTTTTTTTTTTACACTTATTATTATTATTATTATTATTTGAATTAAGCAAAACTAAAATGAAATATATACACCAAAATGAAATATACATAAAAATAATAAAAAAAATAATAATAATAACAATAATAATAAAAGGGAAATAAAATCAAACACCAACCTACACTACCTATTTACAAATTTTTTATTTTTTATTTTTTATCTTTATTTTTTTTCTTTTTGAATTTAAAAATGCAAAAATATACAAAAGGAAAAATAAAAAATAAAATAAAATAATAATAAAATGTAAATTAACATGCAACGAAGGAAAAATCGATACAACTAGTGTTTAACGTCTCTAGCAAGACGTTGGGGCGACTCACTAGTCAAAAGAATTAAAAACTGAATAGAAAACATCTTCATTGATCCGTTTATCTATTTTCCCCAATGGATCTTCTCTCACAATAATATATACATCTCCCAAAAGAATGATTTGAAAATGAATAATGGAAGATGTGATTTGTTTCCTTTCATCCACGGTCTTAAAGACAAAACAAACATTGGTAGGCCTTGCAACCTTGGGATGCTCTTGAAGCATATTTGAAGAATTGCTTCCATTGGTATTTGGCAAGGTGGTGTCTTTCAAAAACACAATAGGATGTTTAAAAGACTTAAATCTCTTCATCATTTTCCTCTATTTTTAAATGAATGACCTTCTCCTCACTTACCAAAGGCACCATAATAACTTTATGCTCAAAATTACAAGGAATGTCCTCATATATTAATGTAGAATTGAGGAATGGAGCAGGTGGAATACTAGAAAGTGGAGGAAGAGGTTCCTTTGAATATTTCCATGGCAGAAAATCCAAGGTAGCCACGAAGTCCATCAGAGAATTCACTTCATATATGGAATTTTCAATGTCAAATTTGTCCATATTGAAGTGAGAAAGGCACTCCGCAAGAGGTCCTTTGAGAGCATAGAAGGAAGGGGCTTCTCAATGAGTTCATCCAATACATTCACCATGAAACACTCACCTTCATCGATGGAATGTTGGCTTGTGTTGAAAACATTAAGCTTAACCATCATATTGCCAAAGAGATATCCATAATACCAGACCTACAATTGATGGTCGCATTAGCGGTGGCAAGGAATGGTCTTCCTAAGACGATGGGAATGTGAGTGGTAGGATTGGGAACCGGCTCAATGTCTAGCACAATAAAATCAATCGGGAAATAAAATTTGTCAACTTTGATGAGGATGTCCTCAACAATTCCCCTTGGTTGTTTTGTAGACCTATCGGCGAGTTGAATAACCACCGAAGTTGGCATAAGGTTTCCCAAACCTAATTAAAGATACACGGAGTAAGGAATAATGTTAACGCTAGCCCTTAAGTCAAGAAGAGCCCTTTTGACCTCGTGGTTCCCTATGGTACAAGAGATGGTTGGCGCGCCAGGGTCTTTGAACTTAGGTGGGGTGTTAAGCTTAGTGATAGAGCTCACTTGCTCCGTGAGAAGCACTTTTTTTGGGCTTGGTCCCTTGTTCTTCCTCTTTTGAGTACACAAGTCCTTCAAGAATTTGGCATATAATGGAATTTGTCGAATAGCATCAAGAAGAGGAAGGTTGATTTTAACTTATTTAAAAACTTCCATCATGTTATGAATTTTTCCTTCTTGTCTCGAAAATGGAGTGGAGTTTAAAGCTTGAGGAAATGGAGCTTTTGGCTCATAAGGCTTTTCTACATGGGAGGAAGATGATGATGACGGAATTGGCTCCTTAATGGGACCACTTGCCCCTAGTGAAGTAGGAATGGAATTGGGAATGGTAAATGGGCTAACACTTGGTTGCACCGGAACACTAACTTCACTAGGTCTCTCAACTTTGTTATTAAATTTTCTCCCACTCCTCAAGGTGGAAATAGAGTATGGCTTTTGGTTAAGCATGGGTTGCATAGGCCCTTTCCCTTTCATTGATTGAACCATCTGCCCAATTTGAGCTTTAAGCTTTGTAATTGATTGAGAATGCGAATGAAACACTTGATTCTCCTTTCGAAGATCATCCAAAGCTTCTAAAACCTTGTCCTTAAAAGTGGGATTCCTTAGAGGCTCTTAAGATGGATGAGAGTAAGATTGATGATTTGAAGATTGAGAATTAGAGAGTTCATTCACATTTGGAGGAGGATAAGATGGAGAGTGGTATGCTTGAGACTTTGTAATTCGCAGGTGGGGAGGCACATACTTTTCTTGGGAATTTTGAAGAAGAGGAGGAATGATACCTCCTCCTTGATTTCTCCAAGAAAAGTTAGGATCACTCCATCTGGAATTGTAGGAGTTGGAATTTGGATTACTTCTCGGATGAATGAAAACGGCATTGACTTATTCTTGATACTCACTCGGAAAACTTTGTCCAAGAGGACAATTGAAAGTATTGTGAGTATAACTAGAGCAAGTCATGCACATCACACTTTGAGAATGGAAAGAGTTGGATGATTGAATTGCCTGCTTTTGGCTCAAAAGGAATTTATCAAACCTTTAAGTAAGAGTGTTAACATGTGCGGCAATCTCCATGGAACTCTCCACTTGAGAAAGATTGGATGCTTTCTTCCCTCCTTCATTTAAATTTTGGCCAAATCGGGACGATGAAGAACGATGCATTGAATTTTCGCTCATGTGATCAAAAAGATGCCACTCATCGTCTTCATTTTTATCCAAATAGGCTCCTCCACATGAAGCATCAACCATACCTTTTTGGGTATCGGATAAGCTTTCATAGAAGCAACGAACTAATTGCCACTTAGGAATGTCGTAATGTGGACATTTCTATAACAAATCGTTCAAACGCTCCCATGCTTCCTGCAAAGGTTCTCCTTTGTTTTGGGAGAATTCATGGATATAAGCTCTCATAGCATCGGTTCTACTTGTGGGGTAAAATTTTGTTAGGAATTCACATTATAGTTGAGCCCAAGATGTGATTGAATTTGCCCTCAAGTTGTTAAACCAATATTTAGCCTTTTCCCGAAGAATAAAAGGGAAAAGCTTCATTTTTAAGACTTCTTCCGGAAGATCCGTGATTTCACAGTTGAACAAACTTCCAAAAACTCATCCACATGTTTATGTGATTCTTCATTGCTCAACCCATAGAAAAAGGGGCACATTTGGATGATTGCGGGCTTGATTTCATAATGGTCTGCCCGAAAGTTTGGCAACCTGATGTATGTTGGTGCATTGTATTCATTGGGAGTGTAGTGATCCCGAAGAGATAATCGAGGATTGGGGGGATACACTACATGATCTTGAGGATGGATTGGAATTATTGGAGGTTGTTGCATTTGATTGGGTTGTGGAAACACATTAGGATACGGAATTCCCAAGGGTGGATGCACACCTTGAGGTGGATGCCCATTAAGAGGGTGATACTCACCTAGATTATCTATATGCCCTAGATTTTAGAATTGGTTTTCCATTAAGTGTAGGATAATCAAGAATGGGAAAAATTCTCTTATAACTACCTCCTAACGCTGAATGAATGATTCAAGATTAAACCACAATAACTTCACAACAAACCACAACAACAATTAACAACAATTCACCACCTCCACATACGATGTTCCCATGCTCCCATGTTACATCAATGCACTAAATTAAATTGCCTCCACACGGGCCGATGCTTTGTATCAAGAAAGTAATAGCCTCCTTTTGGGCTTATGCTTGGACAAAAATTTAAACAATGTGATAGCCTCGACAAGGGCTATCTCGCAAGCATGTAGAAAATTGAACAATTATAGTAAAAGAAATTCAAGGAAGCTCACGAAAGTCCGTAACAACAATGTCACAATGGTGCCAAGATCCAATGCTTGCTCCTCTTCTTTTCAAGCACCTAATTGAACAAGAGGGATTAGTAAGAAAATAGTAATTTAAAGAAAACAATCAAATTAGTCCTAATGCCTAATTCAATTCCAACTAAACCGTCAATCCCCGGCAACGGCGTCAAAACTATAATGCGACCCGAGCGTGTGCATAAAATAATGCACAACACTTTGGTTTTGGAAATGGTGTCAAATGGGCATCATACTTTAAATTTATATAAAAGCCACTTAACACTTATACCGTCAAGTATGAAGTGAGAAGGGATCGTTCCTAAGGGATTGAACACGTGTTGGGATTAAACTTGATTTTTGTGCTAATGAGATTGCACAAGAGAGAGAGAGAGAGTTTTTTGGTGAAGTGATTAAACTAGAGTTCAATTGAAAACATGGAAATGAAAATGGCAATGCAAGTAAATTAAACTAAGAATTAAAGAGATAGGAAGAGAGTCTTAGGGTTAGGATTCACCACTAAGCTCATGCAATTAACCATATGCTTTTAATTAATGGGGAATTCAATAGTGTAATTATAAATGTGGTCACATTATCATCATAAATCACAATTGTAAGCATAAATTATCAACATCAAGAATGAATTGTCTACCTAATGACAATTAAACTAAAGTGTAGAACCCATTTAAGACTACGTCATAACCCACCATACACATTCACAAATATATCCGATAAGAGCACACATCGATCAAGAGGATAATACTAATTGTAATTAGAAGTATTGATTAACATAATCAAGCACAAATTGCCTACTTTACTACAATTAACTAATGACAAGTAAGCTAATTTGTAGAACAACCTATCAAGATTAAGCCTTTATCCATCAAATTAATTGACAATTATATCAACTAAGTATCATGCTATGGCCATCACTAAACACGACTATAAGAAGTATCTAGTGTAGAATATAATTCCAAACTAATCACATATAGACATGCAAATTACATATAGAATTAATGAAAGAATTAAGTTTAAATCATCTAATGAAGAATAAAATCCCTAATTAATTATACATAGGCATACAATCAACTAGAGATTTCAATGGAAGAATTTATCCTTACAAGCCCTAATTTGTCAAATCAAGCGTTTCTATATAAAGAAATCACAAGGCCATACATTTAATTACAACATATTAATTCCCCAAGAAAAGAAATACAAAGGTTTAGGTTACATGAACTTAGGAGCCCTAAGTGAAGAACTAGCTCATGGAGGAGATGATCATGGTGTCAACAAGCCCCATCTCCATCTTTTGGCTCCTTCTTCTTCTTCCTTCAACTGTAGACAGAGAGCTTGTAAAATTTCTTGAAACCCTAGCCTCTTCCCTTTTTTCTAGAGAGAACGTTATATCTTACAGAAAAAAATCAAATGTAATAATCAAAAAATAATAACTCCCTAAAATAAAATAATAACTAATCCTAAACTAATGGTTCACTGGGCCTTAAATAACAAACCCTATTAAAGCCTACAAGTTACAAAAATAAGCCCAAAAGACAAAATCCTGTAGCCAGGTAAACATCAATCCCACAATGCTGCCAGGTGCTGGGGGATCGATCCTATAGCCTTGGGGATCGATCCCCAAAAGGCATTTTTAGTTCTGTGAATAGTGGGGAATCAATCCCCCACCCTGGGGGATTGATCCCCCAAAGTTGAAAATTTCCTTTAACCCTTATTTAGCTCCATTTTGGCCCCGAGCTAATTGGTTGATTGACTGCTTTTGAAGAATAAACACACTATACGAGCAATGGGCTGCGACCTCTTTTTGCCATTTTCTGAACTTTTTCTGAATGTCTTTGCTTGACTCTGAAAAGGCTTTAATGGACCGTTCTTAGCTCATTTTAACTTTATTGCCATCAAATACATAAAAACATAAATTAAGACTAAAACATGAAATTAAGATAGATGCAAAGACTGAAATACCCTAGCTTAGGTGCTGAAATGTGTAACATTTAAGCACTTATCAGATACACAATATACATCTCTCTCTATCCCCCTCTCTCTCTCTCCCTATCTCTTATGAATCTGAACAATAGGAAAACTGATGATGTAAAATTTTAATGTTTAAAAATGAAAAAAGAAAAGTAATGATATGATTACTTGTAGAACATTTTCCAGTATTCTTCAATTAGAAGCTACTAACTCAATACAATAAAGCAAGGATGATGAACAGATCATTCACCCATCATTAAGAAACCATGCTTCATTGGTTGAAGGAGGGGATAGAAAAACTAAATCCTTTCATTGGCTTACAAATGCCCACAGAAGAGGTAACCATATTGGGAGGATTGTGGTAGATAGGATGCTTTTGTCTGGAGGAGGTTTGTGGAGGGATTGTCTCTTTTTACCAGAAGTTGTTCACCGAAACGTCGAGTTGGCGTCCTTTGCTTGGAGGACTCCATTTTGACGCTATTTCAGGGGAAGATAGAGATGGGTTGGAAAGGCCTTTTTTTGAAGAAGTGTTAAAGGCGTTGAAGAGTTGTAACAGGGACAAAGCTCCGAACCCCGTTGATTTTTCTATGAGATTCCTTCTCAAGCTGGGAGGTTGTTAAGGGGGAGGTGATGGGCACTTTTCATGCTTTTCATCACTAGGGACGTTTTGAGAGAAGCCTGAATGCCACGTTTATTGCCCTCATTCCAAAAAAAGGGAAGAACGACTGATGTGAAGGACTTTATACCTATTAGTTTGGTGGGGTGTTTCTATAAACTAATTACAAAGGTCCAGGCTCTGAAATTAAGGGCTGTTTTGGATGGGGTCATTTTGGAGTCTCAAAATGCGTTTTTTGGAGGTCATCAGATTTTAGATTCTGTGCTTATTGCTGGTGAGTGTGTTGACTCTAAACAAAATGCCGAGATTCCAGGGTCATGTGCAAGTTGGATATCGAGAAGGCATACGATCATGTTAGTTGGAGTTTCCTCCTCTATATTCTAAAGAGGATGGGATTTAGCGAGAGATGGAGGAAATGGATTGAGTTCTGTATTTCTAGTGCTCGTTTCTCGGTCCCTGTGAATGGAGTTCCGACGGGCTTCTTTGGCAGTTCGAGGGGGTTAACTGTTAAGATAGGGGATCTGCTTTCCCCCTTTTTGTTCCTTATTGTGATGGAGGCTTTTAGTAGAATGATGATTTAAGGGCAATAGATTTGGGTTTTTTTGAGAGGTTTTAGGGTGGGAAGGAAAGTTGTTAGTCAGTTGGAGATCTCTCATTTGATGTTTACGGATGACACTTCCGTTTTCTGTGATGCGGACGTGTCTCAGATGAACTGAGGTGTGTTTTGACTTGGTTTCAAATTGTTTCTACTTTGAAGGTGAATGTGGGTAAGAGTGTTATAGTTCCGGTTGGGAAGGTTCCTGAGATTCCCACCTTAGCCCAAACTTGAGGTGTAGTGTTGGTTCTCTTTCCATTTCCTATTTGGGTATGCCGCTTGGGACTTCTTCTAGAAGAGTGGGTAGCAGTATCTTTATAAAGATTGACCGGTTGGAAGAAGCAGTATATTTCTAAAGGCAGGAGGGTTGTTCTTATAAAGAGCACTCTATCTTGTCTTCCTACTTATTTCCTTTCTATTTTCTAGATTCCCTCAGTCTTCAGTGGCTAAGAAGATTAAAAGATCGCAACGAAACTTCTTGTGGGGCAATAAAGGGGAGGAGTTTAAGTTTCACTTGGTTAGTTTGGAGAGGGCCTGCACTCCGATTCAGAAGAATGGTGCATTTCAATAAGGCTCTTTTGGGAAAGTTGCTGTGGAGATTTGGAAAAGGGCGATTGCATGCAGGTTTGGGGTAGCACGTGGAGGTTAGTGTTCCTCTGTGGTGAGAGCTCCAAGTGGAGTTGGGGTTTTCATCCGTAAGGGATGGAATCAATTTTCCAAACACATCAGATTTTAAGTTAAGGATGATAAGTCCATTAGTTTTTGGGAGGATGCATAGTGTGGTGATCGCCCTCTCGCTCTCATATTCCCTAGACTTTTTCGGATTGCTTCAAATAGACATGCCTTAGCGGTTGACTCCTATTGTCTTGATAGTGAGTGTACGGTTTGGGATGTTCATTTTTTTGAGGCATTTTCAAGATTGGGAGGTTGAGGATGCCATTGGTTTTTGGAAAATGATTTTTACACCGAATAGTTGTAGTGAATTGCTAGTAAACGGGCCCTACCCTAAACATACTACTTTTAATTGGTCATTTATGCAAGAAATAAGGAAGTCTTCGCTTGTATTTAGCATAAATAACCAATCAAAAACCATTTGATTAGGTAATTCACTATAAGTCTTCGGTGTGAGTATCACTACTCTTGGTTTTTGGAGTTGCTTTATCGACATGACATTGTGGGGGACGTTTCTGACTATATATATATATATTTTTTTGATAAATAAGTAATTAATTAAAAGCGATCAAAAAGGGAACTTGTCCCTACAAGACTACAAAAACCTGGGTACCCTGAGGCCCTAGGGAAACCAAAAACTCAATAGTCTCCTCAACAGAGGAACATAGACTACCCGAACCCCCAAAAAATAAAGAGCTAATAACATAATATTTGAGAACAATAACCAAAGATTCCTCTCCTTTAAAGGATCTTTTATTCTTCTCCCTCCACATACACCACCAAAGACACAAGAGCGCCATCCTCCAAAACCCTTGAGCTTGTGCTCCCACCCTTGCCCCTCTCCAGGTGTCCATTAGACCTCTCGTAGATCTAGCCATAACCCAGTGAACTCCCAATAATCCAAACAAGAGATTCGAACATTTGAGCGCTACTGGACAATGCAAAAGAAGATGGTCAACCAATTCGCCATTACGCTTACACATGCAACACCAATTCACTGTGATATACTTTTTCCTCCTTAAATTATCCAGCTTCAATATTTTACCCCACACGATCGTCCAAGCAAATAAAGCCACTTTCAACGGCGCCTTGGCATCCGAAGAAAGATCTCACACTAAACTTTCCCCTACAAGAAGGAATCCAAACAAGAGAACCCCTACCTCTTCCACAGACCACCTGGCTGTACAATAACTCTAAAAAACCAAAGAAATCATCCATCTCCCAATTCTAAAAAGATCGCTGAAAAAGCATATCCCAAACCGGTCTCCCGCTATCAAGGCGATAGCAGTCAGCCACTGAGACATGCCTATTAGCCGCAATCCTAAAAAGTCTGGGGAAAGAACATGCTAAAGTGCGATCTCCACACCACAAATACTCCCAAAACCGAATCTCTGTACCATCATGAACTCTAAATCTGATATGCTTAGAAAACTCATTCCATCCCTTCTGAATGGCTTTCCAAACACCAACGCCTCCAAGAATAGACACCACAGCAGAAAACCCCCCTCCCTCTCCTCCTTAAAGCAACACAAGATAACCCTCCCAAAATGCCCTTAAGCGAGAATTTTCAACAAAAAAGGGGAAATGAATCCGTAGGAGGCTCAAAACACAAACGAAAGGGTTTTTCCCAGAAATGATCATGCACGCAGACGTAAATAGTAATTTTGAGCGCGCGGGAATTGTCTGCGGCTCCTGGAAATGTCCGAGTCAAAATCCAACCCCCCAACGGCCAAAAAGGCAAAAATGAACTTGGAATGGAAAATTTGAAATCCAAAATTAGGAAATGATTTCAAATGACCATTAGGCCCTTGGCCACACTTCAAACATGACTAATGAGACCTAGTGGAGGTGCCGGAACACACTTTGCACCACCCGATTTGAAAATGAACCCTTAAAGGCTCGGTTTTAACTATTTTGGCCCAAAATGCAATGTATAAGATTAAAATGCAAAAGTGACGACAAATTGGTGTTTGGCCCTTGGCCACACCTCATACATGGTAAATGGATACTAAAGGATGAATTACACACTCATGTACACTCCAGTGCAAAAATGACATGGTAATTCACATGGTTTTCATAGCATTCACATTAGAGACAAATTTATACATTTTTCAATACGCAAGGATTTCAAATGAAGTTTGGCCCTCGGCGATATATCATATACATAGAATAAGTGCTAAAAAGTGTGCTTAAGCACATATTACAAATCAAAGGCAAAAAAATGACATTTTGGCCTACTTACACAATACAATTCAAAAACTGGACTTAAGCATGCTAACACTTGCATGTAATCAAAAATGCATTTAAAAGGACTTCAAGTCTCCAAACCACCCAAGGAATGCCAAACGTCACGAACCAAGTCTTCATACCTGAAATATGCCCCAGTATCGTAGGGTGAGCAACATAAAGCTACTCGTAGGAGATGACCATGCATCGACCTAGCGTTTTATGGTTTTATCACCTTATGATAAAACATGCTAAAGGGGTTCATGCCTCCTAGCGTCTATGTCATAGTGAGACTCAGGGAGCATCCTAAGCTACCTTAGAGTGTTTCTAGCATAAATCACATCATTCATACATTTCAACAACATAGAAACATGTTATACAAAGCAACAAGAATCATGATATATGTACACACATGAAACAAGTCAAAGTTGGGATAATCCAAGAACACGATAAGAAGGATGCATGAATATAGATCAACATAGATTGCATTATCAATACAATTAAGCAAGATTGGAACACCCCATTTAACAAGACAAGGAATATACATGAAATCAAGGGTAATGCATAATATCTATGCTAATGACAAGGTTTAAGCATTCTAATTTACACGATAGGAGTCATATAAGATATCAAGAACAGGGCATAATATCTATGCGATTAACAAGGTTTGTGCATTTCATAAAACACGTCAAGGAGTAACATATGGAATCAAGGATAAGGCATACTATCTATGCACGTAAACAAGGATGGAATATTCCATATAACACGACAACAAATATACTTGGATATAAGTTAACAAGAATTACATTATCAATGCAATTTACATGATTGGACTACACCAATTAACATGACAAGAAGTATACTTGAAATCATGAATGAAGCATAAAATCTATGCAATGAAACAAGATTGGTGCATTTCACATATCACGACAAAGACAAGGTGTGAAATCAACCAATGTGGAAACTTGGATATCGCCCGGATTAAAACCGTACTCTTGAGATCACTTTAGGGCTACTAACCCATGGGTACCTTTCCCCTAGTGCACACTATAGTTATAGGAGGACATTCCCCCATACTAGAACCAAGTCCTAGCCATGTCAATTCTTGATTGATATCCCAAGTCCCAAAATCAACAAGTTGTGCAAGTCAAGATTGTATCAAATACAAGAAATGCATTAACCACGTTTCATGCACAACTAAGATTTTGGAACATACAAGTCATGCCCTAAGTACTCAACTATGATGGCATATGAAATGTCAAGAAATCATAGTGTGCAACTATATAGACAACAACCATGATATATAGTGATTGGAATTCATTGAAGAAAATATACCACAAGTATAAGATACATGATTCAATTACCTTCTAAGCAACACATGTGTAATTAAACCATTTCAAGACAAGTACATGTTCATTAAATACGTTAATGAAACCTAGATATAAGGGGTCATGATTATATCGATGGGAGCATAAAAAGGAAACTTAATCTACTCAAGGGATCAAGTTATCAAGATTTCAAGGTAAGTTCAAGTGTTCTACAACAAGGCATGTCAAGGATCATGTCAAGGCCAAGTTTAATGTCAAGTTACAAGTTTATTTCATACAAGATGCAACCATGTGAATTAAGTTCCATACAAAGGAATTAATTAAATATAAGTTTCAAAACTTATCCGATTATTCTTGATTTGATACACGTGAAAGAACTTGTCAAGGAAATCATGAATACAAGGTTAGAAACTTAATCTAGTTTAGGGAACCATTGAACGGATTTTAATTAATTCATTTAATTAAAATCTCTATATTTTAAAAGTCATCCAAGTGACCTCAATTTAATGTATGTTATACAACATGTCAAGACTTGTTTTTAAAAACACGATACAAGTGAATTACATGCAAGATACGACCATGAGTATTAAACTTTAATACTAGAAAAATAATAAATGATAGATTTCAAAACCTAATCAAATATTCTAGATTTAATATATATGAAACTAGATGACATGTACATCATGAATATCAAGTCGAAAATCAAATGGAGTGAATAGTACACTCGAGGCAAATTAATTAATCAATTAATTAAATAATCTCTAGATTTTTAAACAACTCCGATTACTCCCAATTTAATCTATGTTGAAGAGCATGCTAGGGCCTAATAGAATATGCTAACACATATTGATTCCAAGCTAATTAAGGCCATGTGAATTAATTTTTCACTTAAGATAAATATTAAATAAAAGCTTTAATACTTGTTCAAATGTTCCCACTTTTATACATGACAATGAGCATATCAAGGAGTAATATAATATCATGCTACATGTTTAAACCAAGTCATGAGCAACCGGAAAAAATAGATCCCGTACAAGAAAAATAAATAATAAAATCTCTAGATTTTATATTTAATCATGCCAACAAGTTGTATAAATATCACAAGCACGCTATATAATAAGAATTTAAACCTAGAACATCCCCTACCTCAATTTGAGATGAAAATCTCAAATCCCCACCAAAACGAAAGTGCTCCGAATCCGACGGTACCGAGAGGTATTGTCGGGGACAACACTGTGAACAAGAATCCGCAAGAAGACCCATGAAAATCTCAACTTGACTCCAAAACCGAACTCGAAAAATCGTCAAAAATGGATTCTAATAAGGGCGAAAGGTGCGCGGCGTCAAGACAAGCATTAAATGTTAAGGCCGAAGATATTTCACTTAGGAAATCAAGTGGAGGAGAAGGTCAAAGGGTGGCAGCCAAGGAGCTTCCATGGCTGCTGGCCAAGAGGTGGAGAAGAAGAGTGAAAATCTGATTTTTCACTTTAGGGCATCCTATTTATAGTTAGTCTCAAAAATTGCCCCGAAAGGGCCCCGCCGGGTCTGGAAAAGTGGAATTTGAGAAGACGTGCTCAAACGGCAAAACTCCATGAACAAAAAAGATTTAAAATGAGAAAATATGAACAACGGAAGAAACGGCGTCAAAAACTGAGTCCCGAACAGAAAGTTATGCCCCAAACAAGTTTGGCGGCAACCGGGTCCAGAAACTCTAAAATTGGAGAAAAACGACCACTACAAAATTCTAAGAGTCCACAACTCGACGAAATGTGAAAATGAATCCCGTTCGAGAATCCAGGCTTCAGACGAGACATTTTGCAATAACTTTCGTTAATTGCACAATGACCCCTACAAAAAGGGTTAACTGCGAAACTGCCCCAGAATGAAAATATCTTCCAAAAGATATTTTCTTAGATACCCCTGAAATAAAATATCTTCAAAATATATTTATGAAAAACACCCCAAGAAAATAAAAGAATTCCAAAGAGTTGTGTATCCATGCTTCTACGGACACCGGGAATAACCAGAGTACTTTCTTGAAAAAGTGAAGATACGTATTTTGTGGAAACCACGCAAGATCAAGATATGTGAAGTCAAAAACTAACTCCGAGCACGAAAAGTGAGGTTGTGCCAAAAACTGACAAACGAGAATAAGACAAAATAGGGAAAAGGACAAAATAGTGCATAGCGTCGAAAAATGAAAAATGTGGAAATGATTCGGTCCTTAAAGGAAGTTGTCAATCCGAACGAAAGAGTCTCAGAAACTTTTTCCGAGCACTCGAGATGACACTATGAGATGAGAAACTGAACTCAGAACAGAAAATTAAACAGAAAAAATTTATCCGTAAAATTTTAGGAAAAATAAGAGGGAGGTAAATGACCGGGTCGTTACATTTTAGAAAATGGCCTTTTTGCAATTTTTGAAAAGTGTGACAAGTTTCACACTCTCATTGGTCCACTTGTTGACATTTATGTGGAAACACTTTGATGCCTTATATGATGACATTTGGAGGGTGGAGATTCACCCACTTGTTAACCTAGGATAGGTGCACTTGTTGGCTTGGATGGTTGACAAGTGTAGGCTTAGGATTAAGCCTACATTGAATACTTGGATTTGTGACAAATGTATACTCCAAATTAAGTCTTGCAATTACTTTTTGGTCATTTTGGGATTATAGTTTTAAAGAAGGGTTTTTGTGCAATTGACCATAGATGTGTGTGTTAACCATGGTATAAGAGCACATAGTGAGTGGAGGATTTCTATTTCCTCCACTCACACATTTTCACATTATTTCATTCCTTCCTCACCAAAAACCCTAGCCTCCATGGATGGAGCTTGAAGCCTTAGGTCTTGACCTTGATTTTTGAGAGCCTTCCATTGATTTTCAAGCTTGAACTTGGGAATACTTTTTCTTGCATGTTTTGTGTTGATAAGTTGTATGCATGTCTTTAGTTAATTTGATAAATTAGTGATTTATCATATCTTGCATATAACTCATTTTAGACTTGGTAAATGGCATGGCCATGAGTTGATCTTTGACATATATTAATTTGGGATGATTTAGATGAGTTTTCAAATCTAGAGATTAAATGGATTTAATTTGATTTAAATTCTAGTAAATTGTATTTTACTTGTATTCCATTTTAGACTTGAGAATGGTATGACCATAATTTGGTGCTTGATATATATTAATTTGGGATCATTTGAATAACTTTTGAAATCTAGAGATTTGATTAATTTAAATTAATTAAATTCTATATGACTTGCTCATTTTGTACTTTTGACTTGATATATGTAATGAGCATGCTATGTTGTTTAACATATATTAATTAGAGGTTATTTGAATTTAATTTGAAATTTAGAGAATTTAATTATTTTGTTTAATTAAATTCTATCTAATGGCTCCATAGATCTATTGGTATTTTAGAAGTTATTTCTATATTCAAATCATGGACTTGAACTTGTTATGTATTCACTTTGTTGTGTTTTGAGCATTAGACAACATTGTTGTTATATTTATATTCATGAGAATATGTTTTCTTTATGAAATATATTGATCCCATGTGTAATGAATTGCACACTTTGTAATTGACATTATATATGCCATTTTAGAATTTAAACTCTAAGGCATGGATTGTGTGGTTTCAATCTACTTGTGCATGGAAGGTGATTTCGTGCATTATATAAATTATGTATAAGTTGTGAAACTTATTTGACTTATTTTGGAGTCTTGGGACATTATTGTTACGAGTGATATGGCTAGAGTTTGGCTCTAGTACGGGAGGTATGAGTTCTCCCTATTTTATAGTGCGCACTAGGATGGTCTTCCCAGCGGGTTAGTGCCTGGAATAACCATTTTGTTCTCGGTGGAAATCCGGGATTTGATGTCCAAGTCTTCCACTATTTGTTTTCTCATTTAATTCTAAGTTGACAATCATGTTTAATTGTGACTTATGGTTTTGGTTATTGGCGATTTGATGTTATTAAGTACATCTATACTAAATTGCTATATTTAGTTGTTTTCACACTTTTAGATTTCTAGTTGACAACCTAGAGAATCTATGTCTTGATGTGTGGTATTAGATATTCTAATTATACTAAATTGCTATATTTAGTTGATTTGCACTTTTAGATTTCAAGTTGATAACATTGAGAATCTATATCTAGTTGCTTTGTATAGCATGCTTCTATGTTGGTTAAATTGCATAGATATTGTGATTTGTGCTTTATTGTTCAAATGTGACTTAGGAGTGATCCTATAGATTCATTTGGAACAAAGACGTTAGATGGCATGACCCACTTTGGTTGTTTTCGCATTTTAGATTTCAAGTCGATAACTTTGAGTATCTATATCTTGTTGCCTTGTATAACATGTTCCTATGTTATTGAAATTGCATGAGAGATGTGATTTATGCTAGAAATGATCTAAGGTAGCTTAGGATGATCCCTGAGTCTCACTCTTGACATAGACGTTAAGTGGCATGAGCTCCTTTAACATGTTTCACCTTATGGTGATAAAATTGTAAAAAGTTAGGTCGATGCATGCTCATCTCCTACGAGTAGCTTTATGTTACTCACCCACGTTGTGGGAAATTTTTCAGGTACAGGAATTAAAGTTGAGACTCTCATTATGCTTGGATGGTTTGTGGACTTGGAGGTTTCCATCTTTGTGAAGGTTGGCTTGGAATGCCATTTGTAACCTTCTTTGTCAAATGTGTATATTTGATTCTAAACTTGTAGTGTGTGCCTAAGCATACTTTTTGATTCTCATTTTATGTATATGACATGAGGTCAAGGGCTAAACTTCTTTTGAAATCACATATATGTCATGGATGTTAAATTTTCCTTTTAATGAGAATATATGAAAATATTGAAAAGTGTCAAGTAAATGTTTCACCATGTTTGCATCGGGTGTGGGAATTCCATTTTTATTTTTTCATAGGGTCTCATTAATCATGTATGAAGTGTGGCCAAGGGCCAAATGGTAATTTCCAATCATTTGTTAATTTTGGTTTTCAAAATTTTCATTTCAAGTTCATTTTCGCCTTTTTGGCCATCGGGGGGTCGGATTTTGACTCGGCCATTTTCAGAAGCCGCGGTCCATTCCCGCTTGCTCAAAATCACTTATTAAATTTGTGTGCATATTCGTTTCAGCCTAGAATTGCATTTGGGGTCAAATGCATGCTTGGTGCAAACTTGTATTTTTGCCGTTTTGAGCCTAATCTGATCTAAGGGCATTCTTGACATTTTGCTGTGAGTTTTTTTTTTTATCCCGTTCACATGGTCGGGTAGAAAACATGATTTTGGGGGGGGTTTCTTTTTTGTTTTTTTATTCAAAAAGGCTTAGAAAGTCCTCAAAATCACATTTCAAACTCAGTTTTCTTCCAAGCCTTCAGCAGAACGAGCGCTCGAAAATGTCGCACGAGCGCTCGAAGATGGGGTAGAGAGTTTTAGCCCTTGGGTGTGTGCCATACGAGTGCTCGAAGCCCTTACACGAGCGCTAGTAGTACTGTTCACAAGGGTGTGTGTGTGTGTCTTGGTTCAGCACTGCACCTCCGACTTCAAATCATCATATCTCTTTCGTTTTAACTCCGAATTGGTCCGTTCTTGAGTCTAAATTGATCGCGTCGAAATAAGCTTTCCAATGGTAGCAATTTCAACTTAAGATTATTCTTGTAGCTCAATATATTTGAGTTTTAGTGAAGTAGTGTTAGAATTTGGTTCAAACTGAGATGGGGTTTCCATTCCTTCAACTTCAAAACTTGATATCTTTGCCGTCCGGACTCCGAATCAAGTGATTCTTGAGTCTATCTTTATTAATTTTTCATTTTCTTTCCAATGGTGTGCACGGTGGTACCCCTTTCAATGTGAAATGACCATTTTGCCCCTAGGTTCATTCTTATCCGTTTTTAAAACGTCGCTTCCGCATTTTGTTCCTTTGGGTTTTGTGACCTCATTAAGGGTCACATTGGTGTCTTAGAGACATGCTGTATCTCTAGAGACCATATGGGTCAAAAAATCCAGGGTCATCACACGTTTCATATCACAATGTCCAAGCAATGCATCAATCCGTCAATTACAATAAGTATAAAGAACTATATTAAACAAGAAAAAATTTCAAATTCTTAAGCTTATATCAGCAGCCATGGTCCCCATATGTCAGTTTAATTATAAATTCAACAATATTAATCCCCAAAAGCCTTTTTAAAGTGAACTCACAATTTTAAACATATGACTTACCATGCATACTCATATCTATTCCATGTTATCCCTCAATTCACAAGTAAACTTTTCAAATTTTGATCCCCAATGAATTTTTCCTAATTTTCTACAGGTATGCATTTATTTCATTCATTACTTTCTTTTTTTTTTCAACTCATTTTTTTCAAATGGGTACTGTGCAATGTCAAGGTCTATTAGGCTTTCTAAATCACTCATGTAACGAGTTTTCAGCCAATGACTCCCAAACCAGACGGCTTTAGGGCATTAGGTGTCAAGACACCCCTAAGGACCTAATTGCTTAAGTAATCTAGGCAACCTAAACCACTTATGTAATGAACTTTCAGCCATTGACTCCCAAACCAAATGGTTTTAGGGCATTGGGTGTGGAACACCCCTAAGGACTTAATTATTCAAGCAATCTAGGTACAGACCTGACCCTTTGTTTCTTTTTTTTTTTTTTCTGTTTCTTTCACATTAATAAAGAGCTCTTTTCATTTATTATTTTTTTTCTTCATTGCATACATACCATTTTTTCTTTTTTTTATACATTGGTTCTCAAAATCATCAAATTCACCTGCTTATCTCAGTTTGACACAAAACATAATAA
This sequence comes from Cornus florida, assembly GCF_030987335.1. NCBI lineage: Eukaryota > Viridiplantae > Streptophyta > Magnoliopsida > Cornales > Cornaceae > Cornus > Cornus florida. Next base: position 5,373,094 of record NW_026775571.1, read on the forward strand.
GATTTCAAGTTTATACCCCCACAGAATGCATGTAAGTGTGAACATGTGCCAAGTAAAGTATTCTAGGAATCAAAATCATCAAATTGTAACTACCCTGACAAAGTAGACCACAGGCTACCAACTGATATCAAAATTTTTCAAAAATCCCTATTTAGCATGAATTTAGCATAGAAGCCATCTTAAACCAATATCACACTGCATATAGACATCACAACAATCAATAGACGCAAAATTATGCTTAAAATAATTAAAATGCATACCCTTATGCATATTCTATCTACAAAAAAATTTTAAAAGGCACTGCCTTACCCCCAAACTTAAGATGCACATTGTCCTCAATGTGTAAAAACAGATATAAAGTTAGAAAGATATTACCAAATACGCAAAACCAGCAACAATCAAGAATTAATAGCTCATAGGAATGAAATTGTCACCACCCCCAAACTTAGTCCTTTGTATCTGACAAAATAATCACACTCCACAGCATACATCAGAGTATCAAGTATATGGAGTAAAACAGATATATATCATTATGCACGAGTCAATCAATTTTTTTTTAGTTTTTTTTGTTTTGTTTTTTTTTTTTTTTTTAATCAAAACAAAACAAAACAAACCTAATCTAAAAATAAAAGAAAAATACACATAGAAACTAACCTTTTTTTTATATATATAAAAACAAACCTAAACTAGTCTAATCAAAAATTAAAAAAAATTACAAAAATAAACTAAAAACCTAGAAAAACTAAAAAGAATGAAAAGAAAAATAAATAAATAAAAACTAATCTAAAAAAGAAAAACAACTATTAAAAAAAAAAAACCTATATAAAAAATAGAAATAAAAAATAAAATAATCTACAAGTGCTAAGCTTAACGTCTCTAGCAAATGTGGGGGTGACTCGCTGGTCAAAACTATCAAAAATAGGATACAGAATATCCACGTTTAACCTCTTATGAATTTTTTCCATTACCTTCTCACTTACAACATTGAAATCATTTTCCAAAGGAATAATTTGAAAATAAATGGAAGATTTAATATCGTTCCCTTCATCTACGGTCTTGAAAACAAAATCAACAGTGGTCTGCCTTGCATTCTTGTTATACTCTTGAAGTATATTCAAAGAATTACTTCCTTTGTTATTTAGCAAGGCAGTATCTTTCAAAAACTCAATTGAATTTTTAGAAAACTCACTCTCTCCATCCTTTTTCTCTTCCTCTATATTGACTACCGCATCCTCACTTTCTAAGATATTGATGGCCTGAATAAATTTATGATCACAATTAGAAGGAATATCCTCATCAATCATGTTGTGCTCTATTGGATTTACTACTAGCTGACTTGCCAATTCCGCCTCCTCTAGGCGAGATACAACACTCGTTATTTGCTTAACTTGAGCCTCTAGCCTGACTATGGCTTGAGAATGAGAATGAATAAGTGGATAAATTTCTGTAAGTTTAGCAAAAGCAGCTAATACTTTTTCTTCAAATCCAGGCGAGTACCTAGAAGGTGATGGAGTTGGCTCAACATAGAATTGTTAGGGAGTGTAGTAGTTATAAGGAAGATAAAAAGAATAAGCAAGTCCATAATAAGATGGGGATGCTTGTAGAGAATTTGACTCAATTGGATAAGGAACAAAACATGATGAAGGGTTATAAGTAGAAGGGATGTAATGGTCCCTATAACCTGTATCTAAAAATTCCTACATTCACGCTCAATCCTCTTCAACATAAAAATAAAATAATAATAATAATAATATACAATAAAAATAAGTACAAGGATAAGAGTAAGAAAAACTCACAAAAGGTTCAGAAAATTTTATTCCTTCTACTTTGTTGCTCCCGTGCATAAAATCTTGCACCTGAAAACAAAAAGAAATCAAAAGAAAAATATATACAAAGTCCTAAACTATAAATTAAAATAGAACTAATCTCGAACTCAATAAATCCGTGACACGATCCCCGGCAACAACGCCAAAAATTGATGTTTGTTTTTATTTATCAATAATAAAATGCCATTCGCAATAGAACGAATCCTTGTAGGATAGTGCTATGTTGAGGGTGTCGAACCTCAAGAACTATGGTGGTTTATCAAGTCTTCAATTAATACCTTTTTAATTTAGAAAGAGGATTTGATTTTGTGTGTTGTGATGCAATTCAATAACATAAAAGAAAATAAATGGTATAACAGGATTGAGATCAAGAGAAGAAATACTTAGGGATTGACTTCACCACGATCCACCTAAATATACCATATGAATTAAACTCAGTAATATTCATTTAATTCGGTTTTAAAGAAAGATGTTTCATTGAATTTAGCTAACTATAACCTACCAAAAGTTGGCACGAATTATCCACCTACCTACTTCTAACTAATGTTACAGTATAACTCGTCTTCCCTAAGCATAGATTATAAAAGAGTTCATTTAAGAAAAACGTTTGAACACCATTACACAATCTCCATTCTTATGTCCGACAGGGCTCCACCAGATATCGTCCAATAAAAATGGGTTGAGAATAATTTATGAGCAGTTATATCTAAGACAAGGTAATAACTATTCAAAAATTATTAATTCATTAAAACACCAATTGAGTTGACTCAATTGCTCAAAATCATGTAATCAAAGTATACAAATTATTAAAATCCCAAAGTATAAATAATCAAGCCATAGTAATTGTATCGGGTTACATCAATTCCCTAAGAGAGGAAGACGCAAGATATCATCTGTATTGTTGTGGTCTTCATCGCCGCGGACCGCCAAAACTCCTTTGGGATATTCTTCTTTAAAACCTTAAAAGCCGTCGTGAGAGAGAGAGAGATATATGAAAGAGATTGATGGATAGATCCCTTAATGTGTCTTCTCCTCTTCTTTCATAGTAAAGAATAAGTCCCAATTCCCTTTGGATTGGTTTTACAGCTTTTGGTAACAACTGGGCCCATAAGGAAACAAAGAGGAGTCAAAATATATAATTCCTGCGTGTATTTTTATCCTCTAGGACGTCAGAGCTCAAGCTCTGGAGTCATTGCTCGAGCTTAACCTATCAGCAACTTGTTCTGAAATTGTAATGCAATTTTGACACATTTAGGGGGCGAATATCAGGATGGTTATTAAGAGACAAAAACATCGGACTTCAAGTCTTCTTTCCAAAGCCGCTGAGTTTGCTCAATTTGGAGTTTTGAGTCAAAAGTTATGCCCAAAATACTGAAGTAGGTCCAGGTCTGGGAGCAAAATTTGTCCAAAATGTCTTTTTATTGATAATGCTCGATTCTCTCTTCATGGTGCTCGATCCTAAGGTGTTGGGCTCAAGCTTTGGGCCTGTGAGCTTGAGATTCTTGGACATGTGCTCGATCCCTGAGGCTTAGCACGAGGTCTTGGGAACTTGGATCAACTTTTCACATTCCGACACATTATGTGCTCGAGCTCTTAGGCAAAGGCTAGAGCACCCTGTGGTTGGGTTCGAGCTCTGAAGCTCAGGGCTCGAGCTTTCTTGCCTTTGGAATTTTTTATCTTTTTCTGCTAAGCTCGAGCTATAGAACTAAGGCTCGAGCTTCTGAACTTGAAACTCCCCAAAATTCACCATTTTGACTCTCGGCTTGCTTTAAATGATCGACAAAGACTCAATAAACTTCTTTATCATTCTTTTCATCATAAAAGCCCGGTTTTAACCATTTCTTTGGGAAAATACCTAAAAACACAAAATACATAGAAATCAGTCTAACAATGGATAGAAGTATCACTTAAGGTTTTAATATACGTATATTTAAGGGCTCGAATATGTAATATTCAGCGCTTATCAGGTGCCTATGACATTATTGTTAGAGTTTAGGATTGTCTAAGATGGTTTGGCCAGACATCTTTGAACCATATCCCAACTCTCACAGAATGCCTGGTTACTGTAGCGTTTTTGGCAATGGTTGTTATGACGTTTGAGGGATTTCGCGGGTAGACCTGGTGGAGGCATGTTATGAATGAGTGCCTTATATTGTGATGCTACCTTATAAAATTGTGTGTTATGGGTGAGTGCTAGTTGCTGTCGATACTACCTTACTGATGAGTAAGTGTAGGCGGGCGCTAGACACTGACGATGCTACCACGCATTTGAGTAAGTTGTGCGGGTTTTGGTCACTATTCGTATTGCCATGTCCCTTTTAGCTAAGTGCCTTGTTTCGACGTGTTGTTGTCTTGGGGATTCGTTTTACGATTGACATTGGGTTGAAATGTCGATTCGTTTGAACGGCTGTTTCACGGTTCGTGGTTTCACGTTCTTTCATTCGATCTTGAGGCTTTTGGAGTTGTCCTTTAGCGCTTTATGATTTATCCCTTAGTATGACCTTATGGTCAGTTCTTGTTCGGTTTTCCTCAAGAAGTTCCTGATTTCGGGGACGAAATTTCATTAAGGAGGGTAGGTTGTAATGACCTAATCATTTTCCTTCCTTTCCTTTTCCCCATTTTTACGGATTTTCTTATTCTGTTGATGTTTCTTTCTGAGTCTTGGTTTTATCCTTACGGGTTATCTTGAGTGCTCAAAAATAGTTCCCGAGACTCTTTCTTTTGTAGATTGGTGTCGTCCTTGTGAGGACCATGTCATCTTCTCTTTTTTCGGCATTTTTCTTTTTCGGGTAACCTTAGGGTTTTTGAGACCCAAGGTGGGATTTTGAGTTCGGTTTCTTGTTCAGGTTGGATTTCTGACTTCACATGCATGCATTCCATTTGATATCCTTGAAATGCATAGTCTTACTTTTGTAAAAAAGCATGCTACTTGTTTACTTTTTTCTTAGGGGTATGGATACATAGTTTCTTCGGAAATATTTTTATTTTATGTGGTATTTTGTGTAATTAAATTTTCTTGGGATATTTGTCTTAGGGATCATTTGTAATTTATTTTGTGAGATATTTTAGGGAGGGACCTTTTTGTAATTTTTGGAAAGTGTGACAAGTGTCACACTCTCATTGGTCCACTTGTCATTTTTGGTGACATTTGGAAGCCTTGGATGATGACATGTGGAGGGTGAGGATTGGCCCACTTGTTGGCCTAGAATTGGAACATTTGTTGGCTTGGATTGTCTACAAGTATAGGCTTATAATTAAGCCTTGTGAGGGTGTTTAGATTGGTGACAAGTGGAGGGCCAAGATTAAGTATTATCTTTGTGTGTAAGAGAGGTAATGTAGGTGTGTGTGTGTAAATTCCACTAAGTCTTCTCTTATCTTTCACCTTGCCTCCATTGATATTCTTGAAATCCTAGACCTTAAACCTTGATTTCAAGCCCTTTCCCCTCACCTTTTGGCTTAACCCTTAGAAGATAAAAGCTTCCTCTCATCTTTCTCTAGAACACCCTTGCTCGGTTTTTCATTTTACCTTTGGTTGCCTTGGATTATAGAGATTCTATTCTCTAGTGAGGTAGGGGTTGTTGTATGTTCATATTTTAAGTGTTTTAGTGTTTTTGGTGTTTAATATATGTTAATTACATGCTTATGAATTGTTGAATTGCATATTAATTGAGACTATATATGCATGACTTAGGGTTTTATAATTTAAAGCATGTATAGTTTATATATCTTATGTAGAGATGTTAATTAATTTAGTAGATTACTAAATTCTAGAATTTCATGTTGTTGTAATGTGAAAATTCTTGTGGATTACTATTATTGTTTACCTTGCAATCGTATTACTATCTTGTTGTTAATTTAGTATTTAAGCTACCTTGGTAAATTGATTTAGTTGTGTGTGATATCATTTTTGGTGTAACAAATCCCACATTGAAGATTCGATATTTATGTACCTTGTATATATAACGAATCGCACATTGAAGATTCGACATTTTGAATGCCATGGTAATTGGAGACTATAATGCATGACTTGTGTGAATTCATGTATGGTTGTGTATGTAAGGTGTTTAAATGCATTTTTACTTAAAGTGTTTAAGTTGTGCATTTCTTGTTGATTTTGGAAACTTAGGGCGTCGACCTTGAATTGGCTAAAGCACAGCTCTAGTGCGGAAGATATGAGTTCTTCCCATATAGTGCGTACTTAAGTGGTTCCTAGCGGGTTAGTACCCAAAATAACTATATTTCATGGTTTGATCCATGAAGGCATCCGAGTGTTCCCTTGTTTGATTTCGTTTTCATTTACAAGTTGACATTACTTTTGAAGTTGTAGCTTATCGAGTTCACTTGTAGTGGATGGATAATATTGTGTTTCAAAAGTTTAGTATACTTGTGCCTTGTATGCTTATGCGTTGTATTTTATCATTCAATTGCTTATGTAGCTTAAGATGATCCCTTAGTTCACCTTGTAGTATAAACGTTAGGTGGAATGATCCCTTGTATTGATTTATAGTGGACTTACATAACGCTTGAAACTTTAAGGTATACGCATGCACTACTTCCTACAAGTAACTTGTTTATTCACCCTAGTTGTTTAGGATATTTTCAGGTAAGGAGACCTTGTTTTGGGATGCACAACATCCCTAGGTTTGCTTAGTTGCTTGGAGAATTTTTGATGTATTTTGCTCACATGCAAGTGTTAGCATGTTTAAATTTTACTTTTGAAGTTGTAACGCATAGCTAGGCTTTGATATGTCGTTTTTACTTTAGAACATGTAATGTGTACATAAGCACACTTTTTGAGACACAATTTATATGTATGGTGTGTGGCCAAGGGCCAAACACCTTTTCGTTTTCATCTATGCTCTTTGATTCCGTGTTTTACTTTCAAAGCAATTTTATGAGTATCGGAGGTTTGACATGTGATATTTTGTATTTAGCATATTTTGAGGTCATGAGCCATTGTAGCGCATGTTTAAATGCATTTTATTCACTTTTGCACACAACATCACATTTGATGAAATAGATGTTATTTGGACTCATGTATTTCCATTTTTACAAAATATGCGCAGAAGGGTATTTTGGATATTTCATTTGAAAAATAAGAGTTGGCTTTGACATGGTCGTGTAGAAAACCATTTTTGGAGGTAGAGGGGTTTCTTCACAAACTTTTTCCAAAAAAATCTGTTTTGGTGTCGAAAACCTCGCGTTCCTCTAAATTTTCTGGTGCAAACTCTCTTTCGAACTTTAGGGTCAGTTACTATTCATTGGCTTTTTTTCAAAAACCGAATCGACCGTTCCAAGACTTCCCGGGTTCTTGTAGGTGTATTTAAATACTGTATTTTCAATTTGGACCTTTTAAAAAACATCCAGGAGGCCTTTTTCCATTGCTTGGGCAGCAACTTCAGCTTTCTACTACCGGTAGTGGCTTGTCAAGGCGCTTACCAGCGTGCACATGCGCGCGCGCGCAGCGTGCACTGCGGGTGCCTAGGGTGCCTTCCTTGGTAACTTCTCAACCAGATTTTGAAACTATTATAACTTCTTCGTCCGAACTCTGAATCAAGTGATTCTTGAGTCTATTTTTATTATTTTTTTGTTGTATTTCCAATGATGTGCACGGTGGCACCCACTTCTATTTTGAAAAGACCATTTTACTAGTGTTGTACTTACCCCTTTTAAAAATTTTGCTTCTGTTTTTGTTCTCGTTAAGTTCCGTGACTTCATGGAAAGTCACCTTGGCATCTTAGGGATGATGTGTATCTCTAGAGACCTAGGTTTTATCTATCGCTTACACATTTCAGATCCGTTGTCGGATCAACTTTTAGGCCATCACAGGAAGCACGAGGTTGTAAAACTAGGGCCGTCACATCGTCAGTTCTAGACGTAGAGAATGTTCGTGCTGAGCAGAGACAATCTGTTCACTCTTCCGACTCTACGTAGGATTTCTTCTATATGTTTTAATATTTGGATTCAGTTTTACTTCAGTTTCAGTTAGGGGTGGCAAAGTTCGACACGACCTGCTAACACGACACGTACATTACACGAGTTAAATAGGTAATAGGTTTACTATAAATGGGTTCATATCGTAAATAGTTTGACACGATTAACCCGTTAAGTTAAACGTGTCGTGTTCGGGTTTTAGGGGTCAACCCTCTAACCCGTTTTGACCAGTTTAATTAAAGGTGTCACCCATGAACCCATATAACTCGTTACCCGTTTTGACCTGATTAATAGGGGACATTTTGGTCATTTCATAGTATACATACGAAACCCTATTATACATATCAATATATCATTATACGCCTTTAGTCATTAGTGGGCAGCGGCAGCACCTCAGCCCTAATATATTTTCTCTCTCTTCTTTTCAATTTCTCTCTCCTCTTTCCTCTTCAGACAACTCCCTTTCTCTCTCAAATCCTCAATGTTTCCCTCTGAGAGAAAAATCATCTCTATCATTGATCTCTATCATTGATCTATCTTTAGTCCATCGATCTCTATCATCGATCTATCTTCAGTCCAGTCTCTAGTCCTTCATCTCCATCATCAATCTATCTTCTTGTTACACCTGATTCTTCTACAACTCAGTGAACTCACTCAGATCTATCTTCTTGTTGCACCTGATTCTTCTACAACTCAGTGAACTCACCCAGATCTATCTTCTTGTTTAAGTAAAATACTAAAATTATTGATACATGTCTCTAAAATTCATGGTTTATGTAATGAAATAATGAATCAACTGTTTCTTGATTAGATTTTGTTTATTGGATCAATCTATCTTCTTGATTGTTGATTTGCTGGGTTTAATTTTTTATTGGGCTTGGTTATCAATTAAATATTTTTTCCCCTTTGCTAAGGAAGTTTGGAAGTGGTTCATGTTTTTCAGTTTCAAATATACTTTGAAACAAATTTTCTCTAATTTTTTTTTGTCTTTCATTTTCTCTAACTTTACTGTAATTCTATTTTTTTTGTCTTCCATTTTCTCTAACTTTACTGTAATTTTTGTTGGTTGTTTTCTTTAACTTTACTGTAATTAGATTTCTTTAGCTGTTTAATCGAATTTTGTTTATTGGATTTCTTTGGTTGTTTTCTCTAACTTACTGCAATTTTATCATTTTATGTCCTCTTTATTATATATGTCTAATTTATTATTATTAATTTTTTGTAATATTTAGATGGATTCTGCCATGAGACTTGAAGAAAGTGGATCAGTGGATGATCTTGATTTGATTGACCTTGAAGTGGATCAGAATCAAAATGCAAATGTGCAACTGCAAAAGAAATAAGATAAGTGCAAAAGAAAACTCACATCAAAAGTTTGGTTGCACTATGAGATACTTTCACCCGGCAAGGACAAAAAGAGAAGATGCAGATGTAAGAAGTGTAGGACTGAGTATATTACCGAGGGCAGGTATGGCACTGGTAATTTAAAGCGACATATAGATTCTTGTGTTAGGAGGGATACACAGGACATAGGTCAGTTGCTTTTATCTCAGTCATCTGGATACATATCTATGCGTGCTTCTAAGTTTGATTTTAATAAATTTTGTGAGTTAGTGAGTGCTGCTATCATTATGCATGATTTACCCTTTCAATTTGTTATTTATGTGAGGAGGTTCAGACTTTAAGTAGGAACACAGCCAAAGCTGACATATTAAGGATGCATAAAAATGAAAAGGGTAGGGTTCAACATATGTTGGAATCAACAAATGGTAGGATTTCTCTAACATCTGATTTGTGGTCTTCTCTGACTACTGATGGGTACTTATCTCTTACTACAGAATTTATTGATGTGGATTGGCGCTTACAAAAAAGGATTTTGAACTTCTTGTACATGCCATCTCCACACAATGGTGTTGCTTTGACACAAAAAGTTTGTACATTGCTAGCTGAATGGGGAATTGAAAAAAACTATTTTAAATTACTCTAGACAATGCTTCTTTAAATTGTTCATTTGTTGAATTGTTGAAGTCTCAACTCAATTTGAATGATGCTTTATTAAGTGGTGGGGAGTTTTTTCACATTCGTTATTGTGCACATATCTTAAATTTGATAGTGCAAGAGGAGTTAAAAGAGATTGATGAATCTATCATAAAGATTCATGAGAGTGTTAAGTATGTCAAAGGTTCTCAAATAAGGAAATAAAAATTCTTTGAATGTGTCTCTCATGTTTCCTTAGAATGTAAAAGAGGGTTAAGGCAAGATGTTCCTACAAGATGGAATGCAACATATCTTATGCTTGAGTCTGCCATTTATTATCGTCGGGCTTTTTCTCATTTGCAGTTGAGTGATTCAAATCACAAGTTTTGCCCATCTCAAGAGGAGTGGGGTAGGATAGAAAATATTTACAAGTTCTTAACTGTTTTTTCTAATGTTACAAACATCTTTTCTGGATCCAAGTATCCCACATCAAACTTGTATTTTCCATCTGTGTTTTCGGTTCGATTAACATTGCGAGAGGAAATGGATAGTAATGATAAGTTTATGAGCAAGATGGCAACTCAAATGTATTCAAAGTTTGCAAAGTATTGGTCTGTTTATAGCATGATCCTTGCTATTGTTGTGATTTTAGATCCTAGATACAAGCTTGGGTTTGTTATTTTTAGCTGTAACAAAAGCTTAATGGTGATAACAGCATTGAGAGCACACTAGTTCGTGATGCACTGTTTTACCTTTTTTATCAATATTTGTTGAATTCTCCTATGGCTTGTACCACCAAATCCACATCTTCACCAAATGATGGAAGTGAGCACGGGCAAGTTAATGAGGAACACTTAACTAACAAGTGCATTGATGTTATGAAGGTGAATAATACTTTTGTGAGAAATTAAAATCCTTTAATGCCTATTTTATTAATTACATCTATTCACTGATTTTTCCATTGATTGTTCTATTTGTTTAATTGTTTTTCTTAATTACTGTCATATATGAATTTGACTCATTCAAGAGTGATAAATTGCTTGGAAATGCCTAAAAATCAGAGTTGGAATTTTATTTAGATGAACCAAAAATCAATTGGAATGCGAACCTTGATGTGTTTTCCTATTGGAAAGCCAATCAGTTCAGGTATCATGTGCTTGCTCAAATGGCTTGTGATATATTGAGCATTCCAATCACTACAGTAGCTTCTGAGTTTGTGTTTAGTGTTGGTGGTCGGGTTCTTGATCAATATCGTAGTGCACTTAAACAAGAAAATGTGAAGGCTTTGGTATGCACAAGGAATTGGCTTTTTGGTTTGAAAGGTAAATGGCTCTTAATAAACTTCAAATTATATTCTTATTGTAGAAAATAGTGAACTAATAAATTTTTTGTGTATGTTTTTTTTTTTTATAGATACAATGAAGCTTCAAATGGATGACTTGATTGATGATGTGATGAAACTAAATATCAACAATGATGACCCTGATGAAGGCCAATGTTCCACCAGTGTTAGTATGACCGAAAATTAAAATCCAGGGACTCATTGCCTCAAGACTCAGTTTCAGACATTTCTATTAAACAATTTTATTTGTTTTTGTAATAATTAATGACTTATGACTTATCTTTTGTTTTTAATCTCTTTTGGACTAGAGTAATGTTTGCTAGTATTATTTTAATCTCTTTTGTTTTTAATTGTATTTTATTTGTTTGCTAGTATTTTAATCTTTGGCCATATTAAACAGGTTAAGTGTGTAAACATGTTAAACAGGTTATACGGGGAAACATGTTAAACAGGTCATATTTGGTGTGTCTAACACGACCCGTTTATTAAACGGGTTACATGTGTCGTGTCGTGTCACCCATTTAATAAACATGTCGTGTTTGGGTTTAGGATATGTGACACAATTATTAATCGTGTCGTGTTCAGGTTGACATGTTTAGTGTTATACGTCTAGGTCGACACGACATGAATAAGACACGCGAACCCGAATTGCCACCCCTAGTTCTAGTTGGGTTTTGGATTAGGGGTCCACATGATGGATTCCCGAGTTGTAATCTAGATGGTTACTGGTATCAAAGGATTTGGATTATATGAGGATTATTCTTTTGGATTATTTTAATAGAGGATTTATTATTTCATTTTCTTTCAGCTTCTTTATTTATTCTTAATTCTTTTTGTATTCTATGCTTATTTAAATACTTTAATTGTTTGATATTCCCTCGGGTTTGGGCTTGGGCCTGATCAACCCATGTCTTGAAGTCGAGGGGTATCACACAAACTTTCTTGATATAATATTTCCTATCTTACGGCTTTTATTTGCATAATTCTTATGAATACTGAATCCAACTTTACCCCATAAGCATTGCAAAAGTCGTATGCTTCATCCTCAGTGTCAAATTGCATGTTCAATTTTGGTATGAATTCCATCTCAGTGGGATTGACAACTTCAGGTGCTAAGTTTTTGGTAATATTGATTTCGACAACAATTGGAACGTTTGTTCTCACATCATTAGTAGTTAAGTAGTTATCCATTGGGATAACTTAAGTATGAATGCTACAACAAGTGAAAGTGCCATCAGAAGGTTAAAGTCAGTTGCTATAACTTGTGACAACAAACAAAATACTAAATATTTACTGAAAAAATAAAAATGGCCAAAAAATAAGAGTACCGAACAAAAAACAGAGTATCCAAAAAAATATTTAACTACCATGCTTGAAGTCATTTGGGGTAGCTTTGAAAAAAAAATTACAAAGTTTGGTATTATTTGCCATTTGCTCACTCACCACTTTCACCATCTAAATAATGTTTTTACATAGTGTCGACTAACTAATGTCACAAATAAATATAAATCAATTGAATATATTATTATGTTGTTATTTCAAAACTGGCCTGAGGAAATTCATCAATTCTTTCATATCTTACCATTACTTAGTCAATAGATTTAATACAATGAAAGCATAGTATGATATCCTTCAAAGCAATGTAGAATGTGTGAAGGGAACAGAGAGCTTTTGTATTTTAGCAATTGACCGGTATCTCCAATTTTTTGGCCTAACTTTATGTGTGATATTAGTTAGTCAGCATTATGTGAATATTTTATTTTGACAATGAAGGTGGTGTTTTAAGCTACATTTATGTGTGACATTAGTTAGTCAGCACTATGTGACTACCTTATTTTGATGGTAAAGGTGATGAGTGTGCGAATTAATATTAAACTTTGCCACGCTTTTTTTCTAATAAATATCAAATAATAACATGTGAAATGTATAATTGCCGCATACATTTAATACCAATTTTTTTTTATAACATATTGGTATCTAATGAAGCCAACTCAGTTCAAAAAATCAATTATGGAAGATTTCAGATTCATTACAATGCTTAATGAAGATTATAGAACAAAACCCACAAATAACCCCTTCACCATTGTCAATTTTAAATGAAAATATCATAATTTACAATAGCAGATGACAAATGAAAGAATCTTATCAAAATCTATAACGTTAAGTTAAAAACAAAAATTTTACTTTATTTTGAACAATAAATGAACAAAACTATTAAATGCACAATATTAATAACATTTATTAAGCCTTACCAACCATTAAGCGTGCAAAACTATAAATACCAGCTCAGGTCCATTGTTAATTTCTTTCCCGTAGATGAAAAAGAAAATCTTATTGAAGAAATCAACAATTTCTGGAAGGAAGTTATTGCCAATTTTCTAAAGTTATAAATCTCAAATTCGGAAGGAAATAAGATATGTTTCCAATCTAGTAACAAGTACTTTTAACTAAATCTAATGACCATCGAGATTTGATTCAAAGAAGGAATTGAAATGCAAACAAAGACTACAATTTGGGTTTTGATTCGAAAAAGGAAATATAAAAGTAAAAATAGAAAAGGAGGGAGAAATTAGGGTTTTTGAATAAAAAAGGAATTCAAAAGCAATATGCTTTCGATGGAAAAGGAGAGACAAGTTAGGGTTTTGATTAAAGAACTGAAAAAAAAAATAATGAAATAAAACGAAAAGGGAAGGAAATAACTAAAAAAATGAAAAGGGAAGGAGGGAAAGACGAAATGGAAGAAGCGCAAATTTTGTGTTTTCAACTTTTTCAACTTTCCTTTTTTGTTTTTTCTTTTGCAGTGATAAACACAACAGAGGATTTGCGCCCTGAAATTAACTCCTATTTCTGCTAATGTCTACTTTATTATTCGTTGGTAAAAATTTGGAATCAGCAAATTGGCTAGTCATGTCTTGTCTTGCATCAAATAAAAATATTAAACAATTTTATGAGAATTATTTTTAAAAAAAAAAATTAGGAAAAATGATATTAAAAATAACATGGGATGAAGTTATTAGAAATGACTTTTAAAAGTTTAAATATAGTAAATGAAATGACATACAGTAAAAAAACAGAGAACTCAAGTGACTTGACTCCTTTCATATGGGATTTTTGGAATTAAGGGCACAAATTATAGGATTAAGGCAAAAATTATAATGATAATGAGTCTTTTTTGTAGTTTTTTAAAAATTGTTTTTTGTTTACATAAAAAAGAACACAAAGCCAAAAAGAATCAAACAGTAAGTTTGAATTGTTTGCCAGAGGATATTGAAATTTTCTCCATCTAGTGATTTACAAGCCAACCACCATCATCAGTCATGGGAGATGAGGAACTTGTTTTGTTCAGAACCAGACTACGACCAAGATGGCGGCAACAAGATGGCCCAAAATTTCCCACAAGAAACAGCACCATAACCACACAGGCTACACAGCCGATTGGTCTTTTTTTTTTTTTTTTTTTTCAAGATTTTCATTTATTTCTACAATTTTTGTGAATGAGACGACGTCCATGCAAACTAAATGACACTTTTCATAAAGCACCAAGGTTTATGTATTTCAATACATAACTAATATAGAACTGATTGCCGAAGCTTATATGGCCTATCCTCCACTTTCATACCTTCCTTCCGCTCGGTCACTATTTATGTATTTCAAACAACAAACAGTAACTTGCAAAAGAAAAATACCAAAAATAGAAAAAAAAAGTTGAGCCACTTGTAGTTAAAAATTGGGAGCCTCTCTGGAAGAAGCCTATTCTTCACAAAAGGAACTAAGGTTGGAATCAGATAGAAAACTGCTATGACAGATTCGCAATACTGAAGCTATCTCTTCTTTTTCCCACCCTTCCCAGATTTGGATGGTCCAGCACCTGACGAAGATGCAGCAGCAGGCTCCGGTTTTTTGGTCCTCCCAGGGTGTCTAGGTACCAGCTCTGCAACACGGAGCATTAGTTGTTTTCCTGCAAACAATCATTTAGAATCATTGAAGATGACCAATAGGGAGGTTCAACAATTAGAAATGAGCTTAAAAACAAGAAGAAAATAATATTTATCAAAAAAAAAATTACTGATAAGTCCCACTTTTCCCGTTCAATGATTGACAAGTTCTAAAGTCTTGATAAAACAAGGAAGTCCTACTTTCATCATTAGTTTTTGTTCAAAACTCCAAACATAGTTGGACTTTCACATTCTTAAATTTGGGCAACCCACTCTACTTTCATTAAAGAAAACAGACACGTAGAAGAATATTTGTAAAAAGTGAAGCAGAAAAAATAATTCTTCCGTTGAACTGGGAGTATATGTACACACAAACCAATTTATATATATATAAAATAAAAAAACAGAAAATGACAATCTCAACTTAGGATTAGAAGCATGTCAATGGAACCTCACATATGATTATTATATTTTCCATAAATACATATTGGTTAACATATTCAAAACCCAAAATTTCTTATTTCTATTCTTTCTAAGTTTCACAGAATTAGCGATCGAATCTTTGATATATTTAATTAAAAAAAAAAAATTAGAAACCTGAATAGAAAATTTAGGTATGATTTTTGAAATTTTATCACCAAAAAGAAAAATACCATATAAAACAGCCAATAAAGATCAACATTTTTTTAAACTCAAAGACCCATTTGAATAATTATTGTTTGTACTATCAGAAACTACACTAATTATTCAATAATTGAAATTTACAAATAGAAAAATGCATATGGTAACGAAAAATAAAAAAGGGTTGGATATTTAAACCAAAAAGAAAAAGTTAGCCCCAGATGCAGAAATTATGATTGCAGAAGTTTTATTTTTATTGGGGAATGACTTAAATAGAAATTTGAAAGGTTTAGAATCGATGCTGGAAAAGATATCAAAAGTAGAAATTAAATATATATATAATCTTATAAAGAAAAGACTCACTTATCTTTATAAATAAAACGTGTCCGCCACTGGGCCATTAGCCCACCAGCTGGTATAACCTCTCCTCCCTCAAAGGGTAGGTGAGGGGTTCAAGCTCCATACTGGGCATTTGTGCGTGCGTGTGAGTATTTACCTAACCTAAAAAGAAGAGTGGTACTACTCTATGCTTTTCAATAAGGCATCATGCTAACCAAGCAATAAGAATCCACGTGGACAGCTCACCCCATAACCTAGATGTGACAGTGTAAGTGAAGTGCAACCATGAGGCCTAAAACCTATTCTGACATTATACATTGCTAAAAAAAAAAAAAAAGAATAAGAGGAAGAAGATTTTTTGCAGTGTCACATACTTGGAGGTCCATCTTTTGGTGAAAAATTGGAGTACTGAATTGATGGAAATTTTTTTTTTTCAAGGAAAACAAAAAGAAAAGAAAAACTAATTTTATAAAAAGGGAAAACAATGCACAAAAAAAGGGGTTGATTTTGTCCAGTAAGAAAAAAATTAGAATTGAAAGAGAGAGAGAGAGAGAGGCTAAATACAGACAGCCCATTGAAAGAAAGATATAAAATTCCACACTCAGTCGGACCTGAGGTGGCACAAGTCCCCAAGAAGATCCTCCTACTTATATAGCAGCCTTGTTAGCCAATGCTGACTAGCAAGTCTAGAAGATTAGAATCAGTTGCCCCCTTCCACCAGATGAGAGTATTTTCATGGTCTTTTCCAACATTTAAACCTTATATTTCCTTCCACAAGGACGTTGATTGGACTTCTAAATTGGCCTCCTCCACTTTTACAACAACAGGACCAATCTCTGCACTATTGGCAAGATAGACACCAAAAGGTCTTGCAAATGAGGAAGATGACCTGATTGTAGTGATATTACATGATAACCATCTCAGATGCCAGGATTTGAATAAATTATACAAGCAAAACTTAACCAAACCTCCAACAAAGGGTTTATGAATAGGGTACCACATCCATGGGAAAATTAAGAAACACAAATTTTCCCAATTAGAAGATTTTGACCCTAAAGAAAAACCTTGGGACGCTTTAGATACAGAACCTAAAATCATACCACCTATTTCTATTTGTTTGCATTATATCAACAAATTGAAAAAAGAAACGAAAAGAAAAAAGAGCCTCCTGCACTCCTCTTCAACTTATCCTCCCTCTCTCTCACACACATACATGCATGCACACACAAAAAGGGTCAATAGAAACTATACTATAAAATTTGAGGATTGGTATGATAAAAATACAAGATCTTAAACATTTGATGCTGATGAAACAGAAAAAGAAAATGATCATTAATGGAAAAAATATATAACAGTGAAGAGTATCCAAATAAAAATTCAATGAGCAATGAGCTCTTGCGAATGTCCATGGACAAAAGATAATGTCCCATATCTTTAGCAATCAACTATTGCAAATGTAAAAAATTAAGATGGAAAATCGAAGTATGAGCTCGGACTTCTTAAATTATGCAGACAATTCTTTTTCCTTTTCTTTTCTTTTCTTTTCTTTTTTTTTTTTTTTGATTGCTTACAAAAAATCACCTTTTTTTCCCCTGGGGTTGGGGGTGTGAAAGATCTTTGTTCTTTACCTATGCTTCAAAGGTTTGAAGAAATTGTGACCAAACTATTGCAGATTATGCTGTCAAATTGTAAGCTAATAAATTCTTCTCTTTTTTGCTTTTTTGTAAGGATTCATCTATTATAAAATATTTCAGGAAGGGAAAGAATGCTAAGAAAGACATGAAGTAGATTATAAACTGAACAACACTCCAAGAAGAACCTATCATCTCTGCAATCTCCGCCTGCTACCTCCTGCACCTCTCCGAATCCTCAATACCTATCATCTCTGCAATCTTCGCCGCTGAAACATTGCAATAGTGATAAAGCTCGGGCCCGGATGGATTTTCCAAGTGATTCCTTCTTCATCATTGGGAGTTGGTTAGGGAAGACGTGGACACTTTCAATCTCAGGCTGTTTCGAAAAAAGTTTGAATGCATCATTTATTGTACTAATCTCCACGAGGGGGGTGGTGTTGGGTCTACATATTCTGGATTCGGCTCTTATTGCCAGTTGTGTGGATGCCAAATTGAGGAGTGGGATTCCAGGGGTTATGTGCAAGCTTGATATCAACAAGGCCTAGGAGTCAACAACCCTGAAGTTTCTTGCTTTATATGTTTGGATAGGACGGGGTTCAGGGAGACTTGGAGGAAATGGATTGATGTATTTCCTTGGCGAGGTTCTCAGTGCTCGTGAACAGTGCTCTGACTGGCTTCTTGAGTTCGTGTGGCTTGAGACAGGGTGACCCGCTCCCCCTTTTGTTAATCATTGCATATGCTGGATTTGGCCCTTATTTCAGGTGAGCGTGTGGTTGCCAAATTGAGGAGTGGGATTCCAGGGGTTATGTGCAAGCTTGATATCAACAAGGCCTATGAGTCTACAACCATGTGAGCTAAAGTTTCTTGCTTTATATGTTGGAAAGGATGGGGTTCGGAGAGACTTGGAGGAAATGGATTGAATTTTGTTTCCTTGGCGAGGTTCTCAGTGCTCACGAACGGTGCTCTGACTGGCTTCTTGAGTTCGCGTGGCTTGAGGCAGGGAGACCCACTTTCCCCCTTTTTGTTCATCGTTGTTATGGAGGCTCTCAGTAGATTGATGAGGAGGGCAGTGGATTTGGGTTTTGTTAGAGGTTTCAGGGAGAGTAGTGACCCATCCAATCAGCTGGAGATATTCCACTTGCTGTTTGCTTGTTGATGATACCTTAGTTCTTTGTGATGCAGATGAGGGTCATACGAGGTATTTGCATTGTGTCCTAGTATGCTTCCAGGTTGTCTCAGACCTGAAAGTCAATATCGGTAAGAGTGTGTTGGTTCTGGTAGGAGAGGTTGCAGATATCTCCCTTTTGGCAGACACTCTAGGGTGCGGTATTGATCACTTCCCATTTAGTAGTTGGGGTTGCCTTTAGGGACATCTTTGAGGACAGTAGGTAGTTGGGACCAATTGTTGAGGGGGTCAAGAGGAGGCCGGCGGGGTGGAAGAAGCAATATCTCTCGAAGGGTGGGAAGATTACCCTTTTGAAGAGTACATTATCGAGCCTCCCTACGTATTTTCTCTCCCTTTTCCGAATTCCTTCCTCGCTATGAGGATAGAGAGGCTTCAGCAGAATTTTCTTTGGGGTGGCTTGGGAGAGAAGGTCAAATACCATCCTGTCGGCTGGGAGCATGTTTGTAGGCTGATTCCGTTAGGCGGTTTGGGGATCAAGAGATTGGAGCCTTTTAATGAGGCTCTTTTGGGCAAGTGGTTTTGGAGATTCAATGTAGAGACGGATGGGCTACGGAGGAGAGTCATTGCTTAGAGAGAGATTCTGGGAGATGAGGGCCGGGTGGTGCTCTCTTGAGGTGAGGATTCCAGGTGAGGTGGGTGTTTGGAAATCCATCAGGAAGTTGTGGGATGAATTATTTAAACACATCATATTCAAGGTCTGAGGGGGCACATTAATCAGTTTTTGGAAGGACTGTTGGTGTAGGGGTCGTGCACTGGCAAGCACTTTCCCCATGCTCTTCAGGATTGCTATGGATAGGATGCTCTGGTTGCTGACTACTATGGCCGTGATGGTGGGGGCATGGATCCCTTCTTGTCAGGGGAGGTTTGCTGTTCGCTCCTTCTCTGTGAAGCTTTTTGATGATTCGGGGGGAGCTTTCCTTTGGAGTCTGGAAGGCAGTGTGGCACACCAAGGCCCCCTTAAAGGTGTCTTTATTTTGTTGGACGGCAGTTATGGGGAAGATTCTGACCTGCGACAATTTGAGGAGGAGACAGATTCTTGTAACTGGTGTTGTATGTGCTAGAGAGATGCAGAACGGTTGATCAATTTTGTTGCATAGCCCAGTTGCTAGGGAAAGTTGGGGTTTGATTTTGTCTTTGTTCGGGGTCCACTGGGTTATGCCTCGGACTTTGATCAGTTTGATTGAGGCTTAGAGCGGTTGTATAGTGGGTTTCCAAGACGGTGACTTTTGGAGGGTGGAACTCGTGTCTTTGGTGGGGCTTATGGAGAGAACGCAATAGGAGATCCTTTGACGGTGAGGAGACTCCTATTGGGGTGCTGAAATTTTCTATTCCTAGCTCTCTTTTTTGTTGGGTTGCCTAGAGGAATGGCAAATCATTGGGGGAGTTAGTTGATTTTTTGGACATATTGAGATATTAGGGGCCCTATTTGGCTCTTCTTTTGTTTCATAGGCCGCATTCCCCGTTTGAACACATTCTATTACAAATATTACATATCAGAAAAGAAAAAAAGTAGTCCATCTCTCAATTTTTAAGAAAGAAATTGATGTTATTGACTACTTTACCACAATGCATATGTCAAACTATGACAGTGGAAAAGCATAAAATTTCAATCTACATATGGCAATGTAACTCGATGGGGCCTTTCCTAACGAAAAGATGATTGATAATGCCGATAACAAAAAAAAAGAATTTGCAAGTTATAGAAAACAGCGAGTGCCATAAAAAAATTCCCTACTACACATGGATAGGATTGACAAGAAAGATTTAAATATACTGCAGCAAGCTGCTTTATGGAATGGCAAAACAAGCAAGCAAGAACAGTATTGCTTTCACAAATCGGTGAAGAATCTTCTCTCTATATTGTAACAATGTAATTTAAGTATGCTGAAACAAAATGCATATTTATAACAAGAAGAAAAAAAATAACAAAGAAGAAGAAGGGAAGAACTCTAGGTTCATGTTGGCAATTGATTTGGGAAAATTCTCGATTAAGAGGAAAGCAGCAAACATACCAATGGGCCATTAGCCCAATGGTATAACCTCTCCTCCCTCAAAGGGGAGGTGAAAGTTTGAGTCCCGTAGTGGCCAAATTGTGAAATGTGTGTGTGAGTACTTAGCTAACCAAAAAAGAAGAAAGCAGGAAATATGTTAGTAAAAGCAAAAATAACTTTAAAGATGACACTCACTAGAAGAAATTGTTGGATTGTAAAAACTCCCATCCTCCTTTTTCAGCAATACTCTCACTCTTCCTCTTTGCATGAAATCACGTGGATATGCCTTATCAATCTTCAACAGCAAAACACGTCACATAACACTTGCAAAGAATTCATTCATAATCATCCCTCCACTGAACTTGATAGCATTTAAGCTAAGAATACTTAAAATATGAACATCAGAATCAGTAATATTTCACAAAAATATTCGCAAAATTTATGACAACAAACCTCAATTGCAGATGGGAGTTTGAGATGGTTGCAGCAATCACTAATCTCAGTACAAGTAGGATTTTCACAAGCTTTGCTTGTGCTTATTCGCCTTCCCTCAGCTATCGTTTTCTTTGAATTTATGTAAATTGGATATAATACAATCCACTTCTTGATATTGGGGACTTCCCCATCCATCTCTCCTATCAATACTATAAGGTTACATTATATTAGCAAGACAAGCCTTCAATATTGCATGTTTAAAGAAACCCAACCAGAGAAAAGGTGACAATTATAGAAATGAATAGCAATGTCAAAGAATCCTACAATAATGAACAAGTAAATGATCCTCCTATAAGAAATACAAGAACAAAATAAAATATATGATCATTGAATAAATGCCTAATAAGTCATGATTCCTAAACAATCTAAAAGTTAAATAAATTGGACTGAATTGAAACTTAAATCTAATATACAAAGATAAAGGGACATATCTAATGATGAAAATGTAAATGCATTGCATTTTTAACTATTGGAGAAGGGGAAAAGTTGAATAGAATTAGGAATAATTGTAAATTAGGGCTACTTATTTATTGTTATAATTAATAATGTTTATTTTAGGATTATTTTCGTATTTTCTTATTTTAGGGTTCCTAGGGTTTGGTTCGACCATGAGTGTTACATAATTCTGCTCGGGTCTGCTTCTCCCCCCTCATTCTTGCCTTTTCTCAACACTTCAGTCCATACAACTTATCTTTTCAATCTGTCTTCTCATCTCCTTCTTCTAGCCTCAACTCTTCTTTTGTCTTCCCGTCCCTTGCTTTCTTTCTGCTCCTACATCAACTTGGTATCAGAGCACCCTTACCCATCATGCACTATGAATGCTAAAGTCTCTTTAATCTTGTGAGAAGATTACCACTTACCAGATGTTTGAGACACTTGAAATTTTAGCCTAATAAATATGATGTAAAAGATAGAAGAATAATTCCTATTTGAAAAACAAACAAGCAAACAAACAAAAGAGAGAAAAATCAAGAGAAAAATATAATAGTTTAGGCCCTTTCGGCTGCTCTCATGTAGGACTGCAAATCAATCAAGTTGTTTATGATCCTCTCGGGATCAGCTCATTTAAAGCTCAGCTGAAGCTCATTCATTAATTAAACGAGCCAAGCTCGAGCTCAAGTTTGAGCTTGTTTAGTAACCAAGTGATCCTGAACATTGTTAGGCAAGGCACATGTAGTATCATATGTATTCATGAATATAAGCTAATTAACAGGTACATAGGCTTGTATAGGTTAATGAACATAAGTTTATGAACATAGACTTGTGTAGGTTAATGTTGGGTCTTTCTTTCTTGGTATAAAGGTTAATGAATGGTTGCGCCTGGTAACATAGACTGATTGCTGAGTCTACTTTGGCTCAACTGCATCATATCAGGGTGCAAGCAACCCGAAAAGCAAGCTATTACATCAAGCGGCTATAGGTCAAGTCTTATCTTCATAGTCTTTTTGTTCACAGGGCGATATGTGAATGGTTTCTTAACCCTACTATACATAGGATAAATTTTGAATCACCAAATTACTTGCATGCTTGACTTTTTTTTTTTTTTATAAGTAAAAGTGTATTAACAAACGCGCTCAGAGGGGAGCGAACCCTTAACAAAGCAAACAAGAAACATAAAATGCAGCATTACAACGATAAGTTGTCAACAAAATCCAACAAACTATCTACAAATGGGCAATTCTTCCCATTAACCCAAGAATAAAAAGAATACAAAATATTCGCCTTGATAACCCACACTGGCGACTCCTGTCCTTCGAAAGATCTCCTATTCCTCTCGTGCCACAACCCCCACCAAATACAAAGAGGTGCAACCCTCCACGCCTTCCTGACCCGACTATCCAGCAGTCTCCCTCTCCAAGCTTCTAACATATCCATCGTATTACTTGACACTACCCATTCCACCCCAAATACATTCAGGACTCTATACAATTGGTCACATATCTTTTGAGAGTAGATCTTTATTTTTTTTCCCCAGATTCTTTAACTCTATTGAAGTAACAAATTATGATTGGGGTTGTGTGTGTGTGTGTGTGTTTGTCACCTGGGAGGGTGGTGTTGTCCATGACCCAATTAGCTTTTGAGAAGGGAATGAAGCATTATTTTTTGAAACAGTGGTTATATTAGGACTGTGAGAACTTGAAAATAGGGGCTACGGTTGCTTAGGTGCTTTCTCCTAATTTTGTTTTCATTAAATAAATAGGTAAGCAACAAAATTTTCCTATGTCCATAAATAAAAGTGTCAGACCATGATTTTAAGGATATAGTGTCATTTTTTTTTTTTTTTTTGATAAGTAATATTAATTCACAAAAAGCGTTCAACAGGGGAGCACATCCTAAATACAACTACACAAAGACCAAAAGGACCCTCATTCCTTCAAACAGTCAAACTATCCGTAGAATCAACAAAATCTACCCAAAAAGCAAATCCTAAATACAACTACACATCGACCAAAAGGGCCCCTATACCTTCAAACTATCCACAGAATCAACAAAATCCCCGCAAAATTTTCAATTATAACCATGAACCCCAAAAAATAAAGATATAAAGAATATAGAACTTAAGCAGTTAAGTGTCCAAATAGAAGCCACCACTCCATTGAAGCACCTCCTGTTCCACTCCATCGAGCCTCCATCTGGTGTCAATTTTTAATGCACCTTATATCACATAACCTGTATAGTCCTTGATTTACATATAAATAATTTATTCAATTTTAGATCGCCTATTCCCTTCAAGTGAATGCCCTATGCAATGTCTACCAATATTTTGTACAGATACGTCTTTTTGAAAGTGCAAAGTTCATGCGATCGCATTTTTAATTGGTTTAATATCACAATAAGACTAGAATAGTCCGAGTTAAAGTAGTAACGTCCCTAAGCTGAGGAATCCCAATATGCCAATAAATAAACTGTTCACTACATCATTCGACTCACTCCTACAACAAACCCACCCTGGTGCTGCTCCCCCTCCACCACCAAAACCAAACACACACGAATACTAGAGGGTGTCCAAGGTCATAAATATGACCAGATTTTTCTTTGTAAGAATTTTAATGTATACAAGACTGACTGATCTGGAAGGGCAATTAGTAAAAAATTAAAAGACACCAACTGGGATTTACATAGCTTTGGATAATAGCCACCCAATATCTTGAATGGAGCCATTGAAAGAAAATGAGACCCACTTAAAAAATAAATAAATAAATAAAAAGAAAGAAAGAAAATGAGAGCCATCTAACAAATGGTGACAGAACTTTAAAAGAAGCTCATTTCAATGAAACCTAATTGATCCACCACGAACATCCATTGATAGTATTTGATTAAGCCGCGATATCTTGAATGTCTCAGTGGGAGTCATTAGGAGCATTTCACAATAGGCGTTGACAATTTTAGGATCCATACGATTGAAAGATTTAAAATGAATAGATTTAAGTTCAGAATAGCTTAAATGTTGATTTCATAATTTCATTTTTAAGTTCTAAACAATATATACAGATTGATTTGAGTACCCTTTAAAAGGAAAATAGCAATTGATTTGAGAGTTCAAGAAATTAGACTTTCGAATTATTCAATTTCTGCCAAAAAAATCATAACATTCAATTGATTCTTCTCTTTGTATCAATTTAAATCTAAGGTCATTATGATGCACATACAACAAATTATCATTACCTTTACCGCATTTTAGCTCAACAATAAGATCAAGGGTTCAAAAGGTCTCTTTTCACGATTGAACCACAAAATTTCAAGGATCTAGCAGAAAAAGATGACTTTTCTATAAACTCTAAAATAGAACCAACAAATATCAACACAGAATCCGAACTAGAACAAAATCAGATGAACGCGAAGCATTGAACATCTTACCCATGGAAATCCTAAACTGTGCAGATCGTCTGAAGTAACTTTGCAACTTCGTTGTTGTTCGACGATCGCAGTGTTGTTGTTCGACCTTGCCTCTCTCGTTCGTCCTCGCTTTCGACTATGGAAGTGTTTGGCTACAATGTTACTTATCAAAAAAAAAAAAAAAAGTGTTACCTTCCGGAAAAAAATAAAAATAAAAATAAAAATAAAAATAGTGTTTGGCTACAATGTTAGACCACTCCTGGTCGTTGCAGCATTTAAGTTCACAAGAGGAATGCTATAATAAAAGTGCTTTTGCCGGCTAGCTTTTCTACTTTCTTATTTTTTATTTTATTATTTTGAGATAAAATAAAAAGTAAAATGGTATTTAATAAGAAGATTTTATTTTTAATATTTTTATTTTTCAAGCAACCCTTCGGGATGCTCGATGTCTTAAATTTCACCCTTCTTTAATGGGGGCATTGAAAATCAGTCTATGTCATAATATTTTTATTTTTAATAGCAAGTTTAATTTTAATTTTTCTTTCTTATTATCTTTCTCTCTCTAATTTATTTTTATTTTTTATTTTTTTTTATCTAGGTTTAATTGTGATGAGTACAGAGTGTGTGTGTGTATAAAAGAGAAGGAGTGAGTGTTGTATGCAACTAACAGATTTTAGCGTAAATTATAGCTTCAGAAAAAAAAATAATAATAAATAAAAAATAAAATAAAATAAAATGTCATTGAGAAGGATGAGCAGTCACGAAACTGGGTCTCTCAACGCTGGACTAAACTTGGTCTACTCTGGCGAGCCATTAGTCGACCCATTTTCGGTGTGTACCAACCAACCCAGAAGCAAGGTGTAAAATTATGATTTTACTTTTACTAGTGACCAAACTCTTCTCTTGAATGACTGGCCTCAGCTCCTCCAATATTCAATTGGGTCTGGAGACCTCAAGCTTGGTGAGACCATTCATGGGTTTCTAGTATATCGTGTGTAAAAAATGAGTAACCCAGTGAACCATCTCTATCTTTAGATGTCGGATCGTGGACCTCAGCCTAGTCAATCTCTCTTTATATACTATTTGTTGATGCCAGAATCCATGGAAACCACAAACTCGAATGGGTCTCCCTCTCTGATGCCGGAATCCACCGACAAACTGACTGGGAATAGAACTTTGGAGTATGAATTGCTTGTGAATGCGAATTTAAGTCTCCCTCTCTGATGCCCAATTGCCGAATTCCTTGCACGCATCGTCACAATCTCGTCGCCGTTGTTGAGATATTAGGTTAATAGTCAACGATTCTTGTAAATATTATTCTTGCAATTCTTTCCTATTTTAGAGATAATATAGCTCTACGTTAGGTGTGGACAGATTCTTTAGAGATGTAACTTGATTGTAGGACCTATACTAATGATCTGATTACTATATATGTACTTATATAGATTATTGAATCGTGAATAAGAAAATATTCTTCAAAAAGTTTGATTTTCAAGTTGGTATCAGAGCTACTTGAATCATCACCATCCTTTCATTGAACCTATGTTGCCTTCTGTAATATCCCTAAATTTAAAAAGGACATAATTGAAATTTTATTTTTTATTTTATTATTCGTAGGTGTTTTCGTGACTTTTGTTATGTGACTTCCTGTTTTGTTATTTAAATGAATTAACTATTTAATTATAAGTGTGTGTGCTTAAGTGGTTTTTGGTTAATTGTCTAAATGTTTAATTGGTAAATTGAATTCTTTGCTTTGATTATGTTACGTGATTAAGTGGCATTTGAATATTAAATTAAATGTATTGTTTTTATTTTATTTTATTTTTAATCGAACTTGGGCTTGGATATGATTAACGGACTATTTGGATAGTGTAAATAGATACCGTTTTACCCATGGAAGTATATACATGTATATATATGGGTATATATGTATATAGAGTTAGTTTTAATTATTGGTATTTATTAATAATTAAACTTGAGGTATTAATCATAATTTAATATAAGTTATAATTTTAGGGTTACATATATTCTTACGTTTTTAGCCGACTTACATTATATCTTTTATGGTTATTTTTTTCTTTCTCGGATTAAAATTAGAATTAGGGTTTTAGTTTTTCTAAACCTATAAATATATCATTATGTTGACTTAGGGTTTTAAAAAAATGTGTAAACCCTTTTCACATACCAGAGAGATAGAGAGGAACAGAGCGTAAATTGTGAGACAATAACAAAGCATCTTTGGTGAGGGTTTCAACTGCGGATTAAGGATTGGTCATAGGAGAAGGGAAGGTTGAGCAGTAGGAGGCTTGACGACAGTCATGATCACCGAAAAAACCTAGGAAGACGGCGACAAGGTTTTGATTCCAAAACCGCAAAGGCAAGTTATGTTCTTCCTCTCTCCTGTTGGCCTGTATTCTATGCATACCTAGGTGTCTCTAGGATTTTAATTGAATATTAGTCAGATCTAGCATGCGTATTATATGTCAAATTGATTATCTGTATGTGTATATATTTGTCTGAAACAATTCTTGATTGACTTGTGTTCGTCGTATGTTTTAAGCTTATAGATTTGCACTGTTTTAATGGTTGATTTAACTCGTACTGCTATAAACAAGGGTTTAGGATGTTATTGAATATATATAAGATGGTTAAGATCGGTTTTGATTATCTGTATACGTGTTAATATAATCTGTAAGTATGCTTGCAAATTGAAGTTCAAGTTTTGTGGTAACGCGTAATGAATCGATAGGGGTTTTCAGTCACAGTAATAAATTTCAACTGCCAAAAAAAATCATTAGGATGCTACTAGATATATATTAGACTGCTAAGATCATTTTTAAGGAAGAACAGAGGGATTGGAAGTGGTCGGAGTCGAAGCAGAAGGTCGGAAACAAGGCTGGAATGGACTGGAGGCTCACAGAAAGGGAGAGAGCCGGCTCTGGGAAGCCAAGAGCCGGCTCCAAGATGGTATGGAGCCGGCTCCATGCATATAAGAGCTTGCTCTAAGTTTCAAGAGCAGGCTCTCTCCTATTTTAACGTATTTTCTGATTTTCTGGGCACCGTTTGGATGATTTTAATTCTTTCGAATTGTGTTGTGAGGGCACTTGGGGTTCTTAATTTAAACTTCAAGTGTATTTAAACCTCTTATTGCATAGTTTATACATTTACGCTAAAGTGTCAAACAGTAGGAAAGTAGACAACTTTTCAGTACTGTTAACGGTTGGAGGAAAGTTAAATTGCGTAGTTTAATTCAGTGATTGAACTGATTATAAAACCGGTCATGGGGATGATTTTGGGTGTAAATAGGATTCTTAAACTCAGTATTAAAGATGAACCGAAGGTTGGGAATAGCCGGAGACGAAGCTGAAAGGCGAAACGGAGCAAAACTGGACAGAGGAGGCTCTAAGCCTTTAAGAGCAGGCTCTAAGTTTCAAGAACAGGCTCTAAGTTTTTATGGAGCAGGCTCTAAGTTTCTAGAGCAGGCTCTAAGTTTTTATAGAGCAGGCTCCATGTTGTAAAGAGCCTCCTCTATGATTTTTAGGAGAAGGCTCTTTGGTTAGGTTACGTTTGGTTGCAATCTGGAGCTATCCGGGAACTGTTTGGGCTATGTTTGGAGTTCTAAATTGTTTCAGGGAGTGAACTAACAATTTTAAAAGTAATTTCAAGAGATTTTAAGCTCTCTAATTACATAAGTTAGCCTATTATATGAAGGGAATGATCAGTGTGAAATTTTGACAATTCACATACTGTTAACGATTGGAAGGGAAGTAGTTGTTCAATTTTTAAATTGGCGACTTAAGTAATTATAACATGATGTTAATCTTGTTTTAAATGCACGTTAGGGTCATTTACTTAATAAATTTGATATGTGCACACTCGGGAATATAATTGCTGAATTAATAAATCTGTTCTGCAATTACGTAGATTAAGAAAAAGGAAATTACTTGCTTGTTCTAATATGGCAATTTAATGAATTATAACATGTTTCTAATTTTTGTTTTAGATGCACAGTAGAGTTTTTTAATTAACAGATTGGACCTGTGCATGCTTTGGATTTTTATATTGTTGAAACATTAATTTTCCTGCAATTACATGAGTAAAAGGTTTGCTTTAAATTGTTAAATTATTAGATACACTTTTCTGCAATTAATTGGATGATTGTTTTCAACTGGACGATGGTTTTGGACTTAAATTGCTAAACTAAAACATAGGTTTTGTAATTTACATGGGAGTTAACCTGGACTTAATTGAAGAATTAATTGCATATTTTTTGTCAATTATATGAATGGTTTCTGGATTTTAAGTTGACGAACGATTAAGTTTTGTCTTGTCAATTTCATGGATATTTAGTTGATAAACTGTTCCAATTTTGTTTTATCAGCTACATGGATTTATGTGGATTGTATTTGGTGTACTGATTGAGTTAATGCATCATTTACGGATCATATGAATGGTATATACCGGTATGGGACGGTGACATATGGAGGTGTTAGCCTAAGGATTTTTATCTAAAGGTCAAGCTTATTTTTGATGATTACAAACCATTAATGATGTTTATGTACTAATATTTTCATTGAGTTATATATAGTTCATATCTTATATAATGAGCTAGATGAGCCATTTCAAGCATTCAAGTACTCAAGCTATGGACTCAATGAAGCCTCAAAGATTGCAAGATATCAAAGAAAGACTCAAACTTCAAAGATCAATCAAACAATTTCAAGGAAGAAAGCAAGTCTTCATCAAGCTCAAAAGATCATGGTCAGGGAATGGAGAAAAGGGTAGATAGGATGGTGAGAGCTTTAGATTTAAATGTTAAAGCATATTTGAATATCTTCTAAAGCTCAAGTTTTTAGGTTCATGCATATGTTCTCTAAAAATCAGTTTTTAGAAGGCCTAAAATCTTTCCATGAACTTTACTTATGCATGCTCTCATAATAGGAAGTGCACAGAACAAGATGTGTTTCATTCTTAGTCTTACACAAGGATTGGAGCCGCCTCCCAAATGTAGGAGCCTGCTCTTTGCACTCCAGTAGCCAAATTGTGTGTCATAGAATGCATTTTGTGAATTGGAGCCGCCTCCCATTTATTGGAGCCTTCTCCAATTTTTTGTAGAGCCGGCTCTTCTAAGTTATTTGAATCTACAACGGCACTTTTCTACATTTAAGTCTTCCAACTACTTCTAACAGACATATTAAGCTACGGTTATCTATATAAGGAAGGCTCATTTGCTGAAGTAGATACACCACTGAATAATACATTCAAGAGAGCATTCAAGAGCATTCAATAAGCCATTTAAATTCTTCTCTGAGCTTTCACTTTCAACCATCACTACATTCTTTCATCCTAGAACTTGAGCTTCATTAATATTCTGATATTCTCTAGTTGTGAGCTTACACTTGTATATCTATTGAGAGAGATTCTTGTATTTCATTTACAAACTTTGCTACAATCTTGTAAGGGTTGGTGTGACCCAAAAGAAGCCTAGGAGAAGGGTGTTCTCCTAGCAAGGAAAAGAAGCAAGGTCTTGCTTCAAATTTGAAGGTTTGCTCTCCACCATTAAGGAGAAGCTCTAGTGAATTTGGGAAGTCTCAAGGGGGATCTTGAGCCGAGGAGTAGGAGTTTTCGAACCTCGCTAAATCACCGAGTTCATTGTTTGCATCTTCCTATCTCTATCTCTTTTATACTTGTGCTTTATATTGCTTGAATTTTTCAATTAATCATTGCATAATAGTTGTTGTAAAACAAATTTCATAAATTGCGAAAATTGGCCATTGACTCTATTCACCCCCCCTCTAGAGTCAATTAGTGGTTAACAATTGGTATCAGAGCCTAATCTCTAGAAAAAGATTAATCATCTTAGAGAACGATCATGGCCAATACAAATTTTCATCAAGAAGGTCAATCTAACAATAGACCCCCTTGGTTTGATGGAAGTGACTACAACTATTGGAAAATCAAAATGAGAGCATTCTTAAGAGGCATAGATGTAGATGTTTGGAAAGCCATAGAAAAAGGAGACCATGTTCCAACCAAGATAGTAGAGGGTGAAAATGTTCCAACACCCGATATTGAATGGACCCTCAATGACCGTAGGCTTATACAATGTAATGTCAAGGCTATCACTAATCTCTATTGTGCCTTAAGCAAAGACGAATTCAATAGAATTTCGGATTGCGAAACGGCTAAAGAAATTTGGGATAAACTTGAAGTTACCTATATAGGTACTAGTCATGTTAAGGAATCCAAAATGAATATGCTTGTCCATAAATATGAACTTTTTACCATGAATAACAAAGAAACTATTAGTGAAATGTACTCTCATTTTACTAACATTGTTAATCCTTTGAAAGCTCTTGGAAGAAAATATACATCATCCGACAATGTAAGAAAAATCCTTAGATCTTTGCCAAAGAATTGGGAAGCAAAGAAGACCGCCATCCAAGAAGCCAAAGATCTTAACACACTTCCCATTAACGAACTCATTGGTTCATTAATGGCTTACGAGCTAGAAATGAATGATAGAGATGAAGAAACTCAAAAGAAGGATATAGCTGTACAAGCTACTACCAAAGAAGTTGCAATTGATAAGTCTCCTCATGATGAAGAAGAAGAAGAAGTTGCTCTCATTACCAAAACCGTGAGAAGAATCCTTCAAATGAAGAAGTTCCAAAAGAGCAACAACTTCAAAAGAAATGGGTCATCTAGTGAGCAAGGAAAAAGAGAAGCACCTACTTGCTTCCATTGTGGAAAACCGGGGCATTTCAAATCCGATTGCTATGCCTATAAAAATGAAAAGGAAAGGAAAAAGAAAGGAAAGGCCATGCAAGCTACATGGGAGGATGATGATTCAAATGGATCCGAAAGTGACGATGAACTCAATGAATTGGTTAATCTTTGCCTCATGGCCGATGACGATGAGGTAATTTCTAATCATGACTCATTTAATTTGGAAACTACTTATGATGAATTGGTTGATGCACACAATTACTTGCTAGATGCCTTTAGAGAATTGCATGATGAATTAGGCAAAATGGTTCAAAAATGTGCTACTCTAAAAAGGGAAAAGAATATCATCTCTCAAAACCTTGAAAAATTTCAACTTGAAAATGAAGCTTTGAAAAAGGAAAAAGAATTAGCTAAATAATCGGTTTCAATAGATTTAATTTCTGAAAATAAATCATTAAAAATTATGATTGAAGATCAAATTGAGACTTTAGCAAAATTCACAAAAGGTAGAGAAAATTTGGGTCTCATACTTGGAAAGCAAAGAAATGCTTATGCCAAGGATGGACTTGGATTTGATCCTCACAACAAAGACTCTTGTTTATTGAAAAAGAGAGAACCTTTGAACAATTACTTTGTTAAAAATTCCTCTTGTAGTCCACAATGTAATTATTGTAAAAAAATAGGACATAAGATCAATCATTGTCCTATTAGGCCATGTAGGACAAAAGAAGTTTGGGTTATTAAAGGGACTTATACACCTCTTCCTAACTCTCATGGACCCAAGAGAATGTGGGTACCAAAAGAAGATTATTCAAATTCCTTTTGTAGGTTTGCTTGAAGTCTCCATATTTATCCAAGGACAAATGGTTTCTTGATAGCGGATGTTCAAGGCATATGACGGGAGATCAATCAAAATTTCACTCCATCAAACCTCATAAAGGAGGAAGCGTCACATTCGGTGACAACTCAAAAGGCAAGGTCATTGGTATTGGAACTATTGGTATCTCCTCCTCCTTATCTATTGATGATGTGTTACTTGTTAAAGGCTTAAAACAGAACCTATTTAGTATTAGCCAATTATGTGATAGAGGATATCATGTCTTGTTTAAATCGGACAAATGCATTGTCAAAAAGGATAATGTTGAAGTTTTCCATGCTCTAAGAAATGGTACTGTATATTCTTTGCTTTTATGTGAACTACACGATCAAGATGTCAAGTGTCTTGTATCCTCAAATGAGGATAGTTGGTTGTGGCATAGAAGGTTAGGTCATGCTAGTATGGATTTGATTTCAAAACTATCTAAGAATGAATTGGTAAAAGGCCTCCCAAAGACTAATTTTTCTAAAGATAAAACTTGTAGCGCATGTCAAATAGGCAAGCAAATCAAGTCATCATTTAAAAGGAAAAAGGATATAACAACTTCAAGACCACTAGAGTTAATTCATATGGACTTATTCGGTCCGGAGAGAATTGCTAGTCTTGGCGGAAAACTCTATGCATTTGTTATTGTGGATGACTTCTCTAGATTCACTTGGGTATTTTTCCTTACACATAAAAATGAGGTTCATACAATCTTTACTAAATTTTGTAAGAGAGTCGAAAACGAAAAAGAATGTAAGATCAAGTCCATTAGAAGTGATAGAGGTAGAGAGTTCGACAACCAAGATGTGGAAAGATTTTGTGATGAAAATGGATACAATCATAATCTTTCGGCTCCTAGAACTCCTCAACAAAATGGAGTTGTTGAAAGGAAAAATAGGTCTCTCCAAGAAATGGCTAGGACTATGTTAAATGAACATAATTCTCCTAGATCTCTATGGGCCGAAGCTGTTAGTACCTCATGCTATGTCATAAATAGAGTCATCATTAGAAAACTCCTTAATAAGACTCCTTATGATCTTTGGAACAAAAGGAAACCAAATATTGGATACTTTAAAGTCTTTGGGTGTAAATGCTTCGTGTTAAATGACAAAGATAATCTAGGAAAATTTGAACCTAAATCAGATGAAGGTATTTTCCTAGGATACTCTTCTCGTAGCAAAGCATTTAGAGTGTTTAACAAAAGAACACGAGTGGTTGTGGAATCAATACATGTTGTATTTGATGAATCACCATTATCCCCTCTTAGATGCTCATTGGATGAAAATGAAGATGTGGTTGAGATTGAAAAGAATGTTGAAAATCTTTATTTAAATGGTCCTTCTTATAAAGATCTCTCCAAAGATGTTCCAAAAGAAAGTCACTCTCATGAAGACACTCCTCCTAAGGCTTGGAAGCAAGTGCTTAATCATCCAATAAATCAAATTATCGGTGATCCATCTAAAGGTGTAAGAACTAGATCTCAAATGAGTAATATTTGCAATTATGTAGCTTTTGTTTCCCAACTTGAACCAAAAAATATTCATGAAGCCGAAAATGATGAATCTTGGCTTTTGGCCATGCAAGAAGAACTTAACCAATTCGAAAGAAATAAAGTTTGGCTTTTGGTTCCAAGGCCTAAAGACAAAACTATCATTGGCACAAAATGGGTATTTAGGAACAAAAAGGATGAATCGGGAATCATAGTAAGAAACAAGGCAAGGCTTGTTGCTCAAGGATATAATCAAGAAGAAGGAATTGATTATGAGGAATCCTTTGCCCCCGTAGCTAGACTTGAAGCTATAAGAATGCTCCTTGCTTTTGCATCCCATAAGAACTTCAAGTTATATCAAATGGATGTAAAAAGTGCTTTCTTAAATGGTATCATTGAAGAAGAAGTATATGTTGATCAACCACCGGGCTTTGAAAGCTATAATTACCCAAACTATGTTTTCAAATTATCAAAAGCCTTGTATGGTTTGAAACAAGCTCCAAGAGCTTGGTATGAAAGACTAAGTGGTTTTCTACTTGTTAATGGTTTTATTAGAGGTAAAATTGATAATACTCTTTTCACTAAAGCCATCGATAACAACTTATTGGTCATTCAAATTTACGTTGATGATATTATCTTTGGATCAACCAATAGTGTGATATGTGAAAAGTTTGCTTCTAGTATGCAGAATGAATTCGAAATAGCATGATGGGTGAACTTACTTTTTTTCCTAGGATTGCAAATCAAACAAACACTTGATGGCATTTTTGTTTGCCAATCTAAGTATGTTAAAGATTTGCTAAAGAAATTTGGCTTGGAGGAAGTCAAACATGCCCATACTCCAATGAGCTCATCTTTGAAACTTGATAAAGATGAAAAAGGCACTGATGTAGATATTAAAAAATACAGAGGTATGATTGGTAGTCTCTTATATCTAACCGCAAGTAGACCGGATATCATGTTTAGTGTATGTTTATGTGCTCGTTTTCAATCCTGTCCTAAAGAATCTCATTTATGTGCCGTTAAACGAATCTTTCGCTATTTGAGCTATACCACATTCTTGGGACTTTGGTATCCTAGACATACATCTTTTGACCTTGTTGGTTACTCGGACGCTGATTTTGGTGGATGCAAAGTTGATAGAAAAAGTACTAGCGGGACTTGTCACTTCATTGGACAATCATTAGTATCTTGGTCTTGCAAGAAACAAAATTCCATAGCTCTATCAACGGCGGAAGCCGAGTATATTGCAGCCGGTAGTTGTTGCGCTTAAACACTTTACATTAAACAACAACTAGAAGACTTTGGACTCTATTTTGATCACATTCCTATTATGTGTGATAATACAAGTGCAATATGCATCTCTAAAAATCCTATTCAGCATTCAAGAACAAAGCATATAGAAATTAGATACCATTTTCTTAGGGATCATGTTTCTAAGGGTGATATTGATCTTATTTTTGTGACTACTGAAAAGCAATTAGCTGACATCTTCACAAAACCACTCCAAGAGGAGAGATTCTGTCTACTCAGAAGAGAAATTGGAATGATCACAGAGCAGAATGTCATGCAGTGAAGTAGCAGCAGCAGAGCCGGCTCCAATCTAAATAAGAGCCGCCTCTATAGAAAACAAGAGCCGGATCATCTCATTCAAGAGCCGCCTCTCCAACCTGCATCCAAGAAAATCACAAATTCTAACTCTCGGTATCTCTAGAGCCGGATCACAAAATTTCATGAGCCGGCTCCCCAAAACCTGCATCCATGTCCAAACTCTCGGGATCTCTCAAAACTCATCAAGAGCCGGCTCCAAAAAGCTCAAAGAGCCAGCTCCAAAAATCAAGAGCCGGCTCCAAAAAGCTCTTGAGCCGGCTCCAATTTCCCATGAGCCGGCTCCAATTTCCCATGAGCCGGCTCCAATCAGGTATGTCTCTCTTAAATCCTCTCGGCAGTAGCATTTTAGGCATTATATTCACCAATTCCAGAGAGTATAAACCGTGAGAGCTCCTTCACCATGAGTATGAGTGCTTTAAATTTTAAGGTCTCAAAATGATTTCATCCATCATATAATATCAAGTGACCTTTATTCTGCATCCTAATTCATTCTCCTCTCATTGTTGTGCAAGAATTTCCTCATCTCAGGTAAAAACTTCAACCTCATTTGTTCTCCTTTCTTCATTATTTCGTCTATCATATATATGTATTGATCCATGCTTCGATGTAATACTCCATGAATTGCTTTAAACTCATCTTAAATTGAATTTTGTTGCATGAATTCCTTTCAATTTTGAACAAAATTTTGGTTTAATCTCCTTTACATTACATGTTCAAACCCTAGAAATGTCATAATTTGATCCAAAATTTTGGTCTTGCTTCATGAATCTAAGCATTTTCTTGTGGATTATGTCGAATTTCCCTCTTGGGTTTACATTTCCATAATATTTTACCAATTCCACATGAATTGTCATAATTGATTCAACATTTCTCAAGACTTAATTTTCTATCAAACCCTAGAAAATTAATACTTTCAGCAAATTTTTTTTGGTGGTTGCTTTGTGAATTCATTTCTTTTTAATTTTATTCCATTAAAATTCCATTTTAAGTCTACATTTCAAAATTCATTTTTCAAAATCCAACGACAATCACATTGTTGCTCACAATTTTTTTTGGGTTTTCAAACATAGTTTATTTTATTGTTTTGTTCTCCAAATTGTCTAGATATGAAAAATTTTTGTTCAAAGTCTTTTGAAAATGCCTCCATATCTTTCAAAATTAATATAAGTTTAGTGTTTAAATTGTGACTTGTTTAGGTCCCTACTAAGTTTCCATGGCATCATCCTCCCGTAGAAGGAATCCTTCTCGTGGCAAAACTAGGATCACTCAATCTCATGACTCTATCCCAAATGAACAAACTCCTCCTCCAAGTCCAATTCAAATTTCTGCCACAAAGTTATATAGAACTCCTACTCACAACAGGCTATATGAGAAAGAATTTCTTCATAGGAAAGTGGCCAAAGGAAAGGTTCTGTCACACACAATTTGTGATGACCTCAACCTCAACACCTACAAACTCTTTAATGCTATTGGCCTTGGGTCATTTGTTGGGATGAAAAACAAGTATTATCCAAGACTTGTTCAGTTATTCTACACCCACCTTGAGAAAGTGCCTGGTGTAGAGAAGTTACAATGCTATGTGGCTGGAGTGGAATTCGATCTTGATGTTAGAAGCATTTCCAAAATCTTTCATTTTATGGATGATGGTATTCAATTCTACTCTCCTCAAAAATGGTTCACTGGGAAAGATTTTGACAAACTAGCAGCCATTCGCCAAATGAGTTATGATTCCCGCACTACCAATATCAAAGAAGTCAAATCCAAACAATTGACTATGGAAGCTCGATTGATCCACAAAATTATTGCATACTCCATTCTTCCTAAAACCGGCAGTCGCTCAAAAGTCTCTCGCATGGAAATCTTTCTGATTTGGTGTGTCTTAAATGGAAAAGATTTTGACTTGGCCTACATTATCTTTCATCACATGTTGGCATGCAAGAAAAAGAAAAACACTCCACTCCACTATGCCATGGTTCTCACTCACATTTTTATGGCTAACAAAATTCCACTTGACAAAAGTGAATTAGCCAAACTAGGCCCAAGAGATATCCTTGATGCTTTCAATCTAGACACAATGGGGCTAAAAAGGGATCCCGATGGTATGTGATCTATCCTAGGCAAAGAAGATTCGAAGAGGCTAGAGCTCGTGGAGAAGAGATTGAGGATGTTGATGATGGGGATGAGGAAGAACATGAAAGCCATGACAGTGCTGAAGATGAGGATGTTCCAGTTGCACATCGCTCAAATCATGATCTTTTATTGGAACTTCTAAATGTTTCTCGTCAAAATCAAGCCATTCTTCAAGAACAACAAACCACTCTTGAACACCAACAACAATAACTTGACGAAGTGCTTATGACTGTCACTCATATCAGTGAAGACTTTGAAGCCTTTCGAAAAGGCCTTGAACCCCCTCCTCCTTCTACTTAGAACAATATCACCTCGTCTAAAAACTCTTTTTGTGCACTCACTTGTTTTATCTGCTTTGAAGAAGCCTCTTTTAGTTATGTTTTTACTTATGTCGTTTTTCTTTTGAAGTCTTTATCATGATCTATGCTTTTGTCTAACATCTGCTAGTTATGTTCATATTTTCCTTATCTACTGTTTTGACTTCTGTCATCTATAAAATAATATATTTCCTATTTTATTGCCCTTTAAATTCTCATTCTCTAATAGTTCATGAATTGGCATGTATTTTCACTTTCATAGAAGTAGACTTTTTGAGATGACAAAGGGGGAAAAAGATGTGTTACTATGCTATGTGTCTACTCTACTTTTTATATATATCTTGATTGATGCATATTGATAGGGGGAGATTTATAAAAATATCTGTAAAAAGTTAAATGAAATCAAGCATGATATGATACTTTAGATATGCTTATTGATAGGGGGAGCTCTCTTTCAAATACAACTCTACTTTGTCAATAAACACATCAATGTTTTGTCATCATCAAAAAGGGGGAGATTGTTGGCCTAAGGATTTTTATCTAAAGGTCAAGCTTATTTTTGATGATTACAAACCATTAATGATGTTTATGTACTAATATTTTCATTGAGTTATATATAGTTCATATCTTATATAATGAGCTAGATGAGCCATTTCAAGCATTCAAGTACTCAAGCTATGGACTCAATGAAGCCTCAAAGATTGCAAGAAATCAAAGAAAGACTCAAACTTCAAAGATCAATCAAACAATTTCAAGGAAGAAAGCAAGTCTTCATCAAGCTCAAAAGATCATGGTCAGGGAATGGAGAAAAGGGTAGATAGGATGGTGAGAGCTTTAGATTTAAATGTTAAAGCATATTTGAATATCTTCTGAAGCTCAAGTTTTTAGGTTCATGCATATTTTCTCTAAAAATCAGTTTTTAGAAGGCCTAAAATCTTTCCATGAACTTTACTTATGCATGCTCTCATAATAGGAAGTGCACAGAACAAGATGTGTTTCATTCTTAGTCTTACACAAGGATTGGAGCCGCCTCCCAAATGTAGGAGCCTGCTCTTTGCACTCCAGTAGCCAAATTGTGTGTCGTAGAATGCATTTTGTGAATTGGAGCCGCCTCCCAGTTATTGGAGCCGCCTCCCATTTATTGGAGCCTCCTCCAATTTTTTGTAGAGCCGGCTCTTCTAAGTTATTTGAATCTACAACGGCACTTTTCTGCATTTAAGTCTTCCAACTACTTCTAACAGACATATTAAGTTACAGTTATCTATATAAAGAAGGCTCATTTACTGAAGTAGATACACCACTGAATAATACATTCAAGAGAGCATTCAAGAGTATTCAATAAGCCATTTAAATTCTTCTCTGAGCTTTCACTTTCAACCATCACTACATTCTCTCATCCTAGAACTTGAGCTTCATTAATATTCTGATATTCTCTAGTTGTGAGCTTACACTTGTATATCTATTGAGAGAGATTCTTGTATTTCATTTACAAACTTTGCTACAATCTTGTAAGGGTTGGTGTGACCCAAAATAAGCCTAGGAGAAGGGTGTTCTCCTAGCAAGGAAAAGAAACAAGGTCTTGCTTCAAATTTGAAGGTTTGCTCTCCACCATTAAGGAGAAGCTCTAGTGAATTTGGGAAGTCTCAAG
Source organism: Cornus florida (assembly GCF_030987335.1). Classification (NCBI taxonomy): domain Eukaryota; kingdom Viridiplantae; phylum Streptophyta; class Magnoliopsida; order Cornales; family Cornaceae; genus Cornus; species Cornus florida. The sequence goes on from NW_026775571.1 coordinate 5,412,997, forward strand.
GGGGATCTTGAGCCGAGGAGTAGGAGTTTCCGAACCTCGCTAAATTACCGAGTTCATTGTTTGCATATTCCTATCTCTATCTCTTTTATACTTGTGCTTTATATTGCTTAAATTTTTCAATTAATCATTGCATAATAGTTGTTGTAAAACAAATTTCATAAATTGCGAAAATTGGCCATTGACTCTATTCACCCCCCCTCTAGAGTCAATTACTGGTTAACAGGAGGGACGGATTAGATCAAAACGCTAATTCCAACCCATTCATACATATGGAATAGATTAACTAAAACAGTTAAATCCTATATGGTTTCATGTCCTGTCAACTAAAACAGATGAACGACATATTGGATGGTTGTTTATATTTTCTGTTAATAGGAAGGATAGGGATTTAATTAAAACATTTAAATCCTAATTATATGTTGTGTTTTGGCGACGAATAGTTGACCGGCTAAACATTGTATTTGGATGAGATGTATATACACTTAATTTATGTTAGTTTGTGCGGTTGAACAACCTGAACGACTAGCTGAATTTCTTATGGTCGGATAGGATCGGACTTTATATATATAATTATGGTACCGCGATATGAGCTTGAGTCTCATAGTCGACGGTTAGGGAGCGTATATGCAGTAGGATGCATAGCTAGCTATGTTGGTTGAGGTATACCCTGTTAGGCTTAGGTAGTCATGCCCACTCAGGTGCGTTTTTGCATGTTGCCTTCTATTCAGGTTGAGACCTTCAGCACAGTCTAGTAAGAGTCTTGTAGTGTGGTTATATGTATATATCTATTTACGGACTATATAGATATGGTTGAGACATCTAGGATGTATCTGCGTATCGGTTCTCTGTTTGGATTGTAGTTAGGATAGAACTTGTTCGTGGGCCTGACCCACTATTATTTTTCAGGTAACGGATGGTATCAGGTCTTAGAGCTTGTTCGTGCCGAGCAGAGATGACTACTCACTCTACCGACGACATAGGTGGTTCCTGCATGGTGTAGCATTAGATTCCTTTCCGGTGATTCGTTTCTCAGTGTTGGTTTTACAAGGGGTCCACCAGATGGATTCCTGATTTGTAGTAGAATTGGAAAAGTTGAATGTATCAAATTAATACTTTATTTATAAAATTTTATTCTGAGGTTTTTAGTTTTGGATTATCATTCTAGATTCTTTTCAACAAATTTTATTTATTCTTGTTATCTTAATTGTATTCTTTGTTCATTTATTGCTAATTTGTTTGATATCCTCGGGTAGTCAGGCGTGGGCCTGGCCAACCCGCATCCGGAAATCCGGGGGTATCACAGTTGGTATCAGAGAACTCTAGGTTTTAGTGTCCTTAGGAGTGTTTTCGTTGTAAGACTTCCGCGTTGCGTCTCTTAAAACTTAGAGCCATATTAGGATTCATTGTACTCTTTTTTGCGGTTCGTTAAGATGAGTTGATGTCAATTATATTCCATAGTTATGGAATGGTTGACACTAGGAGGAGAATGGGATTCAAGGCGAAAGGGATACGGACCCAAAGGAGTGAAGGAGTAGGTTTTCGAGTTCTTTGTCAGAAACCGAACTTGGGATCGAAAGTTTAGTTCCAAGGTTGGCATTACTTAGAAAGTATATGCCAAGAACGGATCAGGGTGTAGTTGGTAGGTCCCCGCATGTCGGGGCCAACATAACTTCAGATGTTCTCAAAAAGGACACAAGTGAAGACTAGGATTCTGAAGAGAATGCTAAGGGAGGAGATACAGCGTCTCCAAGAAAGGGGATATTGAAGCTTGAGGATGAAGAATATCACAAGGGTGCTTTCATTCACCAGTAGTATAGTGAATGATACTGGTAGCGTTGGTGTGAACTGTGATACCCCTCGATTACATGAACCATTCTACATATGGATGAATTTTCGTGTCGTCTCTCAGAGAGTCAATTGAAAAGTACTCTTCAGGAGTTTAGGGATCGGATGGAGTTCTTCACAGAACAAAGACGTGATTTTATATCACATTCTGGAGCGAATGGGGATTAAGTTGTGACGTTCTACATTGCGTTGTAAAGCCACGATAGATGGTTTGCATTCCGAGTATAAAGAAGATGAGGGTTAAGCCGTTGGATATTTGCTTAGGCAAAAGAATGTTGCTTTTAAGCTATGGTTATAGATATGTTTCAAGGTTGTATAATTACCAACGAAACTACGAAATGAACTTTTGTGACATAATTTGGGAACTTAAGTTCAAAGGAGGTTTCTTCTCTGGAATGGAGGATGTCTTAAGTAGAAATTATATTTTGATTGTTTTGTTGTATTGTGTGTATCTATGTGTTCGATTTTTGTTGTTCTGTGTTGCATTTTGTGCTTACGTGTTTCATTTTTTGATAATTTGTCCGGATTGGGAATATGGATTAGTTGGAGTAGGACTAGTCAGAAGTGGATGGTTGGTTGAGATTATCGACATTTATTGGAATCTTATTTCCGTACGGATTAAGAGTGGTGGATTGAGCAAGTTTGCAGCTCGACCTTATTCTTGAAATGTTCACTTTAGAACTTCACATCAGTTTTACATTGCACTAATAACGGAGTTATAGTTGTACTCATATCTCTAGACGGAGGATTGGATCGAGAATGTCTTCCATATCAGAAGTAGGGTGCGTTATTGAGGAAGGTCGGTTTTTATGTATTAAGTGGACTTTTCACGAATGGTGTTTCTCCATTTAGGCGGTAGCCTATCGAATCGTGTTTTTTTAAAAAAACATTGGGATGGGATGCATAGAAACTTCACACATCTATGCTATGAAACTTGGAAGAATGTGGACCTTTACCTGGTATAAACAAATTTGGGTAAGGCTGAGTAGTTGCTAAATACAACATACGTGTTGGATAATTTTTGTGCTTCCTTTATATCGGACCTATATATTTTTTTTACGGATTTGGAAATCAGTGGAGCCCATACACCGAGGCATAATCCACAACGGAACGGAGCAAAATTTTAATAAAAATAATTTAGAATTTCGTGAATTCCGAGGATGGAATTCCTTTTGTTAGGGGGGAAGAATGTAATACCCCTAAATTTAAAAAGGACATAATTGGAATTTTATTTTTTATTTTATGATTCTTAGGTGTTTTCGTGACTTTTGTTATGTGGCTTCCTGTTTTTTCATTTAAATGAATTAACTGTTTAATTATAAGTGTGTGTGCTTAAGTGGTTTTTGGTTAATTGTCTAAATGTTTAATTGGTAAATTGAATTCTTTGCTTTGATTATGTTACGTGATCAAGTGGCATTTGAATGTTAAATTAAATGTATTGTTTTTATTTTATTTTATTTTTAATCGAACTTGGGCTTGGATATGATTAACGGACTATTTGGATAGTGTAAATGGGTACCGTTTTACCCATGGAAGTATATACATGTATATATATGGGTATATATGTATATAAAGTTAGTTTTAATTATTGGTATTTATTAATAATTAAACTTGAGGTATTAATCATAATTTAATATAGGTTATAATTTTAGGGTTACATATATTCTCACGTTTTTAGCCGACTTACATTATATCTTTTATGGTTGTTTTTTTCTTTCTCGGATTAAAATTAGAATTAGGGTTTTAGTTTTTCTAAACCTATAAATATATCATTATGTTGACTTAGGGTTTTAAACAAATATGTAAACCCTTTTCACGTACCAGAGAGACAGAGAAGAACAGAGTGTAAATTGTGAGACAATAACAGAGCATCTTTGGTGAGGGTTTCAACTGTGGACTAAGGATTGGTCATAAGGGAAGGTTGAGCAGTAGGAGGCTTGACGACAGTCACGATCGCCGAAAAAACCTAGGAAGACGGCGACAAGGTTTTGATTCCAAAATCGCAAAGGCGAGTTATGTTCTTCCTCTCTCCCGTTGGCCTGTATTCTATGCATACCTAGGTGTCTCTAGGATTTTAATTGAATATTAATCAGATCTGGCATGCGTATTATATGTCAAATTGATTATCTGTATGTGTATATATTTGTCTAAAACAATTCTTGATTGACTTGTGTTCGTCGTATGTTTTAAGCTTACAGATTTGCACTGTTTTAATGGTTGATTTAACTCGTACTGCTATAAACAAGGGTTTAGGATGTTATTGAATATATATAAGATGGTTAAGATCGGTTTTGATTATCTGTCTACGTGTTAATATAATCTGTAAGTATGCTTGCAAATTGAAGTTCAAGTTTTGTGGTAACGCATAATGAATCGATAGGGGTTTTAAGTCACAGTAATAAATTTCAACTGCCAAAAAAAATCATTAGGATGCTACTAGATATATATTAGACTGCTAAGATCATTTTTAAGGAAGAACAGAGGGATTGGAAGTGGTCGGAGTCGAAGCAGAAGGTCGAAAACAAGGCTGGAATGGACTGGAGGCTCACAGAGAGGGAGAGAGCCGGCTCTGGGAAACCAAAAGCCGGCTCCAAGATGGTATGGAGCCGGCTCCATGCATATAAGAGCTTGCTCTAAGTTTCAAGAGCAGGCTCTCTCCTATTTTAACGTATTTTCTGATTTTCTGGGCACCGTTTGGATGATTTTAATTCTTTCGAATTGTGTTGTGAGGGCACTTGGGGTTCTTAATTTAAACTTCAAGTGTATTTAAACCTCTTATTGCATAGTTTATACATTTACGCTAAAGTGTAAAACAGTAGGAAAGTAGACAACTTTTCAGTACTGTTAACGGTTGGAGGAAAGTTAAATTACGTAGTTTAATTCAGTGATTGAACTGATTATAAAACCGGTCATGGGGATGATTTTGGGTGTAAATAGGATTCTTAAAATCAGTATTAAAGATGAACCGAAGGTTGGGAATAGCCGGAGACGAAGCTGAAAGGCGAAACGGAGCAAAACTGGACAGAGGAGGCTCTAAGCCTTTAAGAGCAGGCTCTAAGTTTCAAGAGCAGGCTCTAAGTTTTTATGGAGCAGGCTCTAAGTTTCTAGAGCAGGCTCTAAGTTTTTATAGAGCAGGCTCCATGTTGTAAAGAGCCTCCTCTATGATTTTCAGGAGAAGGCTCTTTGGTTAGGTTACGTTTGGTTGCAATCTGGAGCTGTCCGGGAACTGTTTGGGCTATGTTTGGAGTTCTAAATTGTTTCAGGGAGTGAACTAACAATTTTAAAAGTAATTTCAAGAGATCTTAAGCTCTCTAATTGCATAAGTTAGCCTATTATATGAAGGGAATGATCAGTGTGAAATTTTGACAATTCACATATTGTTAACGATTGGAAGGGAAGTAGTTGTTCAATTTTTAAATGGAAGACTTAAGTAATTATAACATGATGTTAATCTTGTTTTAAATGCACGTTAGGGTCATTTACTTAATAAATTTGATATGTGCACACTCGGGAATATAATTGCTGAATTAATAAATCCGTTCTGTAATTACGTAGATTAAGAAAAAGGAAATTACTTGCTTGTTCTAATATGGCAATTTAATGAATTATAACATGTTTCTAATTTTTGTTTTAGATGCACAGTAGAGTCTTTTAATTAACAGATTGGACCTGTGCATGCTTTGGATTTTTATATTGTTGAAACATTAATTTTCCTGCAATTACATGAGTAAAAGGTTTGCTTTAAATTGTTGAATTATTAGATACACTTTTCTGCAATTAATTGGATGATTGTTTTCATCTGGACGATGGTTTTGGACTTAAATTGCTAAACTAAAACATAGGTTTTGTAATTTACATGGGAGTTAACCTGGACTTAATTGAAGAATTAATTGCATATTTTCTGTCAATTATATGAATGGTTTCTGGATTTTAAGTTGACGAACGATTAAGTTTTGTCTTGTCAATTTCATGGATATTTAGTTGATAAACTGTTCCAATTTTGTTTTATCAGCTACATGGATTTATGTGGATTTATTTGGTGTACTGATTGAATTAATGCATCATTTACGGATCATATGAATGGTATGTATCGGTATGGGACGGTGACATATGGAGGGACGGATTAGATCAAAACGCTAATTCCAACCCATTCATACATACGGAATAGATTAACTAAAACAGTTAAATCCTACATGGTTTCATGTCCTGTCAACTAAAACAGATGAACGACATATTGGATGGTTGTTTATATTTTCTGTTAATAGGAAGGATAAGGATTTAATTAAAACATTTAAATCCTAATTATATGTTGTGTTTTGGCGACGAATAGTTGACCGGCTCAACATTGTGTTTGGATGGGATGTATATACACTTAATTTATGTTAGTTTGTGCGGTTGAACAACCTGAACGACTAGCTGAATTTCTTATGGTTGGATAGGATCGGACTTTATATATATAATTATGGTACCGCGATATGAGCTTGAGTCTCATAGTCGACGGTTAGGGAGCGTATATGCAGTAGGATGCATATCTAGCTATGTTGGTTGAGGTATACCCTGTTAGGCTTAGGTAGTCATGCCCACTCAGGTGCGTTTTTGCATGTTGCCTTCTATTCAGGTTGAGACCCTCAGCATAGTCTAGTAAGAGTCTTGTAGTGTGGTTATATGTATATATCTATTTACGGACTATATAGATATGGTTGAGACATCTAGGATGTATCTGCGTATCGGGTCTCTGTTTGGATTGTAGTTAGGATAGAACTTGTTCGTGGGCCTGACCCACTATTATTTTTCAGGTAACGGATGGTATCAGGTCTTAGAGCTTGTTCGTGCCGAGCAGAGACGACTACTCACTCTACCGACGACATAGGTGGTTCCTGCATGGTGTAGCATTAGATTCCTTTCCGGTGATTCGTTTCTCAGTGTTGGTTTTACAAGGGGTCCACTAGATGGATTCCTGAGTTGTAGTAGAATTGAAAAAGTTGGATGTATCAAATTAATACTTTATTTATAAAATTTTATTCTGAGGTTTTTAGTTTTGGATTATCATTCTAGATTCTTTTCAGCAAATTTTATTTATTCTTGTTATCTTAATTGTATTCTTTGTTCATTTATTGCTAATTTGTTTGATATCCTTGGGTAGTCGGGCGTGGGCCTGGTCAACCCGCATCCGGAAATTCTGGGATATCACAGTTGGTATCAGAGCACTCTAGGTTCTAGTGTCCTTAGGAGTGTTTTCGTTATAAGACTTCCGCGTTGCGTCTCTTAAAACTTAGAGCCATATTAGGATTCATTGTACTCTTTTTGCGGTTTGTTAGGATGAGCTGATGTCAATTATATTCCATAGTTATGGAATGGTTGACACTAGGAGGAGAATGGGATTCAAGGCGAAAGGGATACAGACCTAAAGGAGTGAAGGAGTAGGTTTTCGAGTTCTTTGTCAGAAACCGAACTTAGGATCGAAAGTTTAGTTCCAAGGTTGGCATTACTTAGAAAGTATATGCCAAGAATGGATCAGGGTGTAGTTGGTAGGTCCCCGCATGTCGGGGCCAACATAACTACAGATGTTCTCAAAAAGGACACAAATGAAGAGTAGGATTCTGAAGAGAATGCTAAGGGAGGAGATACAGCGTCTCCAAGAAAGGGGATATTGAAGCTTGAGGATGAAGAATATCACCAGGTTGCTTTCATTCACCAGCAGTATAGACCCCTTGAGGATGAAGAATATCACAAGGGTGAATATCACAAGGGTGCTAAGTTCCATACCCCTAGTTTTTCATCATGTAGTAATTTTAATTAAAAGACTCTACTGTGCATCTAAAACAAAAATTAGAAACATTTTATAATTCATTAAATTTCCATATTAGAACAAGCAAGTAATTTCCTTAGCTCACAAGGATGAAAAACTAGGATGAAGAATATCACAAGGGTGAGTAATTAAAATTACTACATGATGAAAAACTAGGGGTATGGAACTTAGCTCACGTGGTCGCAACTTGTACTTCATGAAGCTTCTAGCTTTTCATCATGTATCTAGACCCCTTATACCTAGGTTTCATTAATGTACTTAATGAATATGCACATTTGTCTTGGAATGGTTTAATTACACATGTGTTATTTAGTAAGTAATTGAATCATATGTCTTATACTTGTGGTATAATTGCTTCAATGGATTTCTTGTGCTATATATCGTGGTTCTAGTCTATATAGATGCACACTTTGATTTCTTGACATTTCGCATGCCATTATAGTTGAGAACTGAGGGCATGACTTGTGTGTTCCAAAATCGTGGTTGTGCATGAAACATGGTTAATGCATTTCTAGTATTTTGATACAATCTTGATTTGCACAACTTGTTAATTTTGGAACTTGGGATATCAATAAAGAATTGACATGGTTAGGACTTGGTTCTAGTACGGGGAATTGTCCCTCTAAACTATAGTGCGCACTAGGGGAAGGTACCCATGGGTTAGTAGCCCTAAAGTGATCCCAAGAGTATGGTTTTAATCCAGGCGATATCTGAGTTTCTACATTGGTTGATTTCACTCTTTAAATTTCAAGTTGTTATTCCTTAAAGATTTAAACTTGTCGTGTATGTGAAATACTCCAATCTTGTCTCATTGCATAGATTTTACGCTTCATTCGTGATTTAACTCCTTAAATTTCAAGTGTTGTATTCCTTGAAGATTTAAGACTCTTTTCGTGTTATATGGAAGATTCCATCTGTTGGTCCTAAACTGCCTTAAGGAATGTTTGCCTTTTAATGTCAAAAAGTATTGCTTTAGCCTCGGCCTTAGCCTCGGGTTCGGCTTCTAAGCCTCGACCTTTCAGCACTTCAGCTCGGCCCTTCTGCACTTCAGCCTCGGACATTACCATGTCTCAGCCTCGGAAAGTGAAGGTCAGCTGCTCAGGTGCTCAGCCTCGGACAGTGACGGTTCAGCCTCAGATAATGAAGCCATGCTCAAAATTCTGATACGTGTCATGTGGTCCTAGAGAAGAATGGGACACGTCTCAGTGGTCCTAAAAAGCTGGTATATGCTTTTCTTGGAGGCTAAGTTTGGACAAAAATGGAATTAAGCACTTAAACCTGTAACCTGTTATGGCTGGTAGATCAGTGACGAGTTTAGCTAAGGTGGCACGCCTGCATTGGTTCATTGCTATGAAAATATCTGAATTGTGCTATCCCAATCATTGGTGAAAAATGACAGGTGTGTATTCATGGTGTGTGAGGCCTTGTGTTATTTAGAGTCACTATAAATATGCTGCTATAAGGCTCCTTAGGGTTCAAGCCTCTGAATTTAATATTGCACATTGAGCTGTTGTGAGAACCCTCAAGTATACTATGTTAAGTAAGTTTTTCTTTACTATTTGATGATGATCTATGCAAGAAAAACTCATTGAATCAACTATGAGGCGTGCTCTGTTTGCTGAGATGAGGTTGCAGTCAAATATGCTGATGCAAGGGCTGTATTGAAGAGTGACTTGGTGTCTCAAGCTTCTGAGGTCGATTCTGAAGATTGATACAGGTATAATCCATCTTCCAAACTTGTTCAGACTGTGTCTGTTTGAGAATATGCTGAAAATGAATTCGGATAGTGTAGTCACTGGTTAAGCTCTGTTTTCTGAAGATATCTTGGATTCAAGTGGTATTTGATTATACTTAGCTATTTCTTGTTGATCTATGCTGCTAGCTAGTATAGTTTGATGAATCAAGATTATTGAAGTTGAGTTGGTTGCAATACTATGATATGCTTTGATTTTGAGTACTTTGTGTTGAAGACTTTCTGTGCCGAGGCTATTTTATACTGAAATTATTCTGTGCCGAGGACCATTTTGTACTGATCTAAGGATTTGGACTGAATCTGTGATATACTCATGCTGTATTTGATTATGCAAAGCTATGAACATGAGTACAATAGTGAAAGAAGACTGTATGAAGAGCTGGTGAATTGATCTCAAAGGGAATTCTCTTTTTACCCCTCAGATCGTAGATGCAGAGGATCTCAATTCTGAGGCAGTAATTTGGAGTTCTGCGTTGTCCAGCATGTTTCTATTTGTTGCTATCTCTTATTGTATTGGGTGTGTTGACACCTTGTGTTGAGTGGCAGTGAGGCTTAACATCCTCATCCCACAGTTGAGTGGCAGTAAGGCTTTACATCCTTACCCGTGGTTAAGCTATTAAGAGCTTATTGGGTCTAAGCATGGGTGCTTCGGACAGGGGGAGTGCGTGGATACACTGTGGTGTCCTAGTGTGTGTGTATTGGTTGTGAAAGCTAGTGTCTATTATGGTGCCTGGGTGTATGCAGAGAGTGAGACAGCTGAGTGTGTAACAAGATACGTACAACTAGTGGATTGCTTATTGGCTGAGGCCAAGAACCAAGGTTCTCCCTACTTAAGAGGGTTTCCTTGTAAATCTTGTGTTATCTGTTCTTTAAATGTTTGCTCATTTGTGTGAGAAAGATTTTAAAAGTAAAGGTTAACCAATTCACCCCCCCTCTCTTGGTTCAACACCATCCTTGTTTAAATGCATATATATTATGCCTTGTTCTTGATTTCATATAAAACTCTTTTCGTGTTTCATGGAATGTTCCATCCTTGTTTAGTTGCATAGATATTATGCCTTGTCATTGATTTCTTGTATTACTTCTATCATGTTAATTGGAATGTTCTAATCTTGTTAATTGCATAGATATTATTCCTTGTTCTTGATATCATGTATTACTCTTAATCATGTAAATTGCATTTGATAATGTGATCCTAGTATTATAGTATTCGTCTTATCGTGTTCTTGGATTATCCCAACTTGACTTGTTTCATATATGTATATATATCATGATTCTTGTTGCTTATACTCTAAGGTAGCTTAGGATGATCCCTGAGTCTCACTTTGACATAAACGTTAGGTGGCATGATCCCTTTTGAACTATATCATGCCAGTTTAAAAATCTGAAAAAAATCGAGTCGATGCATGCTCATTCTCTACGAGTAAACTTGTTTACTCACCTCGAAGTTACTGGGGGTTTTGATCAGGTACGAAGACTTGGTTCATGATTCTTATCATGCTTGGATGATTTGTAGACTTGAAGATTTCAATTCTTGTAAAGGTCGACTTGAAATGCCATTTGAAGCCATTTTGTCAAATGTGTATATTTGATTCCAAACTTGTATTATGTGCTTAAGCACACTTTTTGGTATTCATTCTATGTATATGATATGTGGCCAAGGGCTAAACTTCATTTGTAATCCGTATATATTGAAAAATGTAGAATTTTGCCTTTAATGAGAAAAGCATGAAAACTTGGGTTTCAATATGTCATTTTCGCACCGGTGTGTGTATTGTGTATGTAATTCATCCTTTAGCATTCATTTTCCATATGTGAGGTGTGGCCAAGGGCCAAACCCCATTTAGTGTTCATTTTTGCATTTAAGTTCACATATTGCATTTTTGGGCTAAAATAGTAGAAACCGAGCCTTTAAGGGTTCATTTTTAAATCGAGTGGTGTAAAGTGTGTTCCGGCATCTCTACTAGGTCTCATTAATTTTGTATGAAGTGTGGCTAAGGGCCAAACGGTCATTTGAAAGCATTTTATAATTTTGGTTTTCACATTTTCCATTTCAAGTTCATTTTTGCCTTTTTGGCTGTCGGGGGGTCAAATTTTGACTCGGCCATTTCCGAGAGCCACAGACCATTCCCGCGCGCTCAAAATCATCATATACGTTTGCGTGCATGATCGTTTTCGTGAAAAACCCTTTCGTTTACGTTTTGAGCCTCCTATGGACTCATTTCACCTTTTTGTTAAAAATTCTAGCTTAAGGGCATTTTGGGGATTTCCTTCAAGAAATAAATTCCATTTTTGACTCCATCACATAGAAAATGTGATTTTAGGGGGTGTTTCTTCACGACATTTTCCCGAAAAATGTCATCTTGACCTCGGAAACAGCATTGCAAACTCAATTTTCTACTAAAACACTGTTTCTGCTGCTTAGGTTTGTTTCTGCCCATTTGGGTAGGCGCCCGCGGTTTCTGGGCGGGCCCCCACCAAGCTTCAGGGCTGCCCCACACCTTTTCCCATGGTTCTGCCCATTTGGGCGGGCACCCGCGAGGACTTGTTCCTACTCGAGACACTTTTCTTCAACCGGTCATATCTTGCTCATTTTAACTTCGAATTGGTCCGTTCTTGGTCTAAACTAACCGCGTCGAAATAAAGTTTCCAATGGTACCAATTAGAGCTTCAGATTACATTTTTAACTCAAGTTATTCAAGTTTTTGTGAGGTAGTGTCAAGTTTTGGTTCGAACCGGGATAGGGTTTTCCTTCCTTCAACTTCGGGACTTGATATATTTGCCATCCGGACTCCGAATCATGCAATTCTTGAGTCCGTTTTTGTTAATTTTTCATTTTCTATCTAATGGTGTACACGAGGGTACTCGTTTTAGTTTGGAATTACCATTTTACCCTTTTTGCCTTAAGTGCTCGTTTTTCTTCGTCTTGTCATTTCTCTTTCGTCCGGACTCCAAATCATGCGATTCTTGAGTCCATCTTGATTGGTTTTTTGTTGTCTTTCTAGAAGTGTGCTCGGTGGCACCCTAATCTATATTTTCATAAATGACTATTTTGCCCCTAGGGGCTTAATTGTTATTTTTTCGATCTCTTGCTTCCGCACTTATCCCTTTGGGTTCCGTGACCTCATGGAAGGTCATCTTAGGGTCTTAGAGGTGTGTTGTGCCTTGAGAGACCGTTGTCTTGTTTCTAGCTTCCGCATCTTGGATCCAGTTCGGGTCATCACAAGATGTACTGGGTTGAAAAATCCAGGGTCGTTACAAAAACAATGGCAGTTCTCTAACTTTTCCACTTAGTGTATTGTATACACATCACTACACTAGCACTACCTCTCACACATACATATACATCACACCCATCCACTTGTCATGATCCTAGGCCTCCTCACAAGATTAAATCTCTATCCAACACTTGTCACAATCCTATGCTTCCAAGTGTCTCCAACAAAAAGTCAACAAATGGCCTAAGGAAAAGGTGACACTTGTCACAAATTGCAAAAAGGTACCTCTTCTAAATATCTCATAAAAATATTTGCAAAAAGGTCCCTAAGTCAAAATATCTTAAAAAGTTAATTATACAAATAACCCCAAGAAATGAAAATGTTTCCGAAGAAATTATGCATTCATACCCCCAAGAAATGAAACTAAACAAGCATGCTTTTCTAAACAATTTAATTAGGCATTAACAATAAATTAAATTAAAGTGAATGCATGTGATGTCGGAAAACATTTCCGAACACAAATCCTAAGACAACAAGAAAAGAAATGAACAAATAAATAAATAAAATTAATAAACAAATAATTAAATAAATTATTAAAAAAAATAAATGTCAAAAAAAGGAAAAAGATGACATGGTTATCATAACCTCCCCTCCTTAAAGGGATTTCGTTCTCGAAATCAAGTCGTACTTGAAATCATAAACAAACCTGGATACTGAGAGCGAACCTCTTGCTCGAACACCCAAGTAACCTCCTCGACTTTGTGATGTCTCCACAAGATCTTAACCAATGGAATGGTCTTAATATAGAAGACCTACTTTCTAGAGTCAAGAATCTGGATTGGACCCTCCTTGTAGGTCACATCCTCATCAACAACAACTTTTGTCCACCTCAAAACGTGTGATGGATCTGGCTCGTACTTTCTAAACATAGAAACACGAAACACATCATGAACCCTGTCTAGATGTGGTGGCAATGCCAACTGATAAGCAACCTCACCAACACAGTCCAAAATCTCAAATGGTCCAATGAACCTAGGAGACAACTTACCACTCTGTCGCCCCTTGCGTAGAGAAATCTTGAGAAAGACATGGTTTTATACCTCAAAAGACAAGGATCTCATCCTCTTGTCAGTGTAACTCTTCCGCCTACTCTGAGCTGTAGCCAACCGCTGTTGAATCAACTTGATCTTCTCTGTAGTCTCAATGATAATATCGGGACCTAAGGCGACTGTATCACCTACCTCGATCCAACAAACTAGAGATCTACAAGGTCTACTATATCCTCAACTAAACTCAACCAAAGGTAAGTAGTCCTCCCAACTACCCCCAAAATCCAAAATGTAATCCCATAGCATATCCTCCAATATCTGAATGGTACGCTCTGGCTGACCATCAGTTTGATGATGGAATGTTGTACTAAAATAAAGCACTATGTCAAGAGCCTCCTAAAAACCCTGCCAAAAGTAAGACATGAACTGAGGAGCCCTATCCAAAACAATGAATACAGGAACCCCGTGAAGCCTGAAAATCTGCCTCACACACAGTCCACTAAGCCTCTCTGCATCATCTATTACTACCATAGGCAAAAGGTGTGTCGTCTTAGTTAACTTGTCAATTATGACCCAAATGGTATCATTCTCTGCTTAGGATCTCGGAAGTCCCATCACGAAATCCATAAAAAAGTGCTCCCATTTCCACTCTGTTACTGGTAATGGTTACAACAAACCTGCCGGTCTTTGATGTTTTGCCTTCACTTGCTGACAAGTAAGGCACTTAGCCACAAACTGAGAAACATCCAGCTTCATACCTTTCCACTATAACTGTCATCTCAAATTGTGATACATTTTCGTACCACTTGGATGTACGACAAGTCAAGAATGGTGAAAATCCCAAATAACAACATCAAGACAAGATAAAGGAATGGGTATCATCCCCCTGTACCTGAGACCACTAGAATGTAAGGTCCAACCCTCTACATTCTCACCATCTGAAATCCATATGCGAATGGAGTCCATCTCGCCATCCTCCTTCTGTGCCTCAATAATTCTACTAACAAGAGCTGGTTGAGCAACAAGGATAAACAAAATAGCTGGTGAATCATCCTCACATAATTGCAATCCAAGATCTGTGAGCTATTCTAACATTTTCCATCTATGAATGAAAATGCTAGCTAAAGTCCCCCATGACTTCCTACTCAAGGCATCGGCCATAACGTTGGCCTTCCCCAGGTGATACTGCAACTCAAAGTCATAGTCCTCCATAAAATCCACCCATCTGCGATGCCTCAAGTTCAAGTCCTTCTGTGAAAAAATGTTTTTAAGACTCTTGTGATCAGAGAAAACCTTAAACGTCTCCCCGTACAAGTAATGTCTCAATCCCTTCAGTGCAAAGATCACTACTGCCAACTCCAAATCATGTGTCGGATAATTCAACTCACGAGTCTTCAACTAGCTAGACCCATAAGCAACTACTCGTTCTGTCTGCATCAGAACTTAACCCAAACCTTCCCATAAAGTGTCACAAAAGATCACGTAACCCAAACCACATTCAGGTATGATCAAAACTGGAGCCGATGTCAACCTGACCTTCAACTCCTGAAAAACAAAGTCACAAGCTTCACTCCATATGAACTTGACTCCCTTGCAAGTAAGTTTAGTCCTAGGTGCCGCTAAATGAGATAAATCCCTGATAAATCTCCGGTAATAGCAAGCTAGGCCAAGAAAACTCCGAATCTTAAACATACTCTTCGGACGTCCCCAATCTATCACAGACTCAATCCTTGATGGATCAACTGAAACATCGCCCCCTGATATAACATGCCCAAGGAACTTCACTTTAGGTAGCCAAAACTCGCACTTCTCGTATTTGGCATACAATCAGTTATCCCTAAGGATCTGTAAAACTGCTCTCAAGTGATACTCATGTTCTTCTCTCGAAGATGAGTACATGAGAATCTTGTCAAGAAACACCACCATGAACTTATCAAGATAGTCATTGAATACACGGTTCATCAAATCTATAAAAGTTGTTAGAGCATTGGTCAAACCAAATGGCATCACTAGGAACTCGTAATGGTCATACTGTGTGCGAAAAGCAGTCTTGGATATGTCCTCATCCTTAACCATCAATTGGTAGTACCCTGATCTCAAATCAATCTTCAAAAAACATGTGGCTCCCTTCAACTAATCAAACAAGTTATCAATCCTAGGCAATGGATACATATTCTTAATCATAACATGATTTAATTTGCAATAATCGATGCAAAGTCTCAATGACCCATCATTCTTCATCGCAAAAAGAACTGGTACTCCCCATGGTGAAGTACTAGGACAAATAAACCCCTTAGCTTTCAAACCGTCCAACTGTTCCTTCAACTCATCTAACTCTGCTAGTGCTACACAGTATGGTGCCATAGAGATGGGTGTTGTACCAGGTATGACATCAATGGCAAACACCACTTTCCGTAAAGGAGGTAGCTCTGTCAGCTCCTCTGGAAAGACATCAAGAAAATCCTCAACAACTTTCGGGCCCAAACTTCTGTCTTCGTCGACTTGTAAACTAGCTAAGTAAGACCTGTGGTGACTCCAGTCACAGATGCTGTAAACGACTGTAAGGTGAGGATCACTCTAATCTCCCACAAACTGAAAATAATCTCTTTTGGGAGTGCAAACGGATACCCTCCCGTGGAAGTAATCGATCGTGGCCCGAAAGAAAGATAACCGGTCCATCCCAAGAATGACGTCAAAACCCGTCATGTCGAGAAGGATGAAATCGAACTCCAAAGTCAACCCAGCTATCTCGATAGCATAACCCGACAAACTCTATCCAAAGAAACTAGACCTCTAACTGGCATATCAACACAAAAGAAACTGTCCCGAAAGGTAACCTTCAAACCCAATGAATATGCAAATGAAGATGAAATGAAAGAATGATATGCACTCGTGTCAATCAAAACTCTAGCCCAAGAACTGAACACATGAAAGATACCTCGACTGAAATCCGTATGGAAGTATCCGCTTATTGAAGAGCATAGACTCGACCTTGAGCCCCTGAACTCTGCTATGCACTACCCTGATGGCCTGACTGGTGTATGGAAGTGCTAGGCGTAGAGCCTATGGCTGGATATGTGCCAACTAAAGCAACTGGCTATGGTGCCTGAGGAATTTTAAACATTAACTAAATCACTGTGGACTGTGCCGGTACAATCTGAGAACCTATGCCACTAGGTGCCTTGCCCTGCAACTATAGACACTTTCTCTTGAAGTGGCCTAGCTGCTTGCAATAGTTGCAAGCTCCGTGACCTCCTTCGTAGAAGCTGAAAGCTGACTGGCCTGAGGATGATGCTATGGGCAACAAGGCCTTATATACCCTGGCTGCTAGCAATGGTGACAAACCACTCCCTGGGCTAATCCCGAAGATAAGGGACTAGTAGGTGTAGTACGAGCCTGCTGTGATAGCCCTCGTGTATGAGTATTATTTTCACCTCCAGCCCTCTTCAATTGACTCCTAGAAGAAGATGAAGCCTCCCCTGAGACAGCCTCCCCAAAACCCTGATCCTTAACTGATCTCTGTCTTATGCCTCCACTAATATAGCCCTCTTAACAACCTCTCTGTAAGTCCTCAAGTCTAAAAGTGAAACCCATGGCTTGATATCAAGATGTAGGCCATCTTGAAACTTCATAGCCCTGGTCTCGTCTGTCACTACCATGTCCTTAGCATAATGAGAAAGAGAAGTAAACAGTGTCTCGTATTCAATGACACTCATAGTGCCCTGATAGAGACCTGCAAACTATATCGTCATCTCTCGCCTCATAAGCCTCAGAAAGAAGCACTCGAAGAAAAGTCCTCTGAACTCAACCCATGTCATCATCTCTACATTATGTGTATTGGTGATAGACCTCCACCAAATCTATGCATCGTCCATAAACATAGAAGTGGCCAAGGATATCCTCAACCTGTCCATAGGCACTGCCATACCATCTAGGTTGCGAACTATAAGGTCCAGCCAAGCTTCTAAGACCAATGGATCTAAACTCCCTGCAAACTAATCAATCTTCACCCTCTGTAGCCTCATAAAGTAATCTAATGCTTCATTGACCACTGGTGCCAGTGCTGGTGCAAGAATCTGTATCCCCGCAAATTGTCTGTGACTCAACTCCTGAAGAGATTCAGCAATCCCTTCTGTCACTTATTGCACAATCTGTTCCTTATTCATAGGTGCCCGTGAGGGGTCATCAACCTACTCCTCTCCAGTGTGACGTGAAGACTTTCCACGTGTCATAACCATGATGTTAAAAACGCGAAGAACAAGGTCAACAACAACATAAGTCATGGTGACCAAATGCAACTAATTTGATGAATGCATGAAATGTAAGCATGATAATGTAAACAAACATATAGATCATACTAAAGCAGTTAAGGATTGCTTTGAAACACTTACACACATAAGCACGTAAACATATGAACATATCAAAGCATGTCAACAAGAAATATTAAATAAACCCAAAACCCATTATCCTAAGGTACCCGAACCAAGACGCTTTAATACCACTTGTGATGGCCCGAATTTCATAAAACCCGGTGCGTCAGCGAGTAACACGAAAATTGACCCGATAACGAGTCCCAAATACGGAAGCAATAAAAGAGAAGATATCTCTAGAGATGAATACCTTCTCTAAGACGTCAAAGTGACCTCCTAAGAAGTTATGAAACTCAAATAGGAAACGAATGCTAAAGCTAGGGTTTAAACAGACAAGGAATAGAACTAGGGGTAAAATGTTTATTTAAAACATAAATGGATGCTACCGAGCACACCACTGGGTAGTCAATGAAAAATCAATAAACTTAGACTCAAAAATCACTTGATTTGGAGTTAGAACGAAAAAGATATCGAATTCTGAAATTTCTTAAAAAGCTAACAAAAATGAACACAAGTGCGATCGATTGCAAGACTGGTGCAATCGGTCGTAAAATAACGAACGATAAAGGCAAAAAAAAATGGTTCTAAGTGCGATCGGTTATAAAGGGTAAAATTTTAGCCTAAAAATTAGGTGCTCAGGTATGATCGTGCAATCAGTCGTAAAATTCACGAACAGTGAAAAACCACAAAATGTTGCAGGTGCGATCGGTTGCATCTATTTGCGACCAATCGTGAGGGTTATGATTGATGGGCTGTAACCTGCTATATTTCGAAAATGCTGAAATTTAAGGGGAAAAAGGGACTTTTTGGAAAAAAAAACTTTGTGAAGCAATCCCTATCCAAATGTGATTCTAAGATCACCTGTGGTCTAAACCAAGAATAAAAATCAAAGTAAAATGACGGAAACTCCCCCAAGTGCATGCAATACCCAAAGAGATAAATACATGCTACAAAATGATATAATTCAAATATATTTAAGTGCTTGGCCCTTGGCCTCATTACATACATGTTAAGTTGCACCAAAATAGAGTCTTTGAGTACTTATTACACATTCAAAAGAAAGCAATGCAAGCTTCAACATATAGTATATTTTGTCAACCTCAAAAGAGACATATAACATGCTAACACTTGCATACTCAAAACATACGAAAGATGTTCAAAATGAAACACAAGCCGAGCTAAGGATGTTGTGCATCCAAGAAGAGTGTCTCCTTGCCTGAAAAATAATAATCAACTAGGGTGATTAATTGAAATTACTCCGTAGGAAATGTGTATGCGTCTAACCTAAAGTTTTAATGGTTTTGCAAGTGTAATATAAACGAATACATGTGGATCATGCCCCCTAACGTATAAGTTTTAGGTGAAGCTAAGGGATCATCCTAAAGCTACATTTGAAACAATTTAAATGCAATCCACAGTATGTAACACAATTAAACAATATTGGAACCTCCAATGCCAACAATAAGTTACAACTATTTAGTATTGTCAACTTGAATTGAAATGTGCAATTAAACAATAGAAATATACTTGGACATTGCGCCAGTTGCCAACCAAACGAAATTAGCTATTTTGGGTTACTAGCCCACCGGTAACTACCCTACTGCGCACTATATTTGGGAGAACTCGTATGTCCCGCACTAGATCCGTGCTTTAGCCATTTCATAAACAAAATGCCCCAAGTTTCCAAAATCAACAATCAATACCACAATGTATATATAAGTAGACAATGCATTTAACCACCTTCCATGCACAACCAAGTTTGGAAACCATACAATCCATGCCCTAAGTCTTCAACTACAATGGCGTTTGCAATGATAAGTTCACAATGTGAATTAAACTAAGCTGCTACAATGTTGTCAAATTAACATTATCCATTCATGCTAACATAGTAAGCTTCAAAACCCTAATTTAAACAACAACATAGTATTAATTTCACAATTAAATCATTAGCAAGAATCGTGTGAAAATTCTATAGTTAAACAATAGTAAATCACTAGATTTTAATTCTCCACCAAATGAAATAATATCAATACAAGAGGTAGCTTATATACAAGCCTTGAACAATATGAAACCCTAGGTTAGTTATATACAATAGTCATGTATATGCAACCTAGAATTTATATAACATGCATACAATGTATATTAACCTCAAATAACACATTAAAACACTAAAGGTATAAACATAAGACATCTCCTAGCTCACTAGAGAATTGAATCTCTAGAATCCCAAGGAAAAGTGTGCAAGGTGAAATCCAAGAACAAGGTGTGGAAGAGGAAGGTGAGGTGAAGCTTTTGTCTTCAAGAGCAAGACCAAAAGCTTAGTGGAAGAGGGTTGAAAACAAGATACAAAGGCTAGGGTTTTAAGTCTTCAATGGTGGCTTAGGTGAGAGGTGAGGAAGACAATGGCATTTCTCTAACATTTCCACTAACTTAATGTATTGTATATACTTCAGTACACTAGCACTACCTCACACACACACACACACACACATCACACCCCTCCACTTGTCATAATCCTAGGCCTCCTTAATGTGTGTTTTTATTTATCAATAATAAAATACTACTCGCAATAAAACGAATCATTGTAGGATAGGGCTATGTTGAGGGTGTCAAACCTCAAGGACTGTGATGGTTTATTAAGTCTTCAATTAATACTATTTTAATTTAGAAAGAGGATTTATTTGTTGTGTTGTGATGTAACTCAATAACATAAAAGAAATAAACGGAATAAAAGGATTGAGATCAAGAGAAGAAATACTTAAGGATTGACTTCACCACGAACCTCATACTATGGTCAACTGTTCAACCTTGGGATTTCAACAATTATATACCATATGAATTAAACTCAGTAACACTCATTTAATTCGGTTTTTAAAGAAAGATGTTTCATTGAACTTAACTAACTATAACCTATCAAAAGTTGGCACATATTATCCGCCTACCTACTAATGTTGCAGTATAACTCGTCTTCCCTAAGCATAAATTATGAAAGAGTTCATTCAAGAAAAACATTTAAACATCATTACATAATCTCCATTCTTATGTCCGACAGGGCCCCGCAAAATATTGTCAAACAAGAATGGGTTGAGAATAATTTATGAGCAGTTATATCTAAGACAAGATAATAACTATTCAAAAACTATTACTTCATTAAAACACCAATTGAGTTGTCTCAATTGCTCAAAATCATGTAATCATAGTATATAAATTATTAAATTCCCAAAGTATAAATAATCAAATCATAATACTTGGATTGGGTTACATCAATGCCCTAAGATAATTAGCTACTCATGACGACGCAAGATATTATCTGTGTTGTTGTGGTCTTCATCGCCATGGACTGCCAAAACTCCTTTTGGATCTTCTTCTTCAAACCTAAAAGCCACCGTGAGAGAGAGATTTTCTGTGGCCTTCTCCTCCTCTTTTATAGTGGAGAACAAGTCCCAGTCCCCTTTGGATTGGTTTTATAGCTTTTGGTAACAATTGGGCTCATAAGTAAATAAAGAGGAGTCAAAATATATAATTCCTGAATGTATTTTTAACCTCCAGGACGTCAGAGCTCGAGCTCTAGAGTCAGGGCTCGAGCTTAACTTGTTAGCAATTCTGACGTTATAACGCAATTTTGACACATTTAAGATGTGAATCTTGAGATGGTTATTAGAGACAAAAACATCGGGCTTCGAGTCTTCTTTCCAGAGTAGCTAAGTTTGCTTAATTTGGAGTTTCGAGTTAAAAGTTATGCCCAAAATACTAAAGTAGGTCTAGAGTCCTGAGTGGTTGTGCTCGAGCTTTCTGAGTTAGGCTCAAGCTTTGAAGCTTGGACTCGAGCTCTGGGAGCAAAATTTGTCCGAAACATCTTTTTATTGATGGTGCTCGATCCTCTCTTCATGCTACTCAATTTCAAGGTATTTGGCTCGAGCTCTAAGTGTTAGTGCTCGATCCCTTGAGGTCTGGCACGAGGTCCTGGTACTTGGATCAATTCTTCAAATTCTGATGCATCATGTGCTCGAGCTCTTAGGCAAAGGCTCGAGCACCCTGTGGTTAGGCTCGAGCTCTCTTGCCTTTGGAATTTCTTATCTTTTTCTGCTGAGCTCGAGCCATAGAATTGAAGCTCGAGCTTCTGAACTTGAACTCTTCCAAAATTCACCATTTTGACTCCTGGCTTGCTTTGGATGACCGATAATGACGCGGTAAACTTCATTATCATTCTTTTCATTATAAAACCCCACTTTTAACTGCTTCTTTCGGAAAGTATCTAAAAATACAAAATATACAGAAATCAGTCTAACAATAGATAGAAGTATCACTTTATGTCTTAACATACGTATATTTAGGGGCTCGAATATGCAATATTCAACGCTCATTATACCCCCAAACTTACATATTGCTAGTCCCTTAGCAATACAGAACTAAAAAGCCGCTTTCGTGGGAATCATGGTTGCATTTAGCTTATGCAACAAGCCTTTAAACCCCTAGGTTACCCCTAGTGGACGAGTTGTAGTCTCATAAGGGTTTCTAGTAATGGTACCCACAAACATCTTAAATCAGTGCCTTAATTACACAATAAGCTCTTTCAAGTCTATTTTTAAATCACAATATCCCAGCAATTCATCAATCAATCAAACATAACAAGTACATCAAATTATATCAATCAGAAAATCTTTTAAATTTCCCATTTCAATTTAGGAGCTATGGTCCCCATATGTCAGTTTAATCATTTATTCAATAATCTCAATCTCCAAAACCCTTTCGAAGTGAACTCACAATTTCAAACATGTGGGTTACTATCCATACTTGTAATCATTCCCTCAATTTACAGGCAAACTTTTCAAATTCCAATTCCTAAGGTATATATATATTTTTATTTTCTACAGGTATGCATTTTTTAAAATGGATGCTGTGCAATGCTCAGGTCTATTAAGCTTTCTAAATCACCCATGTAACTAACTTTCAGCCAATGACTTCCAAACCAGATGGTTTTAGGGCATTAAGTGATAAAGCACCCCTCCAGACCTAATTGTTCAAGTAATCTAGGCAACCTAAACCCCTTAAGTAACAAGGTTTTAGCTAATGACTCCCAAACCAGATGGTCTTAGGGCATTATGTGTCAGAACACACCCCTAAGGACTTAAATGCTCAAGCAATCTAGGTATAGACCTAAACCTGACCCTTTTCTACTTCTTTTCTTCACTTTTTTTTTTCTTTTTTTTTTCACATTGGTGAAGAGTATTTTTTTCATTTATTGTATACATACCAATTCTTTCTTTCCTTTCTCTCTCTCTCTATATATATTTTTTTACCTTGATTATCAAAATCATCAAATTCACCTGCTCATCTTAGTCTATCACAAAACAAAACAAGACTTCCAGTTTATACCCTACAGAATTCATGCAAGTGTGAATATGTGCAAAGTAAAGTATTTCAGAGATAAAAATCATCTAACGGTAATCATCCTGACAAAGTGGACCACATGCCACCAACTGATTTCAAAAAATTTCAAAAATTCCCCTTTAACATGAATTTGGGATACAAGCCATCTTTAACCAATATCAGATTGCATTTGGACATCATAACAATCAATAGCCTCAAAATTATACTTAAACAGTTAAATTGCATCCTCTTGTGCATAATATATCATCAACAAAATTTTAAAGGCACTGCCTTACCCCCAAACTTAAGATGCACATTGTCCTCAATGTGTGAAAACAGATGTAGAGTTAGAAAGATATTACCAAATACGCAGAACCAGCAAAGGTAATGAATTATAGCATAAAAAAGCAAAAATTAGTTTCTCACCTCCAAACTTGGTCCTTAGTACTTGACAAAACAATCACACTCCAACACATATCAAAGTATCAAGTATATGGAGTAAAACAGATATATATCATTATGCACAAGGTTCATTTTTTTTTTAACTAAAACAAACCTAAACTAACCTAATCTAAAAATAAAATAAAAATACACAAATAAACTAAAATCCTAGAAAACAAAATAAACCGAAGAAAAAGAAAAAGAAAATAAAACAAATCAAACTAAAGTACAAACCAACAAGTGCTAAGTTTAATGTCGATAGCTCGACAGCATGCTAAGTTTAACGTCGATAGCTAGATGTTAGGCCACTCCTTAGCCTGTATCCAACAACTCAACCACCTCCCGCATCCCTAAACCAGTCCTATGGGTGATTATGAAATTTGAAACAGAAGGAACCAGTGTGGTTCCATCAAGACTCAAGAAAGAATACTCAAGCTTATTCGATGGTGGCTTAAGCTCAAGTTTGTGAGAGGACTCACAAGAAGAACAAGGAGGACTCGAAATCAAAGAAGGAGGATCTTTTGTTAGAAAGATGGTAACTGAATCCTTATCCATGACATCAATAAAGAAGCACTCATCTTTCTTTGAGGAATATGGAGTGGCATTGAGGATGTTTAATTTGAGCTTCATGTTCCCAAAAGAAATATCCATAGCCCCAGTCCTACAGTTAATGTTAGCATTCACTGTAGCCAAGAATGGATGACCGAGGATCACGGGAGTACATCTATTAGGATCATGGATATGTTCTATATCTAGGACAAGAAAGTCAACTGGAAAATAAAACTTATCCACTTTAATGAGAACATCTTCAATGATCCCATATGGTTGCTTCATAGATCGATCAGCAAGTTGCAACACCATTGACGTGGGTTTAAGCTCTCCCAAGCCTAATTGCTCATACACCGAGTATGGAAGAAGATTAACACTCGCTCCAAGATCAAGAAGTGCTTGATCTATGATATTATTTCCAATGATGAACGAAATGGTAAGAGCACTAGGATCTTTGAATTTAGGAGGAGTGCTATGCTGAATGATTTCACTGACTTGCTCAGTGAGATAGATTTTCTTAGAGACTTGGCTTTTTGATTTTCTCTTTTGAGTGCACAAGTCTTTCAGAAATTTAGCATAGGCAGGGATTTGATTAATAGCATCTAGGAGATGAATATTGACTTTTACCTGTTTAAAGACATCCATCATATCTTGAATTGTTTCTCATTGTTTACCAAAGTAAGAGGGTCCCTCGAGACGTTCAGGAAAAGATGCTCTTGGCTTATAAGCTATCTCAAGGTTGGGAGTAGATGAAAAAGTGACTTCACCTTTAACTCCTTTAGAGTTTAATGAAATAAGATGTGAGGGAACATCTGTGGTATGTGGAATTGGGAAAATGGGATTAATGGGAATCCTACCCTTCGCTTTTTCTACCTCTTTTTCCTCAACTTGATTATCAATGATCTTTCCACTCCTCAAAGTAGTGATGGCATTAACTTGCTCATGACGAGAACTTGAAGGAGTAGTCTCATCAATCATGTAAGTTTGCCT
Organism: Cornus florida; assembly: GCF_030987335.1. Taxonomy (NCBI): domain Eukaryota; kingdom Viridiplantae; phylum Streptophyta; class Magnoliopsida; order Cornales; family Cornaceae; genus Cornus; species Cornus florida. Next base: position 5,438,391 of record NW_026775571.1, read on the forward strand.
TTTTGGATTTGAAATTGGCGGACTATGCATCTTTCCTTCCTCTCTTTGAATCAACACTTTAACTATTTGCCCAACTTGAATCTTTATCTTAGCTATAGATTGGAAATTGGAATGTACCAATTGAGCGGTGGAATTAAAGTTGTTAATTGCAACCAAAACCTTCTCTTCAAATCCAGACGAGTACTTAAGAGGAAGAGAATCTGGATTAGCTTGGTTTCTAAATTGAGGAGGACAGTAGATGAAAGATTGATTGAAAGAATTATTTTACAGAGGATTAGATGAATTATGGAACTGTCCCTGAGAATGGGGAACAATGTTGCCTTGGCTTTGATTCTGTCGTGATATATTGGAATGATCTCTCCAGCCAGGGTTATAAGTATTAGAATTTGGATTGTAACTTGAACTGGAAAATGTAGCGTTGGTTTGCACTTGTGGATTTTCAAAAGATTGACCCAAGAGAGGACAATTGTTAGCATAATGAGATGGACTAGCGCAGACAAAACACACCTCCTTTGGCAAAGAGGAGTGCTAAGAAGAACTAAGAGTACTGACAGCTGATAAGACTTGATCAAACTTTCGATTCAACACTTCCATTTGAGTGGCTATCTCTCTAGTTTTCTCGCCCTCATACCAACTTTACACGTAATGGATACCAGGAGTGGACTTAGACCTAGAGGAAGACGTATGTTGAACAAAATTTTCACTTAGGGCCTCAAACACTTCCCAAGCGTCATCTGGGCTCTTATGCAGGAAACCACCATTACTAGAAGCATTTACCATGTTCCTATATGGATCATGTAATCCATCATAGAAGATTTGCACCAAATGCCATTTAGCAATATCATGGTGTGAACACTTTTTCAAAAGATCATTGTATCTCTCCCAAGTATCGTGAAGTTGTTCACCTGGGATTTGGGAGAACACTATGATCTCTTCTCTTATTTGTGTGGTTTTACCTACAGTATAGTATTTTTTTCAAGAACTCTTGTTGCAACTTATCCCATGTGCTTATGGAATTATGAGGTAGGAGTGCAACCAAGTTCTAGCTTTGTCCTTGAGAGAAAATTGGAAAAGTCTCATCCTAGAAGCATCATCAGAGAGAGTGGACAACTTGGTAGTTGAACACAATTTTAGAAATTCATCTATGGAAAGTAGGAAGCATTTGGATCATAGCTGTTTTGATCTCAAAGTGGGTTGCATCAGATTGTGGAAATTGAAAGCAATAAGGGGATGTATATGAGGTGGGAATAAAGTGATCCCTCAATTGTGGTTGTGGTGGAGGAATAAGTGCTTGTGACACATGTGCACCGTTTATATTATCACCATTATTAGCCATGTCTGATTTAGAGAATTCTCCTAACAATTTAAGCTAAGTTCAATGTAGTAACAAAAATAAAAATTTCAAGTGAAGAAAAATAACAAAAACTCACAATAGGTCCTGAAACCGAAGCTTTTATTCCTTAGGCATCTTCGTCCTTGCAGCAAGATTCCTGCACTTAAAAAGAAAAAGAAATAAGGTAAGATATCAGAAAGTCCTAAAACTATAAATTAAATTAGAATTAATCTCAAACTTAACAAAACCGTGACACTGTCCCCGGCAACGGCACCAAAAATTGATGTATGTTTTTATTTATCAATAATAAAATACCACTCGCAATAGAATGAAACCTTGAAGGATAGGGCTGTGTTGAGGGTGTCGAACCTTGAGGATTGTGGTGGTTTATCAAGTCTTCAATTAATACTATTTTAATTTAGAAAGAGGATTTATTTGTTGCGTTGTGATGCAATTCAATAATATAAAACTCATAATAGGTCCTGAAACCGAAACTTCTATTCCTTAGGCATCGTCGTCCTTGCTGCTAGATTCCTACACTTGAAAAGAAAAAGAAATAAGGTGAGATATCAGAAAGTCCTAAAATTATAAATTAAATTAAAATTAATCTCGAACTCAACAAAACCGTGTCATAGTCCCCGACAACGGTGCCAAAAATTGATGTGTGTTTTTATTTATCAATAATAAAATACCATTCGCAATAGAACGAGTCCTTGTAGGATATTGGGCTATATTGAGGGTGTCGAACCTCAAGGACTATGGTGGTTTATCAAGTCTTCAATTAATATTATTTTAATTTAGAAAGAGGATTTATTTGTTCTGTTGTGATGCAATTCAATAACATAAAAGAAATAAACGGAATAAAATGATTGAGATCAAGAGAAGAAATACTTAGGAATTGACTTCACCACGAAACCTCATACTGTGGTCAACTGTTCAACCTTAGGATTTCAACAATTATATACCATATGAATTAAATTTAATAACATTCATTTAATTCGATTTTTAAAGAAAGATGTTTCATTGAACTTAGCTAACTATAACCAATCAAAATTTGGCACGGATTATCCGCCTACCTACTAATGTTGCAGTATAACTCGTCTTCTCTAAGCATAGATTATGAAAGAGTTTATTTAAGAAAAACGTTTGAACACCATTACATGATCTCTATTCTTATGTCCGACAAGGCTCCGTCAGATATCGTCTAATAAGAATGGGTTGAGAATAATTTATGAGCAGTTATATCTAAGACAAGGTAATAATTATTCAACAACTATTACTTCATTAAAACACCAATTGAGTTGGCTCAATTGCTGAAAATCATGTAATTAAAGTATATAAATTATTAAATTCCCAAAGTATAAACAATCAAACCATAATACTTAGACCGAGTTACATCAATACCTTAAGATAGGAATTAGCTACTCATGATGACACAAGATATCATCTGTGTTGTTGCAGTCTTCATCGCCATAGATTGCTAAAACTCCTTCTGGATATTCTTCTTCAAACCCTAAAAGCCGCCATGAGAGAGATATAAGAGAGAGATTTTCTGTGGCCTTCTCCTTCTCTTTTATAGTAGAGAACAAGTTCCAATCCCCTTTGGATTGGTTTCATAGCTTTTGGTAACATTTTGGCCAATAAGGAAATAAAGAGGAGTCAAAATATATAATTCACGCATGTATTTTTAACCTCCAGGACGTCAAAGCTCGAGCTCCGGAGTCAGAGCTTGATATAACCTGTCAGCAACTTGTTCTGATGTTATAACGCGATTTTGACATATTTAAGGTATGAATCTCAAGATGGCTTTTAGAGACAAAAATATCGTACTTCAAGTCTTCTTTCTAGAGCCACTGAGTTTGCTTAATTTGGAGTTTTGAGTCAAAAGTTATGCCCAAAATACTAAAGCAGGTCTAGAGTTTTTAGTAATGCTCGAGCCCTGAGTGGTTGTGCTCAAGCTTTCTAAGTTGGGCTTGAGCTTTGAAGCTTGGGCTCAAGCTCAAGGAGCAAAATTTGTCCGAAACGTCTTTTTATTGATGGTGCTTGATCCTCTCTTCATGGTGCTCATTCCCAAGGTGGTGGGCTCGAGCTCTAGGTGTCAGTGCTCAATCCCTTGAGGTCTGGCACGAGGTCTTAAGACTTGGGTCAACTCTTCAAATTCTAACGCATCATGTGCTTGAGCTCTTAGGTAAAAGCTCAAACACCCTGTGGTTGGGCTTGAGCTCTAATGGTCAAGGCTCAAGCTTTCTTACCTTTGAAATTTCTTGTCTTTTTCTACTGAGCTCGAGCCATAGAACTGATTTTGCAGTATAACTCGTCTTCTCTAGGCATAGATTATGAAAATATTCATTCATGAAAATGTTTGAACACCATTGCATGATCTCCATTCTTATGTCCAATAGGCCTCCACCAAATACTGTAAAATAAGAACTCTACTTTGTTTTCACACATTAAGGACAATGTGCACACTAAGTTTGGGGGTAAGGGACATATTTTCAAATTTTTGTTGATGATATATTGAACACAATGGCATGAATTTTTTATATTGAGAGCTTGATTTTAAGTCTGTTGATTGTCATGATATCTTTATACAATCTGATGTTGGTTAGAGATGACTTGTATATTAAAGTTATGTTAAAAAGGAATTTTTGAAATTTTTTGAAATCAATTGGAGGCTTGTGGTCCACTTTGGCAGGATGATTACTGTTTGATGATTTTGATCTCTGAAATACTTCACTTTGCACATATTCACACTTGCATGAATTCTGTGGGGTATAAATTTGAAGTCTTGTTTTCTTTTGTGTTAAACTGAGATGAGCAGGTAAATTTGATGATTTTGATAACCAAGGTATAAAAAATATAGAAAGAAAGAAGGAATTGGTATATATGCAATAAATGAAAAAAAATTTTCACCAACGTGAAAGAAATAAATGAAAAAAAAAATTGAAGGAAAGAAGTAAAAAAAGGTCAAGTTCAGGTCTGTACCTAGATTGCTTGAGTAATTAAGTCCTTGGGGGTGTGTTCTGATACCTAATGCCCTAAAACCATTTGGTTTAGGAGTCATTAGCTGAAATCTTGTTACATAAGGGGTTTAGGTTGCCTAGATTACTTGAACAATTAGGTCTAGAGGGGTGCTTTAACATTTAACCCTAAAACTATCTGGTTTGGGAGTCATTGGCTGAAAGTTCGTTACATGGGTGATTTAGAAAGCTTAATAGACCTGAGCATTGCATAATACCCTTTTTGAAAAATGCATACCTATAGAAAATAGAAAAAATACCTTGGGAATTGGAATTTAAAAAGTTTACCTATAAATTGAGGGATAGTATGGAATGAGTACAAGTATGGATAGTAAGCCACATGTTTGAAATTGTAAGTTCACTTCTAAGGGGTTTTGGAATTACTGAATAAATGATTAAAGTGGCATATGGGGACAATGGCTGCTAAATTGAAATTGAAAGTCTGAAAGTTTTTCTGATTGATATAATTTGCTGTACAATTGTTATATTTGATTGATTGATGAACTGCTTGGATATTATGATTTGAAAACAAGCTTGAATAAGCTTATTGTGCACTTAAGGCACTGACTGAGATGTTTGTGGGTACCATCACTAGAAACCCTCACGAGATTACAACTTATCCAGTAAGGGTAACCTAAGGGTTTAAAAGCTTATTGCATAAGCTAAATGCAACTGTGATTCCCACAAAAGTGACTTTTTAGTTCTGTATTGCTAAGGGACTAGCAATATGTAAGTTTAGGGGTGTGATAAGCACGGAATATTGCATATTCGAACCCCTAAATAAGCACTAAAAAGTGTGCATTTAAACCCTTTAATTTTGAATATTCTAGGACATTATTCTATCTTATTTTCCCGTTTTAATCTAATTTCATGTTATTTGCCTTTTCAGTCACTTATCCCCAAAATAAGTTAATTCAGCTGAATTAGAGCATTAAAAGAAGCAATCTCAAGCTTAGTGGAAAAAAGGAGCAAAGTGGAAGTAAAGTGGTGAATAAGCCCTCTCTGATCGATTGAACCAAGTTACGATCGATCACATTATGATCGTTCCAACCATGCCATGACGGATCGAGCCTTTTGTCCTTATCTTCAGGAAAATTTCCTATTCAATCGATCCAATCTTTCCTTTGATTGATCGAACCCTTTTGATCTTATCCTCACTTACCACTTTTGTACTTTTCTCAAAAATATCTCAGTCTTGTTCTTATCTAAAAAGTACGCCGCCATGGTTCGATCGATCCAAGCAACCTTGTGATCGATCGAACTACCTCAAGTGCGTGAAAAACAGAGTTCTAGCCAAATTAAAAGTGTGCTCGTGGTGCAATCATTTAAAGGTCCTAGTGCACGAGGTCTGACCATTGGGTGTAACATTTAAGCTACCTATATAAGGATTTTAGGCTATTTTTAGAGAAAGGTTGGTTACAGTCTAAAGAGGGTTAGAGATTAGAGAGAAAAAAACACATAATTTGGGAAAGCTCTTCCACTCTTCTAGGGTTTCTACTAAGAACACAAGAGGAGGAGGATGAATTCTACCATGGAGATAGCCCTTAAGGGTTGGATAACAACATCAATGAGTGGCTAAACCATTCTTTTAGGGCTAGAGATAGCCCTAAAAGAATGGTTTGTGTTGTAATTTTTGTCTTGACATCTTATATATATATATATATATATATATATATATATATATATAAATCTCGTTTCTACAATAATTTATGCAGTTTAATACTTCCAATTGATCATTTAATTCTATCCATATGTCTATGTATGCTAGAATGAATGTTCATGTGTTTATCTCTAGATTTTGTGACATTAATGCATGTCTATGTGTGTTGATATTATGAATCTAGTGATGGTCAGGGCATGGTGCTTAAATAGATTACTCTTGTGGTTTATTTGATGGTTCATACTTATTTCTTGATGGATTGTGCCACTTCCTTTGTTTAATTAGTTTAATTTTCATGTCACTAGCTAGTTGTAATGTAATTGCCTTACTTTCTTAGATAGGTGGACAATCCATGCTTGTTATTTGATATTTCATGTTTATGAATGCAAGTAGCATATTTCTCTAATTTAATGAGTGTGCATTAATTGTGGACTTATGGAAGGATAAATGGCTTAATTTGATATGTTGTGCTATTCACTAGATTGGCTAGACAATGTATGCTTACTTGGCCATCCATGCTTGATAATTCAATTAATGGCACACACTTTCACTTACAACATACAATCCCCCTAATTCATCAAATATTGAATGTTTATGAAAGTAATACTTAGTGGTGAACTCTATGACCTAAGACTCCTCTCTCATATTCTCTACACCTTATTTATTTTAGTTATTTTACATTGCATTTATTTAGTTTAAATTATAGTATAATTCAACCAAAAACCATCTTTTGATCATTCAACCTACTACTCCAACATTGATTCCAAGAATATCATTCAATTCCCTTGGGACGATCCTTACTTACTCTAGCTACATTAATAGTTAGTAGTGGTAGTGGCATTCTATAAATTCAAACTTGGCCATACTATATTTTACCACACATTTGTGCAATTAGGTATTGACAACCACCACCCCTAAATATACGTATGTTAAGACCTAAAGTGATACTTATGTCCATTGTTAGACTGATTTATGTTTATTGTGTGTTTATAGGTACTTTCCAAAAGAAGCGATTAAAATCAAGACTTTATGATGAAAAAACTGATATTAAAACTTACAGAGTCGTTGCTGGTCAATTTAAAGCAAGCCGAGTGCTAAAATGGTGAAGTTTGGAGGAATTTAAGTGCCAAGGCTCGAGCCTCAGTTCTAAGGCTCGAGCTCTACAAGAAGATAAGAAAATCAACCAAGGCATTAAAGCTCGAGCTTTAACCTCTAGAGCTCGAGCTCTACATAAGGGTGCTCGAGCTAGACCTTAGGGTGCTCGAGCCTTTGGCTAAAAGATCGAGCCTGAGGCATCAGAATTTGAAGAGTTGATTTTAGAGAAAGCCAAGCTCTCAGGGCCTCATGCCAGACCTCAAGGGATCAAACATTGTCACTCAGAGCTCGAGCCCTAAGCTAAAAACTCGAGCTTTACACCTAAAGCTCGAGCACTATGAAGAAAAGATCGAGCAATGTTAAAAGGAAGAAAACCCAAAAATATTCTAAGTGTTGATAGAAAAAACGCTTCAAAAAATAGTTGAAGAAATTTGACTAAGTACAAAAGTGAAGATCGAGCACCATCCTCTGAAGCTCAAGCCATATTCAAGAAAGCTCAAGCTTTGCTTCCAAAGCTCGAGCCCGTGCCAAAAAGCACAAGCTCTGCTTTTAAAGCTCAAGCTCTCTATGACAGATTGGATTATAAGTTACGGGGATTTATCTTTTTTAAAGTCTTAATTCATTCCAGGTGGGCCAGAAGACCTAAAAGCCCACCAGAACCTTAATTCTTATATAAAAGAAGGCACAAAGCCTCAGAAGAATTGTCCTTTTTCTCTCGTATTGTTTAGAATTCTCATATTGTGGTGGCGGCTTTTAGGGTTTCAATAACCTTAGAAGGTGAAGATCCTGAGAAGAGAAGTGTCATTCATGACAATAAAAACCACAACAACACAGATGATATTCTGCGTCATCATGGGTAGCTAATTCCTCTCTTAAGGCACTAATGTAACCTGATCTAAGTACTATAGTTTGATTGTTTTAACTTTGGGTATTTTAATATATTATATTTTTTATCGCATGATTCTGAGCAATTGAGTCAACTTAATTGGATTCTAATGTTTTAAATTATTCTTAAATATTTAATACCTTGTTTTAGATTTAGGCATTCATTAATTATTCTCAACCTATTCTCATTGCACGATATCTGGTGAAGGCCTATCGGATATAAGAATGGAGATCATGCAATAGTATTCCAATGTTTTTTTATAAATGAATGTTTTCATAGTCTATGCTTAGGAAAGATGGATTATATGTAAAATTAGTTAAAGTAGTTAACGTAGGTAGGTGGATAGTCCATGCTAACTGCAGATAGGTTATAGTTAATTGAAATTTATAAAAGATCTTTCTTTAAAACTGAATTAAACGAATGTTATTAAGTTTAATTCATTTAAAATATAATTTGTTAAAATCCCGGAGTTGAACGATTGACCATAGTACAAAGTTCGTGGTAAAGTCAAAGCCCTAAAACTTTTTCTCTCTAATTTCTTTAATTTTATTTTATTTCATTTTAATTTTATGATTTGTGACAACCAATCAATCAAATCCAATCAGTTACCTGTAAACCAAAAGGAATTAGATTAGTTAGAAACAAAACAAAGAATACTCATCTCCCTGTAGGATCGACACCCTCTATATAGTCCTATCCTACAAAGATTTGTACTATTGGGAGTGGTAACATTGGGCACAAATCAAAACATCAACGAAAAAAAAAATCCGTAAAAAGGGGAAAAAGGAAAGGAAGGAAAATGACCGGGTTATTACAGACGAATACCTGTAAAATAATGGTGGGTCAAGCCTACAAACAAGTTCTAATCTACTACATCCCAAACAGAGACCTGATACACGTAGACTCGATACACGTATACATCCTAATTAATTTAACAATAACTAATAGTCTATACACACACACACACACACACACACACACACACACTATAGGACGCTCGCTAGACTATAAGTCTGCCTCAACCTGAATAGTAGGCAACATGCAAATCACACATAAAATGGGCATGAGTACCTAGACCTATTAGGGCACACATCTATCAACTATATCCAGTTACCCATCCTAGGCAATATATGCACTCTAACTATGATCCTAAGACTCAAGCTCATATCATGGCATATATCTATACATATATAATATCCATCATTTCTAATAAATGGAAAACTATCCAACCATATTATTTTAATGGCATGTCATCCAACTGGTTCCGTGGCCTGACATGAAATAGGTAGGACTTCTTTTAGTTAATCCGTCCCTAATATGCCTCCATATCCTGACAATGGTGCATAAATCTATACAATTCAAAATTGAGGCAATACAAATAATTATTCATAAAATATTCCAGAATTTATCATGATAAAAATCAGTTAAGTACATGATCATATTATACTATCAAGACATGATTTCAAATCATATAACATCATCAAAATTGCTAGACTAGATGTAAGCAATTAAATTCTCCATTAACAATATGTAAATATATTTAAATTCCATATTGTTAAATTCCTTAGCATATTAATATTTATCATGCATTCCAAATACTCCATGAATCTATTTAAACAGTTTAAAAACATGTAATAACAGATCCAAGGCATAAAACAACACATACAGTTTGCAAATCCAAAAATCCCGTTCCCAGGTCAAATCGGTCGACCGATAGACACCCTTCGGTCTGCCGATTTAACCCTATCGGTTAACCAAAACCCTAACACTAATCGGCCGATAGTCCCTCTTCGGTCAACCGAAACCCTTGTTTCTATTGGCCGAAACCCAGCGCTGTTCATCATCTTCTTCAGCGAGTTTCCTTCTTCAAACCTCTATTGTTGGAGATTCAAAGCTTCATATCAACGTCCCAGAATGTCCCCATATCAATTATACATCATATAAACATCCTTTCAACGTCATATAACACAATTTATACACCAATTTATCAAAACATAAAAGATCTAAGCAAACCTATTAACATATAATCATTCTTTGCAAAAATTAATTTAAACATGTAATTAGGTTTATTAATTCAATTTAAAAATTCTGGAATTAATCTAATCATGTATAGAACACGAATCAAAGGAGAAGAGTAAGAAAAGAATTTTCCTTATGATTTCCAGATTGAAAACCTAAGCCTCCTTCTTTGCCAAAACCTTCTTCTTTCTCTATCTAAAACTTTCTCTAATATTTTGTACATAAATAGAGTTTTCTAACCTTTTTACAAACCCCCAATACACATATATATAGATAACTATAAAATTCTATTCCCAATCTAACTTATAAAATATAAAATCATATTCCCAATCCAACTTACCTTAATTAAAATAAAATATATATATATATATATATATAATATTTTATTATAATATTTATAATTCTAACTATCCATAAAAATACTAATATCATTACTATTAACAAAACTATAAATAATAATAACAATACTAATGTTAAAACTATCCTTATATATATATATTTCCATAAATATATAAATACAACCGAATTAGAATCAAGGAGAGCCATCATAATTTTTGAATAATATATATGAGACATTTTTACCCTTTTCTCTCTCTACTAGGGCGATTAGGGTTTCCTAAGGTTTCTTTGGTTTACAGACGTGATGATGGAGGAAGGGCAACCCTTCTTTCTAGCGTATAGTGTATATCCTGTGAATTACCCACCAAATCGTCCATCGTGGAGTTCTTTGTTTATCAACTCAACGTCCATAGGTTTCACTCCATTAACTTATTATAATAACTGTCGTAAGAAGGATGTGTTGATCATCGAGGATGAGGATATTGAGGAAGAACTGAAGTTTTAGAAGAATTCAATTGTATGTTATGTTTTAGAAAGCAAACCTTATTTTCTATACTTTAAAGCCTATGTTCAAAAGAGGTGGCATAAAGATGATGTGGTAGTTTCAATGAAGGAAGGGTTCTTTCAGGATCGATTGCCATCAGAGGCGGATTTACTTCAAGTTTTAGCACGGATTCATACTTTTCAAGGGCAAGCAATTATTGTCAAAAAATAACATAAGAGTATTCAACTTGAAAGGGATATTTTGGCAATTGTTCCAATATGGATGAAAGTATGTGAGTTACCAGTGCATGCACATAGTGGGACATTGATTTCAAAGGTTGCTTCAAATATTGCAAAACCGTTGTATATAGAGGATGTTATACAAAGCTGAGATAAAGGTTTATATGCTCGTGTATTGGCTGAGATGGAAGTTGATGGTGCATTTCCAGAAATCATATAAACTCGATTACATGGGTTACCTTGTAAAGTGAAGGTAGAGTATGAATGGAAGCCTCAAGTGTGCAGCTTTTGTAAGAAAATGAATCACAATGAATCCATGTGTCCACTTAATAAGGCAAAAGTATCCAAGCCAAAGGAAAGGTGGGTGGTAAAGCCGCAACCAGTGGAGAAGATTGATTTGGTGAACATTCAACCGGGTGTTTCAAATGAGAATCATAAGAACGTGGAAGGGTTCACAATGCCAAAGAAGTTGAAAGGAAAGTCATACATGGGACAACAAGGATCACAGAACCATGTCTTATCTATAAATACGTTTCAGGTGCTTGAGGAAAGTGCTGAAAGAGAAAGGGGCAATTAATGGGTTACAAAGATGCACAGTAATTTGATTGATAATTCCTTTTCCTCACCATTGGAGAAAGGAAGCTTGGAGCAGTGTATTAATGTGGAAAGTTCTTAAGAAGTTTTCAAAGAAACTCCAGAGAAAGATAATGATGGAATAGGTGATGGAAGTCAAGATTTTGAAGGGGATCCAGTTTCTCCTGGGGGGACACCATCTTCTAAGAAAGTTAAAAAAAAAAAAAGAATAACAAGAAGGAAGTAGAGATTGATCCAAAAGTGGTAAGAATCACTAGAGGGATGGTTGCAGGTGGGGCTGTGCCACCAACACCAATTGTTTAATGATTGGTTTATAGAATGTTAGAGGACTCAACAGGAAGGTTATGCAGAAAGAAATGAAAGCCTGGTTGAGTAATTCCTCTTTCAGAGTATAAAATTCCAGAGATTAGTAGATAATTTAAGAAGAAATTGGAATTGGGTGAATAATTATACAGCTGATTCATGAGTTCGTATCTGGTGTGGTTGGGATCCAAGGAAGCTTCTTGTTATAGTTATTGAGGTCAAGGCATAGATGATGTTGTTGCAGGTGGGTATAAGAGGGTCCAAAAGCAGGTTCTTTGTTACTTTTATGTACGCCAAGAATACAACAACTGAAAGATTGGTATTGTGGAGAGTCATCATCATATAACTGGTCCATGGATGTTGATTGTGGATTGGACTATTGTGCGTTTTAATTCTGAAAAATTAGGAGATAAATACCACTCTCCTAGAGTTTTTACCTGATTTCAATAATACCATTGATACTTTCTGTTTATTTGATATCCTAATGACAAATAGGGTGTATATATATAGTGTAATAATAGATTTAGCAATAGAAGAATCTATGCTAGATTAGATAGAGGGTTGATGAATGAGGATTGGGGGCAGGCATTTCCAAACTCTCAAATTATTTTAACTCCTCCCTTGACCTTTGACCATTGGGGACTATGTTTGAATTTTCTATTGAAAATTGTTGATGGTCCAAAACCATTCAGATTTCTATCAGTGTGGAATCAACAACCTGCTGTTAAGGATTTAATTGTTGATGTGTGGAAAGTCAAGCTTATCTATAAGTTAAAACTGGTGAAGCAGACAGTGAAGAAGTGGAATAAAGATAAATTTGGTTCTGTATTCGAACAAGTTATTGGATGCAAGAATTCTCTTGCAGATACACATAAATTATTGTACACTGATCCATTAAATAAAGATTTTATCAAGCAAGAGGAGGAAGGAAGGTGGAATTGGAAGCTGCTATTTCTAATGAAGCTGTAGTGCTTGCTTAAAAATCTAGAGTTAAATGGTTAAAGGATCAAGATAGGTGTTCTAAGTACTTTTTTTAGAAAATCAAGCAACATAGAAATACTAATAATGTCATAGTTTTACATAATGAGGGTGGGGTGATTACTGATTCAATTAGGATTAAGGACAAGTTTGTTAAGTATTATAAGTCTGTTTATGCCAATGCTCAACCTGTTTCTTGTGAGCCTGAAGCTAAATACATCAAGAATTCTTTAGTTGCTGAGGAAGTGAATAGATTAGAAGATATTGTTTCAAGGGAGGCAGTGAAAAGCATTGTTTTCTCTATGGATCCTGATCGACCTTCTGGTCCTGATGGTTTCAGTGCAAGATTTTTTCAACAATTTTGGAACATTGTAGGTGATCAATTCTTAGATGCTATCATTCATTTCTTTGATCATATTGATATGGGGAGAGGTATTAACAGCACCTCTATAACTTTAATTCAGAAAAAAAAAAAAAAAAAAAAAAAAAAAACGGAGGCTTTAAAAGTTGGAGATTTTAGACCTATTTCTTTATGCAACACAGTTTATAAGGTCAATGCAAAAATTTTATCTAATAGACTAGCAAGTGTTTTGGGGAGAATTGTAGGCAAAGAACAAACAGCCTTTATACAAAATAGAAGGATTCGAAATAATATTATAATGGCTCATGAGTTGATGAGAGGCTTTGGTGCTAAAAAGGCTAAGCCTAGGTTGGCTTGGAAGATTGATCTAAGAAAGGCCTATAATACTGTGCAATGGTCTTCTTTGTTAAAACTACTGCAGCTATTTGGTTTTGGAAAGAAATGTATTAGTCGGATTCGCATGTGTATATCTTCAGTTTGGTTCTCTGTTATTGTTAATGGCTCTCCCTATGGTTATTTTCAACTTGAGAGAGGACTAAGGCAAGGCTGTCCTTTATCTCTTTTACTATTCACTCTAGTCAAAAAGTATTTCTTAGGGATGATGGAAGCTGAGGTGCAATGTGGTAAGATTATACCTACTGAGGCTGCGGTACAAGCTGGCATTCCTATTACTCATCAGTTTTTTGCTGATGATTTACTTATTGTGGTGAGAGCTAATATGGCAACTGTTTTTACTTTGAAAAAAACCTTATTACAGTTTGAATTTACCTCTGGTTTGGCAATTAGCAAGGAGAAATTAGAAGTGTTTCTCACTAATTCTATTAGAAGAAGATCTACTATATTAAGAGCTCTTGGTTGCAAGAATGGGAAATTCCTTTTACTTACCTTGGTTTACCAATTTTTGATAAATGTTACGAAATAAGGACTGTACTAAATTGGTTGAGAAAGTTATTTCCCTCACAACTAGAGATTATATGTTTTTATAGCTGGCAGAGTGGAGTTAACTAGAGTTTGTATTATTCCTTTGGTGCTGTATTGGACTTCCGTGTATTCATTACCTGCTATGGTTATTAACCTGATTGAAAGAAGAATGAGGAATTATATTTGGGGGCATGTAGAAGATAGAAGAAATTACATGGTCTGAGATGGAATAAGCTTGTTGCTCCTAAAGAAGAAGGAGGTTTGAGGCTGAGAATATTGGTGGACATTGATACAGCTTCTAAGTGTAGTCTCGCCTGGGATTTTTTGTTATCAAAAGATAGAATTTGGGTGGCCTGGTTTAAGAAAAAAAATATCTGAAAAAATCCTCCTTTTGGAATATTGTTCAGAGAAATGCCGATTCATCTATTTGAAAAGGCATTGTTGCAATCAGAGATGTTATCAAGGTGAATTGCAGATATAAAATTGGTAATGGGCAGAATATTAAACTGTTTTTGGATCCTTGGTGTGAAGGTAAGTGCTTAGGTGAGCTATTTAATCATAGAGTGTTGAGATCTCTGAGTAGAAATAAACAGTGTACATTGAGTGATTTCATTATAGAGGGTCAGTGGGATGATGAGCTGCTGATGAATACAACTTAAGAACTGATACAGGTTTTTCATACTTATAGAATTGTTAGGGGAGAAGATCAACTCAAATGGGTTTTCTAACTTCAACTTTAAAGCTGTTTGGGAGGCATGCAGAAGTCTAAATCAAGCTGGTTACTGGGCAGAATTGTGTTGGAATGGAGGGAAACCTAGAAGGTCAGCTCTTTTTGTTTTGGTGCTGCAGAAGGCTATTATTACTCACTCTTATCTGCAAAAAAAAAAGGGTTTTTCTGTTGTATCAAGATGCTGTTTATGTTTAAAAAATGTTGAAATATTGGATCATTTGTTTTGTTGTTGTCCTTATACTTGGGCTGTGTGGTCAATATGTCAGAAATCTTTAGTTGGAATTTGCAGAAAGTTTGTGAAGTGCATGAATTGGCTAGGGTCTTTATACAAAGATTCCAAGGGAAGAAGAATAAATTTAGGAGGATGATATTCACTGCATATATTTCATTTGGAGAGAAAGAAATGAGAGAGTGCATAATGATATATGTAGAGTTTCTTTGGAATTAGTAAAGGGTGTTATTTAGGAGGTTCTTGATGTTTTGCGGGTGACCCTTCAAGATGTCTTGTAATTTTTTTTTTTTTTTTTTTTTTTTTTTTTTTTTTTTTTTTTTTTTTTAACTCTACTTAGCATTGCTTTTGTTTAGCATGCTTTAGTAAGGCTATGTTTTGTAAAGCAAGGGTATGCCCTTACTATGTCTTCATGTATTATACTGTTTATATTTATAAAATCCTTCATTTAGGAAAAAAATATATATAAATACAATCATCCATGAGTAAATATTCATACCCATTAAACCTCCTATCCAAGTAGTCCATGGGACTCAAATGGTTGGTCCATTACTACTATCGATATCCAACTCCTTTTAAAAATAAAATAAAATAAATAATTTTAATACAAATAAACACACAGCATAAAAACAAAGAAATACACCTCATCACTTAGCGTTTAAACAAATCAATTCATACTAATAATTAATTAAAATAACATTTAAGCACATAAATTAATTTAAACAAATAATTCAAATAAAACGCATAAACAAATAGTCACATAATTAAATAAATCATTTAATCAACTTGAGAGAGGACTTAGGCAAGGCTGTCCTTATCTCCTTTGCTATTCACTCTAGTCATAATGTATTTCTTAGAGATGATGGAAGCTGAGGTGCAACGTGGTAAGATTATACCTACTGAGGTTGCGGTACAAGCTGGCATTCTTATTACTCATTAGTTTTTTGCTGATGATTTACTTATTGTGGTGAGAGCTAATATGGTAACTGTTTTTACTTTGAAAAAAACCTTACTGCAGTTTGAATTTACCTCTGGTTTGGCAGTTAGCAAGGAGAAATTAGAAGTGTTTCTCACTAATTTTATAAGAAGAAGATCTATTATATTGAGAGCTCTTGGTTGTAAGAGTGGGAAATTCCCTTTTACTTACCTTAGTTTACCAATTTCTAATAAAATGTTACGAAGCAGGGACTGTACTAAATTAGTTGAGAAAGTTATTTCTGTAATACCCCGATAATTTTAAAAGATTTATTAATTAGGATTAATTATTTTATTTTATTTTTCAATGATTTATTTTATTTTATTGAGTGCTAGATTAATTATCTTATTTTAATTAAGTTATATTTCGTGATTATGTATGATGATTGATTGCTTGTGTGGTTGATTATTGATTGAATTATTGGTGTGTTGATTTTATTGGTATTATATGACTTAGTTGTAAATTCTTGTTTGTTTATGTGCTTCATGTAATTAGTTATTTTAATTTCTGTATTTAATTAATTATCTTATTTATTTAAATTAATTGGATTGGGCTTAAGGAAAGTTGGACCAAAAGATGTGGTCTTGGGCTTGTATGAAACCTTATTGGGTTAATTAATGAAGGTCCGTGGTTATTTAATTATTTAAATGATCACTTTTGTATCAATTATATATATATATATATATATATATATATATATAATTATATATAAATATAATTAATTAATAATTGTTATGGAAAGATATATATATAGATATATATTTATTGATATTTATAAGTATATATGATTTAATTAACTAATGAGTTAATTATGGAAGGAATATATATTTATATATATATATGTTTATAGATATAAATTATTTAAAGATTATTATTTTAATTCATAATACTAGTTGGAATAGGATTTGGAATTTAAGGTGTATAAAAATACACATAAGGCTTTAGGGTTAAAGGTTTTACACGTTAGAAAAATAAAACAGACAGAGAGAGAGGAAGAAGAAGGGCTGACAAGGAGGAGGTCGGATCTGAAAAGGAGGACGTCGGAATTGGAAGAGATAATTAAAGCTTAAAGCGTTCAGGCGAGTTTTCTCTAACTTTCCTCTTAGAACTCATAAGGATTTCACCTTGAGTATCAAGGCTTTAATTAAATTTATTTGTTTAAAAATTATGGTTAGATCGGAATAATTAAAAAGTATAAACTATTATATTTGATTTTTAGATTATTGGATTTTAATTGATATATATAGGTGTTATGTATATTTTAAAATCAATCTATAGGTGAATTTGTGACCCAAGAGAGTTAATTATGGTTTCTTTATTTTCTAGAATTGTTCTGTAATTTTCTGGAATTTTTCTGATATTTTTAGGAATTTATTAGGATTTATTTTCCTATTATTTGTTAGGAAAATAATTATATATATATATTCATGCGGCACAATAAAGAATTGATCCAGTGCGGCGCGGTGTAGGATAATAGGGTGTATACGCCAATTAGGGCCATTTGATTAATTAAACTTATGTGAATTGATATGGTGCATCGCGGCGCATAAAACTTTGGTGCGCATGTGTATCTGGACCATAGAAGTGGTCTGGTCAACTATGGGATTATTTGGTGTATTGCAGACCATGAGAAGATGGTGCACTCGCTGATCTGGACCTTAGATCTATTATAGTTAATAGAAAATAATCTAGTGTGAGCGTGTTCGTTTGCGCACTCATTTATGACCATTGGATGCGGCATAAAGGAAGTGATGGATTCAGTGTGGTGAGCTCACGGTAGCTGAAAGAGCTTAGCCAATACCAGCACACAAGAAGGCTTAAATCCAGCGCGTGCAAGTGCATAGTAAGCACGTGGGCGCGCGTGGGAAACTATGTTGGCCTAATTCGACATTAGAAATTAAAACGGTCATAACTTAGTCATTTTAAATCGAAATTGGGTCATTCTTGAGCTCAAATTCAAGGATTTTTCGTCTTCTTTCCAATGGTACCAATTTCATTATCAGATTCCCATCCTACTAGGAGATATTTATGTTTTAGTGAGAAAGTGTCGGAAAACTATTTAAACCAATATGGAGTATTTAAAGGAAACTATTTCTGACATATTTAGTTGCACTAATTTGTGTAAATATAATAAATTAATAATTTGTTATGGAAGGAAGTGTATATATATATATATATATATATATAAAATTATTTATATATGTGTATATATAGTTTAATTTGTCTATGAGTTGTATGGATGGATGAATATATATATATATATATATATATGTATGTATGTATGTATATTGATTTTAAATAATCAAGGATTATTAAAGAAGGTGTTAAACACATATATACATTAAATAACATATGTGTAGGTATATATATATATAAATCATTTAAGATGATTAATATTATCATTCTTATTTGGCATATCTTAATAGGCTGGTTGTTAAATTAATGATATGCGTATAATATGCATGTGATGGCTATGTATGATTTAGCGTATTGTTAATTTTAAAGTTAATTCATGGTTAAAGTGTGGGCATGGATGAATTGTCAAATGATTAAATATATTACCTAAATATTTGTATGAATAGAATACATATATGGAAAGTATGGATGAATTGCTAATTAAATGTATGAATAAATATACCTGTGGAGGCATGGTTGAATTGCCAATGTATAAATATACATACACGGAGGCATGGTTGAATTGCCAATGTATAAATAAATATACTTATGGAGGCATGGTTGAATTGCCAATATATAAATAAAAATATTTACAATGGCATGGTTGATTTGCCAAAGCATAATTACGTTGTTATGTGTTAGATGATTAAAATATCATCTATGGTTGTTGTATGTATGGATTGGATTAGGATTAGATATTCTTAAATGAGAATAGTTTAGTACTTACTGGTTAGTGTATTATTTTACATTAATAAAATAATATTGGGGAAGACGTGGATGATTTGTCAAAACTTGGATTTTGGATATGTGATTTAAACAATTAAAATCATTATCGGGTTGGGATTAAATAGAGTATTTCTTTTATTATAATTTGTTGTTTAAATGATTAAACAACTGACTAGGATGGGATTAAGGTCAAAGGAGTTTTTATAAAATGAAATGGTAGATTGGTCTAGGTATGAATATTATTTTAATAATTATTTAATAGGTATGGAAATTGAATAAACCTATTAATGGATGTGATTAGTATAGTATATATAATTATATATAGACATGTATATCGTGCTTTATTAAAGTTAAAACTTTATTAGGTTTGGTTTTGATCAGAGATGATCTGCTTATTGGTTTTCAGAGGCCTGGTAGAGTGAACTTGCTCGTTGGGTTTAACCCACGATTTATTTTTCAGGTTATTAGAGGTTCCAGTCTCGAGGTTGAGGATCCGCAGCTGGGAGACTGTCATTCGTCTATTCATCTTGTGTACTTTTAAATAGTATTGGATTATTGGATAATGTTTTAAGGGGTCCTTGAGTTATGGGATTTCCGAATTGTAATTGTTGGAGAATCATTAAGTAATATTTATTTATTAGTTTTCTTCAGCGGTTTATTTATTCTTTATTATTCATCTTTGTATTCTGTGCTTGTTAAATACTTAAATTGTTTTGATATCCCTTGATTTTGTGCGCGGACTTGATCAATCCGTGTTCCAAAATTAGGGGGTATCACAATTTCCCTCACAACTAGATGGAATGGCTTATATGTTTCGTTGGCTGGCAGAGTGGAGTTAACTAGAGTTTGTATTCTTCCTTTGGTGCTGTGGTGTGTCGCCGCACCACAAGCTTAAAAGTGTGCAATTTAGGCGAGGGCCAAGTTTTATATTTATAAAAGCCACTACTACCTTTCACTATAAATATAGCTAGGGCAAGTAGGGATCGTCCCAAGGGATTGGAGTCGAACTTGATTGTGGAATCGCTATTAGGGTTAGTAGGTCGAGTGATCAAACAAATTGTTGGTTGGTTGATTAAACTAGAGAGCAAGTTAAACTAATTAGTTGATGCAATAAAGAGTAAGTAAGAGAGAGAGAGAGAGATCTTGAGGTTTAGAGGTCACCACCAAACAATGTTTTTCTACACCCTTAACTAATGACTAATGAGGGAAAATGTGTGTTGCAATATTGATGTGTGTGTGTGTTTGGTTAATTCAAATAGCAAGGGTGACTAATTAAGCATACATTGTCTAATTAATCATGTGAAAAGCACAACATATCTAGCAATTAAGTATATATTGTCTAATTAGCATGTGAAAAGCACAACATATCTAGCAAGTCATTCATCCTTTCATTAGGCTCACATCCACACACAACACAAAATTAGAGACATATGCTACTTGCATTCAAAAGTATGAATCATCAAACAACAAGCAAGGATTGCCCTCCCATCTAACAACTATGCTACCACTACACTAAATCTACACTACTAGTATGAAAGTAAACTAATTGAACTAAGGGAGAAGCACAATCCATCAAGAAATGAGCATGAACCATCTAGAGAATCACAAGAGCATTCCTTTAAGCACTATGTTTTGACAATCTCTAGATCTATGACATTAATACGCATATACATGCATCAATAACACAAGAAGTAGAGGCAAACACATGAACATCTATTCTAACATACATAAACATATGGATAGAATGAAATGATCAATTGGAAGCATTAAACCACATAAATCATTGAATAAACAAGATCTATATATACCAAAGTGTCAAAACATTAATTACAACACTAATCCCTCAATAATACACAAGATCAAGATGTAGAAAGTATGCTTGGGGCTAACTCTAGCCCCAAGAGGATGTCTAGCCACTCATGGTGATGTTGCTCCAACCCTCCAGGACTAACTCCATAGAAGAGGTTTGCTCTTTGTTGATGAAGAACTCCAATGGTGTCTCTAACCTCCCTAGAATTGTGTATCCTCTCCCTCTCAAAAAGTAATCCTTATCCTTATATAGGTAGGTCAAATGACATCCCAAAATGAGCTAGGGTCGTGCACACAATAATCTCCAATGATTGGATAAAGGACAACTTTCAATGAACTGGAAATTTAATTTTTTCACACTGAAGGAAGTTCGATTGATCGAACCTTGGACTTGGATCGATCGAACCTGCTGAGATCTATCGAACTGAGGCTGGATCGATCCATCTAGTTGGGCTTTTTGGGAAAAGACAAATCTGAGATATTTTGGGAGATATTTTTAGAAAAAGGACAAAAGTGGTTAGTGGGTGGACAGCTGTGGATAAGATCAATCATTTGGATGAGGACAAAGGTATTCAATCGATCGAAGGGTGATGTTAGATCGATCGAACTTTTAACTTTCTGCTTTGGGTCAAATCTTGGATCTATTTTGAAGTGCTGAGATTGATCAATATTCGATTGATTAAACTTTGAATTTGAATCGATCGAACCTTGCTGCTTCCCCCTTTTGGCTTCATTTGCTTTTTTCTTTCTCCACTTTGCTCCTTTCTTTGTTTAATCCCAGAATTGCTTCAATTAAGCTCTTATTTGGCTGAGTTAGCTTATTTTCGGGATAAGTGCCTGAAAATGGAAATAATACGAAATTAATCTAAAACGGCAAAGTAAGATAGATAAAGGTACTAGAATGCCTAAGCTTAAGGGGTTTAAATACGCACTTTTCAGCGCTCATCACACCCCTAAACTTAAATATTGCTAGTCCCTAGCAATGAACTAGAAAGTAAAGGAATGAAATGAACAACTATACAACTATGAACTAGAAAACAATAAACGGATAGTGACACTTTCTTAGGGAACACGATTGCATTTAGCATATGCAACAAGCCTTTTAAACCCCTAGGTTACTCCTAGTGGACGAGTGAAGTCTCGTGAGGGTTTCCAGAAATGATACCCACAAACATTAAGCTCATTCTTTCAAAAGAGGTACCAATATTGCAAACAAGCATTGGGAGAAAACTACCTCAAGTATGCAATTTTTCAATCATTTCCAAGCAATCTCCCAAAATCTCAACATCAAGCAAACAAATATGGTCCTCCACACATCAAGAAAATGATCATACAAATCAAAACAACTCTAGAATCCTTTTAAGTGGACCAGCATCAAATATGTTACTATCTAAGCCAACTAAAGAATTAATCACATCCTTACCCTCAAACTAGCACACAAATCTAGTACCGATTATCAAGACAAAAAGTGGACCTTGTATTAAAGCTTATTGTTCTAGGTGCGCTTATTCTTTTCACTCGATTTTTTTTTTTTTAATTTTTATTTTTATTATTGAGGATCAAAGATGGAAGTATGGTGCAATGTGTTGATCTCTTAAGCTTTCTAGTGATTTATGAGGTCGGGCGTTAGGTCAATGACTCCCAAACCAGACGGCTTTAGGGCACTAGGTGTTAAGACACCCCTACGAACTTACAAGCTCAAATCTACTAGGCTACAAATCAAGACAACAACCATCTAATCATTTCCCACTTCTCACCTTTTTGGGAGAAGTCCTCACTTTTATTACTTTTTTTTTTTTTTTTTTTTGAATTTTTAGCAAGTTCAATTATTAACCTGGAGTTTGGGCTCTCCACCTTTCGGCGTGAGAAGTTCAATGCTTGATAAGGCAAGAATCCCCGCTACTTAGTGAAAAGGGGTTGTTATCCACCTTTATCAAGAGTGAAAGCTTTCAATGCACTACTAGCTCAATTGGGATATAACCAATTCAATAATCAACAAAGCATGTACCCCACTAATGAATGTTAGTGTGCGCCTATGCTAGTCTAGAATCCTAAAATGAATCTCAAAACAATCACAAAATCAGGATGATGTGGACCACAAGTGCAAGCAAAATATCAATCTTTCGAAAAATTTACTCCTAAATGGCTTCCACAAGGCATACAAAGAGTATTGGACTCTCAAGTCAAGTAATTTTTAAATTTTAAGCAATATAGTCCTCAAAAGATCAAAATTATAGCTAGATATTGACCAATCATAGAAATATCCCTCAAATACACAAGTAATGCTCAAAATTTTAAAATTAAAACTAACACTGCAAAGCACAATTCCCCCAAACTTAAATAGCACAATGTCCTCAATGTACAAGAGAACAAAGGAAAGAGTATACCAGTGCAACTACGCAAGAATGATCGGGACTGAAGTATCCGAAGTGGGTGGCATGGCCCCCCAAACTTGGGATGAACTGTAGTCCTGAAATTTGGCACTTGGATAAACTCATCAGATAATAAAATGGGATAATCAGTGCACAGTGGACATGCAAGTGTAAATGGGATAAACAGATAAAAAGATGAGAGAGGTATAAGGGTGGTCCTGAAAATTGAGTAGCACTGTCTCACTGAAGTCACTGTGATACACCTGATGGAGTTAAAAGGACAGATGTATCAATAAAAGCATACGACATCCATCATAGATAAAAACAACAATAAAGTGCAATACATCCAGTGTCAAAGCCGACAAACCCGGCTGTAAAAATAATAAGATCACAAGTGTAGCAGACACACAACATATATAGAGAGCATAAAAAGATAAAGAAACTGGGAGTCTCAGGCAGAGGGGGCAGGACGAGTAGAGTGAACTCCATGGATCTCCCTGGCTAAGTCATCAATGGCAGTCAAGATCTCCGTACAGAAGCAAGCAATGTCAGCTCTAATGGCAGCCATCATATTCAGACGAATGGTAGTAAGGTTAGCTCTAAGGGCAACCAGCATATCCTCCAAAGTCTGAAGGTGCTCTTCCAAGCGACATATCTGATCATGAGCCTCTGGTGTGGCTGAAGTGGAAGAACTGTCATTCTTAGTCATGGTCTGCAAAAAGGAAATCTTGCAATGGGAGTTAGCGCTAGGATAAATAATTGAAAGCACAATAGAAACATGTATGTCAAATAAGATAGACGAAACAGAGATGACATGAATCTCTGCAAGTGATAGGATGTGAAGCATGCTAAGCAATATAAGTATAAAATGCATCCAATGTGGAATATCACAGGCATTGGGCATAAATATGATAGCATGAAGTGAATACCAGATGAATGAAGTGTGTGTGTAATATCTGTGAAATTCGATCGATCAGGAAAAGAAGTGAGATCGATCTCATAACTTCGATCGATCAAAGACACAAGTTCTATCGATCGAACTGTGTTCTGTGAAAAATAAGAAGTCACAGATCTATGACTGTGGAAGCACGAGACCCATATGAACATGTTCGAGGGCCCAGGTACACAACAAACATCAATCCCAATCACCTAGAATGGCTCACACTCCCAAAAATTAAAGTAACTCATTACAATGGTCATGGCATAAAGATGAATATGGACATATAAACATGAAAAGCTTAAAACTCCATCCATGGCCAACAATCTTCATGAATAGTAGAACAGATCAACACTTAAAGCATATTCTTTATAAAATGATGTGTAAAATCAGCAATATGGGCTCGGATCTTACCTTGAATCAAAGAGATGAGAGATGAAATGTAAAGGGGAAGACGATCCGAGAAGAGAGAGAATGAATTAGTATCCTTGAGTCTATTTAAAGACTGTTGCTCTTCAATTCGATCGATCGAAAAGTGGTGTTGGATCGATCGAACTCCCTCCTTTTTTTTTCTTTTTTTTTTCATTGAATAAACAAAATCTTTTTGCATTTTGAAATATTTTTGAGAAGTAAAATAAAATGAAATGAAAATATTTTTGAGATTTTTGGATTTTGAAAAGTTAAAATAATGGAAAGAAGAAGTGAGATCGATCAGAACAAGAGTTCGATCGATCAGACAGAGAGCAAAAATATGCAGGCTTTTGGTTCAAAAATTTGGCTAAGTGTTGGAATTTGAGATCAATCGAACATGGAAGTTGGATCGATTGAAGAACTTCAGATCGATCTTGGAATATTTTTGAACGATGAGACCGAGAGCTGAAATATGCAAGTTTATGCAGGCTCAAAATTTTTCTAAGTGTTAAATCATGAGATCAATCGAACTTGAAAATTAGATCGATCGAAGGTCTTTTGATCGATCTAAGAGTTAGTTCGAACGATGGGACTGAGAGTTGATTTGGATGCAGGTTTCTACAGGTCAAAAAATTTTCTAAGTGTCGGATACAGAATGGAGTTCGATCAATCAAACTCAGGTTTGAGATCGATCAAACTATGCAGAATCCTCAATAATGACATGAAAGCTCATGCAATCCTCACCAAAGTTCCTTTCAATGAATATGAACCAAATACAAGTATCTAGACTTCGCAAGAAATAAGATGAAAGATAGAAATGGGGGAGGAATAGAGTTTTGACACCTTACGAATGCCTTTGCTAGTCTTTAACGTCTCTAGCAAGACGTTAGGCTCTTTTAGCCCGGATTAAAGATCTTGTTATGCATCCCCTCCTTATTGGGGTGATGAATGCTTTGAACTTTTCCCAACAAACAGTTCTTTAAAGAACTTGTTGGATTAAACTCAGAAGGAGCTTTTGGATCCTTGTCAATGCAATGTTTTATGTGCTTATACACCGGGTCAACTAGATGTGCAGCTTCAAAGTGTCTTTGAAAGACTTGACCCTCAATGTAAGGTTTCAACCTCTGTCCATTAACCTTAAAAATGTTTCCCTTCTTTAAATTTTTGATTTCAACTGCCCCATGAGGTGCAACAGAGATGATTTCATAAGGACCCTCCTATTTGGTTCTCAATTTCCCAGGGAAGAGTTTAAGTCTAGAATTAAAAAGCCAAGCTTTTTGACCAGGTTCCAAAGTCTTTTTCATAATATGCTTATCATGAAAGGTTTTGGTTCTTTCTTTGTAGAGTTTGGCATTATCATAGGCACTGTGTCTCAATTCTTCTAACTCACTTAATTGAAGAAGCTTATTCTCTCCGGCTTTATCAAGGTCAAAATTGAGCTTTTTAACCACCCAAAAGGCTTTGTGTTCTAACTCAACCGGGAGATGACAAGGTTTTCCATATACAAGCCTATAAGGAGACATGCCAATGGGAGTCTTATATGTTATCCGATAAGCCCACAAAGCATTATTTAGCTTTCTTGACCAATCCTTCCGAGTGGTGTTAGTCGTTTTCTCAAGAATATGCTTAATTTCCCGGTTAGACACTTCAATTTGCCCACTTGTTTGAGGATGGTATGGAGTGGCTACCTTATGAGTGACGGAGTACTTAAGAAATAAGTGCCTCAAGAATTGATTGCAAAAATACTTTCCTCCATCACTTATTATAGCCCTTGGCATACCAAAACGAGCAAAGATATTGGATTTGATGAATTGAATGACCACGGAGTGGTCATTTGTTTTGGTAGCACATGCTTCCACCCATTTGGAAACATAATCAACGGCAAGAAGAATGTATTGAAAACCATACGACATAGGAAATAGACCCATAAAATCAATTCCACATATATCAAAGATCTCAACAACAAGTATATTGGTCAAGGGCATCATATCCCTTCTCGACATTGTCCCCATCTTTTGACATCTCTCACATGATTTACAAAAATTGTAGGCATCTCTATGAATAGTGGGCCAAAAGAGCCCACTTTAAAGAACCTTCAAGGCGGTATTCTTTGCACTAAAATGTCCACCACATGCAAGAGTGTCACAAAACACGAGGACACTTGGAATTTCACTCTCCGAAATGCATCTTCTCACAATTTGATCCGGACAATATCGGTACAAGACAGGGTCTTCCCAATAGTAATTCCGGATGTTGGCAAAGAAATGATTTTTTTCGTTCTTTGACCAAGAAGTTGGTAGCTTGCCTACTGCCAAATAATTCATAATGTCGGCAAACCATGGCATTTTTCCATTGGAAATTTGAAAGAGTTGTTCATCCGGAAAAGAGTTACAAATTGGTAGACTAGGGAAGGGCTCTATCGATAACCTAGAAAGATGATCGGCAACCACATTCTCGGTGCCTTTCTTGTCCTTGATCTCAAAGTCAAATTCTGGAAGAAGCAAAATCCATCTAGTCAACCTAGGTTTTGTTTCTCTTTTTGTCAAAAGATGCCTCAAAGCAGCATGGTCAAAATAGACAACAACTTTAGACCCTAAGAGGTAGGATCGAAAATTATCAAGGGCATATACCACGACAAGTAACTCTTTCTCGGTAGTGGAGTAGTTCAATTGAGCTCCCGAGAAAGTTTTACTTGCATAGTAGATGGCACAAGGAAGCTTTCCTACTCTTTGCCCCAAAACTGTCCCCATGGCATAATCAGAAGCATCACACATGATTTCGAATGGCAATGACCAATTGGGAGGTTGCATGATAGGAACAGATGACAATAAAGCACGCAATTTATGGAAGGCATCTAGGCATGCTTGATCAAAGACAAAAGGGGTTTCCTTGGCAAGAAGATTGCACAAGGGTCGAACAATTTTGCTAAAGTCCTTGATGAAACGGCAATAGAAGCCGGCATGACCTAGAAAGGAGCGAACTTCTCTTACCGTTAAAGGTGGAGGCAATTCAGAAATGAGCTCAACTTTCGCCTTATCTACCTCAATCCCCCTCTTTGAGATGACATGACCCAAAACAATACCCTCTTGAACCATGAAATAGCTCTTTTCCCAACTAAGAACAAGGTTTGTTTCTCGACATCTTTTGAGCACCAAATCTAAATTTTTAAGGCATGCTTCAAATGAGGACCCAAAAACAGAAAAATCATCCATGAAAACCTCTAGATACTCTTCCACCATATCCGAGAAAATTGACATCATACACCTTTGGAATGTGGCGGGTGCATTGCACAAACCAAAAGGCATCCGTCTATAAGCAAATGTGCCGAAAGGACATGTAAAGGTGATTTTCTCTTAGTCTAATGGGTCGAGGGCTACTTGATTGTACCCCGAATAGCCATCAAGAAAGCAATAATATTGTTGCCTGGCCAATCTCTCTAGAATTTGGTCAATGAATGGCAAGGGAAAATGATCCTTTCTAGTGGCGGCATTCAATTTGCGGTAATCAATGCATACACACCATGAATTGGTGGTACGCTTAGAGATTTTCTCTGCTTTTGCATTCTCAACCACCGTAATCCCTGATTTTTTGGGAACTACTTGAGTTGGACTCACCCACTTGCTATCAGAGATTGGGTAAATGATTCCAGCATCTAAGAGTTTGACAACTTCCTTCTTTACTACCTCCTTCATGTTTGGGTTAAGTCTCCTTTGAGCATCCCTAAAGGGTTTTGTCTCATCTTCCATAAGTATGCGATGCATACAAATAGAAAGGTCAATTCCGTTAAGATCGGCCACACTACATCCTATGGCTTCCTTATTTTCTTTAAGCACACTTAAGAGAGCATCTTCTTGATCTTTTTCAAGACTTAAAGAAATGAAAACCAGAAGAGTCTCTTTTGGTCCTAAGAATGCATACCTGAGATTGGAAGGTAGAGTTTTAAGCTCAAGAGTTGGTAGAGAGATTAAAGATGAGGCCGGTGGAGTGCTAGAGAGTGGAGGAAGGGATTCTATTGGAGTTTTCCAAGATGGACAATCTAAGCTTGCAACCGATTCCATGAGATTGCTTACTTCATTCATTGATTTTTCATCATCAAATCCACAATTTCCATACATTTTAAGAAGACAAGAAGCAAGAGGATCATTGGATGAAAGAGGTGAAAGACTATCCTCAATTGGTTGCTTCATAATCATTGTTGGAATTGATTACTCAACAACCTCATCCAACACATCAACAAGGCAACACTCCTCTTCATCTATGGGGTGTCTACTAGCATGGAAAACATTGAGTTTGACCATCATATTGCCAAAAGAAAGGTCCATAATCCCGGATTTACAATTAATTGTTGCGTTTGCGGTGGCAAGGAATGGTCTTCCCAAGATGATTAGGATGTGGGTGGAGGGATTAGCAACCGGCTCGGTATCAAGAACTACAAAATCAATTGGAAAGTAGAATTTATCCACTTTTATGAGGATGTCCTCAACCATGCCCCTAGGTGTTTTGACGGATCTATCGGCCATTTGAAGCACCACCGAGGTTGGCTTCAACTCATTCAACCCTAATTGGACATATACGGAGTAAGGAATCAAATTAACACTTGCACCTAAGTCAAGAAGAGCTCTACGAATTTCATGGGTTCCAATTACACAAGAAATAATCAGAGCACCAGGATCTTTAAACTTAAGTGGAGTGTGTTGTTGAAGAATGGAGCTCACTTGCTCCATGAGGAACACTTTCTTAGTGCTTGGTCCCTTGTTCTTCCTCTTTTGTGTGCAAAGATCTTTCAAGAATTTTGGATAAGGTGGGATTTGCTTAATGGCATCCAAAAAAGGAAGATTGATGTTGACTTACTTAAAAACTTCCATCATGTCATGTGTTTTCCCTTCTTGCCTCCTTAAAGGCGAAGTTTCTTTTAAAACATAAGGGAATGGAGCTTTTGGCTCACAAGACTTTGTAATTTGAGAGGATGATGGAGAAGATTGAGAATTTCGGTTTGGAACATTTTCATCTAAGGAAGTAGGAGTGGAATTGGGAATTGGACGGGTGACAACTTTAGGTTGCACCGATTCACTATCTTCCTTTGGTAGTTCAACCCTATTATCCACTTGCTTACCACTTCTCAAAGTGGTGATGGCTTGCGCTTGAGCTTGGGAAGAACACCCCAATGTAGGGTTTGCTTCCACACAAAGTTGGGCTTTGGGATTCCTCTCGGGTTGACTAGGTAGTTTCCCAACTTATCTTGCATTTAATGCATTAGCTATGGTCCCGATTTGGGATTCAAGCTTTGAAATTGATTGAGAATGGGAATACAACAAGTTAGTATTCATTTCTAAGCTATCCAAAGCTACCAAAACCTTATCTTCAAATGTGGGATTGCTAGAGAATGCATGAGGATAATGAGTGCCAAATTGGGAGTCATACATTTGAGGATGTGACAAGTGGCTCATTCTTTGGTGATTAGAAGAAGAAACAATTCTTCGGAACCCTCCATTCCTCTTATGAGGTGGAATGTATCTGCTTTGAAAATTTTTGATTGGGTAAGGACTTGGATTCTCATTCCACATTGGAACATATGAACTTGAATAAGGATGAGCAAATGTAGCATTGACTTATTCAAAATGTTCATTAAACACATGTCCGTGGGGACAATTGGAAGTAGTATATAGAACACTTGAACATGTCATGCAAGGCTCACAAGATTGAGAGAAATGATGAAGAGGGGATGAATTGATAGCCGGTCTTTGACTTAACAAGAATTGATCAAGTTTTTGAGAAATAGTTTTAACTTCGGCTACAATTTCCCTTGAACTTTCAATTTGACAAACTTTTGCACTTTTCTCTTTAGAATTATGATCAAACCAAGAAATGTAACATTTGTGCAAAGAATTTTCACTCATTTTCTCAAAAAGGTGCCAAATGTCATCTTCATGTTTCCCAAAATATGAACCTCCACATGAGGTATCAACAATGTCCTTTTGCATGTTTGATAAGCTTTCATAGAAATATTGGACAACTTGCCATTTCGGAATGCCATGATGTGGACACTTTCTTAGCAAGTCATTCAATCTCTCCCAATCCTCATGCAACAACTCTCCTTCCCTTTGAGAAAATTCTCTAATTGAAGCACACATTACATTGGTCAAACTTACGGGGTAAAATTTTTTTAAAAACTCATTTTGCATTTGCGCCCAAGATATTATTGAATTTACCCTTAAAGTATTGAACCAATGCTTTGCTTTGTTTTTAAGTGTGAAAGGGAAGAGGAGTAATTTAAGAACTTCCTCCGGGACATCCATGTAACGACCCACTTCACCATATGGTATGATATTGTCCGCTTTGGGCCTAAGCCCTCACGGTTTTGCTCTTAGGCTTCACCCCAAAAGGCCTCATACCAATTAGAGATGATGCACTTACATATAAGCACTTCACCTTTCCTCTACCCAGGCGATGTGGGACTGTGCACCCATAGCTCGCCAGTGTGGTAGCCTAACAGTGTCTCTCGTACCCACTCACGGCACACCCGCCCACAAGGTCATCACAATCCACCCCCCTTGGAGGCCCAACGTCCTCGTCGGCACACTTCTGGCTGGGTCAGGCTCTGATACCATTTGTACTCCACCACATGGTATGATATTGTCCGCTTTGGGCCTGAGCCCGCACGGTTTTGCTCTTGGGTTTCACTCCAAAAGGCCTCATACAAATTAGAGGTGACACACTTACATATAAGAACTTCACATTTTCTCTACCCAGAGGATGTGGGATTGTGCACCCGTAGCTCGCCAGTGTGGTAGTCTAATAGTGTCTCTTGCACCTGCTCAAGGCACACCCGCCCACAAGGTCATTACAATCCACCCCCTTGGAGGCCCGACGTCCCGGTCGGCACACTTCCGGCTGGGTCAAGCTCTGATACCATTTGTAACGACCCAGTCCACCACATGGTATGATATTGTCCACTTTGGGCTTGAGCCCGCACGGTTTTGCTCTTGGGCTTCACCCCAAAAGGCCTCATACCCCTAATTTTAAAAGGACAGTTCTGGAATTTAATTATTGTATTTAATTGCATTTTATTTTATTATTTGTCATTTTATTGGATTATTTGTTTGATAATTGATTATCTGCTTGTTTGTCTTTTTATTTGAATTAATTATTTTCTTTTATTACTATTATTGTTTTTGTTATTGGATTATCTTGATTAGAGCTTAAGTTTAGGATTCGTTGAATTCCTTTACGGTTCGTTTAGAAGGTACTGATGTCAAGTTTATTCTGTAATTTCAGAATGGTTGGCACTAGGAAGAGGATGGTCCGTGATGAAAGCAAAGACGGGCCCAAGGCCGAGGAAGGTTACTCCGGCGATTCCCCTGAGAAGGTCGATCAAGAAGGAAGAATTGGAAAATAAGGATCGGCGTACTCGTGCTTTGGAATTTAGGGTTGGAGATCAGGTTCTACTCAAAGTGTCACCTATGAAAGGTGTTATGCGCTTTGGAAAGAAAGGGAAGTTGTCACCACGATTTGTTGGTCCATTCATGATCACGGATCGCGTTGGAGCGGTTGCTTATCGGTTGTCACTTCTGGATAATTTGGATCGCGTGCACAACGTGTTTCATGTTTCCATATTGCAGAAATTTCTGCGAGATGAGGATCTGTACCAGCATATCAATATAGGGGAGATTGAGTTGCAGCCGGATGCAACTTATGTGGAGCCACCGTGTCGTATTGTCGACCGTCGGGATCAGATCCTTCGTAATAAGGTTATTCCTTTAGTTCGTGTGCAGTGGAGTCATCACAATGAGGCTGAATCCACTTGGGAACGGGAGGATGTCATTCGCTCGCAATTTCCTGAATTACTGGAAGAAGGTAAGAGCGAATTCCGAGGACGGAATTCCTTTTGTTAGGGGGGAAGAATGTAATACCCCTAATTTTAAAAGGACAGTTCTGGAATTTAATTATTGTATTTAATTGCATTTTATTTTATTATGTGTCATTTTATTGGATTATTTGTTTGATAATTGATTATCTGCTTGTTTGTCCTTTTATTTGAATTAATTGTTTTCTTTTATTAATATTATTGTTTTTGTTATTGGATTATTTTGAATTGGGTTAAGTTAAATGTTAATTTATTTTAGATTAGGATTATATTTCTGTGGAAGTTATTTAAACGTTAAATTATATAATTAAGTTGATTTACGTATATGTCAGTTAGGGTTGGAGTTACTGTAGCCGACCGAGGTTGTATTAAGTCGCCGTGTATTGTAACTTGGACAATTGCATGGGCCGACTAAGGGTTTGCATTAGGGCTCTAGCTATATACGGATTAGGGTTGGAGAATTAAGCCTATAAATATATTTCTTCATGTGGGTTTAGGGTTTAGCAAACAAACATCACACAACCTGCATTCACATATCAGGTTTTCAGAGGGGGAAAAACAGAGAGTTGTAGAGAGTTTCAGAGAGAACCTTTGGGGATTGAAGGAAGAATTCAAGGAGAAGGTTGGGGATTGAATTAGGAGCAGTAGAGGGAGTTAAGACAACCATCGTTGCCGGAGTTGACAGAGGTCTGCAGTTCCACAGTCTGAAACTGAAGGCAAGTTCTGTTTCCACTCTATCCCTTTAATCTGTGTTCTGTACAGGCTTAGAAAGACTCTAAGGATTAAACCAAGATTAAAAACAGATTAATGATTAAATTTATCTTGTATGCATGTTCAAACGGAAATAAATCTCGTGAATCAAACTGTACAAATTTTTAAAGAACAGTGAACTGATGCATGCTATGTCTTGGGTTCAAGCTTGGTTAATTGGGATTATTGATGTATGTTGGGGGGTTTCTCATATAATCTAGGATAGTTTATAAACACTGGAACAAGGTTTTAAAATACTAAATAGGTTTTGAACTTAGCCGGAGGCGAGGAAGACAACCAGAGAAGGAATTACGGCTCTCAAAGGAGGAGAGCCGGCTCACCAAAGGAGGAAGCCGGCTCTAGGGGTGTGAGAGCCGGCTCTACAAAGGATTGGAGCCGGCTCCATAAGGGTAAAGCCGGCTCCAATAAGGGAGGAGCCGGCTCCACCAAGAAGGGAGGCGGCTCTAATATTCTGGAGGCGGCTCCAGCTTCTTTTCTTGCTTCTGCGTGATTTTGGGTTGTTTCTGGACCTATGGGAAGATGACTGGGTTGTTTCAGTGGGTAAAATTGGGTTGTATAATAGTTCCAGAGATGTAAAAATGGTTGGAAGTATTGTTAATGGTATTGTGTTGAACCTTGAAGCAACCTAAGGTTAAACGAAGAAACTGCATATGTGAAGTTGTCTTTGAAATCTTTGTAAACTGTTTACTGCTTTGAGCAAAGTTTTGGGTTCTTTTGCATGTTTAAATTTGTCAAGCATGTTCAACTATGTTACAAGCATATGTTTATCTATCTAGAAGATTAAGTATGCTTAAATGGAATTAATGGATGTTTTAAATTTATCAACTATTGCATCAGATATGGTTGTGCAGGAGGAGTGGTAGGTTTCAGTCTTACTTAATAAAATGGGACTGGAAAGGGATTTCAAAACCTTATGTAGGATGATTAATGTGTTGTACACATGTTAAACTGTTTATATGCAAATCTTGAAGTATGGTGGATTGGTATTTATTACTGTTCCGTCAACTATATTAACTGGAGGAACTATATGTACAATCTTTTCATATATATATAAAGCACTGTAATGTGATATTTAAATGGTATATTGGATGCATAAATTGGTTGTAAATATGTTAAACTATATTTATATTTCTTTTGGAAATTAGTTGATACATGTTTATGCTGTGTTATTAACTATGGAACTGGAGGATTGTATGCACCGGTATGGGACGGTGGCATACTAGGTATGGATTAGTACAAACACTAAGTCCTACCTAATTTGGAAGGAGTTGGATTAACCATACAAAGGTTAAGTCCTACTTAAATGAATGTATATGAACCGGTATGGGACGGTGTCATATTGGGAATGGATTAGCTCAAAACACTAAGTCCTACCCAAATTGGATTAAGGTATGGATTAATCATAAAGGTTAAGTCCATCACCTACTTATGTCATGTCAATCAAATAAATTGAATGACCTACCATGGTTTCAGGATGGATTTGTTATACATATATCAGACCACTATACAGATGGATGATATTTTATATTAGGAGTACGGACTTTATATATTTATTATATGGGCCATGGTATGAGATTGAGTCTCAGGACCATGGTTAGGGTGCGTATATTGCCTAGGATGGATAGCTAGACAGAGGTGTTGTTCCCTGGTAGGTCTAGATACACATGACCACAGTATGTGCGATTTGCATGGTATCTCTATTCAGGCTGAGACAGACCTTTTTGGACTAGTGAGCATCCTATAGTGTGTACTTATACATATATGGACTACTCTAGATATTGTTGAGTCTTTCTAGTATGTATCTGC
Organism: Cornus florida; assembly: GCF_030987335.1. Lineage (NCBI taxonomy): Eukaryota > Viridiplantae > Streptophyta > Magnoliopsida > Cornales > Cornaceae > Cornus > Cornus florida. The sequence goes on from NW_026775571.1 coordinate 5,473,429, forward strand.
GTATCGGATTCCTATTTGGATTGTAGTAGATCAGGACTTGCATGTGGGCCTGACCCACCCTTATATTTTTCAGGTACTCGTCAGTTCCAGGGTTAGAGTTTGTTCGTGCAGAGCAGATACAGACTTCTATTCTACCAACAACATAGGACTTCTTTCCAGATATTAGATTTGGATTTTATCTTCAGTTTTACTTCCATGCATTTTGGGGTTTTATTAGGGGTCCACTAGAGATGGATTCCCGAGTTGTAAACTTATGGAGTTTGGATTGTCAAGATTTAAATAGTTATATTTGAGGATTTATTTTAGTTTCTTTCCGCTCATTATATTATTTCTTTAATCACTTTGTATTCCATGTTCATTTTAACATATTAATTGTTTGATATCCCTCGGACTCGGGTCGGACTTGATCAACCCGTGTCTCGGATCCGAGGGGTGTCACAATCCATGTATCTCACGGTGGAACATAGTTCAAGAAATTCATTAAGATGTCTATATGGTTCCTCTTCATCTAAGCCATAAAAGAGTGGACACATTTGAATGGTCTCGGGCTTGATTTCATATTGATTATCCTCAAAATTAAGCAACACAATGCAAGTAGGTGTATGGTTTGCATGAAGATTGTAATGTTCACGAAGGACCATTAGAGGAATTGGAGCTTGAACTCCGAGACTATGTTGATTAAGAGGTAGGTTATGCATGAGATGTGGGTCTAGGTAGCCTAGATTACCCTCTAGATTTTCCATGTGAAAGCCTAGAATGAATGATATGGCAAGGTCTACACAAGACTACAAATGATACACAAATCACCACAAAACAAGCAAGCACTCCTCCTTCGCAACAAATCAACAATCAACAAACTTCCTCCACATGCATTGTACCCATACTCCCATGCTTGAACAATATGCAAAGAAAAATGAAATTGCCTCCACGCGGGCTCACGATTTATCTAAGAATTGAATAACAAGCCTCCACGCGGGCCGACGATTTAACTAAGGGATTGAGTAAAGAAAGTCTTATAAAGGTCCTTTAGCACTTCAACTCCAAATTTAAAGCTTAGCTTAGCAATTTTTTTAGCAATTTTTTTAAAATTATTAGCATTTTTCCTTTCTTGTTTAGCTCATTTGCTTGTTTAGCTCCTTTGCTTGGATGTTCCTTTGCTTGCTTACTAACTCAATGCTCCTTGTTAAAGATGAACAAACACAATAAGTAGCCAAAAGAAAAATAAAAATGAAGTAAAGACACGATCAAAAGAGTATTAATCCTAATTGATTCCACAAATACGACGTTGCCTAATCCCCGGCAACGGCGCCAAAAACTATGGTGTGTCGCCGCACCATAAGCTTAAGAGCGTGCAATTTAGGCGAGGGCCAAGTTTTACATTTATAAAAGCCACTACTACCTTTCACTATAAATATAGCTAGGGCGAGTAGGGATCGTCCCAAGGGATTGGAGTCGAACTTGATTGTGGAATCGCTATTAGGGTTAGTAGGTCGAGTGATCAAACAAATTGTTGGTTGGTTGATTAAACTAGAGAGCAAGTTAAACTAATTAGTTGAATGCAATAAAGAGTAAGTAAGAGAGAGAGAGAGAGATCTTGAGGTTTAGAGGTCACCACCAAATAATGCTTTTCTACACCCTTAACTAGTGACTAATGAGGAGAAATGTGTGTTGCAATATTAATGTGTGTGTGTGTTTGGTTAATTCAAATAGCAAGGGTGACTAATTAAGCATACATTGTCTAATAAATCATGTGAAAAGCATAACATATCTAGCAATTAAGTATATATTGTCTAATTAGCATGTGAAAAGCACAACATATCTAGCAAGTCATTCATCCTTTTATTAGGCTCACATCCACACACAACACAAAATTAGAGACATATGCTACTTGCATTCAAAAGTATGGAGCATCAAACAACAAGCAATGATTGTCCTCCCATCTAACAACTATGTTACCACTACACTAAATCTACACTACTAGCATGAAAGTAAATTAATTGAACTAAGGGAGAAGCACAATCCATCAAGAAATGAGCATGAACCATCTAGAGAATCACAAGAGCATTCCTTTAAGCACTATGTTTTGACAATCTCTAGATCTATGACATTAATACGCATAGACATGCATCAATAACACAAGAAGTAGAGGCAAACACATGAACATCTATTCTAACATACATAAACATATGGATAGAATGAAATGATCAATTGGAAGCATTAAACCACATAAATCATTGAATAAACAAGATCTATATATACCAAAGTGTCAAAACATTAATTACAACACTAATCCCTCAATAATACACAAGATCAAGATGTAGAAAGTATGCTTGGGGCTAACTCTAGCCCCAAGAGGATGTCTAGCCACTCATAGTGATATTGCTCCAACCCTCAAGGGCTAACTCCATGGAAGAGGTTTGCTCCTTGTTGATGAAGAACTCCAATGGTGTCTCTAGCCTCCCTAGAATTGTGTATCCTCTCCCTCTCAAAAAGTAATCCTTATCCTTATATAGGTAGGTCAAATGACACCCCAAAATGAGCTAGGGTCATGCACACAATATTCTCCAATGATTGGATAAAGGAAAACTTTCAATAAGCTGGAAATTTATTTTTTTCACACTGGAGGAAGTTCGATCGATCGAACCTTGGACTTGGATCGATCGAACTTGCTGAGATCTGTCGAACTGAGGCTGGATCGATCCATCTGGTTGGCTTTTTGGAAAAAGACAAATCTGAGATATTTTAGGAGATATTTTTGGGAAAAGGACAAAAGTGGTTAGTGGGTGGACAGCTGTGGATAAGATCAATCATTTGGATGAGGACAAAGGTGTTCGATCGATCGAAGGGTGATGTTGGATCGATCAAACTTTTAACTTTCTGCTTTAGGTCAAATCTTGGATTTATCTTGAAGTGCTGAGATCGATCAATGTTTGATCAATCGAACCTTGCTGCTTCCCCCCTTTGGCTTCATTTGCTTCTTTCTTTCTCCACTTTGCTCATTTCTTTGTTTAATCCCAGAATTGCTTCAATTAAGCTCTTATTTGGCTGAGTTAGCTTATTTTCGAGATAAGTGCCTGAAAATGGAAATAATACGAAATCAATCTAAAACGGCAAAATAAGATAGATAAAGGTACTAGAATGCCTAAGCTTAAGGGGTTTAAATACGCACTTTTCAGCGCTTATCATGCTGTATTGAACTTCTGTGTATTCATTACGTGCTGCGGTTATTAACCTGATTGAAAGAAGAATGAGGAATTATATTTGGGGGCATGTATAAGATAGAAAGAAATTACATGGTTTGAGATGGAATAAGCTTGCTGCTCCTAAGGAAGAAGGAGGTTTGAGGCTGAGAAGATTGGTGGACATTGATACAGTTTCTAAGTGCAGTCTCACCTAGAATTTTTTGTTATCAAAAGATAGAATTTGGGTGGCCTGGTTTAAGAAAAAAAATATCTGAAAAAATCCTCCTTTTGGAATATTGAACAGAGGGATACTGATTCATCTATTTGAAAAGGCATTGTTGCAGTCAGAGATGTTATCAAGGTGAATTGCAGATATAAAATTGGTAATGGGCAAAATATTAAACTGTTTTTGGATCCTTGGTGTGAAGGTAAGTGCTTAGGTGAGCTATTTAATCATAGAGTGTTGAGATCTCTAAGTAGAAATAAATAATGTACATTGAGTGATTTCATTATAGAGGGTCAGTGGGATGATGAGCTGCTAATGAATACAACTCAAAAACTGATACAGGTTTTTCATACTTATAGAATTGTTGGGGGAGAAGATCAACTCAAATGGGTTTTCTAACTTCAGCTTTAAAGCTACTTGGGAGGCATACAGAAGTCCAAATCAAGTCGTTTACTGGGCGGAATTGTGTTGGAATGGAGGGAAACCTAGAAGGTCAGCTCTTTCTGTTTTGGTACTGTAGAAGGCTATTATTACTCACTTTTATCTGCAAAAAAAAAAAAAAAAAAAAAAAAAAAAACGTTTTTCTGTTGTATCAAGATGCTGTTTATGTTTCAAAAATGTTGAAATATTGGATCATTTATTTTGTTGTTGTCCTTATACTTGGGCTGTGTGGTCTAATATGTTAGAAATCTTTGGTTGGAATTTGCAAAAAGTGTGTGAAGTGCATGAATTGGCTAGGGTCTTTATACAAAGATTCCAAGGGAAGAAGAATAAACTTAGGAGGATGATATTCACCGCATATATTTCATTTGGAGAGAAAGAAATGAGAGAGTGCATAATGATATATGTAGAGTTTCTTTGGAATTAGCTATGAGTGTTATTTGGGATGTTCTTGATGTTTTGCAGGTGACCCTTCAAGATGTCTTGTAATTTTTTTTTTTTTACTCTTCTTAGCATTGCTTTTATTTAGCATGCTTTGGTAAGGCTATGTTTTGTAAAGTAAGGGTTTGCCCTTACTATGTCTTCATGTATTATATTGTTTATATTTATAAAATCCTTCATTTAGGAAAAAAAATATATATAAATACAACCATCTATGGGTAAATATTTATACCCATTAAACCTCCTATCCAAGTAGTCCATGGGACCAAATGGTTGGTCCATTAGTACAATCCATATCCAACTCCTTTTAAAAATAAAATAAAATAAATAATTTAAATACAAATAAACACATAGCATAAAAAAATAATAATAATAAAATACACCTCATCACTTAGCATGTAAACAAATCAATTCATGTTAATAATTAATTAAAATAACATTTAAGCACATAAATTAATTTAAACAAATAATTCAATTAAAACACATAAACAAATAGTCATGTAATTAAATAAATTATTTAATCAATTAAAAATGCAATATAATAATAAATTAAATATAGACAATATCCTTTTAAAATTAAGGGTATTACAGTTTGTGTATTCCAAACAAGGTTTTAGGGTGAAGGACAAGAGGGATATGCATACAAGAAAGGCTAGGGCTGAAACTCGAACTGGTTGTGGTACAGTGATGCAAATTAGATATGACCGCAAGAAGGGAAAATATATTGTCTATAATTTTGTAGAATCTCACAATCATCCCATGATAATTCAAGAATGCACAGATATGATGCCATCATAACAAAGAATAAGTGTTGCCTAAGCAATTGATGTGGACTTGCCCTGCCAATCTGGAGTTCCGATCGGTAATGCATTTGAGTTAATGAGCAGGAAGGCTGGTGGAGGCAATGCATTTGAGTTAATGAGCAGGAAGGATGGTGGGAGGCAATCAATTGGCTACACTAAGGTTGATCAACAAAATTTTCTAAGGACTAGAAGACAAAGTGGGTTGGAATATGGAGAGAAGACGCGGCTGATGAATTATTTCAAAATTCAATCTTGTGAAAATCTTTCATCTTTCCACACCGTGTAGTTAGATTGTGATGAAATGATAACTAATATCTTCTGGGCAGATTCAAGAATGATAATCGACTATTAGCATTTTGGAGACGTCATCACATTCGACACGACATAAAAGCTCATCCAAAGCAACTGTTCTTTTGCGGCTTTTCTTGGTCTGAATCATCATCGAGAGATTACTATCTTTGGACTAACATTGATGTATAACGAGACTGCCAATTCATTTGCGTGGCTATTTGATTCATTCTTGAATGCAATGTCAGGTAAATGCTATAAATGTAATTTTTTTTTTCTTCTTTCAATGTTTTGGTCATCCTATATATACATATGTTTTAAGCCATTAATAATTGAAGATAGCCATTTTTTTTCCTTTTTATATGAATTACTTTTTGAAATGGAGATATTTTATTGAGGCATAATTTTTAGTGAAAGTTTCATATAATATATGTATTATATTGTTTTCTTCTTGTCTTTAAATTTTTCAATAATTTAAAAATATTAGTAATGATTTATGATGAGATTGCCTATTCATTTACATGTCTTTATGATATATTCTTGAATGTGATGTCAGGTAAAGCTCTACAAATGATTCTTACTGACCAAGATGCAGCAATGGCAAAGGTGTTGACATAAGTTATGCCGAGGACAGACATCTACTTTGCACGTGGTATATCATGGCAAATGTACGGAAGTATGTAGGCACCATTTTTAGGAATGATGAAGGGATTAAAAGTGTGCTGAGTCAATTCATGTACTGTTAGGATGATGAAGATGATTTTTGTATACAATGGGATGTAATGTTAAGGGACTACAATGTTGTTGGTAACACATGAACAATTTGTTTAGTTTGAGAGAAAAATGGGGCTATCCATTTGTTAAATATTGGTTCACTGCTGGAATGTGGATAACGCAGCTGAGTGAAAGTCTAAATAGCTACTTGAAAGAGTGCTTAACTAGGAAAATGAGTATTCTGGATTTCTTCATGCACCTTGATAAGCTATTGTCTGACAAACGCTATAAGGAATATCAAGCTGAGTATGGTTTACTCAGTAAGCTACCTAGACTTAAATAAACTTGTCCAATTCTAAAGCAAGTGGGCAACATATACACATTGAAGATATTTGAACTTTCCAGGACCAATCCTAGAAGCCTGTGTGGTTGCTACCATGGAAGGAACAACTTTAGATGAAAATGGATTACGTGCTTCTAGAGTATCTGTTCATGATGGCAATATGTTCGAACTATGACAAGGTAGGATGATGGCTTTTTAAGTTGTTCATTTGAGAAATATAGTGACGACCCACGTTTTCAAAACCCAGTGCATTAGCAAGTGACCCAAAACTAACCTGAAAATGGATCCCAAATATGGAAGCGAAAAAAAAAAGAACGAGATCTCTAGAGATATACATCATCCCTAAGACGCCAACATGGCTCCCCATGAAGTCGCAGAACTCAAAAGATAACAATGTGGAAGTTAGGGTTAAAAATGGACTAAGTATAACCCTAGGGATAAAATGGTCATTTTACATAATAATGGATGCTACTGTGCATACCGTTGGATAGATAACGAAAAATTAACAAGGTTAGACTCAAGAATCACCTGATTCGGAGTCCGAACGAAGAAACTATGGCCAAAACAAAATTGGGTGTCAAGGCTGCCAAAATTTGAACTTAGAACATGTATTGCGGACGGTCGCTAATGCCAACACTACGGGTGGACCCAAATCCTGTAGGCGCCCCCCAAATTGCAGAGTTGCTGCCAAGGTGATGAAAAAGGGCTCAGGATGGTTTTTAAAACACCTAAATTGAAAATGCAATGATAAAATACACCCACATGGTCTCCGGAAGTCTCGGAATGGTCGGTTCGATTTTCAAAAAAAGTTAATGAATAGTAACCATGCCCTAAAGTTCAAACAAGGGTTTTTGGTTGTGCTTTGGAAAATCATGGTTTTAAGGCCATAGATGAATTTTTTTAAAAGAAGTTTATGAACCAACCCACCCTTAATTTGAGTTCTCTAAACAACCATGAATAAAAATAAAAATAAAATTCGACATGGAACACCCAAAATGCCCTCAAGATGAAATAGATTGCTAAAGTAAACATAAGCCGAAATTTAGCATACATTGCATTCATCAAAAGGATTGGCCCTTGGCCTCATTTCATACATATTGAAGTGCAATCAAAATATGAAATTTAGGTTCACATTACATGCCCAAAAAGAGAAACAAGCTATGTTTCCATACTAGTTACATATTACAATACCAAAAGAAAGTTAAACATGCCAACACTTGCACGTCTACAAAATTACACAAAATATATCAAGTAGCTCAAACCAAACTAGGGATGTTGTGCATCCCAAAACAGGGTCTCCTTACTTGAAAAAGACCCAAACAACTAGGGTGAGTATACAAGTTACGCGTAGGAAATAAATATGCACATACCCTAAAGTTTCAATGGCTTTTGTATAAGTAATATAAACCGAACTCATGAGGATCATGCTTCCTAACGTCTACGTTTCAAGGGTGAGCTAACGTAACATCCCAAGCTATGATTGAAACACATTGAAAGCAATCCACAATAGGTCTAATAATCAATTTCTATGGCAAACTCCATGAGATATGTGATACCCCTCGGATCCGAGACACGGGTTGATCAGGCCCAAGCCTAAACCCGAGGGAAATATCAAACAATTAATATGTAATACGAACACAGATGACAAAATGCATTTGATAAATAAAGTTTAAGCTGAAAGAAAACTAAACATAAAAAAAAACCTTTAATATTAAATATACTTAAATCTCAATAATCCAAAACCTCCATAAGTTAACAACTCGGGAATCTATCTCCAGTGGACCCCTAAAAACCAAACTGAAATGAAAGTAAACTGAAGATAAAATCCAAATCAAATATCTGGAAAGAAGTCCTACATCGTCGGTAGATGGAAGATCCTCTCTACCCAACACGAACAAGCTCAAGCCTGGAACTGACGAACACCTGAAAAATAGGAGTGGGTCAGGCCCACGAACAAATTCTAACCTATTACAATCCAAGCAGAGACTCGATACGCATATACACTCTAACCAACTTAACAATAACTATATATATATATATATCCATACTATGGACTTTCGCTGGACTATGATATGGGTCTCAACCTGAGTAGAAGGCAACACGCAAAACGCACCTGAGTGGACATGACTACCTAAGCCTAACAGGGTACACCACAACCAGCATAGCCAGCTACGCATCCTACTGTATATACGCTCCCTAACCATCGACTCTGAGACTCAAGCTCATGTCACGGTACCATAGTAATATATTTAAAATCCATTCATAACAATCCATAATAAATCTAGTAAGTCGTTCAGCTTATTCAACTGCACAGACTTAACATAGATAACCAGTAATCCAGCTAGTCTTTCAGCTTGTGCAGCTTCTTTGACTTAGCCTAAATATAAGTAGGATTTATTTTTAATCCATTCCCTTATTCCGTATAGGTAGGATATAGCAATTTTGAGCCAATCCAAACCTAGTATGTCACCGTCCCATACCGATGCATACAATCCAATCCATCCGGCAGTTAATAGAATAAATAAAAATATAACTATCAACCAATCCATACATTCCACAATTGACAATAAAACATTAAGTACAAATATCAATTGTTCCATATTAAGCATGATAAAATAATTGTCAATTAACAAGCTTAATCCATACTACTCTGAAATATCCACTAATTGATATTACAGGTTATACATGTAAACCAATTAATTCTAACCAACCATAACAGAAAATAAATGTTCATAGGTTTATTTTTAGTAATTCTGGAACATGACTAACTGCAAAACATCACTAAGAATTTTAATACCAAAGCTTAAACATCTTGCAGCTCCTCCCATCCAAACTGTAAACCAACTTAGGGCCAAATAAGCATACTAAACCATTTAAATCCACACGCTTATTTTATAACATTGGGATAGGTTTAATTGCGAATTTTATTACCAAGAACTGCTATTCTAAGTGTTAAGCAATTCTGCATCCTTTCATAACAAAAACACAGTAAACTGATTAATTAAGCATTGCCCACTATCGCATTAAAACAAAGTTGTTTTATTTTACATAAATCTTCTCTCAAGGATTTTAATCAAGCTTAGACCACCTTTAAACACCTCAGTATAGCCTCCAACAAAAACTTAAAAATCCCAAAATCCGAGTTCCGTAGCCAAACCAATCGCAGAAAACTTAAAACTGGAAGCCGGTTAAAGAGCCTGCTCTTTCTTACTTGGAGCCAGCTCTCCTTGTCTTGGAGGCGGCTCCAAGACCCCTTAGAGCCGGCTCCATGTTCCCATGGAGCCTGCTCTTTGCTCCAAAGAGCCGGCTCTTTGAAATCTTGAGCCGTCTCTTCTCTGTTCTTCATCCCTTCCACATCCGGTGTGTTTCTGTTGATCTGAATTCCATTCCTAAGGCACTTAGATGATTAAACTAGGTTCCAAGTTAATCCATAACTCACTAAATTCTTTGTTCAATTTCTAAACTCAACTAATAAACGGATTTTGCAAAAAGAATTTAATACGAGCAGTTTAAGCATTCCTGAGCATCGACGGTTGTAGCAAAACAAACTTGCAACCTAAATTAATTCTAGTGCTTCCCAACATGTTATAGAACTAATTAAAATCATTATTCATTAGTTTACACGAATTAAATAGAGGTTACACAAGGAAGAAATTAAAACAAATAGTACACACGTTTCAACTATAATCAGTTTTAAAACAACAGAGGTACAAGAAATCCAGTTTAATTTTAATCCTTAACAGTTCCCTGGAGTTGTGTTAGACGTGCAAAGAACATGAGCCTAAGGGAAAGAGATAGGTTTAGAACTTGCCTTTAGGTCTCAGTTTGAAACCTTGCACCGTTGCTTCCTAAATTCTCCGGCGAACTCCGACTACCGTAAGCCTTCCTCTGTTCTCTCTCTCTGCCTCCACCGACGTGTTTAAGTTCTAAAACCCTAGGTAAAACCTTAATGTATATATTTATAGGATTAAGGTTACCCTAATTCTAGTCCTAATACTAGACAGGAAACTAAGTCGGCTAAAGAAAAAAAAACAAAACCCTAAGTTCTATTAACGAAAAATAGAAAAAGAAAATACCATTTAATAATTAATTCAATTAACGAAAAATAGAAAAAGAAAATACAATTTAATAACTAATTAATTAATTCACAAACCACCACTAAATAAATAAAAACAAATAAAGTCACAATCAACAAAAACATTAAGCAATTAAATAACATGACTAACTAAACAAATAAACCTTAAAACTATTACGCAAATAAGCCAAAAATTAAATTCCAAGAATAGCCTTTTAAAATTAGGGGTATTACAAGATACAACAAGTTACAAATCTAGGTTATATTAACTTGTAAAATAAATGAAAAATCACATAATATGGAAAACTTAGAGGCAGCATCCGGTTGTGAACTTACAACATAAGACAATACAAGTTGTTTCGAGCATTAACCTTTAAGGAACTACCTAAGTGCGCACTATAAGTGGGGAGAACTCGTACCTCCCGCACTAGGGCCAAACCCTAGCCATTTCAATGATCTTTGCCCCAAGTATTTCCAAAATCAACAAGTGTCACAACAACCACAAGTGTAACAATGTAATTTAAACAACTTCCATGCACAACCAACAATGGTAATCTCATATAGCCATGCTCTAAGTCTCTAAGCTACAATGGCATGTAAATGTCAATTTTTTTTTTTCCTAGTTGATACTCACACACACATGTCTCCACTGAGACTCGAACCCCTGACCTCTCTTTGAGAAGTAGGGGCTTGGTACCGCTAGGCCACTGACCTGTTAGTGTAAATGTCAAGTTTATGATGCAATTCCAACTATACTATCATAAGGTAGGTAAACAAGTGATTTTATCCATAACATAACATGCTTAAAACCTTAACTTAAACAACAATATAGTATAGATTTCACAACAAGGTCAAGGAAAGAATAAACTAGAAATTCTTAAGCACAATACAAGAATCCTCTAGATTTTATTCTTACATAAATTGAACTACAACAATACGAGAGTTCAAATCATATACAAGTCTTTTGCAAAGTGAAACCTTAGGTTAGATAAAATCTAGTCTCATCTACATGCAACCCTAGAACATCACTAATCATGCATACAACTTATATTAACTACAAAAAGCACATAATACACATAGAATATAAACATAAATACATCCCCTACCTCACTAGAGTAGAGAGCTATAGAATCCAAGGCTAATATAGTGCACATCCAATTCCAAGAATGAAGCCTTGTAGGTGATGATCCGAGGAAGCTTTAACCCTTCTATGGTGAGGTGAAATGGTAAGGGGAAGGTGGGGTATAGTGAAGTCAAAGGTGGTTGTCAATGGTGGTGGCTAGAGAGCTTTTGTAAGGAAGAAGATGAGTTAGTGAAAAAGTTAAAGATCCTCCACTAACTTAGGGTATACACACACACTAAACACTACAATAGCACTACCTCTCACACACACACACTCTCATCTCACCCCTTCACTTGTCACAATCTCACACACCCTTATAAGATGAAATCCCAAGCTTACACTTGTCGCAATCTTTGGCTTCCTCACAAAACCACATCTAAGCCCTACACTTGTCAAGATCCTAAGCTAACAAATGCACCAACCATAGGCCAACAAGTGGGTGAATCATCACCCTACACATGTCACCATCCAATGCCATCACATAAGGCTTAATCTCAAGCCTACACTTGTCATCATCCTAGGCCTCCAAGTGGTTCACCCAAAAGATGACAAGTGTCCCAAAGGAAAGTGTGACACTTGTCACATATTTTCTAAAATTGTAACTTAGTTCCTCTCCTAAATATCTCAAGTAATAATTGCAAAAAGGTCCCTAAGATCAAAATATCCCAAAAACTTAATTACACAAAACACCCCAAAATGAGAAAATATTTTCGAAGAAACTATGCATCTATACCCCTACGGGAAAAAGTAAACAAGTAGCATATTTTTCTACAAAAGTAAAGCTACGCATTTCATTAAAATAACATAAGATGGATGCGCGTGAAGTTAAAAATCAAATCCGAACTCAAAACCATGCCTCGGGTCTCAAAAACCCTAAGGTTACATGAAAAAGAAAAATGCCGAAAAAAGAAGAGAAAAGAAAAAAATGACAAGGTCATTACAGATATGCAATGGAGGACATTTTGTACAGCCATGTACTTAAAGTACTTAAAGATGGTACTCTTTATTTGAATGAATTACCTTCTATTTATATACTAAAAAGGTTGACGAAAAAAGCTAGGGATAGCAGCGTACAAAACATTCGTGGATGTGAAGTTATTGCTGATCCTAAACTTAAAGTACGCAAAAGGTATAGGATGTTATGTCATTTTTTTTTTGAACAAAAATCAACTCATTTGCATCCGAGAAATAAGAGGTATTCAAAAATTTGATGCTAAAAGGGATGAAATGGAAAAGGAAACACATTAGTATTGAAGGATAGTGTTCCAATGTTGAATAAGAGGCAACCAATTCAGCTTTTTCAACTGAAAGAAGTAATAATCATGAACATAATGAAGCTATCAATGGGCAAGCCGTGACTAGAAGTAATGGAGAGAAAAAAAAACTATGCAAGATGGAAGGTTAATTTATTTCATTTATTATTATTTGATAATTTAATTTTCCAGTATATGTCATTTACATTTTGACATTGGCAATGTCCTATTTTTGTTTTTACAATGAATAAATCTATTATTTTGTAGAAATCAAATGGCAACAACAGTGTTGGTGCAAGGGTAGGTGGCAATGGTACAATGCCACCTATTATATATGTACGTTTGAATGTGACTTTTTCTCCTTTTGTTAAATCAAAACATTGATTTTTTATTTTTTTAATATATTATTATAATTTTTAGTACGATAATCTCTTAACTAACAATGTATATATTGAAATAAGGGTTATGACATTCCTAAGGACGCCACTTAGATTTATGAAGATCGTCACCCATGTGCACTTTTATAATCTGAAACAAATATCGACCAAACAGCATACTATCCTACCACTAACTTCAGTCATCCAAGGAGTCCATCAACTGAACAGGTATAAACAAACTTTTATTTTAAACTAGCTACATAAAAATTAAGTTGAACATTATTTCCTACTTTTGAAATCCACCCGCTAATGAACATTGACAATATACTGGCAGGGGACTCCATTTGTTTCATATCATGAATGCCGATTCTCAGATTACCTTGTAAGTTTATCTCCTATAAAATTTATGCTTGCGCGATATATTCTAAACACGAATATTTTAACTTTTCATTAATTAATGTATGCACAAACATGAGCTCCCCGCCTACTCAAGTCATAGCCAAAATAGTAAACTACCTCGTGTTAAGTACTCTACCATACTAGTAACTATCCCATACTCAACCGTATATACCCACATGAACATATATATAATAACCATAACCCATACCATGATATAATCGTGTATCTTCATTTAAATTTTAGACAACCCAACTTTCTATGATCATCATTCTTTTATAAAAAAAAATTAAAAAAAGTACTTACATAAACTATACACAATTACCCGTCACTTTTCCATTTAAAACATGCCTGCACAAACCATGCCTACTACTTGCCATTACCATGCACATTACACTTGAACATTTAGCACTTTTAGAAATCAAATGAACTTTTCACATATGAGTATTTTATATACATGCTTTCAAACCACATATACACTTTATTTACATTGTTAGATCACATAATTATTCCGCTTACATGGCCATATAACACATATTTTAGCATTTAAATATAGGCATGTGAACACTTAGCAAGCATGTCCTTCAAAACTGTAAACACATAAGCAAATAACAAGCAAGCATATTTCTTAAAAACGATAAACACGTAAATACAAAGCATACAACAATGTATGTCAACCTTCTACCCCATCTAGGTAAGCCACTACCCGTCATCCAAAAGGTATTCGAACCTAAAACTCTGATACCAAATCTGTAACGACCTAAACCCGGGGGTTCGGATTGCTAACTGGGTCCTGACTCGACCCGGGGATACACAAGGTCAAAATGGTTATTTCAAGTGAAAATATGGGATAAAACCGATACCATTGGAAAGATGATTCAAAATGCATCAATCTAGACTTAATAATAGCTCAATTTGGATTAGAAATGACAAAGTTATGATCGTTTGAAATCTAACCAATCCGAGTGATTTAACAATATAAAAAAAAAATTCTAAGTTTGGAAATCCAATTAATGGGATTTGAAGTTCGATCGATCGATCGAACCAAGAGTAAATTTTCTAGAAAATCTCTAAAAATGACAAAGTATGGGAATCTAACAGATCGGATTGAAGTCCGATCGATCGGACAGAGTGTAAAATCTGTAAGTTTTGGGTTTCTAGGCTAGGAATGTATCCGGGCTCATTTATGAGCCTAAACCTATGGTAGACCTGTCCCAACTCACGAAAAACATGTTATAATCATTCCATAACCTTAAACATTAGTGCAAGCATTAAAATAGTCCATTTCCGTACAATGTCCATATAATCCATTGACAAAATAGTTCATTAAACAAAAATTCCCAAAGGAGTAAGGTTACAAAAATAAGGTCTTCATGGCCACAAATACAAGGTTTTACAGAAGTGTAAAGTGTAACTAAACATTGGTTGCAAAGCAATCTAAAAGATGCTCCTATCAACTCCGACTATCCTTAGGAAGGTCTGTCATCAACTTCGTCCTTGCCATGACCTGAAAAATGTTAGAGGAAGGGGTGAACACAGAGGCTCAGTAGAAGTCACCGATAGCGTCAACATTTGGCTCCCTTGAGCTAAATAACACATAATGGAATAAGAGAACCGGGATCATGCGTAAATAGCACATTTACAGTATACATGTAAGTCTATCAATAGCAATCTCATAACTTAAATACCAATGTGCATGAAATGAAATAGAATGCACAATGATCCCCAACTTTGGCCTCTACCAACTCAAACCTGGCCTCTACCTGCCCTAAACTTGGTCTCTACCGACCATAAGCCCACATTTAAAGAAAAACGCTAACCAACTTTACCGAGGTGAGATTAATAACTATCCTTGGTTCCAAATACGGCAACCATTTAGGGCCTAGTATTAACTTTTTCACACCCTACGTCGGATCGTGCTCTCTCTAGGTCAAGTCAGCACCAAACTCGCGAAATCTTATCCTTTTTATAAAACCTCCCCTTTTTACAAAAACTTTTCTTTTATGAAAACTTTCCTTTCAAACCCTTTTCTTGCTATATCATGCAATAAACCATTTTCATCCTCTTATCATCAAACTCTTCAATATGGCAATAATAACATCAACATAGCATTTCAATTCAATGAATATAAACATGCCATTCTATAGTAACCAATTTATAATGACATTTCTTTAAGTGAAACAACAAGCATGCTCTTTATATAATTCAACCCATCACAATTCATGCTAGCCATTCAATTTCAACACAACATAGTCCATTTATTCCTCATAGCATGCTTTAAACACATAATCCCAACACTTCAATCATGCTAACAATTATCATTTAGCATAGAAAGCAACTTATTCATTTTATTCATAAACTTACATTCAACATAAGACAATTAAGAGGTCAAGGAAGAAATTACTCAACAAAAGACAAAGTTTAAAGGTTTACAAAACCCCTACCTCAAGTGCTAGCCAAACAAGGCCTTAGCAAGCCCAATTTTTGAATTCCCCAAACCCTAGCAATATTGGCCTCAATTTGAAGCTCTTGCCTTGCTCTCCAACATCTTCTCTTATAGATTCACCAAAATTCTACTCTAAACTTCCTAACAAAAATTTTGAAGTATGGAAGATATATATGTGTGTAGATATATATGAATATAGAGAGAGGAGGAGAAAAAGATAGAGAGAGAAAGATCACAAAATGAGGAAGAGGTAGGGTGAATTAGTTTGTCATGCATTCCTTCCATGGCTCACAATGAGCCAAGTGTCTAGCTTAGGTTAGTCTCCTCTTTAGAAAAAGTTACTTTTAAGCCTCTCAATTAAACAATTCCTCCCCTACATGTCCCACAAATATCTTCTCTAATGTATAGATATAGGTGTACGTATAAATATGCAAAAAGACCATAATGCCCCTCACTTAATATGGCAAAATCGGGAGAAATTCCCGAGGTCGAAAATCATCCAGACTTCTGAAAAATTCTAAAATTAATCCCGTCAACTCTAATTGACTTAAAATAAATAAAAATTCATTTCTAAAACCTCGACTCGAAAAATGACCGAAAAGGCCCTTGGAACCCATGGCACGCATAATGAGGCGCAAAAAATAAATAAATAAAAATTCAAAAAAATTTCAAAAAAAATTCGGGACATTATATTCAAGTCTCAAGGTTGAGGATCCACAGCTTGAGGACTTATCTATTCTTTCTTCCTATTTCAAAGTAGGATATTTATCTATTATTAGATGATACACTTATTTTATTTATAGATGACTGGATTATTGAATTATGGTTTTGGGGTGCTTGACTTAAGTGATTTATAAGTTGTAATTTTGGAGGATTATTAGTAATGGAATTATTATTTAAAAGAATTTTTTTCAATATATTATTTATTCTTTTTATTTTATTTTGTAATCTGTGTTTGTTTAAATATTTAATTGTTTTGATATCCCCTGATTTTTTAGTGTGGACTTAATCAACCTATATCTCTGAAATCAGGGGGTATCACACTATGCTTCAAATATAGTTGTTTTAGCGGCTTTATAAATTTAAAATTGGTGTTTCTCGATTGTCATATTATACACATCTATATTCACTGATCATGAGAACGCATCAAGTGGTCACTTGTCAATAGAAGTTATATAGATTATGATAGTTAATAGATGTCATTATTTATATGCAAATGTAATTTTGGCATTATTTGCAACAAAGGCTGCTCCCACGTATTTTTTTTTTTTTTTTTTTAAAAAAAAGGAAGAGATAAAAATAATTGTGGTGGTCATCTAGAATTCCTATTATGTATCAACAATGGTTGGATTACGTTAGTGTTGTGGTGGTCACTATTTAATCATTTGCTGCACCATAGGGAGGAACAAGAGTATCTGACCATGGAAGTCATATAGGGGTGTCGTTTTGTCCTTTTTATATATTTTCCTCCTTTGTTTCTTGTGTGTGTATGATGTCGTAGGTTAGAGAGAGAACAATAAAGAAAGGCACTTTTTTCATTTAATTTTGTAGATATTTTTGCATTAAACTAGATTAAGAAAATAAGGGTATATGGGTCAATTCGCAAGTGTCAAAGCCCAAAAAGTAATTTGGGGTATAAGTGAAAGTTAAAACCAAAATCTTCTTTTAGGTGAGATTTGACCTAATGTGAAGGTTTGTCAATTAATTAACTCTTTTTTCTATAACTACTTACAAATGCCTAAAGACTTTTCACCTTTTTCAATCGAAATAAGAACATGGTGGTTCAACTATAAGGCAATTAAGGAGATCGTCTAAGGCCACCAATAAGAGAAAATACCTAAATCTCATATATTTTAGGGGTGCACAAAAAACCAGTTTAATCAATAAACCGAACCGAACCAATAGGTTTGGTTTGGTTTTTTTTTTTTTTTTTTTTTTACGGTTTTGTTTGGTTACGGTTCTAAAAGCATGTTACCATTTATAAATGGTTCGGTTAAAGTTTGAGGTTCTAAATTGAAACTGAACCGAACTATTTTTATAAATATTATATATATATATATATATATATATATATATATATATATATGATTAGAAGAATAATAAGATTAGACTTTTAACCATTCAACTATATATCATAATATATACTAAAAATATATATTATAATAAAATATATATTTTTAATTTTACATATATATTAGATTGAATTATAAAAAAAAATCTAGAACCGTGGAACTAAACTGACCCAAACTATTTTCTCACTGTTTGGTTTGGTTAAATTCCATTGATTTCACGGTTTGATTCCATTTTTTATGAAACCATAAAAAACGGCTTGGTTACAAAATATTCCTAAATCGGTCTAATCCGAACCGTGTGCACCCTTAATATATGATGAGCACTGAAAAGTGCGCATTTAAACCCCTTAAGCTTAGGTATTCTAAGACCTTTATCTATCTTACTTTTTCGTTTTAGACTAATTTTATGATATTACCTTTTTTAGACACTTATCCCCAAAACAAGCTAATTCAGCCAAATAAGAGCATTAAAGAAGCTAACTCCAGCTGGATGGAAGAAAGAAGCAAAGTGGAAGCAAAGTGTGGAAAAACGGTATCTTCGATCAATCAAGAATATTTTCGATCGATCTCACATTGATCGATCTCACTTCACTCAGATGGATCCAAGCCTTTGTCCTTATCCAAAAGATTCCATCATCTTCGATCGATCCAACCTTCCTTCGATCAATCGAAATTGCCTGATCTTATCCTCACCTACCACCCCACCTACTACTTTTGTCTCTTTCCCAAAATATCTCAAAATATCTCAGAGATTTGTATTTATTCAAAAAGGCACCACTAAGGATGATCGATCTCTGCAGCATTCGATGGATCTCACCAATGTTCGATCGATCTCAACACAATTTAATCGATCGAATCTCCTCAAGTCCAAATTAAAACAGAGTCCAGCTCATTAAAAGTTAGCTCATGGTGTAATCATTGCAAGGACCCTAGTGCATGAATCCAGACCATTGGGTGTGACACTTGAGCTTCCTATATAAGGATTTTGAGCCTCTTTTACATCATAAAGAAGGATTCAATTCATAACACATCTCATATCTTGGAGAGGAGGCTAGAGACTAGAGAGCTTTTACACATCTTTGGGAGTTCTTCCATTCTTTTAGGGTTTTCATCAAGAAAAAAGGTCATTCCTACCATGGAGATAGCCCTTGAGGGTTAGATGACTACTTCAATGAGTGGCTAGACATCTACTTGGGGCTAGAGTAGCACCTAAGTTTGCTTCTTAGACCTAGTGCTTTGTATATTTTTGGGGATTTACTTGTAATAAATGTTTTGATCATGGATTTATATATGTATCTTGTGGTTTCTACTTGATGTGTATGGATTAATGCTTTCAATTGATTGTCTATTTCTAATCATATGTCTATATATACTAAAATAGATGATTCATGTGCTTTTTTCTAGATTTAATGGAATTTATGCATATCTATGTGTATGGATGAAGTTAATCTAGTAATGATCAAAACATAGTACTTAATTGAACATTCTTGCAATTTATTTGATGGTTCACACTTGTTTCTTGATGGATTATGCCACACCTTTAGCTTACTTAGTTTAATTTCCATATCTTTAGTCTAGATGTAGTGTAGTTGCTTTAGATTCATAGATAGGTGGACAATCTATTCTTGTTCCTTGGTGTTCCATACTTATGAATACAAAGGGTGTATGTTTCTAGATAGGTGTATGTGCATAAATTGTGGTTTCGTTGAATGGATTTTGGTCTCATTTGATAGGTTGTGCTTTCCATTTGATTGGCTAGACAATCTATACTTATTTGCCATCCATGCCTAGTTTCAATTAATGTCACACACACCCACAAGTTACAATTCAATTTCCCCATTGATATACAATTGCTAGTGTCTAGTGAAGTCAAACTTAGTGGTGAGCTCTAGTACCCCAAGTCCTCTCCTCTATATCTTTTTCCCTACTTTCTAAATTGTTACTTTTACTTGCTTTAATTTCAATTGCATTATTGTTTAATCAACCAAACAATCTACCTTTGATCACTCGACCTACTAATCCAACCTTGTTTCCTTATCACGTTGCCTTTAAATCCCTTGGGATGATCCCTACTCACCCTAGCTATATTTTTAGTTAGAGATAGTAGTGGCATTTATAAATTTAAAACTTGGCCACACTATTTTACATAAATTCGGTTGCATCGAGCGACTGACACCAAGTTTTTGGCGTCGTTGCCGGGGATTTAAGTTGGCAACGCCGTGTTTTGGAAATAATTAAAAATTAATACTCTTTTGATCGTGTCTTTCTTTACTTTACTTTATTTTTAGTTACTTATTGTATTCATTCTTATTTGGCTAGGTGAACTGAACAAGGAAGTTGAACAAAGGAGAATTGAGAAGTAAGGAGCTAAGCTATGCATAAAAAAGGCTAAAATAAAAAAAAAATTACAAAGCATAGCAAGACTTGAAAATTAAAAATATATTGAAGTTACTTAAGGACCCTTGTGAGATCTTTCTAACTCAATCTCTAGTTAAATCTTCGGCCCTCGTGGAGGCATGTTTTTACATTCTTAGATAAATCGTGAGCCTGCGTGGAGGCAAATTACTTTTCTTACATGTTGTTGAAAGCATGGGAGTATGGGATCATTGTATGTGGAGATTTGTTGATTGATTTTGTTGGCCTAAGGATTTTATCTAAAGGTCAATCTTTTGTTTTGATGATTACAAACCATTAATGATGTTTAAGTACTAATGTTTTAATTGAGTGATATATAGTTGATCAACATTCAATCCTCAATGATGAGCTAGAAGATCCATTCCAAGCATTCCAAAGCATTCCAAACATTCAAGCAATGGATTCAAGGAAGCATCAAAGTTGCAAGAAATCAAAGAAAAACTTGGACTTCAAAGATCACACAAAGCATTTCAAAGAAAGAAAGCAAGTCTTCATCAAGCCTAAACGATCATGGTCAAAGAATGAAGAAAAGGGTAGATAGGATGGTGAGAGCTTAAGATTCAATGTCAAAGTATATTTGAATATTTTTTGAAGCTCAAAATTATAGGACCATGCATATCATATATCATTCATATGCTCCTACGACCATTAGCAATAGACTTGGAACTTCATTTATATATATTGTCATATGAAATCTTTGCTAAGAAAGAGTTAGTTCAAGTTTGATAAGCTTTGAAAGAACTCATTTTTTAAGCTAGAAATTCTAGGACCATGCACATTAATCATTATATTTATTTTGGTCTCTAAAAAGAAAAGGAAAATGCATTGAATTAATTTTTCATCTTTAAAGCCTTTGTTGCCAAAATTTGGTAAATAACTCTTGGACACAATGCACTTGAAATTTATCATCTTCATATGTCCCAAGACTCTTAGAAATAGGCCTTGAACTTAATTGAATCATTCATCAAAGTCCTAGGTGCTAGAAAGATGGATATCTCAAAAGAAGCTATTTTCAGCTTAGAAAATTTCAGACCAGATTGCACTAAAACTGCTATAACTATTTGTGTAGTTGGAATTTTTACACAAGGCCAGTGGCATTGGAAAGCTGACTTCGATCCCTTGAGTTTAGACTCAAATTTCACCTAAATTGGATTAAAAATGACTGAGATATGAGCTTCACAAAATACCTGATTCTGCTCTGCGAAAATTCTGACTAGGTTGCACTTAAACAGCCATAACTTTTTCTATGGTTGGAATTTTTGAGCAAGACCGGTGGCTTTAGATAGCTGACTTCAAGACAATAAATTTAGACTCAAATTTCACCTCATTTGGAGTTTCATGGACTGAGTTATGTCTATTTGAAGTCATGCACTTTTTTCTGTCCAATTTAGCAGCAGCCTTCATGAAGCAAGAGCAGCCTCTATAAGAAATAGAGCCAGCTCTCTCAAAGACTAGAGAAGGCTCTACAAAATTAGAGACGGCTCAGGAAAGTAGAGAAGGCTCAATGAAAAACTAGAGAGGGCTCTACCAAAAAGTAGAGAAGGCTCTACGAAAGTAGAGAAGGCTCTAAAAATCTAGAGAAGGCTCCACTTTTCCATTGAGCCGTCTCCTTTTCAGAAAAAGAGCCTGCTCCACTTTTCTAATGGAGCCGCCTCCATTTGAAATTGAGCCGCCTCCACTTTTGCAAAGAGCCGGCTCCTTTGAGGGTTTTGAATTACAACGGCAATTTTTCTGCATTTATTTCCTCTAACCACTTCTAACAGCTATATTGAGCTATGAATTTCTTTATATATATAGAGGGCTTGTCTGAAAAGCATATACAATTTTTTAAGAGACATCATATCACATTGCAAAGAGAGCTTTTGTTCTCAATCTTCTCATCATCTCTCTCATTTCACTCTTATTCTATCTTGAGAGATTCCAGTAAAGATTGAAAGGGTTGTTGCTCTTGTTTTAATCTTCATAGAGTTTTTGCTCTATTATACTTCTTGAGAGAGCATTCAAGAACATTCATTCAAGTGCATCAAAGAGAGCTCTTGGCTCTATCTTTATACAGAGCTTTTGTTCTGGTTTTACTCACTCATAGAGCCTCTATTCAGACATCGATCTTTGTCTCATATACCAGCTTCCATAGTTGAATCAGAGTGAACTTCAGAGAGCATTTAGTGAGCCTTTGCTGAACTTTTGTTCTAGTATTTCATCAGAGCTTTTGTTCTGTAGTTTTCCTCATCATCTCTCATACATTTCATACTTAGAGTTTGAGCTTCACTTGATTTCATATATACTCTATTGTGAGGTTTGATTTGTATCAGTTCTTGAGAGGATTTCTTGTACTACAAATTCTATCTACAAATTTGCTGTAAGCCTAGGAGGAAGAGTTTCTCTTAGCAAAGAAATTATAAGGGCTGGTGTGGCCTATGTAAAACTAAGAGAGGTGGTCTCTTAGCAAGGATACTGTAAAGGGTTGGTGTGACCCAAAAGGAAGCCTAGGAGAAGGGTGTTCTCCTAGCAAGCAAGAAAGAGAAGTAAGGTCTTGCTTCAATTGAAGGTTTGCTCTCCACCATTAAGGAGAAGCTCTAAGGAATTTGGGAAGTCTCAAAAGGGATCTTGAGCCGAGGAGTAGGAGTTTCCGAACCTCGCAAAAATCGCTGTGTTGTTGTTTGCAATCTCTCTTCCCTTATCTCATTTACAATTGTGCTAAATTGATTACTTTCATATCTTGTTTATTGCATAATTGGTTATACTGTTGATTAGAAATTGTATTTCAATAATTTACGAAAATTGGCCATTGACTCTATTCACCCCCCCTCTAGAGTCAATTCTTCAGTAACAATTGGTATCAGAGCCTAAACTCTATTAAAGGACTTAACCGTCTTAGAGCACGATCATGGCCAACAATGGTAGTATGACACTCTTAGAAGGTTATCCCATTGATAAACCTCCTTGTTTTGATGGAAATGATTATATCTATTGGAAAATTAGAATGAGGGCATTTTTAAAAAGTATTGATAGTGATGTATGGAAAGTTATAGAAAATGGTGGTCATATCCCAACTAAAATTCTTGAAGGAAATAAAATTCCTAAGTCGAGAGGGGAATGGGATGAAAATGATCATAGATTAATACAGTGTAATACTTTAGCCATATGCCATCTTTATTGTGCATTAAGCAAAAATGAGTTCAATAAGATTATTTTTTGTAAAACGGCTAAAGAAATTTGGAACTCACTTGAATTAGCCTATGGAGGATCAATTAATGGTGAGGAATCATATATGCCTATGTTTATTGAAAAAGATGCTTTTTCCATCATAAATGAAAATGAATTAGTTAGTGAGATGTATTCTAGTTCTACTAACATTACTAATCATTTGAATTTTCTTAGTAGAACTTACTCTTCTTTCTATAGTGAAGTAAATAAAGCAACTCAAAAGAAGAGTATTGCTCTTCAAGCTTCTAGCAAAGAAGCAAGTGACGTTAAAGAGTTGGACAAACTTTGTCTCATGGCCGATGAAGATGAGGTAAATTCTAATCATGAATTTTTTGATATAGAAGCCTCTTATAATGAACTAGTTGATGCACATAATGAATTACTTGATGCGTTTAAAGAGTTACATGGTGTGCTAGATAAAATGACTGTGAAATGTTCTTCTCTTAAAAAGGAAAATCACAATCTCTCTCAAAGACATGAAAAAGTCCAAATGGAAAATGATTCTTTGAAAATGAAAAACCATTATCTTGTGCAAGAATTACAAAAGATCCAACTTGAAAACGAATCCTTGAAAAAGGAAAAGGATAATGTACTATCTATAGAGCCACCATCAATTGATTGCGTTTCCGAGTATAATTTTTCAAAGGAAATCATTGATGATCAAAATGGCACTTTAGCAAAGACAACCAAAGGAAAAGAGAAATTAAGTTCTATACTTGGAAATCAAAGAGTTGTCTATTTCAAAAATGAGATAAGACATGATCCTCATACTAAAGATGCATGCTTGTTGAGAAGAAGAAAGCCTTTGTATGATCACTTTGTCAAAAGTAGTACCTATTCCTTTAAATGCAATTATTGTAAGAGGCTAAGACACACAATTCATGATTGTCCATTTAGAAAGAAGTTGAGGTCAAAGAACGTTTGGGTTCCAAAAGGAACTTATGTTCCATTGCCTAACTTATATGGACCCAAGAAAATTTGTGTACCAAAAGAAGAATATGCAACCCTTTCTTATAGGGTTACTTGATGGCATCAATCAAGGATTATAAATGATACATCTATTTGAGAAACAACTTCCAAGCTAATGAAGTTAGTACCATGGATAAATAATTCATTTCTCATTAATATGCTCTTATATGAAGTATTCAATCATGAAATTCTAAGTATGACACTCTTAATATGCTACTTATTCCTAATAGATGTAAAAATGTCTATGTTTTGATATTTTGCATAAAAGCTTTTTTTTTATATATGAGTTATGAATATGCTAATATGAAATGATTTTCTATCTTTCAAATGATCTTTAGATTAACTATGCCCAATCTTTGTGATGGATTTATTGGAAGATATGCCCTCAAATGAAAGCATACATTATCAAATGTAGACCGTCAATTCTATTTCATGTGAACCTTATCAAATGTATTAAAGTAGCAATGTATAAAAAGTCATCTATATGCTTTTGTGATCTTAAATGTTTTATCTACTTATTTGTGTCACTTCTATGCATACAGTAAATGAGGTTGTTCAACTTGAGGAACAAATCTCATTGGAAGAGCCATCTCATTAAAATGAAGAATGAGAATGTATATTGCTTTCCTAAGGGTTGGAAGTGTGTTGTCTATACAAAGGCTGTTATAGTAAATTGAAAGGGTAAGTCTCAAAGTAAAAAGAAACCCTAGAAAAGAAAGCTAAATGAGAGTGTCTCGAGAGGCCACATGAACACATGATTTCCTGAGTTCTTAATCAAGAATGAAAGCTGAATACATTCTCAGAAATCAGTGAGCAAATGTAAAATACATTGAAGTGATGATGGATGCTTAATAAACTGAAAATCTGGTGCAAAAGGTGTCTGGAAGGACTTAAATTTGCTGGAATCACTATCTTAGCTTGAAGAAGGTTTAAATAAGCTCTTATATCATGTTTACATCTGCAGGAGGTGCTCACTTGAATAAAGTTGAGCTGATGTAAGTTTTTCATATCCCTAACCCTCATTTAAGCTTATTTTCTGGTTCAGCCTCTGATTTATGAAAGGAAGTGTTAATATCTTGTTGTGATTCATCTGCCAATCATTCTAGCAAGTGTCTGTGGTTGAATAGAGACTAGTGAAGTTCAGAAGTTACATCAAAACTGACCAACTTGAAGTTTGGCCTAGTAAACCTAAGCTGTTAAGGTTTAAGGCCTGAAAATCTGGGATTCAAACTATGAAAATTGTTTACCATGCTTATCTTGATGTAATTATTGTCTGAGCAAGTGTATTTACATGAAATATATCTGAGAGGTTCGAATTCAATGCAGTGGTGTAGTGATTTTACAGCTTTGTCCCTGAGTGCAGAGTTTCTACAGAAACTGGTCTATAACAGATTTTGAGGCTGAAATTAAATTATGAAATGAATTGCTTAACCTCTGAGCTTTTGTGAGAAGATGAACCAATAAACTGCAGCAGAGCCAGCTCCATTCAGAATAGAGCCGTCTCTTTGAAGAAAAAGAGCCGTCTCTACACAAGGCAGAGCAGTCTCCACAGATGATATCAAATTGCTTACTCTCGGGATCTCCTCTGCAGACAATTGAGCCTGCTCAACAAAAAGGAAGAGCCGGCTCCAAATTTTTCTTTAGCCGTCTCCAAAAATATAAAAAGCCGTCTCCAAGTAAAATTCAAGAGCCGACTCCAAGATAATTAAATAGCCGGCTCCTATTTTTGGCCAAATTCAAGCTCTCGGCATCTCCCTGCAGCATGTAAGAGCTGGCTCCAAAATTCCTAAGAGCCGGCTCCAAGATCCTTTACAGAGCCGACTCCAAATTTTCTATGAGCCGGCTCTCACATCTGCTGTCTACATGTTTTTAAAGTCTCGGCATCTTCCATTTGAGCATCTTCCATTTGAGGCATTCTATGCTGAATATTCCAGAGACACCTCAAGGCAGCCATCACTTGCGATTTGGGCATTGTGTTCTAAGCATAAACGGAGCAGGCTCTATCCAATGTTGAGCCGCCTCTAATGGAACAATAGAGCAGGCTCCTTATAAAACAAGAGCAGGCTCTAAGAATTTATAGAGCCGGCTCTATACAACATAAGAGCCGGCTCCCATGATGGTTATAAGCATCAGTCTCTCAGCATCTCAAGAAGAGCACAAGAGTAGGCTCCAACAATGCTATGTGCCGGCTCCATCTTTGTTGTTATATTAGTCTCGGCATTTTCTATATTGAGCATTTCAGTTGAAACTTCCAGAGACATGAACTAAGAACTCTAGGACTACTTCATGTTGATTGGGCATCTTCATAAGTAAGCTCTCTTCATCACAATTCTCTTTAAAGTTCATGTAACTCTTGCTTTCTAAATGATTTTTAGTAATTAATTTCTAGTAATTAATTTCTAAACTCATCACCTTTAATTCATCATTCCATGAGACCCTTGATTGCAATGTAGCCTTTTTCTTTCACATGTAAAAGACTTATTCTGGTAAGAATTGCTTAGTCTATGGTTTGCAAATTCAAAATTTATGCACAAACTATCATTTGTCCTTTAATTAATCTATTGATCCATTATATATAGATCAAATCTTAGAGATATATTGCACAAATTTTGTTATCAAACCCCATTCGTTTTGAAGTTATCTTTGAATAAATTTTCAACATGTGTTGTCTATGGTTCAATTGGACAGAATATTTCAAGATTCTACTAGATTTCCACTTTTAGGCTGAATTTATCCATTTCAATCTTTAAATCTTGTTACATAAAATTTTATGTTGGGGTTTTCAAGTATAAATTTGTCCTAGCACTCAAATTGACTGAATGTGAAATTTAAACTAGATGGGTTCATTGTTTCAAAATCCTTTTAAGTACCTTTGTTAATCTTCAGTCAAAACTAATTTGAGTCTTGAAATTTTAATTGTATGATAACTGGATTTTTTTTTGGAGAATTCTTTTTGTAATTTCAGTCTAAACTCTGAAATATCCATGGCTTCTATAGATGTAAAATGAAAATTTGCTTCAAATTTCTTCTTTTTTGTTTAAATCTTTCAAGTTTCTTATGCTC
Source organism: Cornus florida (assembly GCF_030987335.1). Taxonomy (NCBI): domain Eukaryota; kingdom Viridiplantae; phylum Streptophyta; class Magnoliopsida; order Cornales; family Cornaceae; genus Cornus; species Cornus florida. Next base: position 5,501,263 of record NW_026775571.1, read on the forward strand.
TACTACTTCAAAATATGGCAAGAAACTAGATTTTCCTCCCACCTTTTTGAGATGACAAAGGGGGAGAACGATGTGTGATTCATTATGTTTGTTATGCTTATGCGTATATTGCTTGAAAGGGGGAGTCTTATACACTTTAATGTCTAAAATATTTGTTGTAAAATCAAGCATGCTATGATACTCAAAATATGCATATTGATAGGGGGAGCATTCTTTCAAATGCAACTCCACTTTGACAATAAACACATCAATGTTTTGTCATCATCAAAAAGGGGGAGATTGTTGGCCTAAGGATTTTATCTAAAGGTCAATCTTATGTTTTGATGATTACAAACCATTAATGATGTTTAAGTACTAATGTTTTAATTGAGTGATATATAGTTTATCAACATTCAATCCTCAATGATGAGCTAAAAGATCTATTCCAAGCATTCCAAAGCATTCCAAACATTCAAGCAATGGATTCAAGGAAGCATCAAAGTTGCAAGAAATCAAAGAAAAACTTGGACTTCAAAGATCACACAAAGCATTTCAAAGAAAGAAAGCAAGTCTTCATCAAGCCTAAACGATCATGGTCAAAGAATGAAGAAAGGGTAGATAGGATGGTGAGAGCTTAAGATTCAATGTCAAAGTATATTTGAATATTTTTTGAAGCTCAAAATTATAGGACCATGCATATCATATATCATTCATATGCTCCTATGACCATTAGCAATAGACTAGGAACTTCATTTATATATATTGTCATATGAAATCTTTACTAAGAAAGAGTTAGTTCAAGTTTGATAAGCTTTGAAAGAACTCATTTTTTAAGCTAGAAATTCTAGGACCATGCACATTAATCATTATATTTATTTTGGTCTCTAAAAAGAAAAGGAAAAGGCATTGAATTAATTTTTCATCTTTAAAGCCTTTGTTGCCAAAATTTGGTAAATAACTCTTGGACACAATGCACTTGAAATTTATCATCTTCATATGTCCCAAGACTCTTAGAAATAGGCCTTGAACTTAATTGAATCATTCATCAAAGTCCTAGGTGCTAGAAAGATGGATATCTCAAAAGAAGCTATTTTCAGCTTAGAAAATTTCAGACCAGATTGTACTAAAACTGCTATAACTATTTGTGTAGTTGGAATTTTTACACAAGGCCAGTGGCATTGGAAAGCTGACTTCGAGCCCTTGAGTTTAGACATGACTAAGATATGAGCTTCACAAAATACCTGATTCTGCTCTGCGAAAATTCTGACCAGGTTGCACTTAAACAGCCATAACTTTTTCTATGGTTGGAATTTTTAAGCAAGGCCAGTGGCTTTAGATAGCTGACTTCAAGACAATAAATTTAGACTCAAATTTCACCTCATTTGGAGTTTCATGGACTGAGTTATGTCTATTTGAAGTCATGCACTTTTTTCTGTCCAATTTAGCAGCAGCCTTCATGAAGCAAGAGCAGCCTCTATAAGAAATAGAGCTAGCTCTCTCAAAGACTAGAGAAGGCTCTACAAAATTAGAGACGGCTCAGGAAAGTAGAGAAGGCTCAATGAAAAACTAGAGAGGGCTCTACCAAAAAGTAGAGAAAGCTCTACGAAAGTAGAGAAGGCTCTAAAAATCTAGGGAAGGCTCCACTTTTCCATTGAGCCGTCTCCTTTTCAGAAAAAGAGCCTGCTCCACTTTTCTAATGGAGCCGCCTCCATTTGAAATTGAGCCGCCTCCACTTTTGCAAAGAGCCGGCTCCTTTGACGGTTTTGAATTACAACGGCAATTTTTCTGCATTTATTTCCTCTAACCACTTCTAACAGCTATATTGAGCTATGAATTTCTTTATATATATAGAGGGCTTGTTTGAAAAGCATATACGATTTTTTAAGAGACATCATATCACATTGCAAAGAGAGCTTTTGTTCTCAATCTTCTCATCATCTCTCTCATTTCACTCTTATTCTATCTTGAGAGATTCCAGTAAAGATTGAAAGGGCTGTTGCTCTTGTTTTAATCTTCATAGAGTTTTTGCTCTATTATACTTCTTGAGAGAGCATTCAAGAACATTCATTCAAGTGCATCAAAGAGAGCTCTTGGCTCTATCTTTATACAGAGCTTTTGTTCTGGTTTTACTCACTCATAGAGCCTCTATTCAGACATCGATCTTTGTCTCATATACAAGCTTCCATAGTTGAATCAGAGTGAACTTCAGAGAGCATTTAGTGAGCCTTTGCTGAACTTTTGTTCTAGTATTTCATCAGAGCTTTTGTTCTGTAGTTTTTCTCATCTCTCATACATTTCATACTTAGAGTTTGAGCTTCACTTGATTTCATATATACTCTATTGTGAGGTTTGATTTGTATCAGTTCTTGAGAGGATTTCTTGTACTACAAATTCTATCTACAAATCTGCTGTAAGACTAGGAGGAAGAGTTTCTCTTAGCAAAGAAATTATAAGGGCTGGTGTGGCCTATGTAAAACTAAGAGAGGTGGTCTCTTAGCAAGGATACTGTAAAGGGTTGGTGTGACCCAAAAGGAAGCCTAGGAGAAGGGTGTTCTCCTAGCAAGCAAGAAAGAGAAGTAAGGTCTTGCTTCAATTGAAGGTTTGCTCTCCACCATTAAGGAGAAGCTCTAAGGAATTTGGGAAGTCTCAAGAGGGATCTTGAGCCGAGGAGTAGGAGTTTCCGAACCTCGCAAAAATCGCTGTGTTGTTGTTTGCAATCTCTCTTCCCTTATCTCATTTACAATTGTGCTAAATTGATTACATTCATATCTTGTTTATTGCATAATTGGTTATACTGTTGATTAGAAATTGTATTTCAATAATTTACGAAAATTGGCCATTGACTCTATTCACCCCCCCTCTAGAGTCAATTCTTGAGTAACAGATTTGTTGCGGCGGCAAAGTGATTGTTTTGATTTTTATGCTGTCTTAACCAACCCTTCATCATCTTAATGGAAAATCTAGAGGGTCATCTTGGTTATTTAGACCCGAATTTCATGGAACACCCGCCTTTCAACCAATTTCCTCCCAGAGTTCAAGCTCCAATTCCTCTAACGATCCTTTGTGAATACCATGCACCAACTTGCATCATGCTTCCCAATTTTGGAGCCGATCAATATGAGATTAAGACCGAGACTATTCAAATGTTTCCACTCTTCTATGGCTTTGATGATGAGGAACCATATAAACATCTTGATGAATTCCTTGAAATATGCTTTACTGTGAGGTACATGAATGTCCCGAAGAAGTTCTTAGGTTACTTCTCTTCCCTTTCACTCTTAAAAATAAGGTTTAGCATTGGTTCAACAACTTGGGAGCAAATTCAATAACTTCTTGGGTACAAATGCAAAATGAATTTTTAAAGAAATTTTACCCCGTAAGTTTGACCAATGTTATGCGAACTTCTATTCGTGAATTTTCTCAAAGGGAAGGAGAACTTTTGCATGAGGCTTGGGAAAGATTAAATGACTTGTTAAGGAAATGCCCACACCATAGTATTCCAAAATGGCAAGTAGTTCAATATTTCTATAAAAGTCTATCCGATATTCACAAGGACATAATTGATACCTCATGTGGAGGATCATATTTTGGGAAAAATGAAGATGATGTTTGGCACCTTTTTGAGAAAATGAGTGAAAATTCATTCCATAAGTGTCACATTTCTCGGGTGAGTCATGATTCTAAGAACAGAAAGAAAAATTTGAAAGTATGTCAAATTAGAAATCCAATGGAGATTGTTGCCGAGATCAAAACTTTCACTCAAAAACTTGATCAATTTTTATTGAGTTAAAAACCGGCAAATTAATCATCTCCTCTTCTTAATCATCATCTTCATCATTCTTGTGAGCCATGCATGACTTATTCAAGTGTATTGCATACTACTTCCAATTGTCCCCATGGACATATACTTGATGAGCATTATGAACAAGTCAATGCCACATTTGCTCACCCTCTTCCAAATGCTTATGTTCCGGTGTGGAGTGAACATTCAAATCCTTTTCAAGCTAAAAATTTTCAAAACCGATATATTCCTCCTCATCAAAGAAATAAAGGTTCAAAAGGATTTGTCTCACCTTCTTCTTTTCATTAAAGAATGAATCATTTCTCTTATCATCAAGCTTATAATTCTCAAAGTAGCTCTAATCATCCTCATGCACTTTCTAGTAACTCCACATTTGAAGATAAGGTCTTAGTGGCTTTGGATAGTTTGGAAATGAACACCAATTTGTTGCATTCTCATTCTCAATCGATATCAAAGCTTGAATCTCAAATCGAGATGATAGCTAATGCATTGAATGTGAGAGAAATTGGTAAATTGCCTAGCCAACCCAAAAGAAACCCAAAAACCTAATACCTTGTGGAAGCAAACTCTATATTAGGGTGCCCCTCCCAAGAGCAAGTGCAAGTAATCACCACTCTGAGAAGTGGCAAGCAAGTTGACAATAGGGTTGAATAACTAAGTGAAGATAGTGAACCGGTGCAACCAAAAGTTGACACCCGTCCCATTTCTAATCTATTCCTATTTCCTTGGATGAAAATGGCCCTAGAGGGAATTCTCAACCTTCTTCATCACCCCCTCAAGTTGCAAAGTCTTATGAGCCAAAAGCTCCATTTCCTTATGCTTTAAAAGAAGCTTCGCCTTTTAGGAGGCAAGAAGGAAAAATCTATGACATAATGGAAGTCTTCAAACAAGTCAACATAAATCTTCCTCTCTTGGATCCAATTAGGCAAATTCCGCCTTATGCAAAATTCTTTAAAGATCTTTGCACATAAAAGAGGAAGAGCAAGGGCTAAAGTCGTAAAAAAATGTTTCTCGCGGAGCAAGTGAGCTCTATTATCCAACATAACACTCCTCGTAAGTTCAAAGATCCCTGTGCTCCTACTATTTCATGTGTGATTGGAAACTATGAAGTTCGTAGAGCTCTTCTTGACTTAGGAGCGACTGTTAATTTGATTCCTTACTCCGTGTATATCCAACTAGGATTGAATGAATTGAAGCCAACTTCGGTGGTGCTTCAATTAGCCGATAGATCTATCAAAACACCTAGAGGCATGATTGAGGACATACTCATCAAGGTTGACAAATTCTATTTTCCGGTCGATTTTGTGGTTCTTGATACCGAACCGGTTGCTAATCCCACCAATCACGTCCCAATCATCTTAGGAAGGCCATTTCTTGCTACCGCAAATGCTACCAATAATTGTAGATCCGATATCATGGACCTTTCTTTTGGTAATATGATGGTTAAGCTTAATATTTTCAATGCAAGTCGACATCCCATAGATGAAGACGAGTGTTGTCTCATAGATGTCTTAGATGAGGTTATTGAGAAATCTATTCCTACCATGGTCATGAAATAACCAACCGAGGATAATCTTTCATCTCTTCTTTCTGAGGACCCCCTTGCATCTTGTCTTCTTGAAATGTATGGTAATTGTGGATTTGATAATGAAGGGTCAATGAATGAGGTTAATGATCTAATGGAATCTGTTGCAAGTTTGGATTTTCCACCTTGGAAAGCTCCAAAAGAGCCTCTTCCTCCACTCTCTACCAGTCCCATCTCTAGTCTTTCCACCCACTCTTAAGCTTAAAACTCTCCCTCCCGATCTTAAGTGTGCCTTCATCTCTTCAAATCTTGAAAAACATCAAGAGAATTCTCTTTTAAATGTGCTTAAGGAAAATAAGGAAGTTATTGGGTGGAGTGTGGCGGATCTAAAGGGAATTCACCCCTCCATTTGTATGCATTGCATTCTTATGGAAGAAGATGCAAAACCTTTTAGGGACGCCCAAAGGAGATTGAATCCAAACATGAAAGAAATTGTTAAAAAGGAAGTGGTGAAGCTTTTAGATGTCGGCATAATCTATCCAATCTCTGATAGCAAATGGGTGAGTCCAACTCAAGTAGTTCCCAAGAAATCAGGGATTACGGTGGTTGAAAATGCAAAAGGTGAGGTAATTTCTAAGCGTACTGCAATTCATGGCGTGTATGCATTGACTACTGAAAATTGAATGCTACCACTAGGAAAGATCACTTCCCTTTGCCATTTATTGATCAAATCCTAGAGATTGGCTGGGCAACAATATTATTGCTTTCTTGATGGCTATTCGGGTTACAATCAAGTAGCCCTTGACCCCTTAGACCAAGAGAAAACCACATTTACTTATCCTTTCGGCACATTTGCTTATAGATGGATGTTATTTGGTTTGTGTAATGCCCCTGCCACATTTCAAAGGTGTATGATGTCAATTTTTTCGGACATGGTGGAAGAGTATCTAGAGGTCTTTATGGATGATTTTTCTGTCTTTGGGTCTTTATTTGATGCATGCCTCAAAAATCCAAATTTGGTGCTTAAAAGATATTGTGAAACAAACCTTGTTCTTAGTTGGGAAAAGAGTCATTTCATGGTTCAAGAATGTATTATTTTGGGTCACATCATCTCAAAAGGGGAATTGAGTTGGATAAAGCGAAAATTGAGTTCATTTCTGAATTGCCTCCACCTTCTACGGTGAGAGAGGTTCGCTCATTTCTAGGTCATGCCGGCTTCTATCGCCGTTTCATGAAAAACTTTAGCAAAATTGCTAGACCCTTGTGCAATCTTCTCGCCAAGGAAACTCTTTTTGTCTTTGATCAAGCATGCCTTGATGCTTTTCATAAATTGCGTGACTTATTGTCATCTGCTCCCATTATGCAACCTCCCAATTGGTCATTATCATTTTGAAATCATGTGTGATGCTTCTGATTATGCCATGGGAGCAGTTTTGGGGCAAAGAGTAGAAAAACTTCCAAGTACTGTATACTATGCAAGTAAGACCCTCTCGGGAGCTCAATTGAATTACTCCACTACTGAGAAGGAATTACTTGTCGTAGTGTATGCTCTTGACAAATTTCGGTCCTATCTCTTAGAGTCAAAAGTCATTGTCTATTCTGATCATGCTGCTTTGAGGCATCTTTTAATTAAGAAGGAAACAAAGCCTCGTTCAATAAGGTGGATTTTGCTTCTTCAAGAATTCGATTTTGAAATCAAAGATAAGAAAGGCACCGAAAATGTGGTTGCCAATCATCTTTCAAAATTAGTGGTAGAATCTTCCTCGAGCCCGTCAATACATGATTCATTTCCGGATGAACAACTATTCCAAGTTTCTAATGGACAAATGCCTTGGTTTGCCAACATTTTGAATTTTCTGGCAATTAGCAAATTTCCGACCAATTGGTCAAAGTAAGCGAAGAAGCATTTCTTTGCTAACATCTGGAATTACTATTGGGAAGATCCTGTTTGTTTCAATATTGTCCAGATCAAATTGTGAGAAGATGCATTCCGGAGAGTGAAATTCCAAGTGTGCTTGTGTTTTGCCATACTCTTGCATGCGGTGGGCATTTTAGTGCAAAGAAGACCGCCTTGAAGGCGCTTCAAAGTGGGTTATTTTGGCCCACCATTAATAGAAATGCCTACAATTTTTGCAAGAAGTGTGAGAGATGTCAAAAAATGGGGTCAATGTCGAGAAGAGATATGATGCCCTTAACAAATATTCTTGTTGTTGAAATCTTTGATATTCAGGGCATTGATTTTATGGGTCCTTTCCCTATGTCTTATGGATATCAATACATTTTGTTTGCCGTTGATTATATTTCTAAGTGGGTGGAGGCTTGTGCTACCAAAACCAATGACCACTCCGTGGTTGTGCAATTCATTAAATCCAACATATTCACTCATTTTGGTATGCCAAGAACTATGATTAGTGATAGAGGAAAGCATTTTTGCAATCAATTCTTAAAGCAATTATTTCTTAAGTACTCCGTCACTCATAAAGTCGCCACTCCCTACCATCCTCAAACAAGTGGGCAAGTAGAAGTTTTAAACCGGGAAATCAAACATATTCTTGAGAAAACGGTTAACACAACCCGGAAGGATTGGTCACGTAAGTTGAATGATGCTTTATGGGCTTACCGAACGGCATATAAAACTCCTATCGGCATGTCTCCTTATAGACTTGTTTATGGAAAGCCTTGCCATCTCCGGTTGAGCTAGAACACAAGGCTATATGGGCAATTAAAAAGCTCAATCTTAACCTTGACAAAGCCAGAGAAAATCGATTACTCCAATTGAATGAGTTGGAAGAGTTGAGACACAATACTTATGACAATGCCAAACTCTACAAAGAGAGGACCAAAGCTTTTCATGACAAACACATTAGGAAGAAATCTTTTGAGCCTGGTCAAAAAGCTTGGCTTTTCAACTCTAGATTAAAACTCTTCCCTGGAAAGTTGCAGACTAAATGGGAAGGTCCTTATGAAATCATTTCTGTTGCGCCTCATGGGGCGGTTGAAATTCAAAGTTTAAGGAATGGCAACACATTCAAGGTGAATGGGCAAAGGTTGAAACCCTACATTGAGGGACAAGTTTTTCAAAGGCATATGGAAGCTAACCTTTTGGTAGATCCAATCTATAAAGAGATATAGTGATGCATTCATTGGTTTTAAGAGAAAGTTCAATTTCCTGCATATTCTTGAATTTTCGATCAATCTCACAAGCAGTTCTATCGATCGAACAGTCATACCTGTATAAATTAGCTCTCTGTCCCATCGTGCAAAAATTTCCTGCATATTTCACCTCTCTGTCCCATCGTGCGAACTTCATGCTCGATCAATCTGAGAATTCCAAGATCGATCTGGTTTCTCTTGGATCGATCAAAGTTCTATACTTAGAAAATTTTTGGAACCCTGCATATTTCAGCTCTCTGTCCCATCATTCAATGATATCTGCAGAATTTCAGAGGTTGGATCGATCGAAGTTAGATCGATCTATACTCGATCGATCAGGATGGTTTCTTAAAATAAAAAATAAAAAATAAAAAAATAAAAAAATGAAGGAGAAGAAAGAAATGGATGATGATTGTTTTTCAAAACAGCGTTCCATCTTGCTAGAGACGTTAAACTTAGCACCCATTTTGTATATTACTTGCATTTTTCGTTTTCCTTTGCGTATTTAAATATATATATATATATATATATATATATATATATATATATCATTGTGCCATTTTGTGTACTCATGCATACTTTATGATTTATCTTGGGCTTGATCTCATATCTCTCTTTCATTTTGTGCTATATTACCTTAGATTGCATGCCTTGGTTATTTTTATCGCATTTGATATTTGATGTGAGTTTGCTAGTGTGCTTATTCAAGTAGGTTGTTGATTCAAAGTTTGGGGGAGACGTCTTTCGAATTGGATCACTACTAAGCTTCATGTTTTTGCCACCACGGTATATTCTTTCCATTTTTTCCATTGTTCTCATTATACATTGAGGATAATGTGTGGTTTAAGTTTGGGGGTAAGGTGACTTTGTTGCATTCTACTTAAGTTTGAGACTTAATTGCATGATTGAGATGTGAGATCCTTGTTAGTGATGATTTTGATCTTTTGAGGACCATAATACTTAGAATTTTAAAATTGCTTGACTTGAGAGTCCAATACTCCTTGTATGCCTTGTGGATACCATTTAGGAGTAAATTTTTCGGAAGATTGATATCTTGCTTGCACTTGTGGTCCACATCATCCTGATTTTGTGATTGTTTTGAGATTCACTCTATGATTCTACACTAGCACAGGCGCACACTAGCATTCATTTGTGGGGTACACGCTTTGTTGATTATTGAATTGGTTATATCCCAATTGGGCTAGAAGTGCATTGAAAACTTTTATTTTGACAAAAGTGGAAAATAATCCCTTTTCATTGAGTAGCCGGAATTCTAGCCTCATCAAGTACTAAACTTATCGTGTCAAAAGGTGGAGGGCCCAAACTCTAGGTTAATAACTTATCTGAAAAAAAAAAAAATAAAAAAAAAAAAAAAATAAAAAAAAAAAAAAAATAAAACAGAAGAAGTTGCAAATGTAATAAAAAGTGAGAACTTCACCCAAAAGGTGAGAAGTGGGAAACGATTAGATGGAGGTTGTTTTGATTTGTAACCTAGTTGATTTGAGCTTGTAAGTCCTTAGCGATGTTTAAATACCTAATTCCCTAAAGCCGTCCGGTTTGGGAGTCATTGACCTAACGTTCAACCTCATGGATCGCTAGAAAACTTAATAGATCACTACATTGCACTATGCTTCCATCTTTGATCCTCTAGGATAGCTAAAAAAAAATCGAGTAAAAAGAATAAGCGCACCTATATCAATAAAGCTTTAATAAAAGGTCAACTCTTTATTTTAATGATTGGGACTAGATTTGTGTGCTAGTTTGAGGGTAAGGATGTGATCATTTCTTTAATTGGCTTAGATAGCAACATATTTGATCTTGGTCCACTCAAAAGGATTCTAGTGTTGTTTTGATTTGCATGATCATTTTCTTGATGTGTGGAAGACCATACTTGCTTGCTTGATGTTGAAATTTTGGGAGATTGTTTGGAAATGGTTGAAAAATTGCATACTTGAGGTAGTTTTCTCCCAATGCTTGTTTGCAATATTGGTTCCTCTTTTGGAAGAATGAGTTTAATGTTTGTGGGTATCATTTCTGGAAACCCTCACGAGACTTCACTCATCCACTAGGGGTAACCTAGGGGTTTAAAAGGCTTGTTACATGTGCTAAATGCAATCGTGTTCCCTACGAAAGTGGTGTTATCCATTTATTACTTTCTAGATTCATAGTTGTATAGTTGTTCATTTCATTCCTTTACTTTGTAATTCATTGCTAAGGACTAGCAATATTTAAGTTTGGGGGTGTGATGAGCGTTGAAAAGTGCGCATTTAAACCCCTTTAGCTTAGATATTCTAGGACCTTTATCTATCTTACTTTCCCGTTTTAGACTAATTTCATGTTATTACCTTTTTCAGACACTTATCCCCAAAACAAGTTAATTCAGCCAAATAAGAGTATTAAAGAAGCTAATTCAAGCTGGATGGAAGAAAGGAGCAAAGTGGAAGCAAAGTGTGGAAAAACAGTATCTTCGATCGATCAGGAATATTTTCGATCGATCTCATATTGATCGATCTCACTTCACTCGAATGGATCCAAGCCTTTGTCCTTATCCAAAAGAATCCATCATCTTCGATCGATCCAACCTTCCTTCGATCGATCGAAATTGCTTGATCTTATCCTTACCTACCACCCCACCTACCACTTTTGTCTCTTTCCCAAAATATCTCAAAATATCTCGGAGATTTGTCTTTATTTAAAAAGGCACCGCCAAGGATGATCAATCTCTGCAGCATTCGATGGATCTCACCAATGTTTGATCGTTCTCAACACAGTTTGATCGATCGAACTTCCTCAAGTCCAAATTAAAACAAAGTCCAGCTCATTAAAAGTTAGCTCATGGTGCAATCATTGCAAGGACCTAGTGCACGAATCCAGACCATTGGGTGTGACACTTGAGCTTCTTATATAAGGATTTTGAGCCTCTTTTACATCATAAAGAAGGATTTAATTCATAACACATCCCATATCTTGGAGAGAAGGCTAGAGACTAGAGAGCTTTTACACATCTTTGGGAGTTCTTCCATTCTTCTAAGGTTTCCATCAAGAAAAAGGTCATTCCTACCATGGAGATAGCCCTTGAGGGTTGGATGACTACTTCAATGAGTGGCTAGAAATCTACTTGGGGCTAGAGTAGCCCCTAAGTTTGCTTCTTAGACCTAGTGCTTTGTATATTTTTGGGGATTTACTTGTAATAAATGTTTTGATCTTGGATTTATATATATATATCTTGTGGTTTCTACTTGATGTGTATGAATTAATACTTTCAATTGATTGTCTATTTCTAATCATGTGTCTATGTATACTAGAATGGATGATTCATGTGATTTTCTCTAGATTTAATGGAATTTATGCATGTCTATGTGTATGGATGAAGTTAATCTTGTAATGATCAAAACATAGTGCTTAATTGAACACTCTTGTAATTTATTTGATGGTTCATACTTGTTTCTTGATGGATTGTGCCACACCTTTAGCTTACTTAGTTTAATTTCCATATCTTTAGTCTAGATGTAGTGTAGTTGCTTTAGATTCATAAATAGGTGGACAATCTATTCTTGTTCCTTGGTGTTCCATACTTATAAATACAAAGGGTGTATGTTTCTAGATAGTTGTGTGTGCATAAATTGTGGTTTCATTGAATGGATTTTGGTCTCATTTGATAGGTTGTGCTTTCCATTTGATTGGCTAGACAATCTATACTTATCTGTCATTCATGCCTAATTTCAATTAATATCACACACACCTACAAGTTACAATTCAATTTCCCTATTGATATACAATTGCTAGTGTCTAGTGAAGTCAAGCTTAGTGGTGAGCTGTAGTACCCCATGTCCTCTCCTCTATATCTTTTTCCCTACTTTCTAAATTGTTACTTTTACTTACTTTAATTTCAATTGCATTATAGTTTAATCAACCAAACAATCCACTTTTGATCACTTGACATATTAATCCAACCTCATTTCCTTATCACGTTGCCTCTAAATCCCTTGGGACGATCCCTAATCATCCTAACTATATTTTTAGTTAGAGGCAGTAGTGGCATTTATAAATTTAAAACTTGGCCACACTATTTTACACAAATTTGGTTGTATCGAAAGGCCGACACCAATATATTTCTTTTAAGCATGTTGTAAGGGGAAACTAAACCATAAGACAATTAAAGTGGTCGCTTAAGGCCTTTAATATGAGAAGAGGCCACTTGTCTCAATAAATTAGTTATATATATTTTAAATTGGTCAAAATATGAAATTTGAAGACGACGATCATTTTTTTTTTTTTTTTGGAAGTTAAAGCGACTGACTGATGGAGTGGGGATTCAAACATGGGCATTTGGCCACAAGTAGCACATGCCCTACCACTGGGCTTTCACACCACATCTAAAGACGGCGTTTAATATGCAATTTAGAGAGGCAACACCAAATAACCTTCTCAATTTAGTTTTTACTATTTTTCTATAACTACTTTTAAAATTCTAAAGACATTTGACTTTTATATACATTTTCACTTTTTTTAATCAAAATAAGACAGAGTGGCTCAACTATAAAGCAATTAAGGCAGTCACCTAAGGCCACCAATAGGATAAGAGACCCATATCTCATTACATTAGTTATATATTTTTTTAAGCGTATTGTTAGAAAGTTCAATCATAAGACAATTAAGGTGGTCGCCTAAGACCTTTAATAGGATAAGAGTCCTGTGTCTTCTTTTATAATAATTATCAAATAAATACAATTGCTCTTTTTATTTGTCAAAATATCAAATTTGAAGAAGGAAAAGGATATGAAATTTGAGGAGGCAACACCAAATAACCTTCCTAATTCAGTTTCTACAAATATATATATATATATATATATATATATATATATATATATATATATATATATTTAACTACTTATAAAAGTCTAAAGATATTTAATTTTTATATACAATTTTTACTCTTTTTAATCGAAATATGAACAGGGTAGCTCAATTATAAAGCAATTAAGACAATTGCATAAGGCCACCAATAGGAGAAGAGGCCTATATCTCATTACATTAATTAGTTATATATATATATATATATATATATATATATATATATATATATATATATATATATATTTAAGCGTGTTGTCAGGCCAACTCAACCATAAGCCGGTTAAGGTTGTCACCTAAAGCCTTTAATAGGAGAAGATGCCCTATGTCTCATTACATTAACTATATATTTTTGAATAAATTAATTATGCTTTGTGTATTATATTAATTACCAAATAAATACAAATGCTCTTTTATTGGTCAAAATATGACAGTTGAAGAGGGCAACTGATATGGAATTTGAATAAGCAACACCAAATAACCTTCCCAATTTAGTTTTCACAATATATATATATATATATACATATATATATATATATATATTTATAACTACTTAAAAAAGTTTAAAGAGATTTGGTTTTTTGTATATAATTTGATTTTTTAAATCTAAATATAAATAGGGTGACTCAACTATAAGGTGATCGCCTAAGGCCACCAATAGGAGAAGCGACCTATATCTCATTACATTTGTTAAACATCTCTATTAAGCATGTTGTAAGACAATTAAGGTGGTCCTTTAATAGGAGAAGAGGCCACATTATATTAGTTATATATATTTTTAATGAATTAATTATGCTTCGTGTATTTTATTATTTACCAAATAAATAAAACTGCTTTTTTATTGATCGAAATATGGGATTTGAAGAGGGCAATTGATATGGAATTTGAAGAGGCAACACCTAATAACCTTCCCAATTCAGTTTTTAATATTTTTTCTATAACTGCTTATAAAAGCATGATATTTGATTTTTTATATACATTTTTTACTTTTTATTTAATAGAAATATCAACAGGAGCGGCTCAACTATAAGACAATTAAGGCATCGCCTATGACTCCTAATAGGAGAAGAGGATCATATCTCATTATATTAGTTATATATTTCGTTTAATCATGTTGTCAGGAACAAGTCAACTATAAGACAATTAAGATTGTCGCATAAGGCCTTCAATAGGAGAAGAGGCCACAGGTCTCATTATATTAGTTATGTATTTATTTTAATGAATTAATTATGTGTCATGTATTATATTAATTACCAAAAAATATAGCTACTCATTTATTGGTCAATACACGTTTATTTTATATATATATATATATATATATATATATATATATATATATATATATATATATCGATACAAGTTTCTTCTAGTTTTATCTATTCATTACCTCTCTTTTTTCCCCTCAACAATTTCACACCTTTTGGATTTCTTCTAATTTTTAAATTCTCTTGCATAGCAATACTTGTTAAAAGTTTGTACTTTGTAATTTATGACCCCCTTTTAGGTAGATTTCTAGTACAATTAAATCACTATCTATTAAGTTAAAAAAATGTAAATATTATTATTACTTTTTTTTTAATATTTCCTTGACTTATTGCAAATTAAGTAAAGAGAATAAGTTTCATATAAAAAATATTAGAACTGTATTACTAGAATCAATGTGAGAAAGCCTAATTTAGTGATTTCGCTTTAGGCCTCAAACTGCATCAAGCCGGACCTGAATATGAAAATTGAAGAAGGGGATATGGAATTTGATTAAGCCATACCAAATGACCTTCTCGTTTTTATTTTTAACTATAAAATGGTAAATTACACTAACCTCCCATCTACATTGTGAAAACTTACACAATACTTGTTATTTTCCAAATTACACTAACCTTTCTTTATTAAAGGCTAATTGATTACATTATATTCAACATGTAACAACCCTTACCCTACCCTATATATAATATTGTCCGCTTTCGATCCCTCCAAATCAGAGACTTCCCAGGAGGTCACCGTACTATTCCACAATAAGCACGCTTAACTTTGGAGTTCTGATGAGCTCATGGTTATCACGACTTTAAAACGCATTGTGTCATAGAATGGTGTTGAACCTTATATATAGTACTTCACCTTCCTTATTCGATATGGGATGATGATATCTTGTAGCTTACCAATGTGATAGCTCGTCCAATGTCTTACACCCACCCACATAGGTCGTCACACGACTTATCTTTTCAATTTTCCATATCACAATTCAATGGAGTTAGACAAATAAAGAGAGCATTATCGAGTGCTTGTTAAAGTGCGAACATTGTGGAAGTGGGTAAAAATGTGTCGATGATTGGACGGGTGTTAGAAAATTAAGATGGCCTATTATTCTTTTCATTAAATCTTACATTCATTTATAAATAGGGTTAAGTGCATAAAATATCCCTAAAGTATACCCCGCATATCACTTTTACTCTCTATTTTAAAAAGTGTGCTATTATCTCACTTAATCTTTCAAAAATGTCCAAAAACACTCTTTAGAATTTTAAGGGTTTTGACATAAACTAATTATTTATTGCCTGTTTTGCCCTTTTATCCTTTATATCCTCATAGTAGACGGGTGTTATGTGCACATCAACCATATTTAACCCATTTTTGATGGTTTCTTTTTTATTTTTTATTTTTTTTTCTCTATATATATATTTCCTCTACAACTTTAGTGTTTTTTATCTCTACATTTTCCAAAAATAATATATATTATATGGAGTATAATAAAAGAACAAAAATATAGATAAAATAAAATTTAAAAGATACGTATCTCATATGCATTGTTTCTCACTTTCTTATGCTGAAACATTTTGGATAGATCCTGATTACAAATGTAGACACTAAGATTTTAATGGACTTTTGTTTTGACAAATTGATCCATTAAATATGGGTTTAATGTTTAATTAAATTATTTAATTGGCTGAAGTTTGGTCCCCTTAAATTATTTAATTAGTCTAGCCCAGATGATTAAATGAAAAGATAATTAGTCCTAATAAAATATATTTGAAATAATTATTTTTAAGGATAATTATGATAATGTAACCTGCCCCGCCCAGTTATAATTTTATCCTTATCAGGAGATGACACATGTCATCATCCTATTAATTCAAGAAGCCTATAAATAGAGACCTGGAGGAAGAAGGAAAGTGGTACAAGAATTCAGAAATCCAGAATTCCAGAAAAAAATATAGAAACTCTGTCAATACTCATCCCCAACATTCAAACCCAAAAGTGAAGAACACTAAGCACATCAAATCGTGCCGTTCTTTATCAAATTTCACGGTGACTAACAACAAGCACATCAAATCACGCCGTTCTTCATCTAAATTCTACGGTGATTCAAGATCAAACTCGTGTAGCTCTTGGATCCAACTAACAAAAAGGAGATCGAATCAGAGGACCTTATTCTTTGTAAAGAATATTACAGAGGACTGTACTCCAATTTTCTTAATTTAATAAAATATTATTTTTGCTCCCTATTTTGTTCTTATTTGCAGAATACAAAATTTGTGTGTATAACAAATAAGATTGATTTAACAACATTTTATTTTGATTTGAAGTCTATGTTGATCGATAGTCCATCTCCCTTCACAATCACGTCTATAAGCTCATATTCCCTTGTAAATTTATACTTATATAAATCAAACAACAAATCAAACAAAATATATGCAAATTACATATCATTGTGTGCATCGAACAAAATATACACAAATGACATTTTTTTAAATCATATATAAAATGTCTCAGCAAGGGTAATTTGGGTATATCATGTCAAGTGGGACTTATTTGCACCAAATCAATATTTTGGGGTGTTTTGTGCACATGAAGGGTGTGATAGGCACTGTAAGGATAATAGAAGGTTGTTTTATGCACTTAAACCTTTTCATTTTTGGTCTTTTTTGTCATTTCACAAAATGACCCTTTAAAATAATACATGTAAGATATGTCAGTAACCTTAATTTGAACATATCATGCCAGCTGAGATTTATATGCACGCGAAGGGTATGGAACACACTTAACCTTTATACATACATATTTATGTATGTATTTTTGTGTATGTAGATATAAACTAACCTGCTGGAATGAAACTCTAGCAGAATCTCCAAACCAAAATTGTTGAAGACAAATTATTTTTTAAGCACAACCAAGCAATTGATTAAAGGAAATGGACAAAGGGTAATTTAGCGGTTTCTTTATATTCGAATATGGTCAAAGATGTTACCATTTCATATCAAAAGGAGAGGGTACTAGACTCTATACCATTTAAATTTATTTATTTTTTTGGCTAACATCATACTCCATATTTTGACTAATATAGTCAACAACAACCAAGGGGGAAAGTGAGCGAGAACATAAATATCAGGGAGATCTGAGTATTTTTTTTTCTAAATTGAAGGGTACCATATGTAGGTTTTGCAATTTAATTGGTCACTATAATTTACTCTTTTTTTAAAGAGAAGAAGAGTAAAACACCAAATGACCTTTCACAAAATCAAGAGTAATCTTAGATATGTTTGATTGTGTTTTTGTGCGTGTGGATTGTCCCCGTGATAACTCTTTGTAATCTTTAGTTTTATCTAGTTTATAAAATTGCATTATCACATCAAACAAATTCGAATTTTTATTTGCCAAAGTCGACAAAGGTTGCATGAAAAAGGAACTGTGACAAATTAATTAAAAGTGTTATTAATCTTTTTTTTTATTTATTTTAAAAATACTCTTTCCGTCTCAGGATAAGTGTCAATATATATATATATTTTTTATTTGTCTCAAAATAATAATTCATTTTTTTTTTTCAAACAATATATTTTATATTTTTTTATATATGCTTTTTGAGTTTAAAATTTCAAATTTAAATATTTAAAACTTAAAAAAGTAAGTTAATAATCTTACATGCCTTTTTAAAAATTATTACCCACCATCACCATGTGTCACACTTAAATTGAGATAGAGGAATTATTCATTTAGGTTTTCGAAAAAATAAAATAAAAAGCAAGGGTACAATATTGGGTCCATTCTATTAAAATTGACCAAGTTCTGACGTGGCACTGTACCGTAGGATAACTGAACGGAGGCGATCGAGATTCCCAATACCCCACCTTGACGTTAGCTTCCCGTGAAAGCAACCCGTGCCACGTCGGATAGGTATGTGAGTAAATTAAAAAAATAAAAGCCCTCTCTTCCAATTCCATATCTCTCTGTGCTTGAATCAGAGTGTGGACGCGAACCTTGACTTCAAAACCCTCCTTTCGCTTTTTTATATAGACTTTTGGTCTTTACGTTTCTTGTTTAAGGCCCCCTCTTTCTCTCTTCTCTCTCTCTAGTTATCTGAAGCCAATTGGAGTCACACTGGTAGGGTTTTTCTGATTCTTGATTCTGCCATTCTCCTCTCCGATCTCACACTTCGCCTGCACTTCTCTTGTGCGAATTGAATCATCGATTGACGTTGGTTGCTTTGTTTTTTTGATTGATTAATGAGTAATTAGTTCATTTTGATTGTTTTCTGCTGGCATTGAAGTCGTAATCGGAGTTTCTCTCGCTGATGAAACTTTGGGTTATTGTCGGAGTATCTCTTCCATATGGCTGACATCAGACGTAACATTGCTGTTCAACCAATTCTAGGTAGCATTAGATGTCTATATATAAATATAATAATCCTTCTATCTATTTTGAGTTCATGTTCATTTGTCTATGCTTTCATTTCTGAATCTCTCTATATCTTCATCTGTATCTCTCTATATAATCGTCTCTCTATATAATCATTGAGTGAATTTCTCCATTGCACACATATTTTACTTATCCTGCCGGGATAAGTTTTAGATTCAATTGCATGGATGCATCTATATATTTGTTTTTGAATTTGGTTGGAACTAATATGGATATTAGTTACTAATATCTTAATTCATTATAATTCGGTTTAATGGGATTATAAAATTATCTTTTAGCCTTGTGGGGATGCCTCTTTCTATGATCAAAAATTTCAAATCAAGAGTGTCAACTTGTTTAGTACTCTCAATTAAGTGGACTTGATATTAAAAAAAAAAAAAAAAAAAATTAACTGTGTGAAGGCCTAGTAATCAAAACATTGCTGTTTACCGTTAAATATTATTTTTTATTCTTATTATACTTCATATCTTAAACTTGTAATTGGATTTTGTAGACCTTGAACAGATACAGCAAGAAGCACAACACCGCTGGCTCCGACCGTCTGAAATTTGTGAAATTCTTCGCAACAACCAAAAGTTTTGCTTGAGACCAGACCCACCTGTTAGGCCACCAGGTTATATGACTGAATCATTTTCTACATATGCTTAAGCTAAAGTCACATTATCATATATGTGTATGTAAAGTTGAATTTATTGGATAACAACATATATATTAAATGGTTGTCTTACCAGAGTATTTTTCTTTTCTTCTTTCTAACTTTTGTTGACTTGCTATCCTCTGTGAGTTCTATATTTCTTGTATATTTATGGTTGTCAAACACATTTTTCAATTTTTTGGAATTGGAATTATTGATGATTTTTTTTTTTTTGCGAACTTATGGAATTACTTCTTTTTCTATTTGTCTAAAGTTCCATGCTCCGGACATTCATATTTGCTCAACAACCATCATTGAGCTGTTTAAATTGCAGTTGCTACCCATATAATTATCCCCTGATGATGTATAAGTCGGATTTGTTATAAGTTGTTCTGGCATGCAAAGAAGGTATGAAAAGATGGTACCCCTTAGAATGCAGAATAAATTTTCGCATCTTTTTCTTACATTAGAAATTGATGATAGCATAGAAAATGAAAACAATACCTATAGATAAATATCCAATGGGTTTCTATGTGATGAAATCATAAGACACAAATGAGGGTGCTGTAACTAGCTGGTAACATGTGACAGATTTGCGATCGGGTCAACTAGATGGTCGGAATAGATCTCCTGATGTCTTTAGTCTTTACAATATGGCTTGCGTAAAGTTTGAACTATTTTGGACAAGTGAAATGAAGACATGATATATTGATAGTAAAAACTTTTCATTCTAGGAGACGCACAAAGTGATTTGGTGCAGGACAGGAGCGATAAGCTGCTGTCCGGTAGCTGTAACAATGTAAAACCATGAAAGAAAAGGATTTCTAGCAATAAACAAGCAGGAAAACAGAGAGATAAAACAATAGAATCGAAGTTGGAACCTAGATAGTTCTAGGGCAAAGAGACCCGACAGAGACTCTAAATCTGATTTTCTGGAATAAAAACTGCATACAAAGTCTCTTAATAGACTATTTATACTAGGGTTACAGCTGGCCTAGCATCCTAGCCTTTGATTACTTCAATAACTAATAAATCTTAAACCTCCAAAGTACTTCAAATGACTATTTAAAAAGACTTGGACTATAACTATCATCTACCAAATAACATAAAACATAAAAATCAAATAAGACATATAGAAAATAAGCAAATAACTAAAACCCTAAGATAACTAAAACCTAAGCCTAGTTGGCTAGTGGGCCCGATTAGTCTTGGAGAGCCTAGTAGATGCTTTAGCATCAAGTCCTCCCGGTTGGGAAAAACTCGATTCTGGCGAGAAAGCCTCCACAACTTTGGCATATATTTCTGGATTATTTTTTTTAGCTCTTCTTCAGCAATCCATGTACTGTTACTAGCAACCCAACCATTTCACTAGAAACCACCTATATTGATTGCCCCTCCTTGATTTGTACTTGAGTTATGCCTCTGTTGAAACTGGTTCACATCAAATCCTTCGAACTAATACAGATTAGACAGATCAGACACGTTGAAGATTGGGCGTATTTGAGGTCAGGTGGCAGCTCTATCATGTACGCATTTGAGCTAATTTTCTTCAGCACCTTTCATGGCCCAAACTTCTTTGACTTCAGTTTATGATAAGTACCTTTGGGAATCTGTCTCGCCTCAAATGCACCAAAACCATGTCACCCTCTTCAACATCTTTGACTTTTCGGTGTTGATTGGCTGCTGTTGAATAGTATTCATTACTAGCCTTTATTGCTGCCCTTACTTTTTCGTGCACTCTTTTGAGGTGATCTGCAAATGCCTCTCCATCATCACTCACTTTTACCTTTTGTCATAGTGGAACTAGATCCATAAGCAGCTTTAAAAGGTGTCTTCTTTGTAGATCTATTCACGGAATTATTGTATACAAATTCAGCTTGCTGAATAATTAAATACTATCATGGCCCCTATTCTTGCATGCGATGCATCACACTCAATACTGAATAGCTTCTCAAAATTTGATAGCGTGAGTTCCGGAGCTTCTGACTTCAATCTTTTTATTTGTTCAAAGGCACTTTGTGCTGATTTTTTTTTTTTTTTTTTGATAAGTAAAAATTAAATAAAAAGGCGTTCAAAACTGATAATGGAGCTGAAATTGCAAATGAACCTCCTGTAGCATGAAACAAATCCATGGAAACTGCGAACGTCACCTACAGATTGTGGTACTCGCCACTCCTTAATAGCTCTTACTTTCTCAGGATCAGCTTGCAAACCATCAGCTGAAACAATAAAGCCAAGAAACACAACTTTGTCGCACAAAAAAGAGCACTTTTCAAGTTTACATACAACTTTTCCTTACGGAGAACCTCCATGACTTGTCGTAAATGAACTAAATGATCTTTACTTGTATGATTATATATTAATATGTCATCAAAATAAACAATCACAAATGAGCCCAAGAAAGGTTTGAGTACCTCTGTCATAACACGCATAAATTTGCTAGGAGCATTGGATAGTCCGAATGGCATCACGAACCACTCGTAAAGTCCATTTGGAGTTTTAAAGGCCGTCTTCCATTCATCACCACTCATACGAATCTGATGATACCCGCTTCTCAAGTCTATTTTGTAGAACACCTTGGACCCCACTAACATATTAAGTGTATCCTTTAATCAAGGGATGGGAAACCGGTATTTTGGAAACCGGTATTTTACTGTAATTTGTTGATTGCACGACTGTCCACGCACATCCTCCATGATCCATCTTTTTTTTGGTGTTAGCAATGCTGGAACAACGCAAGAACTCTTGCTCTCTCACGCACAAAACACTTAACAATCAAGTCTTCCACTTGCCTTTGAATTTCAGCTCGTTGTGTGGGTGGCATTCTATAAGAAGGAAGGTTTGGTAAAGCTGCACCAGACACCAATACTCCTCATTGGTGGCAACCCTTGTGGTAAATCATCACCAACCAGCCCTTGGAACTCCATCAGTATATGCTGAATTTCACTTGGATACTCATCAAATTTTAAAGGCTGGTCCTCTTGTACTTTCTTAGCAACAAGTGCGTACATAAGTCCCATCTCATTGCTCTCAAGTTCAAACTTGCGGGCCGACAAAAACCCCATTAACTTTGGCAGCCTTGGGAGTGTCGGTGATTTCTTCTTTAGGTGGCTGCAAAGTCAACTTTTTCCCATCTTTATAAAACGAGTAGGTATTGGTTCTCGTACAATGGATTATGTCTTTGTCAAACAACCATGGCCTTCCTAATAAGATATGACAGGCATCCATACGAACAATATCACACCAAGCTTCATCATTAACCGTATTACCCATAGTAAATTTAACCAAACGCTGTGAAGTGACCGGCACCTTGTTCCTCTTTTGGAACCATGCAACCTTGTAGGGATTAGGATGCTCCTCAGTTTGTAACTTGAGTTTGTCTAATGCCTCCTGCGAAATAATGTTTTCACTACTTCCTCCATCAAGAACCGTGTTACACACCTTTCTACCACAAAGGACTCATGTCTGGAATATATTGTGTTGTCTCCGCTCTTCTTCCTCGAATTTGGGTGTTGTCATCACTCTTCTCAATAATTTCCTCTCCGTTGTCATACTCATCAAATACTGGTTCATGTAATTCTGTTTTTTCATCTTTAAACTCTGCTAAGTTCACCCTTCGTTGTGGACAAGTGTAAGATGTGTGCCCCTTCTCTCCACAAGTGAAACAATGAACTTGTGAAATGCTGCCACTCTTTGAATGGCTTACACCAGCACTGTTTTGTTGCTCAAATCTTACTATTTCCTTCCCCTTTTCACTCCTAGCAGCACCCCAAATGTTCCTACCTCCTGTTTGGCCGCTTGGGATAGACCCTGAGCACCTTGAACAGCAGCTGTACTACTCTGCCAAATAGCATCTGGGCGACCAGAAACAACTCTTCTGCCGCCACGACGCAACACTCTTTTTTCCATCATTAAGGCATATTGTCGAGCATCATCTAGGCTGAACAAACAGACCACTGAACAAACAGACCACCCCTATCTCATCTCTAATGGACTGATGCAAACCAGACCGATAACAAGATGTCAATTGTCGTATAACCCAACTCGAATTGAGAGATTATTAAACTCAAATGTATATTCTTCAACGGACATGTCTTTTTGCTTCAAACTATGAAACCTTTCATATAACTCCATTGAATAAGCAGGCAGAAACACGAATCGACCACTCTTCCAATCTGCCGTGATCCAGATTTTCTCTATTTCTAGCATCATCAAAGGGGGGCTCTCTTCTTCCTCAAAATATTCATCCTCAAGACTATCATCCGGTACGTCCAAGGGGCCGTGGTTGCCTTCCGGAATCTCCATACGGGGTTCCGCACGTTCCTGATGTTGAAGAGCTTGCACCGCTCTTGACAGATCTTCAATCATATGCCGCATCTCCGTCATCTTTGTTTGTTGGGCTTGGTTTCCTCTTCCACGACCTCTACCACGTCCAATCATGGTTTAGACCCAGGGTTTTTTCCGGCTCTGATACCAATTTGGTGCAGGACAGTAGTGATAAGCTGTTGTCCGGCAGCTGTAACAGTGTAAAATCACGAAAGAAAAGGATTTCCAGTAATAAACAAGCAGAACAAACAGAGAGATAAAGTACTAGAATCGAAGTTGGAACGCAGATAGGTGAGTTCTAGGGCTAAGAGACACGAGAGAAACTCTAAATCTGATCTTATGGAATAAAAACTACATACAAAGTCTCTTATTAGACTATTTATACGAGGGTTACAGCAGCCCTAGCATCCTAGCCCTTGAATACTTCAATGACTAATAAATCTGAACCCTCCGAAGTACTTAAAAACTCACATGACAGTCACATGACTATTTAAAAAGACTAGGACTGTAACTATTATCTATCAAATAACATAAAACATAAAATCAAATAAGACACATAGAAAATAAGAAAATAACTAAAGCCCTATGATAACTAGAACCCAAGCATAGTTGGCTAGTAGGCCCGATTAGTCTTGGAGAGCCTAGTAGATGCTGCTGCATCATGATATATCAATTATGTTATTTATGTTGGATCATTCCTTCCATTTGGAGGATATTAAACAGGAATTCACTTTTATATATGGTATAGTATGGCTGAAGAGAGATGCTTATGGAGCTGTTATGTTGCAACACATATAGTCAAGAAGCTGAAAAGAAAATTTAATAGGATGACTCTCCTGCCATCATTTTGATATGTTAAAGTATTGCTTGGCTATGGAGATTTATATCTATAAACTGAGCATTTTGAGAAGAATGGTTGTTGAGAAAAAATTATGCCAAGTAGATCGTCTTGCAAGGAGATGAGGACCAAGATTATGCTGGTCAGAACATAATGGCCCATTAGTTAACAAAAGATGTGGTCTGACCGCCCTAGTTAGAGCTAAATGGTGAAAAAGGATGTATGTAGCCAATCTTAACTATTTGACATATGGTTTTTCTGGGTTTACTAAATTGTAAATTCTACATGCCAAGTTGGAGGAACTAACAATTCTTGGTGTCTTGTTGGTTGTATCTATTAGTTTGGTTCAGTACTGTCCAGAAAGACGGACAATTTAAATGAACCTTCACTAAATTGCTATGTTACCTTATGAAGCGTGGTTTCTTTTTCTTGATTAGTAAAGATTGTATAAAAAGTGTTCAAAAGGGGAACGCGTCCCTCAAAAGCTACATAAGGCCAAAAAAGGCCTCTAAACCCTCAAAGACTCCAAAAAAATCTACAAGCTCCTCCAAGGATTTACAATATCTCCCTAGAACCTAACAAAAAAGAGTATTAATAATAGAAAACTTCAAATTCCCAATAGGATTCTTCTTTCCTTCGAAGGATCTCCTCTTTCTTTCAAGCCATAAGTACCACTAGACACAAAAAGGTGTAACCCTCAAGAAATCACGAACTTTGGCCCCCACTTTACAACCTCTCCAAGCCCTAACCAAGTCTCTAGAAGATCTAGGCATAACCCAGAACCCCAAACAAACCCAACATCAACTTCCAGCAATCTCTAGCCACAAGACAATGTAAAAGAGGATGATCAATCGTTTCCTCGTCATTCTTGCGCATGAAACACCAATTGACCACAATCTAATTTCTCCTTCTAAGGCACAAAGAAGGCCAATTTGAGAGGAGCCTTTGAATGCCAAATAGCCTTCCACGGGAAGGGTGGTCCTGAAACATTTGAAAGACTGAACATCAAAGCGGCCTTGAGAAGAAGGAACTCATACACAAAAGTGGGCGATTTGAGAAATCCCTGAATGCATCGTGCATAGTCCTCATTCCGAAGGAGGGTGGACCCACCGATGTGAAGGACTTTAGACTTGTTAGTTTGTTGGGATGCATTTATAAACTAATAGCCAAAGTTCTTTCCTTAAGATTGAGGGTGGTCTTGGATGAGGTTATTTCAGAATCTTAGAATGCTATCATAGGTGGGCGCCAGATTTTGGATTCTGCCCTTATTGCCAGGGAGTGTGTGGATGATAGGTTGAGGAGTGGGGTTCCAGGGGTGTTATGTAAGTTGGATGTGGAGAAAGCTTATGACTATGTTAATTGGAGATTCTTGCTATATATGATGGTAAGGATGGGTTTCGGGGATAAATGGAGGAAATGGATTGAGTTCTGCATTTCTTCAGCGAGATTCTTGGTGTTGGTGAATGGGGCTCCGACTTTTTTCTTTGGTAGTTCTCGAGGTTTGCGTCAGGGAGACCCGTTGTCCCCACTTCTATTCTTCATTGTTATGGAGGGGCTTATTAGATTGATGGGGAGTGCTGTGGAGGTGGGTTTTATCAGGAGTTTTAGGGTGGGAAGGGATGATATGCAACAGTTGGAGATTTCCCATCTTTTATTTGCAGATAATACTTTGGTTTTTTGCAAGGCTGAGGTGTCTTAGATGAGATATTTGAGGTCGGTGTTGCTCTGTTTTCAGGCAGTCTTGGGCTTGAAAGTGAATGTGGGGAAGAGCGCTTTGATTCTAGTGGGGGAGGTTTAGAATATTGAGGAATTAGCTTCTGTTCTTGGATGGGGAGTCTATTCTTTTCCGATTTCTTACTTGGGTTTGCCTCTAGGGGTTTCTTCGAGGATTATAGGTGCTTGGGATCCGGTGGTGGAGAGGGTGGAGAGGAGGCTTGCGAGGTGGAAGAAGCAATATTTATCAAAAGGTGGGAGGGTTACCTTGTTGAAAAGCAGTTTGTCGAGCATTCCTACATATTTTTTATCCCTTTTCCAGATTCCGTCCTCGGTTGCTCCTTCTATTGAAAGACTTCAGACAAACTTTTTATGGGGAGGTTGGGGGGATGAGTTTTAAGTATCATCTGGTTCGTTAGGAGCAGGTGTGTAAGCTTGTTAAGTTCGGAAGAATTGGGATTAGGAGACTGCTGCCTTTTAATAGGGCCCTTTTAGGTAAGTGGTTGTGGAAGTTTGGTATTGAGCGGGATAGGTTGTGGAGAAGGGTTATCTTGTGTCGCTTTGGGGGAGAAGAGGGAGGAGGGGGGTGGGGGGTTCTGTTGTGGTGTCTATTCTTGGAGGCGTTGGTGTTTGGAAAGCCATTCAGAAGGGATGGAATGAGTTTTCTAGGCATATCAGATTCAGAGTTCATGATGGTACGGAGATGCAGTTTTGGGAGGATTTGTGGTGTGGAGATCGCACTTTAGCATGTTCTTTCCCCAAACTTTTTAGGATTGCGGCTAATAGGCATGTCTCGATGGCTGACTGCTATCGCCTTGATAACGAGAGACCGGTTTAGGACGTGCTTTTTCAACTATCTTTTCAGAATTTGGAGATGGATGATTTCTTTGGTTTCTTAGAGTTGTTGTACAGCTAGGTGGTCTGTGGAGGAGGTAGGGATTCTCTTGTTTGGATTCCTTCTTCTAGGGGAATGTTTAGTGTGAGATCTTTCTTCGGATGTCTTTTGGACCTAGCTGGGGTGGTATTCCCTTGGAAGGCAGTGTGGAAAACCAAGGCGTCGTTGAAAGTGGCTTTATTTGCTTGGACGGTTGTGTGGGGTAAAATATTGACACTGGATAATTTAAGGAGGAGAAAGCATATCATGGTGAATTGGTGTTGCATGTGTAAGCTTAATGGCGAATCGGTTGGCCATCTTCTTTTGTATTGTCCAATAGCGGTCGAATGTTGGAATCTCTTGTTAGGATTATTTGGAGTTCACTGGGTCATGGCTAGATCTACGAGAGGTGTGATGGACACCTGGAGAGGGGGTAGGGTGGGAGCACAGGCTCGAGGGTTTTGGAGGATGGCGCCCTTGTGTCTTTGGTGGTGTATGTGGAGGGAGTAGAATAGAAGATCCTTTGAAGGAGAGGAATCTTCGGTTATTGTTCTCAAATCTTATGTTATTAGCTCTTTATTTTTGGGGGGTTCGGGTAGACTGTGTTCCTCTGCTGAGGAGACTATTGAGTTTTTGGTTTCCCTGGAGCCTTATGGTACCCAGGTTTTTGTGGTCTTGTAGGGACAAGTTCCCCTTTTGATCGGTTTTAATGAATTGCTTATTTATCAACAAAAAAAAAAAAGTCAGAAACCTCCCCCACAATGTCATGTCGATAAAGCAACCCCAAAAACCAAGAGTAGTGATACTCACACCGTAGACTTATAGTGAATTGCCTAATCGAATGGTTTTTGATTGGTTATTTATGCTAAATACAAGTAAGTGGAGGGCCCCACTTCCTTATTTATTGCATAAATGACCAATTAAAAGCAGTAGGTTTAGGGCCCGTTTCCTAACGCTTTTACTTTCTGTTTTTTACTGCCAATTCCTAAAAATGTGAAGTAAAAGTAAAAATTATATTTATTAATATACTCTTACTTTTTCACTTTTAGAAAGTAATTTCAAATTTAATGAAGGAAAGAGAAAGTGAGAAAATGATGATTTCTGTGATTTCTCCACTGTACATAGGAATTACTTTCCTTACTGTAGTAGTATTACTGTAGCACTATTTATCCAAAAAAAAAAAAAAAATCCCAAAATCCTCCCATTGCCCATCCGCCACCTCCTCCCCGCCATGGCCGCCGCCTCCTACCACCTCCTCTCACTGCCCACAACCATCTTTCTCCTCTCTAAACCCATCAACAATTTACCCATCCCTGTGCCATGTATGAAACTCACTCCTTCTCTTACACACACACACACACACACTCTGTACTCATAGGGCTTCGATTTCTTGTTGTTTAGCTAGGGCGTAGCAAGCGGTAGTGAATATATGTATAATTAATGGATTTCTTAAGAACCCGAAACGGATCCCCTTGACTTGAAGGGATGTGGCAGAGGAAGAGAAGGAAAGTGAATTCGGCTCCCTGTACAATTGAATAGCCCCATCTTATTCACTGTTGTAGAGAAACTTGTTTGCAATAAATGACTTGGTGCCTCCCCAAGCAAGTGGGAAAAGTTCATGGACCTAGATAGACCTAGACCAGTGCCATGAGCAGCTATTACATCAAACCCAAAAAAAAAAAAAAAAAAAAAATTAGAGAGAGGAAGATAACAGAAAAGTAAAATTAAAATCAAAATTATTAAACTTTCTGTTTTTTACTTTTAAAATATTAAAAGTAAAATCTGCTTATTAAACATCATTTTACTTTCTATTTCATCTAAAAAAAAGTAAAATCATGATTTTACGTTTGAAGAAAGTAAAAGTAAGAAAGTGAAAGCGTTTGTAAATGGGCCCTTAGTAATTCACTACAACTATTCGGTGCAAAAATCATTTTCCAAAAACCAATGGCATCCTCAACCTCCCAATCTTGAAAATGCCTCAAAAAAACGAACATCCCAAACCGTACACTCACTATCAAGACAATAGCAGTCAACCACTAAGGCATGTCTATTTGTAGCAATCCGAAAAAGTCTAGGGAAGATGAGAGCGAGAGGGCGATCACCACACTATGCGTCCTCCCAAAAACTAATGCACTTATCATCCCTAACTTGAAATCTGATGTGTTTGGAAAATTGATTCCATCCCTTACGGATGAAAACCCCAACTCCACTTGGAGCTCTCACCACAGAGGAACACCAACCTCCACGTGCTACCCCAAACCTGCATGCAATCACCCTCCTCTAAAGTCTTTGCCTTTCCACCCCAAATCTCCACAGCAACTTTCCCAAAAGAGCTTTATTGAAATGCACCAGTCTTCTGAATCGGAGTGCAGACCCTCTCCCAACTAACCAAGTGAAACTTAAACTCCTCCCCTTTGCTGCCCACAAGACGTTCCGTTGCAATCTTTTAATCCTCTCAGCCACTGAAGATGGAATCCAGAAAATAGAAAGGAAATAAGTATGAAGACAAGATAGAGTGCTCTTCATAAGAGTAACTCTCCTGCCTTTAGAAATATACTACTTCTTCCAACCGGTCAATCTTTAGAAAGATACTGCTACCCACTCTTCTAGAAGAAGTCCCAAGCGGCATACCCAAATAGGAAATGGGAAGAGAACCAACACTGCACCTCAAGATTTGAGCTAAGGTGGGAATCTCAGGAACCTCCCCAACCGGAACTATAACACTCTTACCCACATTCACCTTCAAACTAGAAACAATTTGAAACCTAGTCAAAACACACCTCAGTTCATCTGAGACACGTCCGCATCACAGAAAATGGAAGTGTCATCCGCAAATATCAAATGAGAGATCTCCAACTGACTAGCAACTTTCCTTCCCACCCTAAAACCTCTCAAAAAACCCAAATCTACTGCCCTTAAATCATCATTCTGCTGAAAGCCTCCATCACAATAAGGAACAAAAAGGGGGAAAGCAGATCCCGTCTCAACCCCCTCGAACTGCCAAAGAAGCCCGTCGGAACTCCATTCACAGGGACCGAGAAACGAGCACTAGAAATACAAAACTCAATCCATTTCCTCCATCTCTCGCCAAATCCCATCCTCTCTAGAATATAGAGGAGGAAACTCCAACTAACATGATCGTATGCCTTCTCGATATCCAACTTGCACGCCTAGAATCCCGGCACTTCGTCTAGAGTCGACACACTCACCAACAATAAGCACAGAATCTAAAATCTGACGACCTCCAAAAAACGCATTTTGAGACTCCTAAATGCCCCCATCCAAAACAGCCCTTAATTTCAGAGTCTGGACCTTTGCAATTAGTTTATAGATACACCCCACCAAACTAATAGGTCTAAAGTCCTTCACGTCTGTCGCTCCTCCCTTTTTTTGGAATAAGGGCAATAAATGTGGCATTTAGGCTTCTCTCAAAACGCCCCTGGTGATGAAAAGCATGAAAAGTGCCCATCACCTCCCCCCCAACCACCTCCCAACTTGAGAAAGAATCTCATAGAAAAACCATAGGGGTCCAGAGCTTTGTCGGCGTTGCAACTCTTCAACGCCTTCAACACTTCTTCAGAAAAAAGCCTTTCCAACCCATCTCTATCTTCCCCTGAAATAGCGTCAAAATGGAGTCCCCCAAGCAAAAGACACCAACTCGACGTTTCTGTGAACAACTTCTGGTAAAAAGAGACAATCCCCCCACGAACCTCTTCCAGACAAAAGCATCCCATCCACCACAATCCTCCCAATATGGTTACCTCTTCTGTGGGCATTTGCAAGCCGATGAAAGGATTTCGTTTTTCTATCCCCTCCTTCAGCCATTGAAGCATGGTTTCTTAATGATGGGTGAATGATTTGTTCATCATCCTTGCTTTATTGTAATGAGTTAGTAGCTTCTAATTGAAGAATACTAGAAAATGTTCCAAAAGTAATCATATCATTACTTTTCTTTTTTCATTTTTAAACATTAAATTTTACATCATCAGTTTTCCTATTAATAAATCATAATGGCACTTGTTTTGCATGTTGGTATTATCTATTCCATGTACAGGGCAATGATGCTGGTAACAGTTAACTTGGTTTAAATCTTAATGCCTTCAACACTTCCTGTTTTTGATATTTTATCTTTTGCTTTTATATGCATATGGTATTAAATTCATATTTTTATTCCGAATCATTTATAGAAGGTAGACTGATGCTTTCTTATACACTGTTGATGTCTGATATATCACTAGCTCCCACCATTTCTGATGGTGCATTAACATTCCCTTTAATTTACAAAGAGCAACCAAACATTGTCTGTTTTCAGCTGGCTCTTTGTTCCTGTTTGATCGTAAAGTACTACGATATTTCCGTAAAGATGGTCATCGTTGGAGGAAGAAAAAGGATGGGAAAACTGTCAAAGAAGCTCACGAGAAGTTGAAGGTGTGCTGTTCATTCTTTGTTTTTTTTGCAAGTTGATGTTTTTATTTTAGCCATAAGCAATGTAGTGAAAGGTTTCAAGGTATTTCCACACCTAGCTGAGCCTCTTATCTAAGTAGTGGTGGAGTGATCTAGTTTGGGGGGCGGCTCTTCAATGCGTTCATAGTTTCTGAAACTAACTTATTATACTTGGCAATTCACTTGTAGCTTGTGTTTGAACACAAACCTTGTTCATTGACTTTTTTAAATGGACAAGTATTATGGCAATACGAAATGAAAGATGGACCTTAAAGTTGGGATGTGGGGCCGCTCTTCAATGCGTTCATAGTTTCTGAAACTAACTTATTATACTTGGCAATTCACTTGTAGCTTTTGTTTGAACACAAACCTTGTTCATTGACTTTTTAAAATGGACAAATATTACGGCAATACGAAATGAAAGATGGACCTTCAAATTGGGATGTCATATGGAAATAGTATATTTTGACTAATAATTTGTTTTGAATCCAGGACTAATTATCCGTTTTCATCTTCAAATTGGCATCTGATGAGTATTTACTTTCTATTTGCTTCTTTTTGCGTATTTTATGTTAGTAGGTATAGGATTGCAGGGATTTCACGGATGCTTCACACTATTTTCTAATGTCATTCTCTATAATTTCTTTAAGTGGGTACAAAGGTCAAAAGTATGCTGTGGATGAATTTCAAAATTTATTAGCTATATGTGACACTTTTTACATGTCTAAATTTTTATGGACATTCAGAGGTTATATGAAGGTAGAATATGAATTAATTATTTTGTCACATGGTCTATATCCGCATTAACTTAGCCACCGGTCTAATTGCCTATGTTCTTTGACTATACTAATTGTAGCATATCATAATAACCATGTGGTTGGTGTTTTGCTAATGGCATTCCATTTTCTGCATTCTTAGTGCTGAGGTCGTCCTTGTAGTTCATTTTGATTTTGATAGCAAGGCCTCGTGTTATTCTACTTTTTAATGACTGTTCACATTGAAACATGTTATGGATTAGATCATTTTTGGACATGCTATATAATCTTCACTCTCTGTTGCTATGCTTATTTTTCTCATCTGGTTTCTATAGGTTGGCAGTGTTGATGTTCTCCATTGCTACTATGCCCATGGAGAGGATAATGAGAACTTTCAGCGACGAAGTTATTGGATGCTGGAGGAGTGAGTGCTGCTGTTTCCTTGTGTTTAAGCTGTAATAATTTGAACTGCTGTTTCTTTTAACTGCTCTTAATGTCACTTTAGTAGCCTGAGGGGACCAGCACATTTGAATAGGCATTTTTTTTTAATTTGAGATGGTCTAGATGTTATTTTTCTCTTTATTATATGAGCCTATGAGGTGGCCTGGATGACATTATCTATCAGGGGTTATGTAGGCATAGCGGTTAATGAAACCATTTATGGTTAAATAATGATTGGTCGATCTGTTAAGATGTCACATTTAATTATTTATTTATTTATTTTTGTTGGTGTTGGTAGTTCTTTATGGATTGCCAGAGGCAGCATCATGTTGCTTAAGCAAACCTGAACTGGTGGAATGATCTGATTTTCCACCTCCGCAGTCCATTCAAGTATTCCCAAAGGAGAAAAGGGAAGTGAAATAAATTGAGAGAGAGAGAGAGAGAGAAACCTGTGGAATATAGGCTTTGAGAAACCTATGGGTATAAACTTTGAATCTTCTCATCAGAAACTATCTTCTATTCAGCTTTAGCAACCCTGTGATGTGATTTTCTCTAATTATTGGCTTGAAAACTTGCATTCTGCCCTGTACTCACTAGATGAGTTTTACATTTTAAGTTTGTAGGTCTATAAAATATGATGAATACTAGTTGAATTGTTTTTCCATATCCTGGTTTTCCACTTGTATAGGACTATTCTTTTTTTCAGCACTAATTCTCATTCTTTGCTTTATTTTCCCTGTTTCAGGAAGTTAGAGAACATTGTTCTCGTCCATTACAGAGAAGTGAAAGAGGTAGATCTCGGCACAAAGTTCTAGGCATGACCTTCATGCTTTTGTTAATTTTCAGCCTCATTTGGAATTCTAAAACCAAATC
This sequence comes from Cornus florida, assembly GCF_030987335.1. Lineage (NCBI taxonomy): Eukaryota > Viridiplantae > Streptophyta > Magnoliopsida > Cornales > Cornaceae > Cornus > Cornus florida. The sequence continues at coordinate 5,535,161 of NW_026775571.1, forward strand.
AGAGTTATTTTAATTTTGGGAGTGATAAAGAAACTCTGTTTTGCTTTTGTGCAAGTGAGAATGCTTATATGTTAATATTGCATGTTCAATTTCATACTAGCATATACTCACACCTAGACAATATATGCACATGTATCTGTTTGTGTGTGGTGTATGGAGATGCAGCATGATATATTTATATGTATGTGTATATCATTGTTCTCAACTGTTATTGCAACTAATTGGCTTTGCAATACGGCTATTACAGTCTGAGTTGCTATGCATTTTGTTTTTCTTTTTTGAAGTTTTTTTATAGTTTTTAATTCACTTATTTGGTTAGGTAGCCTATTCTACATTTCCAACTTGGCATTAAAAGATGATTCTTATAACCAGCTAAATGGTCTTATTATGCTGCGTAAGTGCAACAAATAATAGATTTTAGCTAGTTAATTAATGGAAGAAGATCGTGTAATAGTATTTTGGATTAAATCAAATTCTTTGAAGTTGTAAACCCAAAGGCACTATATTTATGAGGTCATGTTGCCTAATTGTTCCATATTCATTGAAAGGCCATAAATTTGACACAAAACTTCCCATTCTTTAGCTTCTATTGCCTCTTTATACATGCTTGTAAACTTGTGGTTGTTATTTTCAGTGTGTAAGGACTTGCAATTATGTTATCCATTGGTTGAATGTGGAACAGATTAGTTGACTTTCATGTAAATTCCTAATTTATATCTCACGTGGCATACGCTGATTTTATTTTAAACATGCTATGCAGGGGTACAAATTAAATGTCTCGCGTTTGCTAAATGCAGATCCAGGATCACTGCTCGGAAGTTCTCAAACTAGTTCAGCACATTGCTTGGTGCAAACATATTCTCCTACTCCTACAGGTCAAACATCTTATGCATCAAGTCCAAATGCAGTTGAATGGAATGAACAATCATTGATTTCGGAATTTGAGGATGGAGATCCTGGAGAAGATCCAGGGACCTCTTCTCGTGTTCGACCAATGCTTGGTTCTGTATCACATAATATTACTTTGCATGCAGAAAAAGCTACAGGTAAAATTGCCTTGCAACGTTTGCATGCTCTTCCTTATCCCTGTAACACAGAAACTACACTACCATAAGTTTCAGTTACTGCAAAATGTTGAGTACTTCTTCTGTTTTGTAAATGATTAGGCCATAAACATGTTAGTGAGCATTAGAAGGATTTTCTGAATTCTGATGTCATCTATTCTTATTTCTTTGAATATGTAAAGGAATCCAGTTTTACGGCAATTTCATTATCAGTGATGTTTGGTTCACAAAAACATTTTCTGTTTGTCATTCTGGTTGGTTAGTAGGAGCTGAGTTCTTCCTTCTCACAAATCAAATAAAATAAAAAAAGGAAAAAAAGACTAAGGAGGATCTGAAAGACGTGATGGATGTCACAGCAATTCTATTCCAAGTCATCTTATTTGGGACTTATTCAACTTCATTGTGTAATTTTTAGATGAAATATATTGACAAAGTTTATCGAACCTGCTGAAAACAATTTTATTTTAGCCTTTCTAAAGGGGTACATTCTTTGTTCTCCTAACATATTCCAGTATTCCACCATTGGTTGAAAGGCACCTCCTTCCTTCCAGTTTACTTTTCTTTCTCTACGAGATCTGTTAAATATTAATTTCTTCTCTCTTTTTCTAAATTATCTGCATCCCTTCTTCCTCAGGTATAATAGATGGTCTGTGGTACATGTTTAGTTGGAAAACTGGCTATAATGAATAATGTATATATCTTTTGTTTTTTTGAATTTTTTGTAATGTTTTTTAATTTAATCTTTGAAGAAGCAGAAAAAATTGACCATAACTGCTCAAAAAAGTTGAGGGGTTAATTCAATTTCAACAATGTTGTATGTATATGTATGATTTATTGAATTTACTTTTTTAAGATTTAAAATATTGATTGCCTTGCTGCTTTTCAGGATTTCTTAATCATGGCACTAGTTCATCTGCATGGGATGATATTCATGGCTTGAGCAGACATGTAAATAATATGTGTGACCAAAAATTTTGCTTTGAGCAACCGAGTGCAGCTGATTTTTTAACTCATAAGCTAGTAGATGCCAGATTGGATGCTGATAGCAAAGTGCAGGATGCGAGCTGTGGAGATACGTTCTTTCCTGATTCTCGGAGAGTTGTTCAGGTATGTCTTCTGCACTGTGTGCAAGACTTTTTACATGTCAGTCCTCTTTCTTTTTCTTTTTCATATATACATATATATATATATATATTTTTTTTTTTTTGGTGTGTGTGTGTGTGTGGGGGGGGGGGGGGGGGTTGGGTGGTAAGGAAGAGTGAGGTTTAGGGGCCCTATATGGCCTTGTGTAGCTTTCGCGGGTTGCGTTCCCCTTTATGAACACTGTCTCATACAATATTTACTTATCAAAAAAGAAAATAAAAGAAAGGAAGAGTGAGAAATCAAAACATCAATGAAATGCAGGTAACACCATCTTGGGGCTAGAGAGTCAGATGACTGAAAATCATACATGTAAAGAACGTTGGTGACTGGAACAGAAAACGGGAAAAACAGTTCAGATTGAATTTTTGTTTTCTGATATATACTGATAAGTAAGATTGTATTAGAAAGCATTCAAACGGGGAACACATCCCATAAAAGCTCCCAAGGCCAAAAAAGGGTCTCTAAACTCTCAAAGAGTCCACAAAATCAACCATCTCTCCCATGGAATTACAATTTCTCCCAAAAACACCACAAAAAAGAGAACAAATAATAAAGAACTTTAGCCCCAATAGGAGTCTCCTCACCATCAAAGGATCTCCTATTTCTTTCTGATGTATAGAATTCGTGTTTTATTAGTTCACTTGTGAGGAGGTTATTGAGTTCCAATGCTCGATTTTTCTGCTGTAATTAGTTACATTAATTTTTAAATATAAGTGACATTGAATGACTATTTTTCAAGTTGCTTTTAAATAGACTCTTGATATTCGTTTACTCTCCCAAAAGGATTCACAATGTCATGAAATAAGGTATATTCTTAAATGAATTGGTCCAATTCTTTTTTTTTTTTTTTTTACTTCAATAGGTGGGTAGGTAACTAGGCATCATGATGATATTCCACTAAAATTGTACCGTTTTAGTTTAGTAACACATACGAACATGAGAAAGGGGCGCAGAAAGACACAGATATATTGAATTGACACGTCCAGTATTTAAAAAGTAGGGGAAGAACACAATGTTACATTATTTTTATTTATACAATTTATTGAGTAAAACAATTAATAGAACATTAATTAAATTTTAATTTCTATATTGTATAAATTAGAAGATGAAGCTGTACAAATAACGTAATGATTATTTTATATATATATTCCTAAATGGCTTTGTATTAAAAGGATAAAACAATAAAGTACAGGGTTAAAGTGGAGGCATACCCCCACTCTACATACCAATGGAACACGATGTTACATTATTTTTATTTATACAATTTATTGAGTAAACAATTAATAGAACATTAATTAACTTTTAATTTCTATATTGTATAAATTACAAGATGAAGCTGTACAAATAACATAAGATTATTATATATATATATATTCCTAATTGGCTTTGTATTAAAAGGATAAAGCAATAAAGTACAGGGTTAAAGTGGAGGCATACCCCTACTCTACATACCAATGGAACACGATGTTACATTATTTTTATTTATACAATTTATTGAGAAAAACAATTAATAGAACATTAATTAACTTTTAATTTCTATATTGTATAAATTAGAAGATGAATCTGTACAAATAATGTAATGATTATTATATATATATATATATTCCTAAATGGCTTTGTATTAAAAGGATAAAACAATAAAGTACAGGGTTAAAGTGGAGGCGTACTCCCACTCTACATACCAATGGAAGTGAAATAGGTCCATTTCCTATAAGAAGAAAAAGAAAAACTAAAAGGCTAAATACAATCAACCAACTGCAAGACTTTTGAATCATCTAAAGAAACTGAAGCAAGATCCAAGACCTCACAAACAGGTATTCTGGCGACAACAACAGCAGGAATGTGACAACCATCATGTAACCTATGATTTCTAGCTGTCCACAATCCACTCACAGTAGTAGTAGAGAACATTTTAAAGATAACTATGTCTTTTAGAGCTCTGTCTGAATGAATTGACACACCAGATGATAAACTGATCGAAGGAAGAGATTTCAGAGATATTCCAGCCTGCAAACTCAGAAATCCAAGCCCAAACCTCATTGGCAAAGGTGCAAGACCAGAAAAGGTGGTTCGCTGAATCAGATCTCCCATACAGGGTTTTTTTTTTTTTTTTTTTTCGATAAGTAAGAATATATTCAATAGGGGAACGCATCCCAAAGACTATACAAAGGCCAAAGCCAAAGAAAAGGTCCCAAGGAACCCAACAAAATCAATAATTTCGTCTATAGATTTCCAATTTCTCCCCATCACCCAACTATAAAGAGAACTAATAATATGAAATTTCAAAGCCCCAATGGAAGATTCGTCCCCATCAAAAGATATACTATTCCACTGCTTCCAAATACACCACCAAACGCAATGGGGTGCCGCCCTCCAAAAATCCCAGGCGTGGGCCCCCACTCTGAAACATCTCCAAGCATCAATCAAACCCTTCGAAGACAGACGCATAACCCATTGGACTCCGAACAAACCAAAGATAAGGTTCCCCCATAGAGTTATGACAAATTGCAGTCAAATGGATCCCCCTGTTTTGAAGATTAATGAAGCTTGGCAATCTGTCAAGAATGGCCAAAACTGTGGTAACAGAAGTTCTTGGCTTTCCTTTATTCCAAACAAGAGAAAACCAAGGAACCTTGGGATTTTTAACTCCAATTTCTCCCAAACAGCCTTAAAAGAGCATCTACCACTTGCCCAACAAATAGTATTCTCTCTGTTTGAAATGGGAAATCATTAATCAAATTCCATGCCTCCGTGTTGGTTAGATTTTGTGGTTCAACCCAGTTCGTCTTATTAAGAATTTCTGCAACTGTTGAGTCTTTCCTAAGGCCAAAATCTCTTAAAATTCTGTGACCAAATCTGCCGACCAAGGATTGTCTATCTAAACAAGGGTTAGTGAATAATCTGAATGCATCAGCGGTACCAATTCTGAATGTGGAGTGTAGAAGCAAATCTTCTCTTACCTCCAGTAATGCCTTCCATAAAGGTGAAGAACATTGGAAGGAATGGCATCCCAATAGGAGGCATACCTTCTCTTGCACCAATTAATCCAGTTTATGTCCTTATCTTGGACATAATCCCAAGCTAAAATACATTGGGCAGATCTACTGATCTCACTACTTTTGTTAACCCAAAACAACCCCCTTATTTTGGCATGGAAACTGTGGACCAATTAAGAAGGTGCATCTTCTTATTGACATCCCTATCACCCCAAAGAAAAGCTTTCAGCTTCTTCTCTAAGATATGTATCACAACAGAGGGAAGGGTACTTGCAGAGCACCAATAATACTGGAAAGAGTTGAGCAGTCTTACAAAGCTCAATCCTACCAGCAAGGGCAAGATTCAAGTTATTCCAACTAGAGCTCTTCCCATTGAATTCTGTCAGAGAGGATAAAGTAGCATCTACCTTACTTCTCCCAACTTTCACTTCGAACCACATGCACTAACTTTTTTTTTTCCTTCATCTTTCCTAGAACTTGTATATTTAAACATGGTTTGGCTCTTACTCCCTAAAGCAGAGGTCTAGAGTTCAAACCTCAGTGGAGGCGCTTGGGGGCGTGTGTGGTTACTACATAACTTTAAAAAAAAAAAAACTTATATATTTAAGAATTTCCTTGTTTTGTAAATGCATCATTGAAGTTATTTATTGTGTTTTTTTAGTGTATGACATACTCTTTCTCTAAGTGATATATTTAAGAATTTCCTCGTTTTGTAAATGCATCATTGAAGTTATTTATTGTGTTTTTTTAGTGTATGACATACTCTTTCTCTAAGTGATGTAGCTAATATAATTGTTTGTGGCATTATTAGATAAATAATGAAGAACTCTATAATTACGTAATCGGTACACTCACATAATATATTATCATTTGTGTGTGTGTGTGTGTGTGTGTGTGTGTGAGAGAGAGAGAGAGAGAGAGAGAGAGAGAGAGAGAGCATGGAGAACTGGACAATGCCATTGCATGGCAGACAATAGCAGTGTCCAGTTCTTTATGAAATTGATATTGCATATGTCATGGAATTATTCAATATACTGGTTCATGTGTTTTGTTGAGTTCGCAGTATTCCTTTTTATGGGTGTGAACTTGAATACCCATTCTTGTTCTGTCGATTGGTTTTGGTGGTATTCAGATTAGCCACTCTGGTTACTCCTTATATATAGGGTTCGTGGAGATTGTCTCGTAGTTAAATCAAACACTTTGTGATACTAATATCATGTTGTGGTGACACAGGAGAATTATTTCCATCTAGTTCAGCCCCAGTTTGTGAGTTGTTCTGGTTCCCAGGGATTAGTCACATCCACTGCCAAAGTTGAAAACAATGTTCAAGTAGTTGGAGCAAATAATGATGAACCTGGGGAGCTGAAGAAACTTGACAGCTTTGGGAGATGGATGGATAAAGAAATTGGTGGAGATTGTGATGATTCCTTGATGGCCTCTGATTCTGGCAATTATTGGAGCACACTTGATACTGAGAATGACAACAAAGAAGTATCTAGTTTGTCACATCATATGCAGTTGGACATTGTTTCTCTGGGCCCTTTTCTTTCCCAAGAGCAACTATTTAGCATCTGTGATTTTGCACCGGACTGGGCTTATTCAGGTGTTGAAACAAAGGTAGGCTTTTTTTTATTATTATTTTTTATTTTTTTAAAGAATGATCTCTCTCTTACACCACAAAATTACATAGGAACTTGTTACTTCAATAATAGATGCTAGACAGAGGTGGTCCATAATGGTCTTTTTTGCTTAGGTTATGATCACAGGTACTTTTCTGGGAGACAAGAAGCATTCTACTGGTTTAAAATGGTGTTGCATGTTTGGTGAGATTGAAGCTTCTGCTGAAGTTCTGACAGACAATGTCATTCGATGCCAAGTTCCTTTCCATTCTCCTGGGCGTGTGCCCTTCTATGTAACGTGCAGTAACAGGCTAGCCTGCAGTGAGGTGCGGGACTTTGAATTTCGAGAAAAACCATCAGGAGTTTCACTTCGTACCCATGTTAAAAGAACAACAGAAGATGAAGTGCATTTTCTTATACAACTGGCTAAAATGCTAGATTTAGGCCTAGAGACCAATTGGTTGAATTGTTCAACTGTTGAGTGTGACAAATGTAAGCTGAAGAATGATATATGTTCAGTTAAAAGTGACAGTAAATTTGATTGGGAAAGAATTAAGGAGGCGCTTATGGCATCTGGTGGGAATAATGTGGACTCCATAGATCTGTTGATTGAGAATTTTATGAAGGACAAACTTTGTGTGTGGCTATTCTGTAAAGTACATGGAGGAGGTAAAGGACCACATATTTTGGATACTGAAGGTCATGGTGTTATTCACTTGGCAGCTGCTCTTGGTTATGATTGGGCAATGGGTCTCATAGTTGCTGCTGGTGTTGGTCCTAATTTCAGAGATGCACGGGGAAGGACGGCGCTTCACTGGGCATCATATTATGGGAGGTGAGGTTACTCTCAAATTTTATTTTGAAGTTTCTAAATATACCTTCAGCAGCGAGCGTTTCTTAGTAATGAACTTATGGTAATTTTTTTAAAGTAATTGTTTTTTTTTCTTATTTTCGTTATGTCACATGCCCGTATGGATGGCAGCAATACATGAACCTAATTTGTGATGAATTACAGTACTTCGTGGAAATTCTTTTGTATTATGCTACATTACATATTTTGTGAATCATTTTCTTGACCTAATGTATTGTTTCTGATTGTTCTCCTATTGAAACTTGTTGGTGAAATTCTCTTCTACGATGTGATTTTACTCATTTTCCAGTGTATGTTTGAAATGATTTTCCTTAGTTTTCTTAATGAATTGAGAACCTGAAATTCATTCACACTTGTGCACTCGTACCCAGACACATTCGTAGATAAATGGATGCATGAGTTTTCACCAAACTGCCCCTTTACTGGATTTCCTGCAACTAATCGTGTGTGTTTCATCAACTTGAACTTTCAAACTATGTAAAATCCCAACCTCAACTTATACTTTCAAACATAGTCAAATCCCAACCTCCTTTCATCTATGGTTATAAAGCATTCCCAACCTTCACCCACTATATCTTGTCATTTGCAGGACTATCACAATGTTCTACTGTTAACTTGTATCAGTTTGGTACCAGTTCTAATGGGAAAGTCATTTTATGCGCTTGTATTACTTTGTCTATCTATTACACAAGCACACTTGTAGGAGTTTTCATCTAGAAGGCAATTGTAGCCTTGCTAACCATGTTTCACCATTCTAATGGAACTTGGTGGATCTTCTAAATAAATAAATAATATGTGTTTTATCGACGATTTGCAAATGTGTGTAATGTGCTGAAGATGTCTTGGGTTTAAAGTTGAAGTTTGGGAAGAGTGATATTGGCCTTTGGGTATTGAGGAGGATCTGGAATCTCTTTCAGTTTATCCAAGGTGTAGGGTTGGAAGTCCTTTGAGTTGGAATTTCATTCAATTTATCCTAGGTGTAGGGTTGGAAGTCCTTTTTTGGGTTTCTCATGTTAGCTTCTTTTACTACAACAGTTGTGGATGGAGTAATAAAGGGGGTCGACTTCAATTTTTAGCACTTCCTTGAGTTTGTTGTCGCTGTTTGTAACATCTTAATTTGGTAAAACCATTCCTCTGGCCTATTGAATGTTGTGATTCAAACAGAGATCGAAAGCTGTGTTTCATGGGAATTGGTCCTTGTTGAGGAGAGAAGAGAGCAAGCTGGAATTAGGTATGCAGAATACCAGCAACAGCTAGCTTGATACATCAACAATAGGTTTGTAATTGGACCTTCAAAGTGGGCAATCTGTTCTGAGGAAAATTTTCCAGAAAACCGAGGAAAAGGGTGCTAGAAAGTATGTGCTTTACTGGGAGGGGGCCATATACAATCTCCATACTGGGGAGTTCTGGCTTTTATCTCCTTGATATGATACTACGTTGCCCCAGTGCTTGCAGGGCACCAAAACCGTTTTCTAAGATTTAATGGCCCTGAAAATGCTAAAAAAAATTACTATTTCCTATATAGAATTTTGGGAATAAAAAAGGAGTTTGCTCCATCACCTGAGTTCCCCTTCGTTTATTTGTTTGGGAGAAATAAGTCCTGGCGTGCCTGGCGCCCTTTCTAAACCTTCCTACTTTGGCAGAATGGGAAACGAGACATGGACATGCATGACCCGACCTTTCCTGCTCTTGCAAAAAGGAAAGTCCTAGCTTGGCCAAGCACCCTAAGCCCCACCTATCCTAGAAGGATAAGACCTGCCAAGGAATGGCTGGGCACTTAACAACCTCTGCTCCGGTAGAAGAAATGCCCTAAAAGAGGACAGCTAGACGCATAGCTGCCACTAACTTGGCAGAGGGAAGCGAGCAGTCGAGCACCTAATAGCCTCTGTTTTTGCAAAAATAAATATAAAAATAAAATATGAATAACTATGCATTCAAAAGTTTTGCCCAGGCAAAAGAGATGTCCAACAAGTGAACTACTCGCTATCTTTTCTTGTTGAATTCTAGGGCAGGGAGTTAGGTGTTTTGTTCGAGGCATAAGCTTCTGAGATAAGGTTTTAGACTATGCAGAGGTGAAGAATCGCCTGTAAGTAACAAACATAATTTCCTATAGTAGACTTAAGCCAACCCTTAGGAGGTAGAGCTTCTTCTATAAGTGAACATAATCTGACTGGTCCTACTTTAGAGAATATTTGATTCAACACCAAAAATCGCTTCTCTTAGAAGCGAACTGAATTTGATACAGGTTGGACTTTCTCAAGAAGAAACCCGATCTTACACAAGCCAAACAGAGATTGGACATTCTCAAGAAGACTTAACCGACTCCCAAGGGGATAGCTTAATAGTAAGATTCTCACATCTCATCTTGGAGGTTGGGAGTTTAAATCCTTTCGGAACTCCCACAAAAAATTCCAGATAGTAGCACGGTACATAAGGGACTGGTGGTTTTAAAGTATACAAATTTTGTCTGCTTTGCACCCACTTGGTGTCATGGTTTTAAAATATGTCTACATAGGTAGTAGGCATCCTTCCTTATAACCGCCAGCTCATTCTTCCCCCAAACGATGTGGGATCACCTCCTGTTGGAACTCAGTGCCCTCCTTCGTACAACTTTCATTCGCTCGTGCATGCTCCCCCATATTCCTTCTAGAGATTGACTCTGATGTCATTGGTCATGACCTGCCTCACACTCTGCAGATTTACACCTTTGTGGCACTCAATTTTAAAATGTGTCTACACAGGTAACTTTTACTCCATCTTCATCAATAATCTTGTAGGCACCATTGGTGTAGATTTCTTGCACCACATATGGTCCATCCCATTTGGAGGTTAATTTCTTATCCATTCAATGAGTCATGATAATGGGTCTTTGTACAACAAGCACTAAGTCACCAATTTGAAAGGATAGAGGACAAACTCTCTTGTTGAAAGCATTCGAGAGCATAGCTTGATAACACTCTAATTGTTGTTAGGCTTCAATTCTTCTTTCATCTAATGCCTCCAACTCTTGAAGACGCAATTATGCATTCTCTTCATTTGTCAGTCCTTTTTGGATGGCAATTATTAATGAAGGAATCTGTTACTCAAATGGGAAAACTGCTTCAATACCATAAACGAGCGAATAAGGCGTTGCTTGAGTGGGGAGTACAATATGTTGTTTCGGTATGCCCTAAGAGTGCAACTTCTCCCCAAGGCGATTTGGGATGTCACAACCACCATTGATAATAATAATAATAATAATAATAATAATAATAATAATGTGAGGCACTTGTGCTGTATGCACAGATCAAAAGCTAGATTGGAGTGGTGGGAACGGATCATGCTAGTAAGAGGAAAGGCAATTAGGTCCAAGGACCTGAATCCGAAGGAGGCAATGGGCCATTGCATGAAACCAAGAGGAAAGCAATCAAAGCTTGCCATGGTCCATGTCATCATTAAAATCGATTATGGTGATAGGATTTTTACTTTTTAGGAGTCAAGAGAGAGCAGTGAGGATCACGCTTTATATATGGAGGACGATGAACTGTCAACAACATTTAATCATTCAAATGTGTGAGCGATGACTTAGACCTAGGGGAAAGTGAATAGGTCTTATGAATATCTATTTGTAATTAACTTTTTGCATCATGGAACCTAGTCCAGGTAGATCAAAATTCACCATTTTTGATCTCGATTAGTGACGCCCATCAAACTTGTTCTTTGTGAACCACTTGGTTGATGCTCCTAGCTTTGATTCTCTCAATCACATATAATATGGTATTTTAAAAATAAAATCCTAGATTGATTCTCAAAGTTCTCTCTCTACAATTATACATTCTCTTAGTAATACGTAAATAGTTGAAAGTTCCTTTAGAGGAATACCTTAGGACTGACTTGTGACCCCATATTTATAGCTAATATAGGAGAACCTTGAAGGATGGTAAGTGGAATCTTTTTAGGATCCTGATTTGAGAGTTTCCAAAAGTATATGTCGAGGTTCGACATCCTCACGACAAGCTTCGACCATTCAATCAATTACCATTTGATCGATGTACTATACTCTTAAGTAAAAACATAGTTTTGAAAAATGTTTAATTTTCTCAACTTAGAAAATTCATTTTCCAATAGCACATTCAATCTAAATCTTTGAGCCTCTCTAGGATCAATCTGGGTCATTTTAAGGTCTTTCTGTGGTCATTTTACCTGTGCAGAGGATGCAGATTTATCCCCCTTTTCTTCACAAATGTCTCTGCCTTGTCTTCAGTGATTGTACAAACAACTTTTTTTTTGATAAATAAGCAAATTCATTAAAAAAACGTTCAAAAGGGGAACGTGTCCCATAAACAACAAAGGGATCCTATGGTCCCAAAGAAGAAATAAAATCAATCATCTCCTCTGGGGAGGAACAAAAACAATACACTTTGACACATTACACCACAAGTTTTGAGTAGGAAATAACCAACACATGATTCATATTGATGAACTTAGCCAAATTTTCTGTTTCAACAAGTGTAATGAAAGGCTGTGGCTACAAAGTGAACCACAGAGACATAAGGAATTTACAAGGACCCTTTCTCAATAGGGATCAAAAACATTGATTCTTGGGCTCACCCAATGTATATCCAGTAGTTGTAATGCAGGTTGATACACACTCAGCTGTCTCACACTTTGCACACACCCTAGCTCACAAACATGTGCTCACAGCACTCCCCCTGTCCTAAGCAACCCTGCTTGGACCAAATAAGCTCTCACAGCATCTCAAATACATTATAAAAGATGTATAACAAATATGCTTGAGCTATTACACAAGATCAGAGTGAATAAGTAGCTTGAAGTATCAAACAACATCAAGTGCTCAATTGGTTTCTGCAGTATCAATGGTCTGAAGGGTAAAAAATGGGATGCGGCATCAATACAGACCAGAACTTGGTTCCCGCAGCCTTATATCAACAATATACACATGCTCAGATGACGAACTCAATGAGAATAGCAAGGTATAGCAAAGACAGTGCTCAAACAGGCCTAATTTCTGTAGAAAACCCTAACTAATGAGGTTCATGAGATCAAAACCTGAAATGGTCATTTCTTTAGGCAAAACTCAACTGGAACAGCCTCAAATCAACTATATAATCATGCTCAAAAACTCATGCAAGATATCAACACTATATACTTAGATCAGAAGCATAAACCAATAAAAGCATACATAAACTGAGGTATGAGACATCAAATGCTACTGCAGTAAGAAATTGAGTACAAACATGGTTTTTGCAAATGTAAAATGGTAAAACAAACTTGCTTCGGTCTTCATAGTGCACCAGAAACAGCTCAGATGGATAAAAGAAAACAGCACCATGAATCCTTCTTGATGATGAACAAAGATGTATGCACTCATACTAGGATTCTGAGGTGAATTGAAGCTCAAATCATGGATCTAAAACTCAGAAAATCATGCTATCTTTTACTCTCGAGACACATACACAATGTAGCTCTCTTAGACACTCAAAATTTGCTCACAAGACTTGACCTTTGGCTATTTGCTATAATAGCACATATTTATAGTGTACAACTGTTACGGGGTCGGACTTTGACAAATCCCCTAATAGCCATGGGGTGTTGTTAGTGTGTACAGTGGCATTTTCGTAAATATGCTGAAAAATTAAGTTTGGAGTTTGGGTTTGGAAAAGTTAGGGGAGCTTTCTTGAAGTCTAAGAAGTCTATTGTTGAAGACGGATTTGGATTTGGAGGTCCAGATAGTTTATTTTTCCCATTATGACTCAAATATATGCAATGTTTACTCATGTCAGAGCTGTGGTTTTCCCTTATTCAAATGTAGGGAAGCACTCCTCAGGCACCCATGCGCCTCAGCAAGGCCGTGGCACGCCTTGCATGTAACACGCATTGGGAGCTTGGATGCTTAGGCATGGCACGCACCACCCGAAGGTGGTGGCTAGAGAAGGAGACACTCGGTGGCGCGTTGGTGACACCAAGGACGGGCAGCGCGTACTTGGGCATGATTTGGGCGTACACGTGGTGTGCGCGCCATGCCCACATGCGTGCTCAAGCAAGCCCCAAGCCTTGTGGCATGGTTCGACAAACCAGCACATGTGGGTCCTTGGATTGTGCTAACTTGCCTTGAGCAAGGTTGTGGCTTGGAAGGACCGAAGTGTGGGCATGGCTCAGCACTATGCCCTAATAGACCAAAGCACAAGAGAACTCATGAGCATGGGTTGGCTTAGTTTAATTCAGTGGGCTTGGAACAGGCTAGGTTCACAAGGTTGACTCAGATGTTGCTTAAAGCATGGACCACAATTCATGGACATGTGGCATTGTCAAGTCAGGGACATGGGCACAAGGCAGTGGGCGTAAACAAGGCTCAGCATGCAAGGGTGGCTCAGGGGACTTAGACAAGGTTTATGGTTACAAAAAATGGCTAGGTGGGCTCAGTCGGTTGGGGGCGGTTACTAGTACTTCCCACTCATGTGCATATATTATGGGGAGTGGGGGTGTGCTGAGTAACCTCCCATGCACGTGGCACAATTCTGAGGTGATAACACACAGATGGTTGGGGTCAACTTTACTCCATTATGCTGATATATAGAGTTATATAGATATGTGGCAGATAATGGGCAATCTCCTGTGGACAGATGGCATGTGTTGGGCATGCCAGCAAACTAGCAGTTGAGCTTGTCAACTGCAAATGTAGTGCTAGCACTTTGAGATTGTGCGAGCACGACCCTAGGTGGATTCCTTACATTCTTGCAACTATAACTGTGTGTGAGAGTGTTTTACTTGCTGGGTGTCCTAGGCAGCAAGTGTGAGTTGGCTGCTCAAAGTCAGAAATCAGAGAAAAGTTGTTTTTATTTTTGGCTTAGTGCCATCATAGGTTAGGAGATTCGTATTCAAAATCGACCCCCGTGATAGTGACCAAGGTGCTGATATAGCCCTATTTCAGGATTAGAATGATGAGATCATTCAATCATTGGAGAGGGAATATTCTGACATTCCCTTGAGTGAATAGACCACATAGCCCTTGCCAACTCTACAGTTTTGTCCACTAGTGCACTCACATTTTCAGTATGTATGCTCACACCAGTTGTAGGTTAGAGAGAGAATGGAAACTTGGAGCCAAAGGAATGAATTAAGGATCATCAGTACTCTCTCACAAGGACCACAGTGCACATGTCACTAATGTGCTCATGTTCACAAAAAGACCAAAATACCCCTGGTAGGACACTTATCTCAAAATAACAGAAACCTGTACTGCAGCCTGTGTACATGCTAACCAAATTAATTCCTGAGCTCTATAATGCAATGTGGCATGCACAACAACTGTAAAATGATCACACACGTGTAAAAGACAGATGCCCGAGTGTGACAAGAAATCACGTGCTGCACTAGAAAATAAGCTGTGAAGGCCTGTAAATCTGATCTGTAATACATTGTACCTTCCTCAATCAATTTAAATTGAGTTCTCACATATAGAAAATGACCATACTACCCCTGTATATATCTGAATCAACCTGAGCACGCCAGAATCAGTGAAGTAACAAGGGAATAGACCCTAAGATCATGCATTTGACATTAAAAGAGCAATCTGTGCAGAATTCTGGGACCAACACATATACCTAACAAAGGAATTACCATCACAAGAAAAATTGATGCAAAATCTCTGACGATCGGGTGTCAAACTAAGTGTGCCATCCTTGAAAAATCAAAACCCAAATTATTAAGTTTGATTGTTGTGTCCCATCGTCACTCAAATGGCTTGTGGTTACACAAGATGCGGGCGGACATTAGCATTAAAAATGACAATGGCCTATAATAATCCATAGCCATAAAGGCCCATTAACAAATTGTGCCCCAAGGAAGGAATCTCATAATTGCTACTATTGAGTTCAAGGGGGGCCAACCCTCTACACAAATTGTTTGATCTAAAGCACATTAGAGAATGAATCATTTTTAAGAAAAAAAAAAAAAAAAAAAAAAAAGAAAAAGAAAAAAAAGAAGAAGCAAAGAAACAGATTAGAGGAAAACCTTAGAAATCACTGACTTCCATTATTTATTGAAAATCAGAAGCAGCCTTTGATTATCTATCTCTAGAAGTTGGGCTTCAATAATATGCCTCATGGCCCTCATCCATTACTCTAGAGATTGGGTGTGCTTCATTTTATATCTATCTTTTGAGAGGAAATCTGTAGTGAGCTTTCGGCAATCACACAAACAACCCTTAGACAGACTCTGTTATGTGTTGCTAAGCCTAAGTCTTAGCCCCAAGTCTCAAGGTGAAATTAGACATTAGCGGAGGAATCTAGGTTGGATTGTTGAATTAGATGGTCGGACTTCCCGTGACCTAGGTTTGATAGGCTCAATTAATGTTTAAATTAGTATTTCAAAAACTAAGCCCATCAATTGACCAAACATTTTGAATAGGTTTTAATTGAGAAAACAGTGAGCTTCGAATGAAGCATCGGCCCAAAATCATTTGAACTAACTCTAGTGAGCTTCCATTTATCAAACCCATCGAGCATATTGCTCAAACGCTATAGAAGTTTAATCACTCAAAGTCTCAAACTTGGCTTTGGTTGGTCAAACGGGACAAAATGATTTTGGAAACTTTCAAAAATCAGAATTTTAATTGGTTCTTTTTTCATGTTTTGGTTATAAATATGAGATTATAGTCCAAAGCATCCTTTGGATCTTCCTACATATTCTTAAGAGTATCTCTTTTAGGGAGAGGGATTTTAGAATTAATTTAGGATTTTAGAATAAAGAATACTCATGTGATTGAGTGATTCAAAGCAATGAGCAAATTAGAGAAGTATCATACAATCAATCAATGCGATGATTTCGTAGAAAACTTGAACCATGGAGAGCAAATTTGTGAGTGATCAAGTTGTTTGATTGACAGCAGCGTAATAAGGGGAAAATTGTTTGGCATGAACCCAAGTCGAAGGTAATTAGGGGATTGTTAGGAATTGGGATTAGAATCTAGTAACCTACTGATGTAATCTGTCCGTGCTTGAATGGTCCTGTATTTTTTTCCTTCATGGTGTTTTTCACAAAAAAAAAATAAATAAAAAATAAAATAAAATGTGTCTATGGACCTATTCACCCCTCTCTAGGTCTAAATTGAACCTTTCATACAATGTATCAGAGCTTAGGGTGCCAGTCCGTTCCCTTAGGTTTTCTCTTGTGCAAGCAAACTTGAAGTCTGTGATCCTAGTTCACTGAGTAAGCTAATTCACCCTTAAATTTTAGTGTGACACATTGTCAAAGGTAGGCAACAACAGTTCTTGGATCTCAATAGAAGGATTGTACAGACTTTGACCTTTTTTGCTGTCTTAAGCATTAGATGCCTTGTGGTTACAAGCTTTGCCTTTGTATAATTTTATGACTAGGTTGAAAATTCATGTGATACAAAATAATTTAATGATTTATGTGTCGAAAGTTTCACATATCATAAAGCATTAGTCTTAATTGTAACAAACTTTGGAGGAGGGTGATTGTGGGCGTATATGGGGAGCGAGAGGAGGTTGTTGCTCTTTTGAGAGGAGACTCCCTAGTTGAGATGGGGTTTGGAAATTCATTCGGAAGGGGTGGGATGAATTTTCCACACACATTAGGTTTCGAGTCAATAATGTCAGGGGAATCTGCTTTTGGGAGGAAATTTGGTGCGGAGATCGTTCTCTTGCCCTACCTTTCATAGACTTTTTTGGATTGCTACATATAGACATGCCTTGGTGGTCGATTGCTATCGTCTTGATAGTGAGAGTACGGCTTGGGATGTGTGCTTCTTAAGGAATTTCTAGGATTAGCAGATTCAGGATGCCATTGGTTTTTTGGAGTTGCTGTATCGCCTAGAGATTGTGGGAGGGGTTCTTGACTCTTGGGTGTAGGTTCCCTCTTCACAAAGTCAATTTGATGTTAGGCCTTTTTTAGGTGTCTCTCGGATGCCCCGAGCCCGCCCTTTCCTTGGAAAGCTATTTTTCGTTTGAAGGCCCCTCTCAAAGTGACATTTTTTTCATGGACATCCATTTTTGGGAAGATCTTTAGCCAAGATAAACACCTTAAGGGGAGGCATCAGATTGTAGTCAATTGGTGTTGTATGTGTAAGAATGACAAAGAAATGGTCGATCACCTTCTTATGCATTGCCCAGTGGCTCGAGATTACTGGATTTTATTCTTGGGCTTGTTTGGGGTTCAGTGGGTTATGTCTATGCCTAGGTCTCCAGAGGCTTGGTTGAGGCTTAGAGAGGTTTTATAGTGGAGGCCGAGCTTGTGATTTCTGGACGGTTATGCCGTTGTGTCTGGTGGTGTCTGTGTTTTGAAATAAATAGATCTTTTTAAGGAAAGGATAATCCTATAGGTAGTTGGAGCTCTCCATTATTAGTACCCTTTTTTGTTGGGTTCTAGGGAGAATTTGTAAATCCTTGGGAGGAGCTTGTAGATTGTTTGGACTCATTGAGGATGTAGAGGCCCTATTTGGCCTGGTGTAGCTTTTGAGGGATGGATTCCTCTTTTGAACACCTTTTATACTATCTTAACTTATCAAAATGAAAAAAAGGTGGTGCTTAACTGCTTATCGTATGTTGTATAATTTTTCTATGTAAATATATATATTGTTTTGTTGCATATATTTCACCATGTCATTGTTCTTTTTAAAGTTTTTTCATGTGGAGTGTCATGTCATTAAATTCAGATGACCATTTGACTAAGGCTCCGTTTGTTAGGAAGGAAGTAAATTGAATGAAAGGGAGAGAAGAAGGGAAGGATGAGATATCCGTAGGAAAGAGATTATGGACTTCCCTCATTTTGTTCTGTTGAATGGAAGAGAAGAGAAGAACCTATCAAATTCCTTTCTTCGTTGTGAGAGAAGAGAAGGGAGAATTTAAAATTATTTTTATCATTATACCTTTCGTTATTTTTTTTTTCCCGGTAAATAGCCATCATCTTTACTCATTTAAATAGTACCATTAATTTCACTCTAATTTATTGTTTGCTTTAATTATATATATATATATATATATATATATATATATATATATAATACCATATTTCATCATGAATAATAATAATATAAAAAAATGTATCCCACTATGTACATACTTCTTTGATAAATATTATCCCAGTAGAGTCATGTCAAACTAAAATTCTTATATTCAGCCATTTGCGTTGTATTTAACTTGCATTACAATATGAGATCTGAACACTCAAAATTATTTGTACCACTAGTTGTAGTCTTACAATATATGACAATACTAGTGAAGTAACTACTGTTTTTTGAACTAGGTGTGAATATGGAGTTTTTTTTTTTTTGGTTCTAAATATGTTCTAAAAAAATGCTTTATGGCATTGTATGGTTCTTTATGTAAAATGTGTATTTTTTCTTCTGAATCCTCTTTTTTACTAATAAGGAAATTATATAAAGAACAATCCATATATATATATATATATATATATATAATATCCAGATCTCGACCAAACAAGGATTACAAGGTTAAGGAATTTTTTTTTTTTTTTTTTTTTTTTTTGTGCGTGAGGTGAGATGAGATGTGTAGGGTTTAATTTTTTATATTTGGAAAGCATAATATTGTAATTTAATAGTTTTATAATAGCTCCACTTGTTTTCTCTCCTGTCTTTCGCCCAAATTTGGGCAGATGAAAATTTATAAAGAAAGAGGGATAAGACATCCCTCCTATTATCCTTTCCCTCCGTGTCTCCTTCCTACCGAACGAAGGAATTTTGTTCCTTCCTTCTTATTTTCTTTCCACCCCTTTTTCTTCCTTCCTACTGAGCAGAGCATAAGTGAAAAATAACTAAAACTGATGTCTGTAGAAATATACATCAGCTCATTTATTTAAAATTGCAATTCACTATACTATTTAAGAGACATTTTGATGCTTTAATGTTGCCCAATTATGTAAATTGGCATTAAGCATCCTTGTGTCCTTTCTTATAGGGCTATAAAAGCCTTTTGGAAAATTTTCTTGTGTACTGAGGAGCAAAGAGTCAAAAGTGTAAGGACAAAAAAGTTGTGGATACTGATATGTCTTTACCCTGTATTAGGAGTTTGGCCCTTTTCAACAGGCCAATTTTGGGAAAGTGGTTGTGGAGAGAGGTTGACCTTATTCCTCGTTGGCCACACTTTCGGAAGTGATCATCATCGTTTGGGGAGGAGAGAGGCGGTTGGCCCTTAGATCCGGTCAGATTCGCTAGAGGTGTGGGTGTTTGGAAATTCATTCGTAAGGGAAGGGATGAATTTTCTAAGCATATTAGATTTAGAGTACGGGATGGCAAGGGAGATCGGTTCTGGGAGGATTTATGGTGTGGTGATCGCCCGTTGGCTCGTTCCTTTCCCAAACTTTTCCGGATTCCTTGGATAGACATGCTTTGGTGGCCGACTGTTATCGGCTTGTTGTACGGAGAGGAAGTAGATGGTAGGGGCACGAATTCTCTGGTTTGGGTGCCTTCCTCTCAGGGGAGATTCGAGGTTCGTTCCCTATTCTGTTGTTTCTCTGAATTTCATGGTTCTAATTTCCGTTAGAAGACGATAAGGCGTTCCAAGACTCCCCTCAAAGTGGCCTTTTTTGTCTGGATTGTTGTTTGGGGCAAGATTTTGACCCTGGATAATTAGAGAAAGAGAAGATAGATTACAATCAATTGGTGTTGTTTGTGCAAGAGGAGTGGCGAGTCTGTGGATCACCTTTTTTTGCATTCCCTTGTAGCTCACGACTATTGGAGCCTTATCTTTGGCCTTTTCAGCGTCCATTGGGTTATGCCTCAGTCCTCGAGTTGATTGAAGCTTGGCAAGGCTGTAGTGTGGGAGCCCACGCCTGTGAGTGTTGGAGGGTGGTTCCCCTTTGTGTTTGGTGATGCTTATGAAAGGAGCGGAATGGAAGATCTTTTGAAGGGGAGGAATCTTCCTTTGGGGCTTTGAAGTTTTATATTATTAGCTCTCTTTTTAGTTGGGTTTTGGGGAGAAATTGTATATCCGTTGATGAGTCTATTGATTTTTTGGGTTCGGTGGGTCCTTAGGACCTTGTCTCTGGCTTCGGCCTTTGTATAGCTATTGGGACACGTTCCCCGTTTGAACACTTTCTAATACATTTTACTTATAAAAAAAAAAAGATATATATATATATATATATACATATATACACATATATATGTCTTTACCCTGTAGCCAAATGCATGGCAATTCAATCCTAGCATGATAGTACTAAGATCTTAAAAGTAACACGTATTAACTTCAAACCGGAGATAACACTACATGAAGAGCTTATATGCGTTCTTTCACAGCGGCATTTATTCTATTTTTTCCATCCCCTTCTAGTAAGCTTGTTCCCCTGTAAAATTGCTGACTACATAAAAGACTCTAGAGGATTTATTTGAAATTTGTGCCTGGTTTTCGTGGACAATCCGGTAAGATCTGGTAGTTCAGTGTCATTTTGGCCTAGTATATGCTACAAATCCCATTTGGGCATTTTGGAGTAAGGTAGAACAGTAAAAACTTCAACTTTAAATGTTAGTGTCTCTTTTTTATTCATCCTCGCAGTACAGCAAGTTTATTCATCCTCGCAGTACATCAAGTCTGTTCGATGTTTTTTTATTCATCCTGCTTATTCAGTTATGTTGTGCTTAGTTTGTTTATTTATATTTTGTCAGTTATGTTGTGCTTTGTTTGTTTATTTATGCTTTGTTTATTGTTTCAGAGAGGAAACAGTAATTGCACTAGTTAGATTGGGTGCAGCTCCAGGTTCCGTTGATGACCCTACACCAGCATTTCCTGGAGGACAAACTGCTGCCGATCTAGCATCAAGTAGAGGCCATAAAGGACTTGCTGGATATTTGGCAGAAGCAGATCTAACTAGTCATCTTTCTAACTTGACTGTCAATGAGAATGGTGTGGACAGTTCTGCTGCCACTATTTTGGCAGAGAAGGCCCTTGAAGCTGCAAAGCAAAATGTTGTCCAATCAGAGAAGACAACAAATGAGGAACTTTCTTTGAGAGGGTCTCTTGCTGCTGTTAGAAAATCAGCACATGCAGCTGCCCTCATCCAAGCTTCTTTTAGGGCTCGTTCATTCCATCAGAGGCAGTTAACAAAGAGCAGCAATGACATTTCTGAAGTTTCACTTAATCTAGTTGCTCTTGGTTCTTATAAGGCACAAAAGATTAGGAACTTTGATGATTATTTGCACTCTGCAGCTATAAAGATCCAGCAGAAATACCGTGGCTGGAAGGGTAGAAAAGATTTTTTGAAGATACGCAACCGTATTGTGAAAATCCAGGTACACAACTCATAACTTGCTTTGTTTGTGGGACTAGTTTTTTGAAAAAAATTTGATCTTGTTCCTTGATTAAATACTCTATTTTGTTAATTATACTAACATATCAACAACCTGTTTATCCAATCAAAAAGACATCAATATTTGTACGAGTATAAATGTCCTTTCACAATTTGTGTTGTAGCTTTGGTTTTTCCGATCCAGTTTTCTATTGTTGGATTTTCTGATTTGAATTTGTTAGTATATTCAAATCTTGTTTAACTTACTTTGATATTTGGGTTTAGTTTAGCATTTGATGTTTCCTAATGGTGTGGGAGTATTTGCAATGCCTGCTTAAGTGGTCTGTCACACAATTAGTACGCCAGACTTGAGTGTGAAACTTGCTCTTAAAGTTGTCACATGCACTGCACATTTTGTATTGTACCTTTGGATCTCATCTTTAGATGTGTTTTCCCAATCCAATTTTCTATTTTGTGC
Source organism: Cornus florida (assembly GCF_030987335.1). Classification (NCBI taxonomy): domain Eukaryota; kingdom Viridiplantae; phylum Streptophyta; class Magnoliopsida; order Cornales; family Cornaceae; genus Cornus; species Cornus florida. Next base: position 5,557,597 of record NW_026775571.1, read on the forward strand.
TTTCCGGTTTTGAAGTGGTTACTATATTCATATCTTGATTTTGTTACTTCGATATTTGGGTTTAGTTTAGCTGGTGATGTTTCCTAATGGCATGAGAGTGTTTGCATGCTTTGCCTAAGTGGTCACATGATATGCACATTAGACTTGACTATGAAACTCATGTTCTTAAAGTTGTCACATGCAATGCACATGAAAGCTTTTCAGTTTAACATATTTGTAGGGCAACACAATGTACCGTATTCATTTGTTGGCCAATAAATTGTAGAGCAATCTAAGGGTTGCAGTTTAAGGGGTGCTCTTTTCTTCATTGGGATTGTGTTAGGTGATAATCATCTGGTGTTCTGTCTAGTTCTCATGATTGCAAAGAAGTTCATTATGAAGTTTTTGGCTGTGATTGACAATTTTTGTCAAAACCTTGACTGTTTCTCAACTTTTTCTTACCATTAAGCTGCAATCTAAATTCTTAATTCAATTTATAAGGTTCTTTAGAAGCTTCTTTGAGTCTTGGATGAAACTGAGGCTGAATGTGTTTCTCTATCATTCACAAATATGTTGGTTATTGCAGTATATGGGGATTTGTCCACTTTTAGATTAAATTAGACTAAACACTCTCTATCTTGGAAGTATAGGCGCTTAAATTTTTTGTTCATGTTGCCGATGCTTTCAGGCTCATGTGAGGGGGCATCAAGTTCGTATGCAATATAAAAAGGTTGTTTGGTCTGTTAGTATTGTTGAGAAGGCCATACTGCGTTGGAGGCGAAGAAGACCTGGTTTGCGAGGATTTCTGACACAGAAAACAATTCAAAATGTAGTACCCGGGACTGAAAAGAATGATGAGTATGAATTTTTACGAATAGGCCGGAAACAGAAATCTGCAGGTGTTGATAAGGCTTTGGCAAGAGTGCAATCCATGGTTCGTCACCCAGAGGCACGTGATCAGTATATGAGGCTGGTTAAAAAATTTGAGAATTTTAAGGTGACTTGACATACCTTTCTGCATTAAACTTCAAACATATTTATAATGTGGTTAACCTATGGATGAATTGTTGCAGTTTGTATTCTGAGCTGTTATAATTCACCTTGTATTCTAAGCTTCTGTCAACTGCAACTAATGGTGTTGAAGGATTTAAATATTAGATTTATTAATGGTGTTGAAGGATTTAAATATTAGAGTTACACCCTCTTTAACAACAAGGGGCGGGAGGGGGGAGTGGTTGGCTTTTTTCTCAAACTCTATTAATAGTAAGTATTTATAGTATTAATGGTAACTTTGTAGAGGAAAATTATATTTGTCCCCGCCAAAATTCTCTCAAAACTCTAGTGAAGGTAATTATTTATAGTTATTATAGTGATTTTGTATAGGGAAATTTTCTTTTTTTGATAAGTAATATTGTTGTAAATAGCAAAATAGAAGTAAAAAACAAGTAAAACACACGGATATTACGTATTTTAGCCACAAAAGGTAATTATTTATAGTTATTCTAGTGATTTTGTATATGGAATTTTTGATAAGTAATATTGTTGTAGATAACAAAATAGATGTCAAAAGAAATGAAACGAGTAGAACACACAGATATTACGTTGTTCAGCCACTAGGGCCTACATCCACAGCACAAAGAACTCAAAGGCTACATAACTTTTATAATATTTTCCTTTTTCATACACAATACAATGGTGGAGGCTCCTCTACATATGAGAAGAAATTGTGAGAATGAAAACAGGAGGATGATTTTTCTCCACTGATTCCTAACAGTAAAATTTCAATAATAGGAAACATCATCATATAGTGGAGAATTTTCCTCCATTAATTATTCCATTAAATCTTCAATACTCCCCCTCAAGTTGGAGCATGAATACCCAACTTGCCATTGAGATGACAAGTAGCAACAAGTGCAAATAATGAAGAGGGGAGAGAAGGCAAAGAACAATGCTACCGAACACAACGGCAACCCACACAAGTCAACTAAAACTGCCGGAAACACGGCAAAGGCGAAGGACAATGCTATCGAACACACCGGCAACCCAAATAAGTCAAATAAAAACTGCCAGAGACACAGCAAAGGCGAAGAGCAATGCTACCGAACACACGACCAGCCCAAACAAGTCATAAATAGCACCGAGAAACCCTTAGCAACATCTAAGGAATACCCCCAAAATAGGGTTCCGAACCTAGGTAAAGAAATTTGGCTCTGATACCATGTTGTAAATAACAAAATAGAAGTCGAGAGAAATAAAACGAGTAGAACACACAGATATTACGTTCTTCAACCACTAGGGTCTACACCCACATCACAAAGAGTTCAAAGGGCTACATCACTTTTATAATATTTTCCCTTTCATACACAATACAATGGTGGAGGCTCCTCTGTATATTGAGAAGAAATGATGAGAATGGAAAGAGATAGAAAATAGGAAAGGAGAAATTTTCTCCACTAATTCCTTTAGTAATCCTAAATCTTGAATAATAGGAAACAACATCATTTAGTGGAGGATTTTACTCCACTGATTCTTCCATTTAAATCTTTAATACTCTCTCTCAAGTTGGAGCATGAATACCCAACTTGCCATTGAGATGACGAGTAGCAACAAGTGCGAATAATGAAGAGAGAAGAGAGAAGGCAAATAACAATGCTACCGAACACACCGGCAGCCCAAACAAGTACAAAAATTGTCGGAAACATGGTAAAGGCGAAGAACAATGCTACCTAACGCACCGGCAGCCCAAACAAGTGAATAGTAAACAACATCATTTAGTGGAGGATTTTCCTCCACTGATTCTTCCATTAAATCTTCGATAAATATTGTATTGAGAAGCGTTGAAAAGGGAACGCGTCCCTCAGAAACTAAACAATGCCAAATAGGTCCTCTAAACTTTCAATGAGTCCAAAAAATCAACTCTCTTTCATGGATTTATAATTTCTTCTAAGAACCCATGAAAAAAGAGTGCTAATAATGGAGAACTTCAGCGCGTCAATAGGGCTCTCCTGTCCTTCAAAAGATCTCTAATGTCTTTCAAGCCATAAACACCACCTGACGCATAAAGGTGACCCTGCATAAATCACAAGCTTGGACCCCTATTGTTCAACCTCTCTAAGCCTCAACCAAGCCTTTGGAAGACCTGGGTATAACCCACTATACCCCGAACAATCTCAACATCAAAACCCAGCAGTCCCAAGCTGGGCAACGCAAAAGAAGATGATCATCAACTATTTCCTCATTTCAAGTACATGCTAGAACAATTGACCGCAACTTGTCTCCTCCTTTTGATTATCTTGGGTCAAAATCTTCCCCAACACCGATGTCCAAGCAAAGAAGGCCACTTTAAGACAAGCCTTGGAATGCCAAATAGCCTTCACAAGAACACAGTCCCTAGAGCATCCGTAAGACACCTATGGAAAGACCGAACCTCAAAGCGACCCTGGGAAAAAGGAACCCACACCACGGAATCAAGAACTCCGTCCACAATCTCCTGGCAATACAACTGCTCCAAAAAACCAATGACGTCCTCAATCTCCCAATTCTGAAAGTTCCTCGTAAAATGCACTTCCCAGGATGTTCTTCTGTTATCAAGGTGATAGCAGTCAAACACCAAGGCGCATTTGTCCGTGGCAATCCTGAAGAGTCTAGGAAAAGAGAGGGCAAGAGGACGATAACCACACCAGACATCCTCCCAAAAACATATTGTGCTGCCATACTTGACTCGAAACATGATGTGTTTAGAAAATTCTATCCCAACACTCTTGGATGAACTTCCAAACCCTAACTCCCACTGGGATTCTCACCTCAAGAAAGCACCATCCACCTATATCCTCCCCAAATTTACTCGCAATCACCCTCCTCCGTAGTCTGTCTCTCTCCACCCCAGACCTTCATAACCACTTCCCGAAGAGGGCCTTATTGAAAGGCGCTAGTCTTTTGATACCCAATCCACCCTTTCGAATAGGGCTACACACCTACTCCCAGTTGACCAAATGATACTTAAACTCCTCCCCTTCCTTCCCCCATAGAAAGTTCCGCTGCAACCTCTAAATCCTTTCAACCACGGAAGAAGGAATCTGAAAAAGAGAAAGGAAATAAGTAGGGAGGCTCGACAAAGTGCTCGTTCATCAAAGGGAAAGTTTTGGGGAGGATTTTGTATAGGGAAAATTAATGTTGGCCTCCCAAATTTTTGATAAATTCCCATTTATAATTTACCTATATATGGTAATTAAAGGTGGTTTGTGAAATGAATTACTTGTGATGCTTTCAAAAGCTTCAGTCTTGCTTTTAAAATTTCAAATGTAATAAAAAGGGTTGTAATCCTTGTTACAACATATCAGAACTCTATTTATATATCACACACGCACACATGTTTATATATTTGTTCTGATTTTACCGGAGAAGGATAAAAATGCTCCACAATTGACAACCTCATTTATTGATTTGTTAACTAATCTTCTCTTCATTTATTCTTCTCATCAGTTATAGAAATGCTTTTAAAAGTGCACTAAAATAAAATTTGTTACATTTATTTTCTTTTTAAGATCTCATTTTATATTTTTTACTTTGGCCCCCACAAAGTAATATTTTTGGGTCCGCCTCTATTAAGAGGTTAAGCTTTTGGAATAGATGATTGCTAGCATGATATCAAAGGAGGCAATGTCCTATGTTCAAACCTCACCATCACCTTGATATTTAAAATTGTAGCACGTGTGTTGGACCAAAAGATGGTCACACGTGTGGAGGCGTGTTGAAGGATTTAAATATTAAAGTTAACCCTCTTTAACAACTTAAGCTTTTGTAGTAGATGGTTGTTAACAAATGGGATGAAAAAATTTAAGTTTGAAGAAACAATGTGTAGTTGTGGCTTCAAACCGTTGCAACTATTAACAAAAATGTTTTGAAGTAACAGGTATCTTTATGTAATTTGTCCTTTTAAGTCAATCAATAAGTAAAAATCATATGGGACTTTCCAAAAATTTTGAAAGTTACATATATTAGGAGATTTGGCTTGAATGGAAAAAGAAATTCATGTTGTCAGCCTCATTCATATGCGATCAAGGCAAGGATGATGATGATGCTGTCCAGAATTTATTGGTTAATGGCTTTAATAGAACAACCGAGTCTATTTCATCACTCCGGGATAACTTTTCCATCGTACAAATTTAATGGGTGTATAATGTCGTAAATTCAGTAACAGACTAGCAACTGTCGACACAATTGAGTCCTCATGTTTGACTGTCAGTTTAATATGACAAATGTTTTGGTTAGTATTTTTTTTCTTTTTCATAATAAATATGTAAAATAGTACAATAAAATGTACTATATTTGTCCTAAGTTATAGTAATTAACATGTTTAGTAATTGAATTAAAAACATTTGTGGAGTTTTGGGAAAAAAAATATTTGGTAGCAATTAGAATTATTAGTTATTCACCATGGAACCAAAGTAGGTAGAAAATTTTCCTTATGAGTTTCCATCAGTGGACAAAATATATTGTTCAAAGTTAACGATTATGGTGCTCCTTTTTTTTGTTATGAAGCTGTTTCTGTTTAAGCACTTGGATATTATACATTGTTTCTAGTTACAAACGCTGCTCTAACTTCCACTTGAAGATTGGAACTTCTCATGATATTTGCTGTTTATTTGTGAAAAAAAAAAAGGTATATGTGTGTGTGTGTGAGAGAGAGAGAGAGAATATGTACAGAACTATAGTTTCTGAAATAATTATTGCAATGCATCATTGAATTGGTCGTCTCCTTTTAAGTGGATTTTAGGGTTTTGCTACAAATTCGTTCATCGAGTTGGTTAACGAGCTCTCTGCTTATCTCTGTATCCCACAATATATATATATTATTTTTTTTAACAGTTAGGCAATGAAGGAAGCAGTGTGTCGCAGCAAGTCAAAGGTTCTGAATAGCAAATTAAAGAGGAAATATACCCACGTTATAGTATGGATGGACGATTCAACATATGGCTGTATGGCGTTCTTGAAAGAAAATCAAAGAGGAATATTTAAATAGAGCATAGTATAGATTGATGACTCAACATATGGTAGTATGGCTCATCAGGTGTACTGGTGATACTTGTAAGTATTGGCTAACACGTCTTATTTCTGAGGATATTCATCATCAAAAAAGCAAGAGTGGTGGGGATGTACATGTTTCTGTTTTTCCTTGTAAACTGGAGTCTAGTGCTGTTGATAATGGGATGAAGTTCTCTGGTTGAGTACTGGGAACTAATGCTGTGTAGCTTTTTTGCAATAACAAATTGTGATATTAACTGTTCAGTGCATAGCAAATGCAATTTTTGCCTTTCTCCGCACATAGATGTAGAAGTATTTTGCACGAAAGGAAATTTCTGCCTTCATATTTAATATGACTATAAACTCTGTTTTGATTAACTGGTAACAATGGATTTACGACAATTAGTGTATTGTATTAGCTTCATTAAAGCATTCTCTACTTCTGCAAAGTAGAATGACCTCAGTTGTGCAAGCTCAATGTTCCTGTGATTTTTTATGTTTCCAGAAAGCAGAAGTCTCCAATAGCTTCCTCCTATAATAATCTGTTTTATTACATTCATCATTAATTGTTCTTTTGTGCCTTTTCAACTGGCAAGCAGTACCAAAATTTATCATGGCATATAAGAATTTGTTTTGGGTAGGTAGTCTAGAAGAAACCGAGCAGCAGGGAAGATGCAGTGTCTAATTTTTATTATTATTATTATTTTTTGTTTGGCGTTTCCAAGCAGAAATATGGTGCATAAAGCCCATGCGTGCTGCTGTAAGTTGTATATCTTTTTGTGCTTGCTTTATTTATTTTTTAAGAATTGTGATACAGGGTTACGGGCTGTTTCCCTCTCTCGACAATGAAGCTTATTCCAATTGTCTCACTGGCCTACCTTCACTCCTGTTATTTTTATTTTGAAGTCATATCTAATATTCAGAGTTTGCCTTGATTTGATACGGCTCTCGCGGCCTGCACCAAAAACAGTGCCTTAAGTCGACTGCTGCGCGTTCTGGGATTAATGCAAGGAGGATGACATCACCCCCTCACATGAAAAAGGAGCTCATTTGGCATTATGTTGGTGGCTGAGAACTGAGAAGTTGACCAAATGGTAAGAAACAGATGAGCTTCATCTCTGTTTTTTCTTTGTTTCTAGACAGGCTCTGAAACTTGATGTTCAGTGCATGAGATCAATGAATCAATTCAGGAAACAAATCTCACTTATTCTGATAAATAACATAATAGCTTTCATAAATCACATCCGAAGTAAAGATTATTTACATGCCACAACAAATTCAACACAATGCAATAAGCTAAGATTACGTGTCGACTTCCGAAGCGTTTATATCTTATAGATACATCTCTTACGGCTCAACATATGAATTGTTCGAATCTAACTGCAAGCAAACAAAAGAAAAAGGAATATATATATCTCCAGGGCTCCAAACTTCATGCTTTCCCATCTCTTTTATGAATGGTAGGGGAAAGTTGATGAGCCTCGAGGTCTGTCATCTTCATCCTGTCAGCCGTTGTTTGATCTCAATTGCTCACTTGCCTGATTTTTCTTTCTATATCATCATTTCCGTCCATTTTCATCACGTGAATGGCTGCCATGAATTTTACGGTACTGAGCCAGTTCATCATTTACCCGCAAAAGCTGATTTCCCGAACGTGACAACCTCCTGCTAAGATCGGCATTAGTAGGCCTCAAAATGCTGCTGTTCACCTGTTACGACCAAGAAAACTTTGGCACATGAGAAACAGAAAACTAACATTGGAGATTTTAGGGCAGGGGAGGGGAGGTTCAACGAATTACTTCACCTGCTTTTGAACTCGTGGTTGGACATTTTGGGTCCCAATTAGTTTTCTCACCATATCATCCAGTTCAGCAATTTTTCGATTCAAATTGGTCTTGTCCTTCTGTAGAAAAAAAAGGTAGCAGCGGTGTACTTTAAAGGAACCTCTTGATGGCAAAATTGAAAAGTCGAGAATTAAGATATCTGAGAGTTGGAAGGACTAATGTGCCTAAGAACATATTCACACCTTCAACATTTCATTTTGTGCAGTCAGCAACTGATCCCGCTCGTTTAGTTGTTCAACAGTCATCTGGACACACAGTATTTCTTGTCCTCTTTTATTTACTTCTGAAATGCATCTATTGAACAAGAAATCCATGCAGGATCAAAAAACTATTAGATATCGATGCAAGATATACGGTGAGGGTCAGTGAGGACAAATTATATAATCCATATGATGTTAAATGTGACTAGAAAATCCAATGAATATGTTGAGTGCATATGCCATATTAGGTATAAGACTGCCAGCAAGTTATTTCTGCAACAGATTATCAATAAATTTCATTTGATATTACTAGTAAGAGATATTTTAGGTGGAGCACTTCAAAAGATGGTTTGTTAGGAAAAGTACACCTAAAGGTGGGGTGAATAGATCTTGAAAACTAAATGATGAACTTTTAACCCATTTTTAACTTCCAACTATATCAAGTAACTGAAATTCAACTATTAATGAAGGAGCATATAATAAAAGGTAAGAGTTTGGAAATAAAAATAGCATAAAATCATCCACCCATGAACACCAATTTTACGTGGAAACCGAAAATCCCAAGACCTGGTACAGGCAGATCAAATCCATTATCAGAATAGAAGTGTACTAGACTAGAATAGTCTAAACCCAAGAATCCCATAGTTACCTCTAACCCAGATTCATGCCAGATGAGCCAACACGATTTTCGGTTGCTGCTAGTCACCATCTATATTCTATATGAGTGATGAATGAAACAAAGATCTACCAATTGAATGGCTAGGATGCACTCTACAATTGCCTCACAAAAATATATGATGCTCAGTATATGCTCCATACGTTTATGTGCTTGAATAGCTTTTATAAAAGCATAGGATCTTAATATGAAAACTATTTCGAAAACCTTTTACAGCTGATTTTGCTCAATCAAAATTAAGCTCGACCGGTTGAAATTGATCCAGTGAGTTTGGATTTGATTCATTGATGGATTGAAATTCCAGTCCTTGTTCCTTTAGGATTTTGAAAATAGATACATTCTGAAAACAATTTCATGCATTCTAAAACATGTTTTTGTGGATCAAAACATGTAAATTAAAAAAACCGTAACATATTTAACTGAATGAATGTGTGAATATGAACTGTAATTTGGTAAGTGCACAATTTGAGAGTTGAATTTACCTTTTTGCCCTAGTTGAACATCAAATTTTCTGATATGCCCTTATTGACAGAAGTAATTCAACTACCCAAACTAACTCATAAAACATAAGTAAAAACTAAAAATCAAGATTACAGACTGGTTGCACGAAATTTACCAATCAAAGTCCTATTGACCTTACACCAATATTACATAAATTGCTATTCCTCTACTTTTCCATTAATTTGTCTTATCAATACTGTCATCATATTTGGAAAATCTCAACCTAATTTACAATTCCAATTTTGAATTCATTTAGCACCTAATTACAAGGATGAAACAGACAGAAACATATTCAGTTGTGGAATTTGGTGAAAAGGACTCACCTCTCTCGTTCTTCGATTAAATCGCTAATCTGCCTCCTTAGATTCAGAATTTCTTGCTCCTAGTTCAATAAATATGAAAAAAATAAAAATAAAAAAAAAATAGAAGGCCTAAAGTTAAAGCAATAAACTTACCAAAAAAAAAGTTGAAGCAGCAAGTGTTATATCAAAGATCTGTCAATATACCATTTCAGCAGACTTCTGTGTTTGTTCCTGTGCCCCTTCTACAAATCTTTGAAGCTGATACTGGTCTATCAAATTCTAGGATGTGCCAAAAGAAAAATGCACACAAATAAATAAGAAATTGCAGTTCAAAAGAATCTTGTTTTTGAGATACTATTCTAAACCTTACTGCGTAGTTTGTCATGTCCATCTTGACACCAAGTAAATCCCGAATGACGTCATGGGTCATGCTTTCTGCTGCAGCCAGTCTAGTGGTCAGCATATAAACCTGATGCACTACGGATTGTCAGTATGTTGTACTATAGACACAACAACCAGTGAAAGTATTTAGATACCAATGTTTAAGGGTAGAAAGAGAGAAAGAGAGAGAGAGAGAATTATGATACACGAGAGAAGACCATGAGAAGCAATTAAACAAATATGGAAAAGGTCAAGAATTTTGTTCAGTAAGAGAAAGTAAGTCATCTTCATCCCTGCCAAAATAATATGGCAAACACAATAGGGCCCTCAGATTACTCCAGACAGGAAATTAAGTGAGGTAGGCTACTTTACCTCTTTTTGTTGACCAGCTGCCAAGGCTTCTAGCTCTTCTATCCGAAGCCTAGCCAATGACAATTCCTGATCCTTCTCCAAATTCATTTGCTGAACCAAACTTGCAATGCATCTGAATGGGGAGCTAGAACCCCTGGTTCTCATTGAACTTTTCTCTGTTTTATCTAATGCTGGTGTTGTTGATGTTAAAGTTGATGGATTTGTCTTTACTTCACGAACCATTGCCTCCAAGGACTTGTACTGTCCAAAGGGTATGGATCAAATGCAGTACTATAACATAAAATATTAGGCATACTGGTTGCTAATGAAAGGGAATATTGGAAGCCAACCAATTAATTACACGGTTTACACCCATTGTTCAATGTGACCAAGGACTTCGAGAGTTAGGCCCCACCATGACTAGCACTCAACTAGAAGCTTATATACCAAAACAAATAATTTCGGATCTTGCTGACTATAAATCTTAGAAAATTAGTGGTTCACCATGATTTTATGATCAGTGAGAGCTACTCATCTAAAGACCTTTTGTACTCCAACTAAAAGGGTGCATCTAAACAAATCATTCTTACATACTGATTCATAAGGATTCACATCACAAATCGGTTAGAGAAACAAATTATGAGACGTTGTACCTTCTGTTGGTACTGTGATGCCTGAGCTTCAGCATGCAATACAAGTTCAGAGATGTACTCCTTGCATTGTTTCATCTACAGAAGATAAACAACAATTTATGCTTCAAACAGAGAAATAGCAGTTGATGAAAGTAATTCTATAACACGAAAATTTGCTCCACCTCTTTTGCGTGTTCTGCTCTTTCTTCTTCAAGAACTCTTATCCGATTATGTGCCTCATGAAGTTCCAGGGCTCTATTATGCAGCTGTCTGCAATAGAATCATTTAATTAATTACAAATAAAAATAATAGTTACAAGTATTAACTAATATTTAGTGCAAAGATAGCAGGTGGACCCTTCTACCTTGGAGGTTGATCTTCAGGTAGTTCGACAGTGTAGTTCTCCTGGTTTTCAGTAAAGTTTTCAACTGTCAACATTCTCCTTCTCAGGTCTTGAAGTTCTAGTTCCAATGAATCTCTTATAAATTGATGTCTTTCTACCTCGCCTTCCATTTCGGACACCTGACACCCCCCCAAAACCGGAAACCAAAAAAAAAATAGACATACATAAAATGATTTGAAATAAGTAAACATGAAATTCAGACACTCAACAGAAGTCATATATGGTTCACATTATGCAAAAATTCAGTCCTGAAAATAAAAAATATCAACTTACTGACACTTTTATTTCCATCAATATCTGTAAATCCCACATTTAAAGGATTATAAGAGCAACTAACCTTTTTCTCCAACACATTTATGGTGAATTCAAGCTCTTCAACAGAATGTTCTAAAATCTTAACCTCCTCTTCCTTTTGTTCAGCATACATTTTACTTGCCTCTGACTCCTAGAAGAAGATTTCCAAGTTTCACATACAAAAGATCCAGCAATTATCTAGAATTATAACAGTTCTTTATATGTACATACCTGGCGGGATTCAACAGCGATAGCTTCATTTTCATCAGCTAATGCATATGCTATACCGAGCTTATCTTGAAGGGAGCCAACTTGTTCACGAAGTTGGTCTCTCTCACTGGTGACCCTTTTCAAATCATTCTCAATTTCTTCAATTGAAGAGAGTATGTTTTTTTCTGCTGAAGAAGTCATGCGGACAATCTCTTTCTCTAAACTTTTGACTGCCTCACTTTTCTCTTCCAGTTGCTCTTCAGCTTCTGATTTGCTGATATAAATATCCTTTAACAGCACTCTCAACTCAGCATTTTGGTCTGACAAGATATCTAATGTTCTTCTAGCCTCCTCGAGATCAGAATTTGAGATAGACAGAGCAGTTTCAGCATCAGCCAAGCGACCTTCAAGTTTTCCATGCTGAGCCAACATGTCATCAAACTGACTGATTTTTGTATCGAGTTCATGCCGAACTTGGCCCAAAGCCATCATCAACTTTTCAGTTCCATCTTTGATGTCCTTTTTGCTGGAGGCTGATTCTTGCAGCAAGCTAAAATCAAAAAGCAAACCTTTCAATATAACATCTTTCCGGTTTAATTCCTTCTTTAGTATTAAATTTTCATATATCAGATTATCACTGGCAGACCCTTTCTCTTCCAATCTTGTGGCAACTGGAATTTGCTCTCCTTCCTCTTTGCCCTTTGCACCAGTAATCACAGTGTCATCTTTGACGTCATTCGTGCTAGAAGTTGATTCTTGAGACAAGCTAAAAGCAGAAGGCAACCTTTTCAATGCAACTTCTTTCCATTCTAATTCTTTGTCGAGTAACAAATTTTCATATATTGGATTATCACACTCTTTCTCTTCCAATCTTGAGGGAACTGGACTTTCATCTCCTACCACTTCGGCCTTCACACCATCAATCACAGTGTCATTTTTTACACTATTATTCGTTACCAAATAGCCTTTGTGGAGTATGGATTGACGGTGACTGAGATCTACATTGACACTTGGGAGCTTTTGGATAAAATTTTCAATGTGGCACTGGAAAAGCACCAAAGAAGCAAATCCTTTCTCCATTGTCTTGGAGAAAATATCTTCCAGCGATGACCTTGAGTTGCAAATGCAGTGCAGCATATCCTGTACCATTGCTAAGGCATCAGAATAAATTGTCTTGAACATTTGCTCCACATCTCTTTGAGTCTCCAGAAAAAACCCTTCAAACAAAGCCATCAAGTTCGCTATTTCAAGGAAAGTGTAATTGATTTGATCCCACAGCAGTGCATTTTCTCCATCCTTCAAACGAATTGAGGATCTAAGTTGTTCGATTTCTTCAAATAAGCTTGCTTTCTCCACCATCAATTCCTCACCTGCTCGTTTCCACATGCCAGTCAATTGTTTTGCGTTTTCATTTGCTTTCAGCAACGAATTTAGCATAAAATCAGCTTCCTTCATAGTTGCATGAGCCTCCTCAATTTTCATGAAGAAGCTATTGGCTCGACTAGTATTCCCATCAACAATTAACTGCACATAACAAAATTTTGCACCACACAAAAACACATATATGAGTGATCATTCTTTTTTATGAAAAAAATAAAAATAAAAATAACAGTTCTGAAACGGTACAAGTAACAACTATGCCATTAAAAACTAATTGTGTTAACAGTTTCGGCCAGAATATTTCAAGTGCAAGTTTGATATGAACTTTTACCTCTCTCGTCTTATGACAGCCTGCTTCATCCTCCTGCATCATCAGGTCAACAGGTTGAAGAGTTTTCTCCGATATTTTGAGCTGATTAAGCCTGTTCTTAAAAATATTTTGCTCACTCTTATTCACAAATGTACGTGATCCTGGTAAACCTGCACCTTCTTTGTAAGACCAATCTTCAATTTCTTTCTCATCAAAAAGCACAGCAAACCAGACATTTAATTTACTGAAAGCATCGTTTGCCATCTTAAGTTCCTCCTTCAAATGCATTATTCTTGTTTCATTATGAATTGATGTATTGATGAACCTTTTCGAATTTCCAGATTCTTGCCTATTAGAATACAAATTCGAGTCCCTTTCAAACTCTAGATCCGAAGTTTCAGGGTGTCCAGAACAGCAAGAGGATGAAAATTCATCAAATCTGTCTTCCAAATCAACACTTTCAACCGAAAGATTAGAGCCACAATTAGAGCAATCGGCAGTCCTTTCATCAACTTCAACTAAATCTTCAGCTGTGTCCTGGCAGCCATACCTATTCAGTGTTTTGCTAATGCAAACATTTATAACGTTAAGTCTGCCATTTGTTTCAGCAAGTTGATCCCTTATTTGATACAGCATGTAACACTGGTTTTCATGCTTTGGGAACTTATCTTCACCTTCCAATGATAGAGCACAAACTTGAAATTTTCTTTGATTCTCTCTGAACTCCACAAAGTTCTTCCTCATCTCATGAATATCATTCAACAAATCATGAACCAACTCCCTGAATAAAGAAAAAGCTTCATGAATGTCAGTTTGGAGAGCAGATATAGATGTAAATGTATCAGTACAAGATACATTAATAATATTCTCAGTCTCCAACATTCCCAGCCTTGCTAAGGCAACTTTAATTCCGTTATCTGCAGGTAACAAGGCATTAGCATTAGCTTTTATCTCAGAAATATTGTCGCTTCCCACTTCAGAGGGAACAGCCAGTTTTGACATGGGAATATATCCTTCACCATCGTTTCTGAGAGCAGCCTTGGGACATTCTGATAGCCTTTTAACTACTAGGAGTGCGGCATCAGCACGATTTTCAGCTTCAGTGATTTGATCCTCTCTCCACTTCAGTCTATTCTCTAGCAACTCCATCATGTTGATCTTATCATTCAACAGCGTAGTTAACTGAATCGCTGCTTTGGTGCTTGCATAATTTTCTAGCTGCTGACCTTCAGTTAAAGCAATTGTTGCACCCTTCAAGGAATTTAACTTCAGCTCCATTTCCACTACCACCGTTTGTGCATCTTCCAGACTCTTTTGTAGTAGCAGAATTGTTTCTTCCTTCTCAATACAAAGTTTAGCAGCCCTCTCAACATGTTCACCAATCCAGACATTAACATGAGGAAATGAAGAAGCAATACTTTGTATATGACTGGAGGCATCTCTAAGAGATTTAGAACCATCTATAAGGAAGCTTGTTAGATCCAAAGTTGCTCTTTCCCACTCAACACACAATGTCTTCATTTCCTCCTCTTTAGCAGCTATTGTGTTTCTCAATGTAATATTATCTTCAGCCATGTAACATAATCTCCCCTGAAGTTCTGATTGGAGAGCAGCAACCTCTTCCTCCAAATGAATAATTGTTTTAGTTGTTTCCATCTCAACTTGCTCATGAACTAATTCAACTTGCTGTTCCTGAGATAACTGTGATGCCTTATCCACTTGATATTGGAAATTAAGCAATTGAGCCTCCTCAAGTTCCTTAGTCATCCTATCCAACTTGGCTTGCAAAACCATTGTGCTGGTATTTTTGCTACTCCCTCTCACCAAGGTCTGGCTCTGATTTTGTAAGTCACACGTTTCTGTGAAGTGCCTTTCAAGTTTAAGCACAGATTCTCTCCCTATCTTGTCTTTATCACATAAGATTCCCATGTATCTTTGATTCTTCTCCTGCATAAACTCCAGCTCTTCAATTAGGTGGACCTGCTCAGATTCCAATGCTTCAATCAAGAATCTTGCATCTATCAGCTCTTTCTGAATGCCACTAGACTGTATAATTAAGGCATCACCCTTCTTCTGCTCATTTATATGCTGTAGAACCTCATCCTCTGGCTGGCTATAGGATGCCATCTCATCTCCTGAATCACTTCTCATTGATACCGTTTCAGCCTGCGAAATAGGTAGCTATTCAACCACAGAAATAATCCCAAAATTTTGGAAAAAAAAAAAAAGAAATTAAAATCGACCCATAACATCTGTCCTGATTTCCCACCTACCACTAGATATTTAACTTGTCAACATATTTTTGGGTGTCCAAAAGAAAGTAATCTTGTTGCCTCATAAGTACTGAAAAACAAATCCATGGAACTTATAAAATCTTTGTGACAAAAACTAGTGTTTGAAAGAAAAGCTCATGGCTGTACATGTGTGTGTGTGAGCACAAATATGCATACATCTATAGGAAGTTACAAGCACAAGTATGCTAAACATGAGAATGCTAGAATATAAATGTGGTAATCTTCCCCTTGAAATATGCTCAACTAAACTCAGCAGTCTTTTCCCAACTATTTGGGGTGAGCTAACTAAATTCTATTTTGTGATTCAACTCCATGATCTCTATCTATGTCGTATCCTCAATTATATAATTTGCTATCATATCTTTCCTAACTGTGTAAACTTATGTAAGTTTTGGTCCTCCCCTTCTCCTCGCTTTTCCCTCAGCAAGGACCATGTCGGTATTCCTTAATGGTACTGTTAGTAAGTGTCACTGTACATGGTCAACCATCCTAATCGATTTTCCCTTTGTATAATCTCCAATTGATGCTACTCCAACAATCTTACCAATGTTTTCATTTCTAGTTTTATACATTCTTGTCTTACCAAGCATCCATCTTAACATTAACATTTTCAATATACTCATTTTATACATATATTGTTTCTTAGCTGCACAGTATCCTGTACTGTGAAGTATGCCTAATCTAATAGCTATTTTCTAGAATTTCTTTCAAGGTATGCATTGATCGCACATTCACACTATATGTCAGAAGCATCCTCTATTTCACCCCGTCTGCTTTAGTTCCAAAAATAACATCTTCTCTGATTTCCCCTCTTTGTGCATAATTGAGCCTAACATCTCCGGTTTCATATATTCAGTTTTAGTCCTAAATATCTAAAACCCTTTCGATTCTAGAGCTTCTCTTCAAACTCTAATTAGTTAGCATTTATACATGTCCTAGTTTTGTCAATTCAATCAACATCGTTACCATCCCTGAATATGATTTGTTATTTCATTCATAACTAAGACAAAAATATATGGGATTAATACTGATACTTGATGTACACCTATAATAATTGGAAATTAACTTGTTCCTCTCACAATTGTTTTTTCTAAAGCCACAATTCTGTAGTACATGTCCTTTAACATGTTGAGAACGCCTTTCTTTTCTCAAACTATATCCCTAGGGACCCTCTCACAGGGTTTCTCTAAATATTTTAAACCATGATAACCCTTTTTATTCTCTCTATATCTTCCGAGTGGATTATTAAACACTACAATTGCACATTTTATAATGTTCAATGAATCTCTCCCAAAGTTTCAAAGCATGACTTGTCAATTTAATACCACAATAATTTGTATAACTTGGAATATCCCCATTATTTTTATAGAAACTGAAATACCTCACACCACTCATAAATTATTTTTTTGTTGTTATTATCTTATTGAATAACTTTATTAGTTAAAACAAACCATCATCATCTAAACACTTCCAAGTCTCAATAGGAATATAATCTGGTCCTAAAACCTTTCTTGCTTTCATCTTACTAAGGGCCTGTTTGGTACGCATTTTGTTTTTGCATTTTTCTTTTAACCCGAAATAAAACAAGTGTTTTGTTGTAGGTGTTTTGAATGGTAATCAGAAGCATGTTTGGTAATGCCTATTTGTTGCCAAAATTTTGGAAGCAAAAACATAAAAACATGTTTGGTAAAAGTGTCTCAAGTTTAAAAAACATAATGGCTACATTACCCGTTGTTATAGTACGGAAATATGTAAAAACACCAAATTGTTGTTGACTTTTGGCCACTATTAACGAAACGTTTTTGCACTGTACAAAACAAAATAGTTTTTACCAAACGCATTTTTTCCAATATTCACTGCTACAGTACCCGACAAAAATAAAAACACCAAAAACAAAATGGGTACCAAACAGGCCCTAAATGTATTTGTTACCTTGCACACCTTGATCCTACAAAAAAGTGTGTTATCTCCAATCCCCTTAGATTACCATATTCTTCAAAATCTAAGACTCATACTCGATTTTCATTTAACTTCTTAATGTAACTTTTCCACATTTTTTAGTTTCAACATCTTTTTATACTAGGACCCATAGGTCCTCACTTTTGATACACTTAGGTTCCGTTTGTTTCACCGTAAAATATTTTTTGGAAATCATTTTCCTCATTTTCCGGTGTTTGAAAGACTCCAAGGTTAGGAAATTATTTTCCATGTAAATCATTTTACCCCCAAATGACTGAAAATGATTTACCAAAAAAGTTTCCATAAGTCATTTTCCACAGGCTACCTTAGGTCATCTAACCATCCGTATTCTTGTTAAACCCCTATGTCCCTTTAACAGCTAATCTTTTTCAGTTCTGCCAATCTAAAAATCCAATCTTCAGTCATCTCTCTATATATGTATACATAAAGTGAGAGGAGAGAGAAAGAGGTACACAAATTTGGGTTGAGCATGTTCTAGAGAGAGAAAGTAACAAGAAGGAGAGGGAGGAATGGTTTAGCATAGAGAGAGAGAGAGAGAGAGAGAGAGAGTAACAAGGAGAGGGGGGGATGGTTTAGGGGGTACTATTCCCTGTTGGTGAGGAACACTGAAGAAAGAGAGAGGGAGAGAGAGAGTTAATTGTGGGTACTATTTCCTGTTGGTGAGTAACACTGAAAAAGAGAGTTAATTGTGCACAAAAGCTAATCTAGAAAATATTTTTTGGACCGTTGCCAAACACTGGAAAATAAAAATAAAAAAACATTTTAGATGAAAATGTTTTGTTTAGAAAATATTTTAGAAGGAAAACATTTTACGTCCAAACAAACGAAGCCTTAATATTATTCAAATCTCTACTTTTCCCCTACCTTAACTTAGCAAGTCTATATCATTATTCTCCAGATCCTTCGTATCTAATTTAGAATAATTTCCTCATATACTCTATACTTAACTTCTCCCACTACTTTTTTAAAACTCTTTCTTTGCATATTTATATTTGTCAAAGGTTTTTTCATTTTTAGTTATTTTTGCCAACATTTTTTATGATAATGACCTTCTTCTTTCTAATTCTCCAATAACCTTTGTACTATTCATTTTTAATTTCTTGCCATTCTATTCAAAATTATATTACTTTCATCTTCTATATTCCATATCCTTGCGTTTAGGATGTTGTTGATTTTAGCATCCTATCCCCATGACCATGAGTTGTTCAAGTAAAATAAT
Source organism: Cornus florida (assembly GCF_030987335.1). Taxonomy (NCBI): domain Eukaryota; kingdom Viridiplantae; phylum Streptophyta; class Magnoliopsida; order Cornales; family Cornaceae; genus Cornus; species Cornus florida. Next base: position 5,576,577 of record NW_026775571.1, read on the forward strand.
CAAAGACAACTTAAAGTTAGGAAATGGATCATAATATCAAAGCTTAAGATTTATTGTTATGCAATGCAAGCCATGATAAATAAATTGCTCCCTGGCAGGTACTATATCTTCTCACCATTGAATATTTATCTGTTTGTTTGAACTTTTCTGGATCCTTGGTTGAGAAATCTTTAACCTGCGAAGAATGTAATATAGGTAAACCACCAAAGGACAAAGATTAACTTATTTCAAGAACCTCATCTACAAGGAGTTGATAAGTATCCTCACAGAACCGAAAGCAGCTTGGTACTTCACACATCTATTCAGTTCCCTCCGTAATCTATCAATTTCCCTGCAAACATAAAACATACATTGGATAAGATGGAAAGAAGCGACTGCAAAATCTGTCATTGCCAGCATCCAATATCATATTGCTTCAGTTTCAAGTTCAACTCTATAGAAACAAAAATAGAAACTGGTAAATGGCATAGCTTTGCACCTGCTCATTTATAGCTCAACAAATTTTTTTTTTCTTGGATAAGTAAAAATGTATTAGAAAGTGTTCAAAAGGGAAACGCATCCCAGGAACTACACAAAGGCCAAGGCCAAAAAGGACCCTAAGGACCAAAGAAACCCAAATAAATCAACTATCGCCTCTATATATTTACAATTTCTCCCCATAACCAACTAAAAAGAGGGCTAACAACAAGAAATTTAACAACCCCAACAGAAGATTCCTCTCCATCAAAGGATCTTCTATTCCGCTCCTTCCAAAGACACCGCCAAACACAAAAGGGCGCCACCCTCCAAAAATCACAGCGTGGGACCCCACATGACACCCTCTCCAAGCATCAAACAATCCCCTCGAAAGATCGAGGCATTTATAGCTAAACAAATTAAAAGGGGAAATATATGATAGCATGTCCAGATGGGCAGACCAAACTGAACAATGTCCATTTTTATTGCAGTATTGATGTATTTGATGCCTATTAAAACGACAGCATAGAGATTGGAGATTACTAATGTAGACAAACTGACACAAGTGATCGTTCACATAAATACCAAGGGTTCATTCAAAATTTGGATGTTTTAGTCAATTAATTGAAAGGAATACACATGTTTCCAAAACGATGAAGATAATGAAACAATTTTATAGAATATATCAATAAAAAAAGGAAAGCTAAGGAAGGCATCGAAAAACAATGACAGATGCGTTTTATGACGCACCCCTCCTCTCTCCTTCACCCATGAGTTTAAGTGGCAAAATGTAAGTAGAGTATTTGGTTAAGCATTGGCAAAAATATGCTAAAGACAATGGAAATTGATTAAACAGCAGTTACTTTATCAGTTCGGAATTCATTTTCCTGCAAACTTCCAATTCCTTCACGGCATCATTATCCTGCATCATTTTTTTTGGGAGACTTAGATATTAAAGATGGAAAACTTTTAAAATCCTACAAACAGTCATGACCAGAAATTGCAATGTGAACCTGCTTTTCTGTTCCTGGAGGGAATTTATGTTGTGCATAGTTTCCTTCAAGTGTTTCCAGAAGCTGCACATTGAATTTACTTTCAGAATGCCCACAAGGACTGGATTGTAAATTGTAATAGAGAAGACAAGAATAGGATCTTCCTAAACCTGATCACGCAATTCTGAAACTTCAGCTAGCAATGTTTCTCGCTCTCCTTGTTCATAGAAATTTTGAAACCTGATTGGAAGAGCTATGAGTGACACCTACAAAAATTATAACCGATACCAATTTTTGGGTAAAGAAATAGCAGTCACTAAAAGCATTAGAGAAATTATTCATGAGAATTACAATCTGAGCTGGTCGAGGAGTCTACTATTCTCCAATGCAAGTCTGGTCAATTCTGGGTTTCTATCAATACTTGCTCGAAGCAGTTGAATTTCTTCTTTTAAAACATTATTTTCATCCACGAGATACTTATCGATAGAGACTAAGCCGTCTTCGAACAATTCTAATCGTTTATTTTCTTCCTCATGGAACCTTAGCATCGTTTTATTACGGTGCACATCTTCTTCCATTTGCTGAGCCTGAAACAGATGCCACTACTTCAATTTAATCAAATCATATGACAGTACTGTTGCTTGTTCTAATATTCAGCTATTAACAGACTTATATAGCAGTTACGAATTGTGGCTACTAATATTTACCAAAAAATTGTGGGAATAAGTTGAAGAATATTCGGATGGTTGTTATAATTAGACATACCAAATGGCTCATTTGTGCAATTTCAGCCTCTAATCTCCTTACTACAGTCTCAGCCAATTTCTCTCTCCTCAGAGCACCAAGCATAATAGCTTCCGAACATTTTGTCTGATATATACATGCATATGTGTGTGTGAGTGTATATATATATATATATTAGGATGTCATTGTATTACACAACAGTTAGGAGTTGCGACATGAAGAAATAAGTTAACATCGCCAAAATGATTACCGTCCTATTTCGAACATTTGGTATTTTATGATCATCACTTATATTTCTTTCCCCAGACAAGTTGTACCCCACAGGAGAATCCCCCAAGCTAGATTGTTGAACACTTGGCTCAAACTGTGAAAGAGACCTGGAAATGTTATGCTGCTGCATCAGAAAGGACAACTGGCCCTGTTTGAAATAGATAAGGGCCTTGATTCTATTAGCTTGTGTGAATCCAACATGAAACATGAAAAAATCTGCAGCTAGTTCAGACCTTTAATTGTTGGATTTGCTGCTGCAATGCTGTTACGTCACCTGAAGCTCCTTCATTTACTTTAGCCTGGAAAAATCGAGAGGAAATTAGAAAGAAAAAATTCTATCAGAATTCTAACTCTTATTGAAATAAAGTGAACAATTTCAAAGTTAGTACATTGTTCTGAATAAGTTTGGCTCGCTGAGCAAACTTCAAAGTGCTTAATGTCTCATTTGCAGAGCTGAAGAGGAAACAAAAATAAATTAATGAAAAAGAATGCAAAAGAAAATTAATTTTAAACTTCAAACAGAGACTTGTTTTAACACAGACCAAAAAGATGGACTGACATTTGCAATCATTGTTGTTTTTGAATTCCCACCAAGAGAATCCTGCAACCAAAGAAGAAAACCATAATAACCTGCAGTTTAGGAGTTACCATGAAATAAGTGAACCTACGTGATTATCGATTTGTTAGGAGTCATCTTATGCTTTAAAGCTTTAATTTTCTGACCTGAAGGAGAAACGTGAGCCTAGAGTCCCTGTAAGGTATATGTCTTTGTTTGCCATGTGCTAAATCTACCAGAGACATTATCACCAGACTGCAACCACAGTATACAGAGAAGTTACAGTAAAACAAATGCAATACCCAACTCTCATCCACGGTAATAAATCCCACCAAGAGATATCCAATCATGTGAAGGTTGCTGAATTCAGTATCTAATGCTCAAATTATGCTGTCAAATATCATTGTTTTGAAGGTGTTCTTATTAGAATTTAACTTTCAAGAATCTATCAGGTAAAAAGCATTTATGTAACTGCTCATAAAAAAACACACGAGGGAAATTTTCAAAAACAGAGGATCAATATTAACTTATAAAGCACAGTAAATTTAAGAGAAGATAAAAAATAAAAAATCAGAGATGATCTCCTCAAGAAAAAAAAAAAACAGCTTATGAAGATAGTGGTATCGAGGAATGTTCCTTGCCATTACATTTATCATAAGAGAAATTCACGTTGCAGTATCATAAGATTCTTGGTTGGATACTATCTCAATTCAACTCCATGGCTGAGCTGAATCACCATTCAGTAAAATTGTCATAGAATCAGCAGTTAAATTGTAAGAATATACATGTCCACAATTTGCACAATAATATTTTTCTGAAAATTTTATTTATGACTCTAAAGGTATCAACTTTTATAGAGCTTGATATACATTGTTGGGCTCATTCCTTAATGTTGGAAATTGTGTCTCAAATTCCTATTCTAATTATGTTTCTATTTTAGAGTTGGATTCTGTTTGGTAATTTCTTATTTGGCAAGTCTTAACCTCTAAGAAATTGTAATCCTTGTCCAACAAGGAATTGGGTTTGGAACTCTATAAATAGATACATAGGTTTTGGGTTGAGACTTATGAGATTGAGAGATGTTAGAAGATGTTATATTTGGAAAATATTATTATAGGATTAAATTACACCTTGACAGAATATTTGACATGAGAATATCATAGGAGAGATTTTAGCCTATGATAGAATATTGATTGGAGTGATTTATGGTATTGATTTTAGGAATCTTCCATTAATGTATTTTCCATATTTATCACCTCTATTCTTTCACCTATAAATAGAGGTGACCATTGTATACAAAGATTAAGAGAGAATATATTATAAAGTGATGTAACCCTTTGGGCTCTTTGTGCCGTGGATGTAGGTCCTAGTGGCTAAACCATGTAATATCTTTGTGTTCTCCGTGTTTCATTTCTCTCCACTTCTATTTTATGCTTTACAACATGGTATCAGAGCCTAATTTATTTTCCTAGGTTCGGACCCCTATTTTGGTGTATTCCCTTAGCATCTGAAATGTTGCTAAGGGTTTCTCGGTGCTATTTATGACTTGTTTGGGCTGTCGGTTTGTTCGGCAGTAATGTTCCTCGCCTTTGCCGTGTCTCCGGCAGGTTTTTTTGACTTGTTTGGGCTACCGGTGTGTTCGGTAACATTGTTCGTAACCTTCGCCATGTGTTCGGTGCTATGTGGACTTATTTGGGCTACCGGTGTGTTCGGTAGCATTATTCTTCGCATTCACCGTGTCTCTAGCAGTTTTATTGTCTGTTTCCAAATCGTTGGAAAATGATCTGTTTCATGATTTGATATGCAAGCTGAGCGTTATTTCCATACACCCTTCAGCTTGAGGGGGAGTGTTAGAAGATGTTATATTTGGAAAATATTATTATAGGAACCCCTAAATTACTCCTTGACAGAATATTTGATATGAGAAGATCATAGGAGAGATTTTAGCCTATGATAGAATATTGATTGGAGTGATTTATGGTATTGATTTTAGGAATCTTCCATTAATGTATTTTCCATATTTATCACCTCTATTCTTTCACCTATAAATAGAGGTGATCATTGTATACAAAGATTAAAAGAGAATATATTATAAAGTGATGTAACCCTTTGGGCTCTTTGTGTCGTGGATGTAGGTCTTAGTGGCTAAACCACGTAATATCTTTGTGTTCTTCATGTTTCATTTCTCTCCTCACTTCTGTTTTATACTTTACAACAAAATAGATGTAGTCCCATGAGGGAGTTGGTGGGTAGAGGTAGTATGTGGGAGTAGAGTAGGAAAAACACTGATGATGCTGGTAGCGAGGGAATAGACTTGTGGAGTGGTGGCTTCGGTACTCTATTGTTGTAATATCTCTACGAATCATAGTGGAATCTCTTCTCATCCATGGACGTATGCCGGTTTTGGCTGAACCATGTATATCTTGTGTTTGTGTGTGATTGCTTTGTTGGCTTTGATTTGTCATTGAAACATAGTTATTTGCGCGCTTCTTCTGCGCCCAACAAATTGGTATTAGAGCCAAAGGTGAAGGAGATTCAGAAAATACAAGAAGTCTCAACATGTAGTGCAACGGGCTTTAGTTGGAGGTGGAGTCAATCAACTTGGTTACATCGCATGGAGTTCGAGTAGTCAAGGTGGAGCCTTAGAGGTTTGACTGATCGCGAGCAATGTATAACTTGGACAATCGGAGTTTTACAGGAGTATCTTCAAGATTGAAGCTGCAAAAGAATTGTCCTGATCAATGCCATGGGAAGCAATGATTGGTTGGATGGAATTTTGAGCCAAAGTGGAGATTGTTGGAAATTGTATCTCAAATTCCTATTCTAATTATGTTTCTATTTTAGAGTTGTATTATGTTTGGTAATTTCCTATTTGACAAGTCTTGACCTCTAAGAAATTGCAATCCTTGTCCAACAAGGAATTGGGTTTGGAACTCTATAAATAGATACATAGGCTTTGGGTTGTGTAATGTTTTCAATTTTTGGCATTTCTCTTTTTCTGGGAATTTTGTCGCCGCAAGGGCATTTCCATCTTTTACCGTTTTGTGTACCGGGCACTATGGGGTGTGCTAGTTATGTCCTAGAGTTGTTTGGGATATTCATTGAGTCCAGGACTCTTTGAAATGCAAGGATGACCATTTTCACATTTTTCAGTTTTTCGGGCCGGACGGTTCCGTGTGGGACCCGCTACCAGAACTGTCGGGTACGGGAATTTTAGTTGAGTCCATTTGCATCATATGCATTTTATTAATGTATCTTATGTGAGTGCAAATTGTTAAGTGTATATATGTATTTGTGGTGTAAATTAAAAGCAAAGTAAAAGAGAAAAGAAAAGAAAATCGGGTGGGACCCACCTCACCCCATTTAAGTGGTCTAGAGACCACTTTGGGTCTCAATTCTCTCTATCTCTCCCGTAGCTCTCTCTTCCCCTCTCATTCTTTATTTTTTTTTCTTTTTTCTTTTCCAAGCTTCAATCCTAGATCTCTCTCTCATTTCTTAGAGTTTTTAGATGCTGTTTGTGGCAAATTGAAGCCCACGACGAGGTCTACGAATTGATCGGAGCCAATCTTCATTTGGCCACCATTTGGAGGATCTCTAATTCTAGGGTTTGCGAGTAAATTTGGGGCTTTTCATCCAATTAGAGGTAGGGGTTTCTAATTCACATTTTTCTTGCACCTTTGTGAGCCTTCTACTTAAATTGTTGTTAAGCATGATTTAATTTGAATTACTTGTTTCTTAAATGACTTGATATGGTATATGAAGCATGTGATTATGTGTAATTGTTGATTTGTACGGAGGGCATGCTTAATTATTGATTTCCCTATGCTATTGTGTTGACAAGATTACTAGAAATGATACTTGGAAATTTATGGAAATTTTCCTAGAATTATTTGTAAACATGCTTATTGTGTTGTATAAATTCTTTAATGCCCTAGTAATGTATACATGAGACATGCATGCATATTATGGGGCATAAATGAAGGGAAATGGTTTTGAACAAATGAAAAAAAGAGATTTTGGGAAAATGTTTTGGTTAAAGAGATTTTTTAGAAAACCCGGTCGCCGCGGGGGTACCAAAAGGCGTGTTAATATAGCCTAGAGGGAACTAGGGAGACCGCCCTAGCGTGGTTGAGCTAGCTGGGCCCAAAATGACGCCGCGGGGGTACCAAGGGTCAGGGACACTAGCCAATCCTTCTCTCGTGTCGCTGCGGGGTCACCAAAGGGCGGGTTATATTAACAGTTTGGAAAGTGATGGATGGCACGATATTCATGTGTTTTGAACTGGAGAATGTATATTGTATTTTCCCGGTTTAGTATGACCCCACTCCCTATTGGTCTATGCTTTGTTTGGATTCACAGGGTTACAAGAGGTGTGTCTTAGGCACTACCTACTAAGCTTTATGCTCACCCTATTATTTAACATTTTTCAGGACTCAGAAAGGAAGTGGTGGATGGCATTCCCCCATTAGCTTGAAGAAGATTAGAAGTTGTAATTTGATATTTATTTTATATCTTGGTTCATTTATTTGTATAGTCTCAAAAGCTAGAATGTTGTAAATTCGTTTCTTTTTATGTAATGATCATGTATTGTAAACCATAATTTATGTTAGCATTCTGAGAGAGATCATGGTTATGTAAACACTAGTTGATGAATGGGTATGGAAACTATATTTTGATCTATTTTTGAGACCATTTAATTGTGTAGTGCCCTAGTTCATTGCCGTGGATTGGGAATAGGTTGCTATTCAGGTGCAATATAGGTTTGGTAAGTTGAAAATACAAGCAGTAGCCATTCCAGTGGGTTGAAGCACAGGAAAGCATGTTTCGGCCGGCTGAACCTCCTCATCAGCCGGCCGAAACCCCAGGGTCGACCGACCGAACCCCCATCGTCAGCTGACCGACAGTTGAAAACAGTGAAAGTCCCAAGAGCCTATTTCTTCACCACCGTTTCGGCCGACCGACCCTGCCTTGTCAGTCGACTGATCTTGCCTTGTCAGCCGGCCGACCATGGGCCATCAGCGGGCTGACAACCCCTCTTTGACCTGTATTGTATGGACCTCCTTGTAAGCTTGACTTGGGACATTTTTTGGACCTTGGATTACCTTGTATAATGGTTAAGGACTCAAGAAATTGACGGTGTGACCTAGTTGACCTCGGATTCGGGTAAGGACCCGGGTAACGGTCCGGATCTACAGATTCGGGTCGTTACAGGTTGAGACTTGTGAGATTGAGAGAGATGTAGTCTCATGAAGGAGTTGATGTGCAGAGGTAGTATGCGGGTTGGTAAAGTAGGAAAAACACCGGTGATGCTGGTAGCGAGGAAATATACTCGTGGAGTGCTAGTGTTGGTACTCTATTGTTGTAATATCTCTACGAATCATAGTGGAATCCATTCTCATCCATGGGCGTAGGCCAGTTTTGGCTGAACCTTGTATATCTAGTGTGTGTGAGTGATTGCTTTGTTGGCTTTTATTGGATCCTCATTCTTCGCGTGCTTCCGCTCCCCAACACTTAACAACTTAAGTTTTTTAGGCAATTGGTGGACTAGCATAATCTTAGAGCTTTAGTTTTCAGAGATGTTGAATTCAATTCTCCACCTCTGCATTTGTTCCACTTTCTTGTTTGGAGTGTGTCAGAGTTAATGTACATTGGTAGGCCCATTTCTTAACAATTTAAGCTTTTAGGGCAATTGGTAGTCTAACAGACTTAACAACAACTTGATTTTAAAGCTAACGAATAAAACTCAGACTTACACATAAAGATGAATGGATTAAATCCCTGGTCTTTATACACACGAGATGTAACTTCCAACTTTTGACTAGGAAGTAACTGTTATGCCCTTTAAGCTGCATTTCCAAAATTTGAAGGGTGGATATTTCTTCTTCTTATTCTTCTTGTCCTTTATCTTTTTTCAGGTTTCAAATAATCTTACAGTTCTTGATTTATTCCTACAATCCTCTTTCGATAACCCCCAGCAATCCAATCTAAAATGCTGATTCTAACAATGTAGCTTCTCATTCACCATCTTGAGCTATTTCTCCATGCCCTATAGAAGACAATAACACATAACCAAGAACGATATTGAGAATATTCCTTTAATTGTGATCTCCCAGCTCTGGAAGGTATGACATGCAGTGGGTCCACAAAAATCTAGATAGCTTGAAAAATGCATGTGGAAAAATGAAAAGCAATCGTTGGAAAGTACTGCAGTATTCTCAGAGCAACATAACTCGAAAACAGGCATCTAATCTAGTTACCCGAGGATTGATAAGGATCTGTTTATATTTGCTGCTTCTTTCAAGCGGTTCCCTTCTGCACCAGAGCTCTTCTGCCTAATTATATCAGAAACATGAGTTCAACCATGAAGCACAATGAACTAAGATAGGTGATCATGGAAATAATATTCACCTTTCAGAACCAGCTAGATCCACTAAATTTAATCGGCCAAACCTAAGGTGGGTCATAGAATCTTTCTCCCAATGGCTTTCAATGATGCATGTGAAAACACTATGGGACCGACTGCTCTCACTGTTCATATGGGTTGCCGCAATCTTCCTATTTGCAGCACCCTGTGCAAGGTAAAAACAGACTAGTCAAGCATAAACTCTTATCCATTATAATCAAGCACAAAAAGTTCACCATTGAGTCAGACCTGTAACAGTAGCTTTAGAACATCACTAACAGTTCTCACATTATGTTCTGTAAGGTTTTCAACATAAACGCCTTTCTTCAAGTCTTCTCTGAGCTAAAACACGAAAACCACTTGTATAACTCATCAAACAGATATGTATCATTAACACCAGCAATCAGCATGAACAAAATAATATTTTGATATTACTTGCAAATTAGTTGATGAAGGCTCCAAGAGGTCAGTTATCTGCTCATTGTATATCTCAAGGAAAGAACATTTGCAGCTGTACTTTAGTCGTTCATCCCTCCTGTTCTCCTCTTCCTACACAAATGATATTCGGAGAGGAGATGCAGCATTAAGTAAAGAGCATATCAAATACATGTAAATAATATGGTACTAGAACACCCGGAGAATTTTATGCATCTAACCTCTCTAATCCTTGCAAATAGATATTCGAAAACACGGGGAGTTATCCCACAATCTTCACCAAGATTCCCATTCATCTGAGATATCTCACCCATCATAGTATATGTTTTACCACTACCAGTCTGCAGGAAAGTATTTAAGACCTCAAAATCAATCCCATAAAAGACTATAACCGTATAATGACACAAAACCTATGGCAAGAAATACCTGACCGTAAGCAAACATGCAGCTGTTATACCCAGACATGCAATTATCCACCATGGGTAATCCAGCAACCCTAAAAAGCTTTTCCTACATGCAGTAAATCAAATAAGTGTTCATGTAAATCATGATTTGATGTACCATAATATAATATAATGTAAGTGCAAAAGACAATCATGCGGTATTATTAATTACCTGTGATATTGTTTCACAAGCTATATGATCAAAGGTAAATCTGGTTTCAGGATGGCCAAGCCACAGTAAGGTCTGTTCATTCTCTTGCCTCAAGCATCGACCATATCCTCGGAATTCACTCGGTGTATTACTTATCGGCCTAATTCGTATCAAAACCTATATACCAACATTCAGCATATCAACTTAAGAGCTTAGAACAATAAATAGTCACCAAATTTGAAATAATACACAAGACCAACCTACCTGCACATTGTGATCCTTCCAAAACGAATTGTCCTCCACGAGCTCAAAATGTGGGACTTCAACAGAAGGTTCAGAATTTACAAGCGGAATCCCTCTAGAAACCCTAGAAGAGCTCCCTAATCTAGCTCCAGATTGAGGAGGTCTAGGCCCAGTACAAGCCCCCAATGTTCCAACATTTGAAGTCCTTGAAGAACACCTTGCCGGAGTACTCTGCGCCGAGTTTGGTTCCGAATGAGATTTTCCTCGACTCAAAATCCTAGGAGTGCCGTAATTGAGCCCTAGGTTTCCAGTTCCCTTATTCACTGTCAATTGACTCTCGGAATTTTCAAATTCTTTTATCGGATGATCAACTAACTCAGCTACCTTCAACTTGATTTGAGAATTGAAATCGAGTTCTTGAAGTTCTCTCTGGTGCTGTGATGGATCTGATATTGTGTCCAGAGGTGTTCTCGGAGGAGGAAAATGGATTGGATTGGATGAATTTTCGAACTCGTTCTCGTTAGCCACGAATTGTACATTTCTCAAAGTGTTTCGAGCGATGAATCGCAAAGAGGATGTGTCCTTCGACATGGATCAGCTTTGATTTTGAGAAGAAGAAGAAGAAGCTCAGAGCTAGTCAGAAATGGAGAATTCAAAACCCTAGGGTTGTGTAGTTGAATCAAAGAGGTGTTTGATGAAATTAGGGTTTGGGGTTGACCAATGGGACTGTGATGATGAAATGATGATTGTCTGCCATAACTGAGAGGTTTTCGAATTGGGAGTGAGTGAATTTTGAAACGCTTAAAAAGCTGAAACCCCAGAGATAGAATAGAGCAGTGGATTATGATTTATGAGTGACAGTATAGGCCCGCCCGTTTTCAAATTGAATTGTGATATTTGTGGGATACACCTCCAAGTCTTGTGATTATTAAAAGTGGCCCCAATGTAGTTGTACTGATTTTCTTTTTGTTTTTATTAGTTTTTTTATTGGCTTGTTTTACAAAAATTCAAAACTCAATTTCCTAAAGTTGGAATCAATATTAAGATATAATTGAGAAGTTTTAAGAATCGACAGGTGTGACTAAAATGTAATTAAGTAATTATTGAGTAATTTTTTCTATTATTGAATTTTTGCTTAAAATATTTGTTCTCATCAAAAAAAATTAAATTGAAAGCAAGTTAAAAACATATTAGAACACAAAAGAAAAAACCATTTCCTCCCAATTTTATTGTGGTAGTTCTCTCCTCATCACAAACAATAAGTCCTCCTAACTATAATCTTCTTTGAGATTTCAATTTTCCTACTTCGTCGCTTTTTGAAGTGTTGGGTTTTGGGTTTAAAGTGATCCTATCATGTTCTTTGTTTGTTATTTTACTACCCTTGCTTTAATGCTTTGATGGATTCTTTGAAAAAAATAATTTCCGTTAGTGGGAGATGAAGAAGGATATTTGATTTTTCAGTAGATTTCAGGTTAGTAAGGCATGTCATGTCCAGACAGGGATCTGGACATGACATGCCAAGGGGGGCTGGAGGGGGCCATGGCCTCCCTAAAATTATGGAAATTTTTTTTAGTATAGGTAAAAAAAAAAAAAAAAAAAAAAAAAAATTTAATATTGCCTGTATAGGTAAAAAGTATAAGTGTCCCCCCAAATTTTTTTAGTTATATATATATAATCTATTACATACATCGGATCTTTACTTCTTTTAACTTATTTTAAATCTTTTTTTTTTTCAATCATTCCTTGAAATATGGCTCAATTTTGGGCTATTTTTTATTTTACTTTTTTTTTTTCACAAAATGGGGGGACGTAATTCTTTCCCTCCGTAACAATGTCAATCCCATTCTCTCTCTCCACTTTGTTTTTTCTATTTTCAAATTGTATGATTTTGATTTTTGAATATGGCATCTCAATTAATCAAAGTTTATATTATTTTCATCAAATCAAACACTTCAGATTCAAAATTCTCTCACTTTACATTTTGATTTTTTTGTTTCCAAATCACTTTACATTTTGATTTTTCTATTTTCAGATCTATGATTTTGAACTTGATGGATCTCAAAAATCACACCAAATGGTGGCTCTCTTCGTTTTCAATCACTGAAAGTACAATATTATTTTCCAAAAAAATAAAAAATCAAATTGCTCTTGTTCAAGGACCCAATAGCGGAATAGGTAATCAATTTTCACCAATATTATTTTCCAAAAAATTAAAAATCAAGTTTGCCTAAAATTTTTTGTATGAATATAATGAATAGTAATGTTATTTTGGCTTATTTTTTTTTTTTTTCAACTCCAAGATCGTGGCTCCGCTCCTGGTCATGTCATTGGTATGCCCAACCAATCAATATGCATAATTCAATCAAATTAGTCTCGTCTACACATAAAAATTACTCTTAACCAATTAAAATAGTGCATGATCATTGGCTGGGTATGCCAATTACATGGTATATCCTGATTTTTTCATAAAATGATGTAAAGAAGGCGGAGGAGTTTTGTGAATTGAGCTTGATTGGCAAGTTATAGGGCAAGAAGCCAATTGACCTTACAATATTGAAATCTATTTTGCTATTTCCAAGTAAGTGGCATTATTATTTGAGAAAATTAAGGGAAGTGGGTAAAATTTGATTCTTTTAATGTGGGGTGCAAAAATGGAGATTAAATAAAGCCTAAATCATATAATTATTCTTAACGGGTGTCGCTTTTATGCTCCGAGAGCGGAAGCGCGCTTACGCTCCGTGCGCGTTTTGGTTCAAATTCTCACTATTTATGACTTAATTCTGCCGCTCTCCCGCTCCGGCTCTCGAATTCACTCTCGCTCCCACTCCTTTTTTATGTGATTTAGAATAAAGTAGATAATTATGGGTATAAACAATGCTTTATTTATTTTTTAATTTTTTGCTTTGTTTTTTGGACCGATAAAGAGACCATAGATATGAAAAAGTTGATTAAAATGTAAAAAATGGAGACAAGTGATGCACACTCTTGGCACAAAAATGAGAATCCAACGATAAAGGAGAGAGCACACTAAGTTGGTGCTTGGGTTGGAGTAGAATTCAAACGTGATGGGCCCAAGGCAAAATAGCAACACACCAAAACGGGCAAACTTATTTTGAATTAGCACTTGAAGAAAAGACGGCAGCCAATAAAAATAAAAAGTGGTAGAAGAATAAGTGAGCTTCCAAAAAAAAAAAAAAAAAACAAAGGTCATTGGTATTTCGCGGCTTTTTAAATTGCAAAAGTAAATGCTTCAAGTCTTTCAAGTTAGGTGAAAAAAAAAAAAAAATGTCTTTCAAGTTAGGGGTGCCTCGGATGAAATTGGATTAAGTATTAATTCTAATTTGATTTGCTCTTAAATGAATTGAAAAAATCTTAATCCACTCTCAATCTGAGAAAAAATCTTAATTGATATATATATATATATTAATTAATGTTGATAAATTAAAATTTTATTTATTGGACTATAATTAAAAAATAAACAATATTAGATAATTTGGAAAAAACTCCAATTCTCATATTGATAGTGGATTAAGATTTTTTCAATCCATTTATATATATATATATATATATATATAATATTCTTAGAATATATTAAATAATTATTAATTAATACATTCTTTGAATATATATATACTTATATAAATTTTGCGGATCGGATCGGATTTTTACAGTCCAATCCATGATCCGACCCATGAGGTACGAATTTAATTTTTTGGAATCCGTCAACGATCCGTGATCCGATTTGCATGAATTGGATCGGATCAAATTTGCGGATTATTTGTCCACCCATATTCTAAATACACTGTGTGAGTTAATTAGACTCGTAAATTCGGACGTCATGAATTCAACTCTCAGAAAACGCACCAAATCTAAATAATATGTATAATCTAAATAATATGTTTGATTTACAAATTATTGCACATATTTAATTTACGACAAAAAGGTTGGTTTAGACAAATAAACTGAGCATGCGTCTGAGTTTTTTTTTGGATTTTAAAGCCACCGAAATAAATATATATATATATGAAAAATGGTGGTAATTACAAAAGGGGCCATTAGGCCAAACAAACAAGCCCAAAAAAAGCCTACAAGAGATAAGTTCAGCCAAAACAAACAACCTACGTTAACGGTTTTGGAGAACCGTTAATGGATGGTGTAAGAGCACAATTCTAGTGAAACCCAGTCAGTAGCATTGCCGCCGGCGAGACTTAAGCGACCTTGGAGGGGGACAACAACAAGAGGTGGACAAATTTCAATCTTGGAGAAAATTCAATTTCAAAATTAAAGTCACTGTGGAGCAAATCTTTTGAAGCACAATCCTCTGAGTAGCTTTCTTTTTTTTAATATCCTTTCATTACGCTCTTCCCAAGCATACGTCTGAGTTTCTTAGTCCATCTGTGGTCATGATCGATCTTGGTATCTAAAAGTTTGCAAGATATTATACTCAGGTGGGCACTCTTTCTGCTTTCTTACGTGAATGATGTGTTTATAAAGCAATCCAACTAAAAGTGACAAATATGGGTCTCCTGCTCAATAACTACTGTTTACCCGTATACAGGGGCGGAGGAGAGGGGGGCTGGAGGAGCCATGGCCCCCCTAATTTTTTTATTTATTTATTTTTTTTTTCGCATAGGCAAAAATAAAATAATATAGCATATATAGTATAAAATCTATCCTTGGCTCCCTTCTAAAAAAAAAATATCTTTAATTGACAACTATTAAACTCGATAAAAACTGATTCGTATAAAAATTTAATATTTAATGTGACTATCTTAAAATTTCAACTCAAACACTGTTCTTTCCATAATGTAACTATCTTAAAATCCTTCCAAGTCAAGCACGATTCTTTCCATAACCTTATTATCCTACAATTCCCTCTCATACATGATTCTTTCCATCACTTTTTATTTATTTATTTATTTTTTTTTTATTTATTTATTTATTTTTATTAGAATGCTTTTATAAGAATTCTATAAGAAATTAATATTTACAAAATCTAGAACAAAAATTTCATTTGAAGTTTTGAATATCAACAAAAATTGATGATTTAAGAATTTAAATTCTTATTTTATTAATTTGTTTGTGTTTTTTTTTTTTTATCACTGTTATTGTTTTGTTAAATTTTCAATTGTTACTTTTATTTTTTTAAGTTATTTTTTGTTTTTTGTCTTTTCGGTAAATAGAGAGAGTTATTCAATTGAATTTTTTTTATAAATGCCAAATCTTATTTGTGTTTGTTTAGAAAGTTTGATAAAAAATTTCTTTAAATAATTAGTTTTTTTATTTAAATAAATTGGGAAAAATTTAGATAGATATATTTTTGTATGAATATAATAAATAGTAAAACATTTTGCCTACGTAATAATTTTTTTTTTTTTTCAAAAGTTCTAGCTAGGTAATATTATTTATAATTTTAGCACCCCCAACCTCAAGATCCTGGCTCCGCCTCTGGCCGTATAATTAAAAGAAAAGAGGAATGATACATTTTCTTTAGTATTTGAAGCGTGGTAACGGATATTCAATTTAAATATTTTTTTTTTTTCTTTTGTGACTTTGCATATGGTGTCCAAAATATATTGATAAACTTATTTTTATAATTTAATTCAATAAAAGTAAATATTTAGTAATTTTTATTATTTTTTTTAAGACCATTTAAAAAATTTAATGACTAATTCATGAGTTCTAAATCCTAACAGAATATATATAAATATATAAGAGGTATATCACAAAAAAGTTACCATTTGTGAGTGAAAATTTAAAAAAGCAGTAAATAAGATAAATAAATTTGAAAACTAAAATAAAGTAGGTAGTAAAATGAATATTTAATTTATAATAGAATGTATAACATGCTCTTTAACACAAAACTATCATTTCTAATTCTTCATCAAAGATAAATATCTCTCTTTTGAAAAAGGGACCCAAAACTTTAGAAATTGCTAGATCCTCAAGTTTGAATCACGTACTAATTATGAAATCTACAAAGAAATAAAATGCATAAGTTAAATTCAAGCAAAAAAGTTCCGAATTTCTAAACTCACCAATTATTTCGAACTTAAGTTTTTATGCTAGTTTTGGCCTTTGGAAACAAGAAGTCGGCAAATCCAGCCGCTAGAGTGTTTTTGAAGTGGAAAAAAGTGTATTAAATTGACTGCAGGAGCATTTTTTATAGGAAATTTTTTAAAAATTCTCAGTCAATTATATACATTTTTTCAAATGAGAGGGCATTTACTTTTCTCGATTGCACTCCACTTACTTTTTTCTTTTAAAGAAATAATAATAACTTCTCTGAATTCGTTAATGCATAATTCCTTATTTTATAACGTCAAAACTACCCTTTATATAACATTATTTTTTATTTTTTTATTTTTGAGTCCAATCAAAATAAATAATTTATTTAACAAAGTTAACTTTTTTTCAAACTTGAATTCGATTAGATTCTCGTATTAATGTTCACCATTTAGTAATACAAGGGTGAGATAAAGTTGGACATAGTAAGATAAAAGTATATTTTCATAAAATAAGCGATTGACAGTGAGATAAAAGTTACCATGAGATTAATTTTTCAAATGATATTTTTTTTATCAATTCGTTTTGCTTATAATATTTAGGCCAATATCAAACATATTGCGTTGGCTAAACCAAACAAAATATCAATTTTAAAATATATTATCAACAATTCATCATAACTCAAAAAACAAGTGAAATTAGGTTTGATTATCAAACCATTTCACCATGCATTATAAAAACTGAAATTTAAGATAGAATGGTGAAAATAAAATTAAGCAAAAGACATTACCAGTCCAGAGTGCATTACTATTTCAAATGGTTTAGTAATTAGGAAACGGGCTTTTATATTTTCGACGATGGTGTTCGATTCCATGCAACGTGAACAACGCTCAATGGGCTTCACACATATTGGTCATAAAACATTTAAATCCATTATATATATATATATATATTTCTCTACTTCTTAAATTCATGAATTCCTATCTTAAGTTCTTCGAAGGTAATCACAATAAAACTTGTATTATTTTTATCTACTTCTTGTAAAGGAAGACTCAGTGTGGGTAAGTTTTCCATCTAGAGTTAGATAAGAGATATACAGAGTAAATTTACGGGAAAATTAAATTTTAATTTGATTTGGTCAGAAATTGATGATATTTGGTTGTAAAGTGTAAAATACAAGGGGAAAATTGACATTGTCCAGTGTTGTTAATGTTTCGGTTAAGTGTAGAAAATCCTCATGTAATATAAGTATTGTACACAAATAGTCCCTTTATTTTGAAAATGTGCATTTTAATCCATAAAATTTAAAAAATGTGCAAATAAGCCTCTCTGGTCATTTTTTGGTCAAAATTTACATAAAATAAATTTAAAAATCCTAATTTGCCCTTCTCTTCCTATCCTGCCTTTTTTTTTATCAGTTGGGCTTCACTCGTTTAACAATGGGTCTTCTCCAATTTTTTTTATTTTTTTAATATTACATAAATTTTTGTACACATGTTTTTTTTTTTTTTTTTTTTTTTTTGGGCTTCCTAACCAATCAGGGTTGAAAGACATGTGTCCTTTCTAAAATGATAATTTTACCTTACTTTATTTTTTTTAATATTATTTCATTTTACTGGCAAGAAGGTATTATAGTCTTTTTATGTAGACAAGGGGAGTATTTGCACCAAATTAAAAGTAAAGAGATGTTTTATACCACATATGAATTTTTTTGCACCATAGGAGATTTTTTGCACTTTTAACCCCTAATGTTTCAAAAAAATGTTGAAACAACAGAAAATTAAGGAAATCAAAGGGACCCATTTGATGTCACATTCGATGTTGGTACACCTGAATTTATATTAAATAAGCCACTAATTTTGTGTTTTTGCAGTTTTTTGTAAACAAACATATTGTAATTCCAATTATTTTGTGTATAAAGAAGTGAATAAAAGAGAAATATAACTGTTAGATTTTGTACTGTTAAACCCCTCCCTCCCCTTTGCTCCTGCTAGACAAAGGGAAAAAAAGAAAAAAGAAAAAGAAAAAGAAAAAGAAAAGAACAGCACAGTTTGAGCTTAGGTACGTTTGTAGCTTTGTGGTTTAATTTGGGCCTAATTTCGTATTGGGCCATTTTCTGTCTAAATTCTTCTCTTTCAATAAATTTGCTTTAGGAAAAAAAATAAATAAATGAATTTGCTTTACCATTCAAAACAAACCAAAAAATAAAAAATAAAAAGATGCAAAATCTGTTAACATATTCATCAGATCTCGAAACACAATCATCATTAGCTACATACAAAGAGGCATCACTACAAAATTATACAAAGAACTGCACCCCAAACCAAAACCAATGTCTCTAGTGATAAAGATGCTACTGTATGGCTCTTCCCTAAGTTTGCCACACTACCTGCAGCTGAAACACGTACACAAATAAACTTCTTGACATAAATTAATTTTATAATCACATTTTTAGCACCCAAAATTAAAAATAAGTGGAACATTTTGCTTATAAAGTTTTTTTACATAAACTTATATTTTTATTTTTTATTTTTTATTTTTACACACTGTTTATTTGAGGGTCTTAAAAAATATATAAAAAACAAGTTTAAATATCAGTATTATTTTATACAAAGTAATTATTGCTTCTGTCCCAAAATAATTAGATACTTTGAGAACTGTTACTCACATTTCGATCCCAAAATAATTAAGTACTTTGAAAACTGTGACCGGAGCTAATGTACCTAATTATTTTGGGACGGAAAGAGTATTTAATGACTCAAGCTACTGTATTGCAGTATCAACTTACCACATTCTCTGGTAGAATTCATGGTGCTCGAACATATGCAGTGCATCCCTTCAGTCTCAACATCATACCCGCACGCGCCACCGGACTTGGTGCAGCGGTCACACCCAGTATCCGGCATACTATAGGACAACTTGATCCCATACAACCAGTCCACTGGTGCAATGCCCTTCAAACCATCACTATCATAAACAGTGGTGTAGTGAGTACAATCCAAGATATTCATGCTCATATACCTCACAGTATCATACCCAGTAAAGCAACAAGCCGGCGAAGAAGTGTTGGACACGAGATGAAACAGCCGGAACGAAGTGCATGCTCCGTACAGCTCGTCACACGAGTGGCCGGAGAAGTTGAAGCAGAGAGATTTGTAGTGGTTGAGCACCGGGGAGTCGATGGAGCAGTTCATGAGGGCGAAGACTGTGTCCGGAGACGGAGGAATGATGGCGGACTGAATGTCGGACATGATGAAGTCGTGGTGAGGTTGTAGAATGGAGCAGGTGGACATGGCCGGGTCGTAGATAACCATTTTCTTCTTCTCGTAGTCGATGGACTGGACTTTGTAGTTACCGGAGGGAGTTTGGAAGAAGAGGTCGGTTGAGCAGTTCAGCATTTTCCGGTACTGTGGGGCGCCGCAGCCGTCGTCCACTCCGAACGGGTAGTTCACGGTGATGCTGCCGCAGGAAGTGCGGCATAGAGAGAGAGTAAGGAGTGGGTGGAGTGAGAGAGTTAAGCATAAGAGGAGGTTGAGTGTAGACATTGTTTTTGATGGTTTTTAGGTTTCATGGGATTTCAGAGGTAAAAGGATTGTGGAGATGGTGGAAAGGGCAAAAAGAGCTATTGCTTTTGATGGGATGTTTGGTTATTGGTGTTTAGGAGGTGGGGGTAATTTGATTCTGACCGTTGGATTGATGGATCTTCGGAATGGGGAATAATCAACGGGTCTCCGTGATTTTCTCCATTGTTACAATGACTTTTGACCGTTTGACAGCCTGGTGTGGGTTCCACATGTTGAAAAAAGAGTGAAAAGTACGCGGCTATCATTTGATTGATTTGCCTTTTGGCATTTGCACATTATCTTATGTTTGGTTTTTTGAAAAAAAGCACCACATTCACACCATTTGTTTTTTTTAATTTTATCGGAAGGTACATTCACACCCATTGTTATTTGTGTCAAAACACAACTTTTGGGTTGGGTCTAATACTCAAAATACACTCAAAATGTAAAGTGTTAAAGTTTTAGATGATAATTAATTAATAAATAAATATTTTTTATACTTTAAAATTTTTTAGGGTTCAGAATTTAGTGATATTCAAATTGCATTATCAAACGCACTTAATTGAATAAATACTTAATTCGTTTAGAATTAAATGTTAAATTAAGTTATTAAACAATATTGAATAATCTTCCACTTTTTTCATTAATTTTTTTTTTTTTAAAATATGTCAAATTTATGATTTTATGACTTGTACAATTGCACTTCATTTTTGTTTAAAATAATAATAATAATAATAAGAAAATCCCTAATGCTACGTTTGGTGTGCAGGAATGGAATGGATGGAATGTCCATTCCAACCATTCCTTTGTCTGGTATGCAACTTAAGGTGGGAATGGCCATTCTATTGGAATGAAAATCCATTTCTGTGAATGAAAATCCATTCCACAACTAAACCTATGGAATGGCCATTCCATTCCCAAGTAATTTATTTAAAAATATCGACTTCCCAAAACACCATCATATTCCAAGTCTAAAAACCACCATCACCTTCCACCAAAATCATCTCCGCCTTTCACCACCACCACCACTACCACTGCCTTCCACCACCACCGACTTTCCATAACCAACCGCTTTCCACCACCACCACCGTCACTGCCTTTCACCACCGCTACCATCACCGTTTGCCGCAACCACCACCGCCGCCTTTCACTACCTCCTCCACCACCACTGTCATTACCTTTCACCACCTTCCACCACCACCGCCGTCATCGCCTTTCATAAGTTCATTAATGCATCATCTCTCTTACCTTATTTACTTCCTCTACTACCTCTCTTTTTATTTTATTTTATTTTTTTCTTTTTGGTGAGGCTGAGAAATTTATTCAACTAATTTTATTAGAATAATGGTCAATGTTAAAATCAATTACAACTATTCAAAGCAATAAAATTATTATGTCAAAATTATGATTTTATGACTTGTACAATCACTTCACTGTTTTTTTTTTTTTTTAAAGAAAATAATAAGAAAGTACGTAAGTTCATTAGTGCATCATCTCTCTTACCTTATTTACGTCCTCTACTACATTTTTTTTTTTTGGAGGCTGAGAAATTTATTCAACTGAAATTATTAGAATGATGGTCAATGTTAAAATCAATTACAACTATTCAAAGTAATAAAATTTAGAAATTATTGATTTATGATATTTACTTAACACTATATTTTAAATGAATCATATCATGTCATGGTTGTATAAAATACACATCTTTTTTTTTTTTTTTTTTTTTTCTATTTACAAAATCCTTATTTTCGTAATTTTATTGTTAAAATAGTTAAAAAATTTTTTATCAAAGATTCAATGAAATTTCAAAGTAATTATTAAAAATCACATTCGGAGAAAAAAAAATTCAAACTAAACTCAACTCATGAAACAGAAAAGAAAAATAAAATTACCATTCTCATCACCATCCAAATTAATTCTTAAAAATCACATCAAGTAAAAAAAAAAAAAAAAAAAAAAACAGAAAAGAAAAATAAAAGATAAAATTACCAGTCCCATCACCATTAACATCAAATTAAAGAGTTTAACGGGTCATGAAATTTTGATAGTTATTTAATGCTCTTATGCTAACAAGATCAATTACTTCGTTTAACTCTGTTATTTATTCACTTGTGAGATCTTTCATTGTTACTTACAAAGATTAATATCAAAACCCTAATGAGATAGAAGAAAAAGTTAATTGAAAGTAAAGGAGGAGTTGGGAGAGCTTGGAAGCAAGAGAAAAAGAAGGGTTATCAAAAACTTGGATCCCAAAAAAGTTAATTGAGGAAAGAGGGGCGACAAAAATATCTTATATAATGAAATGGTAGTTGTGGTTTTAGAGAGAAATAATTATTAATTTGTAAAGTTATGGTTAAAAGTGTCATTTGATTTAAAATTAAAATGCAAAGAAAAAGAGAGTGCGAATATGGCCTCCCTCTCCCTTTATGAATAAATTAAATAGATACGACCAAAGACATTAGTATACTAATACTTTCTTGCCTTCTAAAATACAAGGTCAAAGGTTCAACTCTCTGTAGCAAGTTGTTAAGTGTGTTTTGTTACCAAAATAAAAATAAACAGATAAAATTAGAGTCCATATGATCTCTATAGCAAGTTGTTGAGTGTGTTTTGTTACCAAAATAAAAATAAACAGATAAAAATTATAGTCCATATGTTTTAGCCATGAACATATGCATAATAAATCACTTACCAAAAAAAAATCACTTACCCAAAAAAAAAACATATATATCCTAGTTGGAAAATGTTACACTTTTTTTTTAATATATATTTTTATAATTAAAGGGCAAGCTTGTGTATATATAGAAGATAATGTACATGGAGCCCCAGCAGGGGATAGAGAAGAAAACATGAAAACAACAAAAACAGTTGGCTTCTTATGAACCCACTAAATACTACCAAACAAAGTACGAACTAAACTTTTCCAAATCAGCCCCAACAGAGAAAAGCAAATTTATAAACAAAGAACATTTTTGAACATAACTGATCCTTTTATAATCCATTAGGGGCTTGTTTGGCAACCGCTTTTATTTCGTGTTTTTACTTTGAGTGTGTTCAATACTATTTCAAAACTTGTTTGGTAACGTAAATTTGTTGTAAGATTTTTGGAAGTAAAAAAATCAAAATCCTTATTTTTGTAATTATATATATATATTTGAACAGTACTTTAATATAGTGTGGAAGCTAACAAAAGTATCATTTTTATACTTCTGATTATGGCCTCAATTTTGGAAGCGCTTCAGTACTATTCAAATGAAAACAAAGGTTGTCAAACATACTTCGTGCTTTTGTTTTACTACAGTACACTAGCAAAAGTAAAAAACACGAAACAAAAAATTAGCCAAACCGGACCTAAATATAGCACATTTGATAGACCGAATAACATTATGACACTAGCCAAGAGTGTCCACATGTGTTGGAACATGCCTGCACAAAGAGAGTATGAAGATTTGTTTCACTTCAAATGAGTTGACGGTCTGAACTTTTTTGTCATTTTTCATTTTCTGGAATTTTTCTGAACCTTGAGGGTATTTTTATCTTTTCTCGTTTTGCGCGCTAGACACCTTGGGGTGTACCGAGAATGTCTGAGAGTTGGTTAGAGCATTTCCTTGAGTTTAGGACTCTTAGAAATGTAATGGTTGCTATTTCGGCACTTTTCTATTTTCGGGCCGGAAGGTCTTGGGTGGAACTATTGTCGCGTACAAGGGTTTTGTTTGGGTCCATTTGCCCTTCATTCATTTTTATTTAATTTTTATGTGGTTATAATATAGTTTGTATGCATATGTGTGTGTGGTGGGAAATAAAAGCAAAAAGGTGGATATTCTTAGTGGTGGGACCCCCCACCACTTATCCATTGTTTTAGTGGCCAAGAGGCCACATTTTGGCCTCAAATTCTCTCTCTCCCTGGCAGTTCTCTCTCATCCTCTCTTTATTTCTTTTTCTTTTTCTCAAGATTTCAAGCTTTAATTTCTCTCTGACCATTTGGAGTTTTTGAGTGTCGTTTGCGGCAAATCGAAGAGCTCGTCAAGGCCGTCACTTTGATGTAAGCAATTTATTTTTTGCCAACTATTGGATTTTAAAAAATCTAGGGATTTTGGGGCTTTTCTCATCTATTAAAGTAGCGGTGTTCTAATTCATGTTTTCTTTGATCTTTTATGAGTTTTCCTTTTAATATGATTCTAAGCACTTTTAATTTTTAGTAATTTTGTCTATGTGGTTGTGGTTGTATATGTTTAAGGTGATGGAAGTGTTATATGTGTTAATTGAGCTTATAATTATGATTACATACTTGGTAGTGAAGATACATGTTTAATGTTGACATTTAGATGCCCTATGATTTTCAATTTGCTAAGAAAAGTGATTGTTGAAATTATGAAAGTAAATGTTAGAATTTTCTTTAATAATGTGATTATGATATAGGTGGAATGTATGGAATTTAGTTGTTGAATTTGATATTTGGAAGCATGAAGCATTCATGCATTCATTGGGAAAAGAAAAAGGGGAAAGTTTGTTTTAAAAACTGAGGATACCAAAGGCGGCATGGGTCGGATCAAACCCACATGATGAAGAATGGGCCCGGCAAATGGTCTGGGCCCAATCAAGCTGTCATCAGGCAAGCCCAATGCCGAAGAGTGAAGCTGGAGGCCTTAAAGATAAGTGGATCCATGGACGCAAAAGCCTCAAAGATGAGCCCAACAGAAGAAGTTAGTTAAGGATCTTCTAGAACATTGTAAACAATCTATAAATAGGTGAAAAATGAAGGAGAGAGAGGATCGAAAGATTTGAAGTGTAATGAAACTCTGTCAACTTAGAGAGAGAGATTTATTGCATCTTCAATGGCGCCGTCTATGGGAACGATGACGATTAATTGATGTTTGATTCAGATTGAGTCGATCCAGTGTAGTGTGTGAAGGCGAAGCCTAATTGTTGAAGGCGGAATCGAGATCGGAGAAGTTGCGATCGAAGAAGTTGGCGTTCGATCTACGCAATTCTGATTTATGCTTGTTTTGGTGAGTTGTGCGATGGAAAGTTGCTGAGACTGCTGAATTTGGCAAGTTCGTCGCCGGAGCAACTTAGATCTGGTTAATCACGATCGAAATTTAGCTAAGCTAGAATCCAGATCTAGAGCGTCTACATTGGCATAGTTCAGATTTGATCAGAAATTTGCGGTTAATGACTTTGCTACGATCCGGAATGATGATCGGAGGAGAGAGTTCGAATCCAGTGGAGAATAGCCAGCAAATGAAGCTTGATGAACTGATGAACATGATCGAGGCTC
This sequence comes from Cornus florida, assembly GCF_030987335.1. NCBI lineage: Eukaryota > Viridiplantae > Streptophyta > Magnoliopsida > Cornales > Cornaceae > Cornus > Cornus florida. Next base: position 5,602,117 of record NW_026775571.1, read on the forward strand.
TGAGAAAAGAAAATGCAGAGTTGAGAGGTGGAATGGAACGCCGAGAGGTTCCGGTTGCGCCGCGACCGCCTCCGGTGGGTGAAAGAGGCGTGCGACCTGATGAAGCACATCAAGGCGAGCAAGAAGGAGATAACCACGTAGATCTCCACCGCGAGGAGGTTAGGATGGAGAATTTACTGCCAAACGCTCGTCGAGTTGAGGATCGAGAAGGATCTGTACATCTCGATCCACATCGTGAGCATATCAGGCGGGAAGAAAACACAGCTTTCAATCCGCATCAGGAAAGGCACAATCGCGAACATGATATGGAGTTTGATTGTCACAAGATTAACTCGCCATGGCAGAAAGAGCTCACTGAGGAAAGGTTGTTCGATCCACCTTATTGGCCTTCAATGGCCACATATGATTATAGGAGTTTGAAAAGAAGATCTACAGATCAAAGAATCGTCATGAGGTTTGAAAGAGAGAATGAGGCCTTCCGTTGGGCAGCACGGACGATTGATTCGCCGTTTACTGATGAGATCCTGAATGCTCCAAGCCCGAGGAATTTTTCCATGCCTGTTTTCATTCTGTTCGACGGAATGACCGATCCGATTGATCATGTATATCACATTCAATTGAAGATGGCACTGAACACAGAGAATGATCCTTTGATGTGCAAATGTTTTTTTACAAGCTTAGCTGGACCGGCGCTCAACTGGTTTAAGAACCTGCCGAGGGGCTCAGTGGACAGTTTCCGTAGTTTGTGTGATCGGTTCATAAGCCAGTATTATGGGAATAAGCGCCCGGCAAAAGACATCTCTAGCTTGTTCACCATGAAATAACATGACGATGAGCGTCTCCAAGTTTTCTTACCAGGTTCAACCTAACTAAGAGCATGGTGATAGAGTGCCACTCTTCCATAGCAGTTCAGGCATTCAAGTTAGCAATGACCTGAGGGACACCGTTCCATATAAGTTTGGTGGTGAACACGCCGAAGACAATGGACGAGCTGAATGAGAGAGTTGATGGTTTCGTGCGTCTGGAAGAGGAGGAAGCAGCTAATGCTAGGAAGACATCTATCATCTCCATAGAAGAGAAGTCCAAAGCCAAGATATGGCAGAAGCAAGTTCCTCCGCAGCGTCAGACCTGGAAGGCAGAGAAGAGGCCTAAGGAGGATGATTTGATCACTCCACTCAAAGTTACATTGGCAAGGCTATACCAAGAAAACAAAGATAAGTTCCGTCCACCTTTGCCAATTAGACAACCTCTTGAACAGAGGGATCAGTCTAAACATTGTGCTTTTCATAGTGATTTTGGTTATCAGACTAATGAATGCAGGAACTTAAGAAGACAAGTGGAGATGCTGATCAGCAGGGGAGAGTTTGCAGGATATGTTCAAGGACCAACCCAAGAGCAGAATCGACCAATTGAGTAAGTCAAAAGAAATCAAAAGCCGAACCACCATAACACTCAGCCCGTTCGGATTATAAATGCAATTCATAGTCAACCTGAACGAGCCGAAGAGTCCGAAGAATTGACCTGAACGCGTCTTCAACAAGCACAAATGAAGAGAAGAATAGGTAATGTCAACACTCTGCACTAGCAGAGTGCATCAATGCAGATAAGATTCGATGAGACGGACTTGTTGCGAGTTCAGATTCCTCATGAAGACCCCCTGGTCGTTAGTTTGACAGTGGCAGAGTGTTTGGTACGAAGAGTGCTAATTAATCCAGGGAGCAGTGCCAATATCATGCCTAGAGTCACCTTCGATTGACTGGAAATCAAGCCAGGGGAGCTCAAATGTACTGGGAATCCATTGTTGGGATTTAATGGAAAATGAGTTGAACCGATCGGGACAGTAGAATTGCTTGTCAGGGCAGCCGAAAGGGAGCTTGTCGAGAGCTTTGTGGTGGTGGAGATCCAACCTTCTTACAATCTGTTGATGGGGAGAGGGTGGATTCATAGGGTACAAGGAGTCCCATCGACCTTGCACCAAGTGATGAGATGTTTGGGACCGGACGGGAGCAAGGTGATTGACATCCTTGGGGATCAGGTTGCCGCAAAGGAATGTTACTCAGTGACTTTGAAAGCTGCAGGGAAGGGGAATGCTCCCATTCACCTAGCTAGCACACAATAGAAATTAAAGAAACCTCTCCCCAGCACGAACGGGGAGGAGCTTCCAGTGCAAACCAAGGAACCCCTAGTTGAAGTTCATATTGATTATTTAAGGCCAGATCGAACCACAAAGGTAGGTTCAGGACTTGCCGAGGAAGAAAAACGTCAATTGATTGATTTCTTCTCCTAGAACGCCGATGTATTCGCTTGGAGCCATCTAAACATGCCAGGGATCGACCCCTCAGTCTCTTGCCATTCTCTTAATGTAGATCTGAACTTCAAGCCAGTGAGGCAGAAACAGAGAAGGTTTGCCCCGGAGCGCAACCAGATCATTGTAGACGAAGTTAATCGATTGTTGGAGGCTGGGTTCATTAAAGAAGTACAGTACCCGGTCTGGTTGTTGAACGTCGTTGTAGTGCAAAAGAAGAATGGAAAATGGAGAGTTTACATTGATTTCACTAATCTGAACAAAGCCTGCCCGAAGGATCGCTTTCCACTTCCAAATATTGATCAAATAGTGGATGCAACAACCGGGTATGAGCGGCTGACCTTTCTGGATGCATATTCAGGCTACAATCAAATCCCAATAGACCCAAGTGATGAGGAAAAGACCTCTTTTGTCACTAAACGAGGGATCTATTGCTTCAAGGTCATGCCGTTCGGACTGAAGAATGTCGGAGCCACGTACCAGAGGTTAGTTAGTAAGATTTTTAACGATCAATTGAGCAAGACAGTAGAGGCTTACATCGACGACATGGTGGTAAAAAGCAGATAGAAAGACCATCACTTACAACATTTACAGGAGGTGTTCGGCGTACTAAGAAAGTATGGAACGAGGCTGAATCTAACTAAATGCTCGTTCGGTGTAGGATCCGGGCAATTCCTTGGCCATGTGGTCAACAACAGAGGAATTGAGGTTAGTCCAGCCTAAGCGGAAGCTCTACTAAAAAATGCTGAACCAAGCATTATCAAAGAAGTCCAAGCTCCACCAGACGCATAGCGGCACTAAGTCGATTCATCTCTAAGTTATCTGACCGATGCAAACCATTCTTCGATACAATCAGGGGTCATGAAAAACAGTCCTTGGGGGATGAACATAGGTAAGCGAAAGAATATATGCGGAACCCACCAGTCTTGAACACCCCAGTACTAGGCAAAAAACTTTTCTTGTACCTTGGAGTTTCTAACATTGCAACCAGTGGTATGCTAATATGATGTGCCGAGGATAAGCAATTCCCAATTTTTTATGTAAGCAAAATGTTAACTGAGCTAGAGAGAAGGTATTCAAAGGCCAAACGAGTATTCTTATCCTTGGTAAACGCAAAGAGGAAACTTAAACATTACTTCGAGTCTTATCCTATAGTCGTCCTGACCACATTTCCTATAAGGGTAATCCTGTATAAGCCCTTTGTCCGGACGAATGACGAAGTGGGCAATAGAGCTTAGTTCTTTCGACATAACGTATGAACCCCGAACAGCTATTAAAAGGAAAACTGTGGCTGATTTCTTACTGGAATGTGATGTGGATGAGCCAGATGAATGTTTTGAAGAATCTTCATGGAAGCTCTTTGTTGACAGCTCCTCAAATCAGATGGGGGCAGGAATCGGGGTAAAGTTACAAACGCCAGAAGGTACTACGTTGAGCCAAACGATCAGGCTTGAATTCAGCGCAACCAACAATGAAGTAGAGTATGAAGCGCTGTTGGCTAGATTAAGGTTGGCCAAGGAGCTAAAGGTCAAAAGTTTAGTTGCCTTCAGTGATTTGCAGTTAATAATTCAGCAAGTGACTGGGGAATATGGAACAAAGGATGAGACAATGGAGGCATACCGTTCCGCTGTTATGCAAGAGGCTTGAAGCTTCGATCAGATCAAGTTCATTCAATTGCCGAGGGAGTGTAATGAAGATGCCGATCGGTTGGCCTGCAGTGCATCAAGTTCAGGTGGAACATTGGCAAGGGTGATTCCAATTGGGGTGTTATTCCAGCCATCTATCCTTGAGGAACCGTCAAGCTCGGATTCCTGAAAGGTGAATGTCATACCATATGAGCCGAGCTGGATAGATCCAATTATTGCGTATATACGAGATCGTGTTTTGCCCGAACAGAGGGATGAAGCAAGAAGGATCAGATCGAATGCTGCAAAATATGCCCTAGTGCACAACCAACTGTACAGGAGGTCTTATTTGGGACCCTACTTAAAATGTGTAACCCTTGCAGAAGCTCAGCAGATACTACAAACTAACTGTGAAGGGGTTTGTGGCAATCATTTAGGAGGAAGGTCTCTAGCACACAAAGTGATGACACAGGGGTACTTTTGGCCAAACATGTCACGAGACGCAGAGGAATTTTCAAGAAGGTGCAATAAGTGTCAACGGTTCGGACCACTGATCCACCAACCACCAGAAGATTTGCACGTAATGGCCAAACCATGGCCTTTCGTGCAATGGGGGATGGATGTGGTTGGCCCATTACCGACCGCCAGATCGCAAAATAAGTACGTTCTGCTTGTAACAGACTACTTTACCAAATGGGTGGAGGCAGAACTGGATCCCAGTGTGACTCAAACCCATGTAAGACGCTTTATCTGGAATAATATCATTTGTCGATTTGGGGTGCCGAGGTCAATCGTCACGGATAATGGGACTAACCTTGATAGCAAACAGGTGAGGGAGCCGCTGAAAGAATATGGAATTAATCAAAAGTTAGCAGCGGTCAGCCATCCACAGACGAATGGTCAGGCTGAAATCATAAACAGAATGATCTTTGCTTGCATAAAGAAGAAGCTTGAAAAAGAGAAACGGAAGTGGTTGGATGAACTCCTGAACGTCCTGTGGGCGTATAGAACGACTCCAAGGTGACCGACCGGAGAAAGCCCATTTGCCATGGCGTATGGTATTGAGGCAGTAATACCGGTAGAGTACCAAGTTCCTACCGTTCGGAGCTTAGCGTGGAATAAGGAGCAGAATGATTAAATGTTGAAATTCAACCTCAACTTGCTTGAAGAGAAGAGGAATGCTGCAGCAATAAGGCTTGCATCATATCAGCAAAGGCTCATGAACAGTGACAACAGAAAGGTGAGGCATAGAGGTTTTGCACCTGGTGATTTGGTTCTAAAAAGAAAAGTTGGTATTATCAAGAAAATGGTGTCACTATGGGAAGGTCCGTATAGAGTTGCAGAGGTTATCAGAAAGGGGGCATATGTCTTGGAGACCATGGTTGGAAGGCTGGTAAACAAGCCTTGGAACGCCACTTCTTTAAAAAGGTATTATCAATGAAAATTGAGTTTCAGTTTAACCAATGTCTACCTTCAATTGTATACTTGCGAGAGGGCAAAACTTTGAAAGATTTATAAAAAGTATCATTTTCTTCCAATAAGGTGACTGAGTATAAGCAAAGCCAATTGGCAAATGGCATTTTTGCCGAACGCCAAACACTTGAGCAAAGTAAGTGGCAACTGGCACTACGAGCCGAACGCCAAACACTTGTTAAAAAATGATGAAAAGCCAAGTGGCAAGTGGCATTCTAGCCGAGCGCCAGGCACTTAAGCAAAGTAAGTGGCAACTGGCACTACGAGCCGAACACTAAGCACTTGTTAAAAAATGATGAAAAGCTAAGTGGCAAGTGGCAAGTGGCATTCTAGCTGAGTGCCAGACACTTAAGAAAAGTAAGTGGCAACTGACATTACGAGCCGAACGCCAAACATTTGCTAAAAAATGATAAAAAGCCAAGTGGCAAGTGACATTCTAGCCGAGCGCCAGGCACTTAAGCAAAATAAGTGGCAACTGACACTACGAGCCGAACGCCAAACACTTGCTAAAAAATGATGAAAAGCCAAGTGGCAAGTGGCATTCTAGCCAATCACCAGACACTTAAGCAAAGTAAATAGCAACTGGCACCATGAGCCGAACGCCAAACACTTGCTAAAAAAGTGATGAAAAGCCAAGTGGCAAGTGGCGTTCTAGCCGAGCGCCAGGCACTTGCTAAAAGTAATGAAAGCCAAGTGGTTGGTATTATTAGCCGAAGGCTACACACTTATTTAAGAAAAAGAAAAAAGAATTATTATTAGTACTACCAAGTGATGTAAAGATTGAGATCAGATGTAGTAAAAAATTATCCTTTCATTCATTATAAGTTGAAAGATTACAAAGAATATCATAAGATAAGTACAATCAAGTTCTGTTTGTCTCCTCATTCACTTGCTCACCCTCGGTAACCTCCCCAGGATTGTTAGCATTCACCTCCCCATCATTGGTCGCGGCATCTCTGTGAGAGGGGGAGTCAAGCTGGATCACCACTTCATTTTGCTAATGATGGGTTCGGAGGTCGCACTACCACCAAGTTTGAGAGTGTGAAATTTAAGGCAAGGGCCAAGAGTTTTACATTTATAAAAGCCACTACTACCTTTCACTATAAATATAGCTAGGGCGAGTAGCGATCGTCCCAATGGATTGTGAGGGTCGAACAAGGTTGTGGAATCGCTATTAGGGTTAGTAGGTCGAGTGATCAAACAATTGGTTGGTTGGCTGATTAGAGAACAACTAAATTAAACTAAGTGATAACAAAAGAATACAAATAAGAGTAAATAAGAGAGAGAGAGATCTTGGGGTTTAGAGATCACCACCAAGCAATGCATTTCTATACCATTGACAAGTGACTAATGAGGGCAAATGGTGTGTTGCAATAATGATGTGTGTGTGTGTTTGGTTAATTCAACAAGAAAGGATGACTAGTTAAGCATATATTGTCTAAACATCATGTGAAAGGCACAATATATCAAAGCAATGAAGCATATATTGTCTAAATAACATGTGAAAGGCACAATAGATCAAAACAAGTCATTAATCCTTTCATTAAGCTCACAATCCAAATACAACACAAGGTTAGAGACATATGCTACTTGCATTCAAAAGCATGGATCATCAAACAACAAGCATGGATTGTCCTCCCATTTAACACTACACTACCACTACACTACATCTACACTACTAGCATGAAAATAAATTGGGGGAGAGGCACAATCCATCAAGGAATAAGTATGAACCATCAAGAAAATCACAAGAGCATTCTTTTAAGCACTATGTTTTGACAATCTCTAAATCTATAATATCAATTCACATAGACATGCATCAATAACACTAAATCTAGAGACAAGCACATGAACATCTATTCTAGCATACATAGACATATGGATAGAATGAAATGATCAATTGGAAGCATTAAACCACATAAATCATTGAATAAACAAGATCTATATATGTAAAAGTGTCAAAACATTAATTACAACACTAATCCCTTAATAATACACAAGATTAAGATATAAAAAGCATGATTGGGGCCAACTCTAGCCCCAAGAGGATGTCTAGCCACTCATGGTAATGCTCCTCCAACCCTCAAGGGCTAACTCCATAGTTGAAATCTGCTCCTTGTTGATGAAGAGTCTACAATGGTGTCTCTAGCCTCCTCCTCCTCTAAGCTTGCCTCCTTTGAGAATAATCCCTAGAATTGTATATACCAAATGCTAAAATCTTTTCCTCCTCTTAAAAAGTGCATCATATTCCTTTTATAGGTAGGTCAAGTGACATACCAAATGAGCTGAGGTCGTGCAAAGAATATTCTCTAATGATTAGATAGAGGACGGATTGCACAAGCTGGCTTTTTAACTTTTTCACACTGGAGGAAGTTCGATCGATCGAACCTTGGACTTGGATCGATCAAACTTGCTGAGATCCATCGAACTGAGGCTGGATCGATCCAACTGGTTGAGCTTTTTGGGAAAAGACAAATCCGAGATATTTTGAGAGATATTTTTGGGAAAAGGACAAAAGTGGTTAGTGGGTGGTACAGCTGTGGATAAGATCAATCATTTGGATAAAGACAAAAGTGTTTGATCGATCGAAGGGTGGTGTTGGATCAATCGAACTTTGGACTTTTTGCTTTGGGTCAAGGTTTGGATCTATCTTGAAGTACTGAGATCGATCATTGTTCGATCGATCTAACCTTGAAGTTGGATCGATCGAACTTTGCTGCTTCCCACCTTTGGCTTCATTTTCTTCTTTCTTTCTCCACTTTGCTCTTTTCTTTGTTTAATCCCAGAATTGCTTCAATTAAGCTCTTATTTGGCTGAGTTAGCTAATTTTTGGGATAAATGCCTGAAAATGGAAATAATACGAAATTAATCTAAAATGGTAAAGTAAGATAGATAAAGGTACTAGAATGCTTAAGCTTAAGGGGTTTAAATACGCACTTTTCAACGCTCATCACACCCCCAAACTTAAATATTGCTAGTCCCTAGCAATGAATTAGAAAGTAAAGGAATGAAATGAACAACTATACAAGTATGAATCTAGAAAACAATAAATGGATAATGCCACTTTCGTAGGGAACACGATTGCACTTAGCATATGCAACAAGCCTTTTAAACCCCTAAGTTACCTCTAGTGGACGAGTGAAGTCTCGTGAGGGTTTCCAGAAATGATACCCACAAACATTAAGCTCATTCTTTCAAAAGAGGCACCAATATTGCAAACAAGCATTGGGAGAAAACTACCTTAAGTATGCAATTTTTCAAACATTTCCAAGCAATCTCTCAAAATCTTAACATCAAGTAAACAAGTATGGTCCTCCACACATCAAGAAAATGATCAAGAAAATCAAAACAACTCTAGAATCCTTTTTGAGTGGACCGGCATCAAATGTGTTGCTATCTTAGCCAACTAAAGAAATGATCACATCCTTACCCTCAACTCGCACACAAATCTAGTATCGATTATGAAGACAAAAAGTGGACCTTTTATTAAAACTTCATTATTCTAGGTGCGCTTATTCTTTATTTTATTTTATTTTATTTTTTTATTATTATTATTTTTTTAATAGGATCAAAGATGGAAGCATGGTGCAATGTAGTGATCTAAGTCCAAGGTTCGATCAGCTGCACCATTAGTTCGGCATTCTTGGAGCCAATGATGTTATTCTCCTTGGTGGATGCTTCAAGGCTGTTGGCGAACTTGCGCGCCTTGGCGTTGGCAGCCTCGACATGCTTTTGCATGGCCATCATGCCAAAGAGAGTCTGTAAAACAACACATGAGTACTAATTAAGCCGAACGCATGTCTGGAGGAATTATAATATAAAAACATTTCAAATGCAATAAGGAGGAGGGTAGGGAATTACCTCCATAACCGCAAGGAGAAAACGGCTGAAGACCTCCTTCTAATACAGAGATTTGGCAACCTCAATGTCTTTTGGAGACCACATGTTCTTGTAGTAAGCCATGGTTGTTGGGCCTTTCTTGAACATGGTTTCGCTTGGCTTCACTTCCGATCCGTTAGCTCGAACCAATTTGGGGGTCCACGGAGCCGCTCCAGAGGAGGAACCGGTGGCATTGCCGGACCTGGAAGGAGCAGTTGGCCTAACCTGAGGAGGGATAGGCAAACCTGGCCTGGAGGTTCGAATCCTTCGGGTTAGAGGAATGTTATCAGGGCTGCCTTCGCTTTCAGGCTGAGGCCTTTTTCCCCATTCTTTATCTTGAACGAATGCAATGGGGGTAATGGTACTCCGAGCTTGAGGGACGGAGTTCTGGTTGATAGGTAGAGCGGTGACAATTGGACGAACAGTCACCATATTCGGGGTAGTGCTGGAAGTGGTGGTAGATGAAGACGCCGAAGCTGGGGAAGAAGAATCCGCGGAAGTAGCGATGACCCTGGGAGGATCATTCCTCCTGCTGAAGGATGGAATCCAAGGCTGACTCATTGTGGTGCCGAAGAGAGAGATATCACTTAAATTCTCGGATGTGAGGAGTTCCGAACAAGAAGGGATGTCATTCAGAACGTAGTCCTTCAGATAATTGAACCTATCCCTGCAAATGTTATAACTAAGTTCGTTATCCTACGGGATATCCAAAGAATTGCAAAGAAACGAATAGAATCGAGGAATGCAAGTTTCACAAGGGCAATCTGTCTTGACCCTGGATTTTTTTCAACCCAGTGTCCTGTAATGAACCGAAGATTGACTCGATAACGGATCCAGATGCGAAAGTAAAAGGTGAAACAATGGTCTCTAGAGATACAATGCGTCTCTAAGACACCAATGTGACCCTCAATGAGGTCACGGAACCCAAAGAAAAACAAATGTGGAAGTGACGTTTTAAAAACGGACAAAAAGGAACCTAGGGGCAAAATGGTCATTTCTAAGGTAAAGGTAGGTACTACCGAGCACACCATTGGAAAATAACGAAAAATTAATGACTTTAGACTCAAGAATCACTTGATTCGGAGTCCGAATGAGAAAGATATGGCTAACGGAAGAAACAGGGGTAAAACGGTCAAAATAGTCAACCCTAGGTCATCTAACCGGTTACCAAGCCTTTCTAACCAATTAGAAGGCCAAAAATGATGAGCAAAACACTGCCCACACTCATCTAACCGTTTAGATGACCTTTTCTAACTGGTTAGATGGCAAAGACCAGAACGCTCAACCCAAAAACCTGGCAGCGGGGGTTTTTCGGCAAAAAAATGAGTTTTTGAGACCCTAGATGACATTTTATGGAAAGAAGAAACCCCCCTCAAAATTGAGTTTTCTATGTGAATCTTGAGAGAATTAAAAAAAAAAAAACTCACTGTAAAATGCCCAAAATGCCCTTCCATGAAATCTAGTCCTGAAGGTCCAAAAAGCTGCTAAATTGAAAAATAGAAAGCTGAACTTTACAATCGATTTCTGATACCAAGATGACATTTTCTGGAAAAATACGAAGAAGAAACCCCCCCTAAAATCACATTTTCTAAGCGAACATATCAAAAGAAGAAGATAAAACCACTGTGAAAAGTCTATAATGCCCCTAGATCAGATTATGCAACAAAGTTTTAAAATGAGTCCATAGGAGGCTCATTTCACCAAAGAAGAAGGTTTGCCTAGAAATGACCATGCACGCAAACGCAACTTACCTATTTGGACGCGCTACAATGTTCCATGGCTTAAAAATACCCCTGATGCAAAATCCGATCACCCAACGGGCAAAAAGGCAAAAATGAACAAAAAAAGGGAAATTTGAAAACCAAAATTATCAAATAATTTTAAATTACCGTTTGACCCTTGGCCACACTTCAAACATGATTAATGAGACCCTATGAAAGAATAAAAATGGAATTCCCACACCTGATGCAAGCATAGTGAAGCAATGACTTGACATTTTCTAATATTTTCATAATATTTCATAAAGTTAAAAGTTACATAGTATACAATATAAATGTCATTGGCCTCCGATCTCATCTCATGCATGTCAAATACATTGAAAAGAGTGTACTTATGTACACTTTACAAAAATAGAATCAAATTTACACATTTGGACATATAAAGCTATAAATGGCATTCCAAGCCAACATTTACAAGAAATGAGAACTTCAAGTCTACAAATCATCCAAGCATGATGTGAATCCCGAATCTTGATCCTGGTACCTGAAAAATGTCCCCACTACGTGGGTGAGTAACATAAAGCTACTCGTAGGAGATGAGCATGCATCGACCTAGCATTTTACAATTCTATCACCTTAAGGTGAAACTTGTTAAAGGGGCTCATGTCACATAACGTTTATGCCAAAATGAGACTCAGGAAGCATCCTAAGCTACTCATGCAATTGAATTGAACAACGGCATAGAAGTATACATGCTCAAATACACTAAACCGTAATGAAACATGATACACGACATACAAGCATATATGTTCAAGTACTCTAAATCATGTTAAATAAGAAAAACAATATCCAACATACCTACATAAGTATTCGATATACATATAGAGTACTCATAAATCAAGTATACAAACATGAGTATACTAAGCTAAACAATTATGCACAAGACAGGTATACATGGCACAAGTATAAAAAAATGAAATCCGAATACATAAAACAAGCATACTAAGCGTAAGTATACTAAATAGAGTTTAGACATTCCAACAAGGATACTAGTTCAAGTATACTAAATGAGGTCTAAATACCCAAAACAAGTATATAGTTTCAAGTATACTAAATATGATCTAAATACACAAGTAAGCATCAATTCTCAAGCTACAAGTAATCCATGATTAACAACTTGAAATTAAATGCGAAATCAAATAGTGGAAAGGCTAGGATCCTTGGCTGCAGACCAATCAAGTTATTCCGGGTTACTAGCCCGTAAGGTACTACCTAGTGCGCACATGTATAAGTTATTCCGGGTAATTACGACCCACAAGGTACTACCTACTGCGCACTTTATATGACTTAGGAGACTCACGAATCCATACTAGGGCCAGACCCTAGCCATCACATGAACATGATCCTTACAAGCCTCCAAAAATAATAAGTTAAACCAAACTTAAACATTTCAAATAATGTCTAGGAATCAATTTACATGCACAAGTAAGGTTGAATCCACACAAACCATGTCATAGAGTTCAAGTCTACAATGACATTCACATTGTCGAATCTTCAGTGTGCGATTCGTTACACGCTATGACAATTTCATTTCAACACTAAAATGCAATCTCATCCAAACGATTCCTAATTCAATTATGTTAAACAACATGGTATGGTCACTACACAAACCAACTCAAAAACTAAATTGGATCATTGAGACAACAAAATAGAGTTTAATTGAAACATGGTAATTAAATCTCTTGATTTTCTAAAACAACCCCAAATGGCCCCAAATGGATGTATACAATTGAACAAGCCCAAGTCACTACCATTGTCAAGTTAAAACTCAATCAAACTAGTGGAACCATTAATTAGACTTTAATTAATTCGTTTAATTCAAAATCTCTAGATTTTTAAACTTATCCAAATGCTCTCAATATAACATAGGTTAGAGAACATGCCAATGCCTATTTTAATCTCACATTATAAGTTGATTTTATGCTTGTTTCAACTATATGAATTAAACTTTCATAAAAGATAAATATTAAATAAGTTTTGTAATTCTTATTCAAATAATCCAAATTTATTATATGTTACTCAATATATCAAGCATGCCACAATTCAATTCTAAGCCACATGCATCCATTAGAATTAAATCATATACAAGAAAATAATTAAATTAAATTCTAGAATTTATACAAGGCATGCATACAAGTTGTATAAGTTCATAAAACTATCAATACAACACATATATTATCCTAATACATCTCCTACCTCAATTTGAGATGAAAGTCTCAAAGGCCACCAAAATGGAACTGCTCCGAATCCGACGAAACTCCTAGGTTTTGTCGGAGACAACACGATTTACATGAACACCCAAGAAGCCCCATTAAAATCACAACTTGACTTCAAACCCAAACTCAAGAAATGGTCAGAAATGAATTCTAATAAGGGGGAAAGGTAGAGCACGTTGAGGGGAACAACAAACGTTAAGACCGAAGACTTTTCATTAAGAAAATCAAGTGGAGGAGAAGAAGAAAAGGTGGCAGCCCCAAGGGCATTCGTAGCTGCCGGCCAAGAGAGGAGGAAGAAGAAGAAAATCTGATTTTTCTTCTTTAAGTCCCCTATTTATAGAAAATCTCAAAAAGTGCCCCGAGAGGGTTCCGCCGGGTTCGAAAAAGTGAATTTTAAGCAAATGCGCTCAAATGACAAAACTCTATGAACAAAAAGGATTCTAAATAAGAAAATATGAACAACGGAAGAAACAGCGTCAAAAACGAGTCCCGAGCAGAAAGATATGCCCCAAACAAGTTCGGCGGCAACCTGGGCCAGAAACCCTAAAACTGGAGAAAAATGATCAGAAGGAAATTTCATGAGTACACGACTCGACGAAATGTGAAAATGAATCCCGTTCGAGGATCCAGGCTCCAGACGAGGTATTTTGTAATAACTTTTGTTAATCAATGGCCCCTCCAAAAAGTGAAAACTGCACAACTGCTCCAGAATGAAAATATCTTCCAAAAATATTTTCTTAAAAACCCCTAAAATAAAATACTTCAAAAGATATTTATGAAAAACACCCCAAGAAAAGAAAATAATTCCAAAGAACTATGCATCCATGCCCCTATGAACACCGAGAGCAACCAGAGTACTTTTATACAAAAGTAAAGATACGTATTTCGTGGAAACCACTTAGAATGATGATATGTGAAGTCAAAAACCAACTCCATACACAAGGAGTGAGGTTATGCCAACAAAGTGACAAACGGGGAAAAGACAAAATAGGGAAGAGGACAAAACAGGAAAAAGGACGAAAAGTGAATAGTGTCAAAAAACGAAAGATGTGAAAATGACTCGGTCCTCAAAGAAAGTTGTCAATCCAAAGGAAAGAGTCTTAGAAACCATTTTCGAGCACTCAAGACGACACTAAGTGACGAGAAACCGAACTTAGAAAAGGAATTTCAACGAAAAAATTCATCCGTAAAATTCTAAGGAAAAAGGAAAGGAAGGAAATGACTGGGTCATTACACAATCTGTCTTATGGGTCTTGAATTTCTTATAAGAAGACACTGAGAATTCACCGATGGCAGTTGGAATAGGATAATCCTGGGCAGCCGGAGAAAACCAAGCCCCCCGAACGCCAACAATGCCTTTTTTCCACCCCTTCTCGGAGTTAAGTTTGCCCGTACAGATGAATCTTTTTTCAATAGGGTAAAAATGGTATTATGCGTCCTCCAGCCTGATCTTGCTGACCTTGTAACAGAGGAAAAGGTCAACTAAGTCAAGATCTAGGCCTCTATCACGATTCAGAAGCAGCAGAACGGACAGAACCCTAAAAAAATTGGGGTTAACTTGAAGAGGAGAAAGTTTTAAGCTATTGAACACATAGCAGAGGAAAGGGTGAAGAGGGAATCTAATAATGTTGAGGTGATGAAGGGAAAACAAGGTGTCACCGGGAAGAAGACCGGCACCAGTTCTGATATTAATGTCTTTGGGACATTCTCTAAGGTAAATATTGAAAGAGAGATGAAGTTTCATATGCAGAATATCCAAATCTATAGGCATGATGCCAACGATTATGGTCCTTGGGGAAAATATGCAAATACTTTAAGAAGAATAAAAAGCAGAACTAACCTTGAAAAGATTGAGATCAGCAAGGGATGTTGCAAAAGAATTGAGAGAGAAGAACCTTTCATTGGATTCGCTGGAGAATATTTGGTTTGACTAGAAAAAATCTGAGTTACCTTGAGAGAACGAACTGAAATTGATTGACAGTGATTTGTGAGGGGTACGACAAGGGAAGATGTGGATGTGTAGGAGTGATATATAAAAGGGAAGTGGTCCCGTTAACCAAGACGTCAGGGAGTTAAGAAGATTCAAATTTCAAAGACATTAATTCCGAGGCTGACCGCTCAATGGCCCACGTCATCGTCTCGAGCTGTCAAATCATCATTAGCCATCAAGTCATCATTAGGTCAATTGATAATCACACCCTAATTAATGAGGGAGTGATTATGGGGGCAGTTGAGGATACTAAAGGCGGCATGGGCCGGATCTAACCCACATGATGAAGAATGGGCCCGACAAATGGCCTGGGCCCAAATCAAGCTGTCATCAGGCAAGCCCAATGCCGAAGAGTGAAGCTGAAGGCCTTAAAGATGAGTGGATCCATAGACGCAAAAGCCTCAAAGATGAGCCTAACGGAAGAATTTAGTTAAGAATCTTCTAGAACATTGTAAATAATCTATAAATAGGTGAAAAATGAAGAAGAGAGAGGATCGAAAGATTTGAAGTGTAATGAAACTCTGTCAACTTAGAGAGAGAGAATTATTGCATCTTCAAAAACAAATGAAATTATTTTTGGGAAAAAGTCTTTGGAACAGTGTTTGTGAAAACCCAGATGCTTAGGAGGCGCCTAGTGGTCCGTGGTGTTAGTGTGGTCTAGAGAGGACTAGGGAGAGACCCTAGTGTGGTTGAGCTAACTAGGCCGGATACGACACCTTGGATGTGCCTTGTGGTCGTGGATGGTTAGCCAATCCTCCTTTCGTGACGCCTTAAAGGTGCATTAGGTCGAATTACACTAACGGTTTGAAAGTTGAAATGGAAATGTTTCGGAAATGAGGAACGACATGGGCATGGTATTGCACTTCATTGGCATATATGGTGTAATTGTGACTTGGATGACATTTGTGTTTATATTTGACGTTGTAGTTATGGATTACATCCCTGGTATAGTATGATCCCGTTCTCTTGATTTCTATTCTGTATGTGGATTCACGGGTTCATAAAAGGTGTGTCTTAGACACTTCCTACTGAGCTTTTAGCTTACCCCATTATTTAACATTTTTCAGGTTCGAAAAAAGAAGTAGCGGACGACAATCCACCACAGCCTTAGCTTGGATTAAAAGACTGCTTTTGGTTTTCGTCTATAATTAGATCCCATTAGTAAAGTCTTGTGAAGCATGTATGGTTTTTTTTTTTTTTTTTTTTTTTTTTTTTTTTTTTGTAGCTTGTGGGTTGTAAACATAACTTCATGACACTAATTGTTGTAAACTTGAAACTATGATGGAAGTCTAGCTACGAAAGGGAAATGATGTATTTTTTTGAAAAGAATGATGTTGTATTATATCCAATTGTTGATGTATGTAACCACGGAATGTAGAAAGTCATTTTATAATGCATTGGGACAGGTTTTAAATCAGTTTTTTTATAAAAGTCCCTACCAAAGTTTCTTCATTTTTCCACATTCATAACTATTTAGTAGCAAGTTCCCAGTTCGCAGGGCTATTTCGGCTGACCAAAATGGGCATTTCGGTCGGCCGATCATTCCAGTAGCTGTATTTACTGTTTGGGCCACAACCGGTTGGCCAGAATGGCCATTTTGGTTGACCGGTACAAACTTCATTCCGGCCGACCGAAGCTACATTTCAGTCGACCGAAATGAAGCTATTTTGTGCACTTTGTTTCTCTTCTTGTATGAATAAACCTTGAGCCTTGAAAAGTTACTTGACCCCTTTTGAAGTGTATTTATGACGTAAGGATAATGCGTGGACACTAGACATGATGTGGATTAACTCAGATTACCTTGGGTTCGGGTAGGGACCCGGTTATCGGTTCGGACCTACGGGTTCTGATGAGCACCGAAAAGTGCGCATTTAAACCCCTTAAGCTTAGGTATTCTAGAACCTTTATCTATCTTATTTTTCCGTCTTAGACTAATTTCGTGTTATTGCCCATTTCAGGCACTTATCCTAAAAATAAGTTAATTTAGCCAATTAAGAGCTTAAAAGAAGCAATCTCAAGTTGAATGGAAGAAAGGAGCAAAGTGGAAGTAAAGTGTGGAAAAACAGCAAGTTCGATTGATCTTAACATTCTTTCGATCGATCAGAGCAAGATCGATCTAGACATATTAAGATGGATCCAAGCAATTGTCCTTATCCAAAAGATCTCACCATCTTCGATCAATCCAATCTTCTTCAGATCGATCAAAATTATTCGATCTTATCCACACCTATCACCCCACCTACCACTCTTGTCTCTTTCCCAAAATATCCCAAAATATCTCAGAGATTTGTCTTTATTCAAAAAGGTGCTGCCAAGGATGATCGATCTCTGCAGCATTCGATGGATCTCACCAATGTTCGATTGATCTCAACACAATTCGATCGATCGAACCTCCTCAAGTTCGAGTTAAAACAAATTCCAGGTCATTAAAAGTTAGCTCATGGTGCAATCATTGCAAGGACCCTAGTACACGAATCTAGACCATTGGGTGTGACACTTGAGCCTCCTATATAAGGATTTGGAGCCATTTTAAGAAGACGATTGAACATTACACATATCATATCTCATATCTTGGAGAGGAGGTCATTCCTACCATGGAGATAGCCCTTGAGGGTTGGATGACTACTTCAATTGGTGGGTAGACATCTACTTGGGGCTAGAATAGCCCCTAAGTTTGCTTCCTAGACTAGTGTTTTGTATATTTTTGGGGATTTACTTGTAACAAATGTTTTGATCTTGGATTTATATATATATCTTGTGGTTTCTATTTGATGTGTATGGATTAATGCTTTCAAATGATTGTCTATTTCTAAGCGTATGTCTATGTATGCTAGAATGGATGATTCATGTGCTTTTCTCTAGATTTAATGGAATTTATACATGTCTATGTGTATGGTTGAAGTTAATCTAGTGATGATCAAAGCATATGCTTAATTGAACACTCTTGTAATTTATTTGATGGTTCACACTTGTTTCTTGATGGATTGTGCCACACCTTTAGCTTACTTAGTTTAATTTTCATGTCTTTAGTATAGTTGTAGTGCAGTTGCTTTAGATTCATAGATAGGTGGACAATCTATTCTTGTTCCTTGGTGTTCCATACTTATGAATGCAAAGGGTGTATGCTTATAGATAGTTGTGTGTGCATAATTTGTGGTTTCATTGAATGGATTTTGGTCTCATTTGATAGGTTATGCTTTCCATTTGAATTGGCTAGGCAATCTATACTTATTTTCCATCTATGCTTAGTTTCAATTAATGACACACACATACACAAGTTACAATTCAATTTCCCTATTGATACACAATTGCTAGTGTCTAGTGAAGTTAAGCTTAGTGGTGAACTCCAGTACCCTAAGTCCTCTCCTCTATATCTTTTTCCAAACTTTCTAAATTGTTACTTTTACTTGTTTTAATTTCAATTGCATTGTGGTTTAATCAACCAAACAAACCAACCTTTTGATCATTCGACCTACTAACCCTATACATTGTTTCCATTGCAAACACGCTTACAATCCCTTGGGACGATCCTTACTCACCCTAGCTATATTTTTAGTTAGAGGTAGTAGTGGCTTTTATAAATTTTAAAGTTGGTTACATTGCACACTCACACTCTTAGTGCATTTTTAAACGTTGGTGCCCGCGATAACCACCAAGTTTTTGGCGCCATTGCCTTGGATTGAATTAGCAACGCCGTGTTTTGGAAACAAATAGGAATTAATATTCTTTTGATTGTGTCTTTACTTTATTTTCTTTTTAGATACTTATTGTGTTTGTTCTTGATTGGCTAGGTGCATTGAGCTAAGAGAGTCAAGCAAAAGGAAGTAGAGCAAAGGAAGCAAGGAAGCCAAGTAAAGCTAAGCAAAAGCAAAAAGGAGCTAAAATCTAAAATTTGCAAAGCATAGCAAGGCTTGAAAATTGAAAATGAATTGAAGTTGCTTAAGGACCCTTTGTGAGATCTTTCTAACTCAATCTCTAGTTAAATCGTCGGCCCGCGTGGTGGCAAGTTTTTCATTTCATAGATAAATCATGAGCCTGTGTGGAGGCAAATTACTTTTTCTAAGCATATTGATCAAACATGGGAGTATGGGACCAATGTATGTGGAGAATGTTTGTTGATTGATTTGTTGTGGGGGTGACGTGATTGCTATTTACTTATTAATTGGTTTGCTAGTGCATGCATGGTCGTAGGTTATTGAATCCTACTCTTGTCCCTCATAATTTGCATCTTGAATTGGTTGTGCGTAATCCTAGGGGAAGAGGTAGTTAGCATCACTCAATTTCACCAATGGAGGAATTGAATGACGAACATGTGGAGGACCTTGGTCACATAGACCAACAAGGCATCCTCCACCTTAATCTGTATTATGAAAATATTTAAGTACCATTGGGCATGCCAAGACATTCATCCCACCACAACAGCAAGGCCAAATTCCACTAGGAATGCCTAGGCCAATTTTTTCTCCACAACCTCCCATAATTCAATGCAATCAAGGTGCTTATGTAGCACTACCGGTTATGAATCCTCCCATTACTTTAAGAGACCATTATGTGCCTAATGAATACAATGCACCTACATGCATTCAATTGCCCCCATTTAGAGCACATCATTATGAGA